>NC_045552.1:32115005-33315005 GCF_009769535.1 Thamnophis elegans
CTCAACCAAAGCTGGTAGAGTGCCATCAACCTCCGATGGTACGAGGGCTGGTGGGCCAGCCTTGCAGAGGGTGGAGGACCCTGGACAGGGTGTTAAGGCTCGGCTGAAGCTGGTAGAGCTGCCATCAACCTCCGACGGTAGGGGGGCTGGTGGGTCGGCCTTGCGGAGGGTGGATGACCCTGGACAGGTGTCGACGCCGTGAAGGGCGGAAGGAAACATGGTGGCCACATACCTAAGGAGTTCCGATTCAAGGGGGCTATGCTTCCAGAGGTTTGGGATACATGAAAAAGGCACCAAGGAAAATGGTGCAGGTCATCTTGTGGACACGTCATTCCCACCGTATCCAGACCATCAGAACCGGGGAAAGGGCCCTGCGGTGGGGGATAGTGTTGTGACTCAGCAGATGTCTTCTGTGAGACTTTTCGGGATACAAGATTCATTATGGAGCTGGGGCTTGTTAGGGGCAGGTTTGGAGATAAAAGGACGGATGCTGCCACGCCCCAGTCGCAGGAGTCAACGTTCCTTTGTGCGTTCCTTGGTTGGTACAACATTGCTTGATCATCAATCGTGATTTATGGAAGATACACTTGGATAAGTGCTTTGTGTTTCTTGTAACCCTGATTCAAGGCTACACTTGGAGAAGTGCATTGCTTGTAAGAGTTGTTTTGTATTCTTTTATCTCGTTAGAGACTGTATTATGTTATTTTTGGGCTCGAAGCCAGTCTGAGCCGAGAACTGATAAAAAGACTTCCTTTTAAGTTTATTTGTCTTGCCGTTTGTTAAGAGCCGTGAAGAGGGGACAGAACAGATAACATAGAATAATAGAGTTGGAAGGGTGTCATAGGAAAATTCCAATAGGAAACAAAGACAACAACACAAGCAATAATTTAATAATTTAAGATTAGAGGTTTATTGTTTCTAATAATTTGGAGCATTAGAAATGAATAGATATAAAAGATATAATAGCAGTAATATACTGCATTAACATATTAATGCAGTGGGCCAATGAGATATAGCAAGTCCTACAAGGACTGCTATAAATCAAAGAGCTCTGAGCTGATCTTGAATCCTATCCTTTATACTGTTCTTCTAACCACATACATGTTTCACAACTTCACTGTCACTATCTTTCAATTCCTCATTTCTAACAGATTCCTGTTATAAACAAATCCATATGTAGGAAGTTATCATCCAGCCCTCTCCCAGAAAAATGAAATATCCTAGGAAATATTGAAAAGGCAGAATATTTCTCTGGATATGAAAAGAAAGAAACACGTTTTAAAAGACAGAATAGTTTCCTGTAGCTTCCTGCCCATCCCCACTGTTAATGGGCCATTAGGAAAGCCAAGCTAGTGCATTTTACATAATAAAGACTTCTCCACTGCAGCTCCAGGGGAAGGAATTAAGGAACTTTTCTCAACTGACCACATGGCATCTGAGCACTCAACCAAATCTGGATTTAAAACACAGCCTAGAGAGTAGCCCCTGCATGGCCCCATGGGAGTCTGACAACCAATCAGAATAATTTCTTACACAGGAACAGGAAACAGAGGTGGAACTAAGCAGGTTATAAAAAGCCTAGCAAGCCCCTCCCTCAGCCCTTCTCTTCTTCTCCACCAACATTGAAGCATGTGATCATCTTTTCTGTTCAGGGCTCAAGCCATGTGGCCCTGTCCAACAATAGACCATCTTTCCAAGCAGCCTCCATGTCTCCAGTATCTTTTTCCCCACTTGGAGCCGAACCCAGAAGGACATTTCTTTCATCAATTGGCGACCCACAGATGGGACTCCAAGCTAGCCTAACTAATGGATATGGCCCAGGTAAGACTCCCATGCCAGCACAGACCCCATTGAGTCTGTGGGTGGACTTTATCTTGGCCTTAACCATTGGATCTAGGTTTTAAAAGGGTTTTGAGTTTGAGCTCAAAGGCTGCCTGGAAAGAAGGTGAGTACTAAATTTTAATTCTCTAAAATTTAATTTTAAAGCATGGCAAAGCATGGGAAATGTGTCTATGTCTGCGTGTGTGGGATCCTTCTCCTGATCACAGCTGGATCTTGGTTCCTCTGTGTGTTTTACCAAGAGAGCCTGGAAAGTATTAGGGTCAGGCCAGAGCACAGGACCTGTTAGGGAATGGAGAGTGTGTGTGAAAATGGATGGAAAAATGAATGAAAATTTTGTTGTTGTTGCTGTTGTCCTGTGAAAGCAAAAAAAGCAAAGGCTCATTGTGTTAAGAGAGGAGGGGCTGTACTACTGAAAGGGCAGAGGTCTTTCGCAGATCACCTTTTTGGATCTGTAAAACCTTAGCGGAATTCCATGGAATGAAAGGGACTTTGTTGAGGGAATCAAAGTCCTTTCCCGGAATCTTTTTTCCCCCGAAAACTTGCGGCGGGTCACCCGCCTAAGCCAAAGTGAGCCTTACATCTTAAAGGGTCATGGGAAGCGTTAGCTCGAGGGTGACAGGAACTTCCTTTGGAGATTTCCTAGAAGCCTGGGACGCCAGGCACATGCCTATCTTAGTTGGCATGAGAAAAAAGAAAGCAAGGAAATTGTGTGAAAAATGGGCTTTGCTGAAAGATAATACAAGAAAACTAATTTGGCTACATAAAGGTACTTAAAAGAAAAGGGGAAAATGTTGGGGTTTCTTTTTTCTCTTGTCTGTTTGTCTCTTTCTCTGTCTTCTATGCAACCACATGATTTGTTTGTTAAGATTTGTGCCTTCCCTAATTTAGCAGATTTGTGCTGGGAATGAATAGGATGTGTAAACCTGAGAGTTCTTTTTTCCCCTCTTATTTTCTCCTTGTTCTTGTGTAAATGTGTGCCTAAGTCTTTGTGCACCCCCAAGGTAATTGTAACTAAGATGTCTCCAATCCAAAAGACAAGAATTTTAAAGTGTTCAAAGAAAGAAAAGAGTAAACTGGCAGAAATTGCCTTCGCTCAGTTTGTTGGGCCCAGAAAACTGAGTGAAGGGATGGTAGTCTTTATTTTGTGTCTGTTTGGCCAACAGAAACAGAGTAAGGATATATTTTTTCCTTCCTTCCTTACCTTAAAGTAACAACCCAGGAAATGTTTTAAGTTTAAGTTTAAAGTAACAACCCAGGAAAAGTTTCATCCTTGCATTTATTGTGTGTTTAAATGATTTTACCTGTTTTTTCCTTCCTGAAGCATGTGAATCCAGACCCCATTTCTCCTCTGTGATATCCCCATAATGTTACCAATTTATCTGTTTAGTAACTGATGATTTTACCTTTTTTAAAACTCTGCCTGCAAGCTTTCTACCCCCCCCCCAAAGCCCCTCACTTACCATTAATCCTCCAACAATGCCTTTTCTGTGGAGGAGGGAACCTTGTTCTCATGTTTTTCAGCCCTGGAAGATTATATCTTCAGGTGAGTATAGATTTTTTTTCTTTTGGGGGGGGGAGAGTGTTGTCTTGTGTGTGCATGTATGAGATGAAGGAAATTCCTACTAAAGGTTTGCCTTTAACCTGAGTAACAACCCTCTGCACATCTATCTGGCCAACCTACTCTATTCTATGCTAAAGTAGAAACCTGGCCTCTAGAAGACAGTTTTGATTTAGATTTTGTAACAAATTTTCTGGCCACCATCAGATGAACTGAAGAGACGTTCTACCTGAGTTTCTTCCCCAAAGTGACTAAGGAGTCCACAGGGATATGTTAGAAAGCTGTTGTAGCAGTAATAGTTGTCTTTAAAAAGAAAAGTAGAGCTCGAGCCCCACCCAGATGCAAATGATGTTTAATGAAAGTCTCCATATATCTTGGCCTTTAAAACTATCCCAGCGATTGCTGGGAGAGCTAAGAGTTTGGATCTTTAAAAATATGCCAGCGCCCTGCTGGGAGATTCAACCTAGAACCCTGGCCAATGCAAACAATGTTTGGACAAACATCTCTATACATTGTCTCTATAAATCTTGATCTTTAAAAATAAGCCAGCGTGGGCTGGGAGGTCAAGATAGAAACAGAACACCCCAGGGCAGAGACAGGTATTAACAATCTAGTGCTTAAGGAGATAGAACAACGGGCGTAACTTTGAGCAAAAGTAAGAAATTTAGCAGGTAATAAGGTAAAGCCTCTCTGAATGGGAAGACCTAGGTAACTGAACTTGAATAATTTGGTATAATGTCTGTTAAAATTCTTAGGTGTGCATCTATACTAATAACATATAGAATTGAATGGCGTTGATTGTAACATGTTTGACCACCTAGAAAAATAAATAAGCTTGGGCTTGAAGCTGTGGGGAAGGGGAGTGTGGTTAGGATTTAATCTGCTCTCTGAGTTTCCCACTGCTTGGAGAATGAGCCACATGTTCCCCAAGTAAAGAATTTTGAAAATTTAAAGGGACAGAACCTCCCACATGCCTGAAAGTGTTGTTCCATGGTATGTGTGCATGTATGTGTGTAATCATTTCCAGACCTGGAGGGAAGTTGAGATCCCTTAATAAAAAAATGGAGCTCCCTGAAACTGAATTGAATTGAATTTATTTGATTTCTATGCCGCCCAATCCCGAAGGACTCCGGAAATAATTGTAATAATTGCTTTGTATGAAGAAAAAATGAAATGGGATATTTTTGTATGTGAAATTAATTTACACAAGCAGTCTGATTGCAGTGCAAATGTGAGTATGTCGATGGTAAAAGTTGGTATGAATGTACTTTAATTCCTTTCATATAAAGAAACAGTAAGTTGTTTAATGATATGTGTGTGTATGCTTATGTGTTATCATTTTCAAACCTGAAGGGAGGGTGAGATCCTCTAATAAAATAAAATGAAGCTTGGTGGCTTGTGAAAAAGCTTCCTGAAATAGTTATAATGATTGGTTGGCATGAGCAAGCATGAGCATCTGATTGCAGTATGAATGTATGTGTCCCCAATGCCCCAGGGAGTGATAAGTGAAGGGATCCAGAGACCTGTGATTGCTTGTGTGAATCCCCCACTTCTTCCTTCTGGTCATTCTTTGGAGGAAGCAGAAAAGGTGGGGAGAGTGAGTGTCTGCTCATTTTACCATGAGTGTATGTATGAAATGCCCCCAGTGATACCTGTGAATGCCTCTGTGCATCCCCCCCTTCTTTCCCTCCTTCCTTTGGGTCATTGAAGGGGCTGAAGTTTTTCTGCTCATTTTAACCACTTTTTTTCTCTCTCTCTGAGAAATTTGGAGTAAATGTGACCTGCTCCTGCACCTTTACCTTTCACTGTTGTGATCTTTTCATCTGCATATAAAAGTTATGCAACTACATTTCCTTTTCTGCTCTGAATACAATTTTGATTTTTTTCTCTTCTGGAAATTTTGAGGTTTAAAATGCTTAATTAAACCTATAAAAGAAATGATTTTGAGATATTTTGCTTACATTTGTAAATGTTTTAACATACTTAATGAGAATTTGCTTCCATCTGAATGGAATCTAATATTTTGGAGTGTTGACTCAAAGTACCTCTTTTTAATTGCATTTTTTAAAGCTGTTCTTCTTCCCTCCCTCTTTTACGCCTGAGTGCATTTTTAAAAGCTTATGAGTCAAGGTGCTCTATCCTATGAGATTTTGTTTGTTTGTTTGTTTGCAACACAAGTTGTTGTCCCTTTTGGAAATTTACTCATCTTACTGCAAAAGTGTTTCAATCATAGCAGCAGTGGGAATGTCATGTTCCATGAAATTTACATTGTCTGCCTTCTGGAATAATGTTTGGATTTCCACACTTTGACAGAATGGGTGAGATTCCACAACATGAGACTAAAGATATGTCTGTAAAGAACTGTATATTTGGCCTCTCCTCTTTTTCTTCACCTCAGAAACAAAAGACCTTGAATTGGCTGCTGACGATTGCATCCTGATAAAACCTGACATGAGAAAAAACTTAACCAAGCCTGGGACAGACTTACCAAGCCTGACTGACCATTCTTACCAGCAAGCTAAGCCTAATGCCATCCAGCAGATATGAAAGAACAAATCCTGAGATGGAGAAGTAAAGACCAAAAGACTCTCTTCTATCCCCAGAAGACAGCTGTAAAAACTATGGGGGAGGGTGAAAATTGATCCTAAAGTTTTCTTTCTTTGCTTCCTTCAGAGAAATTCATTGTAAGGTTTCTTTCTTGTCTCATTGTATTGTAATCTCATTGTCTCATTGTATATTGTAATCAGTTTAATGTATTCATGTAAGAATTGTATTTGAGAATGGCTAGCACAGCAATTTCTGAACACCTTAGATTTCTGTCTAGTGAGGGGGAAAGTTTGTCCAAAATGTCTGTATTTTCTATATTGTAGAAGCAGCTACACACACACACACACACACACACACACAAACACACAGAGAGAGAAAAAAGAGAGAGACCCTATACAGAATTAGATTGAAACTATCTCCTCCACACACAGTTTTTCCTAGGTTGATTTTTGCCCTGGCACAAAATCCTAAACAGTGATTTCTCCCTTTTTAATCCTATTGTGGGAGGGTCAATTCCCCTCAGGCAATTCCCCCAGTTGAAGAGCTAGCAGAGAGGATCTCCAAAAAAACCCCAAGCCCTCACTGTGACAAAGCAAAAAAAAAAAAAAAAAACCACGCTTCCCAGTAAAGGAGGATATGTTGCACTGGTGGTCTCATGAATAGGAGTCCCCAGGATCATTCTGTGTAATTTTACAAATACTAAATAGACTGTATTGCACACCAGCTAAACTATATTTGGCCTCACTAAAATAAAGCCAGGGCAGGTTCAAGAACCATCCCTTTTAAAAGGGGCAGCCTGTAACTTAAAGGGAAAGCATGGTTGAATAATTTTGGGATTTCTGCTTGCTTAAAAACTGTCTGGAAGCTCACAGAAAGTGATATCTGATACTAATTGGCATGGAAAATTGGATACTGTAAATTTCTTTCCAGAAATTGTGCCTTGGTTCCTAGACCTTCATGGTTGAAAGCTCTCTGGGAGCCACTGAAGAGATCCTTCTGCTATCTCTCTCAATGCTTTTTCATCAGAAGAATTAAGTCTCCCTGATCTGACCAATTTTAATCTTTTGTCAAAAACATGTGCGTTCCACTCACATGTTTTGAAAAAAAAGGGGGGATTGTGAGAAGTTATCATCCATCTCTCTCCCAGAAAAATGAAATATCATAGGAAATATTGAAAAGGCAGAATATTTCTCTGGATATGAAAAGAAAGAAACATGTTTTAAAAGACAGAATAGTTGCCTGTAGCTTCCTGCCCACTTTTGTCAATGGGCCATTAAGAAGGCCAGGCTAGTCCATTTTATATAATAAAGACTTCTCCACTGCAGCTCCAGGGGGAAGGGATTAAGGAACTTTACTCAACTGACCACATGGCATCTGAGAACTCAACCAAATCTGGATTCAAAACACAGCCTAGAGAGTAGCCCCTGCATGGCCCCATGGGAGTCTGACATCCAATCAGAATATCTTTCTTACACAGGAACAGGAAACAGAGAGGTGGGACTAAGCAGGTTATAAAAAGCCTAGCAAGCCCCTCCCTCAGCCCTTCACTTCTTCTCCCCACTTCTGTGATCACCTTTTCTGTTCAGGGCTCAAGCCATGTGGCCCTGTCCAACAATAACCATCTTTCCAAGCAGCCTCCATGTCTCCAGTGTCTTTTTCCCCCTTGGAGTCGAACCCAGAAGAACATTTCTTTCATCACATACAAGTGCATATTTTACAGAAAACCTAATTCACAGTTAGCAATGGTTCAGCAGGATTACAAATATTTCTGGTAAATCTTGAACTCATCCTAGATGAAAATTTTGGTTCCTATCTTTCTTCTGGGACCTTCTATCTTCCATAGGACGTATTGAATCTAATAGATCAATAGGCTACATTCCTTGATTTTCACAATCCTCACTTCTTGTCCATAAGAAGAACAAAAATAAACCTTACTAATCAATTTCTGCACATAAGCTACCATATCAATTATGGAAAGAAATGAAATAAACCAAAACCCTTCATTTGAGATGAAGGAGGACAGTTACTTTGATTAAAAGGCATTTCAGCAAGACAAATACATAAAAGGGGATAGACAGGCTGAACCATTTGAATGGTGGGATGTGCAACCCTAAATACAGCATGTACTGAAGAGGAGCAATGAGGAGCTGGTCAAGACTGCAGGCAGAACACCTCTCCTAATGCAGGCTGTTTCTTGCTTCCATGAAGCTTCCATGAAGCTGGTCTTTTGTTACTTGATGCTGGTGTGGCTTTGGGTGAAGGTTGTACGGAGAGCAGGGGCAGAAGTTACTAGTACTTGCTCCCTGTTGGGCAAAGCTTCAGTCTGCTTTGTAGCAGTCAGGTGACCTGAGTGGCTTCCTTTTTGGGGGCTGGTACCTTCTTACAGTGCAAAGGATGCATCCAGGAGGCCAGATGTTGTCACTTCACAGCATTATTGCTGGTGAAGATGATCTGGAATGGACCCTTTCAACAAGGAGCCAGACAATTCTTTTGTTGAAATACCTTCACTAATTGCCAAGAGGTGGCAAGGATGTAGAGTCTAATTTTTTGGGAAGCACAGCAGCAACCTGTGAATGACATATCTTTAAGGTTGTGACAAGGGCAGGTAATAGTCTAATATGATACTGTCTAGGGCTTGTATGTCAGCCAGGTGCATCACAGATGAAGGAGAAAAAGACAATACATTTAGAGCAAAAATGTTTAGCCAGAACATGAACTCCAGGAGCAAATCATTTTTTAATAGCAGAAGACACTCTCATGGGCATGCCCATGTTGGAGATGAACAAGATAGGGCAAAAGAGAGCATGGGCAAATGTGGAAGCCATCCAGGAGATGCCACATCCCTATGGAATCAAATGTACAGTCAGAGTTGCACCATACATGGTGTTCAGAGACAGGAGCAAAGGCACTGCATGACAGCAACTTGAGAGGGGAGGTGCAGCTCATCCAACAGATCTTTAACATAGTCAGCATTCTTTATCAGAGATTCTTGATTTAATTTTTCATTCGGG
Organism: Thamnophis elegans; assembly: GCF_009769535.1. Taxonomy (NCBI): domain Eukaryota; kingdom Metazoa; phylum Chordata; class Lepidosauria; order Squamata; family Natricidae; genus Thamnophis; species Thamnophis elegans. The sequence goes on from NC_045552.1 coordinate 32,123,964, forward strand.
TCCCACATTTTATGTATAGCATATTCTACTATCCTCTGATTAAAATTCATGTAACAGAAGCATAATAGTATCTGGAGCAGAGGACACCAATACTATTAGTTGTTGAGGCAGCTGTGTAGCACCCTAGATGAAATAATTATCTGGACACTTTTTGGTCAGGTTTTGGACTGGGGCATGGAACTGGGACAGCATGAATGATAACCAGAGGTGGGTTGCTCCCAGTTCGGCCTGGATCGGGGAAACCAGTAGTAGCCGCAGCGGGAGGCTCCGCCACCTGCCCGGACACTTCTATGCATGTGCAGAAGCATCGTGTATGCGAGTGCGCCCGAACTGGTAGTAAAAAAATTGGCAACCCACCACTCATGATAGCCCATATGAAGACATAAGTGTCAGGTGTGCCTCCATCAATAACCAAGAAAGAAAACTCCCAACTCCATTGTTCGTGGAATTAAAGATACTTTTACTGGTTATGAAAAGATAGCAGTGAAAGAAAAGCAAGATCGGAGCCAAAAAGATCCGAACAAGTATATATCAAATGATTACCCAGCCCCCTCCCTCCAATTACCCCCCAGTCCAATCTGCAACTCTCTAAGGTGCCATATGGGGTTCATCTTCAAAAGGCCTCATCAGTTTGGTATGCGAGATGGTAGGCTTTGACCAAGGCCAAACATCACCCATCAGCATGCACAGAAGTTGGTGAGAATGAGACTTCCGGTGGGCGGGGCCTGACAGGAGTTGTTGTTTTTAACACCTCTGGAATCTTGGCTGCGTTAAACTGTCTAAACAGCATCCATCAACTGTTTAGCAGTTTGTTTACCTCTTCTTCGGGCTTAGAAGGAGAAGGCGAGCAAACTATGCTTGGGCAGCGCTCCAACTAACCCTCCCAGACTATAAATCTGGGAAGGGGGGGCACCCGGTAGCATAGTACCTCCGCGTCAAGAATTTCTTCTGCCTTTTGCTGCAGAACGAAGGCCTTCGCTCATCCTCAGCACAAAGTTTGATTTATTGCTGAATCCAAGATGAGCTGAACTAATACTCACGAACTCCTAATTGTATGTATAAATCCTTAGCTTCATTTTTAAAGAATTCCTTCTGACAATTGCTTGCTGAAAGACAGACAAAATGGCGCCGAGCAGCTTTGTATAGGGGTTGGGCTTTGATGACATTCTTACGGCGCTCAGAACATTTAAAGATCAGGAAGTAATTTATTATCAAACTAAATAATAATTGCTGTATAATCGGCTTGCCTGGACTTACTAATTGGCTAAAGAAGATTAAACCTGGAATGGCTTCTAAGCAAAAGTTCCCCCCCAATACATCAAAAAGCGCTGGCAGCTTGCCAGCTCCCACTACTAAATTACAGTCATTACTCCCCCCCTAGTTCTGCAGGGGAGCCTCTGACCAGAGAAATTTTGCAGAAAGAATTAGTTGAAGCCTTAAAAAATCATGCAGCTGCGATGGAAGTTAAAATTAAGGAAGAGATATCTGCTGCTCACAAAGAACTGTCTGAAGAGCTTATGACTCGCAATCAAGGAATTAGAGATGATATCCTGGTGGCTTTTAATTGCCTCTCTGGCTACGTATCGGGAATTGGAGACAGATTAGAAGACCTTAGTGACTCTAATATTAATCTGGCAATGAAGATGGATGTGGTTCAACAAAAAGTTGGCGATGCAGAAAATGAAATTATAATGTTACAGTATAGACAAATGGAATTTGCTTTAAGGATAAGGGGCCTTCCAGAGAAAAATCAAGAAAATCTGAAGCAGATTCTCTCTGAAGCCTTTGACCAACTGATGGGAAGGCCAGGAGGGAATTATGTATGGCAAATTGAAAAGGTTTATCGTGTCAACTCCTGGCTTGCAAGACAAAAGCAACTGTCAAGATATATTGTGGTGTACTTAGCTACTAGAGATATGAGGAATACGATACTGCAAGAGTCTTACAAAACTAAGCTTCAAATTGGGGGTCAGGAGGTGACTGTTTTGAAGGAGATACCACCTAAAATGTTGAGATCTAGAAAAGACTATGCTTTTTTAGCGTTTCAAGGTGCTAGTCGTTACTTTTAAAGCCCTACATGGTTTAGGACCTGGCTACCTGAGAGACCACCTCCTGCCATTTACCTCCCGAGACCTATAAGATCGCACAAATTAGGCCTCCTCCAGATTCCATTTGCTGGTCAACGTCGGCTGGTGACTCCCCAGGGAGAGCCTTCTCTGTAGCTGCTCTGGCCCTATGGAACGATCTCCCCGTGGAGATCCAGACCCTTACTACTCTCCCGGCCTTCTGCAAAGCGATTAAGACCTGGCTGTTCCAGCAGGCCTGGGGCTGTTGATTTATCCAGCCCCACTTTAAGTTATATGAATGTTGTGCGATTTTAATTGTCTGTTCTTTTTAATTTTTATATGTTTCCCTTCCCTGCTTTATCTGTAAGCCACCCTGAGTCTCTCGAGAGTGGACGGCATACAAATCCTAATAAACATAAATGTAAACATAAACGTAAACATTTTTAGTCGAAGAGCTTAAAAACCGTCAGTTACAGTTTAGATGAGAAGCGCCAGCTGGACTTGCACTCACCTATCAGCGGCAAAGATACCGTCTTAATTCAGTATGGAAGGCCCAAGATTTCTACAATAACATATTGAAGGCTGGACATCCCCCCCCTTCCTGGACCCAGAGAAAGAAACAAGAAGGACAGGATAGACAGCAAATCACTCAAGTATCAACAAGGTTGGATCAACTTCCTCTCTCAGAGGTACAAGGAGCCAAGGAACAAAGACAAACCCATGTGATTACCAGGCAAATGGAACAAGAATTAAAAGATATTGGACTAAAATTCATACTTAGTTGGAAAAATGATACAAAAACATATTGACTTTAAACCAGAGATCATTTTGTTGGGAATCATACTGGAAACATACAATACAGAACTGAAATACTTGATTGTAAATGTGTTAACAGCAGTTAGAATTTTATTTGCTAAAAACTGGAAGAATGAGAAAACACCAACGCAGGAGGAAGTTATTCATAAAATAATGGAATGTGCTGAAACGAGTAAGTTGACATTTGAAATTAGAGAACAGGAATAAACAATTTTAATATATGGGATCTATTTTATCAGTGGTTAGATTAAAAAAAACATGGAAATGAAAATTATTGAAGAATGTCACCAATATTAGAATAATAGAATGATTTATAATAAGACAAAATAAATACTTATTGGATATATTGAAGATGATGTAATGAATTATTATAATATAAATGAATCCATATTCATATGGAGCATATCTCATTTAAGATGAAGAAATAATAGTGATAGTCAAACAAATGCAGTATTATAATAGTGATGTATATAAATATTGAGTGAAAATATTTGATTCTATACAAAATGTAAGTGATGACTATAGATGGATGCACAAAACTCTGTGACCAATTGACATACTGCATGTAATGGAAGATACTTTTATGTTAAAAAAAAAGAATGGGCACAAATCCTGGCCAAACACAAGTTTAAAAGGGGTCATTCCAGTACTCTGTACTGTGTTATTGCACCTCTGCATATGGAAAAAGGTCAGTCCAATTATCTTGTTGATAATTGACATAACACCTAAGGTACTGCTCCAGAACCGAGTTAGCCCTTTCACAAGCCCCATTAGTCTGTGGATGGTGGGTGGAGCTTAGTCCCTGGGTGGAGCCTATTAATTTCAGGAACTCTTTCCAAAAGAGGGAGGTGAATTGGACCCTTCTGTCTGAAATAATGTTTCAGGAACAACTGACTGTATAGGACTCAGTCTTTTTAAAAAATATTTTTTTTATTCTCTTACATACCATTTTAAGTATACATTTATATAATTGGTATTCTTCTTTACATTTATCATTCTTATACATTTATTATTTCATTTAATGTTATAATGTACAATTTGGGTTGCTTTATTTACCATCCCCTTTGTAAACCTCCTTGTTCCCTTTCTTTTTCTCCCTCCTTTCAATGGCTTTTGAAATGATCCACCATGGGATCTCCTAGACCAACTGATAAGGATGGATTGAAGGCTCTCTCTTCCCCAGGAGGGTTTCATTGCAAAGTGGTGGGAAAGAACTGGACAAAGTAGGTTCGTGCAGGAGCTGTTTTCACTGGCAACGCTACGTTTCTGGAAAAACCCTTATATGGAAGTCAGTCTGGCTCCTCCCTGACTTTATTCAGAAAGATACTCAAAACTGAATTGCTTCAGAGAGACTCTAATTCAACTGAACCATTTCTGTCTTTTAAAATTTGTTTTAGTTCTTTTAGTCTTGAATTGTTAGCTTATTATATTGTTTGGATGTTGATTTCTTCTTACCATGGATGTTTTAAGTTGCTTTTTTCTATATTGCATTAACCAGCCTGAATTAATTTATTGTGGTGGGATACAATAAGCAAACAAACACCCACAAAATCTGAATATTTTAAAGATACTGTATAACAATCATCAATACAGTATGTTGGAATAGAGCTTAAAAAAGAGATGATCTCCAACCTTCCGGCCAGGAAGATTTTGGGGGATTATTTTATAGTACATTTCAACCAGGAGCATGAGGAAACAAGGGAGCAGTGGACTATTCTAGACAAATAGCTGTCCAATCTCTTCTTAAACACCTCCAGTGTTGGAGCAACCACATCAGTTCTTTTCCAATCCTTTGGTAGTTCCCTGGTGCTCCAGGACTTTTTAAAGATAACATCTGACAGCTCTTTCAGAACTCTGTGATTTAATCCATCAGGTCCTGATGATTTGTATCATCAAGATCAGACAAATGTCTCTTACTATTTCTTAATTTTTATTTCTAGTCTGTCTTTTACCGTTATCTTTTTGATAGGTTAGGCAATAGTTTCTTTTTGTGTGAAGACTGATGCAAATAATGAGTTAAGCAACTCTGCTTTCACTCTACGCCTGTTACTTCCTTGCTATCTTCTCTCTTTAGTGGACCAACTGTTTCCTTGATTTTTTCTTTTATTTGTATGTTGAAAGAAAGTGTTTTATTATTATTATCCTTGACTTTTGTTGCAAGTCTTTGTTTATTCTGAGCTTTGCTTTCCTGATTTCATCTTTGCAGATTTGGGCCATCTGCTGATATTCTGCCTTAGCTATGTGTCCCATTTTTACCATTGGAATAGAACTTGAGAATGAAGAAATGATATAGGCAGTAAAACTAGAAGAAGGCTACAAATACTTGGAGATTTTAGAGGCCTCTGATTTAATGCATAATAAAGTCAAGGAATTAACTTCAGCCAAGTACATTTGAAGAATTCACAAGATATTAAAGTCCAAATTGAATGGAGGAAACATCATAAAAGCCATAAATACCTGGGTGATACCTGTGATTCGATACTCTGCAGGAATAATTGACTGGACCCAGATGGAGTTGGACAATTTGGATAGAAAAACAAGGAAGCTTATGTCAATGAATCATGCTTTGTACCCTAAAAGTGATGTTGACCGATTATATCTACCAAGAGCAGAGGGTAGTCGAGGACTCCTACAAGCAAAACAGATTGTCGAAGAAAAACACAGCTTGAATGATTACATCCAGAAAAGTGAAGAACCAATGATTAAGGAAATAAATAAAAGAAGCCTTTTAAGTGTCAAAAGCTGAATATAAGAAGAAGTAATTGAGAAGCAAGCTGAAAATTGGAAAAACAAAGCTATGTATAGCCAATACTTGAAAAGTATTGAAGGCAAAGCTGACCAAAAGCTATCTTGGAACTGGTTAAGATCAGGAGCACTGAAAAAAGAAACAGAAGGCTTTATTTTGGCAGCTCAAGAACAAGCCTTAGCCACAAACTACATGAAGGCAAAAATTCAACATGTTACCACCAACAGCAAATGTCCCCTCTGTAATGAGAAAGACAAGAGAGTCGACCACTGATCAGTAGCAAAATTTCATAAACTGACTACCTACAACGCCATGGCCACGTTGCTAAGATCATTCACTGGAAATTGTGCCAAAGTTTGGATTTGAGTACAGCAAAAATCACTGGGACCATCAGGTTGAGAAAGTTTTAGAGAGTGAGAAAGTCAAGATCTTGTGGGACTTCAGAATCCAGACTGACAGGCACTTGGCTCACAACACACCTGACATAACAATAGTTGAAAAGAAAAAAGTATGTTTCATTGACATTGCAATACCTGGAGATGCACGAATTGAAGATAAACAGCAAGAAAAAATCACAAAGTACCGTGACTTGCAAATTGAAGTTGAGCGACTGTGGAAAAGAAAAGTGTGTTGTCCTGATTGTAATTGGAGCAATACCTAAAGGGCTACCTCACTATTTAGAAATTTTAAATTTATCAGACTTGAACATTCTGATTCTAAAAAAACCACCCTACATGGAACAGCTTATATCCTCCGACGTTACGTTAACAGTTCCTAGGTCCTTGGTTAGGACTCGAGCTGTTGAGCTACCAACCAACCCAAAGGCTGTGAATCTCATCAAAGATTAAAATAAATAAATAAATTAATTAATAATAATAAAATAATAATAATAATAATCTGCCGTTGCCGGTCCCAAGCCCGGATGAGAAAGGAGGAGGGTTGGGGTCAGGTTGGCAACCTGGCCCCATAAAAAGAAACCCGCCAACCCATACAATATGGTGAAACGAAAAAAAAATTTATACCGCATCGGTCGTCGTGCGGGTTAACAAGGACCGCAGTGGATGTTGGGGTCCCTGGACATCCATCGACAAGTGGGCTACAAGTGGACCAGCCAACAAAACGACAAAAATATAGTGCAGATGAAAACCGTGCCATAATGACCTGTTACTACAACTCAGAGCCAGAAAAAAGAGGTTATTTAAAGCGAATGTATGAATTATGGAAAGAACAATATCCAGATTCAAATGTTAGTGAACAACGACTAGCATATCAAAGGCGATTTATTATACGGAATAAAGTGTTTAGTGAAGTTGAGGAACTTGAGGAAATTCAGGCAAATTGCAAAACCAAAAAAACTGATATTCAAGACACAACTAAAGATATTATAGTAGGACTCCCAGAAGAAGCTGTCGGGGAGGAAATAACAACACTACCACTAGAACCAGTTATCACTGAACCAACTGATGAACTAACTCAAAACAAAAAGAATTGAAGGATAAGATCATGGAGCATTTTCTGCTTAATGAGGAAAGGCAACGTTTACCATCACTAAAAACTGTGCCTAAGAAAATTTTGGCCCCTATCATGAAAATGCAGTGTTTCAACAATTGAATCAGGATCCATCTTGGAAACGAACCAGTTAATGTACAGCACAGCTGTAATAGTCACTAATGAACTAGGCATTAAAATCAAAATACCTAGTCACACAACAGAAAAAGCATCAAAGCCAAAGTGGAAATCCGATTAGAACAAAAAGTCAAAAAATTAAGGGCAGATGCTAGTAACTTAAAGAACATGCATGAGCAATGGCTTAAAAACAACAAAATCATAGATCAGCTAATCAGAAGATATAGATTGGATACAAGAAACATCAATGAAGCTGTAGAGATTGTAAAACAGCGGATAACAGCAACAGCTACAAAAATTGAAAGATATGAGGCACGAATCAACCAATATAAACAAAATCAGCAATTTCGATCAGACAACGGTGTTTTTATCAAAGTCTTAATGTGAATGGTGACACCAAAAGTGAAAACCAGAAAAGCAGGCCACAGTTGAATTCTGGAAAGAACTGTGGGAAAATGCAAAGGACTACAAAAAGGAAGCAAAGTGGATACATGACTTTGAGAAAAGCATTGGCAACAAGCAAATGCAAGTGTTAGAAATAACAACTGAGATGGTCAAATATCGAGTAAAAAAGGTAAAGAATTGGACATCACCTGGAAATGACCAATTGCATGGTTTCTGGCTCAAATATCTGACCAGTTTACATGCAATATTGGCCAGGCAACTGAATGAAATTTTACAAAATGGTCAAATTGATGAATGGTTGACAACTAGAAAAACATACTTGATTCAGAAGGATGCAACTAAAGGAACAATACCTGAAAACTACAGACTAATCACATGCTTGCCAACAACCTTTAAATTACTCACAGGCATTATTGCAGATAACATTATGGATTATTTGGAAACAAATAACATCTTGCCAGTAGAGCAAAAAGGCAACAAAAGAAGGAGCAGGGGCACAAAAGATCAGCTCCTAATTGATAAAATGATATTAGAAAATTGTAAGAACAGAAAAACGAACTTGAATATGGTCTGGATTGATTACAAAAAGGCATTCGACTCATTGCCACATAGTTGGATCATAAAATGCTTAGAAACAACTGGCATTAGCAAAAATATTACATCCTTTACTGAAAAGGCGATGAAACAGTGGAGAACTGAGTTGGCAGTATTTGTATTTGTATTTATTTGTCTTGTATGCCGCCCACTCCTGAAGGACTCCGGGCAGCTCACAATAGACAAGGGAAGGGGAAAACTGGACAAAGACAACACTTTAAAACAAAAACCGCAGCATTCACAATCCGTGGGGCTGGATGTTTCACAAGCCCCCTGGCCTGCTGGAGCAGCCAGGACTTGGTGGCTTTGCGGAAGGCCGGGAGGGTAGTAAGGGCCGGATCTCGACGGGGAGATCATTCCAGAGGGCTGGAGCTGCAACAGAGAAGGCTCTCCCCCGGGGAGTCACCAGCCGACATTGGCTGGCGGATGGAATCCGGAGGAGACCTAACCTGTGAGATCTAATCGGTCTATGGGAGGTAATCGGCAGGAGGCGGTCTCTCAGGTACCCAGGTCCGATGCCATGTAGGGCTTTATAGGTAGCGACCAGCACCTTGAAGCGGATTCGGAGACTAATGGGTAGCCAGTGCAGCTCGCGGAGGATAGGTGTGACGTGGGTGTATCTGGGTGCATCCACAATCGCTCGCACGGCTGCATTCTGGACTAACTGAAGTCTTCGAACACTCTTCAAGGGCAGCCCCATGTAGAGCGCATTACAATAATCCAGTCTTGAGGTCACAAGGGCGTGAGTGACTGTCTGAAGGGCCTCCCGATCCAGGTAGGGTCGCAATTGGTGCACCAGGCGAACCTGGGCAAAGGTCCCCCTGGTCACAGCCGACAAATGGTGTTCTAAAGTCAGCTGGGGATCCAGGAGGACTCCCAAATTGCGAACCCTTTCTGAGGGGCGTATAATTTCACCCCCCAGCCTGAGAGATGGAATAATTGGCCAATCTTTGGGAGGGAACATCTTTGGGAGGGAACATCTTGTCTGGATTGAGTGCCAACTTGTTTGCTCCCATCCAGAGCAGGGAATGAAAACTATGGAATGGTTAATATCAAGCGAGGAATTTTGCAGGGGGATTCACTTTCACCTCTTCTCTTCATCATCGCGATGATCCCACTATCAGTAATCTTTAAAAAAATGAAATTAGGCTACCAAACAGGCAAAGAAGCTGAAAAAATTTCTCATTTATTATATATGGATGATTTGAAACTCTATGGAAAGTCAAAAATAGAAATCCAATCACTGACACAGTTCGAGTATTCAGCACGGATTTGTATTTGTATTTGTATTTTATTATTTGTATGCCGCCCTTCTCCGGGAGGACTCAGGGTGGCGAACAATTCAAGGGGGAAAAAAGGGGGAACATAAAAAGACAAAATACAAATAGTAAAAGTAGACAACAGTCGCACAACCATACATGTCGAGAGGGGAGGGAACTCATCACCCCCAGGCCTGCCGGCAAAGCCAGGTTTTGACGGCTTTTCGGAAGGCCTGGAGAGAGGTGAGGGTCCGAATCCCTGCGGGGAGTTCATTCCAGAGGGCCGGAGCTGCCACAGAGAAGGCCCTCCCCCGGGTAATAGCCAGGTGGAATTGGCTGGTAGATGGCACCCAGAGGAGGCCAACCCTGTGAGATCTAATGGGTCGTGGGAGGTAATTGGCAGCAGGCGGTCTCTCAAGTACCCAGATCCAATACCATGAAGGGCTTTATAAGTTACGACTAGCACCTTGAAGCATATCCGGAGACTGATCGGTAACCAGTGCAGCTCACGGAGGATATTTCAATGCAGTTTGGCATGGAAAAATGTGCCACTGTATCCATAAAAAGGGGCAAAATAATTACATGTGAGGGAATTGAAATGCCCAATGGCCAACTAATCAAATGCAACGAAAATGAAACCTACAAATATTTAGGCATTCTGCAGTTGGATAACATTAAGCATGGAGAAGTAAAAACTATTGTCAGGGGAGAGTACACCAACAGAGTTAGGAAAATTTTGAAATCTAAATTGAACGGTGGAAATACAATCAAGGCCATAAATACCTAGGCAATACCAGTTATAAGATACACAGCTGGTATAGTTAACTGGACACAAGCTGATTTGGACATTTTGGACCAAAAAACCAGGAAACTAATGACAATGCATTACAGTTTACATCCACGTGATGATACTGATAGACTTTACCTGCCACGAAAATCAGGTGGCAGAGGATTATTACAAATGAAGCAAATAGTTGAAGAAGAAAAACATGCACTGGCTGATTATTTAAAAGAAAGTCAAGAACATCTATTAATTGAAGTAAAGAACAAAAATCTACTGAAGGCCCAACAGACGAAACAAGAATACAGAAAAGATGTGATAAAATCAAGAATGGAGAGTTGGCAGAACAAAGCATTGCATGGCCAATTTCTGGAAAAATAAAAGATAAAGTGAACAGTGAACAAACTTGGTTATGGTTAACAACAGGTACATTAAAGAAAGAAACAGAGTCACTAATCCTGGCTGCGCAAGAACAAGCTAGCTGCACAAATGCCATTAAAGCCAAAATCGAAAAATCCTCTGATGATGCCAAATGCAGACTTACAAAGAAGCTGATGAAACTGTTGATCACATACTCAGCTGCTGTAAAAAAATCACGCAGACTGATTATAAATTGCGGCACAATTCAGTAGCACAAATGATCCATTGGAATTTGTGCAAAAATTATAATATTAAAACAGCAACAAACTGGTGGGAACATCAGCCTGAAAAAGTCACTGAAAATCAGATGGTCAAGATCTTGTGGGATTTTCGCATACAAACGGACAAAATACTGGCTCATAATACACCAGACATCACACTGGATGAGAAAAATCAGGTTACAATCAAAGACATCGCAATACCAGGTGATAGCAGGGTCGACGAGAAGGAATATGAAAAAATCGCGAAATACCAGGACTAAAAATTGAAATTCAACGATTATGGCACAAACCAGCAGTGGTAATTCCAGTAGTAATTGGCACACTGGGTGCTATTCCAAAAGCACTTGAATTACATTTAAAACAGTTAAAAATTGACAAAATCACCATCAGTCAAATGCAAAAAGCCGCACTGCTTGGATCTGCACACATGTTATGAAAATACGTTACGACGTCTGTTGTGACTCGGCTAGAGCCTTGGGAGCTGTTATCAGACTCTGACAGCGAGGGGGCTTTTGAGTCATGTTTGGAAGAGGAGGAGGGTTCTGGACAGGGGTCTGCCTCTGAGCAGGGCTCAGAGAGACTAGTTGGTCCCAAGGTAATGGCTGAGCCTTGGAGCAGTGGGGAGGAGACAAGAGAGGCTGAGCAAGAACCCTTCTGTGATTATTTTCAGGATGCACGTAGGAGACGAGCTGACTGACGTAAGGCACAACGGAGGACTCCGAGGAGGCGATTGCAACCAGATGTGCCTCGTTAGAGGCTTCCCTTAAGGATAAAAGGACTGGTGGTGCCACGCCCTGCTCGCAGAAGTCAATGTTCCTTGATCCTGGGGTGTGGTTTCTTTGCTGTGCACTCGAAAAGTGGTTTGACTTCTGTAACCCTGATTCGCAGAGACTTTGGGAAGAAGGGCTTTGCTTCCGTTTGGATTCTTCTTGTATTTACCGTAAGAAAGATTTATGTTTGAGTCCGTTATCTTCTGGCAGAGAGACTTTAATTAGTTTAGTTTGGCTCGCAGCCATTTTCAAACTGAGAACTGATAAAGAGAATTCCCTTTCCTTTTATTTGCCTGTCATCTGTTAACAAGTGATGGGGGGGAACAAAACAGACGTCCTAGGCCCCTGGGTGGGGCCCGACTAGTAATCAATGCCAAGTCCGGCGAAACAACTGGCCACTGTGATACAATTCTGTTGTTGTGAATAATAATAATAATGATACAACAACACACAACAACAGTAATGAAAAAACAGAAAAATCAGAAAAATATCTTCGAGTTTTTGTATGCCCTAATCCAATTGGTCTAATTGTTTTAAAGAAAAAAGAAAAAGAGAAAAAGGGGATAAAAACTAAGAAAAAGGAAAAAAATTGTAAATCAATCACAAAAAAGAAATAAAAAATAAAAATAAAAATCCTTGAGTTTTTCTTTAATCCAAATCAATGGAACAAACTAGCAAAATCCAGCAAAGAAAAAACCAAAAAGGGAAAGGAGAAAACCAGAAGTTAGAGGGGTATCTATGTGTGCATCCACAAAAAAAAAAAAAAAGAAAGAAAAAAAGGGAGAGTGAAAATGGTGCACAGCTCCTTTAACAAAAGAAAGAAGAAAAAGCCAAACCTCTTCTACAAACGGCCTCAGACCAGCTGAAAATAATTAAGTAGAGAAGAAGGAAAGAAAGTAGGAAAAGAGGAGATTCAAAGGAGGGAGGGAGACACTGCCACCAATAAAGTCCAAACTTTTACAAGATGAAAGCTTTTTCAAGGTCACTCTAGGCCAGCGATGGCGAACCTTTTTTGGCTTACGTGCCATAAGTGGGGGGAGCGCAGGGGGGTCATGTGCGGGCATGCTGCACCCATAATGCAATGCACGATCCCCCAGTGCGCATGCGCACACTACAGGCACCCCCCCCATTTTTTGCATGCTTTTTTCACCCTCCCCAGGCTCCAGGGGCTTTATAGGAGCCTGGGGAGAGTGAAAACAGTCTCCCCCGCCCCCCCCCGGATACAGTCCGGAGGCTTCAGGGACCTTCAGGAGGCTTCTCTGAAGCCTCTGGAGCAGTCAAAACAACCCTCCAAGCAAAGCGGAAGTCACTTCTGGTTTGCTCGGAGGGTCCTTTTGACTGCTCTGAAGGCTTCAGGGATCTTCAGGAGGCTTCCCTGAAGCCTCCGGAACAGTCAAAACCACCCTCTGAGCAAACTGGAAGTCCATTCCCCGAACTTCAGGTTTGCCCGTAGGGCCAGTTTTTGTGCTCCGGAGGCTTCAGGGAAGCTCCTCCTTCAGAGCAGGGCCTCCTGGGGGCCGGGGGGCTCTTTTCGCCCTTCCCAATCTCCTATAAAGCCTCTGGAGCCTGGGGAGGGTGAAAAATGGCTTTAAAAAAGGATGAACTTAGGGCAGTGCCTCGTGTGCCCTGACAAATGGCTGTGTGTGTCACCTGTGGCATGTGTGCCATAGGTTCGCCATCACTGCTCTAGTCTTTCCCTTTGATGTTCTATTTTTCTTTCAAACCAAAGTTCCAATCATAAATAATATCACAAAAAGAGCACCTGGTGTAAACAAACCTCCATGCTCATTCTATTATCGTTCCTTGACTAAACGTTATGACCTTGGAAAGAGCAGCTATCCCCAAAACACTCATGCAAAAGAAAAAACAGTGTTTCAAAGCCTCTGGGTGGCAGTGCTATGTATTTCCCCCCTCCCTCTCACTCAGTTCCTTATACACTTAAAAAAAGATTCTAAAGTGAAAAAAACAATAAAACATTAAGCATTAAGGCATTAAGAAAAAATAGGAGAAAAAAAAACTTGAGCAATAAAAATTAATTGTATCAATTATTCAAAAGAAAAAGAGGAGAAAATAAAAGTAAGTCCGGTAAATTTCATTTCTAAAGTCCATTCAAATTCCAACATAAAAAGGAGAGAGAAAAAAAACAGTTCAGTTTGACTTGGCTTAAATTCACCGCTTCTCTTCAGTCTTCAATTTTAACTTTAATTTTCATATTTTAGGGTATTCTCTCAAAATAGTAAAAAAGGAAAAAAATTCTCACCAAAATGACACACTTCTCTCCTGTTCTTTCATTGTGGAGCTGTCCATGGCTTCAGCAGCTTTAAAGGCTGCCTCGCAGCCACGGCAAGAAAGGCTTTTCCCTGGATCACCAGAGATTTTGCGATATCTCTGGGATAATCAGGATGTGCCCTTCCCTGTCACTGTCTCTCCAGGATGGTTTAGGTCCAAAAGGACCGTCCAGTGACCAAGGTATCAACAGCGATCTTGGAGCTACCAGATCTCCCACTGGCCCCTCAGGATTTTGTGCCCATTCTTGAATTGCCTCAAGAGAAACCGCAGATTTTGTCCTTGTCGAGTGGAGTGATCAACTTCAATGGTTTTGGTCAATGACTCGCAAGGCCTTAGATGCAGCTCACCAAGCACACAAAAAACAAGCTGACAAAAAAAGGGCCAAGCCAAAAGAGTACCAGGTTGGGATAGGGTATTTTTCCCACTAAGTTTCTGCAAACCACCGAGAAATCGAAGCAATTGGGTGGATCTGTTTCCCATTGTCAAAATTATAAATCCTGTATCAGTGAAATTGGACTTGCCAAAGGCCCTTAGAAGGATTTATCCTGTGTTTCATGTAAACTTACTGAAACTGGAACACACCCTTCTGCCATGCGTTCACTCCAACCCTCACTGATTGAAGGAGAGCAACATTTTGAAGTTAAAGAAATCTTAGATTCCAGGAAACATAGAGGACATATCCAATATTTGGTGTCCTGGAAACATTTTCCCCTTTCCCAGAATGAATGGGTGAACAAATCCAATGTTAGGGCTCCCAGACTTTTATGAAAATTCTACGCCAGGTACCCTGATAAGCCTTAAATTTGATATATGTTATTGGTAGTTATTGTTGTTTTTGTTTTATTTTTTATTTCTCCATGGGTGATGTCCTTTCTGAAGGAGGGTCGCATGTCAGACTCTCTTTTGCTTGCTTGCTGTCGGCTGCCATAGAAATGGGGATGGTGGGGGCATGGTATTTGGGAAGAGAATTATATGGTACTGGAGGAAGATGTAGAGCATTTTGTTGTCACCATCTTCTTTTTTTTTAATGAGCATTTTAAAAAACAAACTTTTACAAATATTTACTTCCCTTCCCCCCCAAACTCCCCCAACTCCCCCCCCCGACTTCCCAGAACCAATACAGGATATAAATCTTTAACAAAAACAATCTAAAATACACTTTAGAAAAAACAAAAAAGATAGTTAATAACATCTTTCAATTGAGTTTTAGCTCCTCCTTGCTGGACTAGCTCTAGATAATTTATAATTCCTAGTCTCTAATCATAAAATATCTGGAATTTCTTAGTCCCATATTTGTTTTGAGTATAGTCAATCCATCTTTTCCACTCCAGTTTGTACCTCTCGTTTGAATGGTCCTTAAGATGTGCAGATATTTTGGCCATCTCGGCTAGGTTTGTTACTTTCAATGTCCATTCTTGAATAGTAGGCAAATCTTCCCTCTTCCAGTATTGCGCCACCAACAATCTAGCTGCAGTTATTAAGTGCAAAATCAGATTAATCTCTACAACTGTACAATTAGTAATTATACCTAACAAAAAAACTGAGGGGTAAACTTTATCCTTTTTTAAAGAACATTTTGCATAATCCACCATATTTTTATCCAAAATGCTTTAACCTTTTTGCAAGTCCACCATATGTGAAAATATGTAGCGTCCATACAATCACATCTCCAGCATTTAGGTTGTAAATTCAGATACATAGAAGCCATTTTTAAGGATCTAAATGCCATCTATAAAACATCTTATACAAATTTTCTCTCAAGTTTTGGGCCTGTGTAAATTTTACATTTCTTACCCAAATTTTTTCCCATGTATCCAACATTATTGGTTCTTCAACATTTTGAGCCCATTTTATCATACAGTCTTTAACTAATTCTGTTTCCGAGTCAATTTCTATTAGTACATTTTATAATCTCTTTATATGCATTGGACTTTGATCTCTGATTTGTTTAAATAAATTATCTTTTCTTTATCCAGGTAATCTATATCTAAGCCTTGAATTTTATCATTCGTGTACAATCCTATAAAGAATTCACGAAAGACCCTTTGAATCTCCTCCTGTTGGTACGCTTCCTTTCCTTTATAATGTAATTTTGATACATTGCGAGATTTCTGTTTTTTCCTAATCAAATATGCTAACCATCTACCAGATTTTTTTGCATTACAGAAGGTGTTGTGTTTTGTATATAGCAAATTGGTAGCCACCTGGTCTGACATCAGCATATTAAATTGCTCTCTTAATAAGGTGATTGTTTCTTTAATTTTTTTGTCTCCTGGTTTTAAGATTAACTCCTGCTCTCTCTTCCAAATTTCATCTTCAAGTTCAATTCTCTTTTTCCCTTGTTTGCGTCTATGTAATCTATTTAAATTTATCAAAACTCCTCTCATATACACTTTACCTGCATCCCATACCATTTTCATAGATGTACCCTTATTCATGTTGAAAACAAAGTATTCTTTTAACAATTTTTTACATTCATTAATATTTTTCTCATATCTAAATAAATTTTCATTCAGTCTCCAACTCCTTCTTGCTTGGATCCCAACTCCCAACTCCATCCAAACCGGGTTATGATCTGATAAGGCTAGAAAGCAAATCATTAGTTGTTAGTATAAAGTCAATCCTAGAAAAGGATTGATGTCTATCAGAAAAAAAGGTGAAGTCATATTCTTCTGCATTCTTTTCTCGCCAGATATCTCTCAATTCAAAATCATCTATCATGTCAAAAAAGGACTTAGGTAGTTTTGCTCGCATTTGGGTATTTTGCCAGAAAGCCTTCTTATCTTTCTTGGTATCCATAACACCATTCCAATCACCCAATAATATGCAGGATCTATAGTCCCAATGTACTAACTTAGCATGAAGCATTTTATAAAATTTGTCTTGTTGATTGGGAGCATATATTCCCAATAGCAGTATCCTTTCCCCTTCTAATACCATATCTATTGCAATATAACTTCCATGGGAGTCTGCTTCAATTAATTCAGCTTTCATATCCTTTCTTAAGTAGATAACTATACAATTTTCTTCTCTGTGGCAGAAGCTATAAAGTGTTGTCCAAGTCTTGTATTAATCAAATATTTTTGATCAGTTGATCTAATATGAGTCTCTTGCAAGCAAATTATGCCATTCTTGAATTGTTTAAGATAGTGGTTTATTTTCATCCTTATCTGTGGGGAATTTAAACCATTAACATTCTAAGTTAGGAACTTAGATGTCATCTTTAGTTCCCTGAAGCTTTTTAAGAGCCATCTGAACATCCTGAAGTTTAATCTTTGGCCTGGCTCCTCCCACTGCTTCTAGACTAAGATCTGTAGCTTCTTGAATGGTGGCATGTGTTTGTTGTGATTGTTGCTTTTTTAATTCTTGTTCAATTCGCCTGGTAATCACATGGGTTTGTCTTTGTTCCTTGGCTCCTTGTACCTCTGAGAGAGGAAGTTGATCCAACCTTGTTGATACTTGAGTGATTTGCTGTCTATCCTGTCCTTCTTGTTCTCTTTCTCTGGGTCCAGGAGGGGGGGGGATGTCCAGCCTTCAATATGTTATTGTAGAAATCTTGGGCCGTCCATACTGAATTAAGACGGTATCTTTGCCCCTGATAGGTGAGTGCAAGTCCGGCTGGCGCTTCCCATCTAAACTGTAACTGACGGTTTTTAAGCTATTCGACTAAATCATAGTCTTTTCTAGATCTCAACATTTTAGGTGGTATCTCCTTCAAAACAGTCACTTCCTGACCCCCAATTTGAAGCTTAGTTTTGTAAGACTCTTGCAGTATCGTATTCCTCATATCTCTAGTAGCTAAGTACACCACAATATTCTTGGTAGTTGCTTTTGTCTTGCAAGCCAGGAGTTGACACGATAAACCTTTTCAATTTGCCATACATAATTCCTCCTGGCCTTCCCATCAGTTGGTCAAAGGCTTCAGAGAGAATCTGCTTCAGATTTTCTTGATTTTTCTCTGGAAGGCCCCTTATCCTTAAAGCAAATTCCATTTGTCTATACTGTAACATTATAATTTCATTTTCTGCATCGCCAACTTTTTGTTGAACCACATCCATCTTCATTGCCAGATTAATATTAGAGTCACTAAGGTCTTCTAATCTGTCTTCAATTCCCGATACGTAGCCAGAGAGGCAATTAAAAGCCACCAGGATATCATCTCTAATTCCTTGATGTGCGAGTCATAAGCTCTTCAGACAGTTCTTTGTGAGCAGCAGATATCTCTTCCTTAATTTTAACTTCCATCGCAGCTGCATGATTTTTTAAGGCTTCAACTAATTCTTTCTGCAAAATTTCTCTGGTCAGAGGCTCCCCTGCAGAACTAGGGGGGGAGTAATGACTGTAATTTAGTAGTGGGAGCTGGCAAGCTGCCAGCGCTTTTTGATGTATTGGGGGGGAACTTTTGCTTAGAAGCCATTCCAGGTTTAATCTTCTTTAGCCAATTAGTAAGTCCAGGCAAGCCGATTATACAGCAATTACTATTTAGTTTGATAATAAATTACTTCCTGATCTTTAAATGTTCTGAGCGCCGTAAGAATGTCATCAAAGCCCAACCCCTCCTACAAAACTGCTCGGCACCATTTTGTCTGTCTTTCAGCAAGCAATTGTCAGAAGGAATTCTTTAAAAATGAAGCTAAGGATTTATACATACAATTAGGAGTTCGCGAGTATTAGTTCAGCTCATCTTGGAGCCAGCAATAAATCAATCTTTGTGCTGAGGATGAGCGAAGCCCTTAGTTTTGCAGCAAAAGGCAGAAGAAATTCTTGATGCGGAGGTACTATGCTACCGGGTGGCCCCCCCCCCCTTCCCAGGGAGGGTTAGTTGGAGCGCTGCCCAAGCATAGTTTGCTCGCCTTCTCCTTCTAAGCCCGAAGAAGAGGTAAACAAACTGCTAAACAGTTGATGGATGCTGTTTAGACAGTTTAACGCAGCCAAGATTCCAGAGGTGTTAAAAACAACAACTCCTGTCAGGCCCCGCCCACCGGAAGTCTCATTCTCACCAACTTCTGTGCATGCTGATGGGTGATGTTTGGCCTTGGTCAAAGCCAACCATCTCGCATACCAAACTGATGAGGCCTTTTGAAGATGAACCCCATATGGCACCTTAGAGAGTTGCAGATTGGACATCGGGCTGGGGTAATTGGAGGGAGGGGGCTGGGTAATCATTTGATATGTACTTGTTCAGATCTTTTTGGCTCCGATCTTGCTTTTCTTTCACTGCTATCTTTTCATAAAAAGTAAAAGTATGTTTAATTCCACGAACAATGGAGTTGGGAGTTTTCTTTCTTGGTTATTGATGGAGGCGCACCTGACACTTATGTCTTCATATGGGCTATCATGAGTGGTGGGTTGCCAATTTTTTTACTACCAGTTCGGGCGCACTCGCATACACGATGCTTCTGCACATGCATAGAAGTGTCCGGGCAGGTGGCGGAGCCTCCCGCTGCGGCTACTACTGGTTTCCCCGATCCAGGCCGAACTGGGAGCAACCCACCTCTGGTTATCATTCATGCTGTCCCAGTTCCATGCCCCAGTCCAAAACCTGACCAAAAAGTGTCCAGATAATATTTCATCTAGGGTGCTACACAGCTGCCTCAACAACTAATAGTATTGGTGTCCTCTGCTCCAGATACTATTATGCTTCTGTTACATGAATTTTAATCAGAGGATAGTAGAACATGCTATACATAAAATGTGGGACCCGAATGAAAAATTAAATCAAGAATCTCTGATAAAGAATGCTGACTATGTTAAAGATCTGTTGGATGAGCTGCACCTCCCCTCTCAAGTTGCTGTCATGCAGTGCCTTTGCTCCTGTCTCTGAACACCATGTATGGTGCAACTCTGACTGTACATTTGATGCCCCCAAAAAGGAAGCCACTCAGGTCACCTGACTGCTACAAAGCAGACTGAAGCTTTGCCCAACAGGGAGCAAGTACTAGTAACTTCTGCCCCTGCTCTCCGTACAACCTTCACCCAAAGCCACACCAGCATCAAGTAACAAAAGACCAGCTTCATGGAAGCTTCATGGAAGCAAGAAACAGCCTGCATTAGGAGAGGTGTTCTGCCTGCAGTCTTGACCAGCTCCTCATTGCTCCTGTACATGCTGTATTTAGGGTTGCACATCCCACCATTCAAATGGTTCAGCCTGTCTATCCCCTTTTATGTATTTGTCTTGCTGAAATGCCTTTTAATCAAAGTAACTGTCCTCCTTCATCTCAAATGAAGGGTTTTGGTTTATTTCATTTCTTTCCATAATTGATATGGTAGCTTATGTGCAGAAATTGATTAGTAAGGTTTATTTTGTGTTCTTCTTATGGACAAGAAGTGAGGATTGTGAAAATCAAGGAATGTAGCCTATTGATCTATTAGATTCAATACGTCCTATGGAAGATAGAAGGTCCCAGAAGAAAGATAGGAACCAAAATTTTCATCTAGGATGATTTCAAGATTTACCAGAAATATTTGTAATCCTGCTAACTGTGAATTAGGTTTTCTGTAAAATATGCACTTGTATGTGATGAAAGAAATGTTCTTCTGGGTTCGACTCCAAGTGGGGAAAAAGACACTGGAGACATGGAGGCTGCTTGGAAAGATGGTCTATTGTTGGACAGGGCCACATGGCTTGAGCCCTGAACAGAAAAGATGATCACATGCTTCAATGTTGGTGGAGAAGAAGAGAAGTGCTGAGGGAGGGGCTTGCTAGGCTTTTTATAACCTGCTTAGTCCCACCTCTCTGTTTCCTGTTCCTGTGTAAGAAAGATATTCTGATTGGTTGTCAGACTCCCATGGGGCCATGCAGGGGCTACTCTCTAGGCTGTGTTTTGAATCCAGATTTGGTTGAGTTCTCAGATGCCATGTGGTCAGTTGAGTAAAGTTCCTTAATCCCTTCCCCCTGGAGCTGCAGTGGAGAAGTCTTTATTATATAAAATGGACTAGCCTGGCCTTCTTAATGGCCTGTTGACAAAAGTGGGCAGGAAGCTACAGGCAACTATTCTGTCTTTTAAAACATGTTTCTTTCTTTTCATATCCAGAGAAATATTCTGCCTTTTCAATATTTCCTATGATATTTCATTTTTCTGGGAGAGAGATGGATGATAACTTCCCACAATCCCCCCTTTTTTTCAAAACATGTGAGTGGAACGCACATGTTTTTGACAAAAGATTAAAATTGGTCAGATCAGGGAGACTTAATTCTTCTGATGAAAAAGCATTGAAAGAGATAGCAGAAGGATCTCTTCAGTGGCTCCCAGAGAGCTTTCAACCATGAAGGTCTAGGAAACAGGGCACAATTTCTGGAAAGAAATTTACAGTATCCAATTTTCCATGCCAATTAGTATCAGATATCACTTTCTGTGAGCTTCCAGACAGTTTTTAAGCAAGCAGAAATCCCAAATTATTCACAGCCATGCTTTCCCTTTAAGTTACAGGCTGCCCTTTTAAAAGGGATGGTTCTTGAACCTGCCCTGGCTCTTATTTTAGTGAGGCCAAATTGAGTTTAGCTGGTGTGCAATACAGTCTATTTAGTATTTGTAAAATTACACAGAATGAGCCTGGGGACTCCTATTCATGAGACCACCAGTGCAACATATCCTCCTTTACTGGGAAGCGTGTTTTTTTTGCTTTGTCACAGTGAGGGCTTGGGTTTTTTTTGGAGATCCTCTGCTAGCTCTTCAACTGGGGGAATTGCCTGAGGGGAATTGACCCTCCCACAATAGTATTAAAAAGGAAGAAATCACTGTTTAGGATTTTGTGCCAGGGCAAAAATCAACCTAGGAAAAACTGTGTGTGGAAGAGATAATTTCAATCTAATTCTGTATAGGGTCTCTCTCTTTTTTTCTTCGTGTGTGTGTTTGTGTGTGTGTGTAGCTGCTTCTACAATATAGAAAATACAGACATTTTGGACAAACTTTCCCCCTCACTAGACAGAAATCTAAGGTGTTCAGAAATTGCTGTGCTAGCCATTCTCAAATACAATTCTTACATGAATACATTAAACTGATTACAATATAAATGAAACAAGAAAGAAACCTTACAATGAATTTCTCTGAAGGAAGCAAAGAAAGAAAACTTTAGGATCAATTTTCACTCTCCCCCATAGTTTTTACAGCTGTCTTCTGGGGATAGAAGAGAGTCTTTTGGTCTTTACTTCTCCATCTTAGGATCCGTTGTTTCATATCTGCTGGATGGCATTAGGCTTAGCTTGCTGGTAAGAATGGTCAGTCAGGCTTGGTAGAGTCTGTCCCAGGCTTGGCTAAGTTTTTTTCTCATGTCAGGTTTTATCAGGATGCAATCACCAGCAGCCAATTCAAGTGTTATGGTTTGAGCTAGCAGTCCTTTGTTTCTGAGGTGAAGAAAAAGAGGAGAGGCCAAATATACAGTTCTTTACAGACATATCTTTAGTCTCATGTTGTGGAATCAGATGAAAAGATCACAACAGTGAAAGGTAAAGATGCAGGAGCAGGTCACATTTACTCCAAATTTCTCAGAGAGAGAGAAAAAAGTGGTTAAAATGAGCAGAAAAACTTCAGCCCCCTTCAATGACCCAAAAGGAAGGAGGGAAAGAAGGGGGGATGCACAGAGGCATTCACAGGTATCACTGGGGGCATTTCATACACACACTCATGGTAAAATGAGCAGACACTCACTCTCCCCACCTTTTCTGCTTCCTCCAAAGAATGACCCAGAAGGAAGAAGCCAATGAGCTCCATTTTCTCTTATTAAGGGATCTCAACTTCCCTCCAGGTCTGGAAATGATTACACACACATATGTGCACACATACCATGGAACAACACTTTCAGGCATGTGGGAGGTTCTGTCCCTTTAAATTTTCAAAATTCTTTACTTGGGGAACATGTGGCTCATTCTCCAAGCAGTGGGGAAACTCAGAGAGCAGATTAAATCCTAACCACACTCCCCTTCCCCACAGCTTCAAGCCCAAGCTTATTTATTTTTCTAGGTGGTCAAACATGTTACAATCAACGCCATTCAATTCTATATGTTATTATTATAGATGCACACCTAAGAATTTTAACAGACTTTACACCAAATTAATCAAGTTCAATTACCTAGGTCTTCCCATTCAGACAGGCTTTACCTTATTACCTGCTAAATTTCTTACTTTTGCTCAAAGTTACACCCGTTGTTCTATTTCCTTAAGCACTAGATTGTTAATACCTGTCTCTGCCCTGGGGTGTTCTGTTTCTATCTTGACCTCCCAGCCCGCACTGGCTTATTTTTAAAGATCAAGATTTATAGAGACAATGTATAGAGATGTTTGTCCAAACATTGTTTGCATTGGCCAGGGTTCTAGGTTGAATATGCAGGGTCCTGGCATATTTTTAAAGATCCAAACTCTTAGCTCTCCCAGCAATCGCTGGGATAGTTTTAAAGGCCAAGATATATGGAGACTTTCATTAACACATCATTTGCATCTGGATGGGGCTTGAGTTCTACTTTTTTTTTAAAGGGAACTATTACTGCTGCAACAGCTTTCTAACATATCCCTGTGGACTCCTTAGTCACTTTGGGGAAGAAACTCAGGTAGAACGTCTCTTCAGTTCATCTGATGGTGGCCACAAAATCTAAATCAAAACTGTCTTCTAGAGGCCAGGTTTCTACTTTAGGATAGAATAGAGTAGGTTGACCAGATAGATGTGCAGAGGGTTGTTACTCAGGTTAAAGGCAAACCTTTAGTAGGAATTTCCTTCATCTCATACATGCACACACAAGGCAACACTCTCCCCCCCCCCAAAAAAAGAAAAAAAAATCTATACTCACCTGAAGAGTACAATCTTCCAGGGCTGAAAAACATGAGAACAAGGTTCCCTCCTCCACAGAAAAGGCATTGTTGGAGGATTAAGGGTAAGTGAGTGGGTTGGGGGGGGGGTAGAAAGCTTGCAGGCAGAGTTTTAAAAAAGGTAAAATCATCAGTTACTAAACAGATAAACTGGTAACATTATGGGGATATCACAGATGAGAAATGGGGTCTGGATTCACATGCTTCAGGAAGGAAATAAACAGGTAAAATCATTTAAACACACAATAAATGCAAGGATGAAACTTTTCCTGTAAATGAACTTAAAACATTTCTTGGATTGTTACTTTAGGTTATAGGGAAGCAATGAAGGAAAAAAATATATCCTTACTCTGTTTCTGTTGGCCAAACAGACACAAAATAAAGACTACCATCCCTTCACTCAGTTTTCTGGGCCCAACAAACTGAGCGAAGCCAATTTCTGCCAGTTTATTCTTTTCTTTCTATGAACACTTTAAAATTCTTGTCTTTTGGATTGGAGACATCTTAGTTACAATTACCTTGGGGGTGCACAAAGACTTAAGCACACATTTACACAAGGACAAGGAGAAAATAAGAGGGGAAAAAAGAATTCTCAGGCATACATCCTATTCATTCCCAGCACAAATCTGTTAAATTAGGGAAGGCACAAAACTTAACAAACAAATCACGTGGTTGCATAGAAGACAGAGAAAGAGACAAACAGACAAGAGAAAAAGAAACCCCAACATTTTCCCCTTTTCTTTTAAGTACCTTTATGTAGCCAAATTAGTTTTCTTGTATTATCTTTCAGCAAAGCCCATTTTTCACACAATTTCCTTGCTTCTTTTTTCTCATGCCAACTAAGATAGGCATGTGCCTGGCGTCCCAGGCTTCTAGGAAATCTCCAAAGGAAGTTCCTGTCACCCTCGAGCTAACGCTTCCCATGATGTAAGGCTCACTTTGGCTTAGGCGGGTGACCCGCCGCAAGTTTTCGGGGAAAAAAAGATTCCGGGAAAGGACTTTGATTCCCTCAACAAAGTCCCTTTCGTTCCAGGGAATTCCATTAAGGTTTTACAGATCCAAAAAGGTGATCTGCGAAAGACCTCTGCCCTTTCAGTAGTACCAGCCCCCTCTCTTAACGCACAATGAGCCTTTGCTTTTTTGCTTTCACAGGACAACAGCAACAACAACAAAATTTTCATTCATTTTTCCATCCATTTTCACACACACTCTCCTTTCCCTAACAGAAGGTCCTGTGCTCTGGCCTGACCCTAATACTTTCCAGGCTCTCTTGGTAAAACACACAGAGGAACCAAGATCCAGCTGTGATCAGGAGAAGGTGCGCATGTGCGAGGTGGGATGGCCGCTGGCTTCCTTTGCTCCGTCCGGTGGAGCAGAAAAAACCCCGAAATAAAGCGGGGGTTGGGTCGGAGCCTTGAAAAAAGGGGTCTCTGCAACCGAGTGAGATCCAGGGGACTTGAATAAACGACTCTTTGGAAGGTCGACGCTCCCAGACATCCTCTGGTCCACGCGGCAGCCCGGAGTGTTCTTCGTAGCGCTCGGCGAGGCTGGTGGGAAATGGCGGCGCTGCGCTAAAGGCTCCGCTTCGGCGTTTCAAGCTTTCAGCGTTTTAATTACCTACAAACAGCTTTGGATCGACATTCTATGGTGCTTATGGTCCTAGCTTTAGCCTATTTCCCTCGTCGTTTGGGAGGAGCCCTGGTGCCTACTGTTATCTGTTATTCTGGAGGACTACTGTTATTGAAGGAGGTGGGTGACTCGAACGGTGCTGGACGAGACAAGGCAGCTGGCCTATTCCTCGGCTGCCATAGTCTTTTTAGGCGCCCCCCTCCTCCTCCTCTGCTCCGGCGGACCACGTCACTGGACGCTCCTGGCATTTTTCGTCATCTGTGCCCCTGTTTCTTTGAGAATCTTTTTGGACTCTGTAGGCTGGCTTTATAGAGGGGTGGTTGGTTTGATATGGGGCGGTATAAGATCTGGCAGTTGGCCTTGCGGCCGTTGCCACAGCCCTTTAGTCCACCCCCTAGGCCTTTTCTACGGTGCGGCCTCGCCTTTTCTTCCCTGGCCCTCGGTTTGCTTTTACTCATACAGGGCTTTATTCTCCGCTCCCTGCTCACGGTTGCTGGACATTGGACTTGTGATCTGGTCCCGGTTGGTATGACCATTGCCGCCCGTCGATGTCAAGGGATTCCATCTCAGCCCTCTTGGAACTTTTTGGACCCCTCCATCCCAATAGGCCCTGCTCCCCTCAAGGTGTAAGAAGGCCCTCTGCTCCCCTCAACTGCCCTGAACTTTTTGGACCTTCCCAGACCTACAGGAGAGGGGGATATGAGACATTCCCTTGTACGCCTCGTTTGGACCATTGCTGGGTTTCAGTCACTTTAACCATCTTGAACGTTAAGAGCCATTTGCACTACTTGAACTTGCACTTTTTAACAGCTGCGTAATCTCTTTTTTCTCTCTTTTTCTTTCTTTCTTTTCTTTCTGTCTTTTGTATGGGATATGCATGGGATATGCATGTGATTGAGTGAATGATCCCACTTTTATTACCTATTATTGTTGTACTTTGTGTTTTAATTACTACGTGGGGACTGCTTGGGTGAACGAATGAGTGTGTTTGATTTGGAGGACCTGTCGAGGAACGCGGGGGTCATTGGGGTGGTCGGGGGAATTACGGACATGGGAGTGGGCCGGAGCATTACGGTCGTAACAGGGAGGAGCAGATATGGAGGGGACTTTAGGGCTGGCCATTACCGGGGAAGGAGGGCTCGCTACGTTACAGAGATCCCTCCTTCCGGCCCTATGAGTCCCACTCCAAGGCCAGATGGTGCGAGTAATCAGGACCCTGGTCCCAGGCTGTTGTCGCTAAATGCCAGGTCTGTAGTTCACAAGGCTCCTCTCGTCCGGGACTTAATTTTAGACGAGAGGGCAGACCTGGCATGTATTACTGAAACCTGGCTGGGCCCAGAGGGAGGAGTCCCCCTCGTAGAGATGTGCCCAGAGGGTTTTCAGGTGCTCCATCAGCCGAGAGCTCAGAGAAAGGGGTGGGGGTGTGGCCATTGTTATCCGAGAGTCTCTAGTACCTCGTAGGATCCCTGCTCCGGAGCTTGTCGGGTGTGAGTCCCTGCTGGTGAAGTTGGACCTCAAGGGTCAAGTGGGCTTGCTGTTAACGTACCTGCCTCCCAACAGCGTTGCAGCAGCCCTCCCCTCGCTCCTCGAGTCGGTAGCCGAGCTGGCAATTGAGTTCCCCAGGCTTATGGTTCTGGGGGATTTCAATTTGCCTTCGCTCGGTGAACACTCTGATGGAGCGCAGGAGTTCATGGCTTCCATGACAGCCATGGGCTTGACCCAAGTAATTCGGGGCCCAACCCACTTGGCGGGACACATGCTCGACCTCATATTTCTCTCGGAGCAGTGGACTTGTGATCTTGGTCTGAGGGGTAGTGAGATCGTACCCCTGTCATGGTCAGACCACTACCTACTGAGGCTTGACTTTCGGAAACCAAACCCCCACTGTAGGGAGGAGGAACCGACCAGGTGGTTCCCCCAGGCGACTTATGGACCCTTTGGGGTTCCAGACGGAGCTTGGGGTTATTCCTGATACCCTCGCCCGCAGTCCGGCGGAGACTCTGGTTGCTGCTTGGAACTCGGCAGCGACGGAGTCTCTTAACCGGATTGCGCCTCTACGGCCACTCCGAGACAGTGGATCCAGGAGGGCCCTTGGTTTACTGAGGAACTCCAGGAGATGAAGTGCCGTAAGAGACGCCTAGAGCACCAATGGAGATCCAGTAAATCCGAATCGAACCGAGCACTTTTAATATCCTGCATCAGAGAGTACATCCGGGCAATTAGGACGTCAAAAAGAAATATTGCCACTCTGATTGCTTCCGCTGAGTCGCACCCAGCCGCCCTGTTTAGGATAACCCGCTCCCTCCTAAATAGGAGGGATACGGGTGATCCTTTGCAGGGCAGGGCTGAGGACTACGTCCAATTCCTCGCGGATAAAGTTGCTCGGTTTCGGGCGGACCTGGACTCCAATCCTGCAGAACCAGCTGAGGCACTAAGGGATAATCGGTAGGTCATCGCTGGATTGATTTTCAAGCTGTTACCCCTGAGGACGTGGACAAGGCTATGAGAGCTGTAGGTGCCTCCACATGCATGCTGGACCGTCCCTCCTGGCTGGTTGTTAACAGCAGGGAGGTGACACGGGGCTGGATCCAGGCGGTTCTTGCCGCCCTTCGGGAGGGTGTCTTTCCCCCCGCTTTAAAGGCGGCGGTGGTGAGACCCCTGCTGAAGAAACCATCTCTGGATCCAGCCATTCTAAACAACTATCGTCCAGTCTCCAACCCCCTTTGTGGGGAAGGTTGTTGAGAAGGTGGTGGCCTTTCAGCTCCAGCGGTCCTTGGAGGAACCAATTATCTTGATCCATTCCAGTCTGGCTTCAGGCCTGGCTACAGCACAGAAACCGCTTTGGTCACATTGACCGATGATCTCTGGAGAGCCAGGGATGGAGGCCATGCCTCCATCCTGGTACTCCTTGACCTCTCTGCGGCTTTCGATACCATCGACCATGGTATCCTTCTGCGACAACTGCGGGAGGTGGGGGTAGGAGCACTGTCTTACGGTGGTTCTCCTTACCTCTCGGACAGGTCGCAGTCGGTGTTAGTCGGAGGGCAGAGATCGACCCCTAGGCATATGGGGTGCCGCAGGGTTCGGTCCTGTCCCCCCTACTTTTCAATATCTACATGAAACCGCTGGGCGAGATCATTCGACGGCACAGGAAAAATACCACCACTATGCGGACGATACACAGTTGTATCTGTCCGCCCCGTGCCAACTCAATGAAGCGATGGACATGATGAGCCAGGGCCTTGAGGCTGTTAGAGACTGGATGGGGGTTAACAAGCTTGTACTCAATCCAGATAAGACCGAGTGGCTGCTGTGCTTCCCTCCACTAATTGGCCAAGTGTTCTATCTCTCAGGCGGGGGGTCAAATACTACGCCCCTCAGATAGGGTCCGCAACTTGGGAGTCCTCCTGGACCCACAGCTGACTTTTGAACATCACTTGTCAGCTGTGACCAGGGGAGCATTTGCCCAGGTTCGCCTGGTGCACCAGTTGCGTCCCTACCTGAACCGGGAGGCTCTCACAACAGTCACTCATGCCCTCGTGACCTCAAGACTGGACTACTGCAATGCGCTCTACATGGGGCAGCCCTTGAAGAGTATTCGGCGACTTCAGAATGCAGCCGCGCAGCGATCGTGGGTGCACCTCGTTTCACCACGTAACACCTATCCTCCGCGAGCTGCACTGGCTGCCTGTTGATCTCCGGGTGCGCTTCAAGGTGCTAGTTGTCACTTACAAAGCCCTTCATGGTATTGGATCTGGGTACTTGAGAGACCGCCTACTGCCAATTACCTCCACTAGGCCTATAAGATCCCATAGATTAGGCCTCTCCGAATTCCATCAGCCGGTCAATGTCGACTGGCAACTACCCGGAGGACAGCCTTCTCGGTGGCTGCTCCGACCCTCTGGAACGAACTCCCGTGGAGATTCGTACTCTCACCACCCTCCAGACCTTCCGCGTAGCCCTTAAAACCTGGCTGTCCGACAGGCCTGGGGCTAAAGACTTCAACCCCACCCGAATAGTATGACTGTGCGCTTTTTAACGATGCATTGTCTTCATATATGTAACTTGTTTTGTCCTTCCCTCCCCTGAATTGTGAGCCGCCCTGAGTCCCCTCAGGGAAAAGGGCGGCATACAAATAAGTAATCTAATCTAATCTAGAAGGATCCCCCACACGCAGACATACACACATTTCCCATGTTTTGCCATGCTTTAAAATTAAATTTTAGAGAATTAAAATTTAGTACTCACCTTCTTTCCAGGCAGCCTTTGAGCTCAAACTCAAAACCCTTTTAAAACCTAGATCCAATGGTTAAGGCCAAGATAAAGTCCACCCACAGACTCAATGGGGTCTGTGCTGGCATGGGAGTCTTACCTGGGCCATATCCATTAGTTAGGCTAGCTTGGAGTCCCATCTGTGGGTCGCCAATTGATGAAAGAAATGTCCTTCTGGGTTCGGCTCCAAGTGGGGAAAAAGATACTGGAGACATGGAGGCTGCTTGGAAAGATGGTTTATTGTTGGACAGGGCCACATGGCTTGAGCCCTGAACAGAAAAGGTGATCACATGCTTCAATGTTGGTGGAGAAGAAGTGAAGGGCTGTGGGAGGGGCTTGCTAGGCTTTTTATAACCTGCTTAGTCCCACCTCTCTGTTTCCTGTTCCTGTGTAAGAAATTATTCTGATTGGTTGTCAGACTCCATGGGGCCATGCAGGGACTATTCTCTAAGCTGTGTTTTGAATCCAGATTTGGTTGAGTTCGCAGATGCCATGTGGTCAGTTGAGTAAAGTTCCTTAATTCCTTCCCCTGGAGCTGCAGTGGAGAAGTCTTTATTATGTAAAATGCACTAGCTTGGCTTTCTTAATGGCCCATTAACAGTGGGGATGGGCAGGAAGCTACAGGAAACTATTCTGTCTTTTAAAACGTGTTTCTTTCTTTTCATATCCAGAGAAATATTCTGCCTTTTCAATATTTCCTAGGATATTTCATTTTTCTGGGATTGGGCTGGATGATAACTTCCCACATATGGATTTGTTTATAACAGAAATCTTTTAGAAATGAGGAATTGAAAGATAGTGACAGTGAAGTTGTGAAACATGTATGTGGTTAGAAGAACAGTATAAAGGATAGGATTCAAGATCAGCTCAGAGCTCTTTGATTTATAGCAGTCCTTGTAGGACTTGCTATATCTCATTGGCCCACTGCATTAATATGTTAATGCAGTATATTACTGCTATTATATCTTTTATATCTATTCATTTCTAATGCTCCAAATTATTAGAAACAATAAACCTCTAATCTTAAATTATTAAATTATTGCTTGTGTTGTTGTCTTTGTTTCCTATTGGAATTTTCCTATGACACCCTTCCAACTCTATTATTCTATGTTATCTGTTCTGTCCCCCCTTCACGGCTCTTAACAAACGAAGACAAATAAACTTAAAAGGAAGTCTTTTTATCAGTTCTCGGCTCAGACTGGATTCGAGCCCAAAAATAACATAAATACAGTCTCTAACGAGATAACAAAATACAAAACAACTCTTACAAGCAATGCACTTTTCCAAGTGTAGCCTTGAATCAGGGTTACAAGAAACACAAAGCACTTATCCAAGTGTATCTTCCATAAATCACGATTGATGATCAAACAATGTTGTACCAACCAAGGAACGCACAAAGGAACGTTGACTCCTGTGACTGGGGCGTGGCAGCATCCGTCCTTTTATCTCCAAACCTGTCCCTAACAAGCCCCAGCTGCATAATGAATCTTGTATCCTGAAAAGTCTCACAGAAGACATCTGCTGAGTCACAACAGTTATCTATGTTCTAAATTGGGTGCTTCACAGCAGAAGCAATACAGCTGGTTGGACCGCACATGCACTAAATTCACGGGCTGTATGATCAAGCTGCATTATTGTCCCCTCCTGTATCTTTTCCTCCAGAAGAAACAAGCAGCAGCTATAAAAGGTCTTGGGAAACTCCAGGGAGTATCAGCTGATCACAGAAGGTTACTTAAAACTCTTTATAATCAAAATGTTTGTAAACTTGTCCTTCTTCCTGAAGGGAAGAGGTTAATCCCATCCCTAGATGGGTGATTTGATGGGTTTCCCTGCCCTAATCCTGTCAGTTTCTGTTGTTTATTGACTTGATTCAGTGTATCGGCTGCATTCCAGCTGTGACTGTTAAGTGGAAATATTAACTGAAGGGAGACAGAGAGGGGGAAAAAACCCTCTCTTGCACTTTATTTTTAACCGGTTCTCAGAACTGCATAAGCAATTAACTAACAATTGGAAGAACTGGCTTCTTTTGTATTTCTACAAACAGCAGGCATATGATAGCTCAATTTCATGTTAAGACTTTAATCTAATTGTGAATGATTTCCACCATTGTGGTTTATTTAATGAGGTTTATAAGCCTTAGATAAGTGACAGCAGAGATTATTTTCCATGATCATTCTTCATTCCTAGTCTGGACAATGTGAACTCCTCAATCCAATTTCACTATATCAGTGCTTGTTGTCTTAATAGGAAATGGCTAGGGAGGGGCACAGAAAGGAGAAGAGGTCCATTCCTGGAGGAGGGCCCAGAAGCCTGAGCCAGCAGTCCAGGGCTGGGCTGGCTGCCAAAAGGCATGATGTGGCAGCCCCTGGCAGTGTCCTGGCTGCAGTTACAAAGCTGACCACATCCTGTCCTGCCCCAGCTACAGGATGGCACTTGAATAAGGAGTTTGTTAACAATGTATTTCCACTTAATTTTACTCTTCATATTCTGGATCTTGGTTAGTTCTATTGTGGCTTGATGCATTCATGGTTTGTTGCAAATGCAGAAGATGGGTTAATTCAAGGACCAGGTTAAATGATAAGGAGTTAGGGCATTTGCAGAGCCATTCTGGTTGGACCAGATTTCAGGAGAGGGGGGACTGCCAGAACCACAGAGATTTCTGAGGGCTTAGGGATTGGGAGGCAACTGTTTCCTCTTAGCCGAAGGGGGGAATTGGAGGACAGAGGACTGTGTCTGTGGCCTTCGGCTCCTGCAGAAAAGGATGGCATAAATTTTAATAAATATCTATAAGAGCTGCACCCTGAATTTAGAAAAGGCTTTTAAGTTATGGTCTGATTGCCTATGATTAAGATTTATGAGACAGAAGTGACTCATTATCTGGTTGTTCCTGCCTCAGCCAATTCTTATAAAATGAACCATCCCTATCTATCTATCTATCTATCTATCTATCTATCTATCTATCTATCTATATCTATCATCTATATCATCATCTATCTATCTATCTATATCTATCTATCATCTATCATCTATCTATCATCTATCTATCATCTATCTATCCTATCTATCTACTATCTATCTATCTATCTATCTATCTATCTATCTATCTATCATCTATCTCTATCTCCATCTCCATCTCCATCTCCCTCTCTCCCTCCCTCCAATTCTGTGACTTTCTCTCTAAATGTCCCTTTAAACATTATAACAGGCTGCCAAGCAGTAAGGAAAACATTCTTTTTCATAAAGTAAAAGGCATCTTGAACATTTTCTGTCCTTTTTCTGCCACCATGTGGACCATAAGACTACATTGAAAGAAATTTAAAAGGATGGGTAATGACCAATGCAGATGTTATCCTGGATGGAAACACATTCAGTCCTTGCTGTGGGATTTTGAGCAAATTGCATCTCCTCCACTCAGAAACAGGCTACAAAATTGGTATCTGCAACACAAGTGAGCAAAATGTCAGCTTGAAACTGCCCAGAAGGCAGCTGTGGAACTGGAAAGAAGACCAAGCTCCAGCAATGTGCTCATAGCTTTCTGCGCCTGCAGAATAAGAAAGCACCTCAAGGACTCAAAGACACCAAGGTAAAAAATGAACTAAACAAGGGATCTTTTTCTCTCTCTTTCTCTCTTCCAGATGTGTTACTGTGGACATGGGATGCTACGTACAATTTTCTCAATTGAAGCATTAAGGTGAAGAAGTTCTCCATGTCTGGAAAATGTTGGGTATATGTAGAATTAAGACCACCAACTCTCTTCTTTTAACCAAAAGATGCCCTCTCTATTTTGTAGAATGTTAGATTGGGTTGAATGGATGAGGCAGACTCAGGCTTAGCAACAAACAACAGCTCTTTATTAAAATGAACTATGTACAATCCAGCTCAGCCTTTTAGTATTTTCCCGCCAGATCAGAGGACCTTGATGGAACCTACCATGCTGGCTGTCAGTATGTAACATCCTTCCCCTCTTAGATGGGCTGATTCAGCTGGTGACGTAGTCATGCAGGTAGGCGGGTCTTTTAGAGACTTTCTCTGACTTGCGCAGTTCAGTTGGTTCTAGGACTTCAGGTCAAGTTGGTCGGACTTGTTGCCTTTCTGGCTTTGCCTGGTGGAAGCTCCTGGAACTTTCCCCAGGGCATGGCTGGAGTTCCTAGAACCGATTCGCTTGGAACTCGCTGCAGACCCGCAACCTTTTTGAGATAAGTACTCCGATACCTTCGGGCTTGAGTGGTCTGTGAAAGGAGTGAATGTTTTCTCCTTTGGGGTAGGGCTTTGGCTAACTTGCACAGGAGTTACCTCTGGTTGCCTAAGGTTGGAATGGTCTAGGGCGGCCTTAGAGTTGGTCAATGTGCTGCCTCCAAATTCTCCCATCCTCGAGCTCCAATTTGTAAGAGTGAAGTCCGATGATTTCTACAATTATGGCAGGAAGGGTAGTTTGGGCATAAACTCGATCCCCTATGCTAAATGTCCTTATTTTGCTAGTCGAATCAGTAGGTGGTTTGGCAGAATAATTGAGGTGTAAGGGAGATCTTAGCCGGCGACCCATTAAAAGTTCCGCGGGGTTCTGTCAGTGGTGGAACTTGGTATGATGTGTTGGTAAGGAGGAATTGGTCTACCCAGGTTTGCCAATCTCCTGACCCCATTCTGGATATGGCTTCTTTTGCAGATCGCAACATTCTCTCTGCCTAGCCAGATGGAAGGATGCGACCAGGGCATGTCTGATTCCCTGCTCTGCTAAATAAGTCTCAAATTGGATGGCCATATATTGGGGCTTGTTGTCTGAGACTAGGACATCAGGCAGGCCATATGTGGAGAAATGTCTCCGTAGCACCCTAATGATCACCTCTGCCCATGGTAGTGGTCATGAGGACTACCTCTAGCCACTTTGGGTAGGTTTCCACAACTACCATAAATACTTGCCGATGCATGGGGCCTGCAAAGTCAATGTGCACCCTGGACCAGGGTGCCTGAGGCTGTTCCCATTCATGTATGGGTTGCCTCAATGCAGAAGATGGACTTCCTGGAGGAGTCTGCTGGTGGTGGCAGCAAAAAATCAGCTGCCTCCAAATTCCTGGCTACGTACCTGTTTAGAGGATCTTCCATCTGACGTCTTATCAGGTTTTCTTATCCTTCAGGCAAGAAGGAAAGAAGAAATTGTTTTGCTGGCAATGCTCTTCGATTTTTGCAGCTTTTGTGCTTGCAGGGAGAGGGGGGCTAGCCCAAGGCAGAACGGCTGTCCGTGCTGGGAACTTCAAACTGCCTTGTGCGGAACAAAGTAGGTCTCCCCCACTCAGTTCAAAGTTTGATTGATTAATCTTATCACGAGCTGGATTCGTATTACGAGTGCAATAATTGTTTATCAAGATTTTAGCTTCTTTTCTTTTTCTCCTCCGAAAAACTATTTACTTAGAGGCTTTTAAAATGGCGGCGAGCAGGCTGGTTTCTCCGGTAATAACTAACACTTTTTGTTAATTGTCACAAGAATTCAAAACAAAGGAGATTGCTTATCATCTGTTTTGTTTCACAATCGGCCAGCAGAAGCTTTTTAATTAGTTTCATTTCTACAATCCTCTCACTCCCTCATTAATCTTGCTTATCTGGAAGTTAAATGGTGATGAATCTGCTGAACTGTCTTGTTACAATGTTTACTCACTGAAAGTTTTGCCAAGTCTTAAATTTCAAAGTAAAAGGGGAACCCAGCTTCTTTACTTAAAGCTGCATATTCAGGCAACAGAGTTTTATTACTTGCAGGCAGATAAATTTTGAAATGGCTTCAAAACTAAATATTAACTTGAAGTCGTCACCCTCTACTTCCAGGGGCACATCCCCAGTGCCTGGCACAAAGCTGCAGCCTCCGCTTCCTACACCCCCTGCTGGGGATGTGTTAACGAAAGAATTTTTCCTGAGCAATCTAAGCGAGGCTCTTAATGCACTGACAATTAAAATGGAAGATAAGTTTAGAGATAATAGAGAGGTGACAAAGCAGGAGAGAAAAGAGGAAATAAAAGAAATGAAAGAAGAAATCAAAAGTGAAATAAAAGGACTTAAACAGGAGCTGTATGAGAAAATCGACGCTAAGGTTGTTAAAATTAGAGATGAAATGCTGAGACTTGTAACTGTATTAACAGATCATACTTCTGGAATGGAAGATACTCTAGAGGTTCTTAATGATGCCAATGCTAACTTGACATTGAAAACAGAGGTGGTGGAACAAAAAGTGGAAAATGCTGAAAAAGAAATTATTATGATACAGTACCGACAAATGGAGTTTGCATTAAGAGTAAGGGGGCTGCGTGAGGAGAAACAGGAGAACTTGAAACAGATCCTATCGGAAGCCTTTGACCGCCTGATGGGAAGACCAGGGACCAATCTTGACTGGCAAATTGACAAAGCTTACCGCATTAACTCCTGGCTGGCAAAGCAGAAGCAGCTTCCTCGAGACATCGTTATATATTTTACTACAAGAGAGCTTAGAAATATGGTACTGCAAGCGTCTTATAACACTAAGCTTCAAATTGGCGGTCAAGACCTGACTGTTTTTAAAGAGATACCACCTCAAATGTTAAGAGCCAGGAGAGACTACGCTTTTTTGGTCGAAGAAGTCAGAAATTGTCAGATACAGTATAGATGGGATGCACCATTTGGCATTATTTTTACATTTGATAAGCAAAGGTATCGCCTCAACTCTGTATGGAAAGCCCGAGATTTTTATTATAATATATTGAAGGCCGGATACCCTGCACCATCTGGACCTAGAGAAAGACCACAAGAAGGACAGGACAGACAGCAAACTACACAACCACCAGACAAGATGGAGCATCTCTCTTTTCTAGAAGTGCAAGGTGTTATGGAACAAAGACCTAGCCACATGACTACTAGACGAATGGAGAAACAAGCTAAAAAGCAACAGCATCAACAATCACCGGCCATCGATCAAGGAACTACAATAACAAGTCTGGAAGCAGTAGGAGGAGCTAGACCTAAGGTTAAACAGGCCATGCAGGAAGCTCTAAAAATGCTTCAGCCAACCAAAGATGACAACTAAGATTTTAACATGGAATGTCAACGGACTGAATTCTCCACAGAAGAGGAAGAAAATATTTCATTATCTCAAACAGTTTAAGAATGATGTAATTTGTTTGCAAGAAACTCATATCAAGTCAACTGATCAAAAATATTGATCAACTCAAAACTTGGTTAACATTTGCAGCTTCCGCTATGGAAAAGAAGAATGGTATAGTTGTATACTTAAGAAAGATATGAAAGCTGAATTAATAGAAGCAGATCCCTTCGGAAGATATATTGCTTTAGACTTAATCCTAGAAGGGAAAAAGACATTACTTTTGGGAATTTATGCTCCCAATCAACAGCAAGATAGATTCTATAGAAATCTTCATGCTAAATTAGTACAGTGGGACTATAGCTCCTGTATACTATTGGGTGACTGGAACGGAGTGATAGACACTAAGAGAGATAAGAAGATTTCCCGCCTAAATACTAAGATGCGAGCAAAGTTACCCAAACCTTTCACATTATGGATGACTTCGAATTGAGAGATATTTGGCGAGAAAGAAATGCAGAGGAATATGACTTCACTTTCTTCTCGGACAGGCATCAATCCCTTTCAAGGATTGATTTTATTCTAACCACTAATGATTTGCTTTCTAGGGTCAAGAGGACAAAGATTGCGGCTAGGGTCCTTTCGGACCATAACCCAGTTTGGATGGAGTTGGGAAGGGTAGTGCAGGCAAGAAGGTCTTGGAGATTGAATGAAAACTTATTTAGATATGAAAAGTATATTAATGATTGTAAAAAATTACTATCTGAATATTTTGTTTTGAATATGAATAAGGGTACATCTATGGAATTTATATGGGATGCAAGCAAAGCGTATATGAGAGGAGTGCTGATGAATGTAAATAAAACACATAGAAATAAACAAGGGTTAAAACGAACAGAACTGGAAGAGGAAATTAAGAGAAAAGAGCTGGAGTTAACAATGAACCCAGACAATACAAAGGTTAAGGAAGCTATTAATATATTAAAATCTCAATTTGACATGTTGATCTCTGACCAGGTAGCCACTAATTTATTATACGCAAAACACAATACTTTTTGTAATGCAAACAAACCTGGCAGATGGTTAGCTTATCAGATTAGGAAAAAAAGGAAAACTCGAAATATATCTAAACTGATTTACAGAGGGAAGGAGGTGTTTCAACAGGAAGAAATTCAAAAGGCTTTTTGGGAATTTTTTACAGAACTGTATAAAGGGGATAAAATTAATGGTTTAGACATAGACAAATATTTAGACAAAGAGAAAATACCTTCAGTTAGAGAAGAGCACAGGCAAAAATTGAATCAACCAATAACCTCGGGGGAAATCTTGCAGGTAATTAAGCAATTAAAGTCAGGGAAAGCACCAGGTACAGATGGCTTGACAGCGGTTTACTATAAAAACTTACAGTTAGAAATGGTAGAACCTCTTAGAGAATTATTTAATATGATTCAAATGGAAGGTAAAGTGCCTCCATCTTGGAAGACAGCGTTTATATCTTTGATACCCAAAGAAGATCAAGATACTACTCAACCCAAAATTATAGACCTATTTCATTACTGAATGTAGATTATAAAATTTTTACTAAAATATTAGCAAATAGGTTAATGTTGGTTATTCAACAATTGATACACACGGACCCAAACAGGTTTTATACAGGGGAGACAGATGAAAAGTAATGTCAGATTAATTATTAATGCATTAGAATATTGGGAAAGAACAACCAAATCCCTGCTGCGTTCATATTCCTGGATGCTGAGAAGGCCTTTGATCGAGTTAACTGGCAATTTCTGTTGAAGATATTGCAAAAAATGCAGATAGGAGATAGCTTTTTACAGTCAATTAAAGCAATATACCAACAGCAAACAGCACAAATCATAGTCAATCGAAGTTTAACAGACTCTTTTCAAATTGGAAAAGGTACAAGACAGGGCTGTCCTTTGTCCCCATTATTGTTTATTATAACTTTGGAAGTATTGTTGAATAAAATACGGGGCTTGGATGGTTTAAAAGGGATCAAGATTAGGCAGCAAGAATATAGAGTCCGCGCTTTTGCGGATGATTTGGTTATAATATTGGAACAACCGCAGGAATCCAGTATGGTTCTAATGAATACGATTAATCAATATGGTCAAGTGTCTGGCTTTAAAATAAATTTAGGAAAAACCAAAATATTAGCTATAAATATGAATATTAAACAAAAGGAAGAATTAGGAGTGATGCTAGGATGTGAGGTAGTTAAAAAAGTCTAATATCTTGGAGTTAACATTTTAACTTCAAATGGGAAATTATATAAGCATAATTATGAACCACTTTGGCATAGTATACAGACGGAGATGAAAAAATGGGAGAAATTGCACTTATCTTTGCTGGGTAGGATAGCGGCAGTGAAAATGAACATTTTACCAAAAATTTTTATTTCTTTTCCAAATGTTACCTATACTTAAAAAAGATGTGAACCTTTTAGAATGGCAGAAGGGTATCAACAAATTTGTATGGGCAGGAAAGAAGCCGAGGGTAAAGATGAAAATAATGCAAGATGTACGTGAGAGAGGAGGATTGAAACTTCCTAATTTAAAACTATATTATGATGCAGTGGCATTATCTGTAATTAGTGATTGGACTCATTTAACCAATGATAGAATATTGAATATTG
This sequence comes from Thamnophis elegans, assembly GCF_009769535.1. Lineage (NCBI taxonomy): Eukaryota > Metazoa > Chordata > Lepidosauria > Squamata > Natricidae > Thamnophis > Thamnophis elegans. Next base: position 32,163,368 of record NC_045552.1, read on the forward strand.
AGGGACACGATCTGGTATTTTCCTGGCATGCTTACCTGTTATTCAACAAAAAATTGGATAAGAATTTTAAAAGTCATATTTTACTGCGGGTTTGGAAAAAATACCAATATAAATTAAATGACAAGATACCCATGTGGGCAATTCCTAGACACGCAATTGAAAATATGAATATAGCACAAAAACAGGACAGAATTACTTACAGACAGCTTCTTACCTCGGAAAGGGGGGTGTTACAATTAAAATCTTTAGAGGTATTAAAAGAGGAGAAGGTAGTTCAAACATGGTTCCAGTATGGGCAATTACAGGCTAGGTGGAAAATAGATCAAAAAATTGGTTTTATCCAAGTTGAGGATAACTTGTTTAAACAAATAAGAGATCAAAGCTTAATGCATATAAAGAGGATATATAATGTATTAATACAGATGGATTCGGAAACAGAATTAGTTAAAGATTGTATGATAAAATGGGCTCAAAATATTGAAGAACCAATAATGTTGGATACATGGGAAAGAATCTGGGTAAGAAATGTGAAATTTACACAAGCTCAAAATCTGAGAGAAAATTTTTACAAGATGTTCTATAGATGGCATTTAGATCCTAAAAGGTTGGCTTCTATGTATCCGAATGTACAGCCTAAATGGAAAAAATGGATTGACTATATACAAAATAAATACGGGACCAAGAAATTCCAGTTAGCCTATGCTTAAGGTCAGAAATGATTTAAACTGTTTAAAGTTAGTTCAGTAAGAAGAAGCTAAGGTCAATGTAGAATGTCATTAATCTCTTTATTTCTTTTTTCTCAATAGATTTTAGACTGTGTTAGTTAAAAATCCATACCGTGTACGGATTCTGGGAAGTCGGGGGGGGAAGGAGGAGGGGGGCTGGGGGGGAGGGAGGGAGGGCCATACAAAAAAAATTGTACTTCAATGTTTTAATGATTGACGAATGATGAAATATTTGTGTTTTTTAAAAGAAATAAAACTCTTTTTCTGAAAAGCAAATGCAGAAGATGGGTTAATTCAAGAACCAGGTTAAATGATAAGGAGTTAGGGCATTTGCAGAGCCATTCTGGTTGGACCAGATTTCAGGAGAGGGGGGACTGCCAGAACCACAGAGATTTCTGAGGGCTTAGGGATTGGGAGGCAACTGTTTCCTCTTAGCCGAAGGGGGGAATTGGAGGACAGAGGACTGTGTCTGTGGCCTTCGGCTCCTGCAGAAAAGGATGGCATAAATTTTAATAAATATCTATAAGAGCTGCACCCTGAATTTAGAAAAGGCTTTTAAGTTATGGTCTGATTGCCTATGATTAAGATTTATGAGACAGAAGTGACTCATTATCTGGTTGTTCCCGCCTCAGCCAATTCTTATAAAATGAACCATCCCCCTATCTATCTATCTATCTATCTATCTATCTATCTATCTATCTATCTATCTATCTATCATCTATCTATCATCTATCTATCTATCTATCTATCTATCTATCTATCTATCTATCATCTATCTATCTATCTATCTATCTATCTATCTATCTATCTATCTATCTATCATCTATCTCTATCTCCATCTCCATCTCCCTCTCTCTCTCTCCCTCCCTCCAATTCTGTGACTTTCTCTCTAAATGTCCCTTTAAACATTATAACAGGCTGCCAAGCACGTAAGGAAAACATTCTTTTTCATAAAGTAAAAGGCATCTTGAACATTTTCTGTCCTTTTTCTGCCACCATGTGGACCATAAGACTACATTGAAAGAGATTTAAAAGGAAGGGTAATGACCAATGCAGATGTTATCCTGGATGGAAACACATTCAGTCCTTGCTGTGGGATTTTGAGCAAATTGCATCTCCTCCACTCAGAAACAGGCTACAAAATTGGTATCTGCAACACAAGTGAGCAAAATGCCAGCTTGAAACTGCCCAGAAGGCAGCTGTGGAACTGGAAAGAAGACCAAGCTCCAGCAATGTGCTCAGAGCTTTCTGCGCCTGCAGAATAAGAAAGCACCTCAAGGACTCAAAGACACCAAGGTGCTTGCTGTTGCAAACCGGGATTTTGAGCAAATCACATCTCCTCCACTCAGAAACAGGCTACAAAATTGGTATCTGCAACACAAGTGAGCAAAATGTCAGCTTGAAACTGCCCAGAAGGCAGCTGTGAAACTGGAAAGAAGACCAAGCTGTACCTTCAGCTCCAGTGATGTGCTCAGAGCTTTCTGCTCCTGCTGAATAAGAAAGCACCTCAAGGACTCAAAGACACCAAGGTAAAAAATGAACTAAACAAGGGATCTTTTTCTCTCTCTTTTTCTCTTCCAGATGTGTTACTGTGGACATGGGATGCATACGTACAATTTTCTCAATTGAAGCATTAAGGTGAAAGAAGTCTCCTCCATTGCCTCCATGTCTGGAAAATGTTGGGTATATGTAGAATTAAGACCACCAACTCTCTTCTTTTAACCAAAAGATGCCCTCTCTGTTTTGTAGAGTGTCAGATCGGGTGAATGGCAGATTCAGGCTTAGCAACAAACAGCAGCTCTTTATTAAAATGAACTATGTACAATCCAGCTCAGCCAATCACCTTTTAGTATTTTCCCGCCAGATCAGAGGACCTTGGTGGAACCTACCATGCTGGCTGTCAGTATGTAACATCCTTCCCCTCTTAGATGGGCTGATCCAGCTGATGACGTAGTCATGCAGGTAGGCGGGTCTTTTAGAGACTCTCTCTGATTTGCGCAGTTCAGTTGGTTCTAGGACTTCAGGACAAGTTGGTCGGACTTGTTGCCTTTCTGGCTTTGCCTGGTGGAAGCTCCTGGAACTTTCCCCAGGGCGTGGCTGGAGTTCCTAGAACCGGTTCGCTTGGAACTTGCTGCACACCCGCAACCTTTTCAGATAAGTACTCCAATACCTTCAGGCTTGAGTGGTCTGTGAAAGGAGTGAATATTTGCTCCTTTTGGGTAGCGCTTTGGCTAACTTGCGCAGGAGTTATAAAAGAGACTGCTTGTGCCACGCCCTTTTGCAGAAGTCAATGTTCACGATTAAGAGAAACCAACTTGGAGAATTGGTTTGCTGTGAGAGCTTGTTTGCATTGGCCTAGGTTTGTAGGACTTGCTGCCAGAGTGCTTATCTCTATGTTTATTTTAGGCTTGCAGCCAATGAGAGTGGACTGATTAAAAAACATTCTCTTTTACGTTTGTTTTAACTTTCATTCCGGATGGAGAAGTGGGGGTCAGAACAGGGAGGCATGGTATTTGGGAAGTTTTAAGTACAGGAGAGATTGTGAAAAGGGAGTTTTGTTCTCACCATCTACTGCGCATGCCCACCAAGGCCATCTGTCCTGTATACCAACCTGATGATGTTTTTTGAAGATGGAACTCACATGACATCTGAGGGATTTGCAGATTGGACTAGGGATGGGGTTACCAGGGGGAGGGGGTTGGGTCACTGTTGTGACTCAGCAGATGTCTGCTGTGAGTCTTTTCGAGATACAAGATTCATTATGCAGCTGGGGCTGGTTAGAAGCAAGTTTGGAGATAAAAGGATGGATGCTGCCACGCCCTAGTCGCTGGAGTCAACGTTCCTTCGTGCATGCCTTGATTTGTACAATATTGTTTGATCATCAGTCATGGTTTATGTAAGATTCACTTGGATAAGTGCTCTGTCTGTCTGTAACCCTGATTCATAGAAACTTTGGAAGAAGTGTTTTGCTTTCATTTTCTTCAAATTGAGTTGCCGTAAGAAAGATTTGTTTTCATTACCTTATCTGGTCAAAGACTTGTATTTATGTTATTTTTTGGGCTCGAAGCCAGTTTGAACTGTGAACTGATAAAGAAAAGTTCCTTTTAAGTTTGCCTGTCTTGCCATGTGTTAAGAACCGTGAAGGGGGGGACAGAACAGGTCACATATTGATATCTATGGTTTCACGCGCTTTAGCCTCAGATCTTGCTTTGCTTAGCTGCTATCTTTTCATAACCAGTAAAAGTACTCTTAATTCCGCGAAATGGAATTAAGTGGTTTCTTTCTTGGTTGCTGAGGGAGGCTGGCTTGACATTAAGCAAGATCTCACTTTTACACTCATCCTGGAGCTAACACCTTCCGAGGGGAGTGTAAATAAAACGAAAGCCTTCAGAAGAATGTCCTACCCAGGCAGCAACCAGGAGGACAACATGGGGGCTGCTGCATCCTTGTGTCCCTTGGAGATAGAATGAATGGCTGAACTGAATTTGGAGGAATGATCCATCTGCCCCAGGTGGTCGTTGGGAATGGGACAGAAGAATGACTCTGAGGAAATTCTGGCTGGAGTTACCACAAGGCGATATCGGCGGCCAGCAACTGCTTGGCAGGACACCGATGAAGAGAACCTTATGATGTCCCAGGCTATGAAACTCTTTGAAAAGGCTTGGGAGAGGCGACGCTTACGTGAGAGCGGTCCTGAAAGAGAAGCTGATCTCCCAGAACCAGATGAGTGAACTGCAGAGGCCCTGTTCCGCCCAAGGGGGGCCCTGTGGGCAGACAGTGGAGCTTATCAGGATGGAGAAGCCCTGGTGCCAACAGCAGCAGCCACGAGAGCCCTTCCAAGAGGGGGAGGGGGCCCTGCAGATGCCAGATGGCAAACGTTCCTCTGCTTGGTGTGAAATTTGGTGGGGAATCAAAGGACCTAGGATTTTTCCTGGTCCAAGTCTGGAATTTCATGCAACAGTTCGGAGAGGATCTCCCCACAGAAGAAGCCAAGGTAAGAGTTGTTACCATGGTGCTGGAGAACAAGGCAGCAGCTTGGATGGTTGCCCTGCATAACAATGACTCCCCCCTACTGAGAGACTATAATAGGTTTATGGCTGCCCTGAGGAAACACTTTGATGATCCGCTCACAGAGCGGAAGGCCAGAACCAGAATGAAAACCCTTACCCAGGGAAAGAGCCCAATGGCTGATTATATACATGAGTTTCGTGAATTGTCTGTTTATATGTGGGGTTGGTCAGAAGAGGCTCTAATGGACAGCTTTATGGATGGCTTAAACAAAGATATATACCAGAACTGTGTAAACGGGGGGAGAGGGGCGTAACTTGCAACGCTGGTACAAATCGACAGCAGATGTGGAAATCGATCTAGCCAGAGACAAGTACTGTAAAGACAGTGAGAAAGAGAAAACTACCCCCCAACCCCCCCCCCCCAGGAGCTCCAAAAGGAGGAAAAATCTGGTCTACAAGCAAGCCCCGATCAATCATCTGTTTCTGTTGTGGAAAGGATGGGCACCAGGCAACAAATTGCCACTCCAAGTTGGGCCCAAAGCCTGGGGGGAGAGGAAACCAGATGGGAAGAGAAGGGACACTGCCATGAAAGGGGTGGAGCCTGCTGCGCAATTCTCTCCTACTCCAAGAGAAGAAGAACCATCCTCCTCATTGGAGGAAAGTGAAACCGAATCTGATGACGACCGTCTGGTAAGTTCCCGATCAGGCCCCATGGCCATCCCAGTAGAACTTAAAGTGCCCTCTATGGGAGCCCAAGCAAAAATGCTGGCCCTTTTAGATTTGAGATGCACACGTTGCATCATTAGCCCAGAAGTGGTGGAAAAACTGGGCTTGAAACTGAGAACTTTGAAAGTCCCAATTGCTTTTTGCCAGCTAGATGGATCTATAGCTGGGGGTGTGTGTGTGCCCATTTTGTGACTGAACCAATACACAATACACATTAAGTTTCATTGTGGCACCGGGAATGGACCGGCCTGTCATATTGGGCTTACCCTGGTTACGTAAATGGAACACACACATCAATGAGAAGAAAGAGTGATTGCGCATCCGATTTGCTAAACCCCCTGAGGGAGAAGGGAGGGTTCCCAATATTGCCAACGCTGGACCTAACTTAGCAGCCGCGGTGCAGGAAAAAATTGAGGGGGAGGAGAAAATCCCAAAAGAATATTGGGACTTAAGGGACGTTTTCAGTGAAAAATCCTCTGATAAATTACCCCCTCACCGCGCAACAGATTGCAGCACTGATATTCCCCCAGGGGTAAAACTTCCCAAACCCCAGATTTACTCAATGACCCCACGCAAAATGGAGGAATTACGGAAGTTTATTGACAAAAAAATTAAAATGGGGTTTATTGAACCTGCTAGGCCATGGGTGGCCGCCCCAGTGTTGTTCAGAGAAAAGAAAGATGGCTCCTTTCATCTCTGTGTTAATTACAAGAATACTGTATGCCTAGAAAATGTTTACCCTCTTCCTCTGATGAAGGATATGTTGGCCCAATTGGGTAAAGGAAAGATCTTCATGAAATTGGACCTAAGAGAAGCCTACTACAGAGTCAGAATAAAAGAGGGAGATGAATGGAAAACTGCTTTCAATTGCCCACTTGGGTGTTTTCAATTCAGAGTACTCCCATTTGGCCTACGGGGGCACCAGCTGTTTTCATGCTATTAATAAATAAAATTTTACATGAACACCTTACAAGGGCGTGATGATCTACCTTGACAACATCCTTATTTACAAGGAAACACGTGAAGAATACATGACATTAGTACGATCAGTACTCAAGAAACTCCGGGCTGGAGGAAGAAGGCGGGGCTTAGCAGTGAGAAGATGGAGTTTCAGGCTATTCCTGAAATTCCTCTATACCGAAGGATTTTTGTACGGGTTCTTTGAATCCTAGCTGTCCCGTAGACGACAGTGAAAGGTGAGGGGAGACCCAGTGACCTCAGAGACATTCGCAAAGTCTCTGGGGGGGTATTAACCCCTCGTGCCAATTCCTTTCTGGATTAGCTCCGTGCTAACTGAAACTGCAGGTTGCCCCTAAGAATGGCAGAAGTGATGTCATCTGGTAAGCTGATTTTATTATTCAAGAGAGACTGTCCGCGCTAAAAGCTTAAGCTAATTGAAACCAAAGAATAGAAGAATCTAGCGGCGAACTGGTCTTTTTTTAATGGATTTATGGCTGGTGGCTACTTTATTTCTTAAACACCTCAAGGAACTCTTCGGCAGCCCTCCCCACTAACTCTTTCTAAGTGGATCATAAAGTCAATTTTCTACTAATTAGCCCTTCACAATCTGACATTTTTATTACTTGGCTGTGTTTACGATCAGATAAGATTGCACAGTTTCCAGCGTGTTTTTACTTGCAATTTTTAACTGCGACACATCATGGTGTCGGAAAATACTTCTAAGGTCCCACTCCAGATTCTTTTTTCCGCATGTCGAGAGCTTTTTGACTCTTTTCAGAGATTGGAAAGAAAATTGGATCATCTGATTTTAAAATATGAAGGAAAAACTGAGATTGTTGAATGTTTGAATGTTCCTGAAATACAAATGGAAAATGTGAGAAATGGCGTCTGGGCTATCTCAGAGGAAGAAAGGAGGGGGGAGCTATAAAGAAGATTCATTTAAAGAGACAGAGTGCAGAAGAAATGGAAACTCCACCCTTGAGAATTAAAGTCAACTTGAAAAGTTTTACAAGCCTGGGACAACATTATTATTTCATCACTGACATTCAGAGCCAAAAGGGGCGAAGATATCTTTGTTTGGACTTGCTTATAAAAGCACTTGGTAAATTTATCCAACGAATGGCAATTGGTTTGAGGAAATTTTGCTATTGGAGGGACACAGGCTGACAGATGGAAGAATGCAATTTAAAATTAGCTAAATCTGATTACTTTATCTTGTAATAGATATAGCTGAATAATAATTGATATTGATGGTAATATATATAATGTGGAATTGGCTGATAGATTGAAGAATACAATTGAAAACTAGCTAAACCTAATTGCTCTTTTTGTAACAGATATAGCTGAATAATAATTGATATTGATAGCAATGTATATAATGTGGAGTCGATATGATAAATAATAATTGGATATGAGAAAACATTTTTGGATTATACATAAAGAATATTAATTACAATAATTATCACTATTATAAAAACTAAATAAAATACATATAATCAAATGTTAATCAATACTGAGAAAATGTGATATATGATATGATTAAATATTATGGATGTTCAGATAAAATAGGATATGAGGATTTGATGTTAATAGAGGATTTTACAAGTAAGTAAATGAAATGTCAGCATGTGTTATGGATTAATTCTTTGGCATAGCTAAGGATGAAGGATGTTTAAATAACCTATAGGTAATTAAAACTGGAGGTATAATGATGTTAATATGGTAAACATTTGAGTTAAGATATTTGAATTAATATGAGTTAATGGAAGAGAAGCACCAAAGCATGTTGTAACCAGTTGATATACTTCTTCTTTTTTATGATAGATACCTGTGTTTCGTTTTTTTTCTCCCTGCCTTGTCCTTTGTCGTTTTTATCCTTTTTTGCTTTCTTTTTTTTTCTTTTTTTCTTTTTTATGCCTTTCCTTTTTGATTTTTTCTTTTCCCACTGGTGTGGGCAGGTATTGTTTAAGATTATTACTTTTATTAATATCTTTAAATAATAATTACAAATGAAAATGGATATATGATAATGCTTGAGTTAATATGAGTTATGTTTGTTGACCGTGGAGGAGATGTACCAAAGCTTGTCTGTAATCGATTGATACATTTTTTACAGATGTAAAAAAAGATGCTGTACTTGTTTTAATTAAAATTAAAAAACATTTATTAAAAAAAAAAAAAAAAGAAACTCCGGGCTGCAGAACTTTATGCCAAATTGTCTAAATGTGAATTTCATCAGGAAAAAATTGATTACCTAAGCTACCCCATCTCCCACAATGGCATCGAGATGGACCCAGCAAAAGTCCAGGCTGTCACTGAGTGGGCGCCCCCTCGCACCCGCAAACAATTACAAAGCTTTCTGGGATTTGAGAATTTTTATCATCAATTTATCCCCTCATTCGCCAGCATTGCTCTGCCCATTACAAATCTCCTAAAGTCAAAAGGGGAGGCCAAGCCCAGACCAGGTAAGCCTTTGAATTGGACTATGGAGTATCAAGCCGCTTTTGAGAAATTGAAGCAACTCTTTGCAGCTGAACCTGTTTTGAAACACCCAGATATGGATACATCATTTATCGTTCAAGCTGATGCCAGTGATGTGGCAGTGGGGGCAGTATTACTTCAAACAAATGCTGATGGGACACGGCAGCCATGCGCTTAGACCTCTCGCAAACTGACAGAGACAGAGAGATGATGGGATATATGGGAAAAGGAAGCTTTTGCAGTCAGGTGGGCTTTGATGACCTGGCGACACTTCCTAGAAGGGGCTAAACACCCTTTTGAAGTATGGACTGATCATAAAAATTTGGAAGCGTTGAAGATGCTATCTCCTAAACAAATGCATTGGGCGCAACATTTCAACTGGTTCAACTTCACCCTCAAGTACATCCCGGGGAGTGGGGGGGAAGAACTTCATGGCTGATGCTTTATCCAGACTTCCACAATATAACAGCTCGAAGCTGAGCGTAGTTCACCCAGTCATCCCAGCGAAAAGTCTTGCTGCCCCGGTGGTTACCAGAAGCCAAAGCATTTCAAATTTAGAGGTCATGATGGACCTCGTATGCAAACTCAAGGAAGGCCTTGAGTCCAATGACTGATTCAAAGAACATTCAAATGAATGTACTATGAAGGAAGGCTTGGGTAGGGTCTAAATTGTACATTCCTGCTAACCTGAAAGCTATTGTTCTTCAACGGGGCCATGATTCGTGAATGGCAGGCCATTTTGGTTTTGTAAAGACTCTACATCTGGTTAAGAGGCAATTTTGGTGGCGTTTGTTGAAAAAAGACATTGAGTCCTACATAGCCAGTTGTCCAGTTTGTGCTGTTGCAAAGCGCCCACCTGGAAAGCCCCAAGGCCTTCTCCAAGGTGTGGCCCATCCTGAGGCCCCATGGAAGGAGATATCAATGGATTTCATTGTTGAATTGCCAGAGAGTCTAGGAAATACCGTGATTTGGGTTATCACTGACCTGTTTTCCAAACAAGTTCATTTTGTACCCCGTTCCAAAATCCCATCAGCTAAGTCATTAGCTAAGTTGTTTATTTCACATGTATACTGGTTGCATGGAGTACCTGAATGCATAATTTCGGATAGGGGGGTCCAGTTCACCGTCTTCTGGAAGGAGTTTTTGAAGTTAATTGGCTCCACCCAGGGGCTAAGCTCCGCTCACCATCCTCAGACTAGGAGCTTGTGAACTGGCTAATTCTGTTTTGGAACAGTACCTCCAGTGTTTCATCAATTATCAGCAAGATAACTGGGCTGAACTGTTACCACATGCTGAGGTGGCATACAAAAACTCTGTGCACAGCAGTACCGGCTTGACCCCTTTTAGGGTTGTGTTTGGACAGGACTTTGTACTGATTCCTGAATTACCTCGAGAAAAACCGCAAATTTTGTTCCTCTCCAAGTGGAGTGACCAGCTAAAACTTGATCCTATTTGACATGTACATTTCTTATGTTATCTTGTTTCTATTGTTTTAGTTTCTTGCAGGAATGACTACTTTTCCTGAAGGAGGGCCAGATGTCAGCCTCTGTTTCACCACTTGCTTTTCGGCTGCCATTGAAACGGGGAGGGGGAGGCATGGTATTTGGGAACGGAAGTTTTAAGTACAGGAGAGATTTTGAAAAGGGAGTTTTGTTCTCACCATCTACTGCGCATGGCGGAGACAGTGATTGGGCCCGCCAAGGCCATCTGTCCTGCGTACCAACCTGATTATGTTTTTTGAAGATGGAACTCACATGATGCCTGAGGGATTTGCAGATTGGACTAGGGATGGGGTTACCAGGGGGAGGGGGGTTGGGTCACATATTGATATCTATGATTTCCCGTGCTTTTGCCTCAGATCTTGCTTTGCTTAGCTGCTATCTTTTCATAACCAGTAAAAGTACTCTTAATTCTGCGAAATGGAGTTGTGGTTTCTTTCTTGGTTGCTGAGGGAGGCTGGCTTGACACATAACTCCTTACCAAAGATTTCATCCAGACAATTCCCGGATGCCCTACATGCAAGGCCTCTAATACTGCAATTCACAGTTTGGGTGGAACAATCACCCAATCCCCCCACAGGAGACATCCCCATAATATAGAAAATTCATTTTGCTTTTTTATAAAAGGTTTGAATGCAGACCCAACCAGCCTTTTGGGCCACCCCCTCCACAACCAGTTCAAAACTTGAGAGATGGTCTTGTCTCTCACTGAGTAGTGGGCAACCTTGTTAGATGACACTGGGCCAGCCTCAAGGTAGTCTATTAGCAAAACCAAGGTGTCCATGGTTGGATCGTCCAATAGTTCAGGTAATGGGCATCTGCTGAGGGCATTAACATGGTCCAGAGTCTTACCTGGTTGGTGAATGAGGTGGTAGCTGTAGGCCCCAAGGAAATTAGTGCAATGGGATCATTTGTGGTGAAAGTGACACCAGAGTTGAGGCGGTAGCTGTAAGCCGTGAGGAAATTAGTCCAATGGTATCATTCGCAGTGAAAGTGACACCGGAGTTGGTTGGTCCCTAGCCAAGAGCCCCAGTAGAGGTTTATGTGGTCCATGATGATTTCAAAATCATGGCCATACAGGTATTTGTGAAACCTCTTGACCCCAGCCACTGCAGCCACTGCTTCATGGTCCAACCGGCTGCAATTGTGCTCGGCGGCTGACAGGATCCTCGATTAGTAAGCAGTGGGGGCTTCAGTCCTGCTAGGCATGCGATGGTTGAGGACTGCCCTGACACTGAAAGGTGATGCGTCACAAGTCAAAACAAGTGGCAGGGTTTGGTTATATTGAACCAGGAACGTGTTTGCTGACAGCAGTCTCTTGACAGCAGCAAATGCGGCAGCCTCAGCTCTGCCTCAACTCCATTTAGCGTTCTTGCCAAGGAGCCAGTGCAAGGGCTCGGCTACCGTAGCTTTCTGTTTTAGAAACACACTGTAAAAATTGAGAAGTCCGAGGAACGCCTGCAGCTCGGTCTGGTTGCAAGGTGTGGGGGCATCCTGGATGGCTTTAATTTTTTTATTTGTGGGGTGAATTCCAGAGCTGTCAATCAAATACCCTAGGAATTAGCGCCATGCATGCTTCCCACTCTTGGCCTTAATCCACAAGGCCATCAAAGGTCACTCCACTCATGTTGGAGCCCCAGAGCAAGTGGGTGCTCTCTTAGGCATGGGGGCAGAGGTGACGGTCCCTCAATGCCACTGATCTGGGCTCAGGGCCCTTCCTTTTAGCAATTGGCTCTCTGGGTGCTTTCCTGAGCATCATCTATCTCGCTGGCTGGAAACTTGATTGTGTGTAGAAGGAGCAATGTTCTCTTGCCACACTGCATAAACTTTTGCAGAAGACAAGAACGATTTCCATCTTCTCTCTCCAAGTCTTGAATATCAGGATGAGATCTTGATAAGGCTTGGAAAGGCTAGGAAAGGGACCCAAGAATGGATGCATATGCCGAAAAAGCTTGGATCTTAATTTTGCAGCTCCTGGGCCTTCCTGGATTGATGATGTGAACTAATGGTCTTAATTGCACTCAACGGGGGATCTTTCTTGGTGATGAGAGACAAATATTCAACAACCTGCTCTGCAATCTTAGCAGAGAGAGGAATTGTTGAAGGGTGGCAGTGGAGTGGAATTACATTAGTCTTTTCCTATTTGAGATTCTCAAATATTTGAAGCTTTTCCTGGCTAGAGATGAAGAATTCTGCTCTAGAAGGTAGCCTGTTTCAGGGTGGTCTTGCACACTTCCCTTCGAGCAGATCCTGGAGCTACATGGAAGCCACATTGTGATCAGTCTGATTGTGCCTTGATCTACAATCATTCCATGAATGCATTCCATGAATCAAGCTGCTGCTCCATTGTTAAGCAACAAGTGAAAAGTGTCCATTGATCAATTCCACTTTGTTGTCAGCTTACAGTTTCTTTCTGATTCACACCATAATTTGGTGTTTTCCTTCAAACCCAGACAGGATCCACTCTGGGGACACCTTTTCCATCCCACTCACGACCCTTGCCAAGAAAAAGAGGCAGAAGCTAAGAGCTGCACTAGAAATAGAAAAAAAAACCAAATCATTTTCATCGCAGGCTCACCTTAAAGAATGCTAATGAATAATGGAAGGTTCTTGATTCGGATGAAGTAAAAATGTGTACTTTGTTTTCTCTCTCTCATCTCCCCATCAGCCTGCTGGATTCCCTTTTATTTCCTCTTACCATGGACAGCAAAACAATCCATGGTGCTAAACATTCTCCCTGGACATGGAGGCAGGAGGCTGCTGGTGGACCCCTCAGGAGCCATTCTCTGCTTCAGTGAAGTTAGGGGTGCAACCCACAGAAAAGCCAGGACAAAATGGAGCAGCTGGAGCATCCCCTGTGCAGAGGCCCCTGTGTCATTCCTCAGCCAGAGGGGCATGGCTCTACCAGGAACACCAGTGGTCCAGAGCAGGGAGGACACTTCAGATAGCTCACTTTGCCCTTTACAAATCCTTCTGCAGAGAGAGAAGAGCCTGAAGACTTGGCTCTGCTGGTTGGCTTGCGGTCCAGATGGGGGAGTTCACCTTGGAGGAGGCTGCTAGATTAATAGCAGACTCCGCTCCCCACACCTCGGTCTCTGCTCTTCACCCATACATCTTTTGCGTTATCATATTGATATATTATTCTCCTTGTTTCCTTTGTCATTATTTATTTTATTGTTCCTCTATTTTACTTCTGTTCTGTTTGCATGCCTTTCCCTTTCTCCCTTTTTTATTATTGTAAACTGCCTGGAGTAGCCACACAGTGAGGTGGCAAATAAATTTAACATATAAAATAGGAAATCATTTTAGGAGAATGTTTAGTGTTTTAAACTTTGACACCTAAAGGTTTTCTGAAGTGTTCATATAATTCAGGGGGGGAAATGACGACATCCATAAAAATGAAAACTCTACGGGTTCGGGGTGGAAGCAAACCACTGAGATTTGGACTCAGAAGTCCAGAGAGCTCTCAGGAGGAGGCTGGGCCACCCCGTTTTAAGAAGGACCAGGTGCCCATCAGCTGCAGGGCTTGATCTCCCCTGCCTGCACCTGGTTTGGGGTGGTTGGAGCTTTCCAAATGAGGCAGCTCTCTCTGGGTTGTGCTGGGACTGCTGCAGTGTCACCCACCCCCTCTACAGATACAGGCAACCCCCCCCCCGGTGTTCCTACATGTAGCCCCACCACAGGGAAGCCCCGAGAGGCTCTCTGCTCTCCCCACACCTGACATGGGCTACGAAGGGCCCTGCTGTCTCCTCAGCTGTTCTTCACGCTCCTCTTGCAAGTGACTCCCTGTTAAGCAATGTGATAAGAACATGCAGTCACACTTGCAATGAAGTGTCTGGTGCGTGTATTTTAGTTTGCTCTAAAAAGAGAGCTGGGTTGCATAGTATGAACATTTATACTTTAAACCTTCGTACAGGAGCTTTATAGAATACGTACACCCATTTTCAAACAAGGGGAAATTCAATCAAAAACCCAAAGAGGTTGGGTGATGGTGATAGTGAAAGTAATGATGAGGATGATGAGTATTTTTTAAAAAAAATATTTTTGTAGGCTGTCTTTCGGAGTTGCAACCTTCAGCTTCTAAGAATATAGTAAGTATGGGAATAAAACATGGGAATAAAGTAAAAATAAAATTTTCAAAAATCAGCAGCTAAAACATTGCCATATCACTAAAATAGAATACGGTTATAATTAAAACACAATAAAGAGCAATGCAACTTATTTAAGGGAAATCTTGAAAGAATAAATAAGGCCCTTTCCAGAATTAAGAATCAACTTGATCCTAGATATTTGCCTTGCCCTCACTCTACAGGCTTCCTCACAAAGGACCTTACAATGGAAGTCATGTTGTAGAAGATCAGAACTGCTATATATGCATCACTGTGTGAATTTTGCTGTGGAGTGGAAAACAAGATGTGGGGAGGAAGAATACATGAAGAATCCGTCAAGAGATGGATTAGTAAAGTTTGAAGAGAAATAGAGGTGGAGGGGGGGATATGTGAAAACATATGAAGACACCTAAAGGGCAGGTGGATGGAAAGTCCAGAAGGAGAGAGATAGGGGTAGCTAAGTAAGATGGAGTAGAGATGGAGTGACAAAATAAATCTTGTTCCCTACCCGCATCAGGATATTATTCTACACTAAGATTTAACATGTTAAGGTTGCTGTAAATTCCTTCAAATTGAAGTCGCCTTTGTCTCCCAACAAATACCATTGTGGGGTTGTGCTTGAAATATTTCATCTGCATTTAAATCAGACATTTCACATTCTGCATGTGGTGAGTCCCCTGCAGCTGGATGTAAGTAGTAGGAGATCTGCAAGGGTAACCTTGGGGTCATGGCCAAGGTCCACCTCTGCAGCTGGACCTAAGTAAAAGACATTTGCAATGGTCACCTGGGACTGTATGTATGTATGTGTGTGTGTATATATATATATATATATATATATATGTATATGTATATGTATATGTATATGTATATGTATATGTGTGTGTGTGTATATATATATATATATATATATATATATATATATATATATATATATATATATATATATATATATATATATATATATATATATATATATATATAATGGCTTCATATTAGCTCAGGAAGCCTCCTTGTAATCAGCCCCAGTTTCTTCCTGCTTGGATTTGATTCCTGAAGGAATCTGAAGTTGCATCTAGTCTTTTTACCAGAAACGTTACTAGAATTATTTAATAGTGCTAATTAGTAAAATGAAAAATGCTGGATTCATCAGGAAATCTTGAAGAGATTGCAAAGAGTGGTGCTGTCCAGGAGAGCATCTTGGAAGATTTTATCTGTAAACTGGACAGTGAGAGAGTTGGTATCTAACTGCATACTTGATCAGAATAGAGCTTGAAGGGATCTTGGAGGTCTTCTATCCAACCCCACACTCAAGCAGGAGACCCTATACCATTTCAGACAAATGGTTGTCTAATTTCTTCTTAAAACCAGTGATGGAACACCCACAACTTCTGGAGGCAAGCTATTCCACTGGTTAATTGTCCTCACTGTTAGGAAGTTTCTCAATTCCAGGTTGCTTCTCTCCTTGATTATTTTCCATTCGTTGTTTCTTGTCCTGTCCTCTGATGCTTTGGAAAATAATTTGATAAATATTTTTTTAAAAAAATATTCAACCTCAGCTATAGGCACAGGTGGCCAAACCAGGAAACCATTACAAGAGGGAAATATCACAGGTTACAGCACATTCCCTTTTAAAGATATTACAGAGATGATCTTCCCATTTATCTGCAGTTATTTGTGTGACAGGCCTAAAATCTCTACCAGTGAGAGACCAATGGATTAAGCACCACAATCAAGTTTTGCTGCTGAAAAACAACAAATAGTCTATTTTTTTTTCAGATTCTTTTTCAGATTTTTCATACGTATCAAACAACCTTTGAAAAGCGGAAAAAATCTTTTGAAATGAATCACTTGAAGCAAGTACAGTCGCCATGATGTGACGCAGAAGATATTCGCAATTGAAGACACGCTGAGAGCTATGCAATCTTATCTGATCTTAGACCAACACAGCCAAGCAATAAAAGTGTCAAGTTATAAGAAGCCAAATTATAGTAAATTGGTTTACAACCCACTTAAGGGAAGCCCGAGGGGGTGTTAAAATAAAGTAAGCTTTTCTTTATCCATGTAAACAGCATTCAAAACATTTAAGAAATAGGGTAACCACCAGCCATAAATCCATTTAAAAAAAGCCGATTCGCCGCTGGATTCTTCTGTTCTTCGGTTTCAATTAGCTTAGATTTTAGTGCGGACCGTCTCTCTTTGAGTAATAAAATCAGCTTACCAGGTGAATCCACTCAGACCATTCTTAGGGGCAACCTGCAGTTTCGGTTAGCATACAGCTAATCCAAAAAGGAATTGGCAGGAGGGGTTAATTCCACGCCTCCCAGAGACTTTGCGATCGTCTCTGAGGTCACTGGATCTCCCCTCACCTTTCACTGTCTTCTACGGGACAGCTAGGGTCCAACGACCCGTCCAAAAATCCTTCGGAATAGAGGAATTTCAGGAATAGCCTGAAACTCCATCTTCTCACTGCTAAGCCCCACCTTCGTTTTTAACACTAAAATATGAAGGAAAGAGTCAGAATGAATGTTTGAATGCTCCTGAAATTCAAATGAAGAATGTTAGAAAGGAAATCTTTCAACTTGCTGACAAGCCGGGCATCTGGTTCACTTCGGAGGCAGAAAGAGGAGGGGGAGCCATACAGAAAATTTATTTCAAAAGACAGAGCGTAGAAGGAATGAGAAACATTAAAGAATCTGTACTTTATGAAACATTATCTGCAGAATTTTTGACACCACCCTTGAAAATTCAGGACAAATTGAATGGAATAAATCAAGGACAACATTATTACATCAGAGGCATCCTAAGCAAAAAGGTGGGAAGATATTTCTGTTTGGACTTGCCTATAAAAACGTTTGGGGAACTTGTTTTAAGAATGGTAAGAGGACTTTGCTATTGGAGAGACATAGGCTGATAGATTGAAGAATACAATTGAAAATTAGCTAAATCTAATTACTCTTATTTGTAATAGATATAGCTGAATAATAATTGATATTGATAGTAATGTATATAATGTGGAGTTGATATGATAAATAATAATTGGATATGAGAAAGGAAGGTTGGAAATATTTTTGGATTATATATAAAGGGTTTTAATTACAATAATTATTACTATTATAAAATAAAATATATACAGCTAAAGGTTAACTAATATGGGGAAAATGTTATGATATATGATATAACTATATAAAGAAGGGAGAATGATAATAAATTATACTGTATGGAAGATGGAATCTCTGGTATTAAATATTAGGGATGTTCAGCTAAAATAGGATATGAGGATTTGATGTTAATAGAGGATTTTACAAACAAGTAATGAAATGTCAGCATGTGGCTATGGATTAATTCTTTGGCATAGTTAAGGATGAAGGATGTTTAAACAACTATAGTCAACTAAAAGTGGAGGTATAATGATGTTAATATGGTAAACATTTGAGTTAAGATATTTGAATTAATATGAAATAATGGAAGAGATGCACCAAAACATGTTGTAACCAGCTGATATACTTTTTTTTTGATAATATATACCTGTGTTCGTTTTTTTTTGTTTTTTTTTCTTGTTTTTTGTTTTTTATTCCCTGCCTTGTCTTTTGTTCTTTTTGTCTTTTTTGCTCTTTTTTGTGTGTGTGTGTTTGTGTGTGTGTGTTTTTATTATTTTTTCTTTTCCCACTGGTGTGGGTATGTATTGTTTAAGAATATTGTTATTATTAATATCTTTAAATAGTAATTACAGTCAAATGAAAATGGATATATGATGATGGTGATATGTATGAATATCTGAGTTAAAATGCTTGAGTTATGTTTGTTGACTGTGGAGAAGATGTACCAAAGTTTATTTGTGACCGACTGATACACTTTTTATAGCATGTAAAGAAAGATGTTGTACCTGTTTAAAATTAAAATTTTTAATTTTAATTAAAAAAAAGTTTTGCTGCTGAAATTAAATTCTTCTACTTTTCACTCATAGCCTGCCTCTTCTGTATCTTCAAAAGGTCTTTATATATTTTTAATCTTAATAATTTAGAAGCACCCAAGGAATTTTCCTGACAAAAGGAAATTGTTGCATTTATGACAGCCTTTTTCGCCTTGATGCAATCATGATCAAGATTTGGACCTTTTGTGTGCAGAAACAGCCAGTCTTTTGAAAATTTTGTCAGAAAGATCTGGAGATCAGTCATAATCGGTTGATACATGTAGGGGTCTTAGTGAACCACCCCCTAAATATGAGCCCACAGTGTGACGCAGCTGCCAAAAAAAAGCCAATGCTAGGCTGTATCAGTAGAGGAATATTACCAAGATTACTTTGATTGGGTGGGTGGGGAGAATTGTGCATTTAAAATAAGCTTTCAAAAGAGCCTTGGACTGCCCATTATGAGCATTAAGGTCACCAACTATAATAATTATAGTCTGTACTTAAATAATACATTTATATATCAAATTGATCCCACCAATTATTCCCTAGGGGGAAATATACAGTAGGATTTAAATCTAAGAAAATGGCCACATTTAAGCAGGACTCCATTGTAAGTACTGGAACATTATGTTTGATAGAAAACATAGAGATCCCGCACTTCTGTAAATAGAGTTTAAGGATACTACCAGTGGATTAGCTAGACATACATTGTCTTTCATCAATTTAGGTGGGAATGGGAATTTGAGATCTGCTGTATATCCACTACATCTGGAACATGGTGAGAGTCCAAGTTTCATCTAGTGCTGCCTGTTGTAACACTACTGGGTTTGAGGTAACTTCAAATTGGGTGATTTCAGGACTTCTGGTACGTTTACCCACCTTAAATTTTGGGAAGGAAGACAACAAGCCCAAGGGGTGTGATAGAAGGCCATTATTTGGATCTAGAGAGCATTGTTTTTTATTGAAGGCTGTCCAGTCACTCTGAGAATGAGAGAGTGATCTTTACATTAGATGATAGATAGATAGATAGATAGATAGATAGATAGATAGATAGATAGATAGATAGATAGATAGATAGATAGTCCTCAGCGTTTGAGGACACACAGTCGATATGAGACTCAGTTGTAGCAATTGCAACCCGGAGGCTTTCTCTAGGTTTTCCATGTGTTTCCATCTTGTTCATTTCTTGGCAGAAAACACAAAGCACAAAGCCAGGGAATCTAAACAGTTGAATCTGACATATCTTCATTTAATGACACTTGTGTACTCCCACAGCCTGGCTTTTTCAAGGCCAGGTGAGGAAGAGCGGATGATATTTGATAATGTCTGAGACTTTCCACTATTGATTAAAGGAAGCTCCTACTGATTCAGTTGCTTTACTCAAATACCTCCCTGAGAATCACATGTACTCCTTGGGGACATTGATTTAAAGCAATCCAGTTTATAGAGTTTAAAACAAGTTTACATATTAGCTCTGTTTCTTTTTCATGTCTACATTCAAATAATCCAAGTGCTTGCTATTTTAGCCCATCACCCACCTATTTTATCTGATCATGCAACTTTATAATAATACAAATTTGGAATATTTTGTAGATCTCCAAACAAATTTAAGCTAGGTGTCACACCCTGTTATTTATTAGATTCTTCTGAAAGGAAAGCTTCTTCTTCTTCTTCTTCTTCTTCTTCTTCTTCTTCTTCTTCTTCTTCTTCTTCTTCTTCTTCTTCTTCCTCCTCCTCCTCCTCCTCCTCCTCCTCCTCCTCTGCCTAGGAGCACCTGTACCTCTACAGGACTACCTGTATTTATATAATTTCATAATTACTGCATTTTTTGGAGTATAAGATGTTCCGTAGTATAAGACACACCTTAGTTTTTGGGAAGGAAAATAATAATAAGAAAAAATCTGCCTCTGCCTACCAGCATCCATGATATTCAGCTGACACATTGTAACAAGGTCAGCCAATGAATAGGCATAGCAACTAAGTCAGCCAATGAGGGCTATTTGGACTCAAATTTGCTGTGTGAGCAACAAGGAGACAGGAAGGAGCCCGGCTTAGCCGATAACTGAAAGTGAAACTGCTTGTGTTTTGCTTGTATTTACTGCTACCTTGGAAAACCTGCTTTTGGTAATGTATTGTATATTATTATTATTTTGAATCCTGCTGAATCAGTTACTTGTGTATACTTTCTGAATGTGATTGCTGCTGCAAACTGATCAACCAGGTCAGCTTCAGCACTTATTGCAGCCTGTTTCAACACAGCTGATTGATGGATGGATCAGGACTGCCAGAATACCCCCAATCAGCCAGGGGTTGTCGCAGACCATTGCTGCCTCCATACCTTACATTTTTGGCTCGGGGGAGAGGGGCTGGGGGGGTACATTCTGTATAAATTTTCACCCTCTTTTTGGGGGGGTGAGGTGCATCTTATACTCCAAAATACAGTAAATGCCTGCCTTTCATACTCCTGTTTTACTTTTGGGATGTTCTTTCCTGAGTCTTCTTTGATTTCTGCAACTAAGATAGTGTCATGCACATAATTTTGACTCTAGCCTTTAATTCTTCCAGATCTTATTATTCAGAGTATAAATTGAACAGGAAGCAGCCCTACTGTATATGTTTCCTTTTCTGATGGTAAGCAATTCAGTATTATTAATTTTTTTCTTACTGTAGCTGGACTTAATTCTCACTAACAGAGATGAAATGATAGAAGGTGTTGAAGCCATAGGAACCCTCGGGGCAAGTGACCATGCAATATTGGAATTCAACATTATGCAAACAAAGTCAAACTAGAGTCTTGGACTTTAAGAGAGCTAATTTCAATAAACTTAGAGAGAGCTTGGGAAGAATTCCATGGATGAGCCTCAAGAGGAAAACAACTGAAGAAGCTTGAGAAATTTTGAAAAATGAGATTACAAAATGAAGAAGAAAAATAACAGCTCCCAAAAGAAACCACCATGGCTGCATAAAGAAGTCTCTGACAAGTTGAAAGACAAAAAAGTTAAGTATAAAAAGTGAAAAGAGGGGGACATAACTAAGGCAGAATATCAGCAAATAGCCCGAGCCTGTAAAGATGAAATGAGGAAAGCTAAGGCTCACAATGAAGAAAGGCTTGCCACAAAAGTAAAAAATAACAAAAAAAGCTTCTTCCAACATGTTAAAAACAAGAAAAAAAAATAAGGAAACAATTGTTCCATTGCTGGGAGAAAGTGGCAAGAAGGTGACAAGCAACAGGGAGAAAGCAGAACTATTTAACTCATTTTTTGCATCTGTCTTTACACAAAGCGATAAAACAGTCCAACCTATCAAAAACAGCACCACAAAAATCAGATTAGGAACACAAGTTGAAATAGGGAAGAAAATAATAAGTGAGCACCTCTCTACCCTAGATGAGTTCAAATCACCAGGACCAGATGGATTACACCCCAGTGTTCTGAAGGAACTGGCAGACGAGATCTCAGAACCACTGAACTATATCTTTCAGAGATCCTGGAGCACCGGGGAACTACCAGAGGACTTTTCCTTCAAAAAAGGAAAAAAATAGATCCAGGAAACTACAGACCTATCAGCCTGTCCTCAATACCAGGAAAGATTCTGGAAAAGATAATCAAGCAACAAATTAGCAAACACCTAGATGTAAACAAAGTAATAGCCAAAAGCCAACATGCTTTTGTCAAAATAGATCATGCCAGATGAATCTTATTGCATTCTTTGACAAAGTGACAAAATTAATGGACCAGAGGAATGCCGTCAATATAGTATACTTGAATTTCAGAAAGACATTTGATAAGGTAGATTATAACCTATTACTAGGTAAAGTAGAAGAATGTGGGTTAGACAGCATCACCACAATGGAATTGTAACTGGCTGACCAACTGGACTCCAGTTGGCTAACCAAGTGTACTCCATGTAGATGCAGTTCCATTAAGGACTTCAATGGAACTGCATCTACATGGAGGGAAGTATGCAGTGGAGTACCCCAAGGCTCTGTTTTAGACCCAGTACTCTTCAACATCTTCATCAATGATTTGGATGAGGGAATAAATGGGGAACTCATCAAATTTGCAGATGACACCAAGCTGGCAGGAATAGCCAACATTCCAGAAGATAGGCTTAAGATACAGAAGGATCTTGACAAACTTGAACATTGGGCACTATCTAATAAAATGAAATTCAATGGTGAAAAAGTAAGGTCCTATATTTAGGCCAAAAAAAATGAAATGCACAGGTACAGTATAGGTAGTACCTTGCTCAATAGTAGTAACTGTGAGAGGGATCTTGGAGTCCTAGTGGACAACCATTTAAATATGAGCCAGCCGTGTGCAGCAGCTGCCAAAAAAGCCAACACAGTTCTAGGCTGCATAAACAGAGGGATAGAATCAAGATCATGTGAAGGGTTAATACCACTATAATGCCTTGATAAAGGCCACACTTGGAATACTGCATTCAGTTTTGGTCGCCAATGTGGAGACTCTAGAAAGAGTGCAGAGAAGAGCAACAAAGATGATTAGTGGACTGGAGACTAAAACATATGAAAAACGGTTGCAAGAACTGTGTATGTCTAGTTTAATGAAAAGAAGGACTAGGGGAGATATGATAGCAGTGTTCCAATATCTCAGGGGTTGCCCCAAAGAGAGGGAGTCAAACTATTCTCCAAGGCACCTGAGGGTAGAACAAGAAGCAATAGATGGAAACTAATCAAGAAGAGAAGCAATGTAGAACTGAGGAGAAATTTCCTGACAGTTAGAAGAATTAATCAGTGGAACAGCTTGCCTCCAGAAATTGTGAATGCCCCAACACTGGAAATATTTAAGAAGATGTTGGATAGCCATTTGTCTGAAACAGTATAGGGTTTCCTGCCTAGGCAGGGGGTTGGACTAGAAGAACTCCAAGGTCCCTTCCAACTCTCCTATTGTATTGTATTGTAAGGATCTTTTACTTTGGATTCCTACACTGAGCAGAGGGCTGGGCTCATTAAGCATCTTCTTTATAATTCTCTTACTTCATAGGATTATGAAAGCTCAATCTGCCTGAGTTGATCTTGTCTCACGTGAGGGGGCCTTCAGCAACATGCTCACATTTTACATCCTCTTTCCATCCACACCCTCAGCTCTCTCCTCCCCCGCCCCAAGTCCTGTGGGGACCTCATCAGGAGAGAGGCAAGGGGGAGGGTGTGGGGAGGGGTGTTATTTTCTCTGCCCCCAACCCACATGTCTTTGCATGGACTACCTAACACAGCCTTCTGCCTCTCTTGAGCTTTTTTCTCTAATACACATTTTAACTGAAATTGTTAAAATAGTTCCACATTAAATATAGAATCAAACAGAACTAATGTTTCGTGTTGGGAGGAGTGGGTGAGAGAGAAGGTGACAAGAGAGTCTGGCTAGTACAGATTGCTTCAATCATGAATATTCATTTCACAAGGCAGATAAGCTGGAGTTGATGTGTCCTTTCTCCCTACCCCACCCCAACCTGCTCCTTTGTCTGCACGGAGCACAAGCAGAAGAGGGAGCCAGGGGAGTTGACAATCCCATGACCAAGATCCAATTCTTAGGATACTGCCTGGAGAATCTCACTTTTCCCTCCCTCCCTCCACAGGATAAGCTAAAATGAAATTCTCTGCTAGTCTTGCAAAGGTTTCTCCCAGGCTCAACCAGTCACAGTCTTCATTGCAGAACGAACAAAATAAAGATAGTAAAACTGTAATAGAGCAAACCAAAAAAATAAACACTTCATTTCTAGCTTCCAGACAGTAAAGAGAGGCCCAAGGGGAATATTCATGTTCTCCCTGTGAGAGAATCACAATCTCCCAGAATTGAAAGGGGACTTTGCAGCCATCAGACCCAATTCTCTGTTCAGTGCACAATCATGAGATCTTTTCCCCCTTGTTTTAGATCTTTAGAACAGGTGTCCAGAGCAAGAAAGTCTTCCAGAGATCCCTATTGGATCAAAATGCACATACAAATGACCCATATCTTATTGAAAGTCATCCCAGAAGAATCAACAGGCTAAATCCTAAAGCCAATCAGAAGTTGCAAGGAGCAGAGGGGCTAACCCAAGGCTACAAGGCAACCTTCTCAGCAAACTTCTTTGTGGATCTTAGGCAAAAGCTGGAGGAGGCTTCTGCAACAGACAATGGTGCTTCTTCTGACTCTGAGAGGGGAAGGCATTGAGGTGATGCCAGAGCTTTTGTTTTCTGCCACTATCTCAACTAAGAGGATCCTCAGCATCAGAAAGGTTGCTGCCGGTTCGGCCTGGTTCAGCTAAACTGGTAGTGGAATTCAGGACAGGGGCGCAGAACCAGCAGCAACCCAGGCCTGCCACACCCCTGAACTGGTTCCCTCGCTGCCACTTGGCCACCCCATTTTGGATTTTAGAGATTGCGCGTGCGCAGTTCACTATAAATTGTTCTTTGGGTGTGCGCAGAATAATTTATATTGAAGAATGCACACGCACACAGTGTGCATCTGCCGCAGGTTGCGAACCAGCAGTAATGCCAGCAACAACCCACCCCTGCTCAGCATGAACCTCTTTGCTGAGGTGAATCTAGGCCACCTCTCACCGGATAAGAGAGAGGAATGAGCCCCCGGTTGGCAAGCTCATAGAGAAGCAGTCAGCTGGATGGTACACTTCAACACACGTTGTTTGTGACTCTGGGTGAGATCATCTATCACCCAAGGTAAGGGATCATCAATAGCTAGCTAGACAAGGATGAGATTGGTACCAGCCTTGCTGGCCTCCTGGAAGGCCCTACACCTTGATTTGGCCATCCAGCTAGAGAATCCAATGGAAGTGGTGAGGAGCCGATTAAATAGTTGCATTTTTTTAACTTTACATCGTACTCTTCCATGTTTTTGCTAATTTTTAACTGTTTTAATTGTGTTTATTGGTCTTGTTTGTATATATTTGGTGTTTGAGTGTTTTTGTTTGTTTATTGACTGTATATGCTGGCCAGAGTACAATGGAGTTGAGCAGCTTTATCAATTTAATAAACAATTCATAAAATATGAACTTCTGTGCTCCTAGGATGATCCTGGTAGCCACATGCTGCATATTAGGGAGGGGAGGAAAATACTCCTATGCCTTCCTTGCTGTTCCCCTCAGAGACACTTTCTTCCAATACCTTCTTCCCATTTTTTGTGCCCTAAAATGGCCATCTGGCCAGGACAGGCATTCATTCAAAAGAGAGAGCTCTTGTCACTCTTCAGACCTCCCTCTGGTTAACAAGCTCATTGCCCAAACCATGGGATTGTTCTCAGTCCCCCCTACCCCTTATTATTCCTATCAGAGTTTCTGAGGTGTGGGGAAGATCTATTGATTTCACATTTTAATAGAAACCTATATACCTTGTCCCTACCAAATCAAGATGCTTAGCAGCATGTATTCAACTTTTCAATTATTATTATTTTTGCAATTTCTCACGTTTTGCCATTCGTTACCCCCAGATAAACTTATGATATGAAGTGCCCTTTGGAAAAGAAAATGCCCAAAACAATTGCATTCTGGAAAATGTATTGCCAATGAAGAGGACAAGCTAGGAGCAGGCAGCCTTTGCCACGCAGTGCTGAAGTTGATTAGCAATGGGCAGATTGAAGGATGTTTGATGTTCTTTTCCTTAAGTATGGAGTGGAGGTTTGTGAGCAGAGAAGGTGCATTAAACCTGGCAAAGGCACAGTACCACCACCCCCTCCCTTTGCTTACTCTCTAGCTATCTAGTGGTCTAATTATGTTCATATCGTTATGGGAGCTTGCAGGCTGCATCTTGAACTGATGCATGCAAGAATGTAGATTTTCATGCAGATCTTTAAAAGTTGCAAATCAAAACAGGAATGGAATCCTTCATCATCTTCTGCTTGAAATTATGCTACAGATGTTCTCTTTCTAGTCTTCAGCAGTGGCCCAGAAGAACACAGATGTTTCTGTCTTAGGAACAGCAGGAGGGCCCAATGTAGGTTCCAAGGGACAGAAGGAGATCCTCCCAACCGGGTGGGGGGAGGGCTTTCCAAACTGCTGCCTTTCAGTTTGACCAGCATTAATATTTGCATCAAGAACAACCAGCATTACGAGATGCACTTTGAAGTGCAAGACCTTCTTGTTCCCAGGCATCATCTGGCCTCTCTCTGGAAGACCAGGCTTCATCCCAAGGCTTCTGCAGTCGTGTCCTGTGATCTCAATTCCCCTGGGTCAGAAGACTTCTCTTCCTGGGCTTTGAGCCACTAGTTTTGACAAATCAGCTAGAAGCTGACATGCTACATGATCTTGTTGTGGCAGCACATGCTCCTCCGTGTGAAGAAAACACCCTGGGTGGAGAGAATTTGCCAAATACTGGATTTCATCTCCTGGAAAAGCACCAACTGCCAAGGAACATTAGCTGCCAAGATGGGTAAATTGGGCTGCACAGAGTGAACTAGCTCACCTCTCATCACCCACCATTTCTCACCTCCTTAGGGTAAAGGGAGAGCTCCATCCTGCCTGAGGTAGTCCTGTCCCTGTGATGTGGGAAAATCAGTTTGGGAAAGGGCCAGAAAGTTTCCAGTTTAGGTTTTTGTAGTGAACTGTGGAAATATTCCTTTAAGCATAGACTTTCTTTCTTTTCCTAAACTAATGGGAGAAATTCTGCTTCCCCAGTTCCTCCAGCAGACAATGGACAAAGCACATACAGTAGGTGGTATGCTACTGATTTCTAGTGGAATCATCTGCCATAGCTGAACCTCTATGCACAATCTATGATGTATCTTTCAGATACATAGATTCCTTGGCTACTGATAAAACTAAGTTCTTACCGCATTTCTGGATCCCTACATAAATGGATAGTTGAATAGGAATTCAAACAGGCAACAAATAGTCAAAATAGGGAGGGCCCTATCAAATCCGGTACCAGTTAACAGCGGTGTCCCCCAAAGCAACATTCTGGGACCCACACTCTTTCAGCTTTACATTAATGACCTATATTAAAAGCAGCTGCGTGCTGTTCACTGATGATGTAAAATGATTCAATACCACTGACAATGCCACTACCCTAAAAAATGACCTTGACTATGTGTCTGAATGGTCACGCAATTGGCAACTCCAAATCTCGACTAAAAAAATGCTCTGTCTCACGGAAACGACCTCATAGATGATCCCCACTCTGTCAAGGACTTAGGAGTATTCATCTCAAATGATCTAAGCCCCAGAGCCCACTGTAACATCATTGCCGATAAGGCATTAAGAGTTATTAACCTAATTTTGCAAAGCTTCTTCTCTGGTAACATTGTATTGCTAACTATAAAACCTTTGCCAAACCAATTCTCAAATTTGCCTGGAATGTACACTATCAGACATTAATACGATTCAGCGGGTCCAAAGGTACTTCATGAGAAGAGTACTCTACTCTTCTACTCACAATAGAATCCCTTATGCCACCAGGCTCGACATTTTGGGCTTGGACAATCCTACAGTCTGACCTAGCATAGTACACAAAATTATCTGCTACAATGTCCTCCCCATCAACGACTACTTCAGCTTCAACCTCAATAATACATGGGCAAACAATAGATACAAACTCAAGGTAAACCGCAAACTCGATTGTAGAAAATACGACTTCAGCAACAGAGTGGTCAACCCCTGGAATGCTCTACCCGACTCCATTGTTACATCCTCAAAGCCTCACAGCTTCAACCTTAAACTGTCTACCGTGGACCTCACCCCATTCCTAAGAGGTCTGTAAAGAGGGCTCACCAGCGTGCCAGTGGTGGGTTTCCATATTTTTTACTACCGGTTCGCTCATGTACGCACGCACATGTGATGCTTATGCAAATACACAGAAGTATCTGGGTGGGTGGGCAGAGCTTCTCACCACTGCCACTACCAGTTTGCCCGATCAGGGCCAAACTGGGAGCAACCCACCTCTGCAGCATGCCTACCGTCCCTGTCCTACTGTTCCCATTTATTTGTATTCATTTCTTTTGTTCACATCCAAGTTTATATTTATACCTGTTATCCTGTACATGTTTGACAAACTAATAAATACAAATGTTGGAGGTAGAAGTAGCACCAGTGGACCAGGGAAGAGTAAAAGGGAAAGAAGAGCCCCATCAGCTTAACATGGATCCTACATGACTCAATGGCACAGACGACCCAACAAGGAAACTTTATAGAGAATGCAAGAGTTGTATGAACCCTGAGGAATTGGAGGGTGGGATTCATGAGAAATTCAGCCCTGATCAAGTGAACTAGCTCTTTTAATCTAAGAATGAACCTTTTTATGATATCCCACCATCATCAAAAACCAAAGGCAGGATGAGACATG
Source organism: Thamnophis elegans (assembly GCF_009769535.1). Classification (NCBI taxonomy): domain Eukaryota; kingdom Metazoa; phylum Chordata; class Lepidosauria; order Squamata; family Natricidae; genus Thamnophis; species Thamnophis elegans. The sequence goes on from NC_045552.1 coordinate 32,192,076, forward strand.
ATTGTCCTTATGGAAAGCAAAGACGTAGAGCCCTGCCTACCCTTGATGACCAAAGCAGGTGGGCAGATTGAAATCTGGCAAGGTGCTGCCTGATGTCTCTCACAGCTATGCCTTGAAAGCCTTGAAAGGCAACATCCAGTACTTTGAAGTCAATCAGGAAGCTGACTGGCAACCTAAGTAGTGACTAGGAGTAGGTGCAATTCTCCATTATCAGGGTTATCCAGCAATCATTTCACCATGCATTTTATACCAGCTGCAGGTTTTGGATTAACTTCAAAGACAGCCCCACTTACAGAACACAAAAATAATTAAAAGGTCTAGAGGTTAGGACAAGCCAGCCTCCCTCAGCAACCAAGAAAGAAACCACTTAACTCCATTTCGCAGAATTAAGAGTACTTTTACTGGTTATGAAAAGATAGCAGCTAAGCAAAGCAAGATCTGAGGCAAAAGCGCCCGTAATCATAGATATCAATATGTGACCCAACCCCCTCCCCCTGGTGACCCCATCCCATAGTCCAATCTGCACACCCCTCGGGTGTCATGTGGATTTCATCTTCAAAAAGCATCATCAGGTTGGTATGCAGGATAGTTTGCCTTGGCGGCAAATCCACTATCTGCAGCATGCGCAGTAGATGGTGAGAACAAAACTCCCTTTACACAATCTCTCCTGTAATTAAAACTTCCCTTCCCAAATACCAGGCCGCCCTCTCCCCATTTCAATGGCATCTCTAGGGAATCAACAGAACTGAAAGAGTAAGTTATGACTGTTTTTCACACTTACGACCATTGCAGTGTCCCCATGGACGCGTGATCAAAATTCAGATGGTTGGCAACTGGCATGTACTTGTGATGGCTGCAGTGCCCCAGGTCTTGTGGTCATCTTTTGTAACCTTCTGACAAACAAAGCCAAATTCACTTAACACCTGCAATGATTCACTTAATAACTGTAGCAAGAAAAATGGGGGAAACTCACTTAACAAATGACTCACTTAGCAACAGAAATGTTGGGCTCAATTGTGGTCGCAAACCGAGGACTATCTGTATTGGAAAAAATTGAGGAAAGAGGATGACAAATGTAACGAAGATGCATTTCCAAAGCAATAAAAAAAAGAAATTTTGCTTGAGTCTGGACAATGGGGGTGGAGTATGAAAATGCCTCAGACAACTTACATGAATATAAAAGAGAATCAGAATAGAGCTCGAAGGATCTTGGAGGTCTTCTAGTCCAGTCCCCTGCTCAAGCAGGAGAACCTATATCAGTGATGGCTAACCTTTTTGGTGGCAAGTGCCAAATGCGCATGTGCGAAATCCCAAAATGCAATGCGAGCGCGCCCCCCCATACATATGCGCACGTCCCCTGCACATGTGCTCCCCTTGCCCATTTCTGGCTTCCAGGTTGGTGTAGGAGGCTTTCCAAGCCCAAAATGGGGCATGGGGGCCTCACAAGTACCCTCGTGTGGTGCCCCCATGCCCCATTTTGGCTTCCAGGTTGGTGCAGGCCTTCCAGGCCCAAAACAGGGTGCAGGGGGACCACGTCCAAATGCATAAACCTCAAAATACAACGCGAGTGCCCCTGGCCATGTGCCCCATCCCCATTCATACACAGCAGAGGCTCGAAGACAAGCAGGCTCCTGGGAAGCGCGTGTACATGCATGGGAGAGCTGGGCTGGGGTGATGGCTGGTGTGCCCATAGAGAGGGCTCTGTGTGCCACCTGTGGCACGCATGCCATAGGTTCGCCATCACAGACCTATATCATTTCAGACAAGTGGCTGCCCAGTCTCTTCTTAAAAGCCTCCAGTGATGGAGCACCCACAACTTCTGAAAGCAAGTTGTTCCATCTGGTTGACTGTTCTCATTGTCAGAAAATGTCTTTTTAGTTCTAGATTGGATCTCTTTTTAATAAACTTCCATCCATTGCTTCTTGGAAAGAGGAAGGGGAAGCATAATCATATGTGTACAATTATGTTATAATACACCCTAATGTACGTATTTGATGAAACATCCTCTAATATTCTAATTAGGAAGTTAACAATAGGCTGGATGGCATAGCAGTTGTGTGGACACATCACTTGCTTGAAATCATTCTTTTTTTTTCCAATGGTTCTTCATGAGGCTTGATTGAGGTACTGAATAGATTGTCATGTGCTTCAATTCTGACCACAGTACACTTCAATATCTTTTAATAATGACGATGAAGAGGTAGTAATAATGCTTATCAAAAGTGTGGATAAATTGAGAAGGGAAAGTTTAATGACAAGATGACAGAACTATCTTAATAGGTTAGAGAGATAGGCTGAAAATAACATAATGAAATCTAGCAAGGCAGGTGCAATGTTCTTCACATAGGAAACAAAAATGATTCAGCAGTGTGAGGTGGTTGCAAAAAGGAGAGTGGAAATTTTAGGTTGCATCCACCAAGATATCCAGGGAGGTTCCACTTTTCTCGGATTGGTCAGGTCTTACTTTGAGTCCATCTTAAAGGACAAGGGAACGAAATTAGAGCAGTTTCAGATTGGGGGAAAGATACAGATGAATCATAACTGAGGGGGTAGGATCACACTCTGCCAACATCTCAGAGAAGTCAGAGGTGTTCTGTTCGAGGAAGGCAATTCCAGTGGAAAAGGGGATTTTGAAAAGCAGGAGAGACCACCCCAATTCCTGCCTTTCTCCTTCTTCCATTTGACCAGCGACTTTTAATCCTGGTCCTTATCCTCCTGAGATGGCACAAGGAATGCAACTTCCTCTCTCTTTCTAAATTCCTTCTTCATGTTCCTCCTTCCCTGGATGGGAAAATGGCAGGTGAGGGGCTTCTCTTTCATCCAAGAGTCCTGGGATGAAATAATCCCCTTCAGATGGGCAGGAAAATGCCCCTCCTCTTGACAAAGCAGGGCCCAGCTGGCCTGCTTGCTTGCTTGCTTGCTTGATTGATTGATTGATTGCTTCCTTCCTTCCTTCCTTCCTTCCTTCCTTCCTTTCTTCCTTCCTTCCTTCCTTCCTTCCTTCCTTCCTTCCTTTCTTCCTTCCTTCCTTCCTTCCTTGGCATCCCTAGCTCTCTTTTGCTCTGAGTCTGCCAGATCTGCACAGAGTAATTTACTGGCAAAATCTCTCCCAGAATCCAGCTTGAAACCAAGCTGTAAAAACAGCTGAGAGTGTAAATAATTCATGCCGACAATATGACTTTTTTATGTAAATTCAGTGCATTAACCCTCTATTATAATGATGGACGACAAATATAGGGAGCGTTGCCTTGGTAAGAGCTAATGGATGGCCACCATAAATTCACTGCACATTTTATTGTGTTGCTGGAAATTGCGCCTTCAGGCAATGCTGTTTACTTTTATGTAAAACTCTGGGTTCCCTAAATATTACAAATATTTTACATTCAACTCCTCAGCATTTCACAGGAGAGCACAAATCAAGCTTTCTTCATGCAAGTTGTAATTAAAGGTTTGTTGTTTTCTTTTCTAGGGACAATTATCTAGAACTATAAAGAGATATATTTCCTCTCCCAACTGTTTAGTCATTGGCTGATCTAAAATTCATTTAAAGAAAGAGGAGGAGGAGCAGCAGCAGCAGCAGCAACAGCAGCAACACCTGACAGGCACTTAAAGGGATGTGCCTGAAGTTGGGCATCCTAGGATGGACACACCCCTTTATTTCTCTTTGGTTTATTTATTTCTTTATTACACACAAAATATTTTTAAAAAAACATTATTAATACAATTTATACCTAGTTTTTAACACATACATTTTGGAATGTATTAGTAATTCTTTAAGTAATCAATTGAAAATTGAGCTAATTGGGGAAATGTTTTGATCAAGATATCCCAACTGTCAGCTCTAAGTGCAACTGATAGCAAAAGGATAGTGAAAAACCTGGAGAAATCAAACACTGATATGAGAGTGAGAGACTTGGGATGTAGCTCCCTGCTTGATGGCGAGTCTTCAAAGGGCTGAAGAGGACGGAGAGGAGAGAAGGCTTAACTATGTGTTTTCTTCTCTTTTCATTCCTTTTGTTTCTTTCCTTACAAAAGATCTTTTTCTTTTGTGAGCTTCTGTTTCATCGTTTGCAGGGAAACAGAAGCTCATGAAAGAAATGCCATGGAGATCTGACCTGGGGCAACGGGGCTCTGCGTGCCACCTCTGGCATGAGTGCCATAAGTTCTCCATAACAGGTTTAGGAGAAGCTCTTTCCCATTTCCCTTACTAGATTAAGATCAAGGATCTAATCGACTTACTGTTATCTTGTCTCCATTTGCTGACACATAGTTTTCTCCTATTTGCCCAAGTTCAGAGCATAAATAAATTATTCTTGCTAGCTACTTGGGTAGATATACTTACTTGTTCGAATGTATATTATATTTTAAATCAGTGGTCGACACCTTGTTCTGTGACATGGAGTTCCAGCATCTGCCTGAAAACAAATACTTGCACATGCTTGCCTCATTTTTCTTCCTGTGATCCCACTTTCCACTTCTAGATTCTCTCTTGCCACTTGCTCTTTTAAGTCCAGTGTGTCATATCCCCTCTACATTAACCCTCCCATGACTTCTTCTTGCCCTGTCTCTGATCTGTTGTCTCCTTCTTTCCTGAGAAGACAGTCAAAGCCACCAGTGTCCCTGCATGTTTTATTTCAAGACTTCAGGAGGCCCTGTTTGCCCTGAAAACCAATGCTAGAGGCCAGACAGTGGAGCTGACCTGAGCACCAGTCCAAAAGAAGAGGAACTTAAGAGTGCCAGTCACTCAGAAAGGTCTGTTGGTGAGCACAAAGGGCATGAATTGGCATCTACTGCAGTGAGAAGCATCTGTTTCTTTTAAGCAGAACTACCAAAGACAGCAGACCAGGTGCTAAAGTCACTTGTCTAGAAATTATATTGAGTCAAAAAGTGCTGATCTTTAGAATCGTTTTTCAGTTACCCCAAAGGCTTTGACTAAAATTAAAGAAGAACTAATTGGAAACAATTTCCACATAGTGACCAGAATGACCATGAGCTTTCTCACCAACAAAAGCACAACCATCTGCCAAGAATACAGCTACTGGGTGTCCTAGTCTTCTTTCAGACCTGATTTAGATGCACCATCTCAGAGGAAGAAGTGGAGCCTGGTTTCTCACTCCAGTAATTATGACTACTGAACCCTGAAGTGGTGTGCTTTCTGGAAGTAAAAGAAAAGCAATTTAACAAAATGTTGTTTTAGGCTGCACCAAGTGATGCACGACTTTTTTAGAAGGGAGCAGTTCCAATTATATTGTGGTGGTCAGCCTCACCTTGTGTCCAGTTCTGGGCACCACACTTTAATGAAGATTCAGATCAATTTGAAAGGTTTAGAGCAGATAATGAGGAAAGTATGAATTAAATCACAGGAAAATATATTGAAGAAACTTGAAATGTTTAGGCTTCAGACAACAAGGTTAGAAGATAGTATTCATCTAAGATTTGTTCACTAGTCTGAACAACCTCTGCCTGACCCTTTGTACATGCCTACTTTGAGTGGGCATATATACACAGACCCTTTGTACATGCATACTTTGAGTGGGCATATATCACACCACCAGGTTTTCCCCAGGTTTTCCACTAGAATTCCTCTGGATTATTGTGGATGTAATTTGTAGTGTTGTAAACCTATCCTAAATCTTGAAATATCTATTTAAACAATGGAAGATGATGCCACCAATTCTCAGTATTTTGATACTAAATTGTCGTATAGTTAAATAGGATCCTAGGCCTTGCAAAAATGCTATTCTATCCCTCCCCCATTGTGTAGCATTTCTTTCTCTAGAGGAGGGCATTTAGGGTCATGGCCATAGATATGGAGGAAATAAAAGGGGGGCTAAATGGTGGGTTATAGCCTCACCCAAATTTTTCTGCTTAAGTCTTGAGCAAGTGGAGGACTTCAGAGGCTTCCCCATCCCCTTAATCTGCTGTTCCAAGCAGAAGGATACTCCCTGGCTGGGTGGCTCAATGGCTAAGACTCTGAGTTTGTCAATCAGAAAGGTTGGCAGTTCGGTGGTTTAAATCCCTAGTATTGGTCTCCTGCATGAACAGGGGATTGGACTAGATGACCTCCAAGGTCCCTTCCAACTCTGTTACTGTTAACTTAACTTAGCCCTGTTTTCCCAAACCCCATTGCTTTCCACGCTGGTAGCCTGCTGAAGGTTGGTTCTCCTTGCATTTGCTTCCCTTCTGGAAGTATAACAAGCTGCCCCAGTGGGGCTGTTTCAGGAGGATGTTTAATTGGAAGGGGCAAAAGCCTGTTACCCACCTAGTCCTGGTCTCCAACGATCACTCACTGATGCTGATTACTGTTCTTATTGTACTGTAATCATATCTGATTTAGGAAATGAATTTCTTAATGAACCAAAACAAACCCATGTTTTTCCACAATGCAGTTTAGATGCTATAAAAGGAGGAGGAAGAGACAAAGAGGGGGTGTCCTGGGGGGGCGGGAATGAGAAGCTCCCCATACAGAACAAAGACTAAAAGAAAAAAAAAGCTGAGAAGAGGAGTGTGGAAGGAAAGTGGCTAGAGAACCATTTTTCAACATAAAGATGCATTTGTGATTTACATAATTTATCATTTGCATTATTTTGCTGCAGGAAGGGAATTGTGGCATTCATCTTGCAATGTGCCTAGAGACAGAAGGGCAGTGGAGGTAGGGGGACCCTCCCATGGCTTTAGAACAGAAAGAGGTGTACCCTGGAGGGGTGATGATGCTCTAGCTTTTCATTCTCTGATGGATATGGCAGAGGGTGACCTGGCCTTTCCAGGGGGAAACCTTGACTGTCTCTAGTGACCTCAAGCTGAGGTAGACAGGTGCACCACTTTATTCTGCCACCTATCCTGGTGCTCTCCTCTTTCCAGCTGTGGAAGAAATTTCCTGTTTCCCATCAGGCTTTATTGCCAGAGATGAACCAAATAGCAGTTAAATGATACTAAATTGTGGTATAGTTAAATAGGATCCTAGGGCTTGCAAAAATCCTATTTTCCCCTCCCCCATTGTGTAGCATTTCTTTCTCTAGAGGAGGGCATTTTGGTTCTTTCTACCTCTTATGTACAGATATGTAGATTTCTCTATCAATGTCAACCAGATCCACCAGACAGACTGCAGACAGAGTAGGTGAGGCTGAGCAGCACCCAGCAGACACAACTGCCATTGCTTTCTGAAGATGAGGGCAGGGAATTACTGCCCCTCCCAGCACAAGAGCTCAGTGGGCTGCAAATGGGGTAAAGCAAAAGCACTGAGAGGCTGTTCACAAGTAAGGAATCCCACCCCACTAAATGAGCTGCACTGGGGCTGCTTCTATTGAAATGGTGTAGGATGTTAAAACCCACCCCTCTGCTACAAAACTGAAATATCCTGGGAAATATTGAAAAGGCAGAATATTATATTTCCCTGGATCAGAAATGGAGAAACATGTTTCTAGGCAGGAAACAGACTCACTCTTAATAGTCCCCACTATCCTTAAAGGGCATTAAAATTCCCCAGCCAGTCTATTCTACATAGCAATGAGTTTTCCCCCTTCAGCTCCAGGGTGATGGGATTAAGGCATGATAGTATTAGCCCTTTACCCAACTCACCACATGGCATCTGGGAACTCAGCCAAACACAGCCAAGAGAGTTGTCCCTGCATGGCCCCATGGGAGTCCGACAACCAATCAGAATACATTTCTTACACAGGAACAGGAAACAGAGAGCTGGGGCTGAACAGAGAGTATAAAGCCAGGAACTTTCAGCATCTCACTCTCTTCTTCACCCAACATTGAAGCATGTGATCACCTTTTCTGTTCAGGACTCATCTTTCCAAGCAGCCTCCAGGTCTCCAGTGTCTTTTTCCCCACTTGGAGCTGAACCCAGAAGGACATTTCTTCCAACAATAGAGCAGCAGGCAAAAGTTGTCTTTTGATGTCAATTGCCTGTTAATTTTTCCTTCATGTGCCTTAACTCTTGAACCTCACAGTCCTGACTTGAACCCAGGCCAACTAACAAACTGCGACAAGCTCTGACCCTCAGACTTCCTGCTTGCCACTGTGATTTAAAACTCCAAACTTGGTGAACTTTGGGGTGAGCTTATCTCTATGTTGCATATGCATGTGCTGCAAATGTCATTTAATAAAGAGAATAAAACTACCTCTTTGCGTATTTGTGAGTGTTTGGGACAGGACAACAAAAAATCTTAAGATTGCCTAAATCATTTTTTTGACATGATGGATGATATGGAACTGAGGGATATTTGGCGAGAAAGAGCAGGACTGTATATTTTTTTCCGATAGGCACCAATCCTTTTCTAGAATTGACTTTATATTAATTACGAATGATTTTCTTTCTAGGGTGAAGAAGACAAAGATATGCTCGAGAACTCTAACAGATCATAACCCGGTTTGGATGGAACTGGAATATGGAGAGGGATCTAGGAGGTCTTGGAGGTTAAATGAAAATTTATTTAGATATGAGGGAAATGTCATAGAATGCAAAAAACTACTGAAAGAATATTTTGCTTTTAACATGCATAAGGGAACATCTATGGAAATTGTTTGGGGTGCAAGTAAAGCATATATGAGAGGTGTTTTAATAAACCTGAATAGCCTATATAGACGCAGACAGGGGGAAAAATGAAGGGAAATAGAAGAGGAGATAAAAAAGAAAGAGCAGGAGCTAATATCTAACCCAGATGATAAGAAGACAAAAAAAAAGCAATTACTTTACTGCAAGGGCAATTTAACATGTTGATGTCAGATCAAGTAGCAACTAACTTGCTATACGCTAAACATAATACTTTTTGCAATGCAAATAAACCAGGCAGATGGTTAGCATATATGTTAAGGAAAAAACAAACGTCGCATACTATAAAGAAAATAGAGTACAGAGGTAAAGAAGTCTATCAACAGGATACGATTAAAAAGGCTTTTTTAGAATGTTATGCGAGTCTGTACGCTGGTGATAAAATACAAGGTCTAGATATAGATAGATATTTGGAGAAAGAGAATATCCCCATAGTTACAGATGAGCAAAGGGAAAGACTGAATCAACTGATAACCATGGAGGAAATTCTCCTGGTAATTAAGCAGTTAAAAGTTGATAAGGCCCCTGGTACAGATGGATTGACAGCGGTTTATTATAAAAATTTACAATTAGAAATGGTAGAACCTCTTAAGGAACTATTTAATAAAATTCAATTGGAAGGAATCGTACCACCATCTTGGAGAACAGCCTGTATTTCCCTGATTCCGAAAGAAGATCAAGATCACACTCAGCCAAAAAACGATAGGCCTATATCACTACTTAATACAGATTATAAAATTTTTGCTAAAATACTAGCAAATAGGTTGGTGTCAGTTATACAACAAATGATTCACAATGATCAATCTGGTTTTATAAATGGGAGACAAATGAAAATTGTTAATATATTGGAATATTTGGGGAAGAATAACCAAGTCCCCGCAATGCTTATATTCTTGGATGCGGAGAAAGCATTTGATCGAGTGAATTGGCAATTTCTAATGAAAATAATACAAAAGATGCAGTTTGGAGAGTATTTTACACAATCTATCAAGGCAATATACCAGAAACAAACAGCACAAATTATAGTTAATGGTAGTTTAACAGAACTCGAAAAAGGAACAAGACAGGGGTGTCCCCTGTCTCCATTTTTGTTTATTTTAACTTTGGAGTTATTGCTGAATAGAATACGTGAGTCAGATGATGTACAGGGAATTAAGATTAGGCATTATGAATACAGAGTACGAGCATTCGTGGATGACTTGGTTGTAACTTTAACCCAACCAGGGAAATCAGTTATAGGTTTAATGAACATAATTAATCAATATGGTCAAGTAGCTGGGTTTAAAATAAACCTAGGGAAAACAAAGATGATAGTTAAAAATATGACTACAAATCAAAAAGAAGAATTAGAAAGTAGCAGGATGTGAGATAGTAAAAAAGGTTAAATATTTAGGAATTTATATTACAACCTCAAATGGGAAATTATATAAGTATAATTATGAACCATTATGGCACAAAATACAGACAGAGATGAATAAATGGAAAAAATTACAATTGTCTTTGCTGGGAAGGATAGCAGCAGTAAAAATGAACATTTTGCCTAAGTTTCTATTTCTTTTCTGTTCTTGCTAGGTATAATTACAGACTGTACAGTTATAGAGACTAATTTGATTCTGAACTTAACAACGGCAACAAGATTGTTGGTGGCGCAGTACTGGAAGAAGGAAGAATTGCCTACTATTCAAGAATGGACATTAAAAGTAGTAAACTTAGCAGAGATGGCCAAAATCTCAGCATATTTGAAGGACCATTCAGATGAGAAATACAAGCTGGAATGGAGAAGATGGATTCACTACATTCAAAATAAATATCGGACTAAGAAATTTCAACTAGCTTATGAATGAATGAACAAGGAATGTTACAATTTATCTAAAGTTAGCTTAATAAAAGGGGAGTTAAAGTAGAAGAGGAGGTAGGATGCTATAGTTAGTTAGCTTATTTTAGTTTATGATTGTGAAATGTTTATGCCTGTATTCTGCTCTGGATGGAGGGGGGAGGGAGGGTTGGAGCGGGGGTAGGGTTGGGGCGGAGGGAGGGAAGGGGAAGGGGAAACATTTGTAAAATCTATTAAAACTCTTTAATAAAAAAAATCTTAGGAATATGCTTGAGATTTGGCTAAAACCAATTCCATGACCAAGGATAGTAATTTGGAACAGACATTTATGTAAAATGAATGGTCAGGTGGATCTGACTTCATTCTGTTTTAAATATGGACATCCAGAGACTTCCAATGAAGATTCATGGCAAACTATGTTAAAATATTCATGACTGGGAGAGACATGGTAACAAAGTTAACCAATGAACAGGCATAGCAACTAAGTCAGTCAATGAGAGCTTAAACCTTCCGAATCTGCAAAGAATTGAAACAGAAACTTAAGACTCTGTCTTCTCTGAACTCTGAAATGAAACTGTTCTCTCCTGCTTGTGTTTGCTTGTAACTACTACTACGTTGAAGAAAACCTATATTAGTATTGTACATTTATCTTCATGTGTTAATATGTATATAAAGAAGTTAATGAACCCAGCTGAATCAGTTATCTGTAGGTGCTTTCTGGAAGTGATTTTCTGCAACAAATTGACAGGTTATGGGCCCAGAACACACATAAAGACTGGACTGTAATTAAGCTATGAAGACTGTCTGTGTTAAAAGATAAACAAGGCACAGAAAGATTGCAGGATGGCTGCTGTTGCGATTAAGGAAAGATCTGTGCCTCATTTGGGACAGAAGAACTATATTATTTGGACTGCAAAGATGGAATGTTTCCTGAAGGCTAAAGAGCAATGGGATATTGTTATCCACCCCAGGGAGCTTTTGCAGCTGATGAGCAAAAGTAGCATGATAAAACAATGACTTATATCATCTTGAGTTTAGAAGATGAACAGCTTATCAACGTAGCTGATTTAAAGACTGCAAAGGTCTGGCTGAAGTTGAGAAGTGTGCATGTTAGTATGTCAGCATGCATATTGTACAGTTATCAAAACAGTTATACAGAGCCTATTTGCAACCTGGGGAATCTGGGAACAGCATTTTGCAAAAATGCAAATTTTATTTGTGGAATTACAACAGGGTGGAATGGAGATTCCTGAATCTCAAAGTTTGCTGTTGGTGTTGTCTGGATGAAACATGGGATATTGTTTCTGCAATGTTTGAATGCAAACCAGAGCAGGAGTTGCATTTGGAGGCTTTAAAGGCTTGTTTGATTGCTGAGGAGCAGAAATTCCTGAGGTGGGGACCCAAGGATCAAAGAGATAAGAGCAATGGAAAATTCTACAGACTGGCTGTCTCCAGAGAAGAAAAAGCAGCAATAGAGATCAGATTACAACCCAGCAAAGATTTTCTATGAAGAAAGAAACAGCCCAGCAACAGAGGGGGTGCTTCATTTGTGGTGAAACTACACATTTGCAAAAAGACTGTTTGCAAAAAAAAAGCTGTTTGGGAGGAAGAAAGGATATAGATGGACAGGCTGCTGTGGCAAAAGTCAGCTATTGTGAAAACAGAGACAAATGGTTGATAGACAGTGGTGCAAGTCAAACAATTGTTAACAATTCTAAATTGTTTTACAGAATGGATCCAGCTGCTGAAGATGCAATAGCTTGGCAAATGGCCAGAAGTCTAAAGTCATTGGAAGAGGAAGTGTGCAAATTCCATATCTGGAAATGAGATTTAATGTAAGGTGACCAGATTTTAACATTGGTAAAGAGGGGGGGGGGGTTGATTAAAAATTTTTTTTTTCACTTAACAAATGTGGCAAGAAAAATTGTAAAATGGGGCAAAACTCAATAAATTTCCCACTTAACAACATAAATTTTGGGCTCAATTGTGCTCGTGCATTGAGGACTACCTGCACTTTAGTGTTACTTCATTCTGCTGTAGCATTAAATTTCATATAGAACAAGCTTGTTCTTTCAGAATTGTGGAATTGTTATATAACTGTCTACCTTTAGAAAAGTTTCTCTTGAGTTAAACTCAGCTCCTATAATTTTATTGATGTGCCATAATTTTCTTAGCAGTAGTATGGGAATTGTCAGTTGTTTTGGACTATTTTTAATATCCCACTATCCCCCACCTCCTCTTTCTCTCTCTTTCTCCTTGTTTCCTTTCTCCTCCTTCCCCCCAAAAAGAGAAAGAGAGGGAGAAAGAGGAGGTGGGGGATGGGATCCTTGCTGCTTTCTGAGCTGCACTGAGGTGCCACGAAAAGAAAGCATTCACAACCCCCCCACCCCACCCCCCAAAAAGGATAATCAAGAAGTTGTGGAAATGATGTTGAGTGAACTGCACCTCAGCTGTCAAAATCAAAAATGAACCTGCGGAGTCTTCAAGCAGAGCTTTGTCAAACTTGATCACCGGAAGCCGCAACTAATTAACTACATATTAACAATCCACTTAGAGATCTTAGGAGGAGAAACTCGTTTCGGAGCACCTGGCTTCAGCCAAAAACCCCAGATTGGGAGCAGCAAGAGCTGGGAAGTCACACTTCGCACAGCAATCCCGGCAGGTTTCCTGCTGGGCAAAAGGGCAATTTGTTTGCCTGCTCGATGCTAACTCGCAAGTCACCCTCTCCTCCCGGATTTCTCTCTCCCTCCCGCTCCTGCTTCACAGCATCCTCACTTCCCTTGGCCACCACCATCCTCTCGCAGCACGCCCTTCCCGCCGCCGCCGCCGTCCTTGGACCGAGGCTAACAAAGCAGCAAAGCACGGGCGAAGCAACGCTTTGGGCCCGCCCCACGCAGCCGAGCAAAGGCGGCAGGTTCTTCAGGTTCCCGCCTTTCTCTGCCCAACGACTTCGGAGAACGGCAGGGGAGGCTTAGGAAACCTCCCACAGAAGGTCCGCTTCTGATCCTTTTAAAAAACAAATATATAAGTATTATTGTTGTACACAGAAAAATGTACAAAATGTTTGAAAATCATAAAATGTGTGAGCATTGCCAAGTGGAGAGCGACAGCTGCAGGGTGTGGGAGACCGTGCCAGTGACTGCCATGGCACAGCAGAAACATGAATGGGAAGAGGGGCTATTAGGAGGTGGGGGATAGTGGGATCTTTGCTGCTTTCTGAGCTGCACTGAGGTGCCATGAAAATAAAGCATTCACAACCCCCCACCCCACCCCCAAAAAAGGATCATAAAGGAGTTGTGGAAATGATGTTGAGTGAACTGCACCTCAGCTTCAAAATCAAAAATGAGCCTGCGGAGTCTTCGAGCAGAGCTTTGTCAAACTGGGAAAAAGGGCGATTTTTTTGCCTGCTCGAAGCTAAGTCGCAAGTCACCCTTTCCTCCCAGATTTCTCTCTCCCTCCCGCTCCTGCTTCGCAGCATCCTCACTTCCCTTGGCCGCCACCATCCTCCCGCAGCACACCCTTTCCGCCGCCGCCATCCTTGGACCGAGGCTCAAAAAGCAGCAAAGCAACGGCGACGCTTCAGGCCCGCCCCGTGCAGCCAAGCAAAGGCGGCGGGTTCTTAAGATTCCCCCCTTGGCCTCCTCCAGGTTCCGTCTACCAGCCAATGCCATCTGGCTACTACCCAGGGGAGGGCCTTCTCTGTGGCAGCGCCGGCCCTTTGGAACGAACTCCCCACAGAGATTCGGACCCTCACCTCTCTCCAGGCCTTCCAAAAAGCCGTTAAAACCTGGCTGTGTCAGCAGGCCTGGGGTTGATGAGTTCCCTTCCCCTCTCGATTGTGTGTCTGTTGATTATTTTAAATGCTTGTATTTGTAGTTTTTGTGTTTCCCTTCCTCTCTTGGGTTTGTGAGCTGCCCTGAGTCCCGCTGGGAATAGGGCAGCATATAAATAAAACGGAACCAAAACCTAAAAACCTAAACCCTTTCTCTGGCTAAGGACTTCAAAGAACGGCAGATCCCTGAACATGTCAAAGACACCAGGCGTGCCGCGTAAGTTCCCACTCGCGCCCGCGCCTCTTCTTTTTGGAGGCCTGGCATCTTGGGCAAGTCCGGGGACCTTGCAAAGGCCTTGCAAGGTCCCCGAACATGTCAAAGATGCCGGGCACGCTGCGTAAGTTCCCGCCCCCACCCTCGCACCCGCGACTATTCTTTTTGGAGGCCTGGCATCTTGGGCAAGTCCGGGGACCTTGCAAAGGCCTTGCAAGGTCCCCGAACATGTCAAAGACGCCGGCCGCACCGCATAAGTTCGGAAGCCGTCTCTTGTGATGTTTGCGAGCCAATCAAGAGTGTGGCTTTGAAAACCTGCAGCGTGATCGTGCTGTGCAGGAGCTAGTGTTTCTCCCTGAATATGGAGGACGTATCCTAGAAAATCAGTAAGACCCGCTGGCAGCCCGTATCTGCCACGGCCGTGCAGCCTGTTTACATTGGTAAAGATAACATTTTTTTAAAAAATACCAATTCCTGACCAAAGTATTGATAAAAAAAGGTGTTAATTACAGATGGCTCATACCGGAAGGTTTATTATATACATGGCAAGGACAAAGACACAGGATAAATACAATCGAGAAGGCAGAAGCCTTCTACGCAGAATACTTTAGAGAAATGGCTGAGAAAACTGGGAAAGATGACTCAGTGGCACAACTACTGGAACTACCCACAACCGCGACCGAAAAAATAGAAGGAGCAGTAGGTGGAATTGAGAAAGAAGAAGGGGCGGTGGGGGATGGAAGCTATAAAGAAAAACGAGAACCCAGATCCACTAGAACGATAAACCCTGTATATAAAGTATAAACATGGAAGAAAGAAAAATGATTACAATTAACATTAATGGACTTAATTCGGTAATTAAAAGAAAGAAAATATTTCATAAATTAGAGAAGTTACAACTTGACATAATTTGCCTACAAGAAGTACATATCCAAAAGAAATATGAACATTTATTAATTCAACCAAAGCTTGGGAAAATGTTCTCAACACTGGCGAACTGTAAGAAAAGAGGAGTGATCTTCTATATTAAAGGCAACATTCTAGCAAAACTAATTTATGCAGAGGAAGAGGGAAGAATTTTGATGGTGGAAATTATGGACACTAAAAAAACACTCCTAATTGGAATCTACACCCCCAATGAAAAACAAGATGAATTCTATAAAAAATTACATAAAATTTTTTTGGACTTAGACTATGTTGATATTTGTATGATGGGAGACTTTAATGGCATTGTGAATCAAAATATGGACTATAAAACACACAAAACAAAAAAATTAAATAGAAAGCTCCTGCCGAAATCCTTCTTTAGGATGATAGATGAAGTAAACCATTGACCATGGTATCCTTCTGCGATGACTGCGGGAGGTGGGAGTGGGAGGCACTGTGTTACGGTGGTTCTCCTCCTACCTCTCGGACAGGTCGCAGTCGGTGTTAGTGGGGGGGCAGAGGTCGACCCCTAGGCCCCTAACATATGGGGTGCCGCAGGGTTCGGTCTTATCCCCCCTACTATTTAACATCTACATGAAACCGCTGGGTGAGATCATTCAGAGGCACGGGATAAGATACCATCAATATGCGGACGATACTCAGTTGTATCTGTCCGCCCCGTGCCAACTCAATGAAGCGGTGGACGTGATGAACCGGGGTCTTGAGGCCGTTATGGACTGGATGAGGGCTAACAAGCTTGTACTCAACCCGGAGAAGACCGAGTGGCTGTTGTGTTTTCCTCCCAATAATTCGATCAGTGTTCCATCGCTCAGGCTAGGGGGTCAAATTTTATACCCCTCAGAGAGGGTTCGCAACTTGGGAGTCCTCCTGGATCCACAGCTGACTTTTGACCATCATCTGACGGCTGTGACCAGGGGGGCATTTGCCCAGGTTCGCCTGGTGCGCCAGTTGCGACCCTACCCTAGAGCCGAGGTGGCGCAGTGGTTAAATGCAGCACTGCAGGCTACTGCTAGATCAGCAGTTCAGCGGTTCAAATCTCACCGGCTCAGTGTTGACTCAGCCTTCCATCCTTCCGAGGTGGGTAAAATGAGGACCCGGATTGTTGGGGGCAATATGCTGACTCTCTGTAAACCACTTAGAGAGGGCTGAAAGCCCTATGAAGCGGTATATAAGTCTACTGCTATTGCTATTACCTGAACCGGGAGGCTCTCACAACAGTCACTCAGGCCCTTGTGACCTCTAGGCTGGAATACTGCAATGTGCTCTACATGGGGCTGCCCTTGAAG
Organism: Thamnophis elegans; assembly: GCF_009769535.1. Classification (NCBI taxonomy): domain Eukaryota; kingdom Metazoa; phylum Chordata; class Lepidosauria; order Squamata; family Natricidae; genus Thamnophis; species Thamnophis elegans. The sequence goes on from NC_045552.1 coordinate 32,208,750, forward strand.
AGCATCCGGCGACTTCAGCTAGTCCAGAACGCGGCCGCGCGAGTGATTGTGGGTGCACCTCGGTTCACCCACATAACACCTATCCTCCGCGAGCTGCGCTGGCTACCTGTTGATCTCCGGGTGTGCTTCAAGGTGCTACTTGTCACTCATAAAGCCCTCCATGGTAGTGGGTCTGCGTACTTGAGAGACCGCCTCCTGCCAATTACCTCCCTGTGACCAATTAGATCACATAGATTAGGCCTCCTCCGAGTTCCATCTGCCAGTCAGTGCTGACTGGCAACTACACGGAGAAGAGCCTTTTCAGTAGTAGCTCCAACCCTTTGGAACGATCTCCCCATGGAGATTCGTACCCTCACCACCGTCCAGACCTTCCGCACAGCCCTTAAGACCTGGCTAGCCCGTCAGGCCTGGGGACAAAGATAATTGCCCCCACCCGAATGATGAATGAATGTTGCTTACTATTTTACTTCTATGTATTGTGTGTGTCTATTGTCTGTATACCCCTTCCCTTCATTTTATGTAAGCCGCCCTGAGTCCCCTCAGGGAAAAGGGCGGCCTATAAGTATTAATAAATACTAAAATACTAAATACTAAATCTAAAAGATATATGGAGAGAAAGAAATGCTAAAAAAGAACAATACACCTTCTAATCAAATAGACATTCATCATTTTCTAGAATAGATATGATATGGGCCTCAGCAGAGTTGAGCTGTAATATAAAAGAAATTGAGATTGGAGCAAGTACCTGGGCGGACCACAATCCAATCTCAATTAAATGGAAAGGCCAAAGGGCAAGATCTAGATGGACATTAAATAATACTATATTGAAAGAAAAAGATTTTGTACAAAAAACGGAAAAAGAGCCAGTCCTTTTCTTTAAAGAAAATAGGAAAGAAGATACATCACTGCAGAATCTTTGGGACACAATGAAGGCTGTTATTCGATAATAGACTACACAAGGAAGAGAAACTTAAAGAAAAGACAAATGCACAAAGCTTTAGATAATGATTATAAAATACTTGAAAGAGAACTACAGAGAGCGCCACAAAAAAAAGATGTCAAAATAAAAATGGACATAATTAAACATAAAATGGACCTACTAGAAAAGGAAGAACTGGCACAAAAAATTAGAGGTGCTAAACAGAATTACTTTGAAAATGTGAATAAACCAGGCAGGTGGTTGGCATATAAACTGAAAAAAGAGAGAGAAACAAAGAAAATATTCCAATTAAGAGATAAACAAGGACAAATTCAGAATGGAAATATTGAGAAAAAAAGTATTATACAAGACTACTATGCTAAGCTCTATGAACAAGAGAAGGTGGAGGAGGGACGAGTCAAAACGTACTTACAAGATGCTAATCTCCCCCAGATATCAGATGAAATTAGAGCAATGTTAGAAAATAAAATAACAATGATGGAGCTAACAGATGCACTTAAAAAAACAAAACAATGGGAAAGCCCCAGGACCAGATGGACTACCTGTGAAATTTTATAGAACATTTGAAGAAACATTGACCCTTCCACTCCTACAAGTCATGAATGAACTGATGTCTGAGAGCAAAATACCGAAGTCATGGTCAGAAGGGTATATTACATTACTACCTAAGGAAGAGACAGATCTAACACAAATTAAGAATTATAGACCAATTTCCTTATTAAATTCAGATTACAAGCTATTTGCATCTATACTAGCTGAGAGACTAAAAAAATATCTAAATGGCTTCATCCACTCAGATCAAAATGGCTTCTTACCTAAAAGACAAATTAAAGACAACATGAGAATGATTTTGAATACTTTGGAATATTATGAGGCCCACCCCGAAAAACGAATGGCATTGATGTTTCTCGATGCGCAGAAGGCTTTTGACAATGTGAATTGGCAATTTATGTTTTTACAACTGGAGCAGATGAATTTTGGTAAGAAATTTACTCAAACCATACAAATGATACATCAGAAACAAGCAGCAAAGATAATGGTAAATGGAGAATTAACAGATCCTATTGAAATAAAGAGAGGTACGAGACAAGGTTGCCCATTATCACCACTACTCTTTGTCTTAACATTAGAGTAAGGTGACCAGATTTTCAGATTGGTAAAGAGGGACACCTTTGACCAGGGGGGGGGTGATTAAAAAATTTTTTTTTCACTTAACAAATGTGGCAAGAAAAATTGTAAAATGGGACAAAACTCAATAAATTTCTCACTTAACAACATAAATTTTGGGCTCAATTGTGGTCGTGGATTGAGAACTACCTGCACTTATCTTCAGTGTTACTTCATTCTGTTGTAGCATTAAATTTCATATAGAACAAGCTTGTCCTTTCAGAATTGTGGAATTGTTATATAACTGTCTACCTTTAGAAAAGTTTCTCTTGAGTTAAACTCAGCTCCTATAATTTTATTGATGTGTCGTAATTTTCTTAGCAGTAGTATGGAAATTGTCATTGTTGCTTTTGGACAATCTTTAATATTTTCTTATTAAATATACAGTACTGAGATTCCCAGGTGGATTCCCCTCCAATTATTAGCCAGGTTCAACCCTGCTCATCTTATTGAGAGCAGGCAAAAACAGCCAGGTTACATCCCTACAAATTGAAAGCTCTCTCCCTCCCTCTCTCTCTATCTCTCTCCCCTTCCTTCCTCTCTCTCTCTGTCACTCTGTGTGTATGTGTGTGTGTGTGTGTCTGTCTCTCACTCACTCACTCACTTAATCACTCACTGTCTGTGTCTCTCTCTGTCTCTCTCCCTCCCTCCCTCTCTATCTCTCAATCTCTCAATCTCTCTCCCCTTCCTTCTGTCACTCACTCACTCACTTAATCACTCACTCTGTGTGTGTGTCTCTCTCTCTGTGTCTCTGTCTGTCTTTCTGTGTGTCTCTCCCTCCCTCCCAACAAGCAGATGGGCTCCAGACCAGGGGAGCCTCTTCCTTCTTTTTAACCAGGTGATCTTCTAAGACTAAGACATAACAAAGAACCTTAATTACAGGCTGAACAAAAGAGCCCATCCGGGAAGACTAGTAACATGAGGGCGATCCCTCATGTTACTCAGACCAGCTGAGCCTCCCTGGACGTCGCAGCAGCAGCAGCCCCGATGCGAAAAACACTGAGATTGGCGTTTTTTGCATCAGGGCGTGCTGCAAGAAGAGTGAGTGAGTGAAGACCTTTCTAGCCGGCGCAAATGAGGCGGGCTGCAAGAGGGAGTGAGTGAGTCTGGATTGGCACTGAGCAGGGAGCAGACGCCCTGAAAATACATTTAGAGGCGGGGGAGGGAGGGGTTAGGTTAAAGAAGGGAAATGGGAAGGAAACCAAGGCTTTAGCCCCAAGTCAGCAGCTGGTCAATCCACAAGGGTACATTCCTGGTAGAGGGAGCTTTGAATTAAGTTCGCTGAGGATGGTGGGCTACTTCCGATGTTTAAAATGCCCAGCCTCAAACTTGACCAGGCGACCACAACCCCCATCCCACCCCTCTCTCTCTCGTTCAAGAGTTCTCACCTGCACCCTCCAGTCTGGGAACCTATCTTGCCCTACCTGGTGAACAGGACGACGCCGTGCTCCAGGGGGCTGTTGCTCACTTTCTGCCAGCTCTCCCGGATCAGCTTCTGATCTGCGCTGAAAAGTCTGTCACGCTCCATTTTTCTCCCAGAGCGAAGTGCCAAAGGGAAGCAGCAGCGCAGTTTCAGGAGAAAGCTCTGCTCGCCGCTCAAAGGCTCGGGCTGCACCTGGAAGAACAGGTGGCCCGGATCCGGATCCCCGAGCAAATAATAAACAAATCCACACGCGGGGCTCGATGGAGCTTTGAAAGCTGCTTTCTCACCCGGAGCTTCCCTTCACATCTCTGGAATGGCTTGGCTCCTTTTTTTTTTTAGGGCGCCCCTCCATTGGGAGGAGGAGGAGAGGCTCCAACTCTGCCCAGAGAAGGAGCCCGAGCGCTCTGGGGAAATGCCATGTTACCCGAGCGCAAATGGGGCGGGCTGCAAGAGGGAGGGAGTGAGCCTGGATTGCTGCAAAGCAAGTCTTGGGAAGTCCTTTGCGCTGGCTAGAAAAGGTCTTCACTCACTCCCTCTTCTTGCAGCACGCCCCGATGCGAAAAACGCCGAGATCGGCGCACTTGCGGCTGCTGCTGCTGTGACATCCAGGGAGGCTCAGCTGGTCTGAGTAGGCAGGGCAGGGGTAACGCGGTGCCCAGCTCAGGTGCTCTGAGCAGAGGGGGAGCCACCCTCTCTGCCAGCACTGGGCAGCAAAGCTTAACATCTCAGCGCTGAGATGTTAAGCTTTGCTGCCCAGCACTGGCAGAGGGTGCGGCTCCCCCTCTGCTCGGAGCACCTGAGCTGGGCACCGCGTTACCCCTGCCCTGCCCCCTTCTCCGCCGCCATGCTTTTGAGGAGCCATTGGGCCTTTTTTCCTGCTCCCGCCCCTCTGCCACCTTCCTACTGGCTCCCGTGGCCTCAAGACTCCTCAAAAGCATGGCGGGAGCTTTGCCGGCTTCACCTCAGCCTCAGCGCCGGGCAGCAAATCCGGCGGTGCTGTTAGAGGAGGAGGAGGCAGCAGCAGTTAGTCCGGTGGTGGCAGGGGCTTACCGTCAGTCCAGTCGCCCCGTGCTCATCAAAACAAGTCACTGCGGCTGCGCGGCAGTTGAAAAGTGCTGCGCGGTGTTTTCTTGTCTTAGAGGGAACAGTGGTCCCACGGGGGAGTCTCCGGCCGCTGCGCTCGCCTCGCCCGCCGGCCCCCGAAGTGCGTGAGGGATCCTTTGGGGAAAGGCTCTGCTTCCAGACCCCGCCGAGGGCCACACACACAGGTGGCTCTTTTCGGAGAGGCGGAGGCTTTCCCATGGCTTGTCCAGGTGGAAGTGGGGCTGGAAAGGTGAGCCGCTCCCCCCGCCCATCTGCCCGTTCACTCGCTACACTACCCGCCCATGCGAGCGGCAGCGGATGGGCGGTGGAACAAATGAGCGGCTCACTTGCTCCCCGCCCATCCGCTCGCTCACTCGCTACACTACCCCGCCCATGCGAGCGGCAGCGGATGGGCGGGGGAGCGAGCGATCAAAGAAGGTGCCAAAATTAAAGCGGGATCTTTTGACAACGGCCCGGGACGCGGGAAAAATTATGAAGAAGCATGCCTGTCCCACCAAATGCGGGACGTCTGGTCACCTTACATTAGAGGTTCTAAACAGAAAGATTAGAGAAGGAGAAGAAATAAGAATGAAAATTAAGAAAGAAGAGTATAAGCTACAAGCGTTTGCAGATGATCTAGGTTTTATTCTTTTTTTTTTTTTTTTTTTATAGATTTTATTGGTAAAAAGAAAATACAACATCCATAACTTGTAACAAAACAATACAACTACATTTCGAGATATTCCCATACTATCAAATCATTATAAACATCAAAGGTTAGGTATCTTTCCCTCCCTCTTTTCTTCCCTCCCCCTTACTTCCTTCTCCCCTGCCTTCCCTCCTTTCTTTTCTCCTTTTCTCCTTTCCTTCCCCCTCCTTTCCCTCCCTCGCTCCCCCCCTCCTTCACACATACCTTCCCTCCTTCCCTGCCTCTTTCCCTCCTCCTTCCTTTTCTCTTAATCTCCCTCCTTTCCTCCCTCCTTCCCTCCTTCCTTTCAACTCTCCTTCTCTCTTTCTTTCCCTCCCTCTTTCCCTCTTTACTACCCTCTCTTCTTCCCTCCCTCCTTCCTCCCCCAGTTTCTTCTCTTTCTTCTCTCCTTCTTTCTTCCCACCTTCTTTCCCTTCTCTTCTTTCTCTTCCTCCTCTTTCTTCCCCCCTTCTTCTGCCTTTCCTATTCCTCTCCTTTCTCCTCTCCATCCAGACTTCCCTACTATCCTCCTTCCCTCCCTTCTAACCTTTGTTACATTTGCGTATTTTCCTCTGCTGAGGACAATCTGGTTCTCTTTCCCTTTCCTTGCTTGAAGAGGCAAGGATTATACGTCTTCTCGCCTCATCTAAAATGAAGTTTGATCACTAATTTCATGCAGGTAATTATAGCGAATTTCCTATCAGCTTTTTAAAGTTTTCCCAGCATTGTAGCGTGACAAAATTGCTCGACGGTGGGTTCTCGCCCCTGATACATTTCTCCTTTCGTTTATCTCTCAGTTGTTGTATATTGTTCATTTGAGTTATTGGTTTAATCGTGATAGGTTAGTTAGCTATCTCTTTTTATGTCTAGGGCTTCACTGACTCATCAAGCCATTTGTATAGCTTCTCCCAGACTGTATAAAAGTCTGTGTCTTCTTTGTCATTAATTCGCATCGTCAGTCTGTTCATTTCTGCTAGTTCTAAAATTTTATTCATCACCATAGTGTTGGTAGGGGCATTTTCACTCTTCCAGCACTGTGCGTAAACAATCCTTGACGCTGTCAGAATATGGACTAGGAGGTATTGGTCAGATTTGCAAATTTTTTGATCTATTATTCCTAATAAGAAAGTTTCCGGCTTAAAGCATAGTTTAATTGACAGGATTCCATTCAGCCATCCTAGTATTTGCTTCCAATATGCTTTGGCTACCGGACACGTCCACCACATATGGTAGTACGTGCCCAGCACCGTTTTACATTTCCAGCATATGGCTGAAACTTTTGAAGACATTTTCGCCAGTCTTGTCGGTGGAAGATGCCAGCGGTAGAACATTTTATATATATTTTCTTTATAGGCCGTCGACTTTGTCAATTTTAGATTCCATTCCCAGACTCTTTCCCAGTCGTCTAGATCTATTGAGTGGCCGATGTTTTGGGCCCAGGTTACCATGACTTCTTTTACTCTTTCTGCTTCCGTTTTTCGAATCAGTAAGCAGTTGTATATTTTTGAAATTAATTTCTCATCTGGTCCAATTAAAATTTTATCTAATTCCTGGTTCTTGTTCTGGAAGCCAGGTTGTGCTAGATCGAATTTATGTTTGTTTTGAATTTGAAGATATGGCCACCAATCGATGTTTATTCCCTTATCGGCCAAATTTTCCCTGGGGTTTAGTTTGTTTTGGTCGTCTAGCAACTGTTGGTAGGTAACAATTTTATCCAAGTTTATCAAATTCGGGTATATCAGGGCTTCCGTCGGAGATATCCATTTAGGTAGTTGCGTATAGTATCTCCTTCTAATTTCGAGCCAGTCCTTAATCAATACCCCCCTTAAATGGTGACTACTAAAATAATTGTGGATTTTATTTCCCTCGCACCATAAGTAGTTGTGCCACCCGTATTGCAGGTCGTGGCCCTCTATTGTTAAGATTCTTTTATTAGCTAACATTACCCATTCTTTTATCCACATAGTTGTTGCTGCTTGATGATATGTTTTCCATTCCGGTAATCCCATTCCCCCTTGAGTTCTTTTATCCTGCAGGTGCATATATTTTATTCTGGGCTTTTTACCATTCCATATAAAGTTACGAATCATTTTGTCCAAATCATTATAAAATTTTTCCCCTAGCTTAACCGGTGCCGTTTGAAATAGGTAGAGGATTTTTGGGAGAACATTCATTTTAATTACTGCGACTCTTCCCATCAGTGATAGTTGTAGTTTTGACCAGGTTTTTAAGTCCTTTTGGGTATTCTGTAACAACTTATCATAGTTGTCTTCTTTTATGGAAGAGCACTTCGCAGACAGCCAGATCCCTAAATACTTAATTTTTTTAGTTACCTTTAATTCCATTGTTTCCTCTAGTTCTCCAATCTGGTTTTTGGGGAAATTTTTTATAATCATTTTTGTTTTTTCCTTGTTTATTTTTAAACCGGCCACACACCCAAAGTTCTCAATGTCCTTCATCAAATTCGGTCCTGAAAGTAAGGGGTCTTCCACGATAAAGACCATGTCATCCGCGAAGGCCTGTACTTTATATTGTTCTTTTTTTATGGTCAGGCCCCTAATTTCCTGATTTGATCTTATCCGATTTAAAAGGACCTCTAGAGACGTAATAAATAGTAGTGGGGAGAGCGGGCACCCTTGTCTAACACCCTTTCCAATTTGTATCCTCTCCGTTAGTTCCCCATTGACTATAATATTTGCAGATTGCCGTGAATATATAGATTCTATAATCTTAATAAATTTGTCGCCAAATTTCATCATTTTTAGTTGAGTGATTAGAAAGTTCCAATCTAGGTTATCAAAGGCTTTCTGAGCGTCGACAAAGATTAATGCGAGTTGTTTCTCGGATCTTGTTTGATAGAATTCCAGGGTGTCCATTATTATTCTTGTATTGTTTCTAATATGTCTTTTTGGGAGAAAGCCGTTTTGATCCGAATGGATACTTTGATTTAATATTATTTTTAGTCTTTCCGCCAATATTGATACAAAGATTTTGTAATCTGCATTTAACAGGGATATGGGTCTATAATTTTGGACCTTGCTACTGTCCGCCTCTTCCTTTGGTATTAGGGTAATGTAGGCTTCCCCCCATGATTTTGGGACCCTACCATTTTGCAATGTATCATTACATAGTTCTAATAATTTGTCTTCTATGGTATTTTGAAGTTTTTTATATATTTCCGACGGGAGCCCATCCGGCCCAGGTGTTTTATTGTTTTTTTGTTTTTGAATGGCCTTTTTCAGTTCTTCTTGTGTAATTTCTTTATCGAGCATCTCTCTCATCTCCTCCGACAAGACTGGAAGCTTCTGCTTTATAAGGTATTTTCTAATGTCCTGTTCATTAATTTCGTCTTGTTTATATAGTTTCCTATAATAGTTCTGTACTATCTTTTCTTTTCTCCTATTTCTTGTTTCAGATTCCCCTCCTCGTCATACAGTTGTTTAATAATTCTTTTGACCTTCTCCTTTCTTATTTTGTGGGCCAACCATCTCCCAGTTTTATTTGCATGTTCAAAATAATTCTGCTTCATTTTCTTAATGTTTTGTGCTATTTCCTCTTGGGAGATCAAATTTATTTGGTGTTTAATTAACTCTCCTTTTTCCCTGTGTCTACTATTTTCTGGCTCTTTCTGGGTCAGCAGTTCCGTCTCTCTTAGTTCTTTGTTCAGTGTATTAAGTTTTTCCCTGTGCATTTTGTTTCTTCTTATTATATAGGCTATGGAAATTCCCCTCACAACTGCCTTCATCGTGTCCCAAACATTTTGTATTGAGGTCTGCTCTTTACCGTTTTCTTTAAAGAAGTAGCCCAGTTCCTTTTCTATTTGTTGTACAAATTGTTTCTCTTGTAGTATGTTCTGGTTTAATGTCCACCTAGCTTTTATCCTTGCCTTCCCTTTCCATTGCCATAAGACTGGGTGATGATCGGCCCACTTGTTGGTTATTATTTCAATATTTACAGTATCCATGAGTAGCTCCGAGTTTGACCAAACCATGTCGATACGGGACCATGAATTATGTGGATGGGAGTAAAACGTGTACTGTTGCATCTTGTCATTCATTGCTCGCCAGACATCATAAAGATCTAAATCCTTCACCATATTTACATAGGCAGACGGTAGTTTCCTTCTTGTGCTTTTCTTGTGGGTACCCTTATAGTCCATCTTACCATCTGCTATAGCGTTGAAATCCCCTAGAATACATATATTTTGCCACTCTATTTCATTTATCCTCTTATATAGATTAATATAAAATCTCTCTTGTTTTTGATCTAGGTTTTATTCTTGAAGATCCACTAGAAACAACACCCAAACTGCTAGAAAGAATAGAGGAATATGGAAAAGTAGCAGGCTTGAAAATAAACAAAGATAAAACAAAGATTATGACAAAGAATATCCCAGCAACACAAAAGGAAGAGTTGTCAGAAACTTTGCAGATTCAAATTACAAGTAAGGTAAAATATTTGGGGATATACTTATCACCTAGATGGAGCACTCTTAAGGAGGACAACTATACCAGACTAAAACAACAAATAGCGACTGATCTGATGAAATGGGAAAATCTGCACTTATCAATGATGGGAAGAATTTCTACAGTTAAAATGAACATTTTACCTAGAATTTTATACCTATTTCAGACAATCCCAATCAGATTGGGTAAGGATTTTTTTCAAGATTTAAATAAAATAGTTTTGAAGTTTATTTGGCAAGGGAAAAAGCTAGAATAAAACTTAAATTGCTACAAGATGCTAGAATTAGAGGATATCAATATTTTGAGCCCACTTTATCATACAATCTTTAACCAATTCTGTTTCCGAATCCATCTGTATTAGTACATTATATATCCTCTTTATATGCATTAAGCCTTGATCTCTTATTTGTTTAAACAAATTATCTTCAGCTTGGATAAAACCAATTTTTTGATCTATTTTCCACCTGGCCTGTAATTGCCCATACTGGAACCATGTTTGAACTACCTTCTCCTCTTTTAATACCTCCAAAGATTTTAGTTGTAGTACCCCCCTTTCCAAAATGAGAAACTGTCTATAGGTAGTTCTATCCTGTTTTTGTGCTATGTTCATATTTTCAATTGTATGTCTAGGAATTGCCCACATGGGTATTTTGTCATTTAATTTATATTGGTATTTTTTTGAGACCCGCAGTAAAGCATTTCTTAAAATATGACTTTTAAACTTCCTATCCAGTTTTTTGTTGAACAACAAGTAAGCATGCCAACCATATACCAGATCGTATCCCTCGATATTCAGTATTCTATCATTAGTTAAATGAGTCCAATCGCTAATTACAGATAGCGCCACTGCATCATAATATAATTTTAGGTTAGGTAATTTCAAGCCTCCTCTCTCCCGTGCATCTTGCATTATTTTCATCTTTACCCTCGGCTTCTTTCCTGCCCATACAAATTTGTTGATACCCTTCTGCCATTCTAAAAGATTCGCATCTTTTTTAAGTATAGGTAACATTTGAAAGAGAAATAAATTTTTTGGTAAAATGTTCATTTTCACTGCTGCTATCCTGCCCAGCAAAGATAAGTGCAATTTCTCCCATTTTTTCATCTCTAGCTGTATACTATGCCAAAGTGGTTCATAATTATGCTTATATAATTTCCCGTTTGACGTTAAAATATTGACTCCAAGATATTTGACTTTTTTGACCATTTCACATCCTAGCGTCCCTCCTAGTTCTTCCTTTTGTTTAATATTCATATTTATAGCTAATATTTTGGTTTTTCCTAAATTTATTTTAAAACCAGATACTTGACCATATTGATTAATCGTATTCATTAAAACCCTACTGGATTCCTGCGGTTGTTCCAATATTATGACCAAATCATTCGCAAAAGCGCGCACTCTGTATTCTTGCTGCCTAATCTTGATCCCTTTTAGACCATCCAAGCCCCGTATTTTATTCAACAATACTTCCAAAGTTATAATAAACAATAGCGGGGACAAAGGACAGCCCTGTCTTGTACCTTTTCCAATTTGAAAGGAGTCTGTTAAACTTCCATTGACTATAATTTGTGCTGTTTGCTGTTGATATATTGCTTTAATTGACTGTAAAAAATTATCTCCTATCTGCATTTTTTGCAGTATCTTCAACAGAAATTGCCAATTAACTCCATCAAAGGCCTTCTCAGCATCCAGGAATATGAACACAGCTGGGATCTGGTTGTTCTTTCCCAAATATTCTAATGCATTAATAATTAATCTGACATTACTTTTCATCTGTCTCCCCTGTATAAAACCTGTTTGGTCAGTGTGTATCAATTGTTGAATAACCAGCATTAACCTATTTGCTAGTATTTTAGTAAAGATTTTATAATCTACATTAAGTAATGAGATAGGTCTATAATTTTTTGGTTGGGTAGTATCTTGATCTTCTTTGGGTATCAAAGACATAAACACTGTCTTCCAAGATGGAGGCAGCTTACCTTCCGTTTGAAGTCAGTTTAGATATATTTCGAGTTTTCCTTTTTTTCCTAATCTGATAAGCTAACCATCTGCCAGGTTTGTTTGCGTTACAAAAGGTATTGTGTTTTGCATATAATAAATTAGTAGCTACCTGGTCAGAAATCAACATGTCAAATTGAGATTTTAATATGGTGATAGCTTCCTTAACCTTTGTATCGCCTGGATTCATTGTTAGCTCCAACTCTTTTCTCTTAATTTCCTCTTCCAGTTCTGTTCGTTTTAACCCTTGTTTATATCTATGTGTTTTATTTATATTCATCAGCACTCCTCTCATATATGCTTTGCTTGCATCCCAAAGAATTCCATAGATGTACCCTTATTCATATTCAAAACGAAATATTCAGATAACAATTTTTTACAATCATTAATATACTTTTCATATCTAAATAAGTTTTCATTCAATCTCCAAGACCTTCTTGCCTGCACTACCCTTCCCAACTCCATCCAAACTGGGTTATGGTACGAAAGGACCCTAGCCGCAATCTTTGTCTTCTTGACCCTAGAAAACAAATCATTAGTAGTTAGTATAAAATCAATCCTTGAAAGGGATTGATGCCTATCAGAGAAGAAAGTGAAATCATGTTCCTCTGCATTTCTTTCTCGCCAAATATCTCTCAATTCAAAGTCATCCATGATGTCAAAAAAAGGTTTGGGTAACTTTGCTCGCATCTTAGTATTTAGGCGAGAAGTCTTCTTATCTCTCTTAGTGTCTATCACACCATTCCAATCACCCAATAGTATACAGGAACTATAGTCCCACTGTACTAATTTAGCATGAAGATTTCTATAGAATCCATCTTGCTGTTGATTAGGGGCATAAATTCCCAAAAGTAATGTCTTTTTCCCTTCTAGGATTAAGTCTAAAGCAATATATCTTCCGAAGGGATCTGCTTCAATTAATTCAGCTTTCATGTCTTTTCTTAAGTATACAACTATACCATTCTTCTTTTCCATAGCAGAAGCTACAAAATGTTGACCAAGTTTTGAGTTAATCAAATATTTTTGATCAGTTGATTTGATATGAGTTTCTTGCAAACAAATTATGTCATTCTTAAACTGTTTGATATAGTGAAATATTTTCTTTCTCTTCTGTGGGGAATTCAATCCATTGACATTCCATGTTAAAATCTTAGTTGTCATCTTTGGTTGGCTGAAGCATTTTTAGAGCTTCCTGCATGGCCTGTTTAACCTTAGGCCTAGCTCCTCCCACTGCTTCCAGACTTGTTATTGTAGCTCCTTGATCGATGGCCGGTGATTGTTGATGTTGTTGCTTTTTAGCTTGTTTCTGCATTCGTTTAGTAATCATGCGGCTAGGTCTTTGTTCCATAACACCTTGCGCTTCTAGAAGAGAGAGATGCTCCATCTTATCTGGTGGTTGTGTAGTTTGCTGTCTGTCCTGTCCTTCTTGTGGTCTTTCTCCAGGTCCAGATGATGCAGGATATCCAGCCTTCAAAATATTATGATAAAAATCTCGGGCTTTCCATACAGAGTTGAGGCGATATCTTTGCCTATCAAATGTAAGTATAATGCCAAATGGTGCATCCCATCTATACTGTATCTGACGATTTCTGAGTTCTTCGACTAAAAAAGCGTAGTCTCTCCTGGCTCTTAACATTTGAGGTGGTATCTCTTTCAAAACAATCAGGTCTTGACCGCCAATTTGAAGCTTAGTGTTATAAGACTCTTGTAGTACCATATTTCTAAGCTCTCTTGTAGTGAAGTATATAACAATGTCTCGAGGAAGCTGCTTCTGCTTTGCCACCCAAGAGTTCACGTGATAAACTTTGTCGATCTGCCAGTCGAGGTTGGTCCCTGGTCTTCCCACCAGGCGATCAAATGCTTCTGATAGAATCTGTTTCAGGTTCTCCTGTTTCTCCTCAGGCAGCCCCCTTACTCTTAATGCAAACTCCATTTGTCAATACTGTATCATAATAATTTCTTTTTCAGCATTTTCCACTTTTTGTTCCACCGCCTCTGTTTTCAATGTCAAGTTGGTATTGGCCTCATTAAGATCCTCTAGACTATCTTCAATTCCGGAAACATGTTCTGTCAATACAGTTACAAGTCTCAGCATTTCATCTTTAATTTTAACAACCCTGGCATCAATTTTCTCATACAACTCCTGTTTAAGTCCTTTTATTTCACCTTTAATTTCCTCTTTTATTTCTTTTATTTCCTCTTTTCCCTCCTGTTTTATCTCCTGTTTTATCTCCTCTTTACGATCTCTAAGTTTATCTTCCATTTTAATTGTCTGTGCATTAAGAGCCACACTTAGTTCACTCAAGAAGAATTCTTTCGTTAACAAATCCCCAGCAGGGGGCGTAGGGAGCGGAGGCTGCAACCTTGTGCCAGGCACTGGGGATGTGCCCCTGGGAATAGAGGGTGATGGTTTCAAATTAGGATTTGGTTTTGAGGCCATTCCAAAATTTATCTTCCAGCAATTAATAAAACTCTGCTGCCTGACTATGCAGCTATAAGTAAAGACGCTGAATTTCTCCCTTTACTTTGAAATTTGAGGCTTGGCAAAACTTTCAGAAAATAAGCATTGTAACAAGACAGTTCAGCAGATTCATCACCATTTAAGTTCCAGATAAGCAAGATTAATGAGAGAATGAAAGTCTTGTAAAAATGAAACTAATTAGAAGGCTTCTGCTGGCCGATTGTAAAACAGGTGATAAGGACGCTCCTTTGAAATTTTAGAGTTCTGTAGCATTTAGCAAAAAGTTTAAGAAGATAATCATTATTACCGGAGAATCCAGCCTGCTCGGCACCATTTTAAAAGCCTCTAAGTAAATAGATTTTCAGAGGAAGATCTTGTAAAAAGAGGAAGCTAAAATCTTGGTAAACAATTAATTTCCACGTAGACGGATTCAGCTCGTGATAAAATCAAATAAATCAAAGCTTTGAACTGAGGGGGGGAGACCTTACTTTGTACCGCACAAGGCAGTTTGAAGTTCCCAGCATGGATGCCGTTCTGCTTTGGGTCCCTTCTTGCCTGAAGGATAAGAAAACCTGTTAAGACGTCAGATGGATGATCATCTAAACAGATACGTGACCAGGAATTCGGGGGCAGCTAAATTTTAAGCTGCCACCATCAGCAGGCTCCTCCCAGGAAGTCGGGATGGCATACTTTCTTATGGTATAAGGGAACTAAAGCACATGGTTATTTTAGAAGACATTATTTATTTATTTATTTATTTATTTATTTATTTATTTATTTATTTATTTATTTATTTATTTATTTATTTATTTATTTATTTATTTATTTTATTTGTCTTGTATGCCGCCCACTCCCGAAGGACTCCGGGCGGCTCACAATAGACAAGGGAAAGGGGGATAAATAGACAAAGACAACACTTTAAAAAGGACGCAACATTCACAGTTTCTGTGGGGCTGGATGTTTCACAAGCTCCCTGGCCTGCTGGAGCAGCCAGGACTTGGTGGCTTTGCGGAAGGCCGGGAGGGTAGTAAGGGTCCGGATCTCCACAGGGAGGTCATTCCAAAGGGCTGGAGCTGCAACAGAGAAGGCTCTCCCCCGGGGAGTCACCAGCCGACATTGGCTGGCGGATGGAATCCGGAGGAGACCTAACCTGTGAGATCTGATCGGTCTAAGGGAGGTAATCGGCAGGAGGCGGTCTCTCAGGTACCCAGGTCCGATGCCATGTAGGGCTTTATAGGTAACGACCAGCACCTTGAAGCGGGTCTGGAGACTAATGGGTAGCCAGTGCAGCTCGCGGAGGATAGGTGTAACGTGGGTGTACCTGGGTTCACCCACAATCGCTCGCGCGGCTGCATTCTGGACTAACTGAAGTCTTCAAACACTCTTCAAGGGCAGCCCCATGTAGAGCGTGTTACAGTAATCCAGTCTTGAGGTCACAAGGGCGTGAGTGACTGTCTGAAGGGCCTCCCGATCCAGGTAGGGTCGCAATTGGTGCACCAGGCGAACCTGGGCAAAGGTCCCCCTGGTCACAGCTGACAAATGGTGTTCTAAAGTCAGCTGGGGATCCAGGAGGACTCCCAAATTGCGGACCCTCTCTGAGGGGCATATAATTTCACCCCCCAGCCTGAGAGATGGAGTAATTGGCCAATCTTTGGGAGGGAACATCAGAAGCCACTCGGTCTCGTCTGGATTGAGTGCCAACTTGTTTGCTCCCATCCAGACCCTAACAGCCTCCAGGCACTGGGACATCACTTCTACTGCTTCGCTGAGTTGGCATGGGGCAGACAGATACAGCTCCGTATCGTCCACGTATTGGTGGTACTTAACCCTGTGCTGGCGTATGATCTCACCCAGCGGCTTCATGTAGATGTTAAATAGGAGGGGGGACAGGACCGAACCCTGCGGCACCCCATAGTTGAGGGGCCTTGAGGTCGACCTCTGCCCTCCGGCCAACACTGACTGCGACCTGTCTGAGAGGTAGGAGGAGAACCACTGAAGAACGGTGCCTCCCACTCCCACCTCTCGCAACCGTCGCAGAAGGATACCATGGTCGATGGTATCGAAGGCCGCTGAGAGGTCAAGGAGCACAAGGATAGAGGGGTGACCCCTATCCCTGGCTCGCCAGAGATCATCGATCAGCGCGACCAAAGCAGTTTCCGTGCTGTAACCAGGCCTGAAACCCGACTGATAGGAATTATATAAGGGAGGCATTGTTATCAAACTGGGAAAAGGTAAAAAGATTACACTACTTAAAAATTCCAGTCTGGATATCAACAATTGAAGCATTTTCATATCCAATAATATATAAAAAGGAACAAACAGTTAGATATGTTGAATTATTGAATGCAGAGGGTGAACTCAAATCTATCCAAGAGTTGAAACAAAAAGGGATAGAAATGAACTGGTATTCATATGTACAGATACAATCCAGATAGAATGAAGATAGAAAATCCAAAGGTTTTTACAATAAAATGACTGAGTTAGACAAAATTTTAACAGGTACTGATGAAAAAGTAATTAAAAAACTATATGGATATCTATTGGAGGTTAAATTACAAGAAGAACAAGTTAAAGAAACTATGATAGCTTAGGGGAAAAATTTTAGGTATGGGATTGACTTAGAGAAATGGCAGAAACTGTGGTCTCAAAATTATAAAATGACAATGTCTACTGCATATAGAGAAAACTTGTATAAGATGTTTTACAGGTGGCATCTACCCCCAACAAGAATTGCAAGAATGTCCAAGAATAAATCAGAAAAGTGTTGGAAATGTCATCAGATACCGGGCTCATATTACCACATGTGGTAGACTTGCATTGAAGCTAAAAGATACTGGACTAAAATCCACATGTGGCTGGAGAAAATGACACACAAACAAATAGACTTTAAACCAGAGGTCTTTTTATTGGGGATCATACCAGAAATCTATAACAAAGACTTAAAATATCTGATTGTAAATGTGTTAACAGCAGCCAGAATCGTATTTGCAAAAAACTGGAAAAATGAAACAATACCAAAACAGGAAGAAGTTATCCAAAAAATAATGGACTGTGCTGAAATGAGTAAATTGACACTTGAAATTAGAGAACAAGAGGACGAGCAATTTTATAAGATATGGGACCAAACGACATGCTGTATGTGATGATGGTTTTTTTTTCTTTTTTTGTGTCTTTTATACTGTTGTGTGTATTAAATATATAAGTATATATATATATCACAGAGAGATACAAAGTGTGGGGGGGGGACTATAGTTAGGATAGATTAGTACAGGTAATAAATGTAGAAGAATGATAAATGTTAAAACATCTGTAACCAAACGACATGCTGTATGTGATGATGATTGTGGGTTTTTTTGTTTTTTCTTTTTGTTTTTTCATTGTTGTGTGTATGTGTTGTTTATGTAATAAAAATAAAAAGAAATGAATGTGAAATTTTTTTTTAAAAAAAATCGGGACTTTTTAAGAACGTCACGGGACGCGGGACAAATTGTGCAAAATCATGACTGTCCCGTGAAAATCGGGACATCTGGTCACCTTAATTTAATGATATATTATGTGTGTGTGAAATGGAGCATAATTTACTGAGGGTCTCTAGTTTAGACAAGCAAGGATCTGGGACCATATTTGTAAATGGGAGGTGTCTCATAAAAAGAAGTGGGAATGTATGTGCCCAGGGCATAAAAGAGGATAATCTTTATAGTGTTGCAAGGAGAAAAGCTTCAATGTGCATAAACATTTGGAAATGTGGCACAGCATGATTCATGTTGCAAAGAAATTTTGGTCATGCTAGCTTCAAAGTTTTGCAAAGAATGAGCCAGTTTTCAGAAGGGATAAACTTAAAGGGATGTAAGGGATACTTGGATTGTGCAGTATGCAAACCATCAAAGTCTAAAACATTCCCAGTAAACAAAGTAGCACAAGGTAGACAACAAGAGTTCTAGAGCTAGTACATGCAGATTTGGTTTAACCAATGCAAGCCAGTTTGGGAGGAGCAAAGTATGCACTGGTCATTGTAGATGACTACAGCAGGTTTGGGTTCTGCTATTTACTAGAGAGTAAAATAGAGTGCTATAGAAATTTAAGCAATGTTTGACTTCCGGTTTGGCATCACGCCGGTGCGAACTGCCGACAGATCCTCTGCTCGGTTCGCCCAGCCTTTTGCACGAGCGTGGCTGTAGCAGGCAAGGTCTTTTCGAGGTGCGAGGACCAGTGGAGAGGGGAAGCATCGGAGCAGCGGAGGGAGAAGGCGATCTCCCCCACGAAGCGAGAGGCTCCCTCAGATCGAGTGCAAAGGAGGTCGGCTGATTAATGGCCGACCAGAAGACGTGACTGCCAGCCTTTAACAAGGAAGGGAAAGACAGCTGCAGGGAACATATCAGATTGAAAGACGGTAAACAAAAGACCTTGATTTAAGAACCTAAATTTGAAGAAATTAATAATTTAATTGTTCTGAGCACAGATACGTAAGTGGGTGCATTGAGCTGAAGTGGCGAGTAAAGACGGACAGGGAAAGATTTAAGAGAGCCGAGTGGCAGATCGGATAGAGAAGGACGGAGTTTTTGAATATTTAAATTTGGAGGATTAACAGTGGGTGAGACGGTGAAGAGAAAGACAGTCGGTTGGATCTGTCCTCCTCGTGGGAAAAAGGGGAAAAAGATCTGCGAGTCACGAGGGTTTGAATCAGCTTTAAAACTTTGGTGAGGCGGTGCCAAGGCATACTGATAGAGACAACAGAAGGGCGACACCTTGAAAGCGAAAACTGAGCGCCGGGGAAAAAAAAAAAAACCATCCCCCCCTGCCTCTTTCTTTACCTCACTGACAACAAGAAGTGATTGATGGGTGAGCTTTGAAATGACTTTCAGGAGCTCTGACCTCTCCCGTCTCTTGACTCTCCATGCTGAAATGTTTTCTCCCTATCTAGTGGACGCCTCTTAGATACTACAGAACTGTTCTACTGTATACTGTATAGTACTGCTCTAATTTAACTATCTTTCTTTTTTTTGGGTGTGCATTATAGTGGGTTGATTGTTGTTGAACAACACACTGAGACTTGGGTAACTGATATATTGTTAACATTACTGTCTAGATACCTAACTCATTGGTTAACCAATTAATTAATTAAGTATAAACCAATTAATTAATTAAGTATAAACTATTCAAAAAGTTTATAGATTAATGTAATAGAATGGTATAAATACTCTAACAGCAGCTAGAAGGTACTGGAACTACAGATCAAAGGGGGAGAGCTGAATTAAGTTAAATGGCAACAAGAATAGTAACCTTAACTAAAAACGAAAAAAAAGAATAGTAACCTTAACTAAAGGAAGCAAAAAACAAACTTCTCTATCCACTCCGGTGAGGGAAAAGTCGCCTGAGGGCAGGCAGAGGGAGATAAGACAGCTTCAACTTCACAAGGCCAGGAGGTAACAATGGACTCTCTACAGGAAGCAATATTGAAGATGAATGAAAACATCACCAAAGGCCTGGAGGGAGTAAAGAACGAAATGAGTGAAGTTAAAAATAATATGGGGAGGATTGAGGAGCATGTAGGGGCTATTCAAGCAGCTTTGTCAAGGAATGAACAGGAAATCAAAAATGTTAAGGAGAGAACGGAAATAGCAGAAAAAAGAATAGATAAGACAGAGGATAGACTGGAATCCATAAACACAAATCTGGAGGAGGCCATCCTCCACCTAGAATTAGAGAGATCAGCGTTTTATTTGAGACTACAAAATGTAGAAGAAGCGAGAGATGAAAATCTTCGGGAGCTGATTGCAGAAATTCTGGGACTAGTTCTCGACAGGCCCAAAATTGAGGTCATTAACGAATTGGATGAAGTTTATAGAATTAACACAAGCTTTGCGAGACGCCATCGACTTCCGAGGGAGATCCATGTGAGAGTTCTAAGAAGACAATTGAGAGAGGATATTTTAAGCACAATAAGAGGGGACTCATTAACATATAAAGGTAAAGAAATTCTTCTCTTAAAGCAGATCCCCCGGAGAGTTAGAGAGAAGAGAAGGAAATATAACTTCCTCTCCTCACAATTAAATAGACATAGAATCCAGTTTCGATGGCTCCTTCCGGAAGGAATGCTAGTAACATGGAGGGAAAAGAAGTACCGGATAGACACCTTGGAGAAAGCTCAAGAATTCCAGGAACTTTTATTTGCAGACGAAGAGAGGTTTAATAAAGAAGGAACCTTAAGTAGAAGACAGGAAGATATTATAACTGAATCCCAACTGGAGGGGCGAGAGACGAGAGAGGTCAGAGAGTGAGAGAGATATGGCAGAGAAGAATCAAGAGCAAGGTCACCAATTGAGACAAGATCTAAAGGTGCCCTCAAAGCAAACAACATGTAAAGGAGTTGAGGAATGGGAAACGAATATACTATCAGCAAATATAAATGGTCTTAACATAACATCCAAAAGAAAACGTGTACTGTTGGATTTATTGAAACAAAAGTTAGATGTAATCTGCCTTCAGGAAACCCACATTAAAGAGAAATATAATAACCTATTGAAATGCCCAAAATTAGGTAAAGCATTTTGTTCGTCAGCACAAACTAGAAAAAGGGGAATTGTGATGTATATAAAAGAATGGTTGAACCCCAAATTAATACATGCAGATAAAGAGGGTAGAATATTAATGGTGGAGATAATGAATGGTGGGGAAAAAAATTTACTAGTTGGAATTTATGCCCCAAACCAAAAACAAGAAAGATTTTACGTAAATTTACACAAGAGGATAAATGAAATAAAGTGGCAAAATATATGTATTCTAGGGGACTTCAACGCAGTAGTAGATGGTAAAATGGATAACAAGGGTATACATAAGAAAAGTACTAGAAGGAAACTACCGATTGCCTATGCAAATATGGTGAAGGAACTAGACCTCTATGATGTCTGGCGAACAATGAATGACAAGATACAACAGTACACATTCTACTCTCAACCACATAATTCTTGGTCCCATATTGATATGGTCTGGTCAAACCCGGAACTACTTATGGATACTGTAAATATTGAAATAACAACAAACAAGTGGGCCAACCATCATCCAGTCTTATGGCAATGGAAAGGAAAGACAAGGATAAAAGCTAGGTGGACACTAAACCAGAACATATTACAAGAGAAACAATTTGTACAATCAATAGAAAAGGAATTGGGATATTTTTTCAAAGAAAACGGTAAAGAGCAGACATCAATACAAAACGTCTGGGATACGATGAAGGCAGTCGTGAGGGGAACATCAATAGCAAGAAGAAATAAAATGCATAGGGAAAAACTTAATACATTGAACAAAGAATTAAGAGAGATAGAACTGCTGATTCAGAAAGAGCCAGACAATATTAAATACAGGGAAAAAGGAGAGTTAATTAAACACCAAATAAATCTGATTTCTCAAGAGGAAGTAGCACAAAACATTAAGAGAATGAAGCAGAACTATTTTGAACATGCAAATAAAACTGGGAGATGGGAGATGGCTGGCTCACAAAATAAGAAAAGATGATGCAAAAAGAACTATTAAACAACTGAGCGACGAGGAGGGGAACTTAAAACAGGAAATAGGGGAAAAGAAAAAGATTGTACAGAACTACTATAAGAAACTATATGAACCGGACAAAATTAGTGAACAAGACATCAGAAAATACCTAATAGAACAGAAACTTCCAGTCTTGCCGGAGGAGATGAGAGAGATGCTTGATAAGGAAATTACACAAGAGGAATTGAAAAAGGCCATTCAAAAACAAAAAAACAATAAAACACCTGGTCCAGATGGGCTTCCGTCGGAAATCTATAAAAAAACTCCAAAATACCGTAGAAGACAAATTATTAGAATTATTTAATGAGGCACTACAAAACGGTAAGGTTCCAAAATCATGGGGGGAAGCTTTCATTACCCTAATACCAAAGGAAGAGGCGGATAGTAGTAAAATTCAAAACTATAGACCTATATCCTTGTTAAATGCGGATTACAAAATTTTTATATCAATTTTGGTGGAAAGATTAAAAATAATATTAAATCAAAACATCCATTCAGACCAAAACGGCTTTCTCCCTAAAAGACACATTCGGAACAATACAAGAATAATAATTAACACCTTGGAATTCTACGAAACAAGATCTGAGAAACAATTAGCATTAATTTTTGTCGACACGCAGAAAGCATTCGATAACTTAGATTGGAATTTTTTAATCACACAACTAAAAATGCTGAAATTCGGCGACAAATTTATTAAGATTATAGAAACTATATATTCACAGCAATCAGAAAACATTATAATTAATGGAGAATTAACAGAGAGGGTATGAATCGGAAAGGGTGTTAGACAAGGGTGTCCGCTCTCCCCATTACTATTTATTATGTCGTTAGAGGTTCTCCTAAATCAGATAAGATTAAATCAAGAAATTAGGGGTTTGACCATAAAAAAGAACAATATAAAACACAGGCCTTCGCTGACGACATGGTCTTTATTGTGGAAGACCCTCTAATCTCAGGACCGAAATTAATGAAGGACATTGAGGACTTTGGGCGTGTGGCTGGATTAAAAATAAATAAGGAAAAAACAAAAATGATTATAAAGAACTTTCCCCCAAAACAGATAAAGAACTAGAGAAAGCAATGGAATTAAAGGTAACTAAAAAGGTCAAATACTTAGGGATTTGGCTATCTGCGAAATGCTCTTCTATAAAAGAAGATAACTATGATAAACTATTACGAAACATCCAAAAAGATTTAAAAAATTGGTCGAAGCTACAAATATCATTGATGGGAAGAATCGCAGTAATCAAGATGAATGTCTTGCCAAAAATTCTCTATTTATTTCAAACGGCACCGGTCAAATTAGGAGAAAAATTTTATAACGATTTGGATAAAATGGTACGAAATTTTGTGTGGAATGGCAAAAAGCCTAGAATAAAATATAAGCATCTTCAAGATAAAAGAGCGCAAGGTGGAATGGGCCTACCGGAATGGAAAGCATATCATCAAGGAGCAACAACAATGTGGATAAAAGAGTGGGTAATGTTAACTAACAAAAGAATCCTAACGATAGAGGGCCACGACTTGCAATGGGGGTGGCACAATTACTTATGGTGTGAGGGAAATAAAGTCCACAATTATTTTAGAAGACACCATTTAAGAGGTGTACTGATTAAGGATTGGCTGGAAATTAGAAGGAAATTCTATATACCGTACAACTACCCAAATGGATATCACCGACGGAAGCCCTGATATACCCAAATTTGATAAATTTTGACAAAAATGTTATTTACAAACAGCTGTTAGATGACCAAAATAGACTAAATTCCAGGGAAAATTTGGCTGAAATGGGAATAAATATTGATTGGTGGCCATACTTTCAAATACAAAATAAATACAAATCAGATCTAGCACAATTTGGCTTTCAGGACAAGGACCAGGAATTGGATAAAATCTTAATAGGACCAGACGAGAAATTAATCTCGAAAATATATAACTGCTTGCTGATCCGAAAAATGGAAGCAGAAAGAGTGGAAGAAGTCATGGTAACCTGGGCCCAGAATATCGGCCATACAATTGACCTGGATGACTGGGAAAGGGTATGGGAGTGGAACCTGAAATTAATGAAATCGACGGCCTATAAAGAAAATATATACAAAATGTTCTACCGCTGGCATCTCCCTCCAACAAGACTGGCAAAAATTTCCTCAAAATTATCGGCCAAATGCTGGAAATGCAAAACAACGCTGGGCACATACTACCACATGTGGTGGACATGTCCGGTGGCTGACATATTGGAAGCGAACGCTAAGATGGCTGAATGAAATCATGTCAATTAAATTAAGTCTTAAGCCGGAAATGTTTCTATTAGGGATAACAGATCAAAAAATATGTAAAACCAATCAATACCTTCTCGTCCACATCTTGATGGCGGCAAGGATCGCTTACGCGCAGTGCTGGAAGAGTGAAAATGCCCCCACTAGCACAATGGTGATGAACAAAATCTTAGAATTAGCAGAAATGAACAGATTGACAATGCGGATTAACGATAAAGAAGACACAGACTTTTACAAAGTCTGGGAGAAATTGTACAAATGGCTTGATGAGACAGTGAGGATTCAGATATAAAACGAGATAGTTGACTAACTTAAAATGATCTAAGCAACAACTCAAATAAACAATACACAAAGACAGAGGGACAAATGAGAGTAGAAATGTATTAGAGGTGAGAATTCACCGTTGAGTAACACCATTAGACCACAACGTTGGAAAAACTTGAAAAGCTGATAGGTAATCCGTTATAACTACCTGCATGGAATTAGCAACCTAGTTTCATACTAGGTAAGGCGAGATGAGCAATGGGAGATGAAAATATGTAAAGAGCTTTATCTATTTTTGTATCTTGTATTTTGTAAATCTTGCCTTTTTTATATAACTTTCAAATAAGGAAAAAAAAAGAGAACCAGGTCATCCCCTGAAGAGGAGAATATGTAAACACAACAACGGATAGAGTGGATGGAGGGAGGAGTAGAAGGAAAGATAGGAAGGAGAGGAGAAAGGAGAGGAATAGGAGAAAGGGAAAGGCAGAGGAAGAATGGTAGGGAATGTAAGAGTAGGAAAGAGGAGAGGAATGGGAAGAAGAGGGGAAGGGTAAAGGGGAGGAAGGGGAAGGAGAGAAGGGAAAGGAGAGGAGGAAGGAAGGAAGGAAGGAGAGAAGAAAGAGAAGAAAGGGGGTAGGAAGGAGGGAAGGAAGAAGAGAAGGAGAGAAGAAAGGAGGGAAGGAAGGAGGGAAGGAAGAAGAGAAGGAGAGAAGAAAGGAGGGAAGGAAGGAGGGAATGTAGGAGAGAAGGAAGGGGGAAGGAAGGAGGAAAGGAAGGGGGAAAGGAAGGAGAGAAGGAGAAAAGAAAGGAGGGAAGGAAGGAGGGAAGGAAGGAGGGAAGGAGAGAAGGAGGGAAGGGGAAGGAGGGAGGGAAGGAAGGGGAGTAGGAGAGAAGAAACGAGGGAAGGAAAGAGGGAGGGAGGGAAGAAGAAGTAGGACTGTTGTAAGATAAGATGGATCAATGGGATGTTAAAAAAGCAATCTTCAAGTATATTGTTAACAGTAGGGAAAAATTGTTATAAATACATATTATTAATAACAGTTATGAGATCATATAATTGTGAATATATATATGAAATTGATAAAATAAAATTTAAAAAAAATACAAATAAATAAAAAGAAAGAAATTTAAGCAATGGATAAGCTTCGTGGAAATGAGATATAAGCAATAGGTATGTCAACTGCAAACTCACAGAGGTTCATAATTCATGTCAGCAGGTTTTCAACAATGGTTGGGACATTAAAGTACAAAACAAAGATGCACAAAACCATATACAGCAGCTGAGAGACGGAATCAGGTGGGTTGCTCCTGGTTCGGACGGGTTTGGGAGAACGGGTAGTGGTAATTGGGCATAGGTCGCTGAATCAGTAATGATGGCTGGCTAGCCACACCCCCGAATTGGCTCACTCGGATGCTCGCCCTGACTCTCCTTTGCCACAGGCATTCACACAACTGCCTCCTCCTGCCTACACACAGGTAAGCAGCATTTGGGCTAGCCTAGCCCACCCTCCCCACTGGCCTGCATCTCCCAAAGCCGCCACCATTGCAGTCTGGCAAGCTTTGCATACTGGAGAGGGCTGCGGCAGGAGGAGAGAGTGCTGACAGGAGAGGGCAGTGGGCTCAGCTGCAGCCCAGATGAGCTGAGGAACTGCGGGGAGCCTCCTGCGTGTTGCACTCCCCCTCCCCTCTGGCTTCAGCCTGGGCCCGGCCTGGGCAGCTGGGAAGCCAGTCGGGAAAGTGGTGAGTGGGCAGGTGGCTGGGAACAGCCTGGCCTCCAATGCTCTGTTTGGTAGGGGTGGTGATGGCAAGCGGTAAGGGAAGTGAGCCCCAGGCCAGCATCCCTTCCTTCTTTCTCTGAGAGCTATGGTGGCAGGGAAAACAAGGTGAAATGGGAGACACCCCGCCAGCAGAGGCACCCTGTGTATGGCGAGGGAAGGACACAGTGGTGGGGAGGCTGGCTGTCCCCCAAGCCAGTTCTCAGAGGAAGGAGGCAGGGATGCCATCTCAAGGCTCACTTCCCTTACTGCTCACTGCTGCTCGCCACTTTCCCAGCCAGCCGCCCAGCTAAGTAGGTGGGCCCAGGCTTCAGCCAGCAGGGAGGGGGTGATAAGGGAAGCAAGCCCCGGTCTGGCACCTCTGCCTCTGTCCTCTGAGAACTGGCTTGGGGGATGGCCAGCCTCCCCCGCTGCTGTGCCCTTCCCTCGCCTTCCATGGGGAGCCTCAGCTGGCAGGGCACCTCCCATTTCACCTTGCTTTCCCTGCTGCTGTGGCTGTCAAAGAAAGGAGGCAGCCTCGCTTCCCTTACCATTCACTGCTGCCCACCTGCTCGCTGGAGGCTCATCGGAAACCCTTTAACTGAATGCCTCTCTGAGACCCCAGTATTCCTTTGGGATTTCTCCTCCCCCTCAATTCTTTCACATGTGAATGCTGCCATCTCTGTTGTGGCTCTGGCTATATGGGAAGTCTTCCCCCTTCTCTTTGCCGACTGGATGGAATGATGCATAGCAGACCTTTCCTCCAGTTCACCTGCAGGTTCCATTTCCATAGTCAAGATAATCCCAGGATAAGGGGTTATGATTCTATCCCTGGGGCAATGATGAAGCTTAAAGATTCTTGGTGGTCCCCTATCCACATCTCTACTGGTTCAGTTACAAAATGGGCCGGGGGGTCCCCAGCAACTGACCCATCCAACTGGCAAAAGGCAATGGGTGCTTTCATTGTTCTCTGTCTTAGAACCATTTGCTCCATCACCTCTGGACTAATAACACATCTGGTGCAGCCAGAATCTAATAGGGCCAGCATCTTCCCCTGGGCACCGGTTGAGGGTACCCTTAGTTCTATTGGAATTGTCATGGGGCCCACATTAGGACTTACCAAGGGGTCAGAGTCAGAGTTAGTTTCGTTTTCCCCTGAAGTGGCCAGGGCTGGGACCATAACCGGGACCTCCTACACTGAGTGCTCTGCAGAAGTGTTAGGGGGGCCTGGTTCAACCCCCAGCCTTAGAATGTATGGTTCGAAAGGCTTGCCAGGGATGTCGATCGCTGAAGGGGAGGGTGGGGGCCCTATGGACATGTGAGTGGGCCGGAGCATTATGGTCCTAACTGGGAAGGGCAGATATGGCGGGGACTTTAGGGCGAGCCATTACCGGGGAAGGAGGGTTCTCTATGTTACAGAGATCCTTCCTTCCGGCCCTATCAGTCCCACTCCAAGGCCAGATGGCGCAAGTAGTCAGGGCCCTGGTCTCAGGCTGCTGTTACTAAATGCCAGGTCTGTGGTTCACAAGGCTCCCCTCATCCAGGACTTAATTTTAGACGAGGGGGCAGACCTGGCATGTATTACTGAAACCTGGCTGGGCCCAGAGGGAGGAGTTCCCCTCACCGAAATGTGCCCAGAGGGTTTTCAGGTGCTTCACCAGCTGCGACCTCAAGAAAGGGGTGGGGGAGTGGCCATTGTTATCTGAGAGTCGTTAGTTCCTCGTAGGACCCCTGCTCCAGAGCTTGTTGGGTGTGAGTACTTGCTGGTGAGGTTGGACCCTGGGGGTCAAGTGGGCATGCTGCTAACGTACCTGCCTCCCAACAGCATTGCAGCAGCCCTCCCCTCGCTCCTCGAGTCAGTAGCCGAGCTGGCAGTTGAGTTTCCCAGGCTTATGGTGCTGGGGGATTTCAACTTGCCTTCGCTCGGTGAGCACTCTGATGGGTCGCAGGAGTTCATGGCTTCCATGACAGCCATGGGCTTGACCCAAGTAATTCGGGACCCGACTCACTTGGCGGGTCACACACTTGACCTCGTATTCCTCTCGGAGCAGTGGAGTTGTGATCTTGGTCTGAGGGGCATTGAGATCTTGCCCCTGTCATGGTCAGACCACTGCCTACTGAGGCTCGACTTTCGGAGGCCAATCCCCCACTGTAGGGAGGAGGAACCGATTAGGTGGTTCCACCCCAGGTGCCTTATGGACCCTATGGGCTTTCAGACGGCACTTGGTGTTATACCTGATACTCTCGCCCGCGATTCGGTCGGGACTCTGGTCGCTGCTTGGAACTCGGTGGCAGCAGGGGCATGTCAGCCTCTGCTTTGCTATCGCTTCGGCTGCCATGAAACGGGGAGGGTGGGCATGGTATTTGGGAGGGGTTACTCATTGTGCTGGAGGAAGGTTCTGGAGTTCACCGGCTGATCGGACTACGCATGCGTGGGTGTTTCCCGCCAGGACTAACGGCACCAACATTCCATCTTTGTGATGCCTTTTGAAGTTATCTCACACCTGACACTTGGAAGAATTATGATTGGACTGGAACTGTGATGCCAAGGGGTGGGGAATGGGATATTCTATATATCAATTGCTTTCGCGCCTAAATAATCAGACTTCGCTTCGCTATGCCTTTAATCATTCTTAATTAGTAAAAGTACACTGGATTTCCACACATGGAGTCTTGTGGTCTTTCTTTCCTAATTAATTAATGGAGAGGTGCTGACAGGGCCCTTAACCGGATTGCGCCTTTACGGTCGATCCACAGCAGTGGATCCAGGAGGGCTCCTTTGTTTACTGAGGAACTCCGGGAGATGAAGTGCCAAAAGAGACGCCTAGAGCACCGCTGGAGAGCCAGTAAGTCCGTGTCAGACCGAGCCTCATTAAAATCTTGCATCAGAGCCTACCTCCGGGCAATCCGGACATCAAAAAGAACTCATATTGCCGCTCTGATAGCTTCCGCTGAGTCACTCCCAGCCGCCTTGTTTAGGATAGCCCGTTCCCCCCTTAAAGGGAGGGATACGGACACTCCCTTGCAAGGTAAGGCTGAGGAGTTTGGTCAATTTCTCGCGGATAAAGTGGCTCGGCTTCGGGCAAACCTGGACTCCAATTGCGCAGAGCCAGCCGAGGTACCGGGGGAGGGTCTTGAGCGACATCATTGGATTGATTTTCAGTCTGTTACTGCTGAGGAAGTGGACAAGGCCATCGGAGCAGTGAGTGCCTCCACTTGTGTACTGGACCCGTGTCCCTCCTGGATGGTCGCAAACAGCAGGGAGGTGACACGGGGCTGGATCCAGGCGATAGTGACTGCATCTCTCCGGGAAGGGTCCTTTCCCCCCCTTTAAAGGAGGCGGTGGTGAGACCCCTACTGAAGAGACTGTCCTTGGATCCAGCCGTTTTAAATAACTATTGTCCAGTCTCCAACCTCCCCTTTGTTGGGAAGGTTGTTGAGAAAGTGGTGGCCTCTCAGCTCCGTCGGTCCTTGGAGGAAACTGATTATCTAGATGCCTTCCAATCTGGTTTCAGGCCTGGCTACAGCACGGAAACTGCTTTGGTCGCACTGACCAATGATCTCTGGAGAGCCAGAGACGGGGGCCGTGCCTCTGTTCTGGTTCTACTGGACTTCTCAGCGGCCTTCGATACCATCGACCATGGTATCCTGCGGTTGCGAGAGGTGGGGGTGGGAGGCACCGTTCTTCGGTGGCTCTCCTCCTACCTCTCAGGCAGGTCGCAGTCGGTGTTGGTTGGAGGACAAAGGTCGACCCCTAGGCCCCTTAATTATGGGGTGCCACAGGGGTCAGTCCTGTCCCCCCTCCTGTTCAACATTTACATGAAGCCGCTGGGAGAGATCATCCGACGGCACGGGATAGGATACCACCAATACGCAGACGATACTCAATTGTATCTGTCCACCCCGTGCCAGCTCAGTGAAGCAGTTGACGTGATGTGCCAGTGCCTGGAGGATGTGAGGGTCTGGATGGGGGTGAACAGGCTGGCTCTCAATCCTGACAAGACCGAGTGGCTTGTGTTTTTTCCTCCCACAAATTGGCTTAGTATTCCATCTCTCAGGCTGGGGGGGTGAAATTATACGCCCCTCAGACAGGGTTCGCAATTTGGGAGTCCTCCTGGACCCACAGCTGACTTTAGATCATCATTTGTCGGCTGTGACCAGGGGGGCATTTGCCCAGGTTCGCCTGGTGCACCAATTGCATCCCTACCTGAACCGGGAGGATCTTACAACAGTCACTCATGCCCTCGTGACCTCAAGACTGGACTACTGCAATGCGCTCTACATGGGGCAGCCCTTGAAGAGTGTTCGGAGACTCCAGCTGGTCCAGAATGCAGCCGCGCGAGCGATCGTGGGTGCACCTCGGTACACCCATGTTACACCTATCGTACACCTAGCGAGCTGCACTGGCTACCTATTGGTCTCCGGATACGCTTCAGGGTGCTAGTTATTACTTATAAAGCCCTACATGGTATTGGACCTGGGTACTTGAGAAACCGCCTTCTGCTGATTATCTCCCACAGACCCATTCGATCCCACAGATTAGGCCTCCTCCGTATTCCATCTGCCGGCCAATATCGGCTGGCGACCACTCGGAGGAGGGCCTTCTCTGTGGCTGCTCCGGCCCTTTGGAATGAGCTTCCCATGGAGATTCGGACCCTCGCCACCCTTCGGGCCTTCCGGACGGCCATGAAGACCTGGCTGTCCCAGCAAGCCTGGGGTTGAGTTCCCCACCCTACTTGAATTTGCTGTGTCTGTTGTGCTTCTAAATCGTTTGTATTGTCCAATTGTTTTTGTCTTACTTTTTGTAATTTCCCCTCCCTTGGCTTTTGTTCAGCCTCCCTGAGTCCCCTCGGGGAATAGGGCGGCCTACAAATTGAATAAATTCCAATTCCAATTCCAATTCCTCTCCTCATGGCCTGGAGGGGAAAAATCAGTGATTTCCACACCTTTCATGGCTGTTTCCCAGTAACGGTGCAGTTGGAATTGCCAAAGACTCTTAGGAGAATCCATCCTGTGTTCCATATTAGTTTACTGAAACCAGAACATACTTCTCTCATGCATTCACCCCTCCCCCCTCCTGTCCCTCTCCTTATTGAAGGAGAACAACATTTTGAGGTCAAGGAGATCCTGGATTCTAGGAAACATAGAGGAAAAATACAGTATTTGGTGGCCTGGAAACATTTCCCTCCTTCTCATTCAGAGTGGGTGAATAAGTCAATTGTCAGGGCCACTAAACTCTTGCAAAAGTTTCATTCTAAATACCCCGATAAACCCTAATTGTGTCATATAAATGTTTTGTTGTTATTGGGGTTTTTTATGTTTTCCTCCAGGGATGACATCATTTCTGCAGAAGGGCCGAATGTCAGCCTCTACCTTACATGCTTGCTATCGGCTACCAAAGTAATGGAGAGGGTGGGGGCTCATGGTATTTGGGAGTGCAGGTGGAGATATCTCAAGAAGGGAGTTTTGTTCTCACCATCCTCTGTGCATGCTGATGGCGCGTGTTTGGGTTTGGTCAAGGCCACCTGTCTCTGCATACCAACTGAATGAGGCCACTTGAAGTTGCACCCTACATGACACCTTTGGGAGATGGAGATTGGGCATTGGGTTGGGGTAACGGGGGGAGGGATTTGGGTAAATGATATGTACACTTTCGTGCTTTTTTGCTTCAGATCTTGCTTCACTTTCACTGTTTTCATTTCATGTCCAGTAAAAGTACCTTTTCTCTAGTTAAATGGAGCTGGGGGGGTTTCTTTCTTGGATATTGAGTGAGGCACACCTGACAAGCTGCTTTCCTGGGAAGGGCCTCGGGATGCTTTGCTGAGCCATCCTAGAGCTGCGCGGAGGCTTCCCTGCTGGGAAACCTGGCCCGCCGCTCCCACCAGAGGCTCAGCCCAGGTCTGCTGGGGCTTTTAGGCGTGGACCTTGTGTGATTTTTCGAACAAACTCTGACAAACTACATGTCTCCCAAGGAGCAGAAGCAGCATTGCAATGAGATTGGAGATTGGACAACCAACCGGGTAGAAGATTTTAAGGTTCCTTCCAACCATATGATTCTATTTCCATGTCAATGGCCAGATGATGATTTCTGGCTGGCCAAATCTATCTGGAGGAAGGAGATATTATGAGATTGCCCACTTGTACTTCAGACAGACACTTGGTCCTCATGAGTAAGCTGCAGGAACTGAGGTTTTGCAGTTGACATGAATTGAACTGAACGGTTTTCATCAAGCTTGCAGCCACAATTAGCCTTATGGACACGAAGTTCTGCTGACCATCAGTTTTGGAAATTGCTTCTTATTTATTGCTTTTCAATTAATAAACTTTAACTATTAATTGTTTTTCAACTATTAAGAAAATTGCAATCAAGTTTTATGATACACACTGAGTGAGTTTCTTTTAACTAACAGTAATAACAAAATTACATTAAAAACATTTTATTTTTGGGGAAAAACATCAAAAAGACAATTAGAAAGTAGATTTTGAAAAATGATAAATAGACAGGTTTGAAATAAGGTTTTGAAATTAATTATAAGATCCCTTCCCATAGGAAAATGCTCTTGTTTTGAAATTTTAAACAAAAGAGAAATTGGACATTGGATATTAAAATGGACCAGAAAGAATTATAGATTACAATTTGTGTAAGGAGAACACTTAAATTTCACTAATACAGAATGGAGCAAAAATTTTAAAAATTGGACATATTGGGGTATATTTGTGAGCAATGTATCCATTAAGAATGACTGCCATTATAGGCAAACTGTGCTCAGATGCTAAACAAGAAAAACAAGTTTTACCCAATTAAAACTTACACTGATCTGAAAGTCATTGCTTTATATATTTCTTTTCTTCTTGTGCTGATAAATAAATAAAGGGAGACTAGTATAGATATATTTCAAACTATTTAGCTCTCATCAACTAGCCATACCCTTACTGGGAATTGAACCTGGGCTGTATTACATATTAGGCAGTAGTTGTATTAGCCACTAAGCCACAGGCTCTCCTCTTCTATTAGCTAAGTCAGGGAAATAGGTATGTATTGTGTTACAACCCCTGGTATGCCTAAATATGGGAGGGAGCATACTGCTTCCCTTTTTCTGTCTTTCGGATCGCCCTAGGAGGCATCCAGGTAGAAAGCCATTTTTTATGTTGCCTTTGGTTGTGTGGTTGTATCATGATTGGTAGATTGGTGCTGATTGGTGCTGGCTGTGTGTCCATTGTTGTTTTGTGTTGTAACGGCCTGGGTGGTGGGTGGGGCTCATTTGTTGACTAGTGCTGGTTTCCAGATGTCTGATAGGCAGGAGGTATCATCACGTTTATTCATGTTGTGGGGGTGTTTCTCTGTTTCGATAGCTTCCATAATTATTCTCTTGTTGAAGTGTTCAGTTTTGGAGATTAACTTGGTTCCTTCAAAATTAATTTCATGTCCTGTAGCTTTAAGGTGCTGGAAAAGGGAGGAAGTTTTTTCTTTTTTTCTTACTGCGTTCTTGTGCTCTGCGATGTGTGCATTTATTCTCCTGTTCGTTTGTCCTATGTATGTTGCAGGGCAGATTTTGCATGGTATTTCATAGACTCCTTGGTTTTCTAGCTGGATTTTGTCTTTGGGGTTTCTTAAGATGTTGGCTATTTTTTAGTCAGTGTTGAAGGCTGTCTTGATATTGTGTTTGTGGAGAATTTTTCTGATTTTATCTGTGGTGCCTTTGATGTAAGGGAGGAGGGTGATGCCGTTCTCTTGTTCTGTGTCTCAGTTCTTGGGAGGGGGGGGTCTCCCTTTGGATTAGGTTGGTAATTGTTTTTCTTTGGAATCCGTTGGAGATTAATACGTTTGTGAGAGTGTGTAATTCAGTTTTCAGGTGGTCTTTGTTGGCTAGGCGTTTGGTTCTGGAGATCTGTGCAGGGTGGTGATGGGATTGTGCGTTTAAGTAGCGGTTGGTGTGTGTTTTTTTCCGGTAGATAGTGTGTCCTAGGGAGCCATTGGGTTTTTTGTAGATTAGGACGTCCAGAAAGAGAAGTTGGTTTTTCCTTCTATTTCCATGGTGAGTTGTATTTTGGGGTGTAGGCTGTTGAGATGTGTGAGGAAGTTCTCCAGTTTTTCTTTCCCATGTGGCCAAATCACAAAAGTGTCATCAACATATCTAAGCCAGAGTTTGGGTTTGTGTTCAGATTTATCTAAAGCTTTAGTTTCAAAATGTTCCATCTATAGGTTTGTGATGATGGGTGAGAGGGGTGATCCCATGGGTGCTCCTTCTATCTGTTTGTATCTTTGTCCATTATGGATGAAGTATGTGTTGGTTAGGCAGTGGTTGGTCAGGTCCAGGATGAGTTTAGGGGGGTTGTGTTTGTTCTGGATAGCTGTCAAGGCTTCTTTTATAGGCACTTGGGTGAAGAAGGATATGACATCGAAACTCACGAGTAGGTCACTGGGTTGTAGGATTTGTTTCTTTATTGTTTCTATGAAGTGGAGTGAATTTTGTAAGTGTGAGGTGATGGATTCTGCATAGGGTTGGAGTTGTTTGGCGAGGAATTTGGCAAGATTCTGTAGAGGTGAGCCTATGGAGCTGACTATGGGTCTGAGTGGTGTTCCTTCTTTGTGTATCTTGGGGAGGCCATGGAGTTTGGGGCACCTGGAAGATTTCTCTCTGGGGATGATTCTTTGCTAGATCTCTTCATTGATGGAAGAGGCTTTTATTTTGGATTTGGTGGTTTTTTTGCAGGTAGGTGGTGAGGTCTGTGTTTAGAGGTTTGTAAGTGGCGTCTTGGAGTAGGTTGGATAGTTTGGCTTGGTAGTCAGACGTATTCATCACCACTGTGGTATTACTTTTGTCTGCTGGGAGAATGATTATTTTGTTGTCTTTCCTCAGGTTGGTGAGTGCTATTTCTTCTTCTTGCTGTAAGTTGCTTCTGGGTGGATTACTGGAGCAAAGGATGTTGCTGACTGCAAGTCTGATTTTATTGGCTTCATCTGGGTTGATTTTGGTGAGTGTAGCTTCAACTCCGCATATGATGTCTTCAGTGGGGATGTGTTTAGGGGTGACTGCAAAGTTGAATCCTCTGGAAAGGACATTGGTTTCAGCTGGGGTGAGGGTTCTGCCTGATATGTTGTGTACTGTTTGTTTCACGAGTTGCTGTGGAGGGGGTTGAGCTTCTGTTGTTTTTCTAGTCTGTTGAGTTTGTTGGTGTGTTTGTCTGTCTTGTAGGAGGTTTCTGTTTCTGGAAACCAGCCTTAGTCAACAACCGAGCCCCACCCACCACCCAGGCCATTATAACACGAAACAGCAATGGCCATACAGCCAGCACTAATCAGCACCAATCTACCAATCATGATACAACCAAACAACCAATCATTCCACTTATTGAAACAAAGCCAGCACTCCACACACACCCCACCAAGATTTATAAAAAGACAGGAACTCCAACCATGCTTTAAGCCCAAAACCCAGCCTGAAGATGGCGAGTGAGACCTCGGCTGAAACGTTCCCAAGACAATCTCAATCTTACACGGGAAAAGACCCGAATACAACAAGACCAGCATATCTACACCCGTGAAAATCTATGAAGATAGATGATAGATATAGATAGATAGATGATAGATAGATAGATAGATAGATAGATAGATAGATAGATAGATAGATAGATAGATAGATGTTAGATAAATAGAGATAGAGATATATAGAGATAGAGATATATAGAGATAGAGACATATAGAGAGATATAGAGATAGAGATAGAGATAGAGATGATAGAGATAGAGATAGAGATAGAGATAGAGATAGAGATAGAGATAGAGATAGAGATAGAGATAGAGATAGAGATAGATAGATATATAGAGATAGAGACATATAGAGAGATATAGATATAGAGATGATAGAGATAGAGATAGAGATAGAGATAGAGATAGAGATAGAGATAGAGATAGAGATAGAGATGATAGAGATGATAGAGATGATAGAGATAGAGATAGAGATAGAGATAGAGATAGAGATAGAGATAGAGATAGAGATAGAGATAGAGATAGAGATGATAGAGATAGAGATAGAGATAGAGATGATAGAGATAGAGATAGAGATAGAGATAGAGATAGAGAGGGCACACTGCAAAAAGAGCAGCAGGCCAGCAAAGAGAAGTTCACACAAATTTGATTAAGGAAATAATCAGAAGACTAATTCCACAAATAGCAAAAGAAATAGGACTACACTATTACTGGAAAGACACTGGTTGCAATATGAAAACTAATAACAAAACACTAGTTAGTTAAAATTAGAGCATAATGTTAAAAATGAAGCGATAATGGATAAAGTTAGATAAATAATTGATAATGATAACAATGTATACATATGTATTGGTTTGATAAGAGGAAATTTTGTATAAATTTTAAATGGTGAAAAAAGGGGAAAAAGTAAGATGAACTTAGTCAAACTATTGTTAAATAAATGACTGATAATGATAATAATGTAATATTTGTATCAACATGATAAAAGGGAAATTGGATATAAATTGTAGACAGTGATTAAGAAAAGAGATGCAAAAAATTGTTATCAAATATAATTAATTTTTATTTTGAATGTGTTATAAAGATATAATGTTGTTGGATGATCTTGAAAATAGATAATGGAATGCCATTATGTGGTTTTGTTTTAAACTTTGGAATATTTGTTATAAAGGGATGTTAAAACAACTATAGTCATATGAAGGATGAGGTATGATAGTAATATCTATAAATGTATCTGATGTAAAATATATAACTTGATATGAATCATAGGTAATGACGGTGGAAGGGATGCACGGAAGTTCTTTGTAACCAATTGACACACTTTTTACAATTTGTAATGGAAGATGTTTTTATGGTGGTGTTGTGTCTTGTTTGTGTTTATTCAAAAAAAGTTTTATAAAAAAATAAAATAAAATACTTCAACAGCTACCCCGAAATTCGGAGTGCTGTCCGGGGTCCTGAGCCCCAGCACCAAACCGAACCCGGGCAGCACAGACTCAGAGAAGATGGAAGAGGAGAAGAAAGCTACAGAGAAAGCAGTAGATTACGGTGCACCAATCTATGTCGAGACCATCTCTGTGCCTTCCAAAGCTGTGGTGGAATCTGCAGAGGCCGCGGAGAGGGAACACCAGCTGGGAGCCAGGCGCAAAGAGCCAACCCTAGGCATTCCTCGCAATCAGAACTAACTCTGCAAGATGAAGCCTCGTGATTTACCTCCCCTAAGGAGTTGCTGTTAAAGCCGTGTGTGTGTGTGTGTGTGTGTGTGTGTGTGTGTGTGTGTGTGTGTACACAAGATCAGCCTCAACCCATGAGTGGGGGGGACCAAATCAGACACTGACTGGATGCTCCAATGGATGGGGACACCAGCCATCTTCATGCAGTCAGTCCCTGACCGGCCTCCCAGACCAATTTGGACAGCTAAACTTGAATGGAATCAACCATTGCCTTAGCTCTGAACCACCCAGGTGGACCCTGGCCCAGCTAATGTTCACCTTCCTGGGTCGAAACTCCACAACGCAATGGAGAGGGGATTTATGCTCTTTCCATACAATGGCAAATGGATCAGCCCACACCCTTACCACTGAAATAAGATCAACGGCAGCACTCCCCCCCTCACCCTGGGGCACAGATGGCCCCTCAAATGGGATGGGGAAATCAATCCAGCCAGCAACAGAGGGTGGGATTCTCCCCCTAGCCAGCCACTGATGTTTGGGCTGCAGCCTGCGAGTCAAGTCCCACTGGGGTGGGCTGTCTTCCTGGGCCATGGATGGGCGCAATACCAATGGACGCCTGATGGCACCATTTCAGATAACTGGCCCAGGGCAACCCCAGGGACTGAACCCACAACTGGTTCCAGCCCCAGCTGCCATGCTCCAATAGGGAGAACCAGAAGACCCAGGAGTAGCAGCTGAGCTGTCCTCTTTCTCGCTGCCACCGACACCAGCACAAAACCAGCATCAGGAGTGGCAGCTCTTTCCCCCTTCACAAAGCAGCAGGGGGGAAGCTTGGAAAGCTAATAAGGAGGGGAGCTCCCCCTTCCAAAGATGATTTCCTGCCAAGAGCAAGACAGGAGAAAGGGCTGAAGGGACAGTTCCTTCAGGAAACTCAGCCACCATTGAGGAAAATGAAGCTGCCTGGGAGAAGAGAGACTGGAAAATTTTCTAAACAAGCAAATCCTTTCCCCAGGAATCAGTGGAGGTCCAGCCAAAGAGCCCTTGCCAAGCCCAGATGAAGGAAGCAGGGGGGATGACAATGCAATGGTAAATGCACCCATCTGCCATCAAAGCCTAACTCATAGTACCTAAGATGGGGGTAGAAGTGGAAGTTGAGGCAGTCACGGACACAAGCTGTACCAGATGCTTAATCAGCATGTCTATCATGGAGCAGTTAGGCATATGCAAAAGACCCCTCACCAATCCCATTCAGTTTGAGCAACTGGATGTAACGCTAATTGGAAGGGACCCTACCAAGCTAATCACCAACTTGGTGAAGTTGCAGATAGGGTGCCACTATGAGCTTCTCAAATTCACCATAACTCCAAAAATGCATGAGTCAATTATCTTGGGACTTGCATGGCAGGACAAGTGGGCACTGACCATAAAGTGGGAGGATGGCACTCGAAAATTGATCATAGGCTTTGGGCCACTGCCCCCCTTAAGTCACAAGGCCACCCAGGGACTATAGAACCCATCAAAGCTGACCACCCAGATCCTGCAGCCCCTGCAGCAGACACTAAACCCCCAGGCATCCAGCAAGTGCCAAAAGAAGAGGTTTTCAGTGAGAAAGATTGCACTATCTTCCCCCTCACCGACCCACCGATTGTGCAATAGAATTCGTGTCTGGGGCCACCCTACCGAAGCCAAAAATGTACTCCATGACTCCTAAAGAGATGGTAGAATTAAGTAAGTACATTGACATCAATTTAAAGCAAGGCTTTATCCAGCCAGCTGTCGAAAGTAGCAGGGCCCATGTTCTTCAAAGAGAAGAAAGATGGGGGGGGGGAACGTCTCTGCATTGATCTGCATGGGATTAATGCCATATGCATAAAGAACACCTACCCTCTACCCCTACCCCTCATGAAAGACATGTTGGACCACTTGGCTAAGGGCAAAGTGTTCACCAAACTGGACTTGAGAGAAGCATACTATCGCATACATATCAGGGAGGGAGATGAATGGAAGACCACCTTTAACTGCCCCCTGTGCAGCTTCCAATTCAGAGTCATGCCATTTGGGCTACAAGGGGCCCTTGCAGACTTCGTGCAATACATAAATGAGTGCTACATGAGCACCTATACCGAGGGGTGCTCGTTTACCTTGATAATATCCTCGTCTTTTCTGAGACCCTAGAAGAGCACATGAAGCTGGTATGACAGGTCCTGGAAAAACTTCTAGCCGCCAAGCTATATGCTAAATTATCAAAGTGTGAATTCCACAAAACCTCACTGGATTACCTTGGCTATCGTGCTTCCAGCGAGGGGATAAAGATGGACCCAGGGAAAGGGAAAGTGGTGTTAGACTGGCAACCTCCATGTACCCACAAACAGCTACAAAGCTTTCTTGGATTTGCCAAAATCTATAGGCAATTCATCCTGGCTTTTGCAGAGGTTGCCCTGCCATTGACTGAACTGTTAAAAACAGGATCTTCCCTGACAAAGCCAAAGGCAAACCAACCCATTGGGTGGACAATGGACTGTCAAAAAGCATTTGAGAAATTAAAACGGTTCTTTGCCCAACAGCCCATACTGCAACACCCCAACCCAAAACAGCAATTCATAATCCAGCCAGATGCTAGTGATGTGCCTGTAGCAACAGTGTTGTTGCAAAAGAACAAGGAAGGATAACTCTTGCCATGCATGTATATCTCCAAAAAACTCACTGCTACTGAAAGAAGTTGGCCCATTTGGGAGAAAGAAACATATATGGTCAGGTGGGCCCTACTCACTTGGAGACATTTCTCAGAAGGGGGGATGTGCCATTCAAGATCCAGATTGACCATAAAAACCTTGAAGCCCTCAAAAGCCCCTGAAAACTGTCTCCAAAGCAAGTTTGCTGGGCACAATACTTCCGAAGGTTCAAATAGAACTGAAGCACATCTCTGCAGGGAAGAACTTGCTGGCAGATGCCTTATCAAGAAAACTGCAATACAACAGTAAAAGGGCAAAAGTGGTTCACCCCATCCTTCCTCCTCTCCACCAAAAGGCAGCCCAAGTCACCACCAGAGACCAGACTAACCGTCCACCTATCCTCAGCCCAGGGACATGCAGTCAGGGGAGGCAGGGGAGGCAGGGCCTCACCACTGTCATCATGAAAAAGAAAAACAAATGTAAAAGGAAAAAGGCTGAGGTAGTTGCTGCCAGAGTCACAGTGCATGACTCTGCTTAGTGCTTAACTGCAGAAGGAGGCAAGAGAACCACGTGCCTCCTTTATTCTATCTTTATGATCACTTGAGCAGAGTTAAGCAAGGGTTAAAAGGCGAAAACTTCCTTATGCAAAGGAGGCACGTGGTTCTCTCGCCTCCTCCTGCTCTGGCATCAGCAGCTTTTGCCTTTTTCTTTTTACATTTTCATCATGGCAGACAAGAGGAGAGTTGAAATCCTCTGTGACACAGCTGGAAAAGGTTTGTGGTCCTGGGTCAGAGGGGGGGGATGAATTCAAAATTATTATAATTTGTAAGTAATTTTTTATTGTGAGTAATTTGTGTGTCTGTGTGTGTTTGTTTCTTCACTTCACTCAAACAAACTCTCTCTCAATTTGAGTGAAGTGAAGAAACAAACACACGCACACACACAAATTACTCACAATTTGAGAGAGAGTTTGTTTGAGAAGAGAGGGAAGGGGGAGAGGCAGGGAGGGCAGCTTGTTTGAGAAGAGAGGGGCAGCCCACCAGCAGAGGCAGGTCTTTTACCCGCCTCCACTGGTGGGCTGGTGCTTTCTTTCTTTTGCCTGCTGTGCCCCCTTCCCTTTCTCCTCTCCCCCCCCCACTGGGAGCCCCATCCTGCTCCCCTCTTCCTTTCCTTCTCCTCCTCTCCCCTTTCTTCACCGGCTGCCGCCTCGCCTCCTGCCTCCTCTGTCCCCGCCACTGTGTCCGACAGAGGCATCTCGCATCTATGGTGGACATAGATGCAAGTCGCCTCTGACGGACACAGCGATGGAGACGCTGCTTCTTGCCACCACCACGCTCTGCCGCCTCGCACCCTGCCTCCTCCATCCCCGCCACTGTGTCCGACAGAGGCTTCTTGCTTCTATGGCAGACATAAATGTGAGATGCCTCTGTCGGGGACGCTGCTTCTCACCGCTGCCGCATTCTTGCCTCACCAACCATAAACCTCACCGCACGTACAAACTGACTGCAGCAATGAAATTGGCACTATCAACAGATCCCTGGCTCAACGACAACA
Organism: Thamnophis elegans; assembly: GCF_009769535.1. Classification (NCBI taxonomy): domain Eukaryota; kingdom Metazoa; phylum Chordata; class Lepidosauria; order Squamata; family Natricidae; genus Thamnophis; species Thamnophis elegans. The sequence continues at coordinate 32,250,204 of NC_045552.1, forward strand.
AGGGCATTCTGACAATGAGAGATGGCTTAGCCTGGAAAGGATCCAAACTGTATGTTCCTGCAAACCTGATGCTGGAAGTACTGCAGTGAAGCCACGACATGAAATTAGGAGGCCACTTTGGATTCCTAAAAATGCTCCACCTCGCCAGGCATCAATTTTGGTGGCTAAAAATGAAAGCTGAAGTGAAAGACTATGTAAAAAGCTGTGCCACTTGCACAACCATGAAAATATGGCCAGGCAAGCCCCCTGGATTACTGCAACGGATGGCCAACCCTAGCTGACCATGGGAGGAAATCACAATGGAGTTCATCATAAAACTCCCAGACAGCAGCCATAATAAAGTAATTTGGACAGTCCTTGACTTATTTTCCAATCAAGCCCATTTTATCACTTGCTCAGGACCACCAACTGCAAAGAAGCTAGCAAAAATGTTTGTCTAACACATTTACTACCTGCACGGAGTACCCAGGAGGATCATCTCAGACCACAGAGTTCAGTTCACTGCCAATTTCTGGAGACAGTTCCTGAGGTCCATTGGTCCACACAAGGACTTAGCTTGACTTTTCATCTGAGTATGAACGGGGCAGCAGAAAAAGCCAATGTGGTGGTGGAGCATCCATTGAGTTATGTGGATTATCAGCAAAACAACTGATCCGATTGCTATGTTACGCCAAAGTCGCATACAACAACGCTGTCCACAGCAGTACTGGATTAACACCTTTTCAAGTTACCAGTGGCATGGAATTTGTTCCCATGCCTGAACTGCCCAGAAAACCCCACTCTTCCATGTCTCTGACTGAATGGATGGACGCTCTTAAAAAGGAGTGAGAAAATACAAAAAAAGCTCTGGTGGAAACAGCAGAAGAATGCAAGAACAAGCTGATAAACACTGCTTGCTCCAACCCCCTTTCCATGTGGGGGATAAAGTTTTCTTGTCCACAAAATACCTTATTTTTCAGATTATAAGACGCACCTTTTTTCCTCAAAAAAGAGGCTGAAAATCTGGGTGCATCTTCTACATCGAATACAGCATTTTTTGCCTCCTGAAGCAAAATGGCCATGCAAAGCCTTATGGAGGCTTTCAGAGAGTTCCTGGGGGCTGGGGAGGGCAGAAATGAGCAAAAAATGGGTTGTTCCCCTTTCAGCCCCCAGCAGCACTCTATAAGTCTCCATAAGGCTATGCATGCAATCTTTTTGACAAAAAACGGGCCCGTTTTCGTGAAAAATGGTCAATTTTTTGCTCATTTTTGCCCCTCCCCCCACTTCCCCAGGAGCACTCTGCAAGCCCTCCCCCCCCAATTATTCATGCCCTTTTTTAAAAACGGGCCCATTTTCACAAAAAATGGGCCGTTTTTGGGAGGTTTGCAGAGTGTAAAAACTTATTTTTTTCCTTTTGGAAAGCTCTTTAACTGATTGATGAGAATTACATTGATCAAGTGCTGTGCCAGCTGAAACAAAGTCTTAGGTGCTGCAGATTGTCAACAATTTCCTTCTCCAGCACATGGATAAATACACCTGGAAACATCTACCTACCTACCTACTGTATTTCTCTCTCTCTCTCCCTCCCTCCCTCCCTCCATTCCTCTACCTACCAACCTACCTACTCTCTCTATATATATATTTCTCTCTATATCTACCTACTTACCTACCTAACTACTCTCTTTCTCTCCCTACCTACCAACTGTATTTCTCTCTCTTTCTCTCCCTCTCTATCTACCTACCTACTTTTTTAAAAAATTGCCTCTTCAAAACCTTGGTGCATCTTATACTCCAGTGCAAAACCTTGGTGTGTCTTATACTCCGAAAAATACGGCACATAAAGTTAAGAATGCCTAGCAAGAAATCAGGCCAAAAATTTCTCGGTCCATTTCCAATAGTGAAAATAATTAACCCAGTTATGGTTCAGCTCAGTCTGCCCAGAATTCGATGGAAAATTCAGCCAGTCTTTTATTGCAGCCTACTGAAGACAGTGATTGGGTCCAGTTTAAGACCATCGACCCAGCCTCCCCTTCCTCCAGTAGTGATAGAAGGAGAAATTCACTACAAAGTGAAGAACAATTTAGACCGTAGGTTGTCTAGAGGTTGTTTGCAATATTTAGTGCATTGGAAGGGGTACCCTTTGTCCGAAGCTACTTGGGGGAAAAGTTGGAATGTAAAAGCTGATAAGTTAGTAAAACAATTCCATGAAAAATTTCCTGAGAAGCCAAAGGGCCCCCCTGGCGGGGGGAAGTGGTTAGTTATGCTTATGTTAACTCTCACATTATTCTCTTTTCAGGAAACACTTTTTTTCTGAGGAGAGGCCACCTGTCAGGCCTGCAGCCATATTCCTTTTGGATCTTTGGCCTGCCACAATTTCTATTATTCTACTATGCCTTTTCTATTGTGGGAAAATGGGACGGGGGATTGTATGGAGTTAGATGCTATGTAGCCAAAACAAAATTCCTTTCTAGAAAGCCAATGTCATCCTTGGTCTCTGTACCTCTTCACCTGATCAGAACTGGATGGGTGAAACTGCCAGCATGGTAGACCATGTGATGGACTTGTGGGTGTGGGTGCAAGATTGTGAACTTTCAGTTGGGTGGGGAAAACTGGGAAGTTATCAAATTCAGGTTTTCCCAGATGTGCCAACATGGCTCTCTTGGAACTTTGAGCAATACTTTGCCTTGGACTCTGATTTAATTTTGGATGCTATGTGGAACCCTGACAATAAGACCCTGTCTTATTTTTGGGGAAACACAGTAGAAATGAGTAAAGTAATAACTAAACGCCAGCATGGGCTTGTTAAAAACATATCATGCTAAACCAAACTTATTTCATTCTTCAACATGGTGACTAAATTAGTAGACCAGCGAAATACTTAGACTTCAGCAAGGCATTCAACAAAGTAGACCATCACCTACTTCTAAGCTAGAAAAAAATGGGATAGATAGCTTCATCACCAGATGGCTTCTCAACTGGCTGACAAACAGTACTCAACATGTACTCCTTAATGGATCTAAGTCTACATGGAGAGAAGTAAGCAGTGGGGTACCACAAAGTTCCGTCTTAGGCTGAGTACTCTTCAATATCTTCATAAATGACTTAGATGAGGGAATAGAAGGGAAACTTACCAAATTTGCAGATGATACTAAGCTGGCAGGATAAGCTATTTATTTATTTGTTTGTTTGTTTAATTTCATCAAGCATGTATTATATAACATATATAAGTATAAACATGATTTTGAATACATGAAATGGATATGAATAAAAAGAAACATTATGACAGGGACGGTAGGCACATTGGTGCGCTTATGCAAGCCCCTTGCACTTAGGCACGATAACACCTTAGAAGATAGGCTCAAGATCCATCTGGATCTTGACAGACTTGAACACTGGGCCATATCTAACAAAATGAAATTCAACGTAGAGAAAAGTAAAGTCCTACACCTAGTTAATACAGATATAAACTGGGTGAAACCAGGCTTAATAACAGTGACTGTGAGAGGGATCTTGGAGTCTTAGTGGACTACCCATTAAATATGAGCCAGCTGTGTTCAGTGGCAGCCAAAAAAGCCAATACAATCCTAAGTTGCATTAACAGAGGGATACAATCAAGATCAAGTGAGGTACTAATAACTCTATAAAGCCCTATTAAGGTCATACCTACAGTACTGCATCCAGCTTTGGTCACCACACTATAAAAAGATGTTGAGACTCTACAAAAAGTGCAGAGAAGAGCAACAAACATGATTAGGAGACTGGAGTCTAAAACATATGAAGAACAGTTACAGGAACTAGGCATGGCTAGTCTAGAGAAGAGAAGGACAAGGGGAGACATGATAGCAGTGTTCCAATATTTCAGGGGCTGCCATAGAGAGGAGGGGGGGGGTCAAGCTATTTTCCAAAGCACCTGAAGGCCAGACAAGGAATAATGGATGGAAACTGACCTAGGAGACATTCAACCTAGAAATAAGGAGGAACTTTCTGACAGTGAGAACAATCAGCTTGCCCTCAGAAGTTGTGGGAGCTTCATCACTTGAGATTTTCAAGAAGAGATTGGATTGCCATTTGTCAGAAATGGTGTAGAGTCCCCTCCTTGGGTTTGGACTAGATGACCTACAAAGTCCCTTCCAACTCTGTTAATCTGTTAATAATCACCGGGAGGAGAAAGCTTCTCTGGGAACTTTGCAACCTCTTGGTCTTGGCCAGTGGTGGGTGGGCGCATTCAGCAGAACAGAGCTTGTCTCATTCAATGTCAGCAGGAGAGAAATTCCCTGGTGGCTGCCACTTTCCTCCAAGCACATTACACATTCAGCCTGAGCCTGCTGGGAAGGCAGCTGGAGATAGACACCTCTGCAAAGGATCAGCAGCAATTCTGCCTCAGCCAGCAATCCTTCCACAGGAAAAGTCCATCTCAAATAGAAACAGGAGGAGAAACTCAGCAAATGGGGACCTTTCAAATTAGCCACTGCTCAAGACCAGTTAGAGAAGAAGGAATCAACAAATCAGGCAATTGTGTACAGTAAAACAAACTCTATTACAAAAAAACCTGTTATCTGTTTATCAAATGGGCATGCCACCCAACTGCTAATGAAACTGGGTGGCTCACAGTTGAAAATATAGCTTCAGTGTAACTTAGATTAAGAACAGAATTGTTTCAAAGTCCAGTTAACAAAGATAGGGCCATGCATGTAGTCTAAAGAGAATGCGCATATATGGACAAGAGACATATGACACAAAAATAGCAGTGACAGCAAACACTATAGCATGACAAAATCAAGGAAGATCTTGATAAGCTGAAACAACAGGCAAAAAACCCCAACCAGCTCAAATTCAAGGGAAAGCCAAATGCAATATTCTGCATTTGAGTAGGGATAAGAAAGAGAGAAAAGAAATCTGTCCAAGGATATGAAGGACTGTCTTGTAGAAGAAGGAGCAGAATTATTCAGTTTGTCTAGCAGGCAGGACAAGAGATAACTTTCCCAATGAATGTACAACAATGGGACAGGTGTGTGCAACTGCCAAAGGATTGGAGCAGAGCTCTCAAATCTTTAAAAAAAGGGATGGAGGGGAATCTAGGAAATTAGAGACCAATCAGATTGACATCAATATCTGGAAAAAATAATGGAAAAGGTATTCAAACAGCAGGTTTCTGAGCACCTAGAAACAAATAAGGTGATTACTAGAAGCCAGAATAGGTTTGTTAAAAACAGGTTATGCTAAATAAATTGTATTGCCTTTTTTAATAAAGTGATTAAATTTGTAGATATAGAGCAGTGATGGCTAACCTTTTTGTCCTCACATGATGAAAACATTTATGCGACAGAGTGTGCGTTCTTGCCCATACCCATAATGCAATGCACCCAAAAATGGGGCACAGGGGGCACCACATCCCTTGTACTACCTTTGCGCATATTCACCCATCTCTCGTATGCACACAAAGACCCCAAAATCAGCTAGCTGGCGGGAAGTGTACATGCATGCGCGGTAGAGCTGAGCCAGGGGATGGCTTGCGTGCTCACAGAGACGGCTCCACGTGCCACCTGTGGCACACATGCCATAGGTTCACCATCATGTATATAGAGCTTACGGTGGTGACATCACGGTGGTGCGATGCAAAGGAATGGCGCTCCATTCCCTTTGCGTGATTTTTTGGAGTCCCTTGTAGGTGAAGTTGGATCCTGGAGAGATCAGTGATATAGAGGGGAAGCTCCAGAGGTAACATGGAGAGTAGCGATCTCCCGTTATGGTAAGAGGAGCCACTTGAATCCGGCACAAAAGAGATCGGCCTTTATGATGGATCTGGAGGTGTGATGGCCTGATGATTGAATGGAGTAGGAAGAGAAAACAACAGGGAAAACAGTATTAAGTCTTGGCAAAAATTGATTCTAACTCTCTCAAAGGTGAGGGGGAATAGCATCAATTTAATGGTGTGATCGGAGGTTTGGAAATATTGATATTGACACTGATGGATTGAGAGGAAAGGAGTGTATGAAAGTTCAGAATTGGGGTTTATTAAAAGAACAGAGTAAACATTTGGATTAAGACGGTGTTGGATTTTAGTGGTGAGGAATAAAACATTTATAAGAAGCTTTTTGATAGAAATTGTGGAGTGGAGAAGTGACGGTGACTGCACTAAATAGGAGGAAGCTGATATCTAGCAATAAAGAGACAAAGATTGGCTGATGCAACAGTAAGAGTAACAGATTAACAGACAAAGAACTACTCTCAAATATTGGTGAAACTTACTGACTATAATTACTGATTCTAGAAGAGACTATTCCACAACACAATATATATATAGGTAGGAACCCACCTCTGATATGAGGTGGGTTCCTGCCTATTTGGTCCGGTTCAGCCAAATAGGTAGTAAAAATCTGGCGTACCTTCTGAACCAGTAGTAATGGCAGCCTAGCCACACCCCTGAACTGGTTCCCTCAGTCGCCACTGCCGTTGCCAGCATGTTTTTTGGCTAGAAAAGGAGGCAGAGAGAAACAGTCCTGTTGCCAAGGTATGCAACAGGGGAGAAAAGAAATTCCAATTTCAGCCTCCTAGTCCGGCGCAAGACCTTGGGTGAAGGTGGGAGGGAGATTGAGCAGCAGGTTGAGTGAGGGGTGGGCGGCGGAATTTTTCCCTTCTCCCAGTCTCCAGAAGCACTCTGCAGGCTTCAGCAGGACTGGGGGAAGGAAAAAAATGCCCCCATTTTTGCAAAAAAGGATGCATTTTTCCCTTCTCCCAGCCCTCCTGAAGCCTGCAGAGTGTTCCTGGGGGCTGGGGTGGACAAAAACTTTTTTTTCTTACTGGGTAGTTTGTAGGCACTGCCTTAGCTCTGGCAAGGCTAGAGACCACCATCACCACCCCCGGTCAAAACTTTTCGCCACCATTGGGCATGGCTTGGTGAGGGGGCCATGTGACTGAGTGTGTGTGAGTGACATCAAGTTGGCCACACCCACTCAGTCACATGCCCCTCATCTAGCCACACCCACTGAACCCACCCCTGATATGTATAGAATTAATTTAGAAGAGAAACTATATAGTAACCTTTATATATTTACAAATAGACTGTTTATGAACTTATAATATATTAACAACTGATATTTAACTTTATAATTTATAATAAATTATAAAATTTGTATTATAAAATACAATTGTATAAAATAATAGAATTTTTATAATGTTTATAACTTTATATTTGTAAGGGGAAATCAGATATAAGATTGTTGTTCATACCAGTATTTAGAATTTCTATACTATATTATTGTTATGGTTGACATTTTCATGGGTATAATAATATATTATAATATTTAATTTCAAATAACAAGGTATATAACGAGTGTATAAACGCAGGACAAGTGAAAAACTGATAGATAAATAGTAGCTGATTTATGGTACTGTGGAAGAACTTTTTTAAGATTTTGAAAATGACAAGTACAATGACAATTACAAAAACAGGAGGGAAAACAATACCCAATATCGACAGTAGCCTCCCGATTGGGACAGCAGTCAATAGAAAGTACGTTGAGCGGCAAGAAATCAGTCTCTATGTTGAGTCTGCAGAACATGGAGTCAACCCTTATGATGATCCAGGAAACAATGATGAATATCCAGGAGTCAATAACAAAAAATCATGCGAAAATAAAGAGCGAGATGGGAGAGGTAAAAAGAGACATACATAAACTAGACCAGTGGTAGTCAACCTGGTCCCTATTGCCCACTAGTGGGCGTTCCAGCTTTCATGTTGGGCGGTAGGGGTTTGCTGTAATTCTGCTTTATAAATTTTATAAAGTAAAGTTACTTCCCTACTTTATAAATCACCATTACTGTGGAATCGGTGGGCGGTTAGAAAATTTTACTACTAACAGAGATACAAAAGTGGGCAGTAGGCAATGTTCCCTCTAATGTTTTTGCAGTGTGAGCAGAAAAGTATAGTGTTTGAGCGGCATATTTTCATGCCTGAGCACCTGAATTTTTTTCACAGATGTCATCTAAGACAACAACGAAATCAGTATTATTTGAAACTCAAAGTTATGTTTATTCAAGGTACCCGCTTAATTAAAAGTGTTATATAATATCAGTATCACTTAACAAAGCTCCTGCTTAGCAACCAAAATGTTGGCTCAGAAAGTCTGGCATTTGAAGCATGCAAATCTTAAAGCTGTTGTTACAAGACCCTCGCACCCCTAACCCTTTAGAAAAAAAAAACCCAGGGGTCTTCAAACCTGACAGCTTTAAGACTTATGGACTTCAACTCCCAGAATTCCTCCTCCAGTCATGTTGGCTCAGAAACTCTGGCATTGAAGCATGCAAATGTTAAAGCTGTCAAGTTACAAGACCCTCGCACCCCTAACCCTGTAGAAAAAAAAAACCCAGGGGTCTTCAAACCTGACAGCTTTAAAACTTGTGGACTTCAACTCCCAGAATTCCTCCTCCAGTCATGTTGGCTCAGAAACTCTGGCATTGAAGCATGCAAGTTTTATCATCTGAAAAGCAGAATCAGGATTTCCTAACCACTCAAATAATAAGCAAGCTATATTAAGCAATCCTTCCCACTGTACATTTTTAAATCGTAACAAATTCCACTTACTTCACTTATCTGCAAGAATCCTCCTAATCAGAAAGGGGCCAGTTGCTTACAGGGAAGCCACTGGATCTCCTCTCCCTTGCCCAGCCCTGCAGAAGCTAAAAGGTTTTTATTGACTTGCAACAGCCACAAGCATTATGGAATGAGGGATGAAACCTTTCTGGACCAACCAGTCACTGGATTACAAACTTCCTGTTCCTTATTTACTTTCCTGTGGTCAGGTGGAGAATTTCATTTAGAGAAGAAAGGGAAGAACCCTTTCTGGCCCTCTTTCTGTAGCTCCTAGTAGTTGCATCTATTGCTAAGCTAAGTGTGTGTCATAATTGGGTAGAGGGTCTTTGCACCTCCTCAAGAGACAATCTGGCAGGCCGAGGCTGCAAACCCCAAGGCCAATAGTGGATTGTAGGGTCGTGAAGACCCTGAGTCTCAGAGTACTCGGATCGCTCTCCCGAGGTGAGGCGAGCCACATACATGTCATTGTTGTTACCATTCGCTCTTCTCAGCAACTCAAAAGCTCCGTCTAGAAGCCTCCCGAGTTCCCGAGCCTCCTCCGCTCAGCTGCCTTGCACATGACCACCACGCACACTTGCCCCATCCTCACAAATGTAGGTCAGTCGGGAAGGGAAGGGAAGAGACAGAGTGTTTATGTTGCAACAAGAGGCGAGGAGGGGGATCGCCACCCACCCACCCAGATACGCCTAAGCGTGGCCCCTCTGCCGCCCAGCAGCACCGCCATCCTTCTCCAAGCGCGGATCTTCGGACGCAGCCAAAGAGCTTGTCTGAACAGGGCTGAAGGGAGGGAACCAGGAGCCCAGCGGAGCAAGAGCGCCGCATGCCCGCCATGTACCTTTGCCCGCAAACAAAGCACATCCGCACCCGCCGACAATTCCTGCGCATGAGAAATGAGCCAGGCTCCCCCGGGAGACACCCACCCACCCACCCCCAGGCCGGGGGGGCTGCAGATGGGGGAAGGGCGGGGGGTGGAGGAGCCGCCGCAAGGGCACCGCATTTACCCCTGCCGCTGCCTCATCCTCTGCCGTGCTTTTGAGAAGAATGAGGGCTGAACACGGGGGTGACTGAACACGGGGCGACTGACACTAGTTTGAGCAGCTGCGGCCGGCACAAATTACCGTCAGTCGCTCCGTGCTCATCAAAACAAGTCTGGGGAGGTCCTTTGCGGGCGGCCAGTTCTAGCCGCCTGCAAAGGACTTCCCCACATTTGCTTTGACAGAAATCACTGTGCGGCAGTTAGAAACTGCTGCACGGGGTTTTCTTGCCACGTGCGCAGCCGCTCAGCTGCGCACCTTAGGGGGAACAGTGGCAGTAGGTATAAAAAAGGTTGACTACCCTGAACTAGACGATAAAATAGGAATGATACAAGAGGCTATAGCTAGAAATGAACAGAAAATACAGATAGTGGAAACTAGAACAGAACAAACAAAAAAGAGATTGGAAACAATGGAACAAAAACTCATGGCAATGAAAAGGATCTGGAAGAGGCAAAAGCCCGCTTGAAAATGGAGATATCAGTTTTCTTTCTGAGATTCCAAAATATAGCAGAAAATAAGGAGGAAGACCTATTATAGCTTATGGTAGAATTGCTAGCCGACGAACTACAGAAAAGTAAACAACAGACTCAAAACAACATAGACCAGATTTAATCCATACCAACTATGCACATCAACACAAACTGCCAAAGGAAGTTCATGTGAGGTTCTCAAAGAAAACAACAAGACAAAGTATACAGGAGGGGAAGGGAAACACTGACCTACAAAGGGAAAGAAATTCTAACTTTAAAGCAAGTCCCAAGAAGAGTTAGGGAACAAAGAAGGCATTATCATTTTCTCTCATCACCTGGTTAAATATAAGGTGATTTTCCGATGGCTTATCCCAGAAGGCATGCTGATCTCATGGCAAGATAAAAAAATTAAAATTGATACTCTGGACAAGGTGCAAGAATTCTATGAACATTACCTAGCTGTAGACAAAGAACAAGACAGTAGAGATGACATAGAATGCAAAAGCCAAGAAGAATTAACAATCAGAAGAGAAAGAGTTTTACCAAGAGATAAGAGATTTACCAAGAGATGGAAATGGAATGACATGAAAGAGAAGGTGCAACGACAAGAGCGCAGAAAGAGACAAGGGCAAAGAGAGGAACAAGGCTTACACATAAACAATAAGATGGAAGAAGAAATTAAGATGTTATCAATTAACATCAATGGATTGAACTCTTCAGAAAAAAAACCCAAATATTGACAAAATTTCAAAAACAAAATATGGATATTATTTGTCTACAAGAAGTACACATCAAGAAACAACATGGCAATATTTTAAAATTTCCTAAAATTGGGAAACTTCATTTGGCTCTGGCCCAGCAAAAGAAGAGGGGCATAGCAATATATATAAAGGTGGCTGAAATCAAAACAGATTTATGCCAACGAAGAGAGAAGAACACTATTGATTGAAATAACAACAAACCCAAAACAAATGTTACTTGCAGTAATTTATGCAATGAATAACAATTAGAAGAAATTTTATTATAAATTGCACCAGAAAATAATAGTTAGGTCATGAAAATATATGCCTAATAGGAGATTTCAATGCAGTGGTAGATATTAAGAAGAATTATATAAGTAATAAAAAAACAAGAAGAAGAGAACACTGCCGAATACATTTTTCGAAATGACACAAGAGTTAAATTTACAAGATAAATAGAGAGAGTTAAACCCAAAGATGAATCAATTTATCTTTTCCTCAAATCCCCATAACTCTTGGTCAAGAATCGGAACTGAGAAGGGACATAGAAGAAATAGAGATAGTGACGAATATTTGGGCAGACCATAACCCCTTAAAAGTTATATGAAAAGGACAAAAAAAGAGATACCAAAAGATATTGAAAGAAAAAGAATGTATAAATGATGGAATAAGAACTTGAATTGTTTTTCGAAGAAAATAAGAAAGAACAAACAATGTTGCAAAATTTGTTGGATATGACCAAAACATACATCAGGGGCTTAACAATAGCTTATGTGGTGCAAGGGAATAAGGAAAAGAGGAAACAACAAATGACACTTCAGGACAAACTTAAAGAATTGGAATTTGCATTACAAAAAGAACCCCAAAATTAAAGGAGAAATAGACTTAGTAAAACATAAAATAAATTTAATGACACAAGAAGAAACGGCACAAAATCTTAAAATGGCAAAACATTTTTTTTCAAACATACAACTAAACCAGGGAGATGGCTATCACATAAAATTAAAAAAGAGAAAGAGAAAAAACTAATACAATTGCAAGATGAGAATGGGAACCTTCACTATCAGACAGAAGAAGAAAAAAGCATCATCCAAAAATTCTTTAAAACCTTATATAGCTAAGAGGATATACGGGAAGAAAACATCAAGCAATACCTAAAAGAGAAGGATTTGTCTACAATACCAGATACATCAAGGAAAATGTTGAATGATAAAATCATCATGATGGAGATGAAGGAGCAATTAAAAAAGGACCCTTGGTTGCCTCCTATTCTTGAGTGGGTGCCCGTGGTGGGGCTGGTCACGTCTCCTGGCATGGTCGGCAAGTGGCCACCCACTCTGTAATATCTTTGTCCATGTTAGGCCACCAGATGTAGTTCCAGGCTAACGCTTTCATCCGCACAATTCCTGGGTGACCCACATGTAGAGCATCCATGGCTCACCTCCGAAGCTTCTGGAACGATGACCCTTTCTCCCCACAGTAAGCAGCCCTTTATGGTGGCTTGCTTACTGTGCTAATATTGGCAGAGTTCATGGACATTTTTGATGGGGGCCTAGATAATATACAGGGAAACCCGTTTATTTATTTATTTATTTATTTATTTATTTATTTATTTATTATCAAAATTTATATGCCACCCAATCCCAAAGGACTCCGGGCAGCTTACAAAAAAGAAGAAAAAAAAGAGAAAAAAAGAAAAAAAAAGACAGTTTAAAATCACAAAATCACATGCATTCATTCTAATCAGGGCTGGACCTCAACAATGAGGTCAACAGGCCCAGGCCTGCTGGAACAGCCAGGTTTTAACAGCTTTCCTGAAGGCCATGAGAGTGAGTATGGTCCGGATCTCTGGGGGTAGCTGATTCCAAAGAGTCAGAGCAGCCACAGGGAAGGGTCTCCTCCGGGGGCCCGCCAGCCGACACTGTCTGGCTGACGGCATCTGAAGGAGGCCCAATCTGTGGGATCTTACTGGCCGCTGGGAGGTATGCGGCAGTAGGTGGTCTCGAAGGTACGCTGGCCCTAAGCCATGTAGGGCTTTAAAGGTAATAACCAACACCTTGAATTGCGTCCGGAGACCAATTGGTAGCCAGTGCAGCTCGCGGAGGACAGGTGTAACATGGGTGTACCTCGGCACACCCAATATCGCTCGTGCGGCCGCATTCTGGACTAGCTGCAGTCTCCGAATGCTTTTCAAGGGTAGCCCCATGTAGAGTGCATTGCAATAATCCAGCCTTGAGGTGACAAGGGCATGAGTAACCGTTTGAAGTGGTGGCTTCGAGGGGAGGAGCTGCCGCCGTCGGGAGCCAAAAAAAAGCTCCTGCCAGGACTCTGGTTCGTATATCTTATAAGATCTATAGATATCTCCCCTTTCTGGCAGAAAGGGGCAGGGAGGAGGTCAGTCGTTAGGATCTCTTTGTAATTCATAGCTTTTTTTTGCTGTGAATGGAGAAGAGATTCAACATTAGCTGAGCCTTTACTCCGGCCAGTTTTCCGCGCTGCCTTTTTTGCAGCCTAGGCAGATTGCCTCCCCCCCAGGACAAAGCTAAGCTATTTAAAAGCCAATCCGGGCGGGGACCATTCCCGAGGAATTTCTTCTATTACTATTTAAAATACCAGCTTCAATTTCGCAAAAGGCTCCCTTTCTTTTTTAGCTGCGTCACAAGATGGCGATCTCGTAGCTTTTGTGTTTGATCTGACGGAGCTAGTTGACCCTACCCTCCTGAAGGCTTCTCCGTACTAATTGCTAAAAGATTAACTGAGGGGAGCACAGACTTTGATTTTTGGCTCGCTTGATTGCTTGTCTTTTATTTTTATTCTGGAATGGCTCCCAAATCTAAACAGAAGCGCTTCCTTAATAACATATCTCCAAAAACTGCTATGAAGGCGCTACCCTTGTCTCCTACACCCTCCACGGGAGATTTGCTAACACAAGAATTCCTTCTCAAAACGCTTAATGATTTCAGACAGGAGATTAATCAATTGATATCGGATTTATGTGATCAATTTGATGCTAAAATTGCTCAGGCAAAGCAGGATATGATCGGTGTAATGACAGTCATGACAGATTATATTGCTGAAACAGAGGACAAATTGGAACTTTTGGAAGAAACTAACCTTAATCTGATATCAAAAATTCAAACGTTAGAACAGGAAATTGAATCTGCCCAAAAAGAACTTGTCATGATAAATTATAACAAGACTGCCTTTGCGATACGAGTTAGAGGACTGCGTGAAAACCAACAGGAGAATTTGAAACAGACATTCTTTGAGGCTTTCAGTCGCTTGGTGGGAAGTCCGGGACTTAACTTTGATTGGCAGATTCAAAGAATTTACCGCCAGAATTCCTGGGTAGCAAAACAGCGACAGCTTCCGAGGGACATAATAATATACTTTACTACAAGGGAATCTAGAAATGAGATAATACAGAGGCTCTACGGAAAGAGGTTGAGAATTGATGGGGAAGACTTGATTGTTTTTAAAGAGATACCATTTCAAATATTAAGAACAAGAAGACAGTACGCTTTCTTAACCGAAGAACTCAGAAACTCTCAGATTTCATACAAATGGGAAGTCCCAGCTGGTATTACAGTTACATTTGGCAACCAAAAACACCGCATTAACTCCGTTTGTGAAGCCCGAAAATTTTACTACGAGACCCTGAAGGCGGGACTTCCTGATTCATCCGGATCTGGGGAGAGACAAGGAGAAGGAGAAGACAAACAGCGAGACACGTGGCTACAAGGCGGAGGGTGTTGTTTTTCTCTTCCGGAAGGGCAGAAGACTAAGGAATAAAGACTAAGCGATGTTTGTAAAGTTTTATGATTTCCGTCTGGGATAAAATGGAAAAGTGGCATATCGATGATGAGACATGGAGACTGAAAGAAGCGTTGCTGATTGTGGACACATATTGTACAGAAGTTTTGTCTGAACTCTAACTCAAATTGTGCATGAACTATTTTTTTAGGCGAGGAGAGCGGAAATTGTGATCTTTTTGAGTTGCGGTTTGGGACGAACGGAGTTGGGAGGTGCGTGGGAGAGGGAAGGGTAGCGAAAGTTTAATTAGATTACCTGGGGCTAGAACGCAAGCTGATGTTTGTTTGAGTTGCTATATCAATATAAGGTTAAGAAAGATTGGTCGGAGAATCTTCAGGAAAGTGGAGTAAACATGGGAGGAGCAATGAATGTGGATAAAATATATATGTGGATATGGATAAAGGCAGGGTGGAAGGTAAAAAATTTACATGTGGAGGTGGGTAAGGATAGAAAGGGAGGTGTTGGAAATGAAAAATGAAAGAAGTATTTGAGTTTAATGGTGTTATAGAAAGGTTTGGATATTTGGATAAAAAAGAGATAAATTAAAGGTCTGAATAGATAGACAAAGCAAGGAGACTTTTAGTTGGGGAATTCTAATTGATCAACTTACCTGGCTCTAATACAGTTTGAAACCCTGCAAGTAGCAAAATAATCGAAATTTGGAATGAGTCACATTGTTTAAGATTTACAGATAATGGGAAGCTGTGTTAACGTAGTGGGTTTATTGACCCTTTTTGTTTCTTTCTTCTTTTTGTGTGTGAGTGTGGGTGTTTTTTTTTTTTTGTTTATTTCTTATTTTCTACTATTTTTCCTTTTTCTTTTTGGCTTTACTTTTATCTTATTTTTTTAATTTTAAAGTTAGTTGGCCTTATTATACTCAAATGCTTGTTAAAGAATTATGCCGGGTATGGGACCTGCGAAGCCGTAAGGGGGTTGGGGAGGGGGGATTATAGGGGGGAGGGGGGAGGGTGGAATTACAGTTTCAATCCTTAGAACAATAAGAATTCACTTGTGTACTGTGGCTCGTTTTTCTTTTTTTTTTCTTTTTTTCTTTCTCTACTTTTATTGTAAAAAACAAATTGAATTGTATGGATACACCAAAGTGAGGAGAAGAGGGAAAGAGAAGGGAGAAGTAAAGAGGGAGTGAGAGGGAATGTAAGGAGGGTGAAATGGAGGGAGGGGGAGACGTCTGAGGGGGTAGGGAAGTAGAAGAGGGGAATGCTGGAGGGGTGAAAGGAAAGTTGGAGGGGGAGAAGAGAGGGTGTATGGGGGAATGAAGTGTTATGTTGGGTTTTTTTTCTTCCTTTTTTCTTTTTTTTTTATGCACAGTATATAAGTGATTGTATAAAATGAAAATGAAAATGAAATAAAATTCTTTGATCAAGTAACCGTTTGAAGTGCCTCCCGATCCAAATAGGGCCACAATTGGTGCACCAGGCGAACCTGGGCAAAGCCCCCCCTGGTCACGGCCGACAGATGATGTTCCAGTGTCAGCTGCGAATCCAGGAGGACCCCCAAATTGCGGACCCTCTCTGAGGGGTGTAAATTTTCACCCCCCAGGGTTAAGGATGGACTGTCTAGGCTGTCCTTCGGGGGCAACATCCAAAGTCACTCAGTCTTATCGGGATTGAGCACAAGTTTGTTCACCCCCATCCAGATCCTAACAGCTTCCAGGCATTGGCACATCACATCCACCGCTACACTGAGCTGGCATGGGGCAGAAAGATACAGTTGAGTATCATCTGCGTATTGGTGGTACTTTACCCCGTGCTGTCGTATGATCTCATTCAGCGGCTTCATGTAGATGTTAAATGGGAGGGGGGACAGGACCGAACCCTGTGGCACACCACATTTGAGGGGCCTAGGGGTCGACCTTTGCCCCCCGACCAACACCGACTGCGACCTAGACCCCCATGTAACCTAGACCCCCATGTAACCCCCTCAGGCTCAAACCCCGAAGGGTCCCATTTGCTTTGCAGCCCAAGGTGGATGAGCAATTAGATAAGTGAATTGCCCAGGGAATCCTCATGCCAACCAATCATGTGGCATGGGAAACCCCCATAGTCACCCCTGTAAAGCCAGATGGTTCCATCCGCCTCTGCACGGATTACAAGTGCACACTGAATAAGGCACAGTCAGCCTCTGCTTTGCTGTTGCTTCGACTGCCATGAAACAGGGAGGGTGGGCATGGTATTTGGAAGGGGTTACTCTTTGTGCTGGAGGAAGGTTCTGGAGTTCAGCTGCCTGTCGGACTACGCCTGCGTAGGAGATTCCCGCCAGGACTAACGGCACCGACATTCCATCTTCATGATGCCTTTTGAAGTTATCTCACACCTGACACTTGAGAGAATTATAATTGGACTGTAACTGTGATGCCAAGGGGTGGGGAATGGGCTATTCTATATATCAATCGCTTTCGCGCCTAAATACTCAGATTTCGCTTCGCTATGCCTTTAATCATTTATAATTAGTAAAAGTACACTTGATTTCTACTCATGGAGTCTCGTGGTCTTCTTTCCTAATTATCTAATGGAGAGGATCTGACAGTAAGCGAAATCTCACTCACACCCCACCAGGAGATTTCAACCTTCCGTGGGGGGTGTACTTCAAGAAGAAACGAGGGAGATGTCTTTGTGAGCAAGCAATGAAGAGATTGAAAGGGAAACCCCAGACCCATCATTACCCAGAAGAATGGCTGGATTAGGAATAGCGGACCCTGCGATCCCCCCTTGATGGTCCTTAAATGTGGGGCAAAAAGAGGACAGCGAAAGTTGGGGTGCTGGAGTTACTAGGAGAAAACAGAGGGCGAAACCAGTCGAATTGGAAGAAATCTTGCCCGAACGAAAACCCCGAGAAAGGGACCAAACAGAAGACTTTGAACAAAGGTACTCTATGCAAAAATTTAGGGAGGGTGAAGAGGCCGAGGGAGGATGGGAGCAAACTAACCCAGAAACAGCTTCTTCCCCCCCCCCCAGCCAGGGCGGTTGCCAGAGCAGGGGGGCCCCCCAGAAGACGCAGAATGGCAAAAGTCCCTCCCTTAACTGTAAAATATGACGGGAATCCCAAAAAACTGGGTCTCTTCGTTATACAAATTTATAACTATATGGAAATTTATGGGCCCGATTTAGAATCAGATGAAATGAAAGTGCGAATGGTGTTACTTGCTTTGGAGGAAGAGTGATCCAAGTCATGGGTAGTTATTTGGTGCAGGCCGGTGATGTCTAGACCCAGAGGCTTGAACCATTCCACTCCTAGCAGGGATGGTTGATGGCTGGCGATGACCGTGAGGGGTAGGCAGCTCTGGGACTCATGGAACACCACTTTGACTTCCATTCTGCCCAGCACTTGGATCTGGTTACCTTGATAGTCGTTTAGCTGGATGTTTGGTGGCTTTAGAAGTTTCTTGCCTGCGGCCGGGTTCAACTTCTTAATGGTCTGCCAAGACACAATTGTAAAGTACAATCCTGTGTCCAGCTCCATTTTACACAGTCCCCCTTCAATGGTGACAATGGCATGATATTTCTCCCCCTCGCATGCATCTGAATGGCCAACCGTGGTATGATGGATCTCTCTGGGGGCTTGGTAATGCTCTTCCCTCCCTCTGTTCTGCTGCTGGCTGGCTTTTGGGTTCCTTGCTCTTCCCAGTGGTGCTGTTGGCTTTGTTTGGCATGGAATGGGTTGGGACGCCCTGCAAGCCTCTATGATGTGGGCCTTCCTTTGGCAATGGCAGCATGTTGTGTCTCAGAAATGGCAAGCTGCTCTTGCATGGAACCCAATGCAACTTGGGCACCACGGCTGTCTGTTCTCTGCGTCTCTGGGGTTTTGTCGTCTCTCAGGGAATATGTGGTGGACAGCATTGTCGGTGTCGTCCCAGTTGTCGTCATACTCTGGGACTTCTGTTGCCCATTTGGATTCCCTGTATGTGTGGTGCACCCCGCTGGTCTTTCTCATATTTGCCATCGAGTTGTCCGACGACTCGGCGGCTCTGGCTTCCTCAACCACATCCTTAAATGAGACCCCTCTCCTGATCAACAGTTTCTTTTGTAAGGAGAGGTCTCTCATCCCAAGGATGATCCAGTCCTTCATCATCTACTCGGGGTTGATGAATTTGCATCTGGTGGCAATTTCCCAGAGGCTGGTAACGAAGTCGTTCATGGTTTCCCCCTCTCATTGGCATTGGTGGTAGAACTCATTATGGCTCAACATAGGGTGGCATGTAGTAGTCTTTCAGGGTGTGCTGTAAGGTGGTCCAGGTGATGGTTTCCACGTCTGCTGGGGCAATCAGCATCTGTACCATCTTTTTTTTTTAATAAATGTTTTTTAATTTTAATTAAAACAAGTACAGCATCTTTCTTTACATCTGTAAAAAATGTATCAATCGATTACAGACAAGCTTTGGTACATCTCCTCCACGGTCAACAAACATAACTCATATTAACTCAAGCATTATCATATATCCATTTTCATTTGACTGTAATTATTATTTAAAAATATTAATAAAAGTAATAATCTTAAACAATACCTGCCCACACCAGTGGGAAAAGAAAAAATCAAAAAGAAAAGGCATAAAAAAGAAAAAAAAAATAAAGCAAAAAAGGACAAAAACGACAAAGGACAAGGCAGGGGAAAAAAAAACGAAACACAGGTATCTATCATAAAAAAGAAGAAGTATATCAACTGGTTACAACATGCTTTGGTGCTTCTCTTCCATTAACTCATATTAATTCAAATATCTTAACTCAAATGTTTACCATATTAACATCATTATACCTCCAGTTTTAATTACCTATAGGTTATTTAAACATCCTTCATCCTTAGCTATGCCAAAGAATTAATCCATAACACATGCTGACATTTCATTTACTTACTTGTAAAATCCTCTATTAACATCAAATCCTCATATCCTATTTTATCTGAACATCCATAATATTTAATCATATCATATATCACAACATTTTCCCAGTATTGATTAACATTTGATTATATGTATTTTATTTAGTTTTTATAATAGTGATAATTATTGTAATTAATATTCTTTATGTATAATCCAAAAATGTTTTCTCATATCCAGTTATTATTTATCATATCGACTCCACATTATATACATTGCTATCAATATCAATTATTATTCAGCTATATCTGTTACAAAAAGAGCAATTAGGTTTAGCTAGTTTTCAATTGTATTCTTCAATCTATCAGCCAATTCCACATTATATACATTACCATCAATATCAATTATTATTCAGCTATATCTATTACAAGATAAAGTAATCAGATTTAGCTAATTTTAAATTGCATTCTTCCATCTGTCAGCCTGTGTCCCTCCAATAGCAAAATTTCCTCAAACCAATTGCCATTCGTTGGATAAATTTACCAAATGTTTTTATAAGCAAGTCCAAACAAAGATATCTTCGCCCCTTTTGGCTCTGAATGTCAGGGATGAAATAATAATGTTGTCCCAGGCTTGTAAAACTTTTCAAGTTGACTTTAATTCTCAAGGGTGGAGTTTCCATTTCTTCTGCACTCTGTCTCTTTAAATGAATCTTCTTTATAGCTCCCCCCCCTCCTTTCTTCCTCTGAGATAGCCCAGACGCCATTTCTCACATTTTCCATTTGTATTTCAGGAACATTCAAACATTCAACAATCTCAGTTTTTCCTTCATATTTTAAAATCAGATGATCCAATTTTCTTTCCAATCTCTGAAAAGAGTCAAAAAGCTCTCGACATGCGGAAAAAAGAATCTGGAGTGGGACCTTAGAAGTATTTTCCGACGCCATGATGTGTCGCAGTTAAAAATTGCAAGTAAAAACACGCTGGAAACTGTGCAATCTTATCTGATCGTAAACACAGCCAAGTAATAAAAATGTCAGATCGTGAAGGGCTAATTAGTAGAAAGTTGACTTTACGATCCACTTAGAAAGAGTTAGTGGGGAGGGCTGCCGAAGAGTTCCTTGAGGTGTTTAAGAAATAAAGTAGCCACCAGCCATAAATCCATTAAAAAAAGACCAGTTCGCCGCTAGATTCTTCTATTCTTTGGTTTCAATTAGCTTAAGCTTTTAGTGCGGACAGTCTCTCTTGAATAATAAAATCAGCTTACCAGATGACATCACTTCTGCCATTCTTAGGGGCAACCTGCAGTTTCAGTTAGCACGGAGCTAATCCAGAAAGGAATTGGCACGAGGGGTTAATACCCCCCCCCCAGAGACTTTGCAAACGTCTCTGAGGTCACTGGGTCTCCCCTCACCTTTCACTGTCGTCTACGGGACAGCTAGGGTTCAAAGAACCCGTCCAAAAATCCTTCGGTATAGAGGAATTTCAGGAATAGCCTGAAACTCCATCTTCTCACTGCTAAGCCCCGCCTTCTTCTCCAGCATCTGTACCATCTTATAAATCTTGGTGCCGCAGTACGTTAGGAGCAGTGCACGTTTCTTGTTGTCTGGCCGGTCCTGATAGTTGTTGCCTTCCAGGAACATCCTGAAATGCCCCATGTATGTGTGTCAGTCCTCCGTCTGTGGGTTGAAGATCGCCGGTGTGAGAGATGCTTGCGATGCCATGTTGTGCTGGTGGTTGGGGTTCTTTGTTCTTGATGCAAGATGGCCACGTGGTCCATGAGGAGGTTCTCAGGTCCCTTTGTCCTTTGTCACCAGTGTGTCATGGCTCCTTCACTTAATAAATAAGAAAGAAACCACTCAACTCCATTTTGCAGAATTAAGAGTACTTTTACTGATTATAAGTAATGAAAAGCTAAGCAAAGCTGGATCTGAGCAAAAGAGCGCGAAAGCATTAGATATCAATACATGATTCATTCCTCTACCCGTGGTACCGCAGTCCATAGTCCAATCGTATATCACCACAGCTGTCAGGTGGGAGACATCTTCAAAAAGCATCTTCAGGTTGGTATGCCGGACAGTTGGCCTTGGCGGGAAACTCCCCTCCTTCCACATGCACAAACGAATGGTGAGAACAACTCCCAATTAATAGTCCTCCTGTACAGATTATTTCCCTCACCCAAATACCATGCCCTCCCTCCCCGTTTCAATGGCAGCTGAAAAGCAAGCAGCAAAACAGAGGCTGACATCCGGTCCTCCTCCAGAAAAAGGATGATCATCCCCGCAGAAACGAAAGAATACAGACAAACAGACGAACAACACAACACAGAAGAAAAAGGGAAGGGGAAATAAAAGAGAAATCAATCGAGGTCAAGGCTTGTCTGGATAGGCAGAGTAGAATTTGCGGAGAGGTTGAGGAGCACGCACATGGGCCTTATCGACCCATTCAGCATGAGAGGGAGGAAAATGCTTCAATGCCACTAGATATTGAACACGGTTTCTATGCTTCCTAGAGTTCAAAATTTCTTTAATCTCAAAATGCTGTTCACCCTCAATCAGGTTGGGGGCAGGTAGAGCTGCCAAAGGACCCGTTCATTTCCATCCCTTCTTGTTTCAACTCTTGAATAGATTTGAGTTCACCCTCTGCATTCAATAATTGAATATATCTAACTGTTTGTTCCTTTTTATATATTATTGGATATGAAAATGCTTCAATTGTTGATATCCAGACTGGAATTTTTAAATAGTGTAATCTTTTTACCTTTTCCCAGTTTAATAACAACGCCTCCTTTATATAATGTCTTCTAAAATAACCATGTGCTTTAGTTCCCTTATACCATAAGAAAGCATGCCATCCCAACAATAAGTCATGACCTTCTACATTCAATAATCTAGAGTTTTTTATAGCTCCCAATCAGGTAGGCCAAATCCTCCTCTAGATCTAGCATCTTGTAGTAATTTAAGTTTTATTCTAGCTTTTTTCCCTTGCCAAATAAATTTCAAAACTATTTTATTTAAATCTTGAAAAAAAGTCCTTACCCAATCTGATTGGGATTGTCTGAAACAGATATAGAATTCTAGGTAAAATGTTCATTTTAATTGTAGAAATTCTTCCCATCATTGATAAGTGCAGATTTTCCCATTTCTTCAAATCAATTGCTATTTGTTGTTTTAGTCTGGTATAGTGGTCCTCCTTAAGAGTGCTGCATCTAGGTGATAAGTATATCCCCAAATATTTAACCTTACTTGTAGTTTGAATCTGCAACGTTTCTGACAACTCTTCCTTTTGTGTTGCTGGAATATTCTTTGTCATAATCTTTGTTTTATCTTTGTTTATTTTCAAGCCTGCTACTTTCCCATATTCCTCTATTCTTTCTAGCAATTTGGGTGCTGTTTCTAATGGATCTTCAAGGATAAAAACTAGGTCATCTGCAAACGCTTGTAACTTATACTCTTCTCTCTTAATTTTCATTCCTCTTATTTCTTCTTCTTCTCTGATCTTTCTGTTTAGAACCTCTAATGTTAAGACAAAGAGTAGTGGTGATAATGGGCAGCCTTGTCTCGTACCTCTCTTTATTTCAATAGGATCTGTTAATTCTCCATTTACCATTATCTTTGCTGCTTGTTTCTGATATATCATTCGTATAGCTTGAGTAAATTTCTTACCAAAATTCATCTGCTCCAGTTGTAAAAACATAAATTGCCAATTCACATTGTCAAAAGCCTTCTGCGCATCGAGAAACATCAATGCCATTTGTTTTTCGGGGTGGGCCTCATAGTATTCCAAGGTATTCAAAATCATTCTCATGTTGTCTTTAATTTGTCTTTTAGGTAAGAAGCCATTTTGATCTGAGTGGATGAAGCCATTTAAATATTTTTTAAGTCTCTCAGCTAGTATAGATGCAAATAGCTTGTAATCTGAATTTAATAAGGAAATTGGTCTATAATTCTTAATTTGTGTTAGATCTGTCTCTTCCTTAGGTAGTAATGTAATATACGCTTCTGACCATGACTTCGGTATTTTGCTCTCAAACATCACTTCATTCATGACTTGTAGGAGTGGAAGGGTCAGTGTTTCTTCAAATGTTCTGTAAAATTCCACAGGTAGTCCATCTGGTCCTGGGGCTTTCCCATTGTTTTATTTTTTAAGTGCATCTGTTAGCTCCATCATTGTTATTTTAATTTCTAACATTGTTCTAATTTCATCTGATATCTAAGAAACTTTCAATTGTTTGCATGTGCGGGGGGCCGCCCATTCAGTGACTGCTTGGACCTTCGCTGGGTCCATTTCTATTCCTTTAGGGGAGATGTGATACCCCAGGTAATCCACCTTCTCCTGATGAAATTCGCATTTAGATAATTTAGCATACAGTTCCGCTGCACAAATCTTTTTTAGTACTGCACGAACAAGCTTCACGTGTTGTTCACGTATTTCCGTGTAAATAAGGATATCATCAAGATAGACCATCACGCCTTGGTAAAGGTGCTCATGTAAAACCTCATTAATTAATTGCATGAAAACAGCTGGCGTCCCCTGTAGTCCAAATGGCATAACTCGAAATTGAAAACAACCAAGAGGGCAATTAAATGCAGTCTTCCACTCATCCCCCTCCTTAATTCTGACTCGGTAGTAGGCCTCTCGTAGATCTAACTTTGTGAAAATCTTTCCTTTACCCAGCTGGGCCAGCATGTCCTTCATTAATGGCAAAGGGTAGAGATTTTGGACACATACCCCGTTCAGGTTTTTAAAATTCACACACAAATGAAAGGAGCCATCTTTCTTTTCTCTGAATAAGACTGGAGCAGCCACCTGGGGTCTAGCTGGTTCAATGAAACCCCTCTCCAAATTTTTGTCAATGAATTTTCTCAATTGGTCCATTTCCCTAGGGGTCATGGAGTAAATTGAGTCTTAGGGAGTTTTACTCCAGGAAGAATGTCAATGCTGCAATCGGTGGGTCTGTGTGAGGGCAACTTATTTTTCACTGAAAACATCTTTCAGGTCCCCATATTCCTTTGGGATTTTTTCAATTTTTTCCTGCCCTCTGGCTGCTAGATTGGGGTCTGACTTATTCGGTTCTGGAACCCCTTCTTCTTTTTCAGGGGGTGTAGCAGATCGGATGCGTAACCAACCCTTCCTCCAATTTATGTGTGGGTTCCATCTATGCAGCCAGGGTAATCCCAATATAAGGGGTCAGTCCATTCCTGGAGCTACAATAAAACTTATTGTCTCTTGGTGGGTTCCCATCCACATCTCAATAGGTTCAGTAACAAAGTGAGCAGGGCTCCCTCCCGCAATAGAGCCATCCAATTGGCAAAAAACAATTGGGATTTTCAAAGTTTTTAGCTTCAATCCCAATTTCTCCACTATTTCCGGGCTCATAATACATCGTGTGCAACCGGAATCTAAAAGAGCTAGAATTTTCTCTCGTACGCCAGAAGAGGGCACTCTAAGCTCAACTGGAACAGTTATGGGCCCCAAGCGGGAGCTTACCCTTCAGAAGAGCTGGGGGTTTCCTCCCCTCCTTCCACAGGGTTCAAATGTTGAGAAGGTTCCTCCCCTTTCAAGGCAGGTTCTTTTCTCTTGCTGGGAGGTTTTTCCAGCCTCTTCTCTCTCCGAGGAGGTGGGGGCTTTTGGTTCATCTTGACTCGGCAATTAATGGCACGATGCCCCTCCTTCCCACAGGGGAAACACACAAAGAGTTTTGGCTTGCTGGCAAATCCACCTTTCCCTCCTTTCGGGACTCCTGGGGGGGTTGGCAGGGGGGATTTTTTGCCCTCACATTCCCCTTGGTATTTCAGCCTGGCCAGGTCCATTTCTACATCAGCGGCCGCTTCATACCAGGGCTGCAATCTACGTGGAGGTCTCCTGTTCACACTATGTTGGTAAATCTCTTTGTTTAACCCATCAGTGAAATGGTCTAACAATGCTTCTTCAGACCATCCCCTCATAAAAGCTGACAGCTCCCGAAATTCTTGTACATACTCAGCTACTGGCTGTTTCCCCTGGATAAGAGTTGTAAACTTAATTATGGCTCTTCACTCTGTGAGGGGATCATCAAAGCGTTTCCTCAAAGCGGCCATAAACCCATTAAAGTCTCTCAAAAGTGGGGAATCAGCGTTGTGCAACCCCACCATCCAATCTGCCGCTTTTTTCTCCAAAGCCATCATAATAACTCTTACCTTGGCCTCGTCAGAAATCAGTTTATCGCCATACATTTGCATGTAGTTCCATGCTTGAACAAGGAAGAGGCCTAGCTCTTTTGCTTCTCCTCCATATTTTACACTTAAAGGAGGAAACCTAGCCATCCGGCATCTGCGGGGGGGGGGGGGGGCTCTTGGAATGTTTCTAGCCCCAGTGATCGGGGTCAGCGCTGGGTCATCTTGTTCAACTCCCCCTTCGGCCCCTCCAGCTTCTCTCAGGTCAGGCAAGATATATCTTTTCTCTGTCTCTGTGTCAATTTCTCTCTCCATTTCACTCTCACGAGTCCGGCGTCTCTCCCACACCCCTTTGAAAAGTTTCATAGCTTGGGACATCATAAGATTTTCCTCCTCAGGATCCCGCCAGTCAGCCGCTGGTTTTCTGGGTCTCCTCATAGTAATCCCAGTCAAAGGTTCTTCAGGATCCTCTTTCTGTCCCAATCCCCAAGTCCACCTGGGTCAAACAGATCGTTCTTCCAACTGCAGGCCAGCCATCCGCTCTGTCTCCGAAGGGCATGCATCTGCTCCCATATCTTCTTCTTGATCACTGCCTTGGTGGGACTCCTTCAGGTTTTGGGTGCACCCTCCTCGGAAGGTGTCAGCTCCAGGATTGGTGCAAGGTGAGATGCAGCTTCATGGCTCCTTCACTTAATAACCAAGAAAGAAGCCACTCAACTCCATTTTGCAGAATTAAGAGTACTTTTACTGATTATAAGTAATGAGAAGCTAAGCAAAGCTGGATCTGAGCAAAAGAGCGTGAAAGCATTAGATATCAATACATGATTCATTCCCCTCCCCTTGGTACCCCAGTCCATAGTCCAATCGTATATCTCCCCAGCTGTCATGTGGGAGACATCTTCAAAAATCATCATCAGGTTGGTATGCCGGACAGTTGGCCTTGGCGGGAAACTCCCCTCCTTCCACATGCACAAATGAATGGTGAGAACTGGAACTACCAATTAACAGTCCTCCTGTACAGATTACTTCCCTCACCCAAATACCATGCCCTCCCTCCCTGTTTCAATGGCAGCCGAAAAGCAAGCAGCAAAACAGAGGCTTAGATCAGAGCAAAAGGAACAGGTGAGAAGCGCAAGTGAACTTCAGCACTTTTTTATTTCAAGGAAAAGGGAATGCACTCTGCCAGCTGGGCTGCCAGAGTTCACCCTTTAAGGAGCTCCACAGACCAGCCGGCCAATGGCAGCAATTCAAGTTTCCCACGGCTTGGGCGGCCGATCTGCAGTCAGCATGCAAATCAACAACGTATATCTGTACGTAACAGGAATGCTACGTTACATTCTGCTCAGCAAAATAAAAATAAATAAATGTTGAGGCTTTTGAATGAGGATAGGGAAGAGCAGCAAAGATAAGGAGGCTACGGGAACTAACTTTTAGCCTAGCAGGAGAGATAGGATAACAGCTTTTTAATACTTGAAGGGCTGTTATAAGGGAGATAGTGTGGATTTATTTTCCATGGCACCTGAAGCCAGGACAAGGAGCAATGGGTAGAAGCTTATCAAAGAGAGATCCCAATTGGAAATAAGAAGAAATTTCCTGACATAAGAAAGATTAATTAATTGAGCAGCTTGCAGTTATTCCAGGAGTTGTGGGTGCTCTGTTGCTGGAGGTTCTCAAGAAAACATTGTGCAACCATTTGTCCAAGTTGGTATGTGGACTCTTGCCTTGGGCAGAGGGCTGGACAAGAAATACTCTAAGGTGCCTTCCAACCCTATGATTGTATGACTTCTTCAGGTTTCTTCTCTATTGGAGATTGTGGCTAAATAGCAATGTTAGAAATTGTGGCTAGATAGCAATGTTGGAAATGCTGAAGTTGTGGGTTCCTTTAGTGTGCAGGAGGTTTGACTAGGTGATCTCTAAAGTCATTCCAACTATTCCATTGTATAATTCTACCATTTCAAAATTATGGGCCTATCATTGAAGAGGCCACCTATAAATGGAGGATTTGCTGAAGCCTGTAAGCAGAATTCCAGACTCAATCTGAAGATCTGGTTGGTTCCAGACAGGTGTAAGTCTTTGTTAGGGTGTTGGTCTGACTCTTGAGAATTATAGTTTTCAGATGATGAAGGAAGATGAGGCCAGAGACAACTCTAGGGATTTCTGCCACCTGAGAGCAACAGATAACATGGGAATGGAGCAATTCAGAGCACTCCCGCAGTTTCTTCTGGCAGACCAAGGTCTCGGAGGTTACAGCTCGGAAGCTTGCTCTATCAACTGCCTCCAAGTCAGCATAAAATTAGTTTTTCTTCCCTTTCTCTGGGTTCTCCATCTTCATGATGGAGAGTCACTCTCTTGGCACATGCAGTGATCTTAACCAAAAGACTGAAAGTAGCGGAATAAGCCACTGTAGCACTCCAGTCTCAAGACACAAGCACTAATGGTTTGAAAAGTACACCAAATATTCTCTATGCTTCATACTGTTCTGTTCTCCTTGCCTTACCAACAGCTTGTTCATAAATGAATGGAGCCCCAGTACCAGGTGTCAGCTCCAGCAAGGAACTGCAATGCTGGCAAACCCAAGAGGTACTGAAAAGAGCAGCAGGTGTAAGGCTCCTGG
This sequence comes from Thamnophis elegans, assembly GCF_009769535.1. Taxonomy (NCBI): domain Eukaryota; kingdom Metazoa; phylum Chordata; class Lepidosauria; order Squamata; family Natricidae; genus Thamnophis; species Thamnophis elegans. The sequence goes on from NC_045552.1 coordinate 32,278,436, forward strand.
GATCTTCCTGAAGGTAGCTGGGTGAGAAGGTTGCTTCTGCTGGCAGCAGCTGCGGGATGTGTGTGTGTGTGTGTGTGTGTGTGTGTGTGTGAGAGAGAGAGAGAGAGAGAGAGAGAGAGAGAGAGAGAGATCTGCCCTCCCTTCCTCTGGCGAGCGGCTCCTCAAAGGCGCGGCTCCCTTTGCCTGTGTGTGTCCTGAACTCAGCTGCCAAAGAAGTCATACCAAGGGCTGTGTGAGGATTGGAGATTCCCACAGGCAGGACGCTGCTGAAATGTAACCAGAGGCTGCCTGCATGTTGCAGCGGGGTGAAAATCAAGTTTCAGGATTTCAGGAATCCAGCTCAGTCCTGGCCATGAACTCCAGTCCCTTAGAAAAGGTACTTTCTTGCTATATTTTGCCCATATTTACCTCAAGGAAAGTGAGAAACAAAAAGGTCCTGTGTTGGGGAAGAGTAGTTGCCATAGTAAGAAGAGAAGCTGAGTGACAGAAGCAACAGTGATTTTGCTCTCTTTTCCCATGGGGAGAAGAGGAGGAAAAATCCAGCGGGATCCCAGATTCCTCTGGCAAACCTCCCCAGCATCTGGGCACACAAGATGGACTTCAGACATCATGTTTAACCAGCTCAGTTAAAGCTGCACATGTTAGTTTTCTGGATTAGCTTAATGTGTTATGGAAATCCAACCCATCTGATTAATTTAAGATCATGGAAGGTCATCCTATTGTCTGAGCCTGTGAATTTTGTTTTCTGAGTGTTTGTGCCACACTTGGTCTCATTCCTGGGATGGAAACTGCATGGCACTTTCTTTGCAGTTGGTAGTCTGGGAGCCATTGAAGGTTTAAGGAACCCCCATCTCTTTATCTTCAGAATTTGTGGGTTTTCCATCACTAGAGACTTTTTAGAAGATATCGGACAGCCATTTGTCTGAAATGGTATAGGGTCTCCTCCTTAGGCAGGAGGTTAGACTAGAAGATCTCCAAGCTCCCTTCCAACTCTGTTATTCTGTTATTCTATCCTGTTATTTTTCCTAGAGTATTCCATTACAAGTCTATATGACTTCATGTGCATATCTGTTCATCTAGAGTTATTTTTGTCTGATGCATTCTGACTCAAGATTCATGGTTGACTTTTATTGATGTATTTGTTTTATTAAAACATTTATCTAACCACCTATCTTATAACCAACTCTGGCAGCTCCACTTTTCTGCTCACCTCCCATAGCTCCCTGTGTTTTCCTCTCCTCCCTTTTTCATTCTCTGCACAGCCACTGTGACTTTCTAACACATGGAAAGCTGTGTCCTTCTTAAATATGTTATTTTATATAACAGTGGTGATTTTTTTACAAGAAAGCTGCTGACCGCAAAAAAATCAAATAATAAATCATAGAAAGCCATGGAAATATAAACACCAATAATAAGCCATCCTAATCACAACAGAACAATGAAACACTGAAAACAATTTAAACCACTGAGTGGAAAGATATGCTTAAACATATAGCACTTTTCTTAAAAAAAAAAAAAAGTGGGGCATGGCTGGCAACTAAGTAAAATGCATTCTACAGTTTCAGAGTCACAGAAGAAAAAACCTCACCGCAATCATTTTGTTTTTCAAGGAGGAGCAACCACTAGTTTCCCACAATGGCTGCTTCTTGCCCTGAAATCCCCAAATTCACTGCCAGAAGATTTTCAAGAAGAATTCTTGGACATTCCCATTGAAAGCACCTCTCCTGCAGTCTTAATGATCAAAAAGAATTGTGATAATCAGGACTCTCCAAAATTGAAGAGCAAAAGTGATTCTAGGCCAGGGGCTCAAGAGATCCACACTCACAGAATACACACTAAATCTGTCGGTAATATTCTTTTTTTTCCAATCAATTTTTTATTTTTTATAATCTTCATACATATCAGCGCGTGAATCGTATGGTAACATTTCAGTACACATAAATATAGTCTTTATATTCCTAAATATTACATTTATTTCCATTATTTCATATTATTTATACATGCCTTTTATTATCACTTTTCATTTCTGAACCATCTGCCTGTCCTTTTGTATATCGTAACATATTAATATATAATTAATATATAATTATTATTATTCCCCACTATTTTCTATCCCTATTTTAACTTTTTTCCCCTTTCATATCGCTATAATATTCAAAGATGTGTTTTCCACCTATTTTGTTGTTCATATTTCCTTACTTAACTCAAAGTTTCATCCTTCATTCATCCATTATTCAATATCTCCTTATACATTTAGTATCAATCACAATCATTTATACATTTTAGAGTACTAATTTCAGGTTTTCCATTTTACAACGTTGTCTTATACATATTCCTCTTTGTTTCATAATTTCCTATATATATATATAGGTCTCTAGTTATTCGGGTTTTCTCCTGCGTAAAATTGGAGATGTCTTGGCGACGTTTCGACGAAGTCTCATTCGTCATCTTCAGGCTTCTTCAGGCTTGGTGCTTCCAGGAGCAATGTGAGATCTCAGCTGTTTCTTCCTTTTAACTGCCGATGGGGGTTTGAACTGATTGGGTGGGAGCTTGGCTGTGTCCTGATTGGGTGAAGGTGTGTCCTGATTGGGTGGAGGTGTGTTCTGATTGTTTGGGGGTTTGTGTTTCATGTAAGGAAATTGATTTTAATAAGATTAGAACTATCGCCAAGGCTGAACATTTCAACAACCGAATAATCAGAGAAGTAGAAATGAATAATCAGAATAATCAGAGAAGTAGAAATAAATAGAAAAATGCCCACACAGCATGAATAGGCGGGATGATACCTCCCGCCTGCCAGCCATTTGGAAGCCTGCCCTTATTGATAAATGAGTCCCGAACATGATGAATGTCACCAGGCCCACACTCACAAGAGCCACACAGAATATCACCATCAAACATCCACAAAGAAAACAGACAAAAACACACACTGATGAGGAGGCACGACCGAGGACCAGAAGCCAGACTGCAAATGCACAATTAGCCTCTTTAAACCCCTCCTATCCTTACATGAAACACAAACCCCCAAACAATCAGAGCACACCTCCACCCAATCAGGACACACCTCCACCCAATCAGGACACAGCCAAGCTCCCACCCAGTCAGTTCAAACCCCCACTGGCAGTTAAAAGGAAGAAACAGCCGAGATCTCACATTGCTCCTCGGAAGCACCAAGCCTGAAGAAGCCTGAAGATGACGAATGAGACTTCGTCGAAACATCGCCAAGGCATCTCCAATTTTACGCGGGAGAAAACCCGAATAACTAGAGACCTACATACTAACACCCATGAAAACCTCAGAATATATATATATATATATATGTATGTATGTATGTATGTATGTATATATATATATATATATATATATATATATATATATATATATATATATATATATATATATATATATATATACACACATACATATACATATACATATACATATACATATTTATATCTCTATTACTTTCTGAATATATACTATCTCCTTTGATTATGTTTTCTATGTATTCATTATGCATTGATTTTATATCTCTTTTCAAACCAATTATACCACCTATTCCATGTCTTGTAGTACTCTGTTTCCTCTCTATCTCTTAGTTCCATCGTTAGTTTGTACATTTCCGCACATTCTAGCACCTTTTTATGATTTCTGCATTTAAGGGAATGGTTTTTTGTTTCCAGTTTTGGGCAAAAGAGATTCTGGTTGCAATAATTATATGGAGCATTATATATTGGGTATCCTTACTAATATTTCTTTTTATTATTCTGATGGGCTGGCTACTAAAGCAAGGTCATGGCACACACTTGAAAGTAAATCAGGAAAGCTAATTCTGGGGGTGTCTGTCTTGCAAGAACAAAGAATGCTTATCAACAGGAAATATACATGTGTAAAGCTTGTAGCAATTATGGGTAGCTAGAAAGCTGATAAAAAATAACAAGGATTAGACAACTTGCAGACCTCAGCCAAAAGTTAGCAATGGAGATGGTCTGCAGCAAATGAAATGTGTATTAGATAACTCCTGGGGACATTCATTATTCAAGGCTTAGGAATGGGACAGATATAGACCAATAGAACAAATTGTAGAATTATTGCTAAAATGTTTATTAGATGATATTTCTTATTATTTCACCATGTCCCACCTTTTCCTTTAGTGAAAATGTATAAAGCTCACTTAATCCTTTGTTCTTTCATTCTTGGCCTTTTGACCAGGAACCCTTTTCCTTGGAGTACTCCAATAAAAAGCAATCAGAAAACCTGCACCTTGTGTCTGGCGTCCATCATTGGCTTCGGCACCAGGCTCAGACCCAAATTGAGGACAACATTCCCTAAAAGAAACAGCTCAGGCTTCATGTCAATTTTTTGTTGTTACTTCTTCTAACCATTTTTGAATTTGTGTCCTGAATTCTTTAGCTTTCGGACATCTCCACCGCATATGATAGAAGATCCCCTGTTAATGGTTACATTTCCAGCAGTTTGGAGATCTATTTTGGAACATTTTGGCCAATCTGGCTAGGTGCAAATGCCACCTATAAAACATTTTGTAGATGTTTTCTTTGTATGATGCCAACATTGTCAATTTATAATTTTCCCCCATAATTTTTCCCAGTGCTCCAATTCAATATTGTACCCAAAGTTTTTAGCCCAAATTATCATTGTTTCCTTCACAGTTTCCTCCTCCATTTTGAATTTTAAAATGCAATTTTATGTTTTTGTAATCGTTTTTTCTTCCATCCCTGCTACTATTTTGTCCAATTTTTGTTGTACATTTTGAAATCCATATTGTACAGTTTGGAATAGAAATAGAATTTTTGGTAGGATATTCATTTTTATGGTCGCAATTCTCCCAATCAGAGATAGTTGTAATTTAGCCCAATTTTCCCATTCCTTTTGTATTTGTTGTAGTAATTTTGAATAATTGTCTTCTTTTATAGTGGAATATTTAGCCCTTACCAAATTCCAAAATATTTTACCTTTTTAACTATTTGTATTTCCAACACTCTCTCTAACTCCTCATTTTGCCTTTGTGTGAGATTTTTAGTAATTATCTTCATTTTATTTTTATTTATGTTTAACCCTGCAACCTTATCAAATTCCTCAATTTCCTGAATTAATATTTCCCTGTTTCAAGGGGGTCTTCTATTATAAAGACCATGTCATATCTTCCTTTTTAATTTTTAAGCCTTTTATTTCCATTTCCCCCCTAATCCTTGTTAATAAAACCTCCAATGAGAGGATAAAGAGAAGAGGAGATAGTGGACATCCTTGTCTGACCCCTTTATTTATAATAATTTTCTCTGTTTTTTTCTCCATTCACCATTATTTTAGCTCTCTGGTTTGAATATATTGCCTTGATCATTCTAATAAATTTTTCTCACGAATTTCATAATAGTTAATTGTGTGATAAGGAACTGCCAATTTAAATTATCAAAAGCTTTTTGCTACCAATACTAATGATAATTGTTTCTCTGGATGTGCTTCATAGTATTCTAATACATTCATTATAATTCTTGTATTGTTTCTTAATTGTCTTTTGAGTAAGAATCCGTTTTGATCCAAATGAATAATTTTATTTAATATTTTTTGAGTCTTCAAATGAGTTTTCTAGTGGCATCATATAGATTTCTTATAACATAGAGGACAAGATAATAAAACTATATGACCATCATAATCAGTGATAAATCACAATCTTCTAATACCTTTTTTGCATTCAATCCAACAGAGAAAACTAAATATGTGCTTACTCTACATCATAATCCTATGAAGGAGGATCCAATCTGGCTCCTAATCAGGTTATCACTAAAGATCCTACAGCCTATTTTCTATAAAATACCATCTCAGTTTTACTGAGGAAAGTGAAGAAAAGTCCCAGTTTCTTCCATATATAAGTGTAACAAAGCATCACCTGATTCATTCGCTCACTGATTGTTGGCTTGCTTCCTAATATTATACATAAAGATTAATACCCCTGAAGACTGTTTTTCTGGGAAAATACAAAGTGAAGGACATAGGCGGGGGGGGGGTGGAATGTGAAAATTATATAATCATCAATAATTAAAAGTCTTGTTAAAGTATAGCAGAATTCTGCTGCAGAAGAAAAGTAGCGATAGTGCATTTCATGGTTAATTCAGTGTCAATTAACCAACTGCAAACTTCCCTCAAGCTAAATCTTATTTGGAATGGAGAGGAGAAATCAAAAGCAGGTTAGCTTTAACAAGCTTGGTGTTCAATGGCTCACTCATCTCTAGCCACAGGCTTAGAATCTTTGTCAACAGATGTTCCATTTCCATTTTGTCATGTCACTGATTTCTTGACATTCTTCTCTCTCTCATCCACCCACCCTCAGAAAATTTTCCTGCGGCAAGAGTGTTGTTCAACCCAAAACAAGATAGAGCTCACTTTACTATGAATTCCTCTTCTCTGCAAAAAGCCACCCAGGGATGTCTATTGTCTTCCCCTGGCCAAGCTGAGACCAGCAACTGCATACTAAACAAGAGTTTGTTTAAGCCCCATGGCCAGATCCAGGAGGCAAAGGCCAAAGTCTGCCCTGGGTCCTGCCCGGCAGGGGCTCCTGTTCCAAATCCTGCAGGTATCCCTACACGTGAAAGATACAACAGAGTAACTTCCTGGTCAAGTCAGTTAAATGAACATTTAGAGCTTGTTATTCTTCACAGAGAATATTTTCTTACAATAAAATTTTCATGAGCAGAATGGAAGGAGGGTGGGGAGGACAGGTTGTCAAATACTTTTATTCCTCCCCCTTTATCAGAGCTTGAGGGAGCATGGTGATGTATGTGCCTTATTATTGTTGTTGTTTAAGGTAAAAAATAAGGTGACCAGATTTTAACATTGGTAAAGAGGGACACCATTGGGCGGAGGTGGGGGGGTTGTTGATTAAAAAAAAATTTTTTTCACTTAACAAATGTGGCAAGAAAATTTGTAAAATGGGGCAAAACTCAATAAATTTCCCACTTAACAACATAATTTTTGGGCTCAATTGTGGTCGTGCATTAAGGACTACCTACACTTATCTTCAGTGTTACTTCATTCTGCTGTAGCATTAAATTTCATGTAGAACAAGCTTGTTCTTTCAGAATTGTGGAATTGTTATGTAACTGTCTACCTTTAGAAAAGTTTCTCTTGAGTTAAACTCAGCTCCTATAATTTTATTGATGTGTCATAATTTTCTTAGCAGTAGTATGGAAATTGTCAGTTGTTTTGGACAATTTTTAATATCCCACTATCCCCCACCTCCTCTTTCTCCTTTTTGTCCTTTCTCCTCCTTCCCCCCAAAAAGAGAAAGAGAGGGAGAAAGAGGAGGTGGGGGATAGGATCCTTGCTGCTTTCTGAGCTGCAATGAGGTGCCACGAAAAGAAAGCATTCACAACCCCCCACCCCACCCCCCAAAAAGGATAATCAAGGAGTTGTGGAAATGATGTTGAGTGAACTGCACCTCAGCTGTCAAAATCAAAAATGAACCTGCAGAGTCTTCCAGCAGAGCTTTGTCAAACTTGATCATCGGAAGCCGCAACTAATTAACTACATATTAACAATCCACTTAGAGATCTTAGGAGGAGAAACTCATTTCGGAGTGCCTGGCTTCAGCCAAAAACCCCGGATTGGGAGCAGCAAGAGCTGGGAAGTCACACTTCGCACGGCAATCCCGGTAGGTTTCCTGCTGGGCAAAAGGGCGATTAGTTTGCCTGCTCGATGCTAACTCGCAAGTCACCCTCTCCTCCCAGATTTCTCTCTCCCTCCCGCTCCTGCTTCGCAGCATCCTCACTTCCCTTGGCCGCCACCATCCTCCCACAGCACACTCTTCCCACCGCCGCCACCATCCTTGGACTGAGGCTCAAAAAGCAGCAAAGCCCAGGCGAAGCGACGCGCAGCTGAGCAAAGGCGGCGGGTTCTTAAGGTTCCCCCCTTTCTCCGGCCAAGGACTTCAGAGAACGGCAGGTCCCCAAAAATGTCAAAGACGCTGGGCATGCCGCGTAAGTTCCCGCCCCCGCCCTCATGCCCGCGCCTGTTCTTTTTGGAGGCCTGGCATCTTGGGCAAGTCCAGGGACCTTGCAAAGGCTGCACCACATAAGTTCGGAAGCCGTCTCTCGTGATGTTTGCAAGCCAATCAAGAGTGTGGCTTTGAAAACCTGCGGCGTGATCATGCTGCACGGGAGCGAGTGTCTCTCCCCGAATATGGAGGACGTATCCTAGAAAATCAATAAGACCCGCTGGCAGCCCGTATCTGCCACGGCCTTGCAGCCTCTTTACATTGGTAAAGATTAAAAAATTTTAAAAAATCGGGACTTTTTAAGAACGTCACGGTACGCGTGACAAATTGTGCAAAATCGTGACTGTCCCGCAAAAATCGGGACGTCTGGTCACCTTAGTAAAAAGTAAACTAGAGCTGGCTGTGGGACTCAAGCAGAACCCTAAGTATGAAAAGGGAAGTGAGAGGTCCACTGTGTTGGAGTTTTGTGTGGTTGTAGTGGGAGGTTATTCTTGTGAAACCTGAGGAATTCCTAAACACTGACTTCACTTTCATCTTTTCCCCTAAAATGCAACTGTGTTCAAATAGAACTGATAAAGGGGAATAGTGGCAACCCAAGGTAAATAGAAAGACACCTGGAAGAACTGATTGGCATAATGAATTGTGAGTCAGCAGAACCAGTTCAATGACAGCTGAGAGTAGGAAGGACCTGCTGGATGTCCCTTTGGAGCCCCTTTCTGTGGTCTTCAGCAAATAATGGAGGATGAACCAAAAGACTGGGGAAGAGCAAATGTTATTTCTAGCTTGCAGAGGGGGGAATTGAACACCTAGGGGATAACCTGGGGATCTACAGAATTCTCTCATTGACAAAGATTCTAGACAAAGCTCTGAAACAGACTGTTAAGCAGTTTGTGAGCATTTAGAAAAGCATCCTTGGTAAAAATGTTTATCCAGAACAAGCCATACTAAACCATCAGCTCTTCAAGGTAGCCCAAGTTAGGAAACAGATTCCACAAGAAATACTAGAAATCTCCTTAACCGAGACAGGCTCTAATAACAGAACCCTGAAATCTTGATTTTTCCCTCCCTGTTTTATTTTATTATTTTATTTATATAGTCACCCATCTCACGGAAATCTTTTATTCCTAATACATTCTGCCTGGATAATTTGGACCTTTGAATTTCATTTCCATGCAAATAAGTTATTCACATGGCTTATTTTGATGGGGTGCAGGAATCTACTATCATTCTGTATCATCTGACTATTTTACTTCTCAGAGAATTTGATATGAATAGCCAATTGTAAATTCTAATAAAATGTTGCAGCAAATGTTACTTTCAGTTTAGTGAGGCTTTCTAGAAATATGTCATCTATTTTTAAAAGTGTGTGTGTTTTAAAAAATGAAGTAAACAAGACAGCGTTTTTTTATTATTATAACTTTATTGATTTTCAAAAATACAAATTTAGGATAAACAGAGATGAAAAATTGAAGAAAAAAGATCAAGAAGAGAAAAGATAGAGTGCAAAAAGATAAAGAAAAGAAAAAGATAAAATAAAGAGAATGACTTCTAACTTTCTCTGGTACAAAATGAATTTTTAAAAACCCATAAAACTCTTATTCTAAGGTTAATATTTGTCTATATAATTTCAATAAACCTAATTCTAATTATTAAATCCCATTAATGAACATTTCATTTCTTTCCATTTCTACAACAAATCCAAAAATGGTTTCCAAGTGGAAATAAAGTAGTCAAACTCTTTTCTTTAATCAAAGCTATCAATTTTGCCATTGGCACCAGTTCCATCAGCTTCAGCTCTTCCATTGTAGGCATTTGTAAGTCCTTCCACCTTTGAGCTGTAGTGGTAGGTGGTTAGAAGGCTACTTGCAGGCTAATTCAGCTCTGACAGGAGTTTGATCCTCACCAGCTCAAGGTTGACTCAACCTTCCATCCTTCTGAGGTCGATCAACTGAGAACCCAGATTGTTTGGGGCAATATGCTGATATGCTCTATAAACTATTTAGAGAAGGCTGTAAAGCATTGTAAAAGCCTAAGTGCTACTTCTATAAAAGTTTTGCTGTTCTTAGCATACATAAAAGCAACTTTCCATAAGATGTTTCCATTTGTTTGTCATTAATTCCAATAGAAAAATCTCTAATTTCAATTATACTTTCACTTTTAAAGTCTTCTGAATCAGAATACTTATGTGGTCCCAATATTTTCTAGCTTTATTTACCCAGCAAGGATGAAAAAACGTACCCTCAGTGTGTTTGCATTTCCAACAAATATTTGAAATTTCCATATACATTATTCACATGAGGGGTCCTTGGTGCTCTCTGAGCTTGCTTGTTTTCTTGCAAATGTTTCATTACCCTAACTAGGTAACATCATCAGTGCTAGACTATGATGATGCTAACTAGTTAGGGTAATGAAACCTCTGCAAGAAAACAAGCAAGCTCAGAGAGCACCAAGGACCCTTCATTTCAACCCTGAGCTGCAGATATTCTCCTTTATTGGTACATTATTTACAGTTTATCGCATGTCATGTATCAGTGATTCATCAGTTTATACAAATTCTCTTTTAAGATTTATGGTTCAATGTAAATGTCAACCCTGTTTTTTACAAAGTCTCCAACTGATCAAACTGCATATTATAACCAAAATGTTTTGCCCACTTTATACTGTCTAATGTGTTCATCCCATTTCCCTTTTCAATAAAAGTTTATCTTAGCAATAACATGATTATTTGTACTCAACTCCATATCAAATTCACAAGAGCCAAGGTGGCGCAGTGGTTAAATGCAGCACTGCAGGCTACTTCAGCTGACTGCAGTTCTGCAGTTCAGCTGTTCAAATCTCACCAGCTCAGGGTTGACCCAGCCTTCCATCCTTCCGAGGTGGGTAAAATGAGGACCCGGATTGTTGTTGGGGGCAATATGCTGACTCTGTAAACCGCTTAGAGAGGGCTGAAAGCCCTATGAAGTGGTATAAAAGTCTAACTGCTATTGCTATTGCTACTTACTATTTTTAAATTCATAATTCTTATCAAATTTAAATCCTTTTATTAAATGAGCATAGGGAAATCAATGTAGCCTTCCAACTGCAGTTTTTCTCTTGTTTTTAACTTAAATTCTTCTTGGGGAAAAAATCAGTATAAATTAGACATTTTTTATTTAAGTACCATAGGATTGACAATCATTAAGAGGTTTTAATAATACCTATTCCAAATTATCAGTATAGTACCTGTCAGGCCTGCAGTTATATCCCTTTTAGGATCTTTGGCCTGCCACACTCTCTCTTATTTCATTATGCTGTTTTATTAGTGTAATAGTTGGGAGGGGGGAATAGAAAGGAGTAGAATTGTGGAATATGTTGTTGTCATTCTTTTCTAGAAGCCCAAGGTCATCTTTTGTCTCCGCACCTCTGCACCTGACCGGAACCAGCTGGATGGAGATGCCAGTGTGGAAGAAGAAGATTGGATCATGTGATGAATTTGTGGGTGTGGGGAAAAGATCATGAACTTTCAACTGTTTGGGAATCCTAGGTAACTTCCAGAATTGGGATTCCACAGATGTGCTAAGATGTTTGACTTATTCAATTGGAACTTTAAGGATCGTTTTGCCTTGGATTCTGATTTAATTCTGCATGATACTTGGAACGCTGACAGTACGTCTGATAAAATGCTTTTTAAAATCTACATTAACCATAATTTTATTGTATCACGAATAGCAGTGCCAGCCAAATTTTAAGTCAAATCCTTCCAGTTCCATTACTCACCGATTTCGTAAGGTCAGTCACTCTTTCATTCATAGTATAAGTAGTCCTCAAACTCATGGCAATTAATTCAGCAACCAGTTTAAATTATGATAACACTAAATAAAGGAACTTACAATCTGTACCTGAAGTTATGACACCCCCTGCCCCCCATGGTCACATGAATAAAATATGGGCACATATCAAATCAATCTCCCTTACAACCAATTGCAGAAGTGTTGCAGCTGTCACTCACCTATCTTTCGAAGAGGTGGGTTGCTTATTTTTTTTACTACCAGTTTGGGGGGGGTGACACTTGCGTTTATGTGCAGAAATGTCTGGGTGGGTGGGCAGAGCCTCCCACCACCACTACTACTGATTTCCCTGATCTGGGCCAAACTGGCAGCAACCCACCTCTGATCTTTCCCCATCCCACTGGGTCCCACCTCTTGGGCGTCTTCTACCTCACTCCACTTTACCTCTTTTGAACATCGCTTCCCCAAGGAGAAGCAGCCAAGCGCTGCATGGCCATTTTGGAAGTAGTTGTGATGCAACATCATTCTGGGCAAAAGACCTGCTCACTACAGTGGCTAGACTCCAGGGATTTGCATGGTACAATCAATACAAATAACGAGGCCAGAGCTGCTTTACAGGAGTTTTTAATTTTGTACTTGAAGGGGATTCAACTGGGGAGCAAGTTAACTTTTAGATTTCAGTCCAACTTCAGAGGTTATTCTTGTCTGTATCATATTTCTAAAGTGATGCCAGCAAAAGTTGAGTTAGCGCTAGGGGTTTGCCCAGATGTGGGTTTCAGGAGGTACGGTACGGTACACACGTAACCAGTGCCAAAAATCCGGCGTACATTTGCGTACCGGGGCTTCCTGAGGCCCCGTACTGGAACGGTCCCTCCCGTGGCCCGCCCGCCCCCCTCGCTCCCCTCGCCCGCCCAGTCGCGCCTCTTTCTCTCTCCCTCTCTCTCTCTCTCTCTCTCTCCCAGCCAGTCCGCACCATGCTTGCCCCACTTGCAAGCAAGGCACTTGCTTTGCCGGACTCAGCTGTTGGAAGAAGCCCACATTTCCTTCTCTTTGACAAGTGCCTTGCAAAACCAGGAGGTTGCAAACCGCTTCTCAAGTGAAGGAAAGGGGAGGGGGACAGACTTCTTCAGATGAGCCCAGAAAGGCCACTTTGCCCCCGCTGCTCTCCTTCCCGCACTGCAGGTGCAGCCTCAAGGGGAAGATGTCCTATCAAGGCAACAATATCCTTCGGATCACAGTGAGGTGAAGTGCCCTCAGGCATATTCTGCTGACCTTGAGCAGCCAAGGCAGGTGAGTGGGAAGCTCCAAAAGTCCGGCAAGAAGGGGAGGGGATGCCTGGTGGGGGGACACAGCTTCCCTCTGAAGCCACACTTGGCCCGCTCAGCTCCTGGGGATGCTTTCCCGGTCGGCCAACAATTTATAAACAGAAATTAACCATCTTCTTTTAAACTTTCAATTTCAATGAGAATTTAAGAAGTTTTAGAAAAATTCTCATTGAAATGGAAAGTTTAAAAGAAGTTGGTTAATTTCCATTTATAAATGTCACGTGGTGGCGGTGCATGAGCTGTCAACCGGCACTTGGCCAGGGTGGCAGGGCTGTCCTGGAGCATCTCCCAGCTGGGAAGGGGCTCCAGGAGAAAGCAGGCCGCCAAAAGCCCAACAGGACACAAAGGAGCGGCCACCCAGCAGAACAGGTTGGTGGGCTGGCGGGGAGGTTGCGCGAGCCTGGAGGCAGTGGGGAGGTGGGGGTAGAGACTGCCCTGGGCATCTGCAATGGGCAGCAACCTGCCACCTGCAGCTCTCAGAGGAAAGAGGGAGGGAGACGAGCCCCGGGCCTCATCTCTGCCTCCGTCCTCGAGAGCTGGCTTTGGGGATGGCCAGCCTCTCCCGCCACTGTGCCCTCCACTCGCCTTCCACCCAGAGGATCTGCCAGCGGAGTGCCTCCCATTTCACCTCTCACAAGACTGGGTGCAGCGTAACATATAGTGAAGATGCATCCATTTCACCACCACCAGCAACAGTGTGGTAGCGGCGGCGGTGGCTGGTCTCTGCTTCTGTGGGCATGGCTGCTCTCTGCCCCCTGTGCTTTGAAGCCTGGCTGGAGATAAGCACCACTGAAGTGGCACTTCACTTGCTGCAGCTCAGACACTAGGGAGGCGGGAAGGCGGGAGTAGCACTGTCCAGGTTTAGGGAAAGGCGGCCAGGGCCGGGCTGCTGCAGCCGATCCTCCACTGACCCCTAAAGAAGAAGTGACTCCTCTTCCTTCTGAAGGAAGGAAGGAAGGAAGGAAGGAACAAAAGAAAGAAAGAGCGAGAGAGAGACACAAGAAGAAAGGAAGGAAGGAAGGAAGGAGGGAGGGAAGAAATAAAGAAAGAAAGAAAGAAAGAGGGAGGGAGAGAGTGACACAAGAAAGAAGGAAGGAAGAAGAAGAAAAAGGAAGGAATGAAGGAAAGAGGGAGGGAGACACAAGAAAGAAGGAAGGAAGGAAGGAAGTGGGGTAGAGAGACACAAGAAAGAAAGAAAGAAAGAAAGAAGTAAGGAAGGAAGGAAGGAAGGAAGGAAAAGAAAGGAAAGAAAAAAGAGAGGGAGGAAGGAAGGAAGGAAGGAAGGAAGGAAGGAAGAAAGGAAAGAAAGGAAGGAAGGAAAGAAAGAAAAAGAAAGAGAACTTATTATCACTATTGAGCCCAAAATTTTGATTGCTAAACAAGAGTGTTGTTAAATGAGTTTCATCAGATTTTACAAGTTAATCACTCCCACCCGGTCACATGACCAAGCTACACCCACAAAATAGGCCACACCTACAGAATAGGTTCTAAAAAAGTTTGAAACCCACCACTGGGCCTGCCACTTTTTACCAGAACAAAATAGGATTTCTGGCTTGAGATGCTGCTACCAATTGCTGCTAGGAAGCCTTAGTGAATTCTTTTTTCTTCTTCTGTGATAAATATTTGTATTGTTTTTTTCAGCAACACAAAGTCGTGGATGGAGTGCTCAATTAACAGAATAACACAGCTGGAAGGGACCTTGGAGGCCTTCGAGTCGAAAGCCCTGTTCAGGCAGGAAGTCCTATACCATTTCAGGCAAATGGTTAATTTTTCTAACTGCAAACTTCTCCTTAGTTCTATGCTGGATCTCTCCTTGATTAGATTCCATTGACTGTTTCTTGTCTTGTCTTGTCTTATGATGCTTTGGTAAATATGTTGACCTCTTCTCTTTGGCAACCCCTTACATATTAGAACACCGCTATCTTGTCATCCCTAGTCCTTCTTTTCACTAGACTATACAATTCCTGCAACCGTTCTTCATAGGTTTTAACCTCCAGCTCCCTAATCTTCTCTGCACTTCTTCTAGAGTCTCAACATCTTTTTTTATATCATGGCAACCAACAGTTAGGTTCTCTTTATATCATTTTAATTTCCTAATCAGTTCACTCTTGGCCTGGAAACCTTCAACATAAAACAGGGTTGAGAAGGATGAGCCTTGCTGCACATTTTACCTTCTTCCTCCGTATCGGATTGGAGAGCAGTGGGTAGAGCAGCCAATTAAGTTTGGCAAATGTCTGCAGAAGGGAGTTCCTGGACTATGACTGGAATGAAATTCCAGTGCTGCTTCTGAAAAAGCCATCTGATATATTTGTTTGCTGTGTCACTATTTAGCATGGACCAGCCTCTGCTCCAAGTCTGCTTCCAAAGTTACAGTAGGATGTATTTCCAGGAAGGAATTATCAGTTCAGACAACTGTGAAAATATATGGTGGTGGGACCACCCATCCCACACCCTTCCAATGAATTAGGAATCTTTTTAAAGTACAGGTAATCCTCAATTAAGTATCATAATTGGGACTGGGAAGTCCATCATTAAGGGATGTGGTAGTCACTAAATGAGGACTACCTGTACACAACACCCACAGCATTGCCTTGGTATTCTAGACAAATTGTCAAAGAAAGCTAGATGCCAAGCTGAGTGGTCCATAGTTTCCTCCACTTCCACCCCCTTTGACGTTGGCTTTTCTTAGGTCCTTTGGCAACTCCCCAGTGGCCAAGATTTATTATCTCCAGTTTCAGGAATTTTCATCTATCTTGAGCTCCTTTTCCCATTACTTCTCTTGCAATCTTAGTTTTATGTCTCTAGTTTATTAAAATCCATTTTTGGTGCCAAGATATTAAATGTGCTTAGTTTCATTTTGCCTTAAAATCAAGAATTCTAGCATGGCCAGATCATTTTCCACCCCTCTGCAGTAATGGTTCATGTTCACATCCTCTTGTCCTCGATAAATACCCTGACACTAGCTAGCAGACATCTCACCATGTGGTAGTAAGGTGGAGGGGGTTGGAATCTACTTAAATTCAAGCAACCTATATAGACTGCTGTAGACAAGCATTCTCCTTCCGTGGCCATTTTGGCTTGGGCTATAGAAGGGATGAGACATCTAACTTCCTCACTTTAGTGGCCAGAGATCTCATCATTTTTACTAATGACCTGAATGAAGGGGTTGTGTGGATGATTATCAAATTTGCAGATGATACAAAATTCTAAATGGTGGCTAACAAGTGGTCATTGGGAAAAATGCAAATTACTCCTATATAGAGGGATAAAAAAGGGGAAGCAAATTACAGGATGGGAGAGAACAGGCTTGGCAGTGGAAAACATGAAAAGGATCTGAACATTGAACTTGACCCTGATTGAACGATGTGATGCAGCTGCTGGAAAAACAAATGATCCCTTATGGTATATTAATTGAAGCATAATTCAGATCACGGGGCAGCATTTCCCATTCTATCTTGGTTAGATTTCCCTTCCCCCACAATAATGTGGCCAGTTCCATGCATGAAATTCTATAAAGGATATTGACAAACTGGAGTCAGTTCAGAGGATGGCTAGCAAGGCGATAGGGGAACTGGAAACCAGATCCTATGAGAAATAATTAAGGGAACTGGACTGGCTGGGGGAGACATGATAACAGACTTCAGCCATCTAAAGTTTTAGCAAACATAGCAGGGAGTAAATTTATTCTCTGTTGACTTGGAGGACAGGAACAAGTTAGAATTATGAGAAGATTCAGAATAGACATCTAGAGGGATGCCCTGATGGTAACAGCATTCAAATGATGGAGAAGGCTGCCTCATAGAAAGCAGGAGACTTTCAGAGGGGGGATTGCCAGATACTGGGCCAAGAAGTGTGTTTGACTAGACTTCTCTAGGATCTCTTTCAATCTGTTGTTCTATAAGCTTTATGAACAACCACATGATGCAATTGGGTGAAGTGTACCATGCTTGGTTCAAAACCAGAGCTCAGGAAGGTTGGGCACAGAGCTGAGGAGGTTTCTAGCACCAGGAACAGAGGCTGTCTGCCAGCCTTTTGACCACAAACGCTGCCACATGTGCTAGCTGTCTCAGTTCCAGCAACTGATTGGGGAGGAGAGAGGGGCTTACTGCTGGGGCCTCTATTTAGTCCCTGGGAATCGGAATGCAAGGAACCAGCTCAAGTTGGCCATGGGTGGCCCCTCCTTTACCCGTTCACACCCTTGACCTATAGGAAGGTCTGAGACTGCCCAAAGATGTTGAGCCTGACCAACCGGTCTCAAAAGGGGTGATGCTCCTGCAGTCACAACTGCCCTTCCTTCCACAGTCAGATGCTGGATATGGCAGCAATACACTACCCAGCTCTGTGATGCTGCAGGGTCTCTGAGGTGGGGTGTGGGAGGAGTCACTGAATGGGTATTGTTACGGCCCAATTGCCTGGAGACTGAGGTAAAGCTGAGGACACTCCCTCTGTTCCTCCTGGTGACTCCCCAGATTAACCTCAGTCTTCGGCCTAACAGGAGCTATTCAGTGACTCTCCGAATTTAATTTTTATTTCTTATTAGTCTTTTACTTTTTTTTGCGATTTGACCTTACTGGCTTCAGGCCTTTGGCCTTTAGCTTCATTTTTCTTCATTTTTCTTCTTTTTGCCTTTGTCGGACCTCCTGCCTCTTCCTGCTGTGCCCATTCCTGCCGAAGCACGAGCTACACTCGCTGCTGCCTTACGGGCCCTGAGCCACTGGCTCCTGGTGGAGGGGGGGTCTCCAGACCTCGCGCGCCACAGCCATTTTAAAACGGCAAGGAGAAAAGGCTCCAGGAGGACTGTGGAGCATCAAGAGGGAAGGAGCGGCCCCGCCAGATCCTCCTCAGGCAATCGGACCACATGATCGGCGGTCGCCAATTTGAGCACGTGGGTGCACGCGCAAGGTGTGGAGGCGTACTGATACCAGTCAATGCATCGCCTCAGCACCGAGCAGCAGCAGAAGAAGAAGACTCTTTCGGGCCCCAACTCCAGCAGCTATCGGGGAGATTCCAGCCCAGATCGGTGCCCAGGTCTCTTTCGGCCCGCGGATCAGCGGGTGAGGAAGAACGTGGATCCGAAAGAGCATCGGATCTGTGAGGATAGAGACCACAGCTTGGAAAGAGGAGGTAGAGAGAGTGAGAAAACACCTAATTGTGAGTACTGCGGTGGCAGAGGCCACCCGGAGCAAGGGAGCGGCTGCCCCAAGCCCTCCAGGGGGTTCAGACCCTGGCGAGGGAACCTCTCGAGAGGTAGGCCCTGGGTCTAGGGGGAGATCGCTTCCCAGCAAGTGCTCCTCCAAGTCATCCAGGAGGGACAAGCCTAGGCAGAAGGCCCCTCGAATCAGAGCAGCTGGGAGGAGGACTAGGGATACCATCAGCCCATCCCCAGCCAGGTCACATTCCCCTCGCAGGCCCCCTCCCCTAGGTGAGGAGCCTGGATCTCCAGGCCCAGGGAAAGATTCTAGGGAGGGTAGCCCTTTGTCTCCTCCCTTGTCACCTTCCCACTTGCCCAGAGAGAGAGGGGATCCCTTTGGGTGCAGGGATGAGCCCCCCAGACAGCGTCTGGAACCCTCATCTTCTGACTTCATGCATGGCAGGGAGCCCCCTATCCTCTCCCCTGCCTATCTAGAGCTCCCTAAGAGTTTCCAGCTAGTGCTAGCCAAGGCCATTGCAGATGGCATTTCTTCAGGCATGCAGCACCAGTTCCAGGGAGCCAGGCACCGGTCTACTCGTGGGGCTCCATGAGAGCACACTGTCCAACCTGAGGCCTCAGCTTCCAGGGACACCAGGGAATCCTCATCCTCCACTGCCAGCGAGGGCTCAGAGTCTGAGGGGGAGGTGCAGAAGGATTTGGGGTTCTCAGATGATGAGGAGTCCTCAGCCCCAGAGGCACCTAGCACCACAGGCCTATTCCCCCCTGCTCTATTTAGTTCCTTACTGCACAAGGCCAAAGTCACCGCAGACCTGGACCCCCCACCGTCTTCAGATCAGAGCTCAGCTACCCCTGGCATGAGTGGGGGGAGGAAGAAGAAACAGGCTCCCTTCTACAGGCCCCAGGTAGACAAGGAGGAGATTCCCATTCCAGACCTCTTCTTGGAAGTACTTAAGTACCAGTGGTACAAGCCAGGCTCCTTCCTACGCCAGGGAGTAATGATCATAGGTATTATAACCTCAATGCCTCTTTCTCCCAAGCATTACAGGTACCCTCCATAGATGCCCCAGTGGCAGCATTGGCTTCCGCTTCCATCGGGGTAACAGGAGATATCTCCAACTGCCTGAAGGCAGAGGACAGGAGAGCGGAGCTGGTCATGCGAAGGACCTTCCAGGCTGTCTTTTGGGCGATCAGGACGGCAACAGCCACCTCATTCTTCAACAGGTCCACCCTCCTATGGCTGGAACAGATCCAGGACAGGACACCAGCATCAGATGTAAGACTGCATCTGGACATCACCAAGCTGTTGGCGGCTACCCAGTTCTCAGTGGACACGACCCTGGACGCGGTAAAGTATTCCTCCAGGGCTTTGTCATCCTCAGTGGCTTCCAGATGCCTCTTGTGGCTTCGCCACTGGCAGGCCGAGTTCCGGAAAAAATGGCACCTGGCAGAAGCGGAGCACACAAGAGACAAGCTTTTTGGAGCTGCATTGGATCCCATCCTCGTCGAGGATAAAAACAAAAGGAAGGTCTTCCCATCCACCACCAGACACGCAGACCACTGAGCAGCGCCCTACACCAGGGGAGCCTCTTACCGGCCACTGGAGCATGACAACCAGCCACAAAGGTACTCTGCTCCCAGGTACTCCAGACAGGGGGACAGGCAGTTCTCCAGGGAGAGGTTTAGACACCAGCAGGCTGGCAAGTGGCCCTTTCAAGGGGGGCAGCCACTCTTTCCACAGGGAAAGTGACCCCTCAGGTACTGCTCTCCCTTCGCTGGTGGAGGTCTCCCTCCCTGGCCAAGGGGTCTCTTTTCAGGGAACCGGACAGGCTGGTCCTCACCATGGATGCAAGTCTGTTCAGCTGGGGGGGCTCACCTGCAGTCCCAGCTGGCCCAGGGCTGGTGGACACCGATGGACCTGTGGAAGAACATCAACTGGCTGGAGCTCAGAGCAATCAGCTTCAGCGTACCTTGGAGGAAGCTAACTATCTTGACCCCTTCCAGTCTGGCTTCAGGCCCGGTTACAGCACAGAAACCGCTTTGGTCGCATTGACCGATGATCTCTGGAGAGCCAGAGATGGAGGCCATGCGTCCATCCTGGTTCTCCTTGACCTCTCAGCGGCTTTCGATACCATCGACCATGGTATCCTTCTGCGACGACTGCGGGAGGTGGGGGTGGGTGGCACTGTTTTGCAGTGGTTCTCCTCCTACCTCTCGGACAGGTCGCAGTCGGTGTTGGTGGGGGGGCAGAGATCGTCCCCGAGGCCCCTTACTTATGGGGTGCCGCAGGGCTCGGTCTTATACCCCCTACTATTTAACATATACATGAAACCGCTGGGCGAGATCATTCGGAGGCACGGGATAAAATACCATCAATATGCGGACGATACACAGTTGTATCTGTCCGCCCCGTGCCAACTCAATGAAGCGGTGGAAGTGATGAACCGGGGCCTTGAGGCTGTTAAAGAATGGATGAGAGCTAACAAACTGGTGCTCAACCCGGAAAAGACCGAGTGGCTGTTGTGTTTTCCTCCCAATAATTTGGCTAATGTTCCATCAATCAGGCTGGGGGGACAAAATTTATACCCCTCAGACAGGGTCCGCAACTTGGGAGTCCTCCTGGACCCACAGCTGAGTTTTGACCATCATTTGTCAGCTGTGACCAGGGGGGCATTTGCTCAGGTTCACCTGATGCGCCAGTTGCGGCCCTACCTGAACCGGGAGGCCCTCACAACAGTCACTTGAGCCCTTGTGATCTCTAGGCTGGAATACTGCAATGTGCTCTACATGGGGCTGCCCTTGAAGAGCATCCGGCGACTTCAGCTAGTCCAGAATGCGGCCGCGCGAGTGATCGTGGGCGCACCACGGTTCGCCCACATAACACCGATCCTCCGTGAGCTGCGCTGGCTACCTGTTGATCTCCGGGTGCACTTCAAGGTCCTACTTACCACTCACAAAGCGCTCCATGGTAGTGGATCTGGCTATTTGAGAGACCGCCTTCTGCCAATTACCTCCCTGCGTCCCATCAGATCGCACAGGGTAGGCCTCCTCCGAATTCCATCCGCCAGTCAGTGCCGACTGGCGACTACGCGGAGGAGAGCCTTCTCAGTCGCAGCTCCGACGCTATGGAACAATCTCCCCGTGGAGATCCGCACCCTCACCACTGCCCAGGCCTTCCGCACGGCCCTTAAGATCTGGCTATCCCATCAGGCCTGGGGATAAAAATCTTAGTTTGTCCCCTCCCAAATGATGAATGAATGTTGTGCTTTATTTTTAATATTATGTATTGTCTTATGTCTTTTGTCTTTGTACCCCCCTCCCCGTGTTTTGTAAGCCGCCCTGAGTCCCCTCAGGGAAAAGGGCGGCCTATAAATTATAATAAACACTCTAAACACACTCAATCCACCTAGCCCTTCGCCGGTTCAAACAGACGGTCTCAGGGAATCACATCTTGGTCCTGGTGGACAACGTGGTGGACAACGTGGTGGCAAAGGCTCACATCAACAAGCAGGGAGGCACTCACTCCGTGTGTCTGCCTCTGTTTTGCTGCTTGCTTTCAGCTGCCATTGAAACGGGGAGGGGGCATTCTATGTGGGTGGGGAAGTGTCAGCACAAGAGTGACTGTAAAAGGGAGGTGTTTTCACCATCTACTGCACATGTTGCAGATAAAGGATTTGCCACCCAGGCCAACTGTCCGGCATACCAGCCTGATGAAGCTTTTTGAAGATGTCTCCCACATGACACCTGTGGGGTGTACTGATTGGACTATGGGCTGAGGTTACCAGGGGGAGAGGGTTGGATCACATATTTATATCTACGATTATGTGCGCTTTTGCCTCAGACCTTGCTTTGCCTAGCTACTATCTACTCATGACCAGTAAAAGTACTCTTAATTCTGCAAAATAGAGTTGAGTGGTTTCTTTCTTGGTTACTGAGCGAAGCAGCCCTGACATTAAGCAAGGTCTCAGACACGCATTCATCCCGGAGCTGATAACTTCCAAGGGGAGTGCACCCAATTCCTACACCCCCCCCCCCCCTGGAACATGTCCCAGCAAGGCAGCGACCAGGGGGATGAGGAGAGCCTCATGAAACAATTTGCAGAGGTTTGAAAAGGAAACATTCCAGTCATGACCCTGGAAAAGAAGCAGATCTCCATGGAACAGAGGAGAGGTCTGTAGAGAGATTGCTCTGCCTGAGAGAAGCCGGGGGAGCTGAAGGTGGAACTGATCAAAATGACTTACCCGTGACCCCACTGACAACAGCCAAAAACATTCCAAGAGGAGGAGGGGCCCCCTGCAGACGCTGGATGGCTAAAGCCTCCCCCCAGAGTGTGAAGTGTGATTGGGGGACAATCAAAAGATTTATGGTTCTCCCTCAGGCAGCTATGGAATTACATGCAACAGTTCAGAGACATATTTTTAATTGAAGAAGCCAAGGTAAGAAAAATTACTATGGCATTGGGAAATAAGGCAGCCATTTGGATGGAGGCCCTGCATGATGCTGACCCCCCCCCCCCCTACTGAGAGACTATAAAAGATTTATGGCTGCTCTGAGTAAATACTTTGATGATTCGCTCACAGAGCGACAAACAAAAGCTAAAATTAAAACCCTTACCCAGGGAAACAAGAACTGTGTAAACAGGGGGTTCCTCTCCAAATTGCAGTTCTGCTATGAACTGGCTGTGGAGATGGGAAGTGATTTAGTCCATGACAATTATAACGAAGATAGTGGGAGAGAGAAGGCTACCCTCCCCCAACCTCCCCCCCCCAGGAGCTCCAAATGGAAGGAAAAGTGGCTCTGCAAGCAAGCCCAGATTTCTCATCCCCAAACTGAGCCCAAGGGCCTCTATTAGGGGGGAGAGGAGGCCAAAGAAACTGCCTGGGAGGAGGAGGGAGACCGCCATGAAGGCATTGGAGGCCTGTCCGCAAATCCACCCTGCCCTAGGAGAGGAGGAATCACCCTCCTCATCGGAGGAAAGTGAAACCAAAACTGATGATGATCATCAAGTAAGCTCCCGATCAGGGCCCATAACTATCCCAGTGGAACTTAAGGTGCCCTCTACTGGAGCGCAAGAAAAGATGCTGGCTCTTTTAGATTTGGGTTGCACACATTGCATCGTTAGCCCCGAAGTAGTGGAAAAATTGGGTCTGACTAAAAACTTTGAAGGTCCCAATTGCTTTTCGCCAGTTGGCTCGATAGCTGGAGGGAGTCCGGCCCATTTTGGGACTGAGCCAATAGACATGTGGATGGGAACTCACCAAGAGTCAATAAGTTTTATTGTGGCTCCAGGGATGGACCGGCCTCTTATATTAGGCTTACCCTGGTTGCACAAATGGAATCCACACATCAATTGGAGGAAAGGGTGGATACGCATCTGATCTGTTACACCCCCTGAAGGAGAGGGGGAGGCTCCCAAGCGGAGTAACGCTGACCCCAACCTAGCAGCCAGGGGGCAAGAAAAATTTGAGGGGGAGAAAATCCCAAAAGAATATTAGGACCTGAAAGATGTTTTCAGTGAAAAGTCATCTGATAAATTACCCTCACACCGTGCCACTGATTGCAGCATTGATATTCTTCCCAGAGTAAAACTTCCAAAACCTCAGATTTATTCAATGACCCCTCGTGAAATGGATGAGTTAAGAAAGTTTATTGACAAAAATTTGCAGAGGGGTTTCATTGAGCCTACTAGGCCCCAGGTGGCTGCCCCAGTTCTGTTCAGAGAAAAGAAAAATGGCTCCTTCCGCTTAGTGGTGAATTATAAAAATCTGAACACTATCTGTATTCAGAATCTCTACCCGTTGCCATTAATGAAGGACATGCTGGCCCAGTTGGGTAAAGGAAAAATTTTCACGAAATTAGACCTGCGAGAGGCCTATTACAGAGTAAGAATTAAGGGAGGTGACGAGTGGAAAACTGCGTTCAACTGCCCTCTTGGTTGTTTTCAATTCCAGGTACTGCCATTTGGCCTACAGGGCGCGTCAGATGTTTTCATGTAATTAATTAATGACGTTTTGCATGATCACCTCTACAAAGGCGTGATGGTCTATCTATTTTTTGTGACTTCTTTTTTTTATTAAACATTTTTGGGAAAAAAAACACAAACTTTTACAAATGTTTAGTTCCCATCCCCCACCTTCCCCCCCAAGCCTCCCCAACCTTCCCCCTCCCCCCGACTTCCCAGAACCAATACAGGGTATAAATCTTTAACAAAGAGAATCTAAAGTACAATTTAAGAAAAAAAACCAAAAAAGATGGTGAACAACGTATTTCCATTGAACTCTAGCTCCTCCTTGCTGGACTAACTATAAATAATTTATAATTCCTAATCTCTAATCATAAACTATCTGGAGTTTCTTAGTCCCATATTTGTTTTGAGTATAATCAATCCATCTTTTCCACTCGTTTGTATCTCTCATTTGAATGGTCCTTAAGATATGCAGATATTTTGGCCATCTCGGCTAGGTTTGTTACTTTCAATGTCCATTCTTGAATAGTAGGCAAATCTTCCTTCTTCTAGTATTGCGCCACCAACAATCTAGCTGCAGTTATTAAATGCAATATCAGATTAATCTCTACAACTGTACAATCAGTAATTATGCCTAACAGAAATAATTGAGGGGTAAACTTTATCCTTTTTTTAAGAACATTTTGCATAATCCACCATATTTTAATCCAAAATGCTTCAACCTTTTTGCAAGTCCACCATATATGAAAATATGTAGCATCCATGCACTCACATCTCCAGGATTTAGGTGGTAAGTTCGGATACATAGAAGCCATTTTTTAAGGATCTAAATGCCATCTATAAAACATCTTATAAAAATTTTCTCTCAAATTTTGGGCCTGTGTAAATTTTACATTTCTCACCCATATCTTTTCCCATGTAGCCAGCATTATTGGTTCTTCAACATTTTGAGCCCATTTAATCATACAGTCTTTAACTAGTTCTGTTTCCGAGTCAATTTCTATTAGTACATTATATAATCTCTTTATATGCATTGGACTTTGATCTCTAATTTGTTTAAGTAAATTATCCTCGACTTGCATAAAGCAAATCTTTTGATCTATTTTCCATCTAGCCTGTAACTGCCCGTACTGAAACCATGTTTGAATTACCTTTTCCTTTCTTAGTACATCCAAGGGTTTCAGTTGTAGTACACCTCTTTCTGCAGTAAGAAGCTGTCTGTAAGTAGTTACATCCTGTTTTTGTACTATATTTATATTTTCTATTGCATGTCTGGGAATAGCCCACATAGGTATCTTATCGTTTAATTTATATTGATATTTTTCCCAAACCCGCAGTAGAGCATTCCTTAAAATATGACTTTTAAAATTCTTATCCACCTTTTTGTTGTATAGCAAATAAGCATGCCAACCATATACCAAATCATACCCTTCAATATTAAGTATTTTATCATCTGTTAAGTTAATCCAGTCACTAATTATAGACAGAACTACTGCATCATAATATAGTTTTAAATTGGGTAATTTCAAGCCTCCTCTTTCACGCACATCTTGCATTATTTTTAGTTTTACTCTCGGCTTCTTCCCTACCCATACAAATTTATTAATACCCTTCTGCCATTCTAGCAGGCTTGCATCTTTTTTAAGTATTGGTAATGTTTGAAAAAGACATAAAAATTTAGGTAAAATATTCATTTTCACTGCTGCTATTCTTCCCAGCAAAGATAACTGTAATTTTTCCCATTTTTTCATCTCTGTCTGTATACTATGGTCTATCTTGATGACATCCTTATTTACACGGAAACACGTGAAGAACACATGAAACTGGTCCGCTCAGTGCTTAAAAAACTCTGGGCAGCGGAACTGTATGCGAAATTGTCTAAGTGTGAATTTCATCAGGAGAAAATTGACTATCTTGGGTATCGCATCTCCCATGATGGCATCAAGATGGACCCAGCAAAGGTCCAAGCTGTCACTGAATGGGCATCCCCACACCCATACCCGCAAACAGTTGCAAAGTTTTTTGGGATTTGCGAATTTTTATCGTCAATTTATTCCCTCATTCGCCAGCATTATTAAGAACCGAGGTGGCGCAGTGGTTAGGGTGCAGTACTGCAGCCACTTCAGCTGACTGCTAGTTCTGCAGTTCGGTGGTTCAAATCTCACCGGCTCAGGGTTGACTCAGCCTTCCATCCTTCCGAGGTGGGTAAAATGAGGACCCAGATTGTGGGGGCAATATGCCAACTCTGTAAACCGCTTAGAGAGGGCTGAAAGCCCTATGAAGCGGTATATAAGTCTAACTGCTATTGCTATTGCTATTGCAGGCATCACCCTCCCTATTACGAACCTCCTGAAATCAAAGGGGGAAGCCAAACCTAGACCAGGAAAGCACTTAAATTGGACTATGGAGTGTCAAGCCGCATTTGAAAAACTAAAACGACTGTTTGCAGCTGAACAAGTTTTGAAACACCCAGACATAGATTCGCCATTTGTGGTCCAGGTGGATGCAAGTGACGTTGCAGTGGGGGCAGTATTGCTACAAACAAATGCTGATGGAAAACTACAACCTTGCGCTTACACCTCTCGAAAGCTGCCTGAGACAGAGAGACAATGGGCTAAATGGGAAAAGGAGGCTTTTGCAGTCAGGTGGGCTTTAATGACCTGGTGGCCGTCATTGAAGAAGGACATTGAGTCTTATGTGGCCAGTTGCCCCACATGTGCTGCTGCGAAGTGCCTACCAGGGAAACCCCAGGGCCTGCTCCAAGGCGTGGCCCATCAGGAGGCACCGTTGAAAGAAATATCTATGGATTTCATTGTTGAATTACCAGAGAGTCAAGGAAATACTGTGATTTGGGTCATTATGGACTTGTTTTCCAAGCAGGTTCATTTTGTTCCATGTTCCAAAATCCCGCCGGCTAAATCCTTGGCTAAATTGTTTATTACACATGTATATCACCTGCATGGTGTACCAGACTGCATTAACTCTGATAGGGGGGGTCCAATTCACCTCCTTATTTTGGAAGGAGTTTTTGAAGTTGATTGGCTCTGCCCAGGGGCTAAGCTCCTCCCACCATCCACAGACTAACAGAGCTTGTGAAAGGACTAATTCTGTTTTAGAACAGTATTGCCGATGATTCATTAATTATCAGCAAGATAATTGGGTTGAGTTGTTACCTCATGCTGAAGTGGCCTACAACTCGGTGCACAGCAGCACGGGTTTTACACCATTTAAAGTAGTGTTTGGCCATGATTTTGTACCTATTCCAGAGGTACCACGAGAAAAGCCGCAAGTCCTGTCCCTTTCAGAATGGAGTGACCAACTCCGCAAAATCAGGCCTTTGGCATACAAGCCATTGGATGCTGCTCATCGAGCACACAAGAAACAGGCTAACAAGAAGAGAATTAAGCAAAGGGAATACAAGGTTGGAGATTGTGTGTTTTTGTCTACCAAATTTCTCCAAACCACCCAGAAGTCTAAGAAACTGGGTCCTAAGTACGTCGGTCCGTTTCCTATTGTAAAGATTATTAACCTTGTATCGGTGCGACTGGAACTGCCAAAATATCTTAAACGTGTTTACCCAGTGTTTGTCAACCTTTTGAAGCCGGAACACACTTCCTCTCTGCGAGTTCCTCTACCTGTGCCACCTGCCCCTCTACTCATTGAGGGAGAGCAACATTTTGAGATTAAGGAGATTTTGGACTCTCGGAATCATAGAAATCAGATTCAATATCTCATATCCTGGAAACATTTCCCCCCCTCTCATGTTGAATGGGTTGATAAGTCCCATGTGAGGGCTCCTCAACTTTTGCAAAAATTCTACTCTACCTACCCCGACAAGCCATGACCTGAATTGGCGTGGACATTTTCACCTTTCCTTGTTCCTGTTTTCTGTTGTTTGTGCGTTTGTTCGTTCTTTTTCTGCAGGGATGATTTCCTTTCCTGACAGAGGGCCAGATGTCAGCCTCTGTTTTGCTGCTTGCTTTCGGCTGCCATTGAAACTGGGAGGGGGGAATTCTATGTGGGTGGGGAAGTGTCAGCACAGGAGTGACTGTAAAAGGGAGGTGTTCTCACCATCTACTGTGCATGTTGCAGATAAAGGACTTGCCGCCCAGGCCAACTGTCCGGCATACCAGCCTGATGATGCTTTTTGAAGATGTCTCCTACATGAGTGTACTGATTGGACTATGGGCTGAGGTTACCAGGGGGAGGGGGTTGGGTCACATATTGATATCTATGATTACGCACGCTTTTGCCTCAGACCTTGCTTTGCCTAGCTACTATCCACTCATGAACAGTAAAAGTACTCTTAATTTTGCAAAATGGAGTTGAGTGGTTTCTTTCTTGGTTACTGAGTGAAGCAGCCCTGACACCATGGCTCTTTGGAACGAGGAAAAGCGCCTGGGGTGCTAGGCAGAGCGGAACCTTCTGTCAATTCAAGCGGAGCACATCTCCAGAGTGGAGAACCAACAGGCAGACTGGCTCAGCAGGGACCATGGGGAGTGGCAACTTCATCCCAGGATCTTCGCACAGATCTGCCAGAGGTTCAGTCATCCGATGGTGGACCTCTTCACCTCTCCATCAAACACCCAGGTTCCAAGTTTCATATCATGGTTCCCAACCAGGGGGCGGTGGACACTGATTCCCTACGCTGCAGATGGCCAGCAGGCCTTCTGTATGCCTTCCCTCTGCTCCCTCTCATCCCAGGGGTTGTGAGGAAGCTAGTAGTAGAGAGGGCAGAGATCATCCTAGTAGCCCCTCACTGGCCACGACGGCCCTGGTTCGCGGACCTGGTGGAATTGTCTGTCCGCCCTCCTTGGAGTACCCCACAGGGGAGGGTGGAGCTGCGCCAGGGGAGTCTGATCCACCCAGACCCGAAGTGGCTCAATCTAACCGCCTGGCGCTTGAGCGGGAGCAATTGAGGGTGTCCCAGATCTCTTCCAGAGTCATCGCCACCCTGGAGGCTTCCAGAAGGAGATCCACCAACTGCATTTACGATGCAACGTGGACTGCATTCGCCAACTGGTGCCGTGCCAAGCAGGTAGAGCCTTCGACGGCCTCCATTCCTCAGGTACTGGACTTTCTCCAGGACAGCCTGGAAAAGGTTTGGCTCACAGCACCCTACGCAGACAGGTATCGGCTCTGGCCACCATCCTATGGGAGGAGGGCTCCCAGCCCCTTTCCCAGGTCCCAGTCATCAAAAGATTCCTCAAGGGGGTGGCCAACCTTCGGCCTCCGGTGATCCACCAGTTCCCCTCCTGGGACCTGCCCACAGTCCTCCAGGCCCTCCTGGAGCCACCGTTCAAACCCCCTAGGGAGGTTAGCCTTCAACTCTTCACCCTCAATGTGATCTTCCTCGTGGCAATCACCTCAGCCAGGAGGGTGTCCGAGCTTAACGCTCTGTCCTCTAGGGCCGACCTCTGCACCTTTCACAACAACAGAGTCGTACTCAGACTTGACCCGGCTTTCATGCCCAAGGTCAATTCCCCCTTCCAAAAGGGACAAGAGGTCATCCTTCTGGACTTCTGCCCTAATCCTTCTTCCGAGAGGGAAAAGTCCCGGCCCCGCCTAGACGTGAGAAGGGCTCTGCGCATTTATCTCAAGCGCAAGACCCCCTTCAGACAGTCGGAGGCCCTCTTTGTCTCCTTCCACACCTCTTCCAAGGGTGCCAAGGTCTCTCCTACCATCATCATCAGGTGGATTAGGTTAGCCATTTCCAAGGCCTACGAGGCCCGAGGGCTGCCTGTGCCACAGGGCATCACTGTGCACTCCACAAGGAGCACGGCCACATCTGCGGCCTGGGCCACCCAGGCCCCATCGAGGACATCTGCAGAGCTGCAGCCTGATCCTCGCCTTCACCCTTCATCAGGCATTACCGGCTAGATACGTATGCCTCGACCGAGGCATCCTTCGGGAGGCGGGTTCTTCAGGGCGCCCTAGACACTCGGGAGACTCAGGCCCAATAATCCCTCCCATGGACATCTAGCTTTGGTATGTCCCATTCAGTGATTCCTCCCACACCCCACCTTGGAGACTGTCAGTTGGTCCTACCTGAACTGCATGTCTCGAGGGTAGTGTGGGATCAGTCACTTCCCGCCCTTCAGGCACCAGAGCTGGGCATGAGTAGGGAACCACAGACCATCTAGGGTTCAGGAAGGGAAGCTGCCGTTGGTTTTTTTTCTTCTCTTCCCTTCCAGGTTCTTCTTCCGAATCATCGGTTAATCTGGGGAGTCACCAGGAGGAACAGAGGGAGTGTCCTCAGATTTACTTCAGTCTCCAGGCAATTGTGCCGTAACAATACCCATTCAGTGACTGTTCCCATACCACCCTCGAGACATGCAGTTCAGGTAGGACCAACTGACATTCTCCTCGCTTGCTAAGAAAGGGGAGAGGAAGCTGAAGAGCAGACAACAGGCCTTAGCTTTGGGGAGAAGGCAAAGGTACTGGTGCATCTCCCCCTCCCAGCCTCCGTCCCTGGGTCCTGTCTCCCTGACTAACCCACCCGCACCAAAATCACACCAAAGGCTCTTGCTGGAACATCAATTATCTTGAAAGGCAAGAGAATACATTAAAGGAGACATTTTACAAAATCTGACTAGGTGATATTTAAACAAAGTTTTAAGTAAAATGAAGAAAGTTTATTCTAGGAACTATTGGAACTGTCAGAAATAATTTTGTGGGAATTACCCGATTTTTAAAAAATCCTGAAAATTAATGGGCAATACGAATGAAAAAATGGGTTATGAAATTTTACATGACTTTCTGGTTTTCATCCTTAATCACAACACTGAAGTAATGGGAAAAGTTGGCTTTTTATATGATAACCACAGCTGGGAAAACAAAAAATAAAAATTACAGAGAAAAAAATAATTATGTAAGATGTAGATTTGCTACATTGACTGCATTAATATGTTAATTTAGGCAGAAATAAAAAAAACAGAAGAATAAGTTACAGAAAACAATATGATTTCTTGATTTTTCTGGAGATAATTTAATGCATTTATTTATTTATTAAACTTGTATGCCACTCATCTTACCAAAGGTAACTCTTTCATATACCCAACATTGTTTTCATGGCCTTGTAAACAGAGATAAACTTGAATTTTGATATTCATTTGTTTCTGTGATTTATAAACTATGTTTATAAGATATATGGTCAATGAAACTTACTAATATAAATGTGTCATTTTCTTTGAAACCCTTATAAATGCATATATTTATGCTCCTATTTAGGAGTTGATGAT
Source organism: Thamnophis elegans (assembly GCF_009769535.1). NCBI lineage: Eukaryota > Metazoa > Chordata > Lepidosauria > Squamata > Natricidae > Thamnophis > Thamnophis elegans. Next base: position 32,309,891 of record NC_045552.1, read on the forward strand.
TTAAAGTTTTCTTTCTTCATGAGAAGCAAACATAATTAATAAGGCTGTTCTTTTAGCAGTGGACTGAACCATAGTCTTCTTTTGAAAGATTTTTCACTTTCTCACGCTGGCTACAGCCCTGAGATTCCTCCCTAAGTTGTCTCCCATCCAAGCACAGACCAGGTGCTGGTCACAGAGATCAGCTGGAAGCTGCCACCTCCTTTACACCCTGTATGCCTTGGAAGTGGACTACCAAGAAAGAGGAAACCGTCCACACCTCTGTTTATGAGGAGTTGGCTTCACTCTTGTGCAGGAGTCTGGGCAACGGCATCATTTACAGTACCTATCTGGAGAAGGGGATGCTGGGAAAAGGCCATCTGCCTTGTGCTCCAAACTCTGCCCTTCAGGAGCCTTCCCCCCCCCTTTCCCCTTCTGCCCTGCAGTCATTTGACACCATTTCAGAAATCTGAAACATGCAAACTTTTATACTTTTAATTCTTTCCTTCTCGCCACTTATCTTAGAATATAGAATGACAAGGTTGGAGGTCTTGTAGTCTAGCCCCTGGCTCGAGCAGGAGACTCAATCCCAGGGGTGGATGCATCACAAACAGACCATACCCACCTTAGCTCTGCGAAGGGGAAAAACATCAGAAAACATCACATGATGGCAATCTGAGGTGGCGAGTTTGACACTCGTGCTCTATACCATTCCAGAAAAATGACTGTCCAATCTCTTCTTAAAAACCTCCAGTGATGGAGCACCCACAACTTCTTGAGACAGGATGTTCCACTGATTTATTGTTCTTGTCATGAAATTTCTTTTATAACTTTTATCTTTTTTTGTTTTCCTATTTCACTCTGGATGGCCCTCTCTCAACTTCTCTTAAGAACCAGCTTTAAATCAATGGGCTTAGTTGCTGATCACAAACAAGACTCAATTTTGAGCATGTAAGGAGAAATTTTCTGACTGTAAACAAGACATACAGCAAGAGGTGAATGTGGATGGTATCTTCTATCCTCTGAGAAGAAAACACAGAGAGGAGCATAAAAATTATTCTAGCTTACCATTCTGATATGAAAGCAAAGAAAATGGATGTTCCTGGCCCATCTAAGATGGTAATTCAAGAGGGACTTGCCAAGACTTGCTAGATGAACTGCATGGAGTAGACTTCCAAATAGACTTAGAAAGGTCTGTATTCTAAACTGTCTTTGCCAGATCACATTTGATGTGGCTGACTCTAAATAGTTTTTGAGCTGAACTATCTGCTTACATTCCTGGAATATTAGATATAGACCTCAAGTCCCCCCAAAAGGCCATGATCCATGTCTAAGTGATTGATTGGCTGGATACGACTGTGGTCGTGCTTTTTGCCTGCTACACACACATACACACACACACACACACATACACACATACACACACACACACACACACACACACACACACACACAGAGCATCTCTCTGTCCTGACCTTGCCCCATTTTCTGGCATATGGTCTGTCATTCTGTTCGATGACCAACTACAGCCTTCAGCCCCCCAAATAGGCTGTTTTAGATTCATGATGCTAGATGGATTCTCAAGTCCATCTCGTGAGGACCCCAAAGACAGACATAAAAGTAACAAAGGCTCCATTTCTATAGGACATAAATTATTTCACTTTTCATCTGTTCAATCCTGCACTCTGCAGCCATTTGTTTTTGTTTTAATTTCCTGTTATTTCCATTGGAAGTGTGCTGTTCTCTCAACCCTACCCCCTCAATGCTCTACCTTCAGAATGCAAAGGAAGACTGGCTGGAGGCAAGGAAGGTGGCAGCTGCCTGTTCTGGCCTCGTCCAAAGATGTGGCTTCCTCTTGATCCCCAGAGGCATAGGACTGCGTGGGGCAGGGTGGCAGGCCTCTCACTTTCCCAGATAAAAATGATGCAAACCTCGTTCTTTGGCCTCCGGATTGAAACTGGCTCTCAGCCAGTCACCGCCGCCACCACCAAGGAAAGCTGCTTCTCACAAAATTGCAGCAAGAGCAGCCAAGCAACTCATTGTGGGCGAGTCCAGGCTGGAAGAAATCATCCTCAGGGCCTCGTTGACAAAAGTGGGAGGTGGTAAAATGCAATCTGAACAAGACAAGTTGTGGAGGAGATTGTGGCTCCAGCAAGACAAGTTTAGGGAGTGCTGGACCTCGGCCAATGAGGCGCTTGCAACACAACTTTGGGAGACAAAGCAACGTGGACTTGCTGGATAAGGACTTGGTCACTGTCAGAGGCTCCTGTGCTGCTTCTGCAGCCACATCATGAAAGATCCCTGGTGTCTGATGGAAAGTGTCACAGATTGCAAAACACACATTCATTGATGTCTTTTAAAATGTAGTTCTGCAGTGAATGATCAGTCCATCAATAGCAGAGCAAGACACCAAATGATGGGACATTCAGAAGTACCATTGTCATGTTCATTCTTCTTTGGAGGACCAAAAGCTGAGCAACTGAGAAGTGTCTCTTACTAGTCAATTAAACAAGTACCGGCAGAGCACAAGTGGGAGCCAATGGAACTCCTACTACTGATCTATCTACAGGCAAACTTGTTCTTATCTTCGCCTTCCCTAACTTCTCCATGAATATTTTTAACACAGAACCAAGATAAAAGAACAGGCTATGCTAGTCTAGATCCCACACAGTGCCCAAAGCACAGTAATGATGTAATGGGGAAAAATAACGCAACCAAACAGCGATAGCTGCCCCACTTACAGAAGAAGGTTTTCTTCAAGTTAAGTTGAAGCTTTGGTGGCTTCATGGATACCTGCAAGACTATAGTATGGAAAGATTTCCCACTTAATTCCAGGATGCTTTGTCCAGATTGGCCAGCTAATCTACAACCCTGGGATTCTGATGAACTCCAAAATAAATGGCCAAACTCCATTTATTTCAGAGTTCAGAGTAGAATATACAATAGAAAAACATTAATTTATGAAGGAATAACTCTGGAATTTCAAATCAAGCTACAAACCAAGGAAGTTTTGATAATTAATTATGCTACAATTTTGTGGTAAAATGAAGTGCAGGCTAAACTCTAGCCACTGAAGTTAGGACCTAAATGGATTAGGGTCTTCCTCTAAATGGCATAACTCATGGCTGGGGTAGTGCTACCAGTCTTGGTGAAATGCTTGGTGTCCCAAGTCCTGTCCTCTGTACCAGGCAGGAACCCAAGCAAAAGTGAAGTGGACCAGCCCTTCTCTGAAAAGCATTCCCTCTTTCAGACTGCTCTTACTGTTATGAATATTTTTCAAACATCCAATTGGAATCTGCCTTCTGCTACATTAAGCCAACTAACAACAACAACAAAATCAGAATGAACTTAATCAATTAAGAAAATTTAAAAGAGATAAATGTAAAATTCTTTAATTAGGAAACATAAATCATTCGCTTGAGGAAAAAAAGATCTTAGGGGAGTAAGTGATTGCCATCATAGTAACGTGAAGTAGTGTGCATATGTGGGTGTGTACATACATGCACATGTGCATAATTTTAGATTCAATCTACCAGGAAGAGATACTTTTTCAGGCTCAGATCCCACCTTGAATGAGCTGCACAGTTCCAATCACAATGTTTCAAGAAAGTATGAAAAGAGCAGCAAAAAAGATCAGCTGAGCAGAAATTGTCTCCCAAGGAGAGATGGGTTAGGGTTAGGGTTAAAAAAAAGTTTGTTTAGCCTTAATTGCCTTCTTCAAGTCCTTAATAGGTTGCCACAGGGAAAGGAAGTGAAACTCAAAAACAGTCACTGTGAGAGGAGCCTTGGAGTCCTAGTGAACGATCACTTAAACAGGTGTATAAACAGAGGCATAGAATCAAAATCACTGGAAGTATTAGTACCACTTTATAAAGCTTTAGTAAGGCCACAATTGGTGACATGATAGCAATATTCCAGCGTTTGAGGGGCTGCCACCAAGAGGAGCAGGTTAACTTATTTTCCAAAGCACCAGAAGGCAAGATGGAAACTAATCAAGGAGAGAAGCAACCTGGAATTAAGGAGAAACTTCCTGACAGTGAAGACAGTTAACCAGTGGAGCGATTTGCCTTCAGAGGTTGTGGGTGCTTCACCACTGGAAGTTTTTAAGAAGAGACTGAACAGTTACTTATCTGAAATGCTATGTATGCCAAATTAGGATGATTAGTTTCGGGTTCAGTATCTTATGGGAACTCGGCAATGGCTGTAGCACATTCAGTGAACCAGGCCATAGTATTAACAGATAGCCTGGCTTGTTTGGGAATCCCACATATGAAGACATAGGTTAGATAGAGTTTGCAGCTGTTGCACTGGAATCTCTGCAAGAAGGCAGTGCAAAGGCCTGCCAGGATCCCTTGTCCACAAAGAAGCCCAAGGAAGCCTTCATTAGGCAATTTCAGCCACAGCTTCAGGAGGGGGTGAAAGCGTCATCTACCCAGGTGGTTCAGCCCCAAACACAGCCATCCAATCCTCTCCTGCCTCTGTTGAATTGTTTTGGAGTCTCTGCAGAAGAGCCCCCCTTGGGTTGTAAGGGTACTCCTCACAAGTGGGAGGAGGGTTTCATTCAGCACATCACCAGCCTAGAGGAAGGAATTACAGCTGGAAGTGAGGTTCCTGCTGCAGCTTTTTCTGGCTGCTATTTCTGCCCCACTTTTCCCACCCTATCTGAGTATCTTCCAGTTAAAAGAGCATAACATAAAAAAACAGCAAGAAAGGCAGTTTGGCTCTCGGATAATCTACCCCTTTCCTTTATAGGCCTCAAAGAGGACATTTTTTGCAGGTCCTGCTCTGAACACTTTTCAACATAGAATCAAAAAAATCTAGGGCTTCTAGTCAAACCCCCTGCCCAAGCAGGAGTCCTTACTATCCCACACAAATGAATGTTCTAATCTTTTTTTTTGAATACCTGCCACAATGGAGCAGCCACTAATCCAGAAGACCAGCTGCTCCACTGATAAATCATTCTCACTATTAGGAAATTTCTCCTTAGTTTTAGGTTGGTTCTCTTTTTAACAAGCTTCCATTCATTGCTTCTTGCTTCAGGTGGTTTAGAGAACCCCTCTTCTCTGTGACAGCTCCTCCCATGGGAGGACAGTTATCACCCCTCTGAACCTTTCTCTAGGATAGGCTAGACATACCTAGTTCCCTTAGCCACTAATCATTTGGTTTAGTCTCTAGACCCTTTTCACCTTCGTTGTTCTTCTCTGCACTTTTCTTAGGGTCACAGCATTTTTTATATCTTGGCAACCAGAACTGGGTGCAGCATTCCAAGTATAGCCTCCTTAGTGCAGTATAAATGGCACTATCACTTCCTGTGATCTTGATGCTGTCCCTCTGTTAATGCAACCCTAATGGGCTTTTTTTGGCAGTTGCTGGCTCATATGTAGATAGGACACCTATATCCCTCTCATGATTACTACTGTTGAGCCAGGTGATACATATTCTATACTGTGTGTTTGATTTTGCTTGCCTAAGTGTAAAACCTTACTTTTCTCACCACTCAATTGCTTGTTGGATAGGGTCCAATGCTCAAGTCTGTCAAGATCCTTCTGAATCTATCTTCCAGAGTTTAAATGTAAATTCCAAATGTCAAAGTAAATTCTGCTTTTCCTATGCCCAGACTGATGTTGATGGGAGGGCTTAAAACTTGCTTCTTTACCCTGAAAACAAACTCACAAAGCCACAAAGAAGCATTTTGAAATGTTCCACACTCTGCAGACTTTTTTTTCTTCAGTAGGGATGTTTTTGGTGGACCAACCACAACATGGTCAGATGGTCCCTCCCTTTCAAAGATCTCACCAAGTACTTACAACACCACCAGGATGGTGTGATCCCCAGTTTTAGCCCTGCTAGAATGAGGTTGGCTGTGTCTCTTCTCTTCTGCAGACTATCTGCAAAACACAGAGGAGAGCAAAAGCCAGGATAAGACATAAGAATCAAGCTGGTTGTGTTTTACCACCACCACCAGTCTCTTACAAGTAGGCATAAGGCAGTTAAAAAGCAAAAAAGAACACAAGGAGTATTATTATTAGAGTTTGTTATACAATCACCCAGATGTTTAGGCTGGATTTGGCATTTTTATTAACTGATCACATCCTTCCCAAGAACCTGATATAGACAGTTGTTCCATGAAAGATACCATCACAAAATATAAGCTGTTCTGAATAAACTTGCCTTTGCAATTGATGGATGGGAATTTATCAATGCCAATGGGGTTCCAGTGGTTGTTCACAGCAATGTGAACTCAGAGATGTGGACTTTTTAGCTGCCATTGGCCTTTATACATATCTAATAGTTCTTTCCAAGAATCTAGATGTCCTAATGCATCAGCACAGTCAAGCATTGTAGTCTTTTGCAATTGCAATGGAAATATTGTCAGGGTACAGATTTTTAAAGCACCATCCAAGAACTTTTCAGTGTGGCACCCAGAATGGTGATAACCACTGGGACCACCACAGTCAATTTACGTCACAAACTTACAACTTCAATTTCAATCTCGATACTTTATGACTTTCTCCAATTCTTCTCTCTTCTATCCTACCATCTCCTGGCATTGCCATATTCATTATCCACAATTTCTTTTTTTCAACCACAGTCTGATTTGTATGTACCAAATCTTTATCAGTTTATTCATCTGTTTATCGGTTGTTATAGTTATCAGACAGATGTTTAGACTGAATGGCACCTATAAATTCCTTCCGATTTAGCTTTATTACAGTCACCTATTCCCAATGATTGTAGATGACTTGCCACGTATCAAATATAGAATTAGAAATATTTAAAACGTAACAGCCAAGACAAAAAACAGACCTAACAGAGAAAAGAGGGGCTCCAGGTCAGGGAACAGAGCTCTCTCTTCCAGGCCCCAAGAGAACAGGTACACAGCACTTGCAACAGAGAAGGCACAATATGACAATTTAACTGATGGCACCAAGGGCACAGCCCCTCTGTCTGAGTTTTCCAGGCGAGCCAAAATAACTGGATACAGGTTGCCAAACAGATAATCAAGCCCTATGCAATCAAAGACTTTATAGGTGACAAGCAGCACTTTGAACTGTACCCAATTGTATAGTTGTACAGAACTGTAGCCAACACACTGAGTAGTACCCATTACTGTTTGCCAATACCGCTGTATTCTGCATCAACTGTCATTTCTGGTTGATCTTCAAGGACAGCCCCATGCACTGTTCCCTCTAAGGTGCGCGCCTGCGCGGCCGTGCACATGAAAAGAAATCCCCGCGCAGAGGTTTCTAACTGCCGCGCAGAGATTTCTACCAAAGCAAACGTGGGGAAGTCCTTTGCAGGCGGCTAGAACTGGCCGCCTGCAAAGGACCTCCCCAGACTTGTTTTGATGAGCCGCCAGTCCTCTTGCTTCTTCTCCTTCACCAGCAAAGCTCCCGCTGGCTTCCCCGCCCGTGGCAGTGGCGTCTCTCCCTCCACGCGGAGCACCTGAGCTGGCTCCCGCGTTATCCCTCCCCCTTCCTCCTCTGCCGTGCTTTTGAGGCCGCGGGAGCTAGTAGGAAAGCGGCCGAGCCGCCGCCTCCACCTCCGCCGCTTTCCTACTAGCTCCCGCGGCCTCAAAAGCACGGCAGAGGAGGAAGGGGGAGGGATAACGCGGGAGCCAGCTCAGGTGCTCCGCGTGGAGGGAGAGACGCCACTGCCACGGGCGGGGAAGCCAGCGGGAGCTTTGCTGGTGAAGGAGAAGAAGCAAGAGGACTGGCGGCTTTGAAATGCAACCCCCTGGTCCCGCCGGCCGCGGATTTGATTCGGCGTAAGTGGGGGCCGAACACATGCTGAGCCGACTTTGCGCAGTGAGGTGGAGTAATTCAACCCCCCCCCAAAGAACGTGTGTGTGTGTGTGTGTGTGTGTGTGTGTGTGTGAGAGAGAGAGAGAGAGAGAGAGAGAGAGAGAGAGAGAGAGAATTGGATCAAAATTGGTGGCCAAAGGAGTGGAGGGAGGGAGGGAAGGAAGGAAGGGAGGGAGGGAGGAAGGAAGGAAGCCCTGCCCCCTGTGAAAAAAACTGAAGAGGGAGCAGTGAATGAATAAACCATAAAAGCAACAAACAGTTAATGCGTAAGTAAGCTGAGGAGCAAGTTCTCAACTAAGGAAGCAATATAAGAAAGAAATATAAAAAGCTCAATATGCCAAAACACTTATTTTAGTCTTCATTTAATTACTTGTATTGTAGTCTGATGTAACATCTTTTTAAAGTTAACGTTAGAAAAGATAGGGTACAAAACTTAAATAATAAAAAAATGTACATTCATTTTGAAAAATAAATGCAATACTTGATTAATTTCATATCTTTATTTAAAATAGTTTTGGCATGGCATATTATTTTATTGACTCAGTTGGAAATGATGTGGATGTTGTATCTGATTCTGAGGTATATATATTCTTAAGTAACATAACATATAGCATATTGTCCAAACTTGCTAGACTATTTAATTGATCTTACTACTTTAAAGGGGGAGAGTTTCATGATAAATTATTTTATTACATTTATGTTGCATTTATATATTATATTTATTACATTTATATTTCACATTATATATTTGTATTGTTATTTTAGTGTTTATTGTCAATTTTGATAGATATTATATTGATATATCAATACTGATTTTACTCATACTAAATAACAATTACTGCTATTATTTATCAGCATCAAATATTTACAGTTTTTAATATTGAGTTAGTCGTATTTTAGAATAATAGGATTATCTTTTAATAGGATAATTGGCAAAATCTAATTCACATGTGATGGGTTGCATTCCAAAGAATGTGAGAGGACAGGTTGCCTGCAAAATGCCAGGACCCAGGACCCTGTTGGTGCCATGTCTCTCTCTAGCCAGTCTAACAATGTAAAAGCTGAGCAGAGAGCCTTTTTTTTTTTTCAGGGTGAGCGGAAAAGTATAGTGTTTGAGTGGCACTTTTCATGCCTGGCATTCATCAGGCTGAAACCTCGCTCGCAATTGGCGCTTGACGCTTGGAATGTTGCGCAAATGTCCAGGAGACGCGACAGCAGTTCAAACTGTGGCTCTCTTAGGTGCTCAGGCATGAAACTGTGCCGCTCACACACTGTACTTTTCCGCTCACACTGAAAAAAAATTAGAGGGAGCATTGGCCCCATGTAGAGCATATTGCAGGAGTCCACCCAGGAGATAACTAGGATGCAGTTGCCTCAAGGTCAAAGAATGGCTGAAATGGTGCACAAAAGGGACCTACACAAAGTCCACATCTACCACATGCTCATCAAGCTGCAGGTCCAAGACTGCCAAGCTGTGCTGGGGGACATGCAATCCCATCTGGGACTGTGTTGTACAGTTTGGTAGGGTTCAGTCCCAAGACACAGAGAGAGAGAGAGGGAGAGGGGGGGAGAATTCATTCATTGACAAATTCATTGTTTACTAGGTGTTGCTGCATGCAAAGGCTGACTTGGGACAATCCTTGGAATGTGTCTCTTCTCCCCCCCCCCCTCCGTGAGTCAGCACAAAACAGTGGCATGAAATGAGCTGTCCCCAATGCCAACCTCTCTGGGGGTGGAATTGTACCTCTTCCTAGGAATTGTGGGGGGTGAGGCTGAGAGGCCAGTGGCGGGAAAGGCTCCATTGTGGCTGAGTTGCCCCTCCCTTCCTCTGTCACTGGCAAGCAGACATGGCATCCACCAATGGGGCCCCAGCAGGGAAAGTTTCATGGACTCCCAGAGAACTAAGCTTAAAATCCAACCAAGAGGTGACTTATACGGGTGTTACATTCATGCACTGGAGATAAGCTGGAGTAGGAGGATGAAATGCGAGCATGGGGATGCTAAAGAAGACTACAAGGGAGGGAGAAGGGGGTCAGGGGTACTCCCTTCCTTGCTATCTGTGTCCTTCACCCCTAACGTTGCCTTCCCCACACACACAAACACACGCACGTTTCAGTGCCCAGCTCTTTCTACCAACATCATAACTTGCTTTTTGTGTACCAATGATTGTAAGGAAAGATTATAAAGAATCGCAACAAATAGATAAATGGATAAAATATAATCTTTAAATCTTAGCTTTGACACGAGGAAAGTCTCAAACCTACCGACCAAGCAGCACGCTGGGTCAACCACAAGCGGAGGGAGGGGGGACCGCTGAAAACCCCATCCCTTCAATCGGAGGTCGCCATCCTGCAGTCCAAACCGGGCACTTCTATCGCCTTTTCCGGATAATGAACAACCGTTAGCCGTTCTGAAGCACCGGAGCGGGGACGGAGTAGTCCGTAGCTGTTCTGGAACAAGGGCAAAGCCTTCGCCCCGCACTCGCGGGTACCCGCACTCGGGGGTAGCCCAGGCTTCGGGGATTGGAGCTGTTCAGGGACGCCTCAGCGAGCGCTGCTGGGAGCCTCTGGGCGGAGTGGAGGAGGGCGGACGGGCAGCAACTCCCTTGGCTGAAGCATCCCCGGAACAAGCGGAGCGGAGCTTTCCTCGCCGGGCAGTGAGGCCAAAGCCGGCTGGTTCGCGGCTTCGGGGAGACTCGGCCGGTTTCGGCTGTGCTTCTGCCGAGGCCGGAGGCTGCAACAGCCCATTTCACGTCGACCGCGGAAAGTTTTCCCCGTTGGCCAGGCCTTGGAGCGGCCAGCGGAATTAGTGCTCGTCAGCGGTCCAGAAACGCCGGCCGACAGCAGCAAGCACCACCGAGCCCGTGGAGGGCGGGGACGGTGGAATCGGCACACTCCTCGCCACTCGCGACGGGGGTGTCATCCAGTGGCTTAAGGCCAGAAAAAGATGGGGGGGGAGGTTTCCTCTCTGCCCGAGGAGCACTTTGCGCTCCAACAACGCCTGCGGTGGCGGCGGCGTCGAGCAAAGGCAGCTGCTCCGAGAGGCAGTTCGGACTGTCCCCGAATGGCGCTGAGAGTTGTCCCACAGGTTTCCTACCAGAGAGCCCTCCCTGCCACTAAAGAGGGGAAGCCCACTTCGTCCGCATGGGAAGATGCTGGGAGAACATAAAATAACAGGGTTGGAAGGGACCTTGGAGGTCTGCTAGTCCAACCCCCTGCTCGAGCAGGAGACCTCAGACCATTCCGGACAAATGGCTGTCCGGTCTCTTCTTGAAAACCTCCAGTGATGGAGCCCCCACAACTCTTGGAGGCAATTTCCGTTCCAACGATTGTTGTCATTGTCCTGAAATTCGGCGGGGCGTTTGGATCTCCCGCCCTCCAGCGCTGCCGGGAGAGACTTCCAGGGGGAGAAACCGAATAGCTTCAGCAACCCATTCGGAAGTCCCTCGCTCGCCGATTCGGCGGAATCGGAAAACCCGAGAAGGGACCGCGGTCATCTGAATAGAGGCAACCGGTAACCGCCGGCCAGAAGCGGAAGAGGAGTCCGGGCCAGGGACGAAGCCGGTGACCAGAAGGAAGCCCCTGGTCCCGCGATGCACGGGCTCCCTTGGCCTTAGCGACGAAGCTGCAGCGGTCAGGGAGGCGTCAAGGGGGAGTCGGGGCAATGTGTATGCGGGGAAGTGGAGCCGGCAGCGGAGGCACCCCGCGGTGCTGCTCAAGCTGCGAGATCAGCCGCCAAAGCGACTTCCAGCGCCCGCGATTTGGCTCGGGAGTGGGCTGTGCGCGCAACGCCCATTCGGAAAAAGGAGAACCTCGCGGGGCGCGCAACTTCAACGGCTGCCCACAAACAGTTCGGGGCGCAGCTCCTCCTGAGACCCGGATAAACGAGCCGGGGTCATTCCTCGCTTTGCCGCCTATGGACTTACCTGGGTTGACGCCGGGGGACTCACGCTTCCGGTTCCCCGGATTGGAGTAGCGAAGACGACAAGGGGCCCGCAGAAGGGAGCCACGTAGGACCCTGCACCGGCAAAAGTCCGCTTGCGCCCTCCCGCCTCCTCCAACAGCAGCGGGCGCGCTTCTTCCCTTCCTCCTACGCGCTAAGCGCCGGAGCTCCACGAAAGAAGCACCTCCCGCCCCAATCAGGATCGCCTTCCCTGCGCAAATCCCGGGCTGCCGTCTCTAGACGGGGCGGGGGCGGTTCCCTCGCTGGGGCGCCCTATGGAGGTGCGGGACAGCCTGCCACTCGCGGGCGACGGAACCAATAGGGCGCGCGGGGGGGAGTGGCTGTGCTCTGGGCCGAACGGGGCTCTAAAGCGCGCCCCGCCGCCGAGGGTGTCCCAGTGAGAGCCGCAGAGCGCAGCGCGGCCCAGCCACCTCCCGTGCGCGATCCGAGCGGCAATGGCCACCACGGCGCAGTATTTGCCGCGCGGCGCCTCGCTCCTGCCCATGTCCACGCCAGAGGCCGAGCGGCTGCACCAGGGTCCGACCTATCGCGAGGTCCAGAAGATGATGCACCACGAATACCTGCAGGGGCTGGCGGCCACCCCGGGCCACCCCATGGGGACCCTCCCGCACCACCAGTGGCTGCCGGGCGCCACGGGGGACTGGGGCGGCGGCGGAGTCCATCTGGACCACGCCAAGGCCAGCAGCGGGCCGCGCGGAGACTTGGACGGCAGCGGAGGCGGCTTCCACTCACGCTCCCACCTGGTGCACCAGCAGGCGACGGGAGGCGGCGGTGGTCACTGGGGCCAGGGCGGCCCGACGCATCACCTGGGCGGCTGCCCCGCCGCCATGTCCCCGACGGCTGGCGGTCCGCAGCCTCTGCTCTACTCGCAGGCGGCGTACCCGGGGCTCAACGGAATGCTGGGCCCGCAGGCGCCCGCTCTCCACCTGCCGCACGGCCACGACGAGGTGGCGGAGGCCCATCTAGAGGGCTCCCCGACACCGCTGGGGCACGCGGGGCCCGAGCCGCCCTCCGACGAGGACGCGCCTAGCTCCGACGACCTGGAGCAGTTCGCTAAGCAGTTCAAGCAGCGCCGAATCAAGCTGGGCTTCACGCAGGCGGACGTGGGGCTGGCGCTGGGCACCCTGTACGGCAACGTCTTCTCGCAGACCACCATCTGCCGCTTCGAGGCGCTGCAGCTGAGCTTCAAGAACATGTGCAAACTGAAGCCGCTGCTCAACAAGTGGCTGGAGGAAACCGACTCGGGCAGCGGCAGCCCGGCTAGCCTGGACAAGATCGCGGCGCAGGGCCGCAAGCGCAAGAAGCGCACCTCCATCGAGGTCGGCGTGAAAGGCGCGCTGGAGAGCCACTTCCTCCGCTGCCCCAAGCCGTCGGCCCACGAGATCACGTCGCTGGCGGACTCGCTGCAGCTGGAGAAAGAGGTGGTACGCGTGTGGTTCTGCAACCGGCGGCAGAAGGAGAAGCGCATGACGCCGGCCGGGGGCCCGCACCCGCCCGCTATGGAGGACGCTTACTCGCAGGGCGAGGCCTCCCCGCCGCTGCACCATGCGCTCCGGAGCCCGGTGCAATGACTGAAGAGCGGCGCCGGCGGCTGTGCAGCCGGCTGGTCTGGCTGGGACTGGCGGCAGGACTCTTGCGCGGGCGACGGCTTGGGCATCGGGGACGACGGGGAGCCTCGAACCTAGAGAGCAGCCTTCGGCCGCCTCCCCGGCCGGGGCAACCCGTGGCCTTCCCGCCGCGACTCGGCTCTAATTTAAACTCCATATTTATTGACCCCCTCGGAAAAGCCCCGGCCGAGACAAGCGCGGAGGGGCTCCGCTTCCTTGAGGACGCTTCCGGGCTGTGCCTGTTTCCCTCGCCCTGAGGACTCCAGGCGGCGCTTCAAGGCCCGACGGTCCAGACCTCCTCCCTCAGCCGAGCGGTTCCCCGGAGTCTTTCCGAAGGGGGCTCGTGGCCAGCACCCTCGGAGGGGCTCCGCGCCCAGCAAGCGGTTGAAGCCGTTGTCTTCTCCCTTATTTATGTTACAATCAATTATTTTATTAGTCGCATAAAACATTTATCCGGAACCCGCCTCTTGTCTTTGTTGTTAAACACCGAACGAGAAAGACGGGGAGGGCGCAGGGCAGGTTCACCATGGGGCCTGGGAAGGGGCGCGGCGGAGCCCTATTTTTGTTCCCCCCACTGGGCCGCAGCGGCCCGTGCAAAATCCTGCGGTCCCCGGGCGGTCGTGTAAAGCCCGCCCTTAGGGCCGTGCTCTCAATTCGGCCCGAACTCCCAGCCGCTCAGCCGGGAAAGTCGCCCTTCCTCGGTTTGCGCTCGAAGCTCCCCACTCGGGCTAGTGCGTTCTTCCCCTGCCATTCAAATGAGGCCGGCGCTGGCCGGGAAAGGGAGGTGCAGGTAATGGCAAGTTGGCCCAGGGAGATCCTGCTGGACAGCCGCCGTCCATCCGTCCCCGTCCACGGCTCTGCTTCCGAGATCGGCTTTCGCTGGCCACCTTAGGAAAGAAGGCCGTTTTCGGTGGAAAGCCTCCGAGGAATAGTCTGAGACGTGAAAATAATAGGGAAAACGTTAGCCTTTTTCTGATAGGGGAGCCCGCTTCCACCCGAAGCTCTTTCAAGGAGAGCGTTCAGGTGATGAAAAGGGTTTAGGGCGCCAAGAGTTTTGTCTTCTTATTATTTCAAAAGAACAGCGAATGATAGCGAAGTAATAGATTTTCGAATTGTGGCCATCTCAGTTTTACTCTGTGCTTTCGTTCTTTATTTATTTAATCCACTTAAGTGTTTGAAATCAACTTTTGTTACAAGAGGAAGACCAAAAATGCTTCCATACCTTTATGGCACTTTGTTGGTTTAAACACTGCGATGCTTTCTTGTTTATTTCTTTGACTTCTTGAAGAGAAAAAGTCGGAAAGACTGACCACACTCCACTGCAAGCCAAACAGCCTTTCGAAGCATTTGTGAGATGGGGAGGAAGGAGCATCCTTTGGAAATATGGTGAGTGTCTTAGATGAACTTCACTATCTTCCATCATTGTTGTGGTTGTCATGCAGACATTGGAGTCAACAGTTTCCTGCTGCTGCCTTTTGCCTGGCAAATGTCCACTTTTAGAGCAAGTTTTTTTTTTTTTGCTTTTTAGATCACAACCTGTTCTGTGCATAAGTGGCACAATTTCAAGGCAGTGTTCTGGGTGCTGCTTTCCTTCTTCATCCAGACCTTGTGGATCCCCCATCAAAGCTACCAGGGTCTTTTTTAGACCATTAGTGGCCAATAGACAGTTAGTACAGAAGGGACAGCCAATCTCTCAGGAGACACCTGTCCTTCTGGCTCCAGAAGGAAGAAAGCCAATTCATGAGTTGGAGAAAGGAGAGATTAAGCAATCAGCCTAAGAAAGGGGGCTTCCATCAGCTCCATTCTTCCCTGCTAGAGATTGTCAATTTGCACTGCCCAGAAAGGGATTTCAGTTGCTTTTTAAAAAATGCATCTGGTTAGAAAGAACTTCATCCACTATGCTTCCTGCATGTGAAAGGTTGGAGAAAAAGGCAGGATGGAACCAGTCCTTGTGTGACTGCTGAGGAGCACTAGTAATCTTTAACCTTGGTGGAAAGATCCTGGGGAGTCCTTGGTGCTCTCTGAGTTTGGTATTTGTTTGCAGACGATCCTTCCCTTGGGGGGTTAAGATGTCCTCCATTCTCTCCAGAATCTTTTTCCACCTATGAGAGCATCCGCTCTCTTCAAAAGCAGCCAGGCTGTACTGCCACACACACCCCTTCCGCCATTCATACCTCTTCCAACAACTTTCCCAGGTGGAAATCGGAATCTAATCTACTTGGGTTTTGTACACAAAATAGAGAGGAGCCCATCCTTTGCCTCCGGGTGCAAAATGGATGAATGTGTGATGATTGTTTTCTGCATGATGGGGTCCCTTCTCTTAAGGAACTAATGGGATAAGCCAGAGATGTTTTCTTTCATTCATGGGCGGGGAGGGGGAAAGAGATTATATCAGCTCTTACTAGGGAAGAAACCGCTTCTTTTGAGCCTACTATTGGGGGAAAGAAGCTGTATATTTATCATGAGAAAAGCCCAGTTAGTTCTGCTCTTTGGTGTACTATATAAAGACTCCACCAGTAATTAAACCAAGTCAAGAAGTTCAAGGAAACAGCCACTTTGCATTCACAGGACTGCTGCCTTGTTTTTTCAGCATCTGCTAGACATAATCCCTGATGTCCCTGATGTCTCTCCTATCTCTCTCTCTCTTCTCTCTCCCTCTCTCCCTCCCTCTCCCCTCTGTCTCTGTCTTTGTATGTGTGTGTCTCCCCTCTCTCTCCCTCCCTCCCTCCCTCCTGTCTCCCTGACTCTGTCTCTCTCTATGTGTGTCTCCCCTCTCTCGCTCTCACTCCCTCTCTCTCACACACACACATACTCCACACTGCATGGCTCCATATTGCATGGAGTCTCTGAAACTGACTTACTGATACACAACAGGATACGACTCAGCCCTTGAGAATGCTCTCTTTCCAATTGTGTCCCTGTGACTCTGCTAAGCACTTTAAGGGGATGCCCAGGGCAAGGCATACTTTGTGCCAATGGCATGTGGACACCAGTCAGAGAGAGAGAGAGGACAGAAGCCCGGAGGGGGGGTAGGAAGGGGTTTGCCTCTTTTGGAGAAAAAATATACATTGATTAACTTGCTTCATCAATTTATTGATAGATGAGAGTTCAGGTTTCTGACTTACACAGAAGATTGATTACTGGTTTTTGGTACTTCCATGCTATTCAAATGAAGAACTGTTAGATATTCCCCCCACTGACAGAGGTTTCCACCAAGGTCCTCTGTTCCAGCGGGAACAGAGGTTTAACCCCATTGGTCAAGAGGTCTGACAGATCCCTTTAAAAGGGGATGCTGCCCGATCATTCCCCAGCCGGATGTTTACCTGACTTGCAATAAAGAGTTGTTGTTACTGGAGCCTTTGTGTGCCTTCCTTTACCTGATCTAACAAGAACATTATTATTACAGTTCAGATCCTAAAATTTAAAACAACTATATGGCAGGTCCATGGAAATTCTCAGTCATCCAGGTCATGGTTGTTGTCCCAAAGTTGCCTTTCCAAAAGCAACTGGCCTTTTTTTAATTTTTCCTTGAAGGCATTTTGCTTCTCATCCAAGAAGTTTCTTCCGAAGCAAGGAAAGTCAAATTGCCTTTGGGGCAATTTCGGGACAATCATCAGTGCTAGTAACATCACTAGCACTCATGATGTTACCTAGTTTGGATAATGAAAACAACGAAACTCAGAGAGGACCAAGGACCCCTCAAATATATTCAGCTTATACATGTTACTGATTTTAAAAAAAATCCTACAGTGTCCAATAATACAAAAAGCAATGATTACTCAAATATCACAAAAATATAAAATTACAGCAAAAATGCAACATGCAGCCTACAACCAACTTCCAAGAGCAGAAATGGCTAGCTTTTTGCCAGAAGCAAATTAATCGAAGCCACATTAAAGTGGGAAAATGACCCGTGTTTTCCTCTTATCCAGGGTGGGTTTCAAAAATCTTTACTACAGGTTTGGTGGGCGGGGCTAGATGGGTGGGGCATGTGACTGAGTGGGCAGGCCAACTTGACATCACTCATGCACACTCTGTCACATGGCCCCCTCACCAAGCCATGACCACTGAAATGGTGGCGAAAAATTTTGATGGGGGGGGGGGAGGCTCCAGCCTTGCCAGAGCTAAGGCAGTGCCTACAAACTACCCAGTAAGAAAAAAAAGTTTTTGTCCTCCTGGCCCTCAGGAACACTCTGCAGGCTTCAGCAGGGCTGGGAGAAGGGAAAAACACCCCCACTTCTGCGAAAAATGGGGGCATTTTCCTTTCAGGTCCCAAAGTCTGAAAATTTCAGGACAATCTGATCTCAGAAAGAAGTTCAGAGCCACAGAGAAGGTCTCTTTTTTCTGTTTAATTTTTATTGAAGATTTTTTAAAGATAAAGATTTTTATACTAATACAAACTAGTATAAAGTAAGAAAACAATGAAAAGAAATCAGAGAAAGAAGGTCTATTCTGAAAAGCTTACTTTAAACAGGGTAGGGACCCCCAGTGAGTTCATCCTCTTAGATGTTATCAGACCACTGAGAGACACCCAAGTCCACAGCCATGAAAGACTTCAAAGATAAAAGTACCCCCTTGAAGCCAACAGGTATCTAGGGATGCTCCCATAAACCATCCATTTAATACCCATATCTAGCTGAGCCACTGAATTCTGCATCAATTGCAGGGGTGGGGAACGGAGGGAGAGAGGGAGAGAGAGCAGGATTTGCCATTGTGAAGTTAGTGACATCCACTGATTTCATCCTGTTTAAAGAGGAAGCAGATAAATTCTGATTGTAGGAGCAGATACCTACCACTGGTGACTATCCTGGTGACTGTTCCAAGATGTCAGAAGCACTTAGGTGGCTCTCAGTAGATGTGTCTGTGTAGCTGCACCTCACCCCACCATCCTTTTCCGGCTTTGGGATAATTATTTGGATTCAAACCTCTTGTATCACATACAGTTGCTCTGCCTCCCCAAACTCCGTTCCATGAATTCAGCTTCAGAGGAAGCAGCAACATCTAAGTACATCTGTGGGTGACTCTCTCTGTTTCCTGGCATGGACCCTCAGGGGATTTAGCCTGCCAACTTCCTTCTTGTGTTGATTATACGCAGTTACCTTGATCCTCATCTGCAGAGAGAGCTCTATGGTGGAAGGAAAAAAGAAAATTGGGTGAAGAAGCCATGTAATGCTAGAGAGGCAAAAGCCACGTGTCAAGTGCACACAGGGTTTAACAAGCGTAAATCAGAGGTAAATAGGAAACAAGAAGAAAAAGTGCCTTGAGTTGGTGAAGTGTCTGAAAAAGGAGATACTAACACTCAAGGAATTCCAAACTGAAAATAATAGAAGGCAAATAGAATAAGGCAGCTGTACAAAAAACGCTCTCTAAACAACAACAGGAAGAGCATATCCACAAGGCAGGGAACAAAGACATTACCAAAGAAAAGTGTGTGAGGCTGCTTGGAACGGTAGAGAGTTTGGTGAGAGATGCCCAGGGGAAAAAGAGAGCTCTGAGGCTTTTGCAAATGCCCAGGAAAACCAGCCAAGAGGTAGTTGGTAGGTCCCCAGTCAGCTTGACGTAGCCCTAAGTCATGGCTGGATTACTAAAAGGGACCCTGACTGACTTCTGCCTGCCAAAGATGGACAGCAAGGTGCCCCACCAGGTGTGTGGCCTGCTAGTCTGCTGGGACCCAGACAGCAGCAAGAGGCCCACCAGCATCTTCTCTTTGCCCACATCAGGCAAGGATTTCAGGATTTTGCTGAGCTCAGAGGAGGATCCATTTCTTTTCATTTGAGTGCTTGTTTTCTTAGATTTTGGGAGAACCCCTCTGTAGGTGCACCCACAGCTTTAACAGCACCTGAGATACCGACAGGTGGAAGTACTCTAGATTTCCAAGGTTGATGTGCAAAGCTGATTGCAATTCATTTTTTTCTACATCTATTTCTTTCCTTGTTCCTTGTGTATCCAGTCATGCTTGGGCAATAAAGAATGTTTGTTCATTCACTTATATGGCAGCTCTGAGTCAGGCAAAAAGAGCTGAGACATCATTAGAGCAACCTTAAACTGATACCCAGCTCTGGTTCGCAGGTACTGAGTAGAGAGGAGAGACAGAGGGGAGAGGAAGGGAGGGAGGGAGGGAGGGAGGGAGGGACAGATAGAGAAATCTTGGGGATAATTTAGGAGGTCACTTCTGGGGCTTCTGCTACTTGATAGTCCATCATAGCTCGGAAAGTCCTTCTGTTGCTGTACAGAAGGCAGAAAACAGAATAACAAAAAGGGACCTTGGAGGTCCTCTAGTCCAGGGGTCACCAACCTTTTGGACCTCAGGGACCACTAAATTCATAATTTTAAATTCTGCGGACCACTAATATGATCTGCCTAATGGCCTGCTGGGGGGCGTAGCTAGGTGGTCAAGTGACTGGGTGGGCATGGACAACTCAATGTCACTCATGTCAAGGGGTGCCTCGCCAGCCTGTACGTGCCCCTCCCTTCCCAGTCAATCCTCATCTTCTTGCCCATGTTCCTTAGAGCCCCAACAAGAAGAAGTTGTTGGAGCTAAGCAGCCACCCCGAGAAAGGGTTGGCAAAACAACTCGCTCAGTTCAAATTGGATCTGACTGAGAAGGTGGCTCAGCAGAAGCACCTCACTGAGGACTACAAGCATAGGCTTTCCAAGCAGAGGGAAGACATGTGGGAGTGCAAGGCCAGGTACCGGCGCCTGGAGGTTCAGCAGGCTGAGATGGTCAGCCAGTTCCAGGCCATGATAACAGTCCCACTGCAGAGGTGGGCTCCTACAGGTTTGGACCAGTTCTACCGAGTAGGTAATAACTCAGCTGGCCACACCCCCAAACCAGTTCTATCAGTGGCACATGCTTCTGAGCATGTGCAGAAGTATTTTTTTACCTATTGCGCATCCCTGAGTGAACAGGCAGTGGAAGAAGCCGGAACCCAACCCTGTCCCACTGGAACAAGGCCCTCTGGCTCTTTGCCACCAGCGGCACTTTCTCCAGCCTTTGCCCAAAGCCCTGCACCAGGAGGCTGAAGCAGACCCCAAGTCAGAATTTTCTCTCCCTCTGACACGTACAAAAAGACCCTGAAGGGGGAGACTCTCTGCAACAACACAAACGTTCATTGTATGTATCCCACCCAGGGGCCATAGTTTGAGAATCCCTGATTTAGAGCAATATAAAAAATGCAAATAATTTTTCTGCGGACCACCAACATTTTCTCGTGGACCACTGGTGGTCCACAGACCACCAGTTGCTGACCACTTCTCTAGTCCAACTCCTTACTCCAGCTGGAGACCATCTATCATTTCAGAAAAATGGTGTCCAGTCTCTTCTTGAAAACCATGAGTGACAGAGCAGAGGGACCTTCTGGGGCCAGGCTTCCCTAGGCCTGCAGCAGCCATATCTGGGCATGGATCAAGGACTACACATCCTTTGGTAAGACCGTGTGGGAGGATGTTCCAGTTCTCCATTGAAGAAAACAATTTGTTTTTGAAGATGAGCCTATAAAGTGGTAGCCATAGGAAGGGGAGATGTATTCTCCAGCTGGATGGCCTAAGCTGGCTTCAACTGCAAAAGATTCAGAACCACCAGCCAGGAACAAACAGCCAAAGTGACCGCTCCTTCCATTTGCACTTTCTTGTGTCCTTTAAGGACACTGTCCACAAGTCTCAACAAGGCCCCCTTCATCATCTTCCAGTCTCTCATAAAAATAAGATTCCCTCTTCAGGACATTTATCCCCTGGGGGAGACCTCCAAACTAGAGTGACCTACTGGAAAAGCTGCATTTCTTCCCCTTGTAGCAATAGGATGCCTTTAAAGGACATGTCTAGATGCACCACAGACCTTCAGATTCCAGTGGGGGCTTCCCTTCACTCACTGGGTCCAAAGGGAAGCCAGAAGGCCATCTGGAGAAAACATGAGCTGCTTTGGGTTCCTACAATAAAACAGGCTTCACATGCCTTGCCTGCCGCTCCATTTCCTGGGATGGGGCCAGGAAAGGAGAGAAGGGGGCATTTCTTTTTTGCACCCAATTCCAGCAGCAGAAGCACTCCGGGTGTTATCCCAATTCCAGCCTGCCAGCTCCCACATGAAAGCCCACTGACAGTTCAAGCACCAGCTGGTTCCCTCAGACCCTCTGGCACGTGATGTACTCCTTGTGTCCTGGACCTGACACCCCCCTTCAAAGTGACCAATGTGAAAAAAATAAATCACACTTGGTGGCTGCAGAGGAGGGGAAAATCTTTTGTATTTCTCAATTTTCCGAATCCCACTTTTTAAAAATACATTTATTTAATCATCTGCCCCTTCCAGAATAAGCTCCATCACAGCATGGAATTGATTTCACCGAAAGCTACAGGGAAGCCCTTCCTCACTACCGACAGTTGGGGAAACTCTTCTTATGTTAGGTGCCAGATGGGGACTTGATCCAGGTCTGCTGGGGAGCAAGAATGGAAGGAAGAGGAGGAGAGGAAGGCCACCAGTCAGAAAAAAGAGAGGGGCCTCACAGGTGGTCCTGCTTTCTCCCCCTCTGGGAAGAGGCCCCTGGGTCTGTCTGCAGCAAGAGGGCAGGGTGGGAGAGGGGGAAAGCAGAGGGTTCCCACACCTTTCTCAGCTCGCTTGCCAAAAGAAGGCTTCCCGAAGACGTCTCCGAGCGCCCGGCTCATTAGAGACGCATCTCGCTTGGCTGAGGTCCCGCACCTTCCAGCTCATTAGAAAGATGCCGTTGCTGCTGGCTGCACCCCAATCATCTCTGCAATCAGCGCCTTTAATTAGGTTAATTAAATTGTATCAACTTCCCAGGGACACCGTTCCCAGATGCTGATGAGCAGCCAAACCAGCCCCTGCTCCAGCTGCAGCCCAGAAGCCGCCGCTGCCCTTCCCTCTACTCATCGGAGATGCCTGGGGAAGGGGTCTTACCTTGGGGCCTTCCCCCTTTCCAAAAGGGGGCCGCAGTTTAAGCAGTGCAAACCCGCGCGCTCTGCCCTGCTCAGAGGGTAGAAGAGCAGCTCGCGGCTCCAAGGCTGCCCGGGACGGGTTCCGTTTCTCCTTGGAAAATGGGCTCCCACAAAGAGCTGCAGCTTCTGGCATCCCGGCGCGCAGTTCTGGGAAGCCTTCCATGGCCGGTGTGGGGCTCCAACATGATGGGCTGTCAGGTGCAGGTGCCGCTCGCTTCCTCGCGGGGAGATAGCCCTCTCCCCGAATTCCCGCTGGGGAACAGGTGGGGAGGCCACACTGCCACTCCTGCCAGCAGGCCCCGACCCCGGCAATAGTCTGCACACCGCACACACCCTCACCATTTCCCATCTCCATCCATTTTGCACCGAGCTTGGAGAGAAACCACATTTTCCTAGGTGGTCCTTGACCCTTTGGCCGCCTGCTCTTTTTCAGCTTTGCTGAAAAACAAGTTGAACTGTAGTCAGAACCCTCTGCCTAGTCCTGTCCTGCCTGTATTCTAGATTTGTGTAAAAGTGTGACACAAATAACACAAATAAATAATGGTCCAGTTTTATTTCCAACTTTTGGAACTATGTCCATTACAGAATTTGCTTTTTCACAACTCCTGCAACTAAACAAATCTCAGAGAGATTTCAATTTTGATCCTGAGTGTCATTTCATGTTTTATGTCACCCCAGCTTTTTCAGGTAGAGGGGTGTCGCCTTCTCCTGGTTTCAAGGCATCCCCTGAGGTACCAGCCAGCCCATTGTGAGAGGTTTTCCTGCAGCCCTTTGCAACTGCTTTTGAGCTCACTGTCCTGAATCATAAGCTCCTTATAGGCTTGCAAGACAACTCTCACAAGACTCTTCCCCTTCCAGTGGGGACATGTCCAATAGCCACAGGAAAACAGAAAAATGGTGAAACTGTAAGGTGGTGAGAATGCTGCCTCTCTGCTCACACAAAACCCTCTTGGCTGCTCACCTACCTAGAAGGGCTGGTGTGGTATCATGAACCACAAATTACTCAGCTACCTGTTAGCCTTGCACATTGCAACAAACCACCATTCAGTCTCTCTCCTCCATCATCTCAGCCATTATCTTTTAGGGACAGATACTTCAGAGGGAGGGGGGAGGAGCAGGACAAGCCAACCAATTACCTCCAGTGAATCTGCTTGGAGAAGCCTAGTAAGCCCACCCTACCTAAAGCTCCTGTTCTAGTTAGCGTCAAGTTCCAAGTGCCTTCCATGAAACAGCACTGCCACCTGCTGGGCATCCATTCACAACACCAACCTTGCCATTGAAGAGCACACCTGTACACAGCAACTCCCCTCTCTCACGCTGAAGCCTCCAGGGCATATAAGCACAGGCACAGTACCAAATTCTACAACATGCAGAAGTGCCCTGCAAGCTCCACCTTTTTTATACTTGCATCACAACCTGTCAGGCCTGCAGTTATATCCCTTTTAGGATCTTTGGCCTGCCACACTCTCTCTTATTTCATTATGTTGTTTCATTAGTGTAGTAGTTGTGAGGGGGAATAGAAAGGAGTAGAATTGTGGAATGTGTTGTTGTCATTCTTTTCTAGAAGCCCAAGGTCATCTTTTGTCTCCGCACCTCTGCACCTGACCGGAACCAGCTGGGTGGAGAAACCAGTGTTGAAGAAGATGATTGGACCATGTGATGGATTTGTGGGTGTGGTGACAAGATCATAAACTTTCAACTGGGTGGGAATCCTAGGTAACTTCCAGAATTTGGATTCCACAGATGTGCTAAGATGTCTAACTTATTAAATTGGAACTTTAAGGATCATTTTGCCTTGGACTCTGATTTAATTCTGCACGAAACTTGAAACACTGACATTATCCCAATTCTTCTTTTAAAATAAATCACCAGCACCCCGGCAACAGGGGCTGGTGAGGGGTTGCTGATTCCCAACGCTGACCGGATCAGCATAAAATATCAGCGAACAATTATGAGAAATCCTTTTGAGATAAGAAGCTGAGATGAGACGCTTCTCTGCAAATCTTCAAAGGTGAAGGAATTTCTGTTTCAAGATTTATTGCATCTGGCAAGAGGCACAGCCTCAGGGGGATGGAACAGAGGGACTGGAGAGGCTTATTCTCCACATGACTAGAGGATGGCCAGAAGATCTGTTGGATGGAGATCCGAGCCACCCTCATGCAGTCATCTCTGATGGGCTTCCCGGACCATTTTGGACAACATGAGTGCATGCTCCCCCGCCCTTCCCCCCAGCCAAGGCTTGGGGAAAAAAACTGGAGTGGAGATTTTGACTCCTTCCAAACAGCGATAAATGAAATGAACCAATACCCTGCAAGTGAGTTGAAGACAGATTCCCCATCAAAATGGGAAATTCAACCCAGCCAGCAAGAAGGGATTTGGCCAGCATCTTTCACTTGCCAGCCACCAGAAATTGGGATGCAGCTTGTGAATGAAGCATCACCAAATTGGGCTTTCTTTCCAGAGTATGGATGGATAAGATGCCAGTGGGCACCTCCTTGGCCATCAACATGGGAAAAACCTCCAAGCCAGCAGAGGGGGCCTTGGGACATAACCCCCCCCCCAGCCAGCCATCATTGGTTGAATTGCAACCTGTGAATCAGGCAACCCCAGGATGGGTCTTAACCCCAGGTCATGGATGGAAGGAATGCCAGTGGGCACCTGCCCTCCCTCAGCAGATGGCACCATGGCAGATAACTGGGCAGTGGCCAACCGAGGGATTGACCTCCCCACCAGTTCCAGTCTCCCCTGCAATGCCCCAACAGGTTCTTACCCCACCTTCCTACAAAGGTTCTCAACAATGGAAGAAGGGATTGCCAAGGGGGAAGCTACAGAATGGATAGCGGAACAATGTGATGAGGCAGTTCCTAAGTTTAGAGATGTAACTAGGTTCCTTTCCTCGTGGGGCCAATAAAATGCCATCATTTTTTCCCCCCAAACGATGCATTTATTTCCATTTCATTCCATACCATCACATGTATACTGTGCATAACCGGGGCATATAACATTGAATAATAAACACAGCCCTCGCTTTTATAAACAATACCCCCCAAAATACAAACCCAATATACCACCTTGACCCACCATACACCCTCTTTCACCCCCCTCCAACTTTCGTTCTTCCTTCCGACATTCCCCTCTAACCTACTTCCCCTCCCCCTCTAACACTCCTCTCTCCCAATACCTTCCCTCCCTTCCTTCTCCTCCTGCCTCCAATCCTCTCTCCCACCCTCTCTACCCCTCTTTCTTCTTTCGCTCTACTCCTCTCTTCGGTGTATTTGTATTATCTATCAATATGTTCAGCTTGTCCTGTTCTTACCCTAACATTAAGAAGCCACAGTATACAAGTGCAATCATGTACTTTAAGATCTATTATATTTCCCCCCCTCCCCCTAAAACCCCACCTCCCTTCCCTCCCCCTGACTTCCCAGAGCCCGTACACGGTATAACTTTTTAACAAACACAGTCTAAAGTATCTTAAAACAACTCAGCTTCTTACTGTTACCCAAACTTTAAACAGTTTAACTTATTGCTAATCTTAAGCATAGGCTATCTGGAGTTTCTTAGTCCCATATTTGCTTTGTGTATAATCAATCCATTTTTTCCAGTCTCGTTTATATCTCTCGTTTGAATGTTCTTTAAGATATGCTGAAATTTTTGCCATCTCGGCTAAGTTTATAACTTTCAAAGTCCATTCTTGAGTTGTAGGCACGTCTTCCTTCTTCCAATATTGCGCCACCAACAGTCTTGCTGCCGTTATTAAATACAGAACCAAGTTAATCTCCACCACTGTAAAGTCAGTACATATACCTAATAAAAACAACTGAGGAGTGAATTTTATCCTTCTTTTGAAGATATTTTGCATGATCCACCATATTTTTATCCAAAATGCCTTAACCTTACGACATGTCCACCATATATGAAAATATGTAGCGTCAAGAGAACCACATCTCCAACATTTAGGTTGTACATTCGGATACATAGAAGCAAGCTTTTTGGGATCTAAATGCCATCTATAAAACATCTTATAAAAATTTTCTCTCAAATTTTGTGCTTGTGTAAATTTCACATTTCTTACCCATATTCTTTCCCATGTGTCCAGCATTATTGGTTCCTCAATATTCTGAGCCCATTTTATCATACAGTCTTTAATCAGTTCCGTTTCGGAATCCATCTGTATTAGTAAATTATATATCCTCTTTATATGCATTAAGCTTTGATCTCTTATTTGTTTAAACAGATTGTCCTCAACTTTAACAAAGCCAGTTTTTTTATCTATTTTCCACCTAGCCTGTAATTGGCCATACTGAAACCATGTTTGAACTACCTTCTCCTCTTTAAGTACCTCTAAAGATTTTAATTGTAACACCCCCCTTTCTGAAGTGAGAAGTTGTCTGTAAGTGGTTCTATCATGTTTTTGTTCTATATTCATATTTTGAATTGCATGTCTAGGAATTGCCCACATGGGCAACTTATTGTTTAGTTTGTGTTGATATTTTTTCCAGACCCGCAATAAAGCATTTCTTAAAATATGGTTTTTAAAATTCTTATCCAATTTTTTGTTAAATAACAAGTAAGCATGCCAACCATATAACAAATCATGTCCCTCAATATTCAATATTCTATCATTGGTTAAGTGGATCCAATCACTAATTGCAGATAATGCCACTGCATCATAATATAATTTTAAGTTAGGTAACTTCAATCCTCCTCTTTCACGTACATCCTGCATTATTTTCATCTTTACCCTCGGCTTCTTTCCTGCCCATACAAATTTGTTGATACCCTTCTGCCATTCTAGAAGGTTCGCATCTCTTTTGAGTATTGGTAACATTTGAAAAAGAAATAAAAATTTTGGTAAGATGTTCATTTTCACTGCCACTATCCTACCCAACAAAGATAAATGCAGTTTCTCCCACTTATTCATCTCCGTCTGTATACTATGCCAAAGTGGTTCATAATTATGCTTATATAATTTCCCATTTGAAGTTAAAATATTAACTCCAAGATATTTGACTTTTTTAACTACCTCACATCCTAGCATCACTCTTAATTCTTCCTTTTGTTTAGTATTCATATTTATGGCTAATATTTTGGTTTTTCCTACATTTATTTTAAAGCCAGAGACTTGGCCATATTGATTAATAGTATTCATTAAAACCGTGCTGGATTCCTGCGGTTGTTCCAATATTATGACCAAATCATCCGCAAAGGCCCGGACCCTATATTCTTGCTGTCTAATCTTGATCCCTTTTAAACCATCCAAGCCCCGTATTTTATTCAACAATGCTTCCAAAGTTATAATGAACAATAGTGGGGACAAAGGACAGCCCTGTCTTGTACCTTTTTCAATTTGAAAAGAGTCTGTTAAGCTTCCATTGACTATGATTTGGGCTGTTTGCTGTTGGTATATTGCATCAATTGACCGTAAAAAGCTATCTCCTATCTGCATGTTTTGCAATATCTTCAACAGGAATTGCCAATTAACTCAATCAAAAATTTTATAATCTACATTAAGTAATGAAATAGGTCTATAATTTTTTGGCTGAGTAATATCTTGATCTTCTTTGGGTATCAGCGATATAAACGCTGTCTTCCATGATGGGGGCACTTTACCTTCCGATTGAATTTTATTAAATAATTCTCTAAGAGGTTCTACCATTTCTAACTGTAAGTTTTTATAATAAACCGCTGTTAGGCCATCTGTACCTGGTGCTTTCTCTAACTTTAGTTGTTTAATTACCTGCAGGATTTCCCCAGAGGTTATTGGTTGGTTCAACTTTTGCCTGTATTCTTCTCTAACTAAGGGGATTTTCTCTTTATCTAAGTATTTATCTATGTCTAAACCCCTAATTTTGTCCCCTTTGTACAATTCTGTATAAAATTCCCGAAATGCCTTTTGGATCTCCTCCTGTTGAAACACCTCCTTCCCTCTATAACACAATTTAGATACATTTCGAGTTTTTCTTTTTTTCCTAATCTGATAAGCCAACCACCTACCGGGTTTATTTGCGTTGCAGAAAGTATTGTGTTTTGCATATAATAAACTGGTGGCTACCTGGTCAGAGATCAGCATATCAAATTGGGATTTTAATATAGAGATTGCTTCCTTAGCCTTTATATCGCCTGGATTCAGTATTAATTCCAACTCTTTCCCTTTAATTTCCTCTTCCAATTCTTTTCATTTTTGCCCTTGTTTGTGTCTATGTATTTTGTTTATATTCATCAGTACTCCTCTCATATACGCTTTGCTTGCATCCCATACATATTCCATAGATGTACCCTTATTCATGTTGAGAGCAAAGTATTCAGATAACAATTTTTTACAATCATTAATGTACTTTTCATATCTAAATAAATTTTCATTCAACCTCCAAGACCTTCTTGCCTGCACTACCCTTCCCAGTTCCATCCAAACTGGGTTATGATCCGAAAGAACTCTCGACGCAATCTTTGTCTTCTTCACCCTAGAAAGTAAATCATTAGTAATTAGTATAAAATCAATCCTTGATAAGGATTGATGTCTGTCAGAGAAAAAGGTGAAGTCATATTCCTCTGCATTCCTTTCGCGCCAAACATCTCGCAATTCGAAATCATCCATCATGTCAAAAAAAGATTTGGGTAACTTAGCTCGGATTTTAGTGTTCGAGCGAGATGTCTTCTTATCTCTTTTAGTATCAATCACACCATTCCAGTCACCCAGTAGTATACAAGACTTAAAGTCCCACTGTACTAATTTAGCATGGAGATTCCTATAAAATCCATCTTGCTGTTGATTAGGAGCATAAATTCCCAAAAGTAATGTCTTTTTCCCTTCTAAGATTATGTCTAGTGCGATATATCTTCCAAAGGGATCTGCTTCAATTAGCTCGGCTTTAATGTCTTTTCTTAAGTATACAATTATGCCATTTTTCTTTTCCGTAGCAGAGGTCACAAAATGTTGACCAAGTTTAGAATTAAACAAATATTTTTGATCAGTTGATTTGATATGAGTTTCTTGCAAACAAATTATATCATTCTTAAACTGTTTGAGATAATGAAATATTTTCTTTCTCTTCTGTGGAGAGTTCAGTCCGTTCACATTCCATGTCAAAATCTTAGTTGTCATTCTTGGTTGCCTGAAGTTTTTTTAGAGCCTCCCGCATGGCCTGTCTAACCTTTGGTCTGGCTCCTCCCACGACTTCTGAACTTGTTGCTGTGACTCCTTGATCAATGGCCGGTGATAGTTGAGATTGTTGCGTTGTAGCTTGTTTTTCCATTTGTCTGGTAGTCGTACGGTTAGGTCTTTGTTCCTTGACCCCTTGCCCTTCCGGGAGGGGAAGATGGTACGTTTTATCTGGTAGTTGTGTGGTTTGCTGTTTATCTTGTCCTTCTCGTGATCTTTCTCCATATCCAGATAATTCAGGGTGTCCCACCTTCAGGATCTTATGATAGAAATCTCGAGCTTTCCATACAGAGTTGAGACGATATCTTTGCTTGTCAAATGTAACTATGATACCAAATGGGACGTCCCATCTATACTGTATCTGACGCTTTCTGAGCTCTTCCACTAAAAAAGCATAATCTCTCCTGGCTCTTAGCATTTGAGGTGGTATTTCTTTCAAGACAATCAAATCCTGTCCGCCAATTTGAAGCCTGGTATTATAGGACTCTTGTAGTATCATGTTTCTGAACTCTCTTGTAACAAAGTATATTACCACATCTCGAGGGAGTTGCTTCTGTTTTGCAGCCCAAGAATTAACGCAATAAATTTTGTCGATCTGCCAATCAAAATTGGATCCCGGTCTTCCCACCAGACAGTCAAAAGCCTCTGAAAACATCTGCTTTAAGTTCTCCTGTTTCTCTTCACGCAGCCCCCTAACTCTTAATGCAAGCTCCATCTGTTTATACTGTATCATAATAATTTGTTTTTCAGCATTTTCAACTTTTTGTTCCACCACTTCAGTTTTAGATGTCAAGTTAGTTTTAGCTTCATTAAGAACCTCTAAATTCTCTTCCATTCCAGAAACATATTCTGTCAGTACATTTACAATTCCCATCATATCATCATTCATTTTGGTGATCTTAGTATCAAATTTATCATATAAGACTTTTATCTCATTCCTTATTTCATCTCTGAATTCTCTGAAGGTTTCTAAATTTGTTCTCTAGATTCTCTAAACATTTCCAAAAAGAATTCTTTCGTTGGTACTTCTCCACTAGGGGGCATAGAGGGTGGGGGCTGCGACTTTGTGCCAGGTATGGGGGACGTAGCTCTTGGAAGTAATTTCGCTGGATTTAATTTTGATGCCATTATGTCTTTGCTTTAAGCACTTAATCAAAAGAAAGAAAGGAAAAGTTCCTCCCTTTTTGCAGAGAGTTTACGGAAGGTTTCAAAAGACTGGCATTACACCAAAACAGTTCAGCAAAAAAAAAAAAAAACCTCTGTTTGGAATGTCTCTATATTAGCAGAGAGTCTTTGAAAACTTTTAGAGGTTGATAAGAAAAGAATCTACAGAGAAGTAGAGCTGATTAATTCGTGAGAGGCTATTCCTTTGATTCCTTGCCAAGGAACTAGGGAGATACCATTATTGCAAATGCGAAAGCTACAGAATCGCCATTTTGAAAACAGTTGCACAAAGGAAGCCTTTATAACACCGAAGCTAAGATTTTTCTTAGGAATAACAAATAAAGTTCTCAGGTACGGGCTCTGCTTGTATTAGTTTCAGATAAAATAGTTTCAAAAATTGTCCTAAGAGTGGTTTCTTTGCCTTGTGCTGTAAAAAACAGCCGAGATTTTTGGCCGGAGGTATGACTCAGCTTTGGTTGACTCCCCGCTTCTGTTCGCAGCAAAAAAAAAAAGCTGCAAACTTCAAAGAAAGCTCTTACCAGCTGGGTCTCTCTCTGCTATCTTCTTATCTGAAGAAAGAGATATCTACGGGTGTTTAAGTAGATAACGAGCCAGAAATCTGGGGGCAGCTCCATTAAGCCACCGCCAACGGCAAAGTCCCGCCCCGGAAGTAAAATGCCATCATTGCTGTCAACTTGGCCACAAAGCGTCAGAGTGCTTGGCTCCAGCCCCAATGCCACAACCGTGCACACCAACCACTACGGCGGTAAAGAGAAGACCCCAGATGCCATCACAGAAGAGTCATCTGGGCCAACAATCTCTGGAAGAGGATCCCCAACTTAAGGTGACGAAGAGTCCTACCAATGAGGAGGCCTCGGAGGAGGAAAATGCTGAAGAACAAACGTGTCTACCAATCACCATGGCGGTAAAGAGAAGGCCCCAGATGCCACCACAGAAGAGTCATCTGGGCCAACAACCTCTGGAAGAGGATCCCCAACTTAAGGATGATGAAGAGTTCTACCAAGGGGGAGGCCTCGGAGGAGGAAAAGAGCAACCTCTGGAAGAGGATCCCCAACTTAAGGATGATGAAGAGTCCTACCAATGGGGAGGCCTCGGAGGAGGAAAATGCTGAAGATGACCCAATAGTGAATGCACCCATCCACCCCTTCGCCTTCCAAGTCAACTCAACCTCCAAGTACCTAAGCTGGGGGTGGAAGGGGAAGTTGAAGCAGTTGTGGACACCGGTTGCACTCGATGCTTAATCAGCATGTCGATTGTCAAGCAACTAGGCATAAGCACAAGACCTCTAGCCTGTCCCATTCGGGTTGAGCAGGTAGATGGAACACTAATTGGAGGGGCCCAAGCCACGCTAGTAACTGAACTGGTGAAGTTACAAGTGGGCCGCCACTATGAGATTCTCAGATTCATTGTGGCTCCAGAGATGCCGGAAAAAATAATCTTGGGGCTTGCATGGCTTGACAAGTGGAAGCCTACGATAAAGTGGGAAGACGGTGGTAGGAAATTGATGTTTGTATTTGAGCCGCTACCACCGGTGGAGGAAAAGGGCCAGCCAGGGATGATTGAATCCAAGAGCCCAGAACCTGCAGCAGAGACAAAAAACCCAAGGGTCCAACAAGTACCAAAAAACTTGTTGGGGGATGTTTTGTCGAGAAAACCGCAGTATGACAGTAATGGAAACCAGGATAAGCTGATGACAGCTATGAAATTGGTGCTCCTAACAGACCAGTTGCTCAACAACAACCAGGAAATCCTAACAATGGAAAATGGATTAGCCTGGAAGGGATCCAAACTGTACGTCCCTGCGGGGTTGAGGCTGGAAGTTCTACAGTGAAGCCATGAGGCGGAACTAGGAGGCCACTTTGGATTCCTAAAAACGCTCTACCTCGCCAGGTGTCAACTTTGGTGGCCAAAGATGGAATCAGAGGTGGAAGATTACGTAAAAAGCTGTGATACTTGGAGGAGCCAATGTTGCAAAAAGATGGTTGTGTGGTCTCAATGCTCTGAGACCACCGCCAATACTTTTGCCAATGGACCTAAACCGTCCCAAAGAGATGGTGAACAGGAAGAATACATCTTGCTGATCTCGGGGATATCACAAAATCCTTGAAAGAAGCAAGAGAAGATCTTCACGCCAGTGACAAAAATTCCAGCCACAAGGCTGACAAAGTCGGGGCGGCCCAAAACAGAAGGATATGGAAAGAGAAAGTGTTTTCAGCTGGTGAGGAATTTTTATTGTTTTAAAAAATAGTTTGCCTATAAAAACTCAAAAATAAATTTAAATTACAGAACAACTAAGCGGCGGAATTGAATTTGGAATGGTTTTGGACAGTGGTTATCTTACTTTTTAAATGTTATTTACATGGATCGAATCTATGCAAGCCTTTTGAAATGGATGGACTAAGTTTTCTTCTCTCTTTGTGACTCTCTGTAATTTACAGATTAAAGTTTTTCTCTTTATTCCTGTTGCCATTTACAAAAAGAAACTCTTTAAGAGTGTTTACGCTCTTAAAGTAGTAGAATACTGTTTGAATATTCAAAACAGAACATTTCTTCTTTTTTCTTTCACGGATTGCTTACTTGGCGCCCCAAGGCTTTGTTTTGGCTACACACTGATAAGAACGCACAGATGTCCCTTTGAAATTTGAGCAGAGAGGAGAAATCTTTTAAGCTAGGGTTGCTGTATTTGTCAGAATGACACAATACCCAGAAAAAATAGAGGTTTTGACTTTGCAAGATATACTTTCAGAACTACAGAAATTATTAAATAAAGAAGAGAAACAATTGGAATACTTAGAGCACATAACAAGAAAATATGATGAAAAAATTGAAAATGTTCATCAAATGCAAAATGGGGTGATTGAAACTCAAAACACCGAAGAGGAAAATGAATATAAAGAGACCAAACCTGATATCTATGGTAATTGGTTTGTTCCTGAAAATGGAAAGAATGGAATACAGAAAGAGGAATTAAATGGAGAGGAAATCTACTTCAAGGGCCAAGATATAGAAGAAGATAAAATTAACGAACCTATGGACTTAAAGAAATTCCACTAGCAAAAGTTTTGATAACACTGCTGACAATCAAAGACAAACTGAATAACTAAACAGAAAGAGGGCATCAAGATTATATGAGAGATCTTATAAGCAAGGAGTTGCTAAGAGAAGTCCATTCAAAGCTGATCAAGAAGACGACTAGAGGATTGATACCACAAATAGCAGAAGATATGAGATTGTTTTGTTATTGGAAAGATACAGGTTGATAGATGGAAGAATATAACTTAAAACTAGTTAAACTTAATGAAACTTAGTAATAATAGATATAATTAAATAAATAATTGAAGTAATAATTGGATATGAATATTGAATGGTATTCATGAAAGGAGGATTAGAAATCCTTTTGGATTTTATACAAAGGTTAATAAAAAAAGAACTAACAGATACAGTTAAGTTTTGTTTATTGGGGGGGAAATGTTATGATATAGGATATAGTCAAATAAAGGAGGGATAATGATGACAACCTATATATATGTATGGATACAATATAAGGAAACTGGATGAAAATTGCAAACAGTGATCTCGGAAGGAGGATTAGAAAAGTTTGTTACTAAATATTATGGATGTTTAGCTAGAATAGGACATAAGGATTTAGTCCTATTGGAGGATTTCAGAAATATTAAATGAAATACCAGTATATGGTTATGTATTAAATCTGGGTATATTTTATGATGGACATTCAAAAATTGGAGGTATAAGGGCAACATGTATAAATATCTGAGTTAAAATACTATGGCAGAAGATACAAGATTGTTTTGTTATTGGAAAGATACAGGTTGATAGATGGAAGAATATAACTTAAAACTAGCTAAACTTAGTGAAATTTAGTAATAATAGATATAATTAAACAATGATATCTGTATTAAATATTAATATTAAATGAAATGCCAATATGTGGTTATGTATTAAATTTTGGTATATTTTATGACAGACGTTTAAATAATTATAGTCAAATATAAATGGAGGTACAAGGGTAACATGTATAAATATTTGAGTTAAAATACTTGAGTTAACATGAATGGTTTGAGGACTGTGGAAGAGATGCACGAAAACCTTTTGTAACCAACTGATACACTTTCTACAGTATGTAAGGAAGATTTCATGTGTTGTGTTTGTTTTGATATATATATATATAAAAGCTGTGCTACTGCCGGAGAAGTCCCCTGGACTGCAACGAGTGGCCAGTCCTAACTGACCATGGGAAGAGGTTGCAATGGACTTCATTGTGGAACTCCCAGACAGCAGTGGGAACAGAGTAATCTGGACAGTTATTGATTTGGTTTCCAAGCAGGCGCACTTCATTGCTTGCTCAGAGTTGCCGTCCACAAAGAAATTAGCGAAAATGTTTGTGAAACACATTTATCGCCTGCACAAATTGCCCAAGAGGATCATTTCAGACCGCGGAGTTCAGTTCACAGCCAAGTTCTGAGATCCATTGGGAGGTTCATCCCAGCATGAACTGTGCAGCAGAGAGCGCCAATGCAGTGGTGGAACAATACATCCAATGTTATGTAGACTATCAGCAAGACAACTGGTCGGACTTGCTACCCTTTGCTGAAGTGGCGTACAACAATGCGGTCCACAGCAGCACCGGATTAACGGTTTTCCAGATTACCAGTGACATGGAATTTGTTGCCATGCCTGAGCTGTCTAGAGAACCTCCCTTCTCCATGTCTTTGAATGAATGGATGGACACGCTAAAGAAAGGATGGGAGAATACGAAGAAGGCTCTAGCAGATGTGGCAGAAGCCTACAAAAAGCAAGCTGATCAACACCGCTCGCTCCAAACCCCCTTCCGTGTGGGGGACAAAGTTTTTGTGTCTACCAAATACATAAGATTAAGAATGCCTAGCAAGGAATTTGGTCCAAAATTTCTAGGTCCATTCCCAATAGTGAAGATAGTTAACCCAGTTACAGTTCAACTCAGTCTACCCAGAAGTCTAGGGAAAACTGGCCCAGAATTTCATTGTAGCTTGTTGAAACCAGTAATTGGGTCTAGCATAAGAGCATCCACCCAAGCTTTCCCTCCTCCTGTAGTGATAGAAGGGGAAACACAATCTGAGGTGGAAAAGATTGTAGGCTCTAGGCTGAATAAGGGTCGCTTACAGTGTTTAGTGCAATGGAAGGGTTGCCCTTTGTCTGAAGCCACTTGGGTGAAAAGCTGGAACCTAAAAGTGGAAAAGTTAGTAGAACAATTCCACGAGAAGTTTCCCGATAAGCCAAAGGGTCCCCTGCGGGGGGGAGAGGTGGTTAATTGTGTTATGTTAACTTTTATGTTATTCTCTTTTCAGGAAATATTTTTCTTCTGAGGAGAGGCTGCCTGTCAGGCCTGCAGTTATATCCCTTTTAGGATCTTTGGCCTGCCACTCTCTCTCTGATTTCATTATGCTGTTTCATTAGTATAGTAGTTGGGAGGGGGGAATAGAAAGGAGTAGAATTGTGGAATGCGTTGTTGCCGTTCTTTTCTAGAAGCCCAAGGTCATCTTTTGTCTCCGCACCTCTGCACCTGACCGGAACCAGCTGGGTGAAGTGCCAGCGTGGAAGAAGATTGGACCATGTGATAGATTTGTGGGTGTGGTGACAAGATCATGAACTTTCAACTGGGTGGGAATCCTAGGTAACTTCCAGAATTGGGATTCCACAGATGTGCTAAGATGTCTGACCTATTAAATTGGAGCTTTAAGGATCGTTTTGCCTTGGACTCTGATCTAATTCTGCATGATACTTGGAATGGCGACACAACCCTGGAATGCACATTTTACCCCTCCATTTCTGCAAGTCCCTTTCCTCCCTCAGGAACTATGCGAAACCGAGCCAGGTGGGAGGCTGTCAAACCCCAGCCTGGCCCATCTGCTCCCCACCTTCAGAGCCCTTCAGGAAGACGCAGCCTGCCCCCATGCTTACCTTCCCTTTCCATCCGACCGGGGGCGGGGGGGAGGCTTTTTTCTTCCTGGTCATTCTGCCTTGGAAGGGGAAAGAACAGGAGCCAGGCTCCAAAGACAGCGCCTGGATGGGCAGAATGGAAAGAGCAGCGACACATAACAGTTCTTATCGGGTTTATTGAACAGGTCCAAGGTAAAGCTAAGGCAGAGAAAGAAGAGGAGATCCCTCTTCACAGAAGAGTCAGCGCTTCCGTCTAAACTGAAACTTGTAAATTGCTGGCTGATTTACGGTTTCCTTCTTCAGCTTCACTCTCTCCGTTTTGTCCTGAAATCAAGAAGAAAAGTTTCCCTAAGAAACCTGGTCTACTAAAACCCTGGCCACTGTTTCCAGAGAGGCCCCAAGAGGCAACTGCTTCCCCACAGAATAAAGCACAGGGTCTTCCTGAGCCTGTCCTTCCAGAGGCATCCCTGAAGGACAAAAAGCCTGCAAGGGAGCAGTGGCCACCTCCCACAGCACCCAATAAGGAGCTCTGCTCACCAAGAGATCTTTTCGGGTCTGGAGCTTCTGTGCGATAACAAACATCTTCCGCTCACGCTCGATGCGCTGCCTCAACAGACTGTATTGACTCTTCCTTTGCCGGGCCAACCTCTGGAGATGGAGAAGAGGCCGTTTTTCCACCCAGGTCCTCTCAAAGTGATATAATTTTCAGAGCACGCCCACCTCCCTCCCTGAGGCTGGGCAGAGCTGCCCTCGCACCCAGGTCCTCCCTAAAAAGGCCTTCTGCAACCAGGCTGCCAAGGGAAGCCCTCCAATCATGCAAGTCTGCAGGAAAAGAAGGTTGGGGCAGGACCACCTAATGGAAGTACTCTGAGTCTGCAGCCAAGGGACGCTGCTCTGGCTTTGCAG
This sequence comes from Thamnophis elegans, assembly GCF_009769535.1. Taxonomy (NCBI): domain Eukaryota; kingdom Metazoa; phylum Chordata; class Lepidosauria; order Squamata; family Natricidae; genus Thamnophis; species Thamnophis elegans. The sequence continues at coordinate 32,347,378 of NC_045552.1, forward strand.
GAGAACGGGAGGGGCAGGGGCCGGGCTCACCCCAGCAACCAGGCTGCCCATTCCTGCTGCCCCAGCCCAAGCATTCCTGACCACAACCCATCATGGCAGGTGTGAGCTAATTAGCACCATCACTCCGGACATATCCAAACTTGTTCCCCCATAGATGATGATGACTTGAGTCTTCTGGGAGAGGAGAAAACCCACCAGTCTGAACTAGTCTGGGGATGTCAACAATAAGCCAGAGAGAGGGAGGGAGAGCTTATCATCATATGTTGAAGTTCCTTCCCCCTCAGTGGGTCTAGGCAACCTTTGCATGTCCCCACACCGTATCTCCCGTCAGGTCCTACCCAGCCCAAAGGCAGCCTGGTGCAACTCCACTCCAACTTCTGGAGCTACGTTTCCTCCCCTCCAGTTCTACAGTGAACAGCAACAACCCCACATGCAAAGGAATCAGATGCCTTCAGCCCCAAAAGAGGCTCCCCTGGAAGATTAGCCTGAAATCCACAACAGGAGGGAGAATATTTTCACTCTTCTGTAGCTCAGCTGTTCACTCCGGCCGCCCTGCCAACTGGCTTCTGCCAATGGAACAAGAGGCGGCCACCATTTAAAAATTAAATCTGGCAACGGTCCCGTTCACCTGCCACAAGCTCATTGAAGTCCTTTGAAAAGGGTGACTGGCCACTTTTCATCACTTCCCAGCTGCCACTTAAAACACTGGAGTCAGTCACTTCCTTGTGAAGCATGTTTTATGAACAACAAAATACCCAGAGTCTAAGTAGGACTGTCAACACCGTGGAGATCCAGAGAGGACTTTGTCCATCCTGACCTCTTCCTACATGTTGCCCCGTCCAGGAGGAAAGGGTTGAAAGCACACTAGGAAGAGCCTAAACCTTTTCCAATAGAAGGAAGGCGAGTGGCCACTCCGTTTTGGCACACACAACCAAGGTGCCCTGTCCATGCCAATGACTTCAGGTATCTGCACAAATTTGCTCCTCCTCCCCACCCCTCAATGCAAACTGAGCTCAAGAGAAGACTCTAGGAAGGTGAGAAGCTTTAGCAGATCAGACCTGTAACTGTCCATCAGTGGTGATCCCTGAAACTGCGTTTTTCTTCAGGGTTTCAAGAGTTGGCCTGTTGTAGACTCTGCTGACCAGCTCCGGAACAGTGTTCAGATGGAGAGCAACATCAAACCTTTGCACTGAGAAAAGGACAGGGTGGTTTCTCATAATTAGTTGGACCCTCCCTGACTCCCAGCTTACAAACCAATTGAGGCCAGCTTTAGGTTTACAAAGGAAATGTGCTGTGTGAAGGGGAAAAGGCCAAATAGCCAGCCAGAGATACTACTTCACTTAGAAGAGCTGCATCAGAGGGAGGGGAAAAGTTGGTTACATTATTCCTTGGGGGGGGGGGTTTCCCTCCTCTTCTTAAAGAGGCTCACCACCTCAAGAAGCCATTATTCTCTACAAATTTTTGCTAATATCAAAGTCTTGGAAATTTAACCAATCTATTCTAAGTGAATTGCAATTCAGCGAAACTAAAAAAACTTGGTAGTTCTGAGTATTGGTTGAGACAAAACATATAGTGGATATGAAAAGTCGACACACTTCTGTTAAAAGCCAGAATTTTTAAGATGAAAAAATTAGATCAAGATAAATCACTTCAGAACTTTTTCCCTTTAATATAACATATAAGCTGTGCAGTTCAATTGAAAAAAACAATTTTTAGGAGGAAAAAAACAATAAAAAGACACAACAATATGGTTGCTTAAGTGTGCAGGGTTTCTTATAAGTAGGGATTTGGCTGTATTCAGAATTAACCAAACATATTCAAATTTATGGTAAAAAGTACACACCTATCAATTAAAGTGACTCTGATCAAGCCCATATAAAGTTCAGCTGCTCTTGCAGGATTTTTCTGACATTTACTCAATTGCCTCCTAATAAAAGCCATGATCTGCAAAGAGTTTATAAAGCATCAAAAGGATCTCATTATTATAAGGTATCATTGAGAATGGTACAAAACGATGTCCAAGGCATTAGATATACTATAGGATCCAGTGAAGACAGTCATCAACAGGTGGAGAAAATGTAGGATAACAATGACATTACTAAGAACTGGAGGAGCCGAGGTGGTGCAGTGGTTAAATGCAGCACTGCAGACTACTTCAGCTGACTGCAGTTCTGAAGTTCGGCTGTTCAAATCTCACCGGCTCAGGGTTGACTCAGCCTTCCATCCTTCCGAGGTGGGTAAAATGAGGACCCGGATTGTTGGGGGCAATATGCTGACTCTGTAAACCGCTTAGAGAGGGCTGAAAGCCCTATGAAGCGGTATATAAGTCTAACTGCTATTGCTATTTCCCTCCAAAATTGTTGATCCAACATACAGGTGAAACTCAAAAAATTAGAATATTGTGCAAAAGTTATTTATTCCAGTAATGCAACTTAAAAGATGAAATTGCCTCAAAAGGTTATTGCAAAAGAAGTTGGATGTTCTCAAAGTGCTGTATCAAAGCACATTAATAGAAAGTTATGTGGAAGGGAAAAGTGTGGGAGAAAAAGGTGCACAAGCAGCAGGGATGACCGCAGCCTGGAGAGGATTTGTCAGGAAAAGGCCATTCAAAAGCATTGGGGACTTTCACAAGGAGTGGACTGAGGCTGGAGTCAGTGCATCAAGAGTCACCACACAGACGGATCCTGGACATGGGCTTCAAATGTCATATTCCTCTTGTCAAGCCGCTCCTGAACAACGTCAGAAGCGTCTTATCTGGGCTAAAGAAAAACAGACCTGGTCTGTTGCTCAGTGGTCCAAAGTCCTCTTTTCTGATGAGAACAACTTTTGCATCTCATTTGGAAACCAAGGATCCAGAGTATGGAGGAAGAATGGAGAGGCACACACTGCAAGATGCTTGAAGTCCAGTGTGAAGTTTCCACAGTCTGTGTTGATTTGGGGAGCCATGTCATCTGCTGGTGTTGGTCCACTGTGCTTCATTAAGTCCAGGGTCAACGCAGCCGTCTACCAGGAGATTTTGGAGCACTTCATGCTTCCTTCCGCAGACAATCTTTATGGGGATGCTGACTTCATTTTCCAGCAGGATTTGGCACCTGCCCACACTGCCAAAAGCACCAAAACCTGGTTCAATGACCGTGGGATTACTGTGCTTGATTGGCTAGCAAACTTGCCTGACCTGAACCCCGTGGAGAATCTATGGGGCATTGCCAAGAGAAAAATGAGAGACATGAGACCGAACAATGCAGAAGAGCTGAAGGCCACTATTGAAGCATCCTGGTCTTCCATAACACCTCAGCAGTGCCACAGGCTGATAGCTTCCATGCCACGCCTCATTGAGGCAGTAATTGCTGCAAAAGGGGCCCAAACCAGGTACTGAGTACATCTGCATGCTTATACTTTTCAGAGGTCCGATATTGTTCTATGAACAATCCTTGCTTTATTGATTGCATGTAATATTCTAATTTTCTGAGATTGTGGATTTGCGGTTTTCATGAGCTGTAAGCCATAATCATCACAATTATGACAAATCACGGCTTGAACTATCTTCCTTTGCATGTAATGAGTCTATCTCATATATTAGTTTCACCTTTTAAGTTGCATTACTGAAATAAATGAACTTTTTCACGATATTCTAATTTTTCGAGTTTCACCTATACAGCAACATTAAAGGTGATGAAGGAGAGACCAGAAGTATCTCAGCAAGACAGACAGAAAAAACTGTGGGCTCCTGACGTAAATTCTGTCTGACAAACTGATGATGATTGATCTTAGAATCAGAAGTTTCCTGGGGGGAAAGTGAAGAAGGAGCTGCATCTCATTAGACCCAAAGGAATGTAACAGGTTCCTCGTAGGCTATTAAGGTGGGGGCTTCTGGACTAAGCATTTCAGCAGGAGCGGTGTAGGAATGGAATGTGAAATCTGGTAAGAAGATCTAATTAACCAACTAGCATAAATCAGAATCTGGAAAAGGCAAAGAACCTTGTGAATATAAATAATAGTGACAGATAGATTGGGATTTTGGCAGAAAAAAAAGAAGGGGGGAAATTGTGGTTTAAATCATTAAGCCCAAAGAGAACTTCTTGTTTTAAACAAACAGAAATGAGGAAACAGAGAATTGACTAACCCATTGAAATACAAACTTTGAATTTGGATTTGAAAAGATTGTGTCTTTAAAAGAGATTGACAACTGGGAATTCTACAAAGGAATAGGAGGAGGGGAGAAACAAAAGTTAAAAACATAACAAGGAGACTTGCTTTGTTCGAGTTTGTTCTAATTAACATATCTTAAGCAACTCTAATCAATGAGAGGTGGAATGTAACAAGGGGAAAAAAATCAAGAAAAAGCACTATTTTCTCTGCTCATAACTATTTTGTCTGGATTTAAAAATATCAAGCTGTATTGCTGGAAACCATCGAGCTGAAAGAATACAGAGCCATTTGCTGGAGGGAAGAACAAACAATAAAGAAAGTGATGTCTCCCCCTTCTCTTCTCAATTTTGGCTGAATTGAAATATAAGCTAGATCAGAACTACGAATTAAGAAGAAACATGGAATTTAAATTATATTTAACTGTACAACTAACTGTAATCTTGGAACTGGACATTATGGAAAGGTGGGAATTTGAAGTACTACATGAAATTATAAAAATATGCATAAATCATTTAAACTAAATTTAAATAGAATCTTGAAGTTGGAAACTGAGGAGATAGGAACAAGAGGGAGAGGGTAATGAAATGGTGGAAATGGTAGAAAATAAAAAGCAGACAAAAGATTTCACTGGGTTTGACAGTGGCATAGGGAAAATTGAAAAGGGGGGATATGTCCCAACAAAGAAAAGGGAAGAGACAAGAATAGAGAATTGGGATTGTTAGTGATAGGGAAGAATTGGGACTTACTAGGAAAAAATCAGATATTTAGAAATTGTTATGTGGAGAACATAAAGTTGAGGTATGTGATTTACTCTTTTACATGATAATTAAACTGAGTCGCTAACTGATTAAATATGAACCTATTAAACATAAGTTAAAATATATGAAATATAGACACATATAGAATTCTTAAGATGACTTCCTGTGGGAGGAGCCTGTCGCCGAGGAGCTCAACGGAGCCCCTCTTAGAGTTCTGGTCTGTATATCTAATTAAGATCAATAGATATCATCCCTTTCTGGCAGAAAGGGACAGGCAGAAGCTCAGGTGTTAGGATTTATTCGTAGTTCACAGCCCTTTTCCTTTTTTTTTGGGCTGCGAACAGAGAATAGACCCAGCGTAACTGAGCTCTTATCTCCAGCCAGTTCTTCGCAGCTGCCTTTTTGCAGCCCTAGACAGCCGACTCCCACACTCAGGACAATGATAAATTGTTTTTAAGATAATACGAGCGGGTCTCACTTCTGTGATGTGTTTTTTTTTTTTAACTATCTAAACACCAGCCTTGTTCTTCCTTTGAACTTCTCTGCGCAATTGGGATACAAAATGGCGTTTTTACTGTGTTGGTGATTGAAGACGTAATTAACTGGCTTTATTTCCCCGGAGTCTGCTACTCATTAATGAGCAAAATCTACAAATAATTTATGGAGAACTGACCAGCTGAAGACACTGTTTATCTGTCTATTCTCAGATTTTATCTATAATGTCTCCCAGGTCTAAACAGGCAAAAAAATCCTCCCCCCTCGTGCTTAAAGAACTTGTTACCAAATCGCTGCCTTTGTCTCCTACGCCATCTACTGGAGATTCTTTGACACAGGAGCTTCTCTTTCAAATAATTAATGACTTTAGAAAAGAAATTAAAGAATTTGTGTTGGATTTATGCGATAAAATACAGACCAAAATTGCCCAGATAAATGCGAATATGTTTGAAGTCACGTCTACTTTAACAGATTATATTGAAGAAATGGAGACGAAATTGGAAACTTTGGAGGGGGCCAATTTTAATTTGACTTCTAATATCCAAGCATTACAACAAGAGATTACAGATACTCAAACACAACTTACAATGATAAATTATAACAGAAAGGCGTCTGCAATAAGAGTTAGAGGACTGCCCGAAAAGAAAGGAGAGAACTTGAAACAGACGTTTGTAGAAGCTTTCAGCCAAGCGGTGGGAGGTCCGGGACTCAATTTTGATTGGAATATTCGAAAAATCTATCGCCAGAATTCGCGTGTAGCAGAGCAACGACAGCTTCCAAGAGACATAATTATATACTTTTTCACAAGAGAATCCAGAAATGCGATTACTCAAAAATTTTACAATAACAGGCTCCGAATCGATGGCCATGATTTGTTTGTCTTTAAAGAGATCCCGCTCCAGATGCTGCAAGCAAGGAGAGGTTATACTTTTTTAACCCAAGAACTTAGAAATCGTCAAATAAAGTATAAATGGGAAGCTCCAGTTGGAATCACAGTTACATTTGAAAATCAAAGATTTCGTATTAATTCTGTTTCGGAAGCTCGGGACTTTTATTATAAAACTCTGAAGGCGGGGCTTCTTGACTCACTTGGAAACGCGGAAGGACAAGGTGAAGGAAAGATAAGCAGCAAGTCACTTGGTTACAAGAAGGAGGGAGTTGTTCTCCCCCTACTGGAGAGGCAGAAGAGCGGAAACTGAGGATTCAGTCATATTTTCAAAGCAGCGGGACACGTGGTTATAAGGCAGAGGGTTGCCTTTTCTTTCCGGAAGGGCAGAAGAGTAAAGAATATAGACCCAGCGACGTCTTTAAAATACTTTCTAAGCTTTTGGACTGATTAAAACTTTAGGATTTCTGTTTGGTATGAAATGGTAAAGCTGTGTACTGATGAGGAATGGAAAGAAGCATTGCTTATTCTAGACAGATATTATACGGGACTTTTACAAGACTTATTTGAATTTCAATCCAAACTGCGCATGAAGTGTTTTCTGTGAGGAAAGTGGGGACTAAGATTTATTTGAATTGCGGTTTGGGATGAATGGAGTTGGGAAGAGTGGGGCAGAAAGGAAGGTGGAGCGGGATATTGATGAAGGGATCTTGGGATTGAACGAACTGGTATGGATTTTGGGCACACATTTTACGAATTTACATGTCTGAAGTATAACATAAAAAGCTCAGGATTTTAAAGTGAAGAGCGAGATCCTAATCTTATGCAATTTGGGCTTGGGAGGAATGGAGACGTGAAACGAAGGATAGGAAGATGAGTAGCGAAAGTATGAAGATAAATTGATTTTTGTATAAACTAATATTTGAATATAAGGTTAAGAAAGGCTATCTGGAGAGTCTACAGGAAGATGGGGGTAAATATCAAAGAAGTAAGGGACGAGGACAAAATATAAATGGAATGATTCACACTGTTTAAATTTTAAGAATGATGGGAGGCTGAGCATAATGCAAAAGATTTTTCAATTTTTTTTATTTACTTTTTTGTTTTTGTTTTTTTTCTTTTTCGGAGTGTTCTTTTTATTTTATTTTCATTATTATTGTTAATAAGATATTTTGAAGGTGAATGGTACTGAACTGTGCCGGGTGTGTGACCTGGGAAGTCGGAGGGGGTTAGGGAGGGGGGTTCATTGGGGGTGGGTGGGTGGGTGGAGATATAGTTTCAATATATAGAATAAGAAGAATACACTTGTATACTGTTGTTCCTTATCTTTTCTTTTTATTTTTCTCTTTTTTTTTTTCTTATTGCTTTTTTCCTTTCTTTTTTCTTTTTGGCGTAAGGAATAGAGAAATGCACCATAGTGAGAAGTAGAGGAAAGGAAGAGGGAGAAGTAAGGAGGGAGGAAGAGGGGAATGTAAGGAGGATGAGAGGGGAAGGAGGGTGAGGAAGGCGAGAAAGGAAGATAGGAGGGGAAAGGGAAGTAGGAGGGGTGATCGTTGGAGGGAGAAAGGAAAGTTGGAGGGGGAGAAGAAGGGGTGTATGAAAGCGATAGGTTGGGTTTATGAGTTGTGTTTAGGTTGGGTTTTTTTTTTTCTTACTATTATATTATTATTATTGCAAATATCCCGTATATAAGTGAATGTACAAAATTGAAAATGAATAAAACATTTAATACAGAATTCTTAAGATGAACAAAAGTGAGGTGTGCTTGTTATTTTACATAGCAGACCAACGGAATTGTAATGAACATTGAACAGCAAGGATTGTTATTTAAAGACAATTACATGTAAGCTAAATTAAGATATGGAAAAATGGAGGGGGAACATGAAACATATTTATAATGGAAAATTATTAAGATTATAAAGACAGAATTAAAACCTTGGGGTCGTATAATGATGTATAACTATACAATATTATGATGAGAATAGCTGGGACTTGTAACCAGGTCCACATTCCGGCCAAAAAATTGGGGGGTGGGGTGTAAAAATATAATTGCTTTTTTCTCTTTCAAAAAAAGGAGGATATATTTTAAAATTAAAAATGTTTATTGAAATGAAATTATAAATACCATCAACATAAAATGGAGCTTACTCAGAGGTTGAAATACACCATTTAAATGAGATGAAGAGTGTGGGAGACAGGTAAAGGGAAGGAGAGAGGGTTAGGAGAGAGGGGAAGTGGGGGGAAGAGGACAAGAGAAAGAAGGAGTGGAAAGGATGAGAAGGTGAGAGGAAGGGAAGGAGAGAAGAGAAAAATGACAGAGGGAAGAAAGGAGGTAGGGAGGAGGAGAGAGGGAGAAGAAATGATGGACAGGGTACAAATATGGTGCATGGAGAGCAGAAGATCCAATAATCATTCTTGGGGGTTGATGGTTAGACCAATTGATGTAAATATTTAATAATAATGTTGGTTATGTAAGAGTATACATGTGGTTATTTGTTATGAAAATGAAAAAAAATACTTTTAAAAACATTAAAAGTGATGCAGGAATTTCTGGCAAGTACTAATTACTTCCTACATGTGGCAAGAAACACCTGTATTTTTCATATATCTATGCTGTGTAGTGGGGTGGCATGGCAACTTTTTCTTACAAAGAAAAACATCCAAGCCCAGCTAGATTTTGCAAAAAAAACTACATCAAGTCTTACAAAATCATGTGGGAAAATGTGTTATGTTCTGATGAAACCAAGTTCAACTTTTTCACCATAATTCCAAAATATATATTTGGTGCTAAAACAATACTACGAATCATCAAAAGTATACTACAACCCAGCAAAGCATGGTTGGTGGCACCATTTTGTTTTGGAGCTGCTTTTCTTCAGCTGGAAGTGGGGCTTTATCAAGTGCAAGGAAAGAACAATTTCAAACCTCTGCAAAAATGCTGAAGATGAAGAGGAATTTCATCTTTCAACACAATGACCAAAAGCATATCTACAAATCAACAAAAGAATGGCTTTACCAGAAGATCAAAGTTTTGAAATGGCTCAGCTAGAGTCCAGACATGAATCCAATTAAAAATGTGTAGGGTGGCTGAGAAGGGCTGTGCACAGGAGATTCCCTCACAATCTGTCAAATTTGGGGCGCTTTTGCAAGGAAGATTCCCAAGGCAAGATATACCATGTTCCTACCCCAAAAGACTGAATGCTGTCATAAAATCAAAAGGTACTTCAACAAAATATTAGTTTAAGGGTTTGTACATTTATGCAACCATATATACATTTTTCTTCCTAAAATATTTATTTTTCAATTGCACTGTATGTTATGTTAAAGGTAGAAAAAAAAATCTGAAGTGAACTATCTTGGTCTAATTTTTTTTGCATCTCAAAAATGGTGTTTTAACAGGGATGCATTGACTCTTTATATCCATCGTATTTGCCCTTTTGTCTCTGTCAAAACTCAGAACTAGCAAGTTTTTCAAATTGGCTGAATTACAACTCACCTAGAACATATTGGTGAAATTTCCAAGATCTAAGATATTTGTCTCATAGAAAAACCACACCTGTTTCCCCTTTTGTGTACATCTCTAGTTTTCACCTCAGCTAGTCTTTATAATAATTAATATTGGATTTGGAGTTTTTTTCCTCCCCACCATCTTTCCATTTTTCTTTGTTATATCTTTGTAGATTGCAAGCTCAAGAACAGGAACCATCATATTGATATTTGTAAGTCACTCTGTGAGAATTGGAGATTGGAATTTAAAAAATGTTAACAAATTATGATTTTGTTGCAATTCAGTCGCCTGTTGGGAAACATTTCACAGAAAAGGGTTGTTTTATTTTTAAGCAGCATCAACAAAGGAAACCTCCTCCCTTTCATTCAGTCTTCTACCAGAAAGTCAAAGTCCAATTAGGCAGGCTTCTCTGCCCCCTTGATTTTCCATACCCAGTTAGTGGCAGTCCCACCACCTGTTTACCTTCCTTCTTGGTGTCAAAAAAAAACAGGTGCTTATTTGGCTGCTTCCCCTCTGCTTCCAGTAGGTGGAGCCCCGACTTCAGCTGCTCGATTTTCTGCTCGGTAAAAAGATGCAGGCACAGAATCAACAACTGAAGACTTGGTCAGCTGCCTCCCCCCACCCCCCAGCACAACTCTGAGGTCAGGCAACATTTCCCTCCCCCACACCCCAAAAGAGCATTGCTAGGACAGAATTTTGGAGGCCTGTTAGATCCACTAGGGTCCAAGCAAGGCCAACCACTGGAGAGGACCTCAGTGCCATAGGCTCCTTGTGGGTTTCCTCCAACAAGCAGAGAGTGGAATGGCCTGAAGACCTTACCAGCACCGGCGGAAGGGGGAGACAAGGGTTCCCTCTCCCTAAAGATAGCGGATTATGAGATAATGTCAGGTGGGACAGAAGCAGCCTCTGCATGCGCAGGGGGTCAGGACAAGAAAAGATACCCAAAGGTGCTTTTTCAAGAGGCAACTGGGCTTTCTGGACCAGAAAGTCCAGCTGCCTTTTGAAAAGAGCACCTTTGGGGCAACCATGACCTGGGATGACTGAGAATCATCTCCACAGTCATCGACCAGCAGGGGAATCTTCTGACCTTGACCTCGGCTGCTCGCTTCATCTCCACGTACTTCAGGTCCTGGGTCTTCAACAACTTCTGCTGCTCAGGCGTGGATTCGGCTTCCTGCTGGCTGATCACGTGCACTCCGTCCTGCGGGCGAGGCAAGAAGCGTCGTGTTCCCAGGGGAAGGAGGGCGGCCCCTCAAAGCAGGGAACGGGCACCGAGGCCATCACTTTGGCCACTGCCCTGCAAGCTAAGCCGGGAGGCCCGCAGGGAAATGGGGAAGGGAAAGGCAGGCCCGGGCGGAAGAGCGACGGGACCACCCAGCCGGCCACCAACCCTCCGCCGCAGACGCGCCGGCCCCACCTGCAGCGGCGCGCGGGTCATCCGGAAGTAGAACTCGTCCGGGTTCTTCTCCTGTGCCCGGCGGCGCAGCGCCCGCAACGCATCTCGCTTCTTGTGGAAGTCGCTGCGGGGAAAGGAGCTGAGTCAGGAACCCAGGGAGACGCCGACACCACCCCGGGTGAGGAAAGCCAAGGCGCCCCCCTCCACGCCCCTCCCCCAAGAGGCCCTTCTACTCACGCGGCGCGCAGCCGGTAGTCCGCCTTCTTCTCGAGCAGCCCCAGGGCCTTGCGCGAGGCGAGCTGAGGAGAAACACGCAATCAGAGGGTGGGGGGAAGGGAAGAGGGCCCCGCCCGCGGCCTTCCCTCTCGCACCCCCAGCGCCAGCTCGGAGCCAACCTGGCCACGCTCGAGGTGCTGCCGCTGCCGCGACTTGGCCGCCTTCGTGAACGCCGCCATGGCTCCCGGTTCCGTAGAAGGGCCCGCCCCTTCCGCTTGGCGCAGACCCGATAGGCGAGACGCCCCGCCCCCGGCCAGAGCTCCCTCGCGCGCCCCCAATCTGTTCGGCTGGGGCGCGCCTCTGGCTCTGAAGCCCGCCCCCCACGCGCGGCGGCAGCGGCGGCCCCGCCGATGCGCTCCTAGGCCCCGCCTCGGGGGGGGGTGCAAGGCGGGCGGCTCCCGTGGCTGTGCGGACTCGGCGGGCTGCCTCCCACCGGCCCCGTGGCGCGCCGGACCGCTGTTGGTAAGAGCGGGCGAGGGGCGCCGGCGGGGTGTTCCCGGCCGCTGCAGATGCGGGTCAGCGGCGAGTGCGGGGGGGGGGCGATCGGGGGGGGGATCCGTTCCTTTGTTTCAGGCTTCCCCTCCTGGACAGGCGCGGGGCGGCTGCCGGTGGGGCTCGGGTGGATCGTTGGGGAAGGAAAGTGCCTGGCGGAAGTGCGACTGGGGAGGCGCGGGCTGGCTGCCTGGCTGGCTGATGGAGCCTCCCGAAGTGTGGGAAGCAGTCCTCTCGGCGCCTCGAGGAGCTTTTTGCATGGAGCCGATCTCTTTTGGCGGGGCGGGGCTCCTGGCCTGGGACCCCAGCAGCCTCGCCGGCTTTCGCAGGGAGTCACCGGGAGCGGAGCACGGCCGCTACTCTGCCCGAGGTCTTCGGAGCGGGCGAGGCTCGTGGACTGGGGGATGGGTGGGTGGGCGGTAACGGCCGCTCTGCCCTCGGGACGCCCTTCTCGGGGCACCCGGTTTATTCTCAGGAAATCCCCGTTGCTGGTCTGCAGGGGGATGGAGCAGATTCTTTGGAGCAGTTATCCTCTCCCTCCAGCGCAAGTGACACCCCCCCCCTTAGCGAGGGATCTTGTCCCACCGCCCCCGCAAGGATTAGAGCCCTCATGGAAGCGGTTGGTACAAAGGGATGGCAGGGCTGGTTCCTGGCAGAGGTGCACAAGTTGGTAACCGTCCCATGGCTCTGGGCTGGGGTGTCTGCTTAGGGTTCCACCCGCTACCAGCAATCCTGCTGCCATCTCTTCATATCTCCTGGACCTAATCCCCACCCCGTCCACTTTGGCTTCTTTCTTCTTCCTTCCGTTTGAAAACTGCAGCTGAAACTGGCATAAGCAAGTGCCCAGTCAGCCTGCCCTCTCTGTAAAAGGTGCCGTCTGTCTTGGTCACAGCGCACTGATAGCATTCAGGGGGAGACTTCCTTATCAAAGAGAAGTCAGGACTAAGAGGCTGAGCCCGCAAAGAATGGGGCCCATCTTGCCCTGGAGATGCCCACTTACCAGATGAGGCATTGTGCTGTCTGTTCCTTTGCCGTTTGTATCGGCAAAGAGCAGCAGTTCTGTGAAAAGATAATTTGGGGGGGAGGCTCATTGTCATTTTTGAAAATGAAAAGTTCGCACTAGGAGAAAAAGATGGAATTATAATACTTGACTTCAAAGCATTTGCATAGTGTTTTTGTGTTGTGATATGTGGGTGTGTTAAGATCCTGACGAGGGTCCCTCTCCAGGATGTGGTTTTGGCAGTGGCTTTTCATTGGGAAGCAGGAGGGCTTCCAGCTTCAGGAGGATTTTAGTTGAAGACTTCAGTTCCAGACACTAGCTGTTGCTCAGAGGGTGGAGATGTTCTTGTCGGGGTGCTGTGCCATTAAGCTCGCTGGGTCAGCATAAGCTTAGTGCCAATAGCATCAACCCATGATGATGGGAGACTATTTGATTTCCTCCTACCACATGCTTTCTACATGGAGTGGTATTTGCAGGATTGAATACAATTTGGTGTCCAGAATCCGTCTTCAGAGGGATCTCAGTAGACTTGATACTGGACCCTATCCGATGATATACAGTCTAGTGGTGAGGAAATGTGGCATTCTGCACTTAAATAGGGAAAACCGGAAACACAGTAAGGGACATGTGTGTGTGTGGTGCAAAGACCTGAGTATCCTAGGACACCGCAGATTAAGCCAGCAGTGCATCCACTGTAAGCTTGAGATGCATTAACAAAGGGTTGAAGGAGTAGCTCTACTCTATGTTGAGCTGCTCAGGCAGCACCAAGAAGAGTTCTGGCCGCTACAATACCATATAGGCTTTCTATATATTGGATAATTTGTGACTACTGAATAATGCTTTGATCTACCCATATTCACATTAGCAAAATGAATAATTCGCCTCCTGCCTGCTTGGCCAGCTCTCATTTCAGAGTGCCCAGTTTTACAACAGCCTCATGCAATGTACCCTAAAAAACATCTGATGCCTCGGGAAAGGTTGGAGATTTCATAAGTGTTTTTCCACTGCAGCCAGAGTGGGGGCCAATCATATTTGGGATGGGGGAATAAACCTAAACAATCAGCTCTAGTGGCCCATTGCCTTGTACTTTGGTTACTGCGAAATAGGTGTTGCGAGAGCTGCTGAAGTCTCTGGCCAAAGAAAATGGCAATCTGGCTGGGAATTGGAGTGCAGCATCTATTGAATCAGATCTCTGCTATTCCTGAAGCATCAGGCTCTTTCTGTGGGGCCATGTTGCATTCCGTAGGGGAGTCATCCCCAGGACCAGTGCCAAGGAGCAGCCAGCCTGGAGACGGACTTGGCTGTGAGGCACTGCTAAGACTAACAGCCTCTTGTTGCTGGCTTTCAAAGCAGAAAAGCCAGCTCAAACCCACAGCCTCCTGCATGGCCTCTGTAGCACCTTGAGATGCCTCCCCTCACCTCCTCATTCTCTGGCCAAAATGCAAAAAGCTTTCTGAACTGCCATGGCAGCTCAAAGCCTGGCCGGCTCTTTCCAAACCTAAAGCGTGGGACTGCAGTGCGGGTACAAGTTTATGATGCTCTCTTGCCTTGTCAGTGCTTAGGATGAAGACTGGTCCCTTTTTTTGCTGCTGCTGCTGCTGAAAGATTTTCCTTGCTGAGAGTTGGCTTCAGAAAAACACCCTTGTTCTGCTTCTGTTATCCATTCCACCCAAAGGGCCATGTCCTTCCAGCTGGGGCAGAAGAAGTAGGGGCAAATATTTTCCTAGATTCCCCTGCGGAGATGTGGTTGCAAAACCTCCCACAGTGTTTGGGTCAGTGACTCTGGAGGTGTGAATCATGGTCTCCCTTCTGCTTCTACATGCTGAGGGACCTGAAAGTGGCTCTTGAGATCCAGGGTGGATTGCAAGCCCATGCAAATGAATGGGCTGCTCTTTCCCCTCCCTCTCTGTTTCTTTGGTGCAAAAATCATCTAAACTCTCACATACCTTGAGTTACATCATAAAGCATTAGGAAATTGTGGTGTGATTCTAGGAGATGGGGTCTGGGGCAACCCATCAATCCTTTCTCCAGACACTCCCCTCATTCCCGAGGCACCTGGCTTTCAACACCTGGATTTGCAACAGCAGTAACCATAGACGTCTGGTTTTAAAGAATTCTCTTGCATTTATCCCACACTGGTTTGCCAACCAGGTATAATTCAAGATCACCCAATGAAGCAGAAAGTTTATATCAACTGAATAGTGACCGAAAGGGCAGGCTTGGCAGAAGTACAGAAAAGTCTTCTGAGCTTGGAGTTTCTCCCACCCAGACAGAGCCCCTGAGGTTACAGCATGTGTGGCAGAGACAGCAACCTCTCCAGAGCCCCTTCTTTTGAGCCTTCTGGGGTTGGGATCCCTGTTGAGGCTGCTGAAGAAGCCACTGTATCCACCAATTCACCCACAGCCCATGGCAGGTTGACTCAATGGTCTGGAATTTTCTCTTTCCAGATCTTTTCACCCCACCTCCCCCACTGCCAGCCTGCCTTCCCAGAGAAACCACTTCTTTTGTTGTCAGATGAAGCCATTCCTTCTGTGAGCTGGAGAGATTCCCATGCAGAAGCCAAGCTCTTGCTCAGAGAGGCCTGGCAATGTGGTTTCCCTTTTCTCCCTTTCATTTCACAATCTCACAGAGGCCAGTGTGAGTCTTAAGCTCTCGAAGGCAGCTCCCTACATCTTCTGGTTCCTAGGTGAGGAATGGGGCTCTGTGCTTGCTTTGTGCTGTATCTGCTGCCCTCCTGGGCGCCAGGCTCCGCTGGGCCTTAGGCAGCCTCCTGGCCTGGATCCCCACCAGGGGTGTGTAAATATGTCAGGCAAATGGAGATCATCTTGACAGTCTTGATTGTGCCAGGGATCTACATCAGCTGTCCCACGAGAGTGCTGGGAATGTGCTCTTTTCCTTTTGCAGCACTGGATTTCCCAAAGGTCCCTGACTAAGCAACATGAAAAGGGGGGAAAAACAGATTTAAGTCATGTTGCATTTGTATGCCAAGAGCGAAGTCTAAAGCTTCCAATGCTGACCAACTTCCTGTGCATGGCTAAGTTGGAAGAAAGTGTGGGTTGCAGGGTGAAGAATGCAACTGCTTTCTTTTGGGCAGCCCAGAGCCTCAGATGCACAACACTTACCCAAAGGCTTCGTCCTCTTTTAGCAAAATGCATGGGAGCTGCAAGGAGCCACAAGGGAGTCTCTGCAGGGATCCCCTTGTCAGGGAGTCAAGGCATCCGGGAGAACCCACTTAAACCAACTGAACATGAACTTTTAGGGAGCAGCCCTCTAGCTGCAGTGGAGCCACTCCTCAAGACACTCCTTTTCTTTGTGTCTGGGGGATGCTCCCTCTCCCAGGGTGCTGTATTTGCCAAAAGCAGCTGCTGGCTTGAATCCTCTGCTCTCTTTCCTGGTTTCACTAATGCCCAGCATCTCTCAGACTAAAAATACCAGTTCAGATTAGAAGATATTCAGTCCTTCTGTGGTGGCCTATCATCATATGGGTGCCTGGAGGGTCCAAAGCAGCTGGCCAAGGCCTGCTGTCTTCCCATGCTGGAGCTGCCCTTTCCCACCTGCTCTCTCTGTCATCAGCACATGCCTCTCTGTTCTTTCCCAGGCTGTGCAGCAACCAAAATAGGCTTGGGGATTGTCACAGACAGCTCTGTTACTCTATTGCCTTTGTGTGCCAACCGTGTATTGATTCTGCTCCTTTATGCTACATTTGGAAAGGAATTAGGGTGATCATTGGATGGTGTAACTATGTGGGAAGGGGGAGGAGATCACCACCTTGCATAAAAAAATGACTGGGAGAAGTTTTCAGGAGGATCTGCCCTTCCTTCTCCATACAAAGCTGAGCCTCCCCATGCATCTGTGGCCCCCATTTGGTTCACCCTTCTCTTCTCTCAATCAGCTACTGGAGAAAAAAACAGGAGCCAAGATAGAATTCAAAAGCAGATGTATTCTATGCAATCTATTCACCAGGATCAAATAAACTAATAGTCAATGCAAATTGGCACCAGATAAGAGTCTCTGGACTATAAGGACTCCAGACTGATGATGCATTTGGCCCCACCCTCAGGCTCAGCCTGGTCATCTCCTATAGAGCCACCTTTCAAGAAGAGCCCTAAATGGGATCCTTCCTTAAAGCCACCTCTTATCATGCTTTAATGCCTGCTCTTTGCCTCTTTTCTCGGCAACTCCATACTAAAGTTTGGTGGAAAATGTATGTGCTGTGTATCAGTTGGGAGCTGCCAAAACGTCTCTTTCTCTTCACTTTCAGAGAGAGATTTATATTGTTATACCTGTCTGTATTTTAAAGAGCAGTTGGAGGAAAAACTACAAGAATTTACATCAGACACCAGTATACCCACACCCTTGTTTAGAATGGTAGGCATTTAGTTCAGTAGTTTTGAGCATTGCAACTTACCTCATGTTGTGTGTCAGTCAAAAAAATGTCCTGCACCATTGTAGTGACCAAGAAGCAGGTTTGCACTTCTGCTTTAGACAGTGCATTCTTGTGCTTTATGACATTTGCCTAAACACCCTGACCCAATTTTGCAAAGAAGATGAAAACTGCTTGAATGCCTGGCTCCTTTTTGAACCACTGTTTTGCAGCAACTGCAGAGGGTATTGCTACTTTATGGAGTGTTTGATACAGAGTCCAAAAGTTACCAACGGCTCTGGGGCTCAAATTGCCACTGCTCTTTCAGCCTCTTATTTGGAAAGCTCTGAAGCTGACTTGCCAGCTGTCAAAAGTCAGGACTAATTTGGATATGACTCCAGTTGAATCCCAAGCACGGCAGCACTTTCCAATCAGAGGGAAGCCTTTTCTGATAGCTGAAGAGGAGAAAGAAGGGGGAAGATTAGCTGGGCTGGGATAAAGTCAGACGATGTATCAGTGGTGCAATTCTATCCGGGCAAACATGGTGGTGACAGGAGACTCCGCCCTGATGTCATCATGTCCTGATGTCATCATGTCCTGTTTTTGACACTGCACATGCATGGAAGGTCCTGTGCATGTGCTCACAATTGCGAACCAGTAGCAAAAGTAAGTTGATTTCATCCCTGCGATGTACCCAATGTTTTCTCCTCAGCAGCAGGTTTATATTAAACATGGCTGATATTTGGCAATACGATAAACACACCCTGACATTTGGTTTGTAAAGGCCTTTTAAAAAATGGAGGCAGCATGTGGGCATACCCAAATGCATCCTCTTCATTCTCTTCTCTGAAAACTCCCGTGCTAACCAAATGAAAGCAGGCAGATGGGTGAGGTTGCCCTTCTCCCCACATTCTCTACATGTTTCTTTAGAGGTTCATGAGTGCAAAACACTTGTGATAGATTGGGGGGCTTCCTGCCCTGGATTGGGTCCTCTGGTTCAGAGCGGCCCTTCTCTTTTGTCTTTGCCTGTGGCTGTCACCTGCATGTCCAGGTGGTGGAAGGAGGGGCAGCGCAAAGATGGAAAATCACACTCACACCTCTTCCTATCCCTGGCATTTAAAATGTACATTAATTTAGCTTTTGCCTTTTGTGGCAAGGGTGCCTTATTCTGCATTTTCAGATGGAACTAACGGAATTTGATACCCTGTCTGATATATGCTATCAAGCCAATGTTCTTAGTGACATAGAGGGGATAAGATCCAGGAGGATCTGGGCTCGGGTCTTCCATTGGTGTCCCATCCCTCCTGTCACGGAGGCTGCTCCCAGCTTAGAAAGTGGAAAACACTCTTGCTCTTCCTCGGATGTGTCAGCCTGTCTTCTCGGTGATTCAGCCAAGGTGCCGGCAGGTTTGTGTTTTGCAACTACTTTTCTGCCCAAAGGTGAAACTTTTAGCAGAGCAGGAAGGTTCCTTGTGGGTTTCAAAATGGCCTTCCCTTGCAGTGTATCTGAGCCACCTGATGACTGACGGAGGCTCTGGACCATGTTCAGCCTCAGCTCAGTGGCTGTTTGTTGAGGGCATCTCTTCCTCCTAGGTTCTCAGCAGTCATGGAGGACCCAGGAAGCCTGGCAGTTACCTGGCAGAGCGCCAGATCCGGGCTCTTCAGCAGCATGCCCCAAAATTCCTTTATACTTGAACACCCCCCACACCCCAATTATGAGGATGTATGCAAGAAAGTGATGCCTAAGGTCCCCCAGGGCAGGTTGGAGGAGCCCTGTAAAAATTTAGAAGTCAGCTTATTTAACAGTGATGGTATCCTGGTGGACTCTGGGCAGCACACAGTCAATCATTAGAAGTTGAATAATACAATAATAGAATAGGATAATCTGGCCACCCACAATCACTTAACCAGAAAAACATATAGTGAGCTTGGAATCTTATTGGCTTTATCTGCTGGAGAAATGTAAACAGGGTGAAAGCCACTCGTCCATCCAAAGTACTTTCCCAAGAGAGGGTCTACCCCAGAAAATAATCCATTTCCTATGCACTTGGGGGGGGGGGATCCTCTCCTAGAAGTCTAGGCCAGAGGGGCAGATCCCAGTGCCATCTCCCAAGGGGCTTTAGGAATAGGAAGCACACTTTGCCCTGGGCTGGAACCCCCTGTGGTGACTTCAAGATGGCATTTCTCAACTATGGCAGGACTCCAATGCACTCACCAATATTGCTTTGCACCAGTCTCCATTCGGGATCATTTCCAAAAGCAGCCTCACCATCCTTTCACTACCCAGTATGGCTGCAAGTTGAGCATAGTTTTCACCTGCTGTTTATGCAGGTACCACAAAATCAGGAGAGCCCCTTCCTGAGGGAGAGTGTTTCCTGCCAGGGGCTTACTGGCAAAGCAGGATTTAATCAGAAATTGTTCTCCCCGTCCAGACACAAACTTCCAGCTTTGCCCTCAACTCAGCTGAGGTGTGGGACCTGAATGAGTTCTGAATGTAAAAGGGCCTGGACTCCTTACTTCCAGAGGTAGGAATACTCAGACTGCCTCTCGGATCCATGGTTAACAGTTGCACGTGGGGTGGGGGTGGGGTGTATTTTCCCAGTTTCCTGAACTTTATAGATGGATGCAGGATGATGTCCCTTTTTTCTCCTCCCCAACTCCTTTCATCGTAAGCACTTCTGTGGCTCCTTCTGGAACAGTATTGGGGCAGTTTTGGTCAGTATGCTCTCTTGGGCCTGGCAGGCCCATCAGGCTTCCCACCCAATCTCCCGGTGAAATGGGATGGCTTGTCTCTGAACCGTTGCAGCAAAGAGGACATTTATTATGGCCTTGAAAGGTCAAAGGGCCTCTTCCTGGGAAAAGTTCTGCACAAACAACCTCCTTGCTTGAACATGGGTGTTTTTTACCAGGCTGCGAGTATTGAGTCGCTGCTCTCTGGGGCAGGGTTTTAAAGCAAGAAAAAAAGGCTTTCTGTAGAGAGTTATGGTTGGTTTGTGGGGGCTGTAATTGATACTGGATGGCCCGTGCCCAGGCTCTCTACTACTAAGGGAATCCCTATCCAGCCTTCCTCTCCTGTAGGGAACAGAGCCCCCCCTCCTCCTCCTTCCGTCCTCCTCCCCCCCCCCCCACCTCTTGCAAACACACAGCAGCAGATAGCAGGAGAAGAACAGGCTCAGCCTGTCAGCTCTCTGTCTTTTTGGACTGAAATGGGGAGGGGAGTGGGTGTTTCCTTGCTGGAAAAGAGATCAAAAGTTCTTTTTACTGTCAGTAACCAGGACACCACCACTTGACTTGATTTCTCATCATTTCTCATTGCAAAGCCTTCACACCCTTAAATACCTGATTTATGTCCTCCTCTCCCCCTCCCCGTGGCAGCTCTCCAAACAAAGAGTCACCACCACAGAGCGAGCCTGTTTTGACCAAATTTGGGGAAAAAGTTCCCTTGAGCAGTTGAGCAACAATAGTATGTGGAAGATGGTGAATTGCTGCCTCCCCTGGCTGAACACACAACCGGATCCAAGGAGCAGCGTCTCCCGCCTCCAGTTTTCTCCTTTGCTTTGCTTTGGTCTGAGCAGCTTCCTCTCTTCCAGCCCTGCTTGTTTTATGGAGACCTGCGATGAGGACACGGGTTGGATAATCAGACTATGCCGTGGAGCATGGTTTCAGGGCTCCCTCTGACCTGCAAGGGATCAGCCAGTTTCGAGTTTCATTTTATTTATATGCCACCCTATTCCCAGCGGGACTCAGGGCGGCGCACAAAACCCAAGGAGGGGAAGGAAAACACAAAAACTACACAAAAAGTACAGGGCATATAAAAACAACCAACAGCCACACGATTCGAGAGGGGAAGGGAACTCATCAACCCCAGGCCTGCCGACACAGCCAGGTTTTAACGGCTTTTCGGAAGGCCTGGAGAGAGGTGAGGGTCTGAATCTCTGCGGGGAGCTCGTTCCAAAGGGCCGGAGCCGCCACAGAGAAGGCCCTCCCCCGGGTCGTGGCCAGATGACATTGGCTAGTAGACGGAACCTGGAGGAGGCCAAATCTGTGTGATCTAATGGGTCTTTGGGAGGTAATTGGCAGCAGGCGGTCTCTCACGTACCCAGGAATCCCTTGGCGGCGGCTCTTCCTGAAAAGGCAGACTCAGCTACAGGGTGGTACCTAGATCACCACAATATCTTCTTTAGAGGATTATCCTTAGAGACCATCAACTTCCTGCAGTCCCTGTTGCTGTCATTAAGCAAAGATTATGGGTCGTTAAACAGGCATCTCCTCACAATTTCCTATAAGCTTCCAACAACCAAACTCTGGGGAAACCGGAAGGATGTTGCAAGTCCCAGGTGGCTTGCAAGCAGAGAGGCAGGTAACCAGCAGCTGTTGCTGGGTGCGAGAGGGTGCATGAGTGGATGGTGGCATGGTGCAGCGTGACTCAGAGGGAGAGAGAGAATGCAAAGATGGAGATTTACCCAGCCAACTTGTGACATTCTCTGCCAGCTTCCCGTTGATAACTTTGTTTGTAGGAAGCTGATAGGGAAGGTTGAAAATGGCCATCACGTGACTGCAAGGCACTTCAACCATCATAAGTGTGAGCCAGTTACCAAATGCCAAAATCACAATAATAATGTGACCATGGGGGTGCTGGAATGGCTGAAACTTGGAGGACTCGTATCCACCATTTAAATTCAAGACCACCATAACTTTGAATGCTTGGTGAATGACTGGTTGCTAACCAAGAACTACCAGTTTTACTTTTATTATGGGGTTTCACTAACAGAATCTTACAAGTCTGAACACTTCACCCCTCCTCTTGCATGAGATGCTTTCTCAAATTGCATTTTTGCCCCAGATTTAGATTTCCTTTTTGTGACTGTTATCTTGATTCTGGTTCTTTCTCCTGTTCTCCAAGGATATTCCTCTTCCCATTACATTTAAAGAGTGCTTTTCAGCTGAATAGCCAGTTGTATGGGCTATTCTTGTGAAAAGGGCTGATTCTTGCTTGCAGGAAGTGTGGATTTTGCCTCCCATATGAACCTGTCTCCAAAAGTCCCATTTCTTCGTCAGCTGAAAGACATCCACTCATTGGGAGTGGGAGACATCCACAAGCCTGGGAGGCAAAACACTTGGCCTTCTCGGAGCAGCAAACCCCAACCCACTACAGTCACACAATGCTGCTAAAACTTGAGAGAGGTGGCCCACCAGACCTAGGCTATCGCCTAAGCCGAATAAGGTGCTTTCTTTCATTTTAGGGTGCCAGGCTGCCATTTTAGGCTGTGCTGCTTCTCCCCATCTGCCTGTCTACTTGGCTCTCAGTTCACTGAAATGGGAGTCAAATTATTCAGATAATTTGACCCAATTTCAAGATTTGCTTGGGGTGGATGTTAATAATTTTAACAGTTCCGCTCTTTCTGGAAGCCTTGAAACATATTGTCTGTTGTGGAAAAATTCCTTTCAGGTTGCTTATGGCCCCAGGGTGGGGAAAGAAAAGCAGACCTTCAATGGAAGGTGGGATCTAGGCCAGGTCATATGGGAAGCATCTGTTTCCCAGCCTCCTCAGGTGGTGGACCAATAAGCTTAATATGTAATCACTACAGGCCTCCAGTATCCTACAAGCCAAAGAGATCCTCCCAGGCCAGGTCAGGAGTTCAAACTATCCTGACAGAGGGAGGACAGGCCCTATCACTGGAATGACTTCCCTTCAGAGGTTGTGGGTGTTCCATCACTTGAGGTGTTTTAAGAAGAGATTGGACAGCTATTTGTCTGGAATGGTATAGGGTCTCCAACTTGAGCAGAGAGTTGGACTAGAGGACCTCCAAGGTCCCTTCCGATTCTGTTATGCTGTATTCTATATCATGCCTTTCTGGAACAGAATCCTTGCAATGTAACTTGCCCTTGGGAATGAGGAAAAATAGTCTGATGTTTGAAGGATACTGTCCTCCCTCCCTCCCCCCCCTCTTTTTTCAGCTCCTTCAGTTGTTCTTCACAGGATCTACATTGACTGCTGAACCTATTCCAATTTCTTTAAAGTTTCTTAAAGGGGGGGGCATCCAGAATGGGACAGTCCTTGAGAGGCTGAAGTAGGAGAGTGGGACGACTATGTCCTATGAATGGAACATGATACCACCATTTAGCCATCTAAAACTGTGTGTCTTCTTTGCTAATACAGGATACTTCTGGGTCCTATTCAGTTGCATATCTGAGCATTATTTTTTATTCCTCATCTTTGTTCAATGTTGTTACTCTCAGATCTTTTCCCTATCTCTCATGTTCCTTGGGAATCTTATTACTATATATTTCTGTCTTTTAGGGTATTAACTATTCTACATTTGTGCAAATTTCACTTGCATTTTCTCCATCTAAATCCTCCTTGATCCAAAATTTTAATCATCCCATGAAAATGATGAAAAGCAAAGGCCCGAGACTGATCTTTGGTGCATCCCACCCCACCTGCCTCCATTTGATGAGGAATAATTGATCATCATCTTCAAAGATGGTTTTGGGGCCAGGAAAATCCTAAGAATCCTAGAATCCTAATCATGCCACAATAGACTTCATCCAATACTTCACTGAAAACAAGATACCTATTTATAGCAATGTGCAATGTATTGAGGAAATTATCCAATCAGAAACATGAGGTGAATCTGGCAGAAAGTCCATGCCATATCTGTAATTACTGGTAGTACTACTACATTTTCAAAGTGCTTTTCTGAGGCAACCCTGTAATTTATTGGAATTTCCTTTCTTGCCTTTTCCTTCTGAGATAGGGACAATACCTGCCCCTTTTTCAGTCATCATCAGAACTTCCCTGTTCTGGATTTCTCAAAGGCAAATGTGTCAAGGATTGTCTAGACCTGCCCTTTGTTCCTTTCTTTCTTCCCTGTAGTTTAACTGGTCCTGGAGATTTAAGATCATTCAAAACAAAGAGCTGTCCTGGATTAGATTTCTACCAAGTTTAAATCCTGCTCCCTTTTGTGTTGCTTCTGTTTCTTTCAAATAACTCTTGCATTTTGGTAAATCCACCAGATCTCCATTGTGCCTATAATGTTTTTTGCTATCCTTATTATTTTTGACACTGAACATTACTGTAGAAGCAGTGAAGACCATGAACTTCACCAGTCAATATTCTGCTTTTTCTTTGAGTTGTTTAAAGACCATGGTCCCTACCCTTTCCAGTATTTTGTGTAAAATACGTTTATTTCCATTTCCATTTCATTTCATACAATCACATGTATACTGTGCATGACCGGGGCATATAACATTGAATAATAAACACAGCCCTCGCTTTCATGGACCATACCCCGCAAAATACAAACCCAATATGCCACCTTGACCCACCATACACCCTCTTTCACCCCCTCCAACTTACATTCTTCCTTCCAACATTCCCCTCTAACCTACTTCCCCTCCCCCTCTATCGCTCCTCTCTCCCAATACATTCCCTCCCTTCCTTCTCCTCCTGCCTCCAATCCTCTCTCCCACCCTCTCTACCCCTCTTTCTTCTTTCACTCTACTCCTCCCTTCGGTGTATTTCTATTGTCTATCAATATATTCAGCTTGTCCTATTTTTACACTAACATTAAAAAGCCACAGTATACAAGTGCAATCATGTGCTTTGAGATCTAAGACATATTATATTTCCCCCCTCCCCCCCCCTCCCCCTAAAACCCCACCTCCCTTCCCTCCCCCCCCGACTTCCCAGAGCCCGTACACAGTATAGCTTTTTAACAAACACAGTCTAAGATATCTTAAAAACAAAGCAGAAGAAAAGGATCGAAAGGATCTCTGCGTTGAACTCAGCTTCTTACTGTTACCCAAACTTTAAACAGTTTAAGTTATTACTAATCTTAAGCATATGCTATCTGGAATTTCTTAGTCCCATATTTGCTTTGTGTATAGTCAATCCATTTTTTCCAGTCTCGTTTATATCTCTCGTTTGAGCGGTCTTTAAGATATGCTGAGATTTTTGCCATCTCGGCTAAGTTTATAACTTTCAAAGTCCATTCTTGAGTTGTAGGTACGTCTTCCTTCTTCCAGTATTGCGCCACCAACAGTCTTGCTGCAGAACCAAATTAGTCTCTACTGCTGTAAAATCAGTACCCTTTCCAGTATTGTGGGGGGAGGGCAGGGAACAGAAAATGATGCCTTGCTAGCGGAGAGCAGCGGGCACTCACATGCGTGAAGCTCTGTTTGCACTCGCATGTGAGTATGAAACTCCATTTGTGCAAGCAATGAGCTCTCGCACGCATTTCTGAAGCTCTATTTGGGTGCACCCACTACTCACGCAAATGGAGCTACACACACACACACACACACACACACAAGTACCCACCACTTGTGCAGATGGAGCTGTGCACTCGCCTGCCACTTGCATGGCCTGGTTCTGAGGGGGCCATGGCCCAGTACCAGACCATGGCATAGGGAACAATCCTTTAAAATGCCCTCTTTCAGCAACACCTTCACTTTCTACAATGCATACATCTTTATGGGACAGGGTTTTCATTTCCAGTTGCTACTTAAAGTCTCCCAAACTAATTTTACCACGTTAACCAAACATTTTTTTTAACCAATCCTTGTTTGATGTGATGTATCTTGTGCCAACAGTCCTTGTTGTAGATATTTCAGGGCCTGGCTCCAGAAACTACATTTTTCCCATGGTTACCCCATTTTTGTAGCCATGTCATGACTTGCAGAGATCACCAGAACCTGATGGATTACATCACAGAGTTCCAAAGAAGCTAGCAGATGTCATCTCAGAACCACTGCACCACATCTTTCAAAAATCCTGGAACACTGGAGAGCCATCAGAGGACTGGAAAAGAGCTGATGTGGTTCCCATCTTCAAAAAAGGGGAAAAAACAGACCCAGGAAACTACAGACCAATCAGCCTAACATCAATACCCGGGAAGATACTGGAAAAGATAATTAAAAAAACAGATCTTCCAACACCTAGAAACGAGTAAAGTAATAACTAGCAGTCAGCACAGGTTTGTTAAAAACAGATCATGCCAAACCAATCTTATTTCGTTCTTTAACATAGTGATTAAATTAGTAAACCAGCAAAATACTGTGGACATAAAATACTTAGACTTCAGCAAGGAGTTTGACAAAATAGACCACAACCTACATCTTTGTAAGCTAGAAAAAAGTGGGATAGATAGCTTCACCAACAGATGACAAACCGTACTCAATGAGTAGTCCTTAATAGGTCCAAGTCTACATGGAGAGAAGTAAGCAGTGGGGTAACAAGGTTCTGTTTTAGGCCGAGTACTCTTCAATAGCTTCATAAACTATTTAGATGAGGGAATAGAAGGGGAACTTACCAAATTTGCAGATGATACTAAGCTGGCAGGAATAGCTAACACCCTAGAAGATAGGCTTAAGATCCAGAAGGATCTTGACAGACTTGAACACTGGGCCTTATCTAACAAAATGAAATTCAATGTAGAGAAAAGTAAAGTCCGACACATAGGCTAAAAAAAAACCAAAATACAGATATAAACTGGGTGAAACCAGGTTTAATAATGGTGATTGTGGGAAGGATCTTGGAGTCTTAGTCAACAACTGGCTAAATATGAGCCAGCAGTGTGCAATGGCAGCCAAAAAAACCAATGCAATCCTAAATTGCATTAATAGAGGGATACAATCAAGATCAAGTGAGGTACTAATACCACTCTATAAAGCCATAGTAAGACCACACTTAAGAGTACTGCATCCAGTTTTGGTCACCACACTATAAAAAAGATGTTAAGACTGTAGAAAAAGTGCAGGGAAGAGCATCCAGGATGATTAGGGAACTGGAGACTAAAACATATGAAGAACGGTTACAGGAACTGGGCATGGCTAATCTAGTGAAGAGAAGGACCAGTGGAGACAATAGCAGTGTTCCAATATTTGAGGGGTTGCCATGGAGAGGATGGGGGTCAACCTATTTTCCAAAGCACCTGAAGGCCAGACAAGGAACAATGGATGGAAACTGAACAAGGAGAGATTCAACTTAGAAATAAGGAGGAACTTTCTGAGAACAATCAACAGATGGAACAAATTTGCCTTCGTAAATTGTGGAGGCTTCATCCCTTGAAACTTTCAAGAGGAGATTGGACTGTCATTTGTCAAAAATTGTGTACAGCAGTGATGATGAATCTTTTAGAGACCGAGTGCCCAAACTTCAATCTAAAACCCACTTATTTATCGCAATTTAACCTGAATAATGAGGTTTTACTACCTAAAATAATAATAAACAAGACAGAGTTCAGCTAATTATTCTAAGAAAAAATGTGAAATTCATTTCTATGCCCCTTCATTTTTTTTCCTGATTCTGAAATATTATGCTTAGCAAAAATTAAAAAAAACTTTTGTAATATTATTTCTCTCTTTCCCCCTCCTTCCCTCCCTCCCCCTCTTTCTTCTCTATCCCTCCCTCTCTTTGTTTCTCTCTTTCCCTCTCTTTTTCCCCCTCTGTTTTTCTCTTTTCCTCCTCTTTCTCTTTCACTCGCTGCCTCTCTCTGTTTCTCTCTTTCCTCCCTCCCTTTCTCTTTTCTTTCCCCCCTTTCTTTTCTCTTCCCCTTGCTCCCTCCCTTTCTCTTTCCCCCTCCTTCTCTGTGTGTTTCTTTCCCTCCCTTCCTCTCTTTCTCTAACTCACTCCCCCTCTCTCTGCCTGTTACTCTCTCTCTCTTCCCCTCCCCCTCTCTCTGCCCCTCTGTGTGTCTCTCATTCCCCCCACTCTGTCTCTCTTTCCCTCCCTCTCTCTCTGTCTCTTCTATCTATCTATCCCATCCATCCATCTGTGCTCTCCTGCCCAGCTTCATGTGGAGACTGGCAGGCAAAGCCAAGAGTTAGAGATCCACGCAAAATAAGGCAACTACAACCTGGATCCTGTTGGGGAGACCCCCTACCTCCCTTTCTCCCCCAGGGCGGTGGCTTGAGCACAGCTCCTTCCTCTGAGACAACCAGCAAGCAAACAAATGTAGTGCTCTGGCAGTGGCTCTGAGCCCCACCTCTGGCTGGCAACAATGGAGCAGGCAGGGCACACACCTTCCCTGCCGCCATGATGGCACTGGCCAGGAGGGATGCGTGAGCTAAACCTACAGAGCTGTACTCAGCGGAGTTTGCAAGCAGGCTTGGTGGGGCCATTTAGCGGGAAGGGAGACCCTGGCCCATTTGGTTCACTTCAGCGCAGGATGGGAATGCAGAAGGCTACCTGGATACCTGCGAGACAGTCTTCTGCTGCATACCTCCCTAAGACCAATAAGATCGCACAGGATGGGCCTTCTCCGGGTGCCTTCAGCAGGACAATGCCGGCTGGCGATGCCTCGGAGTAGGGCCTTCTCTGTTGCTGCTCCAGCCCTATGGAATGAGCTACCCCCAGAGATCCGGGCCCTACCCACTCTCATGGCCTTCCGTAAAGCTATTAAAACCTGGCTTTTCCGGCAGGCCTGGGGCTGTTGACCTCTTGATTGAGGTCCAGCCCCCCTTTGATTGGGTGCATGTTGTGCTTCTTCTTAATTTTGTTGTGTCTTATTGTTTTAACTCTTTTTTAATATTTTTCATTTCTGTAAGCCGCCCGGAGTCCTTCGGGATTGGGCGGCCTAGAAATTCAATAAATGAAATGAAATGAAGGCAGAGGAAATCCATGCCTCTTGGCATTCAGCCCTCAATGACTGCTTTGGGTGACTGGGAGGATAGGGCGAGGGCGGGGCCAGCCAGCGGTGGGATCGCCCGGCAGGGAGCCACAGCAGAGGGACAAAAGAGCCCGTGGCTTGCCAACACCTGCCCTATGGCATACTGTGCTGCAGCTATAGTGTGCGTGCCCACAGAGAGGGGGTCTGTGTACCACCTCTGGCATGCATGCCATAGATTTGCCACCAGGGTGTAGGGTCTCCTGCTTGAGCAGGGGGGTTGGACTAGATGACCCATAAGGTCCCTTCCAACTTCCAAAGAGGACTGAAAACAGAAAGGATGAGAGCACACTTGAGCTTTCTTCCAAGGTCTGCATGCCTGTGGTGTCTTGGTTGCAACTATTTCTCAGTATCATTTCTTCCACACATCTAAGCAAGAAGGGATAATTGCCTTGTTGGTGTACTGGAAAGGTCTTGGGAGTTGTTCTGTCATGTCCTTGATCTTTACTCTAGGCAGACAGTGTGTAACTCTTGAGCTAGTAGGTCCAGTCAACATACCCTTTGTTTCAATTTCTTTGGTAGTCATGAATCACCACTTACCATGATCCTTTGTCTTCTTATCGGGTACAATCTCCTCCTTAGCACCCTTTGGAGGTCCATCCTCTCTTTCTGTTGCCATGTTTGGTTTCTAAGAACTTAAACAAGGTTTCTAAGTTTCTGGAGGGCTTCTAAGCCCATTGCTTCTGGTCATTGCCCTCCTTCACTCGGCTGCTCCCAGTTCATCATGCCTTCTTGTGGAGGAAGTCTATGTAATAGCCCCTCCTGCCTTTGCACATGCACATCCTTTCTCACCAACTCAGGGGTGACCCTCTGCTGCTCCAGTTCTTCACAGACTGTCACAAACGTGCCAGTGCAATTGATACACACCACCTTGTTTTCAGACAGGAAGACCAGCATTGCAGATCACTTCTGCAGGCTCCTGTGTTGTCCATCTTCACATTTGTTTCACTGAGCACCACTGAAAGGTTTTCCTTTCTTCTCCTGTTCCCTTCAGGCTCTCCCATTGCCCAAGTGCAAACTCTTGTTTTAGAGAAAGAATTTGTTAAGGAGTTGACTCCCTCCCCCACTGTAGGAACTTCATTCTCACCATTTCTGGAGATGAGATATTGAATCACAGGGAAGAGAGGCATAGTGAGACCTAGAAAATAGCGTCTGTTTCCAAGCACGAGGAGCACATAGGAAGAGAGCTCTTGTCTCTGGACACTGTTGGAGGTCCAGTTTCAAATGTAAGGAAATATTTTTTAGTGTTTGGAGAAGGGACAAAAGATGGTGCTTGCTGAAGAAAGTTTGCAAGCCATCCACTTGGAATGTTGCAGGAGAGCTGGGTGACCCGGTGCACTGGACTTGTTAAATTAAATAATAAAAATTATATTTCTTATATAGCAGCTAAATGGTATTATTTATTTTAAAAGTAGAAATGTTGTTCATATTATGAAGTATAAACCTAGCAATTGGCCAGGAAGATTGGAGAGCCAGGATGTGGTTCTTCTGCTCAAGACAGCACTTGTCCCAGGAGACAGGGCCCTTGGCTTGGCAAAGGCCAGTGGAAGTTCAGCTTTTGTTGCAACATGGCAGCACATGTGCTGCTTTTGCAGTTTTCCCTCTTCCTCATCCCTCTTCATGCCCCCTCCTCCTTCCTTCTCTGGTTTATTTCAAAAAGAAATTAATTGCTTGAATTTCCTAGAGGCTACAGTGATTGCTCACCCTCTCCCAGTTTCAGGACAGCTAGTCCAGGCATGCTTACCCGGGAGCTCCTGGCTGGAGACCAACCCATTGGCTTTCTTGTAAGAGGATAACAGCCCCTTGCTCATCTGCTTTTGCTGCACTGGAAGACCTGGGCAGGGCAAAAATGCTCCCTTTCCCACGACTCTGGTCATGTAAGAGGGCAGCCTCTAGCCAAAGCTTCTTGGGAGAATTTGCTTTCTGCTGGCAGCAAATGTGGAGTGGTGGATTTGCCCCCAATCCCAGATTGAATTTGCCTGGCTGAGACTCAAGAAAAGCTGGAGGGCTACCTAGCCAAGGGTGCCCCAGAGTTTGAAAATGGACTTCTGGCATCACCAGTGGAGGCTGAGAGCCTCTGGACATAAAGCCCATCCAGCAATTTAGACAAGAAACCTTGTCTAAAATGAAATCAGAAACCATTTCTTTTATATTGCAGTTCCCCCACCATTCAACACCAGTGCAAGGTGTGGCTTGTAAGCTCAGAGTGGCATCTTCCCTTCCCCAGCTTGTGTGGGTATTCATAGGAAAGAAAGACAGAAGGAGGACCACTTTCCCCAGTGGGAAGATCTTCCCCCCCAAAACCTGGCTAGGGAAATCAACTGCAGTTTGTTTTTCTTGTTTCCCAGGAAGCACCTCAACTTCCAGCCAGCAACATGACAGAGGGCTTTGACTGTGCCAGCTGCAAGGAGTCTCTTTATGGGCGCAAGTACATCCAGGGAGATGAGGGTCCCTTCTGCATCCCCTGCTATGACACCCACTTTGCCAATACTTGTGACGAGTGCAAGGAGCTGATTGGACATGACTGCCGGGTGAGGTGCCTCAGTTCTGCTCAGGCTGCCCCTGCTTCCCCACTCCCCCCATGCTTTATGTGGGACCTTTAAAAGGCAAGCTGGAGAACATATAAAATGCCCAATACCCAAACAAATCTTAAGTAAGTTCCACAGCATTCCCCTGGGACATGTCATTGCTTTAATAGCTAAGGAGCAGAGGTGGGTTCCTACCTATTTGGTCCTGTTCGGCTGGCGTACCTTTCCGAACTGGTAGTAATGGCAGCCTGGCCACACAACCAGACTGGTTCCCTCAGTCACCACTGCCGTTACCGGCATGTTTTTTGGCTACAAAAGGAGGCAGAGAGAAACTGTTGCCAAGAGGGGGAAAGAATTTCCAATTTCAGCCTCCTGGTGCGGTGCAAGGCTTTGGGTGAAGGTAGGAGGGAGGTTGAGCAGCAGGTTGAGTGAGGGGTGGGTGGCGGGGTTTTCCCCTTCTCCCAGTCTCCAGAAGCACTCTGCAGGCTTCAGCAGGGCTGCAGGAAGAGAAAAGTGCCCCTGTTTTTGCAAAAAAAGGAGCGTTTTCCCCTTCTCCCAGCCCTGCTGAAGCCTGCAGAGTGTTCCTGGGGGCTAGGGAGGACAAAAACTTTTTTTTCTTACTAGGTAGTTTGCAGGCACTGCCTTAGCTCGGGCAAGCCTGGCGCCCCCCCCCCCCCCTCTCCCTGACAAAACTTTTGGTCACCGTTTCAGTGGGCATGGCTTGGTGAAGGGGCCATGTGACTGCATCAGTGACATCAAGTTGGCCATGCCCACTCAGTCACATGCCCCCCCATCTAGTCACACCCACTGAATCGGTAGTAAAAAAAATTGAAGCCCACCCTTGCTAAGGAGGCCCCGATATTTCCAGCCTTTTGGGCTATCTGGGTGACTGGAGAAGACCCATGGCCACTTTGGCCTTCTCGAGGCTCAGGACTTGCCCTTTTGACCCACCATCTCAGCTGCTGACCCCTTTTATTTATTCCTCTCTCCCAGTCCTCACTCTGCAAGCTCTTCCATTAATCCTTTCCCCACCCCACTGTGCTTACCCAGTTTAAATTTCTTGGAGCAACCTCTCCAGGTTTCAGTCCTGAGAATTTGTAGAAGGCATCCAGGAGCCTCCTGACTGACACATGTTATGAAATGGAAATGTTTGCTCTCCCTTGCCTTGGCTAGGGGGGCTGGGGCTGGGGCTGGGGCTGGGGCTGGGGCTGGATTCAGATGAGGAGAAGAGAGGGAGGAGAGGTGGTGATGCAGGGACAGATTAAGTATAAAATGGAGTTCAAGAGCTTTATCAGGGGTGGGGGGGTGTTTTAAAAAGCCTGTTGTCTTTGTTAAGACAGCCTGAATGCCTGACAGTCGAGTGTGTATAAATGCAGAAACTTCTTGTTCACCTGTCTTTGTTTCAAGACAGCTGCTTTGAGGTACCTGATGCAGCATCCTGGGAGGTTAAAAGACTCTCACATTGCTTTGTTGCTGTTGTCAAACTTAATTGTTTTGCACAAAGTTTGCCCATCCGTCCTGTGTAGAATCCCAATATGCCAGATCCCGTTAGTGGAAGAGATGCCCTTAACCTTGTGGGTATTATTTTATGGGATCTGTGATGGTACTTTAGATGTGGGGGCAAAGTAAAGGTGGGCTTCTGGTGTTAGCATCATCTCCTCTTGTCCCATTTTGCTTATGAGAACCTACCTCAGGCTGGGCGGAGTCTTATCTGCACGTGTGGATGAGCCTCCCAGGCAAGACAAGGGCAGTGGCATGTCTGCTTTGGGCTGAGCATACCATGAGTGCATTTGAGCGAGCTGCAGGTGGCAGCTGACAGAGTTTGGCTCTTCTGTTTCTAGGGCTACCTGCAGGGCATGGAGGGGCCACCTCGCAGGAGAAATACAAACATCAATCCCAGGAAGCGGTAGGCAACTGGCTTCTGACCTCTACTTGTCACCCCCACAGGAGCTCTATTATGAGGACCGCCATTACCATGAGGGCTGCTTCCGCTGCTTCCGTTGCGACCGCTCCTTGGCCGATGAGCCTTTCACCTGCCAGGGGCAGGAGCTGCTCTGCAATGGCTGCTATTGCCGGGAGTTCTCCTCCCAGTGTGTGGCCTGCCAACAGGTGGTCATGCCAGGTGCGATGATGATGCCCCTAGATCCAGACCCAGCAGCCCCTGGGCTTTCAGGTGCTCACCCACCTTCTTTCTGCCCACAGGTTCTCGGAAATTGGAGTACAACGGGCAGACTTGGCATGAGCACTGCTTCCTCTGCAGCAATTGCAAGCAGCCCATTGGCGCTCGTTCCTTCATCCCGGAGCAGAACGAGTATTACTGCGTCTCCTGCTACGAGAACAAATTTGTGCCGCGCTGCACTCGCTGCAAGAAGGTTGGATCTTGAACAGGGGAGGGGAGGGGGATGCAGCTGGTAGGAGGGTCCTAGGGCAGGGGGAGCCCAAGCCGGACCCTGAGGTGAGCTTTTACTCCTGTGCTCACAGTCCCTGACCAAGGGAGGAGTCACCTACCGGGATGAGCCATGGCACAAGGAGTGCTTCGTCTGCACAGGCTGCGAAGCCCCCCTGGCTGGGCAGCAGTTCACCTCCCAAGAGGATCAGCCCTATTGCATCAAGTGTTTCGGCAGCCTTTATGCCAAGAAATGCAGCACCTGTGCCAAGCCCATCACAGGTAAGTCGGGCGGGAGGGGGACTCCAGAGAGCTGGCTCTCCGGCAGAATCGAGTAGAGGTGGGCCCCTGTCCCATGCCTTCCCTTTCTTCCCCAGGTTTCGGGGGAGGCAAGTACATCTCCTTTGAGGATCGCCACTGGCACCAAAGTTGCTTCACCTGCTCCCGCTGCACTACCTCACTGGTGGGGAAGGGCTTCATCCCTGACAACGATGAGATCCTATGTCGCGATTGTGCCGGCAGTCTCTGAAAGGGCATCCTGGGCAGTTGTCCTCTAGATTCTGTGTGTGCCAAAGTTCTCTCCTGGGACAGTGGCAGGGCAGGGATGGTCCTCCTCTCCCTGGCATTGCTGATTGACACCAGCCACCTCTTTCCTGCCAGACAAAAATGGTGGCTTTCTCACCCGGCCTGTCTCTGATGAGCTCGGGCCGCTTCCCTTGTTCACTAGCAGCATGGCAGTGAAGTCCACCTCCACCAACCACAATCTGCCTTGAGGGCCATTTCCTTCTGGGTTCAGAAGAGAGCAGGTGCATGTCTCTCAGAGGGTGGGAGCCTTCCATTTCCCATCCAAGTGCATCGGCTCTTCCCTGAGATCCGTCCCGGTTGTCCGAAAGTTAGTAGGAGCAAGCTCTTTTTTTCTCCCTCACCGTCATGTTTCTTTCTAGTCTGTCCACTTTTGCAGGGGAAAGAAGACCTCCGTCCCCGAGGCATGGAGTACCACCTCTCTCATCCCCCCTAAAAGTTCTGG
This sequence comes from Thamnophis elegans, assembly GCF_009769535.1. Taxonomy (NCBI): domain Eukaryota; kingdom Metazoa; phylum Chordata; class Lepidosauria; order Squamata; family Natricidae; genus Thamnophis; species Thamnophis elegans. Next base: position 32,382,310 of record NC_045552.1, read on the forward strand.
AGTGGCAGCCAGTCCTTTGACATCCTTCCTTTGCTTTCCGGGAATCCCTGAGTGGCCGGAAAAGAAAGCTTGCAAGGCACCAGAAAAGGCTCCAGTTTTTTTCTCTCACAACTGCTGGGCTTGAGTTTTGAATCCCCTGACCTCTACTACCCTCCCACCTCTGGGCCTGGACTTTCTATCTGCTGCTTTCTGTCCTGGGAGTCTCCCACCCTTCAAGCTTGTCCTCCCACCTAGAAGAAAGGGGCTCTGTCGTTTTCTGCAGACATTCTCTGTGGCCTGAATTTCTTCGGTGAAATGCTATGCATGTTCCTATAAATGCACTATGTAGCCATTCCCTCAAATGCTTTGCTGTTGGGGAGTCCGAGACCACAGCTGGGTGTCTGCCTGTTGGTGGGGTTGCTCACCTCTGGTCAGTGGATCTCTCCCCTCCTTTTCTGACTTTCTCTAATAAATCATGTTAATGGATTACTAAGAACAACTCACTTGGAGAATGGGGGGGGGGATGAGATGTGTTTGCTGTGCTGGATTCAGCATTTAGTCTTCTCACTGAGCTGCTTCCCAAATCCTAAAGAATTCAGCACTTCCTCTTCCAACCCACCATCTGATGCTGCTGGGTGTGCCCAGACCTCTGCTCCACCCAGGATTTAGTGCAAATAAGGGGAAGGGTGCCCCATGATAAGGGTTGCTCCTGCCAAGGGGAGCACTGCTTCACGTCCAGCCAGTCTGACACTGCATCCCCACTGCACCTGGGCATCCCATGTTTCTTCAGATTGGAAAGAAGAGGGAAAAGTCTGCAACAGAGGTCAATACCCTCTAGCAAGCAGAGCTCACAATAAGTGAATGTCAGCCAAAGTAACTATGGCATACTGTGGCTTTCCCCCACACCATCCTTTCTCCCTGAACTAGAGTTCAGGGAGTTCAGCAGCTTGGGAAAAGGAATAAGTTTGGGTCAGACCTTTTCCTGCTTGCAGAAGACACTCAGCAACTTTACAGGCTATCTGAAGAGGGTGGCTTGTGTAGCATTTGAACAGGGGGAAGGGATGCTCTGCCCCCACTTCCAGGCACCTCTATACTGCTGGAATCCACTAGTGGTGGATCCTTCCCAAAAAAGGCCAGCAACATCTGGATTCCATCCCAAGGGTGGATGGGTCATAACCTGCTCAGTCTGCCTGGTTTATTTGTGGGCTGAAATGAGATCATATGGTAAGGCCTGGCAGAGTGGCAGTGAAAAGGTCTCCGAGCTTGATGAGAAACCAGATGCTCTGGGCAAGGAGATGGAGCTCAAGGGGGAAAGAAGCCAGACATATAGAAGCCCCACAGGCATTCGGGAGAGGCTTCAGTCAACTCTCCTAGTTGAGCATGGGCAGGGCGGGCCCAGTGCTGCCTGAGAGCCTTGTACCCTTTCTTCCCTTTACCTTCATGGGTCTCCTGGAAAGATCACCCACTGCAGCAAACCATAGTGGTCTGGAATCAGTCCTCCTGCTGAGTCCAGTTATCTCCATCCCAAAAGATAATCAAGCAACAGATCTGCAAACACCAAGAAATAAGCAAAGCTATTATGGAAACCGACATTTGTCAAAAACAGATCATGCCAGTCAAACCTTATTGCATTCTGTGACAAAGTGACTAAATTAGTGTACCGGTGAAGTGCTGTGGACATAGTATACTTGGCATTTGACGAAGTGGGCCATAAGCTACTTCTTGGTAAAATAGAAAAATGTGGGATACACACATGTGTACATCACCAAAGTCTCTACATGGAAGGAAGTATGCAGCAGGGTACCCCAAGGCTTTGTCTTAGATCCAGTACTCTTCGATATCTTCATAAACAATTTAGACAATCGCCAATACACCAGAAGATAGGCTAAAGAGTTGGAAGGATCTCAACAGACTAGAACACTGGGCCCTACCTAACAAAATGAAACTCAATTGTGAGAAAAGTAAAGTTTTACACTTAGGGAAGAAAAAAAAACATGCGCAGATACCAAATAGGTGACACTGTGGCTCAATATCAGTAACTGAGGGATGCAGAAATCCTAGTGGACAGTACTTAAATATGAGGCAGCAGTGCGCTGTAGCTACAAAAAAAGCCAATGCAGTCCTAGGCTGCCTCAACAGCGGGGTTATATCAAGGTCATGTGAAGTGTTAGTACCACTTTATACTGCCTTGCTAAGATTCCAGTTGGAATTCTGCATTCAGTTTTGGTCACCACAATAGACAAAAGTGTTGAGGATCTAGAAAGAATGCAGAGGAGAACAACAAAGATGATGAGAGGTCTGGAGGCTAAAAATAGGATGAATGGTTGCAAGAACTGTCTACTATAACAAGGAGTAGGGATGGCATAGTAGTCTTCCAATATTTGAGTGCCTGTCACAGAGAAGAATGTTAACCTATCTCTAAAGCATCTGAGGACAAGAAGTAAAAAATGGAAACTTATTCAGGAGAGATCCAATTTAGAACTAAGAAATTTCTTGAAAGGACAATCAATGGAATGAATTGTTTTCAGAATTTGTGAATGCTTCATCACTGGGGGATTTAAAAGATTGGACAGCTATTTGTCTGGAATGGTATAAGGGTGCTTGAGCAAGCGGTCGGACTAGAAGTCCTCCAAGATCCCTTCCAACTCTGTTATTTTGTGTTCTGTAACTATTCTACACATTGATATGTATTCAGGAACCATACTGGTCTAGCTTCATTTCTAGCTTTTCTATCTGCCAGGATTTCTTATATGTTTATTAAAGGATGTTTCAATACATCTAAAAAATGTGAAGTAGCTTCTAACATTCATAAAGATCAATAGTTCACAATTAAAATTCAGTGACTAAATAACTGGCATAGGGAGCCAGTCATATTTCCATTAAAATCCACATTTCTTTCAGGAAGCTACCAACAATTAATGCATTTTTCAGACTCTTCAAAGTTCTTGAAGCACGATGGCTGTAGCAATAAGCTGAACCTTTCGTGCTCCTCACATAAAAAGAAAGGTAGGCAAAAAAGGGCTTCAGCTAAGATCTTCCCAGTAAAGGGGGGGGGGCTATGAGACAACCTTTCAGAGGCTGTCCAAGGTGAAAAGCCCAGGGGTGTTAATTGACCTTACAAACACTGGTTGCTGCTGCTAATCACTAGCAAGCATGTGGGCAGCCATATTTTGCATCCCAAAGCAGCTTTAAAACTAGTCCAATGATAACATTAATAGATTGCTTGCTAAAGCTATCCAGCCTTTCTGGGTCAGCTCCTTTCACCTGTTCTGTATTCTGTATCCCAAAAAACATATATTTGATTTATATTGCCTTCCATCTTTTCAATAGCTCTACAATAAAAATAGACAAATACATAGCTGGGCATCAACCGCTCAATTAGCTACACAGTCAGGCAATTGGCTCTATCCCATGGCCCCAGGCTTGGGCACAACACCCAAGTTTTCAAGGGCATGTAATGCCTCTAATCTGCACCATCTAAAGCTTCCAAATGCACTTCAAGGGCAACTCCATTTAAAGCACATTGCAGTAGTACAATTTCTGGAGGTCGCAAAGGCATGACCATAAACAAGAAACACACACACCCCAGTCCAGGCTTAGGTACAATTGATGTGTAATCTGAAGTTGTGCAAATGCCCTCCTAGTCAGGGCTGCCACCTACTGCTTGAGCAGGAGCCATGAGTCCAGTAGGATCCTGGTTTGTACACTAGCTCTGTGTAATGAACTTTGAAAAAGTTCAGAGAAGAGCAACTAAGACAATCAAAGCCCTGGAGAGAAAAACATAATGGCTACAGGATTTGGGTTTGGCTAGTCTAAACAAAAGAATTAGGGGGGGGGGGGGGACATGATAGCAGTATTCCAGTATTGAGGAGCTGCTTTGAATTAAGCAGTTTTCTCAGCAACAGTCCAGCCAGGGCTGCTCCTGTCTAAGTCTAACTAAGTCTAGCTTAGAGCTGCCTGCCTCCCATCCTCCAAGTTAAGATCCTAATTGCAGACTAGAAGAGACATTATAAATCCTGTGGTTCAAAATAATCTACTCTTCCTAATTTAAAAATATTAATTTTTAGAGGGTCAACTTATTTTCCAAAGCACCAGAGGGCAGGACACGAAACAATGATTGGAAACTAATCAAAGAGAGATGCAACCTGGAATTAAGGAGAAACTTCCTAACAATGAGGACAATTAGCCAGTGGAACAGCTTGCGCCCAGAAATGAACCCTCCTGTAGGAAATAGATGTGGCCATAATTTACTGGAGATTTTTAAGAAGAGTCTAGACAGTCACTTATCTAAAATGGTCTTCCTGCTTGAGCAGGAGGCTGGACTAGAAGATCTCCAAGGTCCCTTCCAGCTTCTTTTCTATTCTATTCTAATAGACAATAAGAATAAACTGGCGGAGCAAGAGGAAGAGCCACAGCCAAGACAATGGTCAAATAAAAGAAATATTTGGTCTTGTGCAGGATTTGAGAAAATCTCAGACAAAAACCTCCCTAGTTCTCTTGAAGGGAGGAATAGATATGTTCAGAGTTGCAAAATAATGTTACTATAACCTTATAGTAACTAATAAAAGTAAATATTAGCATAATCTTGGCTTTCTGGTATGATCTGCCAGAAAGGGCTGACACAATTTTAAGGTGGTACTATCCTTGACCAAATATGGAATGTCTCTGGAACCAGAAGGTCCAAAACAGAGGTGGTATTCAGCCAGTTCTGACAGGTTTGGGAGAACCGGTAGCAGAAATTTTGAGTAGTTTGGAGAACCGGCAAATAGTCTGGCCCCACCCCCACTGCCTCCCAGCTGATCTTCTTTTGTTGCTCTGAACAGGAGAATGGAGCTGGAAAGCAGGTTAGTGGGGTGGGGAGCGAATGGGGATTTTGCAGTATCCTTCCCCTGTCACACCCACAAAGCCATGCTCCCTGAACTGGTAGTAAAAAAAATTGAATCCCACCACTGGCCCAAAACCCCAGATCCATTCAATTTTATTTGAATTATGCTAAAGCCTGTTGTGCTGCATCCAGGCACTCACAGCTTCCAGGCTCTGAGACAGAACAACCCCCACATCATTCAGACAATCTGGGATGGGGTCCCAGTCATCATCCCTAACCATTGGATGACTTCACCCAGCAGTTCCATGTAGTCTTAAACAGAGTAAGAGAAGACACTGAGCCCTGTGACACCCCGCAAAAGAAGGGCTTCTCTCCCAACATCCACTAGAACCAACCCAAGGGAATGAAGGCAATCAGCATAAAACAGTGGTGCCCATCCCCAGCTCCCAGAGCCTAGCCAGAAGGATACCATGTTGTCTAATAGTCAAGAGGAGCAAGGATGGGTGCACTACCCTCATCCCGCTTCTGCCAGTGAACATCCAAGAATGTAGTCAATGTCATCTATATCAGTGTTTTTCAACCTTTTTGTGCAAAGGCACACTTTTTCATGAAAAAAATCACGAGGCACACCACCATTAGAAAATGTTAAAAAAAATTTAACTCTGTGCCTATATTGACTATATATAAAGTTTTTTTCCCACGGCACACCTTACACTATGTCACGGCACACTAGTGTGCCGCGGCACAGTGGTTGAAAAACACTGATCTATATCCAGGCTACATACCAGATCTGAACTCAAATTGAAAGGGGTCCAGATGATCCACTTCTTCTGAGGCCTCCTGAAGCAGCAGCTCAACACTTTCTGTACATCCTTTAACAATCACCTTATGAGATGGGAATGCACCACTGTGACCACCGCCTCTCTCAATGAGGAAGTGATCTCCACGTAGACTGCCATGATGGGATCAAACCCCAGATAACTAAGCCATCCCTAGGCCCCATGGAACCTGCTCTAAGGCCAAAATCCACCTTAGATCTGATCACTTTTCTCCATCAGATGCCCAGCATATTTTTCCCAATGACCCTATAAGTGGATCCCCAAACCACTTCCTTTCAGAAGGGCTCAGGTCATCCCAAACAAGTCTGCAATCAGGGCAGCGAATGCCCAATGTAATGCCACGAAGCAGACTCCCAATAGCAGCTGTAGCTCATGTTTGATCAAGTTCACTCTTCATCAAACTTGAGGCATCTTTTCTTCCATGTCATTTCTCTCTGCTCTTTTATGAAGTAGGGAAATTCTGCAATCCTTAGTGGAGGAAAAGCCATTCAGGCACAAGGTAATCTGCAGCCCGTTGCCCCCCACGTTCCAGGTAGCCACTTGGACTAGTTGAACCTTGCAGCAGATGTCCTGAAACAATCCAAAGTCCCTCAGCAACCAAACAGGGTCCATTCATTGCCTGAGGCAGAACAATCTCATAGTCCAGACTCCCTGCGTGTAAGAGAACTGCAGGAAGAACTCCCACCAGGGAATGGTCTGACTCTGACAAGAGGAAAACTGCCCACTCCCCTAAATCCAAATTACCTTGTCACTGCTCCAACGGAATAACCAAGTCAGATGTAGGACTGCTGTTCTGCGTCAAACTCTGGATGACTTGTGGCAAGCCCATAGATATCATCGTGGCCAGGAACTCCTGAGCTACCTCCAACCCAGCAGAGGTGGGTTGCGCCCGGTTCAACCCAGATTGGGAAAGTCAGTAGTAGGGCGGCGGAAGACTCTGCCCACTTGCCCGGACGCTTCTGTGCATGCACAGAAGCATCGAGTGCGCGAACACCCACCCGAACCAGTAGTAAAAAATTTGGCACCCCACCACTGGACAGAACCTATATGGTCAGATGACCTAACATAGCAGTTTCATGTAGACATTGAAAAGGAGTTGTGAAAAGTTCAAGCGCTGGGGCAGCCACATTGTAGGGGCTTAGGGCTCAACCTTTCCCCTTCTACCAACACTGACTAGAACAGGGGTATCAAACTCAATTTCATTGAGGGCCACATCAGGGTTATGTTTGACCTCCTGGGGAGGGGGGCATAGCCAATTCAACATCACTGTGATGGTGGCCTGCGCACTCTGCCAGCAAAAACAGGCTCCCAAGCTCCATTTTTGGCTGTGACAGCCTCCTACTCCTCTGTCAGTGAAAATGGAGCTCGGGAGGGCCACCTGCAGCCCTTCCGAGCTCCCTTTTGACAGGCAGAGGCACAGTGAGCCAATCCTTTGCTGTTTCCAGGGCAACCCTGCAGGTCAGATCTAAGCATTCTGGCCTTGAGTTTAACACCCCAAGACTAGAACCAGCCATGATGGAAGGAGAACCACCATAACTCTGGGTCTCTCATCCCAGCCCCCAAAGCTGGTGTATAAGGATGTCATGATCGATACTATCAAAAGCCACCAGGAGGGTCAGAAAGATGCAGCACCTCAATCTCAAGTCCTCCAAAGGTCACTGACAAGCTCTAGATAATCCATTCAAGGCCCTTGGATGTGCTGTGTGCCAACCACCTTCTCAATAATCTATTCCCTGATTCTAGTCACCTGGCAAGAAAAAAGGTACCAATTAGACTCACTGGATAAGGCGACGGATTTTTATGAAAATTACTTTACTTTAGAAGAGGAACAAGAAACAAAGGAGCTAGTATATAAAAGCCAAGACGTACCAATAACAGGAGGAAGATACCCAAAACAAGCACAGGAGGAAAAGTGTTAGATACAGTGAATGGATGAGACATGACTCAGGTTTCAGTGACAACAGCAGCCCTTTATTCAGCAAACTATGTACAGATCCAGCACTGACCTATCTGACAGCTAGCCCTTTTATAGGGAGCTGTCAGATGGCTCACCCAATCAGTTTTGAGTATTTTCCCGCCGGAATGGAGAACCTTGGTGGAGCCTATTGCTCCAGTCTCAATATTGAACACCCCTCCCCTCTTAGTTGGGCTTACCCAATTAGTCAATAGACCTGTTGCTTCTCCTGGCTCGACCAATAGAAACACCTGGAAACTTCCCTGGGGCGTAGCTGGAGTTCTTGGGGCTAATTCGCCTGGAGATTGTCGCTGGACTCCTGCTTCCCAAGCAAAGTTCCCCGGCTCTTTCAGGCTTAAGTCGTCTGTGGAACGAGTGTGTATTTGCTCCTTTTGGGTAGGGCCTTGGATAACTCATGTCGGAGTTATTTCTGGTTTGTTGGTCTCAGAAATCCATCACAGCAGGTTGTGTCCAAAATGTCTGTCTGCCTTACGCAGAGTTTATTTGGCTTTTATACATTTTCAACAAGCAAAGCAAGAGCATAGCAAGAGCATAGCAACAGCATCTTATTGGCTTATTCTCCTTGTCAATCTCTAAGACCATCCCAGCCAGGATAGAGGCTTCTCATAACACAATAGTTCCTGGTACTGACTGGTTCTATTTAGGTGAGGTCATAGATGTGGAGGTAACCGGTTACTGAGATCATGGCCATTTAGCAATAGCAATAGCAGTTAGACTTATATACCGCTTCATAGGGCTTTCAGCCCTCTCTAAGCGGTTTACAGAGTCAGCATATTGCCCCCAACAACAATCCGGGTCCTCATTTTACCCACCTCGGAAGGATGGAAGGCTGAGTCAACCCTGAGCCGGTGAGATTTGAACAGCCGAACTGCAGAACTGCAGTCAGCTGAAGTAGCCTGCAGTGCTGCATTTAACCACTGCGCCACCTCGGCATTTGCTGCGCACGTCTGTACATAACCTTTGTATAACTCTACATCTCATTCTTTTTTATTTTGTTGGACAAGGCATCGTAAGAGGGGTTAATAAAAGAATCATAATCAAAAAAGAAACATTCTTACAATTACTTATACAGGGCATATACTTGACCCTGAGGCAATATGGAAGGGGGTTTTAGGGCAAAAAGCTATGATACATATATTTTGCAAAGGAAAGGAAGACACTGAACAAAACAGCACCAACCAATCAAAATAACACAAATAATGACTAAATAACGTAGGACATTTCCCAATAAGCCTGTGGGCAACCAAGCCCAAAAGCTTTCCCACCAAGATCCTAAAGTATCAATTTTCAAATCAGAGGCCAAATTGTGTAAAATGTTGAGGTGGTGCTGGATGGTTCTTGATTCATCTAAAAGATTAAAACAACACATTAATTACTAAAAGAGCTAAAAAAGTAGCATCGTTTTTGCCAAATTACACACAATACCATTAATATTAAAATAAGTGCAAGCAACAAGCCCTGGCACACCCACTATAGATATAGCCATATTCTACTTTGTTAAGCAAAGCTATCTCAGAATCACAATTGCTATCTAGCGTGACTCCACATCGAGAACGGCTTGAATGAAGTTGCTGTTTGGAAAGCAAAACAGGAATTAACCGGCTGAGACTACACTGTGCTTCACTAACATTAGCAGGAATATAATTAAAATTTATTTTAATTATAAAAAGGGGAGGCAGAGCCTCACCACTGTCATAATGAAAAGAAAAAAAAATGTAAAAGGAAAAAAGCTGAGCTAGTTGCTGCCAGAGTCACAGTGGATGACTCTGCTTAGTGCTTAACTGTTTAAAAAAGCCTCTAAAAAAGCGTGGCACGACATAACCGCGAACGTCAAAAGCGCGCCGACAATATCACGGCGCTAAAACCGCGATGTCAAAAGCGCACCGACAACAGCGTGCCGACAGAAGCGCGATTTAATTTAAGGTAAGGTTTAGGGTTAGGTTTAGGGTTAGGGTTAGGTTTAGGGTTAGGGTTAGGGTTAGGGTTAGGGTTAGGTTTAGGGTTAGGTTTAGAGTTATTTTTAGGGTTATGTTACAGCGCGCTTCTGTTGGCGCGCTGTTGTCGGCGCGCTTCAGCGCTCATTCGTCTCCGCGGTTTTGACGCCGCGGTTTTGTCACCGTGCTTTAGTCACACGCGCTTTTGTCGTACACGCATTTGTGGTGGGACCCTAAAAAAGTGCCCTCTACAGGAGGAGGCAGGAGAACGACGTGCCTCATTTAGTCTGACTTTATGATCACTCAAGCAGAGTTAAGCAGGGGTTAAAAGCCTAAAAATTCCTGACGTAGGGGAGGCACATTGTTCTCCTGCCTCCTCCTGTAGAGGGTGTTTTTTTAGAGGCTTTTTTAGAGGCTTTTTTAAACAGTTAAGCAGTCATCCATGGTGACTCTGGCAGCAACTAGCTCAGCCTGACCTCAGCTCTTGCCTTTTTCCTTTTACATTTTTTTTCTTTTCATGATGGCAGGCAAGAGCAGAGTTGAAATCCTCTCTGAAACAGCTGGAAAAGGTACGTGTGGGTTGGAGGGAGGGGGAGGAATTCAAACTTCATCCTCAAGTGTAGTTTGATTGCACGCAGAGCCACATTGCCTTTTCAAACACACACACTCACACACACACACAAACACACACACACACACACATACACCTGGATAAAACTATATAAACCCAGCTTCACTGATTACAAGTTTGAAAAGGCAACGTGGCTCTGCCTGCAATCAAAGACTCGGATCAGGAAGGCAGCAGGGGAATGGGGGGGGTATGGCAGAGGAGCTGCTTTCAAGCCATTGGAAAATATATCCAATCCAACTTCTGTGTTTGTTTGAGAGAGAGTAAGTGAGAGAGGGAAGGAGGTAGGAGAGTCATCCAATCCAACTTCTCTGTGTGCGTGTGTCTCTTTGAGAGAGGGGGGAGGGAGGGAGAGAGGGAGGAAGGAGGGGGAGGAAGAAGAAAAAGAATGAAGGAAACTTTTTCGCAAAGGAGAAAAACAAATGCTGTCGCTTTAAATCGGAACTGAGCATGCCTGGCTGTGGAATTCTGGGAGTTGAAGTCCACAAGTCTAAAAAAATTTGAAACCCACCACTGTGTCAGTGCCTCACCAGCCATAAACCTCACCGCACATCACTGGTTGTGATGAATACGGACTCAGACTGTAAGGTTATATATATATATTGCCAACCCAAAGGGGAGAATGTTAGGAATGTAGGCTAACAGTTGGGTTGGCAATATATAAACCATGATGGTAGTGCTGTACCTTTAAGTACTGCTGTAAATGTGATTGGTTGCTGTTTCCTCAAGCGGCCATAAGATGGAGCCAGAATGATTGTTAGCTCTCTCTGTTTGTTAGATGTCGAGCGTCGGATACTGGTTGTAGATGTGTCGTGAATTACTATGAGTTTTACTACTGTTAGAGACTTTGTGTGCTGAACTGATTATATGATACTGAACTATGTTTGATGGATCACCCTTAACTGAGAAAGTTGATGACTGACTGTCTTAACCATGTATGAACTGGATTCTGAAAACCTCTATTTCACAGAAGTAAAGTACTATCTATTTTTACAACTCAATGTCTCTGTATGCTGGTTTATGTGTTCTTCCAAACCACTCTCACTATGCTTCTCTGTACGCACACTCGTTCTCCTAACGGGGAACTTACCTAACAGTAGAGTCATGTACTGGCACTAGCTGGTAGTCCTTTGCCAGATCTAATTTGTGCATGTGCGAGATCAAGATGGCTGCTAGGCTTCTCTCGTCTTGAACTACCCAGACGGAAAATGCCGAAAAAAACTTCAAGCAGCAGCCTTACACCAACTACAAGAGGTTTGCCCGGGATGACTAGGACCCTGGGGATCCAGAGAGACCAGTCAACCGTAGGGACTACCACTTTGGGGCGACCCCGGACCACGCAGGCTTTAGCGGCTCTAGCTCTAGCGGCCCCAGCGGCTTTCACGTTACCTCGGCCGCTTGGCGACGAAGAGAATAACTTCAGCCCGATAGCAGCAGCGGCGTTTTTTGGCGATTTCAACCCCTGTTCCATCTTCCTGCCCTGTCTATCTGCACCGAAGACCCAGGGAGACCAGTCCTGGACCGCGCAGATCTTGGCGGTTTCAACGGCTTTGGCGGCTCCAGTGGTTTTCACACCATCTCGGCCGTTAGGTGACGAGAAAACCAGCTCTATTCTGACAACAGCGGCGGCGTTTTTTGGAGATTCTAGCGCCTGTTCCACCTCTCTGCCCTGCCTGCTTTCAACGGTGAGCCTTTGGGAACTCCCAGTGGTTGTTTTACCCCTGGAAAGGAGACGTTTGGACTGGGTTATTACTGGGATCAAGCGGACTGAATGGCGGGTTTGTTTTCGCCACTGTAGCTTTTCCCCTCCCCCCCACAGCAGCTACGTGGCGCTTCGTCCTGAGGAAGGGGTGGCCGGCTCTCAACACCAGAGTGGCCAAACTGGTTGGCTAATCTTTGTCGCTGCCACTGCAGTTTCCTTTAGGTCGACCCCCCTTCCCCCTTTTCATCTTGGTACGGATCCCTCTGTGACTGCTGTTTCTGCTGTGGGTGGTGGACAGATGATGGCGGCGTCGTGTGCTTTCATTGGACGCCCACAGTATCTTTCGATCAAATTTGCCCAGTTTGCTGAACTTTCGGTCTCTTCATTGAACCTACATCATCCTAGAGGAGGAGGGGGAGACGACTTGGGCGTCTGTAGAGACTGGCTACCTTGTGTGACTGACTGCAACTGCCACCATTATAACCCTTCCAGACACCCTCCTCCCCCCTCCTCTCCCCGAGGCTTAGCCTTTGTACTAACACCATTATTGTCTGCTGAAGAGCCATCTGTTGAGAACCATAGGCTCTCCCTGAACTCGTAACTTAACAGCTGCGCAATTTATTTTTCTTTATTTTTTCTCTCTTTTTCTCCCCCTTCTTTTCTTTTCTTTCTTTGTAGTATGGGATATGCATGTGATATGCCTGTAGTTGAGTGAATGGTCCCACTTTTATTGCTATTATTGCTGTATTTTTGTATTTTTTAATTACTACGTGGGGACTGCTTGAGTGAGTGAATGAGTATGTTTGATTCGGAGGACCTGCCGGGGAATGCGGGGGTCACTGGGGTGGTCGGGGGGACCACGGACACGGGAGTGGGCCGGAGCATCACGGTCGTAACGGGGAGGGGCAGATATGGCGGGGACTTTAGGGCTGGCCATTACCGGGGAAGGAGAGCTCGCTACGTCACAGAGATCCCTCCTTCCGGCCCTACAAGTCCCACTCCGAGGCCAGATGGCACGAGTAATCAGGACCCTGGCCTCAGGCTGTTGTCGCTAAATGCCAGGTCTGTAGTTCACAAGGCTCCCCTCGTCCGGGACTTAATTTTAGACGAGAGGGCAGACCTGGCATGTATTACTGAGACATGGCTGGGCCCGGAGGGAGGAGTCCCCCTCGTAGAGATGTGCCCAGAAGGATTTCAGGTGCTTCATCAGCCGAGAGCTCAGAGAAGGGGTGGGGGTGTGGCTATTGTTATCCGAGAGTCTCTAGCACCTCGTAGGATCCCTGCTCCGGAGCTTGTTGGGTGTGAGTCCCTTCTGGTGAAGTTGGACCTCAAGGGTCAAGTGGGCTTGCTGTTAACGTACCTGCCTCCCAACAGCATTGCAGCAGCCCTCCCCTCGCTCCTCGAGTTGGTAGCCGAGCTAGCAACTGAGTTCCCCAGGCTTATGGTCCTGGGGGATTTCAATTTGCCTTCGCTCGGTGAACACTCTGATGGGGCGCAGGAGTTCATGGCTTCCATGACAGCCATGGGCTTGACCCAAGTAATTCGGGGCCCAACTCACTCAGCGGGTCACACGCTCGACCTCGTATTCCTCTCGGAGCAGTGGACTTGTGATCTTGGTCTGAGGGGTAATGAGATCATACCCCTGTCGTGGTCAGACCACTGCCTACTGAGGCTTGACTTTCGGAGACCAAACCCCCACTGTAGGGAGAAGGAACCGACCAGGTGGTTCCGCCCCAGGCGACTTATGGACCCCTTGAGGTTCCAGACGGAGCTTGGGGTTATTCCTGATACCCTCGCCCACAGTCCGGTGGAGACTCTGGTTGCTGCCTGGAACTCAGCAGCGACGGAGTCTCTTGACCGGATTGCGCCACTACGGCCGCTCCGAAGCAGCGGATTCCGGAGGCCTCCTTGGTTCACCGAGGAGCTCCGGGAGAGGAAGCGCCGGAAGCGACGCCTAGAGCACCTATGGAGGTCCAACAAGTCCGAATCGAACCGAGCACTTTTGACATCTTGCATCAAGGAGTACATCAGGGCAATTAGGACGGCAAAAAGATCTTACATTGCCACCTTGATTGCGTCCACTGAGTCCCGCCCAGCCGCCCTGTTTAGGATAACCCACTCCCTCCTAAATAGGAGGGAGACAGGGGACCCCTTGCAGGGTAGGGCTGAGGAATACGTCCAGTTCTTAGCGGACAAAGTTGCTTGGTTTTGATCGGACTTGGACTCCGACTTTGCAGATCCAGCCGAGGCACAGGGGGATAATCTAGAACACCATCGCTGGGTTGAGTTTCAGGATGTTGCCCCTGGGGATGTGGACAAGGCCATGAGAGCTGTGAGTGCCTCCACCTGTGTACTGGACCCGTGCCCCTCCTGTCTGGTTGCTAACAGCAGGGAGGTGACACGGGGCTGGATCCAGGCGGTTGTTGCCACCTCCCTTCGGGAGGGGGTCCTTCCCTCCGCACTTAAAGTGGCGGTGGTGAGACCCCTCCTGAAGAAACCATCTCTGGATCCAGCCGTTCTTAACAATTACCGTCCAGTCTCCAACCTCCCCTTTGTGGGGAAGGTTGTTGAGAAGGTGGTGGCCTACCAGCTCCAGCGGTCCTTGGAGGAAGCTAGCTATCTCGACCCCTTCCAGTCCGGCTTCAGGCCTGGTTGCAGCACAGAAACCACTTTGGTCGCATTGACCGATGATCTCTGGAGAGCCAGAGATGGAGGCCACGCCTCCATCCTGGTTCTCCTTGACCTCTCAGCGGCTTTCGATACCATCGACCATGGTATCCTTCTGCGACGACTGCGGGAGGTGGGGGTGGGAGGCACTGTTTTGCAGTGGTTCTCCTCCTACCTCTCGGACAGGTCGCAGTCGGTGTTAGTTGGAGGGCAGAGATCGACCCCTAGGCCCCTAACATATGGGGTGCCGCAGGGTTCGGTCTTATCCCCCCTACTTTTCAACATCTACATGAAACCGCTGGGCGAGATCATTCGGCGGCACGGGATAAGATACCATCAATATGCGGACGATACCCAGCTGTATCTGTCCGCCCCGTGCCAACTCAATGAAGCAGTGGACGTGATGAACCGGGGCCTTGAAGCTGTTAGGGACTGGATGAGGGCTAACAAGCTTGTGCTCAACCCAGATAAGACCGAGTGGCTGTTGTGTTTCCCTCCCACTAATTTGGCTAGTGTCCCATCTCTCAGGCTGGGGGGGTCAAACATTACACCCCTCAGATAGGGTCCGCAACTTGGGAGTCCTCCTGGACCCACAGCTGACCTTCGACCACCACTTATCAGCTGTGACCAGGGGGGCATTTGCACAGGTTCGCCTGGTGCACCAGTTGCGACCCTACCTGAACCGGGAGGCTCTCACAACAGTCACTCGTGCCCTTGTGACCTCTAGGCTGGAATACTGCAACGTGCTCTACATGGGGCTGCCCTTGAGGAGCATCCGGCGACTTCAGCTAGTCCAGAATGCGGCAGCGCGAGCGATCGTGGGTGCACCTCGGTACACCCACATAACACCTATCCTCCGCGAGCTGCGCTGGCTACCTGTCGATCTCCGGGTGCGCTTCAAGGTGCTACTTACCACCCCTAAAGCCCTTCATGGTAGTGGATCTGGATACTTGAGAGACCGCCTCCTGCCAATTACCTCCTTGCGACCCATTAGATCACATAGATTAGGCCTCCTCCGAGTTCCATCTGCCAGTCAGTGTCAACTGGCAACTACGCGGAGGAGAGCCTTCTCGGTAGTAGCTCCGACCCTTTGGAACAATCTCCCTGTGGAGATTCGTACCCTCACCACCCTCCAGACCTTCCGCACAGCCCTTAAAATCTGGCTATCCCGTCAGGCCTGGGGTTAAAGAATGTAACTCACCCCCACCTGAATGGTATGAATGTTGTGCTCTATTTTTAATTATGTATTGCTCTTATGTGTTATTGTTTGTATCCCCCTCCCCATGAGTTGTGAGCCACCCTGAGTCCCCCCAGGGAAAAGGGCGGCCTATAAATAAATTTTCAAATACTCAAATAATTTGGTGAATATTTTTCCCGGCCCAAGGGAATAGGTACTGGGTATGCACTTTACTGGACGGCTTTGTTCAGGGTGCACTTATAATCTGCGCAGATGTGGATCAACCCATCGGGCTTAACTGGGGTTACTATTGGGGTTTCCCACTGGGTATGGTTGACAGGCTCCAGTATTCCCTGGCCAATTAATTTGTCCAATTCTTTGTCAATTTTGAGTTGGAAGGCGAAGGGAACCCCCTGGGTCTTCATTCTGATTGGTGCAATATTGGGGTCCAGGCTAATGATATAGGAGTCCTACATACTTGCCCAGGTCGCGGCTGAAGACGTCCTTGAACTCGCGGATCAATTTCTTAGTCTGTCATCGGTGATGGTGTTCAAGAGTAAAATGTTTTTATTTTCCATTTTTCATTTTCATATAGTCACATATATACTGTGCATAGCCGGGGCCATACAACATTAAACAATAATCACAGAAATTCCTCTTGTCAACAATACCCCCCAAAATAGAAACCCAATATACCTCTTCCACTCTCCATACACCTCTTTCTTCCACCCCCCTCCAACTTTCCATCTTCCCTCTATCATTCCCCTCTACCCTACTTCCCCTCCCCCTCTACCACTCCTCTCTCCCACTCCACTCCCTCCCTTCCTTCTCACCCTCCCTCCCATCCTCTCTCCCGCCCTCTCTACCCCTCTTTCTTCTATCCCACTACTCCTCCCCTTGGTGTATTTCTACTATATGTCAATGTGTTCAGCTTGTCCTGTTTTTACAGAGAAATTAAAGAGAAACAGTATACATGTGAAATCACATTACATTGAAATCTAACTCATAGTATATATCCCCCTCCCCCACCCTCCCCCCTAACACCCCACCTCCCTCCCCCCCAACTTCCCAGAGCCCGTACACGGTATAGATTTTTAACAAACACAGTCTAAAATATATTGAGACAAAAGAAATAAAAAAAAGAAGTTAATAACATCTCTACATTGAACTCAGCTTCTTCCTGTTACACTAACTTTGAACAGTTTAAATTATTCCTGATCTTAAGCATAGGCTATCTGGAATTTCTTAGTCCCATATTTGTTTTGTATATAGTCAATCCATTTTTTCGAGTCTCGTTTATATCTCTCATTTGAATGATCTTTAAGATATGCCGATATTTTAGCCATCTCAGCTAAGTTTGTAACTTTCAATGTCCATTCTTGAGGTGTAGGCAAGTCTTCCTTCTTCCAGTATTGCGCCACCAACAGTCTTGCCGCCGTTATTAGGTGCAGAACCAAGTTAGTCTCTACCACTGTAAAGTCAGTACATATACCTAGTAAAAATAACTGAGGAGTAAACTTTATCCTTCTTTTAAAGATATTTTACATAATCCACCATATTTTTATCCAAAATGCCTTAACATTTTGACAGGTCCACCATATATGAAAATATGTAGCATCGAGAGAATCACACCTCCAACATTTAGGCTGTACATTCGGATACATAGAAGCCAGCTTTTTATGATCTAAATGCCATCTATAGAACATCTTATAAAAATTTTCTCTCAGGTTTTGAGCTTGTGTAAATTTCACATTTCTTACCCATATTCTTTCCCATGTGTCCAACATTATTGGTTCTTCAATATTTTGAGCCCACTTTATCATACAATCTTTAACTAATTCTGTTTCCGAATCCATCTGTATTAGTACATTATATATCCTCTTTATAGGCATTAAACTTTGATCTTGTCAGCTTCTGCCTTGCTGTTGCTTCAGCTGCCATGAAACGGGAAGGGGGGGGCTTGTATTTGGGAGGGGTTAATTGATGTGCTGGAGGAATGTTCTAGGATGTGCCAGACGTTGGGATTGCGCATGCGTCTGTGTTTCCCGCCTGCATCAACGGCCTCGACATTCCATCTTTCGGCCTGTCTTTTTGAAGTTATCTCACACCTGACACTTGAAGGACTTATGATTGGACTGGAGCTTTGATCCTAAGGGGGGGGGAACGGGCTATTCTATATATCAATTGCTTTCGCGCCAAATTAAGCAGACTTTGCTTTGCTACTGCTCGCTTACCATTTATAATTAGTAAAAGTACTTTTGATTTCCAACCATGGAGTCTCTTAGTCTTCTTTCCTAATTATGGAATGGAGTGGTGCCTGACAAGAAGCAAAGTCTCAAAAAGAAACCCTTTCCAGGAGATTTACGTCTACCGAGAAGGGAGATAATGTCTTCTCCGATCAGAGAGGAGGAGGGGGCCGTTGGAGGTGCGGATTCCAGTGGAGTAGGACCTCCCGACCTTTCTCTACACGAGCCCAGCCCGCCTGACTTATCCTTACACGAAGATTTATTTCAACTGCAAATTTCCAGCCAGCCTGAACCTGCCCCCCCACCCCGATGGTCAACTTCGGTGGGACAAAGAGAGACAGAGACAAGCTGGAATGCTGGACTCACCCAAAGACCACCCAGACAACCTTCGCTGGAGCTGGGTGCCGTGAGAAAACCCCAGACGACTGAATTCCCTGACTATTGGAGCCAAAGGTACTTTGGGGAAAGAAGGGGAGGCGATGAAGGAGAATGCCGAAGCTACCAGCTCCAGGGGCCCATGAGAAAACCCCAGCGGAGTGAATTACCTGATTATTGGGGTCAAACTTATTTGGGGGAAAAAAGGGGGGAGGAGGAAAGAGACTGGAGAAATTGGCAACGTTACCCACGCCCGACATCTCCCCCTCCCCCTCGGCCTGTTTCACCCCCTGCAGCTAGAGGTTTTGCTGACCAAGGAGGGCCTCCCCCCCGAAGACATCGGATGGCTAAAATCCCTCCCTTGCCTGTGCATTACATGGGTGATTCTGCTAGCCTGGCTTCTTTTCTTATGCAGGTGTTTAATTACATGGAGATTTATGGCCGGGACTTTGAAACTGACATCATGAGGGTCAGAATGGTTCTTTTGTCATTAGATGATGAGGCTGCTAAATGGTCAACTGCTTTGCATATGTCTGGCTCTCCCCTCTTGGGGAATTTCAACCGCTTTATGGAGGCTTTCCGCCAACGTTTTGATGACCCGTTAACTGAGAAGCGAAGCAAATTGAAGTTTTTAACTTTTGAACAAGACGATAGACCTGTCGCCCAATACATCCAGGAATTTCAGTGTCTTTCCCAATACATGAGAGGCTGGGGGGAGGACGCTCTACTGGACAGATTTGCTGAAGGATTGAATGAAGACATTTATCAGCAATGTGTCAATCGTAACCTGCCTAGACGTTTAATCACTTGGTTTGAGCATGCAGCGGACGCTGAACTCGACTTAACCCGTCTCCGTTATGCTAAAGAGGAAAGAAGGAAGCGGAAGGAGAGAGCTGCCAAGTCCCTCCCCCCTCCAGCCACTCAATCACTTTTCAAACGACGAAGTGAAGCGAGGGGGCCCCCTTCTGGCCTCTCCAGGCCTTTAACATGTTTTCGCTGTGGCAAATTAGGGCACACCGCCCCCGACTGCCGTGCTAAATTACCCCTCTCTGCGCAACTCCCTCCCAAACGTGAGGAAAAGTCTGGCAGAGGCCCTGAAAAGAAGAAGAAGGAATCGGCTTTCGCTGGGGAATCCAACCCCCCTCCTTTGGCCCAGCCATTAAAGGGAGACGCAGACGCTACCTCCTCTTCTTCGGAGGACTCCGATGACGACACATCGCCTCACTGGGTGAGTTCAAACAAGGGGCCCCTGCTAATCCCTATTGAATTAAAAGTTCCTCCTGAGGGGGAACCTGCCACCCTCCTGGCCTTACTTGATTCCGGCTGTTCCCGCTCCATGATCAACCCAGCCATGGTGGAGAAATTAGGCCTCAAATTGCGCACTTTGAAAACCCCAATTGTATTTTGCCAAATAGATGGATCAATTGCGGGGGGGGGGGGCGCCCATTTTTTTACAGAGCCTTTGGAAATGAGGATGGGTACCCATACTGAATTAATCTCTTTTGTGGTCGCACCTGGCATGGACAGGCCACTCATTTTGGGCATCCCATGGCTCCGGAAGTGGAACCCTCACATAAATTGGCGAACAGGCCGCTTACGCGTTCGCTCGAAGGTGCCTCCAGTGGGAGAGGGCTCTCCGGACCAACCTATCACTGACGTCCCTGAAGTGGCCGCTAGAGGGCAGGAGAGGATTGCAGGAGAGGAGAAAATCCCGAAGGAATATCTGGATCTTAAGGACGTTTTCAGCAAACAATCTTCGGACATTCTGCCCCCCCACAGGCCTACTGATTGCTCCATAGACATTTTACCAGGGGTTAAGCTCCCTAAACCCCGGATTTATTCCATGTCGCCCAGGGAAATGGAGGAGATGCGTTCTTTCATTGACAAAAATTTGAAACGTGGTTTCATTGAACCGGCTCGACCCAAGGTGGCTGCCCCTGTACTGTTTCGTGAAAAGAAAGATGGTTCTCTTCGCTTATGCTGTGATTTTAGAAATCTTAACGCTGTATCAACTCAGAACCTCTACCCACTCCCATTGATGAAGGACTTGTTGGCACAGCTAGGGAAGGGCCGCATTTTCACTAAATTGGACTTGCGAGAAGCTTACTATAGAATACGCATTAAGGAAGGAGACGAATGGAAGACTGCTTTCAACTGCCCTCTTGGTTGCTTCCAGTTCCGGGTTATGCCTTTTGGCCTACAGGGGGCTCCTGCTGTGTTCATGCAACTTATTAATGAAATCTTGCACGATCATCTCTACAAGGGCGTTATCGTATACCTGGACGATATCCTCATTTATACTCGCAGTTACGACCACCACGTCAATCTGGTGCGCACTGTTCTGAAAAAACTCCGTGCCGCTGACCTTTATGCTAAATTGTCTAAGTGTGAGTTTCACCAATCTAAAATTGACTATCTGGGCTACCGCATCTCCCCTGATGGCATTGAAATGGATCCTGAAAAAGTGAAGGCGGTCACTGAATGGGACGCGCCCAAAACTCGTAAGCAATTGCAAAAATTTTTGGGTTTCGCTAATTTCTACCGTCAATTCATTCCCTCTTTTGCTCAGATTGCCCTCCCTATTACTAATTTGCTCAAGACGAAAGGCGAACCGAAGCCTAAGCCTAATAAGCCTTTAGACTGGAACATGGAATGCCAAGCGGCATTCGAGAAACTTAAACGCCTTTTTGCCGCTGAACCAGTTCTTAAGCATCCTGATCTCGACCGGCCTTTCGTCGTCCAGGCTGATGCCAGTGATGTCGCTGTAGGGGCCATTCTGCTGCAAGCCAACGACCAAGGTAACTTGCAGCCCTGCGCATACACCTCCCGTAAACTCACTGACACGGAGCGGCGTTGGGCGGTTTGGGAGAAGGAGGCTTTCGCTGTCCGTTGGGCCCTCGCTACTTGGCGCCATTTCCTAGAAGGCGCTAAACACCCATTTGAGGTTTGGACTGACCACAAGAACTTGGAAGCGTTGCGAACGCCTCGTCGTCTCTCCCCCAAACAGATGCGATGGGCCCAATATTTCAACCGTTTCAATTTCACTCTAAAGTATATCCCGGGCGGAAAGAACTTCATGGCGGATGCTTTGTCCCGATTACCTCAATATAATTGCTCTAAACTGAGTATCGTTCAACCGCTCCTGGCAGCTCCGGTACTCACACGTCAGCAGACCCAAGCTCAGAGGGAAGTGCCTCAAGATCTACTTTCTGACCTTAAAAAAGCTCTTCCTCAAGACGACTGGTTTCTGAACCATCGGGACGAGTGCACCATGCGGGACGATCTACCGTGGATTGGTGCTAAATTATACATCCCCGCGTCCCTACGTCTGGTCGTCCTTCGTCGCGCTCATGACTCCAGATTGGCGGGTCATTTTGGGTTCGTAAAAACTTTGCACCTCGTGAAGAGACAATTCTGGTGGCCCTCTTTAAAAAAGGACATTGAACTTTATGTGGCCAGTTGCCCAGTTTGCGCTACCGCCAAAAAACCGCCAGGGAAACCGCAGGGACTACTCCAGTCCGTCGCTCGCCCGGTTGCCCCTTGGAAGGAGATTTCTATGGACTTTATTGTTGAGCTTCCCGAAAGCCAGGGGCATGCCGTCATCTGGGTGGTCACTGATTTGTTTTCCAAGCAAGTTCATTTCGTGCCTTGTCACAAAATTCCTTCCGCCAAGGCATTGGCTAAACTGTTCCTTTCACACATCTACCGTTTGCATGGAGTTCCCGACCGTATTATCTCCGATCGTGGGGTCCAATTTACATCTACTTTTTGGAAGGAATTTCTCAAACGCATTGGGTCCACCCAGGGCCTTAGCTCCGCCTACCATCCTCAGACTAATGGCGGCTGTGAACGTACGAATTCCGTCCTTGAGCAATATTTACGTTGTTTCATCAATTATCAACAAGACGATTGGGTCGACTTGTTGCCACATGCTGAGGTGGCCTACAACAACTCGGTTCACTCCAGCACGGGGTTCACCCCTTTTCGGGTCGTTTACGGCCAAGATTTTGTTGCTATTCCCGAATTGCCTACTGCCCAACCACAGGTTCCTTCAGTTGCGGACTGGAGTGAGCGTCTCAGTCGCATTTGGCCTCTGACTCTTTCCACTTTGGACGCTGCACATAAGGCCCATAAGAAGCAAGCCGATAAGAAACGCTCTCAGCCCTATGAATACCGCATTGGGGATTTGGTGTATTTGTCCACGAAATTCTTGCACACTACACAGAAATCAAAGAAATTGGGACCCAAGTATGTTGGCCCTTTCCCTATTGTGAAAGTCATCAATCCTGTTTCTGTTCGTTTACAATTGCCCAAACACCTCAACCGGATCCACCCAGTGTTCCACATCAACCTCATCAAGCCTGTTCGGGTTTCCCACTTACGCCCCCCAGATGAACCTCCGCCTGCTCCGTTGCTGATTGATGGGGAACGTCATTTTGAAGTTCGTGAAGTTCTTGATTCCCGCAGGCACCGTAATCGCATCCAATACCTGGTAGCTTGGAAGCACTTTCCCCCCTCCCACACGGAATGGGTTGATAAATCCCACGTTCGTGCTCCCCGCCTGCTACAGAAATTTTATGCTTCTTATCCCGACAAGCCTTGACTTTTCTCCCCCTCCCTCTTCTTTTTGTGTTTTGTCGTTTGTCTGTTTTGTTTTTTTTTCTTTCCCAGGCCTGACAGCCTTTTTCCGGGGGACGGCCGGATGTCAGCTTCTGCCTTGCTGTTGCTTCAGCTGCCATGAAACGGGAAGGGGGGGGGGCTTGTATTTGGGAGGGGTTAATTGATGTGCTGGAGGAATGTTCTAGGATGTGCCAGACGTTGGGATTGCGCATGCGTCTGTGTTTCCCGCCTGCATCAACGGCCTCGACATTCCATCTTTCGGCCTGTCTTTTTGAAGTTATCTCACACCTGACACTTGAAGGACTTATGATTGGACTGGAGCTTTGATCCTAAGGGGGGGGGGGAACGGGCTATTCTATATATCAATTGCTTTCGCGCCAAATTAAGCAGACTTTGCTTTGCTACTGCTCGCTTACCATTTATAATTAGTAAAAGTACTTTTGATTTCCAACCATGGAGTCTCTTAGTCTTCTTTCCTAATTATGGAATGGAGTGGTGCCTGACAGATCTCTTATTTGTTTAAACAAATTATCCTCAACTTGGATAAAACCACTTTTTTGATCTATTTTCCACCTGGCCTGTAATTGCCCACACTGGAACCATGTTTGAACTACCTTCTCCTCTTTTAATACCTCTAAAGATTTTAGTTGTAGTACCCCCCTTTCCAAAATGAGAAGCTGTCTATAAGTAATTCTATCCTGTTTTTGTGCTATATTCATATTTTCAATTGCATGTCTAGGAATTGCCCACATGGGTATCTTGTCATTTAATTTATATTGGTATTTTTTCCAGACCCGCAGTAAAGCATTTCTTAAAATATGATTTTTAAAATTCTTGTCCAATTTTTTGTTGAATAACAGGTAAGCATGCCAACCATATACCAGATCGTGTCCCTCAATATTCAATATTCTATCATTAGTTAAATGAATCCAATCGCTAATTACAGATAGCGCCACTGCATCATAATATAGTTTTAGGTTAGGTAATTTCAAGCCTCCTCTCTCCCGTGCATCTTGCATTATTTTCATCTTTACCCTCGGCTTCTTTCCTGCCCATACAAATTTGTTGATACCCTTTTGCCATTCTAAAAGATTCGCATCTTTTTTAAGTATAGGTAACATTTGGAAGAGAAATAAAAATTTTGGTAAGATGTTCATTTTCACTGCCGCTATCCTACCCAGCAAAGATAAGTGCAATTTCTCCCATTTTTTCATCTCTATCTGTATACTATGCCAAAGTGGTTCATAATTATGCTTATATAATTTCCCGTTTGAGGTTAAAATATTAACCCCAAGATATTTGACTTTTTTGACTACCTCACATCCTAGCATCCCTCCTAGTTCTTCCTTTTGTTTAGTATTCATATTTATAGCTAATATTTTTGTTTTTCCTAAATTTATTTTAAAACCAGACACTTGACCATATTGATTAATCATATTCATTAAGACCATACTAGATTCCTGCGGTTGTTCCAATATTATGACCAAATCATCCGCAAAAGCGCGGACTCTGTATTCTTGCTGCCTAATCTTGATCCCTTTTAGACCATCCAAGCCCCGTATTTTATTCAACAATACTTCCAAAGTTATAATAAACAATAGTGGGGACAAAGGACAGCCCTGTCTTGTACCTTTTCCAATTTGAAAAGGGTCTGTTAAACTTCCATTGACTATGATTTGTGCTGTTTGCTGTTGGTATATTGCTTTAATTGACTGTAAAAAGCTATCTCCTATCTGCATTTTTTGCAATATCTTCAACAGAAATTGCCAGTTAACTCGATCAAAGGCCTTCTCAGCATCCAAAAATATGAACGCAGCAAGAATTTGGTTGTTCTTTCCCAAATATTCTAATGCATTAATAATTAATCTAACATTACTTTTCATCTGTCTCCCCTGTATAAAACCTGTATGGTCGGTGTGTATCAATTGTTGAATAACCAGCATTAACCTATTTGCTAGTATTTTAGTAAAAAATTTATAATCTACATTAAGTAATGAGATAGGTCTATAATTTTTTGGTTGGGTAGTATCTTGATCTTCTTTGGGTATCAAAGATATAAACGCTGTCTTCCAAGATGGAGGTACCTTACCTTCCGTTTGAATCTTATTAAATAATTCTCTAAGAGGTTCTACCATTTCTAACTGTAAATTTTTATAGTAAACCGCTGTCAAACCATCTGTACCTGGCGCTTTCCCTAACTTTAGTTGCTTAATTACCTGCGAAATTTCCCCCGAGGTTATTGGTTGGTTCAATTTTTGCCTGTGCTCTTCTCTAACTGAGGGTATTTTCTCTTTATCTAAGTATTTGTCTATATCTAAACCCTTAATTTTATCCCCTTTATACAATTCTGTAAAAAATTCCCGAAATGCCTTTTGAATCTCCTCCTGTTGAAACACCTCCTTCCCTCTATAAATCAGTTTACTTATATTTCGAGTTTTCCTTTTTTTCCTAATCTGCATTACAAAAAGTGTTGTGTTTTGCATATAATAAACTAGTGGCTACCTGGTCAGAGATCAACATGTCAAATTGAGATTTTAATATGGTAATTGCTTCCTTAACCTTTGTATCGCCTGGATTCATTGTTAACTCCAACTCTTTCCTCTTAATTTCCTCTTCCAATTCTGTTCGTTTTAGCCCTTGTTTATGTCTATGTATTTTATTTATATTCATCAGTACTCCTCTCATATACGCTTTGCTTGCATCACATACGAATTCCATAGGTGTACCCTTATTCATATTCAAAACAAAGTATTCAGATAACAATTTTTTACAATCATTAATGTACTTTTCATATCTGAATAAGTTTTCATTCAGTCTCCAAGACCTTCTTGCCTGTACTGCCCTTCCCAATTCCATCCAAACTGGGTTATGATCCGAAAGGACCCTAGCCGCAATCTTTGTCTTCTTCACCCTAGAAAGTAAATCATTAGTGATTAGTATAAAATCAATCCTTGAAAGGGATTGATGTCTATCAGAAAAGAAAGTGAAATAAATATTCCTCTGCATTTCTTTCTCACCAAATATCTCTCAATTCAAAGTCGTCCATCATGTCAAAAAAAGGTTTGGGTAGCTTAGCTCGCATTTTAGTATTTGGGCGAGAGGTCTTCTTATCTCTTTTAGTGTCTATCACACCGTTCCAGTCACCCAATAGTATACGAGACTTATAGTCCCACTGTACTAATTTAGTATGAAGATTTCTATAGAATCCGTCTTGCTGTTGATTAGGAGCATAAATTCCCAAAAGTAATGTTTTTTTCCCTTCTAAGATTAGATCTAGTGTGATATATCTTCCAAAGGGATCCGCTTCAATTAGTTCAGCTTTGATGTCTTTTCTTAAGTATACAACTATACCATTTTTCTTTTCCATAGCAGAAGTCACAAAATGTTGACCAAATTTGGGGTTAAGCAAATATTTTTGATCAGTTGATTTGATATGAGTTTCTTGCAAACAAATTATATCATTCTTAAACTGTTTAAGATAGTGAAATATTTTCTTTCTCTTCTGTGGAGAATTCAGTCCATTGACATTCCATGTTAAAATCTTAGTTGTCATCTTTGGTTACCTGAAGCTTTTTTAGAGCCTCTTGCATGGCCTGTTTAACCTTTGGCCTAGCTCCTCCCATGGCTTCTGAGCTTGTTGCTGTAACTCCTTGATCGATGGCCAATAATTGTTGAGGTTGTTGCCTTTTAGCTTGTTTTTCCATTCGCCTGTTAGTCATATGGCTAGGTCTTTGTTCCATGACACCTTGCCCTTCCGGGGAGGGAAGATGGTACATCTTGTCTGGTAGTTGTGTGGTTTGCTGTCTATCTTGTCCTTCTTGTGGTCTTTCTCCAGATCCAGATGGTGCAGAGTGTCCCACCTTCAGAATATTGTGATAAAAATCTCGAGCTTTCCATACGGAGTTGAGACGATATCTTTGCCTGTCAAATGTAAATATAATACCAAATGGTGCATCCCATCTGTACTGTATCTGACGGTTTCTGAGTTCTTCCACTAAAAAAGCATAGTCTCTCCTGGCTCTTAGCATTTGAGGTGGTATTTCTTTCAAAACAATCAAATCCTGGCCCCCAATTTGAAGCCTAGTGTTCTGGACTCTTGTAGTATCATGTTTCTGAACTCTCTTGTGGTGAAGTATATAACTACGTCTCGGGGAAGTTGCTTCTGTTTTGCCACCCAAGAATTAACGCGATAAGCTTTATCGATCTGCCAGTCAAAGTTGGACCCCGGTCTTCCCACCAGACAATCAAAAGCTTCTGAAAAAATCTGTTACAAGTTCTCCTGTTTATCTTCACGAAACCCCCTGACTCTTAATGCCAGCTCCATCTGCCTGTACTATATCATAATAATTTGTTTTTCAGCGTTTTCAACTTTTTGTTGCACCACCTCAGTTTTGGCTGTCAAATTGGTATTAGCTTCATTAAGATCCTCTAGGTTATCTTCAATTCCAGAAACATGTTCTGTCAGTACAGTTACAAGTCCCAGCATATCATCTTTTATTTTGACAATCCTAGTATCAAGTTTATCATATAAGTCCGCCTTAAGCTCTTTTATCTCCTCCTTTATCTCCTCTCTGAATTCTCTAAAAGTTTCTAAATTCTCCTCTCTCAATTCTCTTAAAGTTTCCAAAAAAAGTTCTTTCGTTAGCAAATCTCCAGTAGGGAGCATAGAGGGTGGAGGCTGCAACTTTGTGCCAGGTATTGGGGATGTACTTCTAGGAGGAGATTTCGGCCCAGGATTTAATTTTGATGCCATTATAAGTCTTATCTTCAAGCAATTAATCAAACTCTACTGGCCCGCTGTGCAGCTTACGAAAAAAAGGTATTAAATCACCCCTTTGTTAGCTCCTTAGGATTTTTCAGAAGGTTTCAGAAAAAAAAAGAGCATTGTAACAAAGCAGCTCAGCATATTCAGCGCCATTTTAGACTTCTCTATATCAGAAATATATATTAGCAAAGTTGATAAGAGGAAAGTCTTGTAAAATCTTCAGAGAAATGAAACTAATTAATAAGAAGCTGCTGGCCGGCTGTTCCTCCCTTTGAAGTTTTATCACTGTTCTTTGCAAAAAGATTAGGGAGGTGGCGTTGTTACGGAGAATACACAATCGCCATTTTAGGAGCCTTTTTTTTTTAGATAACCAAATTAACGAAGGAAGCTCTTGTAAAAAATGAAGCTAGGATTTAAAAAAGCAGATGAGGTTCTCATATACGGACTCTGCTTGTATTAAAATCAGATAGATAGTTCAAATATTGTTCTAAGTGGGGGGATCTTACTTTGAGCTGAAAAAAAACAGCTGTAGATTTCCGGCACGGAGATGATTCAGCCTCGGCTGGCCCCCCCTCTCTTCGCAGACAAAAAAGCTGCAAAGATCAAAAGAAAGCACTTGCCAGCTGGATCTCTCTCCCCCCCTTCTTGCCTGAAGGGTGAGGTATCTGTCAGATGTCTAGGCAGATAACGCGACCAGGAACTTGGGAGCAGCTCTATTAAGCTGCCACCATCAGCAAGGTCCCACCCAGGAAGTCCCGGTGATGGTGTTGATGCCGGTTACCCCCATGCCCAGGGACTCAAACCAATTCAAACCAAGAAGGTTTGGGAGGGAGCCGCTGACCACCGTCAGTGTAAGTGGCCCATCAAAAGATGTACACAGAATGTGTCACAGCCAAGGACAGGGATGCAATTTCCCTGATAATCGCTGAGCTGTAGTTGCTGGCACTTCAGTTGGCTTCTCTGGAGTCTAGGCATGCCCTTTTTCAGGGTATACGATGGTCAGGGATGACCTGGTGTCGATTTCCATACTGCATGGCGTCCCCTCGATCCAGATGGTTACCCGCAGCTTCCTGTTTCTTGGCGTGCTGGCCTGGAATGCTTCCATTGATTCTGCCCTTTCTTGATTCTGCTAGGGTTTCCAGGTCTCACATCTGAATGGCCTTGGTTGTCCCAACTGGCTTCTCACTGATCTGGGTTGTTGCATGGCTGGTAGGTTTGCATGGCAGACTCGGGCCAAATGTCCCTTCTGGTCATACCTCTGGCAGATGGCATCCCTAAACCAACAGGTCACCCTTGGATGATTTCCTTCACAACCTGTGCATGGAGGAAACATCCTTCGGTCTCATGCAATAGTTTTTTCCTTTCAAACCAAAGGTGGCAAACTTCATCCAGGTGGCTGTCTGGACTGGAGTTGGTTAGACAGTACCTTTGCGGTGTCAAAGACCCCAACCCAATGACCAATCTGCAACTCCCTAAGATGTCATCTTCAAAAAGTTTCATTCAATTGGTTTGCAGAGATGGTTGACCTTGACTAAGTCCAAACACAGGCCATCAACATGTGCAGAAGATGGTGAGAACTAAACTCCCTCCTGATAACTCTTCCAGCACCAGAAATTCCCCATTCCAATACCTCAAGCCCCCTCCCTACCCATTTCTATGGCAGCCAAAAGCAAGCAAGTAAAGTAGAGGCTGACATCTCAGGTCCATAGTAGCTCAGGAAGAGACCCCTCTTCCTGTTGTCTGATAGACCGAGAAGGTCATTGGCCTCCATAAAGCACTTGAACATGGTCATGTAGGAGTCCCAGTGCTCCATGGCTGGATCGTAGGGAGTTGGTGGGATGTGTATAGTCATTTTGACGAGCTGAGGCAACTTTGAATTTGCCACTCAAAATGGCCACTTAGCACCCAACCTTGATCACTCTGACTGGGCTTATGCTGGATCGCATTGTCAGCTCTTTCTGCCTAGTTGTCTTCCGATCCCACCCTCGTCACCAGTGTTAGATAGGTGAACGGATGAGACAGGACTCAGCTTCAGTGACAACAGCTCTTTATTCAACAAACTATCTACAGATCCAGCGCTGGCCTGTCTGACAGCTACCTTTTTATAGGGAGCTGTCAGACAGCTGAGCCAATCAGCTTTGAGTATTTTCCCGCTGGAATTGATGACCTTGGTGGAGCCTATTGCTCCAGTCTCAATATCTAACAAAAAGGACAAAAAAGATTGTCTAGAACGAGAAGGAGTAATAGCAAAAGAACCCAGAGAAGAGTAACTAGGACTATAAAGCCTAGATATAAATAAATTAATGCAAGAAGAAATAAAGGTATTATCAGTCAATATTAATGGGCTGAATTTACCAATAAAAAGGAAGATTATTTTTTCTAAGCTATTGAAATAAAATGTGAACATAATAGCACTCCAAGAAGTGCACATTAAGAGACAACAATACAAATTATTGGAATTGTCTAAATTGGGAAAACAATTCTACTCATTACCAGAGCAAATTAAAAAAAAAATAGGGATGGCACTTTATGTGAAAGAAACAATAAATGCCAAACAATTTTTTTAATGACAAAGAGCTGAGACTTTTGGTGTTGGGGGTGATTTTTGAATCAAAAACAGACTCTTATAGTTGTTATTTATACATCAAATACTGGACAAGAGAAGTTTTATAAAAAACTTCATAATAAAATTCTAGAAATAAAATAAATTCTATCTGTAAGCCATTTTTTTCTGTAAACTCCTTTTTCTGTTTGTTGGTGAGAGTTTTGACTAATACCTTGGTTTCGTCTTTATTTTACTTATTTTACTTTACTTTACAATATACAATATATTGTTGAGTGGCACTTATAGCTCTGTGATAAAAGCTATTCAGAAGACGTGTGGTCCTAGTTTTGGGCTCCCAGCCTGGGAATTATATTATGAGGCCACAGCTCTCACCTGGCTAAAAGATTGGGTAAATTTAAATAACAGAAGACTATTGTTACTAGAAGGGCATGTCTTCCTTTGGTATGGCAGAAATATGGCACACAAAGGCCTTATATGAGGAGCGCGTTGCTTAACATTTGGGGGAAAAATAAACTACAACATTATAGGGAAGTACCAGTCTGGCTCTCTCCAATGGAGACAATAATATATCCAAATCTTATATATTGGGGGAAAATTGTATGTTATAAGGATATTTTAGATGAAAGGGATGATCTTAAATCCAGACAATTGCAGAGTTGGGATGGACTTAAACTGGTGGCCATATTTTCAGATCCAATCAAGGCATGAAAAAGATGTTAAATTATGGGGTGTAAATAATGAACAAACAGCATTGGATAAAATGTTAATGGGGACGGATGAAAAATCGATTAAAAAAACATAATTATTTACCGAACTATAAAATGAAAAGGAAAAAATAGTTAAAGAAACGATGATTGCCTGGGCAAAGAATTTCGGATACAATATAGAACTAGAAAAATGGTTAAAAATTTGGAGAGAAACTACAAGCTAACAATGGCCGCGGCCTATAAAGAAAACCTCTACAAAATATTTTATAGGGTGGCATTTGCTGCCTGCAAGACTGGCCAAAATGTTGGAAATGTAACCAGATTCCAGGAACATACTACCACATGTGGTAGACGTGTAAGAAAGCAAGGAATTACTGGGAGAAAATTCATAATTGATTAGAAAGGATAACTGCAACATGTTAAGTTCAAACCAGAAACATGCCCTTTAGGTATACTGTCGGAAAATTATGAGAAAGCAACCATATATTTAGTGTTACATATATTGACGGCAGCAAGAATCATATATGCTAAATATTGGGAAGATGCAAACAACCCACCGGATGATGATATAATTAGGAAAATTTGGGATTGTGCTGAACTGGATAGATTAACCTTAAAAATTAAAGATAAAGAAGACTCGAAATATTATAGGACATGGAATAAATGTTTTGAATGGATAGAGACAAGAGGTAGAAATGAAAGGTAAGTTGGTGAATGTCAATAACTGTTAGTATGGAAAATAAAAATGCTATAGAATTATGGATTTGATATGGAAAAATTGTAAATAGGTTAATGTAAGTAGAAATTTCGTTAAAGCTCATTTTCTTTTTCCCCCCTTTGGTTATATTATTATGATTTTTGTAAATATATTATTGTTATAGTTATTAGTTCGTTAAGTATATTAAGATTTGCTATTGATTTTTCTTTGGCTTTGCTTTGTTTGTAATTGTTACCCTGACACACCACTATCTTTTCAATAAAGTATTAAAAAAATATCTTCCCTACAAACAGAAGGTTGGAAACCAATGAAAATTGTCCCAAACTGTGGAGTCCAAGGATGGCCTCTTGAGAATGGGCACACCACCATCTCCAATGCAGGTAGAAATATCCCCTCCCACAAAGAAGTAACCATTCTTTGGACCTAGCCATATGCTACCTCCCAGGAGGCCTTAATCAGCCATGGGTCCAGGTGGCCAAACTCCCAGCCCCAGGATCCTGTCCCCTTCCTCAAGAGTAACCAGCTCAAACTCCTCCCAGATAACAAGGTTCAAACATGTCTCCATCCTCTCCAAAGGCTCTGCCCACCCAATTCTCCCTACAGAGACTCGCCTAGCTCCTCCTTTACCCAGGAGGAATATGAGTAAATAGGAAGAGGAAGGAACTAGGTATTTTTAGACAATAGAAAATTGATAGAGAATGATATTATTCTTAACGGGAGCCAGTTTGGTCTAGTGGTGAAGGCTCCAGGCTAGAAAAGTGGCAGACAAGAAGTTCAAGTCTGACCTCTGCCATGAAAACTAGCTGGGTGACTTTGGCCAGTCATTCATTTTTAGCTTTAACGCACTTCACAGGATGGGGAAAACAGGATGACTTTATTTTGGATGTTTGCCATGAGTTATTTGTATAAATAACAAAGGATTGATAAATAAATAACAAATTACAAGACGAAGTGAAATACAAACGAAGGCCAGCTCTCTGCCTCAAGAGTGCAGGATGTAGCAATGTAGCTTGATGTAACTCTTTTGAGTGCAAGATATGCTTAGTCATACCCTCAGCAAAATATGTGGGCAGTGACCTGCAACCCACAGCAAACTGCAAAGGATATAAATGTGGGAATTGTGGACTTGGAGAGTGCAAAAAAGTATCAACAGAAATACATATTTTGATATATTCTTTCTTGCTGTGAGTGCACCCATGGGTCATCTTCTCCTGTCCAAAGGAAGCAATAAGGTTGATTCAATTCAGAACAATTTGCAAAGGTATTGTTGGATTCAGCTTGAAAAAAATACTTATAGTAGGGCACACTGCATCCTGGTTCTTATTGCTTATGTGTAGCACTATTTTGTTACAAGTTATGTGGTGCCTGTCAGATGGGATGCAACCGGTTTAACAATGGGTTAAGTGAGTGCGTGCATGTGTGCTTTGCCCGCACGTGCAGTGTTAAAAAAACCCACCCATTTTAAGCTTAAAAACTTACCTTTTATGTCAGTGCCGGTGAGTAAAACAGCTGATGTGCGGCAATCTGCCCGAACCAGTCCGAACCAGC
Source organism: Thamnophis elegans (assembly GCF_009769535.1). Lineage (NCBI taxonomy): Eukaryota > Metazoa > Chordata > Lepidosauria > Squamata > Natricidae > Thamnophis > Thamnophis elegans. The sequence goes on from NC_045552.1 coordinate 32,415,581, forward strand.
TGAATCCCACCCACTGGTGCCTGTCCTTTATTCACATGCGTAAGAAGGTGCTGAGACAGAGATGCTTCAATGCCACTGCCTAGAGAAAACACTGCTTCCATGGATGTAGAATTTGTAAAAAGCACATGTGGCACTCCTTTAATTTTTAATTGGTTACCCTTGGTGGACATTCAGATCACAACACATGAGCACTATGAATCCACTCAGAATTGCACATAGAAGAGCTGGAGAATCCATGGCCTTCCAACTGTTGAAGTACATTTCATGACACTTTTGGACACACTAATGTGGAGTTTGGCCAAGGCTTTATGCTGTCTTGAAAGAGTGGACCATCATCTGAGTGTAACTACCGGTAGTAGGTGCATAGTCTGACTGAATTCTGTGCTCAAAAGATGAGCCAGACAGGGCTTCTGGTGGGGGCGGGGCTTGCTGGTGGGAGCTGGTCGTTACAGCTCCGGAATCCTGGACACGTTATCTGTCTGATGAGCAATCCATCAGCTGTCTGACAGCTTGTTTACCTTTTCTTCGGGCAAAGGAGATAAGGTGAGCTAATTGTGCTGGGCAATGCACCAACTAACTCTCTCAGATCGACTCTGGGAGGGGAGGAAGGAGCACCCGAGAGCAGAATTGTCTCCATGCCAGGAATTCCTGTTGTTTATTGGCAACACAAAGCAAACCCCCCATTCTCAGAACAAAATTTGATTTACTGAATTTAAGACTAGCATACCCTATACACGTGAACTTTTAATTGTTTGTATTAATCCTTAGCTTCATTTTTACAAGAATACCATCTTATATCTTACTTGCTAAAGAGATATTCAAAATGGCGCCGAGCAGCTTCGTAACACTGATCGGGCTTTGAATTTCTACGGAGTTTAAAACTTCAAAGAAAAGGAGTGATTTAATGCTAAATTAAATAGCAACAGCTGCACAATCGACCAGCAGAGACTTATTAATTGGCTGAAGAAGATTAAAACTTGGAATGGCTTCTAAGCAAAACCCTATCCAAAAGGTTCCCCCCCCCCCACCGTTTCAAAAAGTGCCAGCAGTTCGCCTGCCCCTGGCACAAAACTACAGTCATAACTTCCTCCCCCCACAGGGGAGCCGTTAACTAAAGAAACTTTTCAGAAGGAACTGGCTGAAGCATTTAAAAATCATGTAGTTACGATGGAAACAAAATTTAAGGAGGAGATATCCATTGCTCATAAAGAACTGTCTGATAAACTTGAGACCCGGGGTCAGAAGATCAGGGATGATATATTGGGGTTCTGAATTCGTTTTCAGATTATGTGTCCGGAATTGAAAGCAGATTAGAAGACCTTAATGACTCTAATATTAATTTGGTATCCAAAATGGACGTGGTGCAACAAAAAGTTGGAGATGCTGAAAAAGAAATTATTATGTTACAGTATAGACAAATGGAATTTGCACTAAGAATCAGAGGTTTGCGTGAAAACAACCAGGAAAATCTGAAACAGATTCTCTCAGAAACTTTCGATAGTCTGATGGGAAGGCCAGGGGGGAATTTTGATTGGCAAATTGATAAGGTTTATCAATTAACTCCTGGCTGGCGAGGCAGAAACATCTTCCAAGGGACATTGTGATTTACTTTACTACAAGAGACATGAGGAATATGATAATGCAAGAGTCCTATAAAACCAAGCTTCAAATTGGGGGTCAGGAAGTGACAGTTTTGAAAGAGATACCACCTCAAATGCTAAGATCTAGGAAAGACTACGCCTTTTTAGTCAAAGAGCTTAAAAATCATCAGCTACAGTTCAAATGGGATGCACCAGTTGGGCTAGCACTCATTTTTGAGGGGCAAAGATACCGTCTTAATTCAGTATGGAAGGCCCGAGATTTTTACCATAATATTTTGAAGGCCGGACACCCCGCCCCAACTGGACCTAGAGAAAGGAAACAAGAAGGACAAGATAGACAGCAAACTACACAATTATCAACAAGGATAGATCATCTTTCTCTCTCAGAAGCACAAGGAGCCAAGGAACAAAGACAAACCCGTGTGATTACCAGATGAATGGACCAACAATTAAAAAAGCAACAGTCACAACAAACACCTGTTACCGGTCAAGATGTTACAGTCACCAACTTAGAAGCAGTGGGAGGAGCCAGGCCAAAGGTTAAACTCCAGGATGTCCAGATGGCTCTAAAAAAGCTTTAGGGAGCCAAAGATGACAACTAAGTTTCTAACATGGAACGTCAATGGATTAAACTCTCCACAGAAAAGAAAGAAAATATATCACTATCTTAAACAGTTCAAGAATGATATAATTTGTTTGCAAGAAATTCACATTAGATCAACTGATCAAAAATATCTGATTAATACAAGATTTGGACAACATTTTATAGCTTCTGCTACAGAGAAGAAAAATGGTATAATTATATACTTAAGGAAGGATATGAAAGCTGAATTAATCGAAGCAGATCCCCACGGAAGATATATTGCAATAGACTTGGTATTAGAAGGGAAAAGGACATTGCTACTAGGAATATATCCTCCCAATCAACAAGATGGATTTTATAGAAAGCTTCATGCTAAATTAGTACAGTGGGATTATAGGTCCTGCATACTATTGGGTGACTGGAACGGTGTTATGGACACTAAGAAAGATAAGAAGACTTCTCGCCCAAATACTCAAATCCGAGCAAAACTACCTAAGTCCTTTTTCGATATGATGGATGATTTCGAACTGAGAGATATTTGGCGAGAAAGAAATGCATAAGAATGTGATTTTACCTTCTTTTCTGATAGACATCAATCCTTTTCCAGAATTGATTTCATACTAACTACCAATGATTTGCTTTCTAGGGTGAAGAAGACAAAGATATGTGCCAGAGTTTTATCAGATCATAATCCAGTTTGGATGGAGCTGGGAGGGGTGACGCAAGCAAGAAGGTCTTGGAGACTGAATGAAAATTTATTTAGATATGAGAAATATACTAATGAATGTAAAAAATTGTTAACAGAATACTTTGTTTTTAATATGAATAAGGGTACATCTATGGAAATTGTATGGGATGCAAGTAAAGCGTATATGAGAGGAGCTTTGATAAATCTAAATAGATTACATAGACGTAAACAAGGGGAAAAGCGAACAGAACTGGAAGATGAAATTAGGAAGAAAGAGCAAGAGTTAACTTTAAAACCAGGAGATATAAAGATTAAAGAAGCAATCACCTTATTAAAAGACCAATTTAATATGTTGATCTCAGATCAGGTAGCTACTAGTCTGTTATATGCAAAACATAATACTTTCTGCAATGCAAATAAATCTGGTAGAAGGTTAGCATATCAGATTAGGAAAAAACAAAAATTTCGTAACATAGCCAAATTGCACTACAGAGGTAAAGAAGTGTTTCAACAGGGTGAGATTCAAAAGGTTTTCCATGAATTTTTTACAGTGTTGTACAAGGGTGACAAAATTAATGGTCTAGATATAGAGAGATACTTGGATAAAGAAAAAATACCCATAGTTAAAGAAGAGCAGAGGCAAAGATTGAATCAACCAATAACTTCGGGGAAAATTTTACAGGTAATTAAGCAGTTAAAGATAGGGAAGGCACCTGGTACAGATGGTTTGACAGCGGCTTACTATAAAAATTTACAATTAGAAATGGTAGAACCTCTTAAGGAATTATTTAATAAGATTCAAACGGAAGGTAAGGTATCTCCATCTTGGAAGACAGCTTTTATATCCCTGATACCCAAAGAAGACCAAGATATTACCCAGCCAAAAAACTACAGACCTATATCACTACTTAATGTAGATTATAAAATCTTTACTAAAATACTAGCAAATAGGTTAATGTTGGTTATTCAACAATTGATTCATAATGATCAAACAGGTTTTATTCAAGGGAGACAAATGAGAAGTAACGTAAGATTAATCGTTAATGCACTAGAATATTTGGGAAATAATAACCAAATTCCTGCTGCGTTCATATTTCTGGATGCTGAGAAAGCCTTTGATTGAGTTAATTGGCAATTCCTGTTGAAAACACTGCAAAAAATGCAAATAGGAGAACGTTTCTTACAATCAATTAAAGCAATATATCAACAGCAAACAGCTCAAATTATAGTTAATGGAAGTTTAACAGATTCTTTTCAAATTGAAAAAGGTACAAGACAGGGTTGTCCCTTGTCCCCATTACTGTTTATTATAACTTTGGAAATATTGTTGAATAAAATACAGGGCTCAGAGGGTCTAAAGGGAATTAAGATTAGGCAGCAAGAATATAGAGTGCGTGCTTTTGCGGATGATCTGGTTATAATATTAACCCAACTGCAGGAATCTAGTATGATCTTAATGAATATGATCAATCAATATGGTCAAGTGTCAGGATTTAAAATAAACCTAGGAAAAACAAAAATATTAGCTACAAATATGAATACTAAACAAAAGGAAGAACTAGAAGGAATGATAGGATGTGAAATAGTTAAAAAGGTCAAATATTTAGGAGTTCATATTTCAACCTCAAACGGGAAGTTATATAAGTATAATTATGAACCACTTTGGCATAGTATACAGATAGAGATGAAAAAATGGGAAAAATTACAGTTATCCTTGCTGGGAAGAATAGCAGCAGTGAAAATGAATATTTTACCTAAATTTTTATTTCTTTTCCAAATGCTACCTATACTGAAAAACGATGTGAACTTGTTAGAATGGCAGAAGGGTATTAATAAATTTGTATGGGCAGGGAAGAAGCCAAGAGTAAAACTAAAAATAATGCAAGATGTGCGTGAGAGGGGAGGTTTGAAATTATCCAATTTAAAATTATACTACGACGCAGTAGCTTTATCTGTAATTAGTGATTGGATTAATTTAACAAATGATAGGATACTTAATATCGAGGGGTATGGTTGGCATGCTTACCTGCTATATAACAAAAAAGTGGACAAGAATTTTAAAAGTCATATTTTAAGGAATGCTTTACTGCGGGTCTGGAAAAAATATCAATACAAATTAAATGATAAGATATCCATGTGGGCATTTCCTAGACATGCAATAGAAAATATGAACATAGTACAAAAACAGGATATAATTACTTACAGACAGCTTCTTACCCTAGAAAGGGGTGTATTACAACTAAAATCCTTGGATGAATTAAAAGAGGAAAAGGTAATTCAAACATAGTTCCAGTATGGACAACTACAGGCCAGGTGGAAAACAGATCAAAAAATTGGTTTTATGCAACTCGAGGATAATTTATTTAAACAAATAAGAGATCAAAGCTTAATGCATATAAAGAGATTATACAATGTATTAATACAGATGGATACAGAATTAGTTAAAGACTGTTTGATAAAGTGGGCTCAAAATATTGAAGAATATTCTACTCTATTCTATTCTAAATTAAAACTTAGAATAACTTTGTCACTTTAAATGCACATTAATCGGCATACATTAAAATTTCGTTACATTCGGCTCTCCCCGGCCTCAATATACACTATATAAACATGAGAAAAATATAAATAAATAAATGTTTATGCCTATACCCTCATATATTATAGGGCACGGAGAAACAACCCAGTCTAGTCCCATCAGACACGTGATGATCCCCCCCTTCCCAGCCCGCAGCACGAAGGAAGCCTCGCTGGCTCAAGCCGGCCAGCCAAATAAAGTGCGACATTGTAGCAAGTGAGACGCCGAGACGCTCGAGGGCTCCGTCTCGTCTACAGGAGCTTCCCCGGCGCCGGAAAGGCAGTTGGATTTAACCAAGACCACCCCGCGGGCCCCGTCCCACTTCTACAAAGTCTCCCCTTCGCGTCGCTCGGCTGCCTCCCTCTTTATGCGTTCGCCGCAAGCCTAGAGCGTCGCCTCCTGGGCGGGGAGGGGGGGGGACGTTCTAGCTCGGTGGGACTAACTAGACTCGGGCCTCCCGGGCGGAACCTTCCTGCGCGGGCGAGGGGGGGACCGGGGCGCGCGGGAGACGGCTTCCGGGTCCGAGGCTGCCATCACCACCATGGAGACCATCCTGGAGCAGCAGCGCCGCTACCACGAGGAGCGCGAGCGGCTGATGGACGTGATGGTCAAGGAGATGCTGACTCGCAAGTCCACGGTGGGGCCCGGGGGAGGGGGGGCGTCGGGAGGCGTCGGGAGCCGGGCCTAACCCGGGCCTAACCCTTCTCTCTCCCGAGCAGCTGCGGGATCAGATCAACTCGGACCACCGCACGCGGGCCATGCAGGACGTGAGTGGCGGGTGGGCGGGGGGGGTCGTCTGACCTCGGGGGTGGCTGACGAGACGGGCTTCTTTTGCAGCGATACATGGAAGTCAGCGGCAACCTGCGCGACCTCTACGATGACAAGGACGGGTAAGTGCCGGGGACATGAGCGCGGGGTGGGGAGGTCTGCAGTGCGGCCGCAAGACACGCTGACCTCCGTGCTGGACTCCCTCTCCCCAGATTGCGAAAGGAGGAGCTCGGCGCGATTTCTGGGCCCAACGAGTTCGCCGAGTTCTACAACCGGCTGAAGCAGATCAAGGAGTTCCATCGCAAGCATCCCAACGAGGTAAGTGGGGTCCCGGGCCGGGCAGAGTCTCCCATTGCTCGGGCTTTCCCTTAACCTTCTCTGACAATCACTGTGCCGAAAGGCAGTTTTGATAGTTCCTGTAGAGGTTTATCAATTAGTCTCTTTGACTTGGAGGAGACTCTCAGAACCACTGGCATTGCCAAGCAGATGGTCTGTAGGTTTGCCTCTGTAGAGGTTCTGGCCTTCAGGCCAGCCCAATTCTTGAGAAAGAGGGTGGTGCTAGATGCCAGGTGTCAGAGTCTGGTTCATCCAGGGCCCAGAAATAAGCCGTCACAGGTTGAGCATAACTGGCGGTAGCTTTCCCTTCAGTAGAACTGTATCTTTTTTGCCAAGAGTTGAGAGAGGACAATTCTTGCTCTTAGAATTGAAGAACTTGAAGTGACCACAAAGGTCACCTCATCCAGCCCTTTGCAACCTATGCTATACTCTCATTCTATTATCCCAGATATTGGCCAGACCTGCAGATTAGATAGGCAGTCCATCAAACTTGTTGGCGGCATCTTAAAGAAAATGTGGAATGCTTGTGGCCTTGAGAGATCCCATCCACTTAATGTAGAGCTACTGATGACTCTGAATTCAGACTTCTTACTGTTGTGCAGTTTGAATTCTCTCTAAGAGATGGTCGAATGGAATGTTGTCAAACGCTTATTTTGAGGTTGATTGTTTAACTTTAATGCAGTTCCCTTTTCAAAGGAAATAAGATTTATCTCATACAATCTTCTTCACAAAGCCAAGCTGATACTGTCTTCAATTAATACCTTAGTTGATAATTTCTAGAATCTTCTTTTTCCTTTCTGGAAGTGGGGTGCCATATTTGGTTTTCTCTTGTCCTCTAACACCTCCCCAGCTCTTTTCAAAAAATAATTTTAAGATCCTAGCAGCTCTTCGGTCTTTGGATACAGACAAAAGGCATTCCTCTGCTTTCTTCATTTGGAATGAGCAAAATTCAAAAGCTCATTTGTCTTCTTACTGTTGATATATTTGAAAGAGCTCTTTTTGCTGGGAGAGCCAGTTTGGTATAAAGTAAGGCACCAGGCTTTTCTCAGTTTGAGCACAAAACCAGGCTGGGTGACCTTGGCCACTTACCTTTCCCTTTCCCTCAGTCTAGGAAAAAGAAAGTGAAGGCAAACCATTTGAAATTTAGCCAAGAAAACAGCAGGAGCTTGTCCAGGCAGTTATAAAGAGTTATGTGTGATTCAAAGGCATCCTCACTACCTTGTGGATTTTGCCTCTTCCACTCACCTTGGCTCATTTCTACCTTTGTCTTCCTGGCCTTATTTCTTGGTCCTTTCTACCATTTTCAGAAAGGTCATTTGTGAGCTGCATCTATAGCCATATTGACTTCTTCCTGGGTCTCCTCGTTTCCTTTGTTGATGTTGTTGGAAAAATTGCTGTCCTTAATTTCCTCTACAAGAAATTCTGGTCAACTACAACACTTTTTTCTTTAAGGTTTTCTTTCCAAAGATTTTGCTTTTATTTCTCTTTATTAAAATTGAACTTCTTAAAATCTATGTTTTGTGTCTTACCACTTTTTAAACCAGACTTTTGCATTTGCATCCAAGTAGTAATGACTTTAATCGTCCATCTCCTTAAGAAGACAAATTTAATCTCTGCAGAGCAGCATTTCATTTGTGAACTTTGTACCATTGTTGCAAAAACCAAAACCAAACCTCTGTTGCTGGCAGTAAAGCTCACTTGAAACACTTGCCTTTCCTTCCCGCTTCCTCAGTCAAGAAGGTCCTCTGGCCATGGCAGTGAACTTACCTCGCAGTATATCCTTTGTGCTCGTGTGGAAGAATAAGAAGGGTTTCATTGTGTTCAAACATGCTTGAGTGACTTCCTGCATGCAGCACTTTTTTCTTTCTTTCAGTTTTTGGGGAGGGGGATCATGAAGCAGAAGCAAAACCAAAAACTATGTATTATTTTTGTAGATCTGTGTGCCCATGTCAGTAGAATTTGAGGAGCTCTTAAAGGCCCGGGAAAACCCAAGCGAAGAGGCTCAGAGTAAGTCCGTATGGCAGGATTCATGCTTCGCTTTCTTTTTTCAAATGAATAAATTATGTGCTAAAGATGGCTATCCTTGCTTCCTCCTCCGGGATGGTTTGGGCTGTCTTTCATTCTTGGCTTCTCGTAGACCTTGTGGAGTTCACTGATGAAGAAGGATATGGCCGCTATCTGGACCTGCACGATTGCTACCTGAAGTACATCAATCTCAAGTCATCTGAGGTGAGGCTGCCATACTGTGTTTCAGACTGCGGGGGCACAACTGATGCTCCCTTGTTTTGCTCTCATCCTTGTGGATTATGTCCTCAGATTTATGCTTAATAGAGCTATGTAAAAGGGAAGCGCCACTGAAGTGATACAAAATGTTGGACTGGAAATGAGGGAGGGAGAAGAATAAAAGGAAGGTTGTCTCTTGTTGGGCTGAAAGAGAGAAGGATGAGCATGTGCAAGGCTCTTCTCTCCCCCAGCCTCACAGCAAGGGCAGCCGTAGGAACCTCCAGAGAACAGTTGCTTTGGCCTAGGGTTTCAGAGAATTGTGGCAAACTCCCTTCTCTTTCTTCATGCTATTGCAGAAACTGGACTACATCACTTACCTGTCTACTTTTGACCAGCTCTTTGACATTCCAAAGGATAGAAAGAATGCTGAGTACAGAAGGTGAAGCTTTCCTGTGAAAGGGGGAATGTGTCATCCTCTGGGCTATTAAAGCTGGTCAAATTAACAGTTTTGTGTGAACAAAAGGAGGTTTACAGCAGAATTTCTCATTTCCCCACTTGGGTTACAGTAGCAGGCACAGGTTTAAAGTGGTTTGACTTTGTGCTTGCACATACATTTATGGTATGGTAGTTCTCAGTTGCTGCCAGTTGACGGATGGGTAAGAGGCCCACCTGGGTTGGAAAATGCCAGGCTCGCCTGCCACAGTCAGTCTGGTTTTTTACAGGTATTTGGAGATGCTGTTGGAATATCTGCAGGATTATACAGACCGAGTAAAGCCTCTGCTTGACCAGAATGAGCTGTTTGGCAAAATTCAGGGAGATTTTGAGAAAAAGTGGGAGATTGGCACTTTCCCTGGTTGGCCGGTGAGTGTCATTCTGTGGTGGGTGAGGCTTAATGTGAAGCACAACTGTTGTAAATCATGTTAATTGTTCATGTTTCTGGAAGAGACGCCTCCTCCCAGCCTGTGCCTCTGTGTCAGTCAACCTAAATGACTGGAAGAGTTGGGGCTAAGCGCATCTGGAGGCCACTGATCTGCACAACCTTTGTTGTCCCTTGACAGAAAGAGACTAGCAGTGCCCTCACACATGCTGGGGCCCACCTGGACCTCTCTGCCTTCTCCTCTTGGGAGGTTGGTAGCCATTCCAAATCTCTTCTGGATCGGGGAGTGGGAGGTTAGGAGTGACACCCACCCCCACCCCCTTTAGCGCCTCTGGGAATCCACAGCCCTGCAAGGTGGGAGTCAGCTTTTGTTACTTCCCCATAGGAGTTGGCTTCCCTTGGTCTAGATCGGCTGAAATCTGCCCTGCTGGCCTTAGGTCTGAAATGTGGAGGGTAAGTGGAAAGAGTTTTAGCGTTTGTGGTGGCCTGGCAGCCTGGGGAACATGCAGAGAAGTGGCACATGCATGTTGGCTTTGCTGGTGAACATGCGGAGCCTTGCCTGGGTGGGGATGGCACCCTCTGGCGAGAAGAAGCTGAAGCATTTGATCTCAGCAGATTTGAAAGCCAAAACAGCTCTTGTACAAAAGAATCAAGCAGTTGTCTCTGCGACCTACTCCAAAACATGTTTGTATGTCCTTGGGTGACAAGAAACTTCCAGCATGTTCTAGTTCCCCATTCCCTAGTTACACGCCTGGCTCTTATTTACAATGCTAAAACGTACCCTGGAGCCAGACCTGAGGGATTCCTGCTCTCCTTCTTGCCCAGAACGTTGGAGGAACGTGCTCAGAGGCTTTTCAGCACAAAGGGCAAGTCCCTGGAAGCCCTTGATCCTGCTCTCTTTGCCAAAAACCCAAAGACAAAAGGGAGCAAGCGGTGAGTCTCCTCTAGGTTGGGGTGGGGTTGCATTGCCTGCTCAGGCCCTTTTTGAATTGGTCCCCTCCTTTGGTGATCTTGTGTCCTGGGGTGAAGAAGCAGAACTCCCTTTGGCACCAGCTGGGGTTGCTTACTTGTGGGCACCATTGTTGTCTTGACAGGGACACAGAGCGGAATAAGGATGTGGCCTTCCTAGAAGCCCAGATCTATGAGTATGTGGAGATCCTTGGGGTAAGAGCCACCCCCCTCCCCTGAGCATGCAGGTCCCAGGTAGGGGCTGCTGTATTCACAGGCTTCATTGTCCCTCAGGAGCAACGGCAGCTGACGCATGAAAATGTGCAGCGCAAGCAGGCGCGGACTGGGGAAGAGCGTGAGGAGGAAGAGGAAGAGCAGATCAGTGAGAGCGAAAGTGAGGATGAAGATAATGAAATCATCTACAACCCCAAGAACCTGCCACTGGGCTGGGATGGTAAGGTAAGGCTTCTGGCAGGACAGAGGGGCCTCCGTCTCATCTGGGACTGGCCTTGAACATGGCTTCTGGTGACCTCTGTGGGTCTTTCCCTTCCAGCCAATTCCCTACTGGCTCTACAAGCTCCACGGGTTGAACATCAACTACAACTGTGAGATCTGTGGGAATTATACATACCGTGGACCCAAAGCTTTCCAGCGACATTTTGCAGTAAGAAGTGCCAGCGGGGGGGAAGGGATTCCTGAGGCTGGGGTGGGTGTGGGTGGGCTTTTCAGGCTGATTCCAGAGCAGGTTCCTTGCTGGTCTGGCATCTTGGTAGTTTTCTCCGACTTCAAGGCGTAGTGGTGCAATGCAGTACTGCAGGCTAATTCTGCTGCTCGCAATTTGGCAGTTTGAATCTCACTAGGCTCAAGGTTGACTCAACCTTCCATCCTTCCGAGGTAGGTAAAATGAGGACCCAGATTGTTGGGGCGGGATATGCTGGCTGTAAACCGCTTAGGGATGGCTGTAAAGTACCGTGAGCAGTATATAAGCCTAAGTGCTATTGCTATTTCTAGTAATCTCAGCACTGCTCTGGGGCTGGGAGAGAGCTGCTTTTGTGTCCTGCCTCTCTCGAGACCCCAATGTCACAGCATTCTTTCAGGAAGAGGCAAAGAATGCGTGCACACATCTGGGACCCTTTAATTTGGATGAAACGGGGGGGTGAACTCTATGGCCAAAATGTCTCCTTTAAACTTCAGGATTCCTAACTTCCCCAGTCCATTCTTGCCTTCTCAAGAGCAGTCCTTGTTTTAGGAGGCCTAGTCCTTGCTTTTATGATCCCTTGTGCTCTACAGGAATGGCGCCACGCTCATGGGATGCGATGCTTGGGCATTCCCAACACAGCTCACTTCGCAAACGTTACACAGATCGAAGATGCCGTGTCGTGTAAGTGAGTGCAAAGCCTGGCCTTGGCAGGGGGTGTTGAGTGGGGGGGGGCAGTCAAGATGGTTGGGCTTGCATCAGGGAAAAGCCTTGGGGGGGGTGGGGTTATTATCTCATAGGAGCTTCTGAAAGCTCCCCCTCAGCATCAAAGCAGGACTTGGCTTTCCTCTGTTTTCCAGTGTGGGCCAAGCTGAAGCAACAGAAGGCTTCGGAGAGGTGGCAGCCAGATACAGAAGTAAGTTGGGGTAGAGGGCATTTTTCTTACCCCTTGTTCTGCAGATTGGAGATTGGAGACTCGGGGGTTGACTCTGGCCACTGAGATAAATAACTGTTGAGCTGCAGTAGGAAATCACTTTATGTAACTCTTCCAATTTCATTTTATTTTTATGTATTTATTTATTTTTATTTTAATATTTTTATTTTCCATTTTTTCATTTTCATACACTCACATGTATACTGTGCATAGCCAATTTCATTTTAAATCATCCTTGTTAATATTGTGTTATAAATGCACTATATCATTTCAAAGGATTTTTTTTTAAAAATTAAAATTAGTCTAACTCCTCTAGTGAGGGGCTCAGTTAAAAAACTCGGTCTTTCTTATTTTCTTTCACTCGCTGCTGTCCCCCCTTCTTGTCTAATACAAATAGTGTTTTTTAAAAGCAGAAAGCACATCCTCATCTTTACTTTGTATATGTGACTTATAGTTTTGCCAGTCTTCATATACAATTGTGACTCCAGACTTGAGACAGTTCATTCAGGGAATGGGCAAATTATCCAATTATTTCCAAGTTGTGCATGTTTTGTTTCAAAGCTCTATTACATCTGATCAGTTTCTTCCTATTGTTGAAAGGCTATTCTCCTACAGATTCTGCCGTTTTCCTTTTTAAAAACATTGATCAAAGATTCATCTGTGATTCATGTAACAATCAATTTCCTCCAAAAGGGTCTGCCATTATTTTTCTTACATTGACCAGAAGAACAAAAAAGAAGCAATTCTGTTTAGTAATGGAACGGCCTTCAGCATTTCCCTGCATGACTTCAGGGGGTTGGAAGTGGCACCAGATTCAGCACAGAAACCTTGCGACCCCCTCAACATCAACAGGGCCATTAGTGGGGCGGGGGGGGGGAGGCGAGGAAGAGGAGGAATATCAAAGACATCAAAATACTGGGGAGACGATTCCTGTGTTGTTAAGCATAGATGTGTCCCAAAAGTGCTTTTTCAAGAGGCAACTGGACTTTCTGGTTTTTCTTTGAAGACATTTCACTTCTCCAGAGTTGAAGAAGCTTCTTGAATGAGAAGCGAAACGTCTTCAAGTTTTCAAGTTGCCTCTTGAAACAGAGTTGGCTGCAGTAATGTGGTGGGACAGAAACTGAAAATGCCAGCCAGCAGGTGAGGAAGAGACTCCCCTCAAGCGAGTCTTGAACCAAAGGGAAAAAAGGGGAACTGTATTCGTCACAAATGGACAGGCCCAGGGGTGTCATCCATGAGTATTCCAAGATTATACCTGCAGCCCAGAGAGAAAATAGGGGTTCCTGGTGCAGGAACTTTTCAGTTCAGATGGGTCAAAATCCTCATGTTCTGTCACACATGCTGTTGTGTTGTGTTGGATTTGACTGCCGGCAGCTTCGTTTATCATTCCAGGAGGAATATGAAGACTCCAGTGGGAATGTGGTCAACAAGAAAACCTATGAAGACCTGAAACGCCAAGGCCTGCTGTAAAAAGAGATTCCCCCGCCCCCAAAACCACTCATATCCCCTTGTATCCCTTTTGGTGACTCGAGTCCTTGAGGGCAGGCACTCCTAGTCAACAGAATGGATTCTGTATGACTTTTGCTTTATGTGGAACTGATACATAGAAATAAACTACTTTTAAAGGAATGAACATGTGGTCTGGTGATATGAAAGGAAGGTTCCTTTATATTAGGTAAGAACATAGGAGTTGCATACTTGTGTTCACAGCTGAGGTGCTATCTCTGGCTTTTCTGTTTCCTTCACTTCTCTTTGCAGCCATTATTTCTGAATAGTCAGTCTCTCGTTGCCATTTGCTCAAGGGAGCAGAGAAAAGCAAGCATTGGCATACGGGAAAACCTTGTTGGAGAAGAGCTAACAAGGCTTTGATGAAAGGCTGCCCTGTAGATCCTTTCCCAAATTCTCTTTGGTAGAAAAGCAGGATTCTCTTGCCAGATGCCGTGGGGGGAGGGGGATAAAAAGAACCTGCTGCCCTTCCAGTGTATTAATTGGGGGGGTGGGGGCTACCCAGTACCTGCTACCATCAGTTAAGCCTGTGCCAATCTGCCACTAAGCAGTGTTTTTCCTTTGTTGACACCTGAGCTGCTACTCTGAGCCCTCTGGGAATAGAAAGAGTGGATCATTAAGTCTAATTGGGGCAGGTTTGTTGCTGTAATTGTCCCAGGAAGCTGAGACAGAGCTTAACCAAAAGCAAGCCACAGAGGTGAAGAGTTTTCTGGGAAATGGGGCAAACTCTTGCTTCTCTTCCAGAAGCCACTGGCTAAGTTTGAGCAGACTAGCAGAGGCTGTTATCCAGATGCCCCTAGGTGGGGAGCAGCAGCTGTAAGCAAGGATTGGTTCCATTGTATGTGGGAAGATCCCTCAGGAGATCCAGGCCAATCTGGAGCAGAACAGTTGATTATAGAGAGAGAGACTGCTTTGCTCCTAAGTCTAACCTGGACCTTAGTCTCTGAAAAACAGTCTTCACTGGGATTCGTGTTCTGTGAGATTGCCAGGAAGCAGCTATTGCCAGCCCAAGCCATGATGCAAACTGGGAGGCCTTTTCTTGGCTTTCAGAAAGAGAAGGGTTTCACTCTTGGAATCAAGAAGGGAACCTTGTTTGGCAGAATTTCCTGTAGCAAATGGAGTTCTCAGACACTGGAGAAACAGCAGTGCCAAAAAGGTGTCCCTCTGTCTGTTTCCTGTCCAACTGACATAAATCAGGTGGCAAACTGGGAGGACCATCGTAGAAAGATTTGCCAGGCAGGCTTACCTTCTCACCTTGGATGAGCCACAGTTGATCCAGGGGCAGGGAACATGTTGCCCAGAGCACCAGCGAGCCAGGTGCCTCTTCTTCCCCACCTTGGAGTGCTCTCGACTGGTTGGCTCCATCTCTACCTGGGCGGAGATGAGGGTTCTCAAGGGGACATTTCTTCTGCCAGCGCTGCAGGCAGAAAACATTCAGACAGACACCAAGGCTCCCTATGAGCGAGCAAGGTAAGTGAGCAGAGCAGGCATAGGGTCCGGGGTGGAACAGATTGCAGAAAAGTGGGGTGGTTGTGCGCCTGCCAGTTATCAAGAGGTGGAGTATTGAATGTCCAAGCCAGGGAGGCAGAAGCTGAGCCAATAGCAAGCCAGAACCTACACGCTTGATGCAGGAAGAAATTCCCAAGGACTCATAAGCCACAGCTTGGGAAGGAATGAGTTAGCCAAAAGACTGATCCTTTTTCTTGTTCTTTGAGTGTGCATGTCTGCAGACAAACCAAAGTTGACTCACACGGCTTCTGAGCTGCTGCTGGGCCATTTGTAGCCTGGAGCTCTAAGAGAACAGAAGCAGGTGAAAGAATAAGCTGCTGTGTCTTCCATTGTGGGCCATTGTAGGTTGGTGGCTCAAGCCAGAACTAATTCAGGACAAGGTTTTCACAAAATCTGAGCTGCGGCTTTGGGAAGGGTCTGGAAGACCGAGATTTCTGGGCAGGTCTCAGCCTGGTTCATTCCCAGAGGGCTGAGACAGAGAAGTGGGGATGGATTTGGAGCTGGAAAAGGACCTGCTTAGTCAGCCCAACCAGCTGGGTGTTGGCAGACACAAAGCAAGGGGCAGCTTTCTGTTTTTGACGCCTACCTGGGTGTCCCTCGCTTTCCTCTGAGGCTGAACCAAACATGCGTTGCTGGG
Source organism: Thamnophis elegans (assembly GCF_009769535.1). Classification (NCBI taxonomy): domain Eukaryota; kingdom Metazoa; phylum Chordata; class Lepidosauria; order Squamata; family Natricidae; genus Thamnophis; species Thamnophis elegans. The sequence goes on from NC_045552.1 coordinate 32,431,463, forward strand.
CCAACAACGCGTGTCATTAACCTGCAGCCCTGGGCCTTCGGGCTTGTCATTTTCCTGTCTCCCTGGCAGCCACAAGTCACTGGGGCCTGCCGGGCATCTTGGAAATGAGCCCAATTCTGTCCTAGACCATGCAGTTTGCTGAATAGATTTCAGGTTAGTGACTTTCTGAGGTGGCATGTCACCTCCAATCCCAACTTCTGAAAGAACAGTTGCCTTGTGGGGATGCAGGATGATGTAAATGATACACGAAGAGGCCAGAATGGTGAGCGCAGAAACCTGGAGAGTAGGGGAATGCTGGCCACAATAATGGGGAAAAAAATCTTAGAATTGGGATTGATTGCAAATTTATCCGGCAGTGTGGTAGGACTGCAAAAAATGCAATTCTAAGCCACATTTAGAGAAGAATTTTTCCAGATCAAAGGATGATTCCAATTTCTTTTCCTTTGGTGAAATTTCATCCCAAATATTAAGTTTTTAAAACGTGCATTTTAAAAAACATTCAGAGGCACCAGAAGAGGTTCAGAGGACGGGCCACAAGGAAGACTCAGTAGGACCACTTATAAATTGAGTTTGAAGGAGCTGGACACACTGAGTGGCCTTAAGACTGAGTGGCACGTGATAGCGTTTTTTCAAGCAGCTGAATTGATGTCAAGCCGACGGTCCAGCTTGGCTTTCTATTATACCAGAAATTTATATGGAATGTTTAATTTCAAGCAGGCAGATTTTATTTGAATGAGGGGCGGGGGGGAGAGCTGATATACCCTTTATGTGTTCAGGCAGGAGCTGAACAGCCTTTGTTGGGGGGAGCTTTGAGTCAGGCCCTGCACTGATCAAGGGGTAACTTAGCCTTCAGAAATGACTTGGTCAGCAGCTGACCAGTTAATGAGCCTCCTGGTGAAACCCTTGTCCTGAATAGAGAACTTTGGCTTTGGATCTCTTACCATATATTGGGTTCCCCAAAACATCTTAGTGGTAACACTGGAGACATCCTGGGGGGAATTTGTGCAGAGCCAGCTTGAAAAGGAAAGACTGTCAAATAAGGTGGTCTTTCCTTATTTGACACAGATTCTCCTGTTTCTTAGCCCTGTGTGGGACATGACTTATTGTAGCCTAACTTAACAAATGCATTACAAGTCATTTCCTCCAAATAATAGATATTCATGCTACGGTAGTTAAAATAGTTCAGACAGCAGATAAATGAGAGGGAGGGGAGAGAACGAGAGAGAGAACATAAAGCAGTATAACAGAGTTGGAAGGGATCTTGGAGGTAATCTAGTCCAACCCCTTACTTGAGCAGAAAATCGTATACCATTTCAGACAAGTGGCCAGTCTCTTCTTAAAAGCCTCCAGTGATGGAACACCTAAAACTTCTGAAGGCAAGCCATTCTGCTGGTTTATTGCTCTCACATCAGGATTTCCCCCTCCCCCCTTAGTTTGAGATTGCTTCTGTCCTTGATTAGTTTCCATCCATTGGTGGTATATAAGTCTACTGCTATATTCTTGTCTTGACTTCTGGTGCTCTAGTAAATAGGTTGACTTCCCTCGTCTTTGTGACAGCCCTTCAAATATTGGAACATTGCTATCATGTCTCCCCCTAGTCCTTCTTTTCACTAGACTAGATATACATAGATTACTCACATAGACTAGACATAAGCCCTTCCAAGAACTGCCCTAAGAGAAGAAGGAACACTCTTTTCTGCAACAGACCTTAGGTGCAGCACTAGAGTGGAAGTACCACTTATCAGGTTTTCCAGATCAGGGAGATTGATAGCAATAGCAATAGCACTTAGACTTATATACCACTTCACAGTGCTTTACAACCCTCTCTAAGCAGTTTACAGAGTCAGCCTCTTGCCCACAATAATCTGGGTCCTTATTTTACCCACCTTGGAAGGATGAAAGGCTGAGTCAACCTTGAGACTGGTGAGATTTGAACTGTAGCTAGCAGTCAGCTAAAGTAGCCTGCAGTACTGCATTGTAACCACTGCCCCATCCTCCCTAAGACTTTGAAAAAGCCAGCTCCAGCTTTCCTTGCTGCTGGATAGATCAGGAATAGAGAAAGAGCTTGGTCAGGTCTAGGATGGGAGAAGTCAGGCAACTGAACTACTTGCTCTGGACTGTCCCCAGCTAAGTTGAGGAAATACAGTCATGACCCAACCACAATGAGGGCTCCTCCTTGACCTTGATTGTGGGGGTTGCCTTGGCAACCGGTTCCCCACCATAAGTTGATGGCTCACCCAGCGCCTGTGGTTATGGCAGAATGAGTGGTCACATTGCAGGGATCAGGATTCAGCAGCCTGGCTGGGTCAGAGCCTTCCCACAGCTTTGCATGGTGTGTGGATCTTGTCTGCTTTTCCTCTCCAGCAAAAGGAAACACAACCTCTGCAGAGACCACAGGGGACTTCCTCCCCTCCATCTAGAGAAAGGAGTTATGTGCTCCAGGATGATCCACTCCAACTTCCGGATCCTTTTGGCCCAGGGTAAGAAGGTCCTTGGAGAAAATGACTGGAGGAATAATAGCCTGCGACCCATCAAGTTGAAACATGAAAACTGCCCTTCCATTTATTTATTTATTTATTTATTATTTATTTATAGGGTTTGTATGCTGCCCACTCTCGAGAGACTCGGGGTGCCTTACAGATAAAAAAGGAAGGGGGAACATACAAAAAATTAAAGAACAACATTAAAATTCCACAACATTCATAGCTTAGGATGGGGCTGGATAAATCAACAGCCCCAGGACTGCCGGAACAGCCAGGTCTTGGTCGCTTTGTGGAAGGCTGGAAGGGTAGTAAGGGTCCGGATCTCCATGGGAAGATCGTTCCATAGGGCCGGAGCAGCTACAGAGAAGGCCCTCCCCTGGGGAGTCGCCAGCCGACATTGACCGGCAGATGGAATCCGGAGGATAGGTGCTCGCGGAGGATAGGTGCAACGTGCAACCTAGGTACACCCACTATCGCTCGCATGGCTGCATTCTGGACTAACTGAAGTCTTCGAACACTCTTCAAGGGCAGCCCCATGTAAAGCGTATTACAGTAATCCAGTCATGAGGTGACGAGGGCGTGAGTGACCATCCAAAGGGCCTCCCGGTCCAGATAGGGTCACAACTGGTACACCAGGCGAACCTGGGCAAAGGCACCCCTGGTCACAGCTGACAAGTGATGTTCTAGCGTCAGCTGCGGATCCAGGAGGACTCCCAAATTGCAAGCCCTCTCTGAGGGGCGTATAGTTTCACCCCCCAGGCTAAGAGATGGAATAGCTGGACCATCCTTGGGAGGGAGCATCAATAGCCACTCAGTCTTGTCGGGATTGAGTGCAAGCTTGTTCATTCCCATCCAGACCCTGACAGCCTCCAGGCACTGGCACATCACTTCTACCGCTTCGCTGAGTTGGCATGGGGCGGACAGATACAGTTGAGTATTGTCTGCGTATTGGTGGTATTTAATCCCATGCTGGTGTATGATCTCACCCAGCGGCTTCATGTAGATGTTAAATAGGAGGGGGGGACAGGACCGAACCCTGCGGCACCCCATAATTGAGGGGCCTAGGGGTCGATCTCTGCCCTCCAACCAACACCGACTGTGACCTGTCCGAGAGGTAGGAGGAGAACCACCGTAGAATGGTGCCTCCCACTCCCACCTCTCACAACAGTTGCAGAAGGATACCATGGTTGATGGTATCGAAGGCCGCTGAGAGGTCAAGAAGCACAAGGATAGAGGAGTGACCCCTATCCCTGGCTCGCCAGAGATCATCTATCAGCGCGACCAAAGGAGTTTCCGCACTGTAACCAGGCCTGAAACCCAACTGAAAGGAATCCAGATAATCAGTTTCATCCAAGGACCGTCGGAGTTGAAAGGCCATCACCTTCTCAACAACCTTCCCTACAAAGGGGAGGTTGGAAACTAGACGATAGTTGTTCAAAATGGCTGGGTCCAGAGAAGGTTTCTTCAGGAGGTGTCTCACCACCACATCCTTTAGGAGGTGCGGGAAGGATCCCTCCCGGAGAGAGGTGTTAACTATCGTCTGGAGCCAGCCACGTGTCACCTCCCTGCTGGTCGAGACCAGCCAGGAGGGGCACGGGTCCAGTATACAGGTGGAGGCACTCACCGCTCCCATGGCCTTGTCCACTTCCTCAGGAGCGACAAGTTGAAACTCGCTCCATAAAATCCGCTCAAGACCTTCCCCCAGTACCTTGGCTGGTACCGTGCAATTGGAGTCCAGATCCGTCCGAATCCGAGCGACTTTATACGTCAGAAACTGGACAAATTCCTCAGCTCTACCTTGTAAAGGGTCGTCCGCATCCCTCCCTTTCAAGAGGGAGCGGGCTATTCTAAACAAGGCAGCTGGGTGCGATTCTGCGAATACACTAAGAGCAGAAAAATGCGCACATTTTGCCGCCCGTATTGCCACGAGATAGGTCCTGATATGGGCTCTCATCAGTGCTCGGTCAGATTCAGAGTTACTAGCCCTCCAGCGGCGCTCTAGGAGTCTCTTTTGGCGCTTCATCTCCCGGAGTTCCTCGGTGAACCAAGGAGCCATCCTGGATCCACTACCTCGGAGAGGCCGTTACTTCTATTCTACTTCTCCACTGAATTTCTGCCTACCAAACACTGCGTCTTGTCCCAGGGGATCCCAAAATATGTGCTTGGACTTTGAAAGAGAGGGCTTGTGAACTGGGGTCCTGTAGATTACTCTCCTACGAACTGGAGATGTCCTCTGGTTCCATCACTGAAAGTCCACTTTCTCTGTTTGTCTGCAGGCCTCCTTCTCCTCTGCAGTCTTTCCTACTTTGGCACTCAAGGTCCTTATGCAGAAGCAGGTGAGATGGCTGGATGTGAGAACCAAAGGAAAGGGCCAGGCAGGCCTGAGTGGACGGGGGGGGGGGGGGAGAGAGGGACCACTAGGCATCTCTACCACTATTTCCCTTGCCTCTCTGAAATACCAAACCTTGTTCCTGTTGTACCCCACAAGACCCCTATTGGTCCAGTTGCTTATCTCTCTTTCTCTCACTTTTTCCAGAGCCAGATTCAATCTCTGGAGCAGCCATTTTCTCCAACCATTCCCTGAACGGGACAGGTGTGATACCTGTAAGGAAACTGGGCTACTGAGCAAAAGGGGGGAATCTTTTTTTCCTTAGCTGGACAGAGAAATGGGGGCCCTTTGACGAAGGGGAAGATTGGGCTGGGTGGAAGCAGCAGGGAAGAGCCATGGGAAGGTTTGTGGGATGCCACAGAGGCAAAGCTGGCCACCAGAGTGTTGGCACAAGAAGGGCTTTGGCCTGGTCGCTGTGTACCTCCAGCTCTCTCTCTTCTGGCAGCTTACTTGCCAGAGTTTCCAGTGTTCAGGAGAGATGTGCTACCAGGAGGAGGCCCATGGCAACAATTCCCAGATCTGCCACAATGCTTCACAATGCGAGGTAAGGGTTCCAGAGATGCCTAATTGATGGGGGGATGACAAGGAGTGCTCCTTCTTGAGCCCTAGTAGGGATTCCTGAAATGCCAGCCCTGCTCATGCTTTGCGGCTCTCGCAGCTCTATCGTCTCAACAGCACCAGCTACACAGCCCGATGCAGTAGTGATTGTGGAAGTGCCAATGCCACAGAGATGTGCCTCCACAGCGAAGGGCTAGACCTGGAGCTCTGCATTATGGAATGTTGCAACTCGCCCAACTGCCTGCAGCTCAATGCCACAGCATATGGTAAGCTCCTCTTGGGGGGGGGCTTTTGCGCCCTTGGGGGCTTTCTGCCACTTGATGGAACTGTTGGCAAGAGGCATTCTTGGTATGGCTTTTCCTGGCTTTCTCTCTGACTTCCTAGGAACAGGAGCTGCCTGCCCAGTAGTTTCAGTGCTTGTGTTGAGGGCCACCTGGAGAGCTTCCTGGGGAGCAAGGAGCCAAATTTTTCTTGTTTCTTCCAGGTGACAGGGCACCCACCACCACCCCAGTTCCCACCACTACCACTACCATCACCACCACCACCACCACTGTACCACCCCGCAATGTAAGTGTTCCGTGGGATGTTCTCTTCGCAAACTCATTCGAGTCAGATTGGCTACCATGTAGGAACCTCCTGGCCCCTCAAATGTTTGCGGTTCTAGAAGAAGACCTCCCTGCTGCATGGCTGAGCTTAGCTTTTCTTCCTTTCTAGGGAAAGGTTTGCTCCAGCTTTACCTGCCATGGAGAAGGCTGCTTCAAAGGTCAGAAGTCCTCAACCAGCTGCATTGTGGGTCACGACTTCTGCGAGGTATGATGGCTGCCAGGACCTTTGAAAGCCAAGCTTTGCTCTATTTGCTTTCTAAGGATAGATGCCAGCACAGTGAAGGTCACCTTCTCTTGCAACCCCCCGCCCAAAAGTTGATGGCAGAACAATGTCTCTGGTTGATACCCTCAAAAGTGGTGCTGCTCCTAAGATACACTAGCTAGTGGGATGTAGTGACTGTAAAAAATTACTGTTATCTTATAATTTCCTGGTTAATTAGACTTAGCAATAGCAATAGCAGTTAGACTTATATACCGCTTCATAGGACTTTCAGCCCTCTCTAAGCGGTTTACAGAGTCAGCATATCGCCCCCACAGTCTGGGTCCTCATTTCACCCACCTTGGAAGGATGGAAGGCTGAGTCAACCTTGAGCCGGTGAGATTAGAACCACTGAACTGCAGATAACAGTCAGCTGAAGTGGCCTGTGGTACTGCACCCTAACCACTGCGCCACCTTGGCTCTTTTATTCTTTAGACTTCTAACCACCACAGACTTCCAGCATTTATGATTTAATTATTAAATTAACTTATTTCTTACTCAGCAACTGAGGGAGGGTACGGCTTCAAACCACTGCATCTTCAGTCAGCTCACCTTCTGGATTCATGCAACCAGAAACAAAAAAGCCAGAATCTCATTTTCTAAAAGGAAAATCCAGCTCTTGATCCCCTCACAGCTCTTCTCCCAACTGCCTTTTAAAGGGAATGGGTTCTCCCACCCATTGCCTGGCTTCCTGCAGAGGAAGCATTCCCCGTGGTGTCTGATTCTGACTCACTCACCAACTGCATCTTCTCTCTCTCCATACAGATGAAAAAAACAGGCTCCCATTTTGTGGCAGGCTGTAGCCAAAGTTGCAAAACCAAGGGCAACCCGTGCTCCCACAAATCTACTGCTGCGTGCTACCAAGAGTGCTGCCAGGCTATGCCCAAAACCAGCTGCCTGAAGCTGGATGGGAAAGTGCACTTCAACAGGGCGAATGGCCTGGCATTGGCTTCTCTGTTCCAGCTCCTGGCCTGGGCTGCCCTGCTCAGTCTCAGCTGCTCCATCTCCTTCTTGGCTGGGACCAACTGATCCACGCTCAGTGCCTTCAGCCCTGAGATATGCTGGGCAGGAGGGAACTCCCTCCCCATCCTCACCCAAGTTGCTTCCCTTCTGTTCTCCTCAGTTCCTTTTCCCCAGGAAAGCAAGAGGCATTCAGGAGAATGTTTCTCTTCTTCCTATACTGCTAGTGCTCAGTTTATTCTGATTTCACCCCAAATATCTGCTGTGTTTCAGCAGGTGCATGTAATATTCTTCAGCCAGGCTGTAGGGACTCTGGCATGGGCTGACTCTGAATGGCCCATATCCTTGGAGCTGGAATGAAGGATTCTCTTTGGTCTGCAGGAAACACTCTTCCAGGACAAGCTAGGAAGTGTTTTTCCTTGGGATGACTGTGCTGAGCCCTTCCATGTTGTCCTTCTAACTCCCTTGATGGGAACACTTGGATTCAGACCCAACAGCAGAAGGGACCCTAAGCCAAGGGAACAAAAAGGAAATCTAGCTAACTCTAGTTTATGCCTCTGTCTCTCTCACTCATCCTCTTTCTCCAAAGCTTTGCTTCTCACTGCTTCTTTTATTCCTGTTAATTCTTTACTTGTTATTTCCTTGTTCTTTTGCAGGACACCACCAACCTTTCCCAGCCTTCCCTTCCCCCTCACAATTCAGCTTTTAGTCATAACACTTTCCACACGTAACCATTCTTGCTGCATCCACTCCATTTTTCATTGATCTGCTGAACTGTAAAACTGTGATTTGCACACTCCCTGCCTGCTGCTTATGCAATTTCAATCCGAATTGTGCCACATGCTTTCCCAGGTTAACAAGCTAGGTTTTCCATTCCCTTTGGTTATACTCCTCTTTGTATGGGGAAGTGACAATGGCATGCTGCAGACTGCCAGGCAAAGAAGCAGTCTTCACACATATTACACAATTGCTACAGCTACTTTCCCAGGGATAAAATCTGTTACACCAAATATCCCTGTAGCTGTGCCACTCTCCCCGCATCTGCAGCTTGCTTTTTACCTTCTGTTTTGACCACTAACATGTTTATCTCAATTCCGTATTTTGACATACAGTATCACTATTGTTGGACTACTCCTAAGAGCAATTTCCTCACTCCACTTTCACCCCCAATCGTTTCATCCCTTCCATATTTAATTCCATTCACTCTGTTGGAGGCTCATTCTTTGGCTGTCTCACTCGTCCCAAATAATGTTTTACTTTCCGCAAAAATTGCACTGCATTTTCTCTGCCCATTTTAATCTGAGCAATCCCTTACTGTCCTCTATTTTTTATGCTTTATGAGATGTAGGGAAGCTGCCTTCCCTACAGCTCATTTCACCGCAACTGTTAATTGTTATTTGCATTTTTCCTCTTCGGGAATCAATTTCATTCTGACGTTCCGCCGAGCGTTCTTTTTGTATTTGCCAGGAACTGCTGCTACTTTCTGCAAGATTATACTTCGCACTCTTCCCCGCCGAGCCCCCTCCCCTTTTCTTAGCTGCCTTTTCCAGGGGGTCAACGTGTTTCGTAGTGCTTTGGCATCCACGCAGGAGAGCCTCCTCCACTGCGCAATATTCCGGCCAAGTTATTCCGCCGCCGCACCACTAGAGCGGGGTATCATAAGGGGAACAGGTGGGGGGCAGATGCTACCCCTCCTCCCTGGACAGGCTCTTCCCGTTGTTCGATGGTCAACGTGTGCTGCTTCCTTTATTCCCCTGTGCAAATAAAGTATCCGATACCCTGCAGCCATTCAGGAGTGTGATTCGCCTGGGAATCGGGGGTGAGGAGGGGAGGGGGCCGCCGCGCAATTAGCCTCGTGAGGGCTCTTCTCGGCGATTCCGCAGCAGGTACGGGACCGCCGGAGAGGGACAAGAAAGGGAGACGCCTCCCCGGAGAGACTGGAGCGCCGGGACCATTCCCCGCACGGACGTGTCGAGAGGTCGCGAGAGCAAATTGCTCCTGTCCGGAATACCGCGCCATCGGGTGGGAACGCTCTCCTTCCAGCGAGGAGCCCCGGGTACCGCCGAGCCATTCCTCCGTCGGCACATAGCCCTCGCGGTCCCCGCCCGCTCTGTTTCCCCCCCCCCCCCGGCGCAGGACCCGCCAGCCCCCAATGCTTTCGTCAGCCTCTCCTCCTCCCCACACCCAGGCCACCGCCCGGCGCCTCCCTTCGCCCTTGCTGTCCGGAGACGCCCGCCGCGGTCTTGGTGCACCCGGCGCCCCGCATGGATCGTTCGGGGGTGATCCAGGAGGCGCTGGCCGCCGGGCAGACGTGCCTCGCTTTGGCCGAGAGAGGCGCCGGCGGACTGGAGCCGATGCTGCGCTGCCTGGTGGGACCAGGCAGGGCGCGGCAGCTGCGGGCGGAGCCTGCGCGGCTGATGTGGCGGGTGGGCGAGCGGATCCTCCGAAGTCTCCCTTGATTGTGCGCCGCAGGCCGTGCAAGGCACCCTGGTGGTGGAGCAGGCGAGCCAGTGGAGAGCCGGTTGCTGGGCCTGGTGGAGAGCGGCGGGAGATGCCTGTGAACGACCGCCGCCGCGAAGGCCGAGGGAAGGGCACCCGAGCCGAGCCGGGGAATCTTACTGGCACCAGTCAGCCGGAGACGCTGGGGAGGTGGCGGTGAATTGACTTGAGGTGGTCTGGGGTGATGCGGCTGTTTAGAAAGGCAGTCTCGGCTCGCCAGAGGAGACTTTGCTCGCTTGCCCAGCCGCCGCTTCGAAGCGATTCCTGCAGGCTGCTCCTGGGTCATTTGAGCCTTGCCTGAAGGGGCCTTTGACTCTGCCCAGGAGGGAGAGGCGGCCGCTGCCAGGCTGGAGCTGGGCCTTCCTTGGGGCCGAGGGCGAGGGGTTTCTGTGTGACGGGGCTCACTGGAGATGAGCTCTCCTTGCTGTGCCTGCAGGATCTGCCTCTACACCCACTGACGCATGGCCATTGCGCCGGAGGACCTGTGTCTGGAGCGGGTGCTGCGCCTGGAGGAGGGCTTTGCACTGGAAGAAGGTAGGGCACTTGGATGCCTGCTGCTTCCCTCTCTCCTGGATTTTGCAGGTTTGGTCTCCAGGTCTGAAGAGTTGAGGACAATGTTCCCTTTAATTTTTTTTCAGTGTGAGCAGAAAAGTATAGTGTTTGAGCGGCATATTTTCATGCCTGAGCACCTGAATTTTTTTCACAGATGTCACCTAAGACAACAACGAAATTAGTATTATTTGAAACTCAAAGTTATGTCTATTCAAGGTACCCGCTTAATTAAGTGTTATATAATATCAGTATCACTTAACAACAGTCCTGCTTAGCAACCAAAATGTTGGCTCAGAAACTCTGGCATTGAAGCATGCAAGTCTTAAAGCTGTCAAGTTACAAGACCCTCGCACCCCTAACCCTTTAGAAAAAAAACCCAGGGGTCTTCAAACCTGACAGCTTTAAGCCTTGTGGACTTCAACTCCCAGAATTCCTCCTCCAGTCATGTTGCAGCAACGTCATCTGTGTGGATCTGCTCCATCTTTGGTTTTTTTCACAGGGGGCAGGGATGCTGCTGAAGATGCCAACGAGCTCCCGCCGCCACTAGAATAGCTGCTGCCGCCACCTCCTCCTCTTCCAACAGCACCAACATATTTGCTGCCCAGCGCTGCAGCCGAGGTGAAGCCTCCAAAGCTCCCGCAGGCACCCCCACCCATGGCAGCGGCGGCGGTGCCTCCCCCTCCGCTCGGAGCACCTCAGCTGGGCTCTGGGTTACCCCTGCCGCCGCCTCCACCTCAGCCGTGCTTTCAGAAGCCATGAGGCCTTTTTCCCTGCTCCCGCCCCCTCCGCCGCCTTCCTACTAGCTCCCGTGGCCAAATGGCTCCTCAGAAGCACGGCGGAGGAGGAAGGGGGAGGGATAACGTGGGGGCCAGCTCAGGTGCTCTGCGTGGAGGGAGAGGCACCTCCATGCAGAGCACCTGAGCTGGCCCCCGTGTTACCCCTGCCGCCACCTTCCTCCTCCGCCGTGCTTTTGAGGAGCCATTTGGCCGCGGGAGCTTGTAGGAAGGCGGCAGAGGGGGCGGGAGCAGGGAAAAAGGCCTCATGGCTTCTGAAAAGCACGGCGGAGGTGGAGGTGGTGGCAGGGGTAACCCAGAGCCCAGCTGAGGTGCTCCGAGTGGAGGGGGAGGCACCGTTGCTGCTGCCATGGGTGGGGGCGCCTGCGGGAGCTTTGGAGGCTTCACCTCAGCTGCAGCGGTGGTGGCAAATCCGGCAGTGCTGTTGGAGGAGGAGGAGGAGGCGGCAGCAGATATTCCCCCCAGCTTCCGGAGCCTGTGACAGAAATCACTGCACGCAGTTAGAAACGGCTGCCCGGTGTTTTCTTGCCACGTGCGCGGCCGCGCAGCCGCGCACCTTAGAGGGAACAGTGGTTGAGGAACCCCCTGAAATGGGTCCGCAGAACAGCTTTAGCCGCTTCCCAAATTAATCCAGTTTCTGGACTTGCAGAATACATTAAACCAGTGACGTGGGGTCAGCTTTAGGGCTGGTGAGGCACTTTTTAGACTTGTGGACTTCAACTCCCAGAATTCCACAGCCAAGCATGCTCAGTTCCGATTTAAAGCGACAGCATTTTCCCCCCTTGCAAAATATGTTTTCCCATTTTTTTCTTCTCCCTCCCCCTCCTTCCTCCCTCTCAAACAAACACAGAAGTTGGATTGGATATATTTTCCAAAGGATTGAAAGCAGCTCCTCTGCCATACCCCCACTTCCCCTGCTGCCTTCCGATCAAACTTTTTGAATTCCTTCCCCCCCACACACCTTTTTCCAGCTGTTTCAGAGACATTTCAACTCTGCTTCTGCCTGCCCTGCCCTCCCCTCCCCTCATGAAAAGCCAGAGCTCTGTCAGACTGAGCTAGTTGCTCCCAGAGAACTCTAAAAAGCCTCTAAAAATGCCCTCTACAGGAGGTGAGAGAATACGTGCCTCATTTGCATAAGGAATTCTTCGCATTTTAACCCTTGGTTATCTCTTAAAAGGCGAAAAATTCCTTATGGACAGGAGGCCCCTATTTCTCTCGCCTCCTCCTATGGTTAACACAAAGCACTGTTCCAAGTCACTGTGAATCTGGTAGCAACTACCTTGGCTTTAATTATTTTTAAAAAAATCTTTAAAATTCCTTTTCCTCATGACTGGTGACCTCCCCTGCCTCTAGTGACTGCACGTCCCTGCATTAAACCAGAGCAGCATGCCAAGCCTGTTAAAACCAAAGCAAGGGTCAAAGAGATCAAGGTAAGCAAATGGGAAAAAGCTGCTGCTACAGTTTTCACTGGGTTAGTTAGGTACATTATACATATCCAGATAGCTGGCTCTGCACAGACCAAGGGCAACACAGGTGTGACTCATATTCACCAGTGGTCTGCTGGGAGAGGGGGGGCTGTGGCACACTTATGGCATTTCCACTAATGCAGCCAGTTCAGACTCACTGTTCTCTCTCTTCTGGCTGTGTTTATGGAGCCGGAGCTGCCCACTCTAGGTAAGCAGACTGCCTCCTGCTGTAACCTCTGCAAATGAAAACTCTTTTTCTTTTTCTGGAAATCCCTTTGCACCTCCCTTTCTTGCCAGAAGGGCATTACTGTTACAGTAGTGCACCAGAATAAAAACTGGCCCCTGACACTTAAATTCTGCATCCAGGAAAACCAGACTCTATAGCTAGTTTTGCAACCAATGTGCAAGAGACTATTCCCAAGCGGAAAAATACAGATCTGCGAATCAAGAGAAAAGAGGCAAGAAACTCTGAAGTCACAGAAGGAAACCCCCTTCTAGAGGGGAGAGATCACTCCAGCCCTCTTTTTTCTTGTCTCATGAGGGCTAGAATCAATTTATATATATCCCATTTGTTTAGAGAGTCACTTTTATCTTGATAATTTGACTTGTATTGTCACATATGGCAGCATTCTTCCATACAGGTAATCCTCGACTTACAACCACAATTCAGCCCAGGAGTTGACTATGTAGGAGTTGTACACCCGGTGTCTATGATGGCTTCCACTTTGCCTTGGACCCCCGTTTCTGGTACTACTAACTGGAGCCTAAGAGAAAAAGGGCGGACAGGCTTCCAGATCATTGGGTCATCATCCCCAAGGTTTCCGTCATCCATCTTTGGTAAGGCCTCATCAGTTGGCCCTTCATTCAGTTCTGGAGTTGCGTCTCTGCCACCTGTTTAGCAAATCCCGCCTTTTCCCTTCTCTCATGGGGTTTCCCTCCTGCTCTGCTTCTGCAAAGGACCCTCGATCCCACAGACATTTGGTGGGGGAGGGATCTGTCTCTCCGCAGATCCCGGTAGTCTTCCCTCTGCTTCACTGTGCATGCTTGTGCGAACCCTCTGTTCTGGCAGCTGATTCCTAGCCCGCTCCATTCTGGCAGGTCGGCACAGAGGAGGGGCAAGCATGGGGGAGAAGCCCCCCTCCTCTGCTTCCTTTTCCTCAGGTTCTGACTTAGACGGGTTCAACTGGCTAGGTTTTCCACTGAGTTTTCTGGTTCTCCTTACAGGCAGAATAGCCACTTCTCCTGGCCTCAGTTCCCTTTGGGTTGCAGGGGGAGCTGCCTGTACGCCTGGAATACTTCCAACATCTGAGGCGGCTTTGGGGTGAATGGCTGTGCCAAGCCCAAATCTCATCACTTCATTCTCCAAAGAATCCCATAAGCGGTGGCTGCAGTGGCTGGGGAATGGGAAACCACTCCAGCTGTTGGCCCCACTACATCCCCCTGGCAGGTTGTATTAGCTCTAGTGACAACTGTGGGGGAGGCATGAAAGGCTACAGCAACCCAAACCTGTTGCAGCTGGTTGCCTTTTTTTCTCATTGGTGCTCCCTCTGACATTAGTGCCTCATAAGGGCTGAAAAAAAGCTTCTAAAGCACAGCTGATTGTAGGAGGGAGCAGCAATGAGAAAAGAGAAGATTGCTGCACTTGTTAGCACCTCATTAGGGCTGAAAAAAAGCTTTGAATATTTTTACTGCAGCATACTCACCCCTTTGGATACCAGTACATCTAAATGAGGCCTGGAAGAATAGAGACAAAATAAAATGGAGTGTGTTTCAAAAATAATTTCTCAAAGGATAAAAAAATCTACTTACCTCCAATGCAACATATTCTTTTGCAAATCGTAGCTATCTTCTTTGAATTTTCTCAATTAAGTATGCCCTTCAACTTTTCTGTGGAGCAGATAATTTGCTACTATTACTGCTCCAAGTTTCCAGATTAGAAATAGCATCGATCAGGCTGGTTGATGATCTCAGATGATCTCCTTTTTGGTCCAAATAGACTTCTTACTTGCCCCTCAATAATGATTGTTTGTAATGATTGTAAGTGATTGTTAATCAGTGTGACCTCACTTGGAATACATAGTCAAGGGGATAAAAAGCGCATATGCTCAATACCAGCAAATTTATGTGCTGAAGCTGATCAGACTAAGGACGCTAGCTAGATGAATAATTGGTGGACAGAATTTTTTTTTTCTTTTTTTCCTCCCCAGAAACTATGGTGTGTCTTATACTCCAAAAAATACTGTAACTTCTACAACCTTTTCTGTATCTTTAAACAGTCACTTTATCTCATCATCTAGTAAACATTCACGCATATGTTTTACCTAAGGTGACCAGATGTCCCACTTTTGTCACGATTTTTAATAATTTGCCCTGCGTCCCGTGGTGTTTTAAAAGTCCCGATTTTTGTAGAAAGGGTGCACCGCCCCTTTTTTGACTCCACCACGTGGCTTCCTCTTGCAAACATTTTCACTCATTTTTCCAGGTCTATCTTTGTCTATAGACTAGTGGCTGTGCTTCCTTTCCTCCGTGTTTGGCTCTTTTGTGCGGAGCCGCAAGATTACGAGCAATGCGGGATTGCTACGCTAAGGGCGCCCGGTCCCAACTGGGAACTGCTACTGCTGCTGCTGCTGCTGCTGCTGCCGCCGCAGGAACCCAGCAGCACCCGATCCCTGCAGCAGTGGCTGGCTCTGCTCCTGGCCGTGGGCCCCTGCCGCATCCAGCATGTCTTCATCAGCAAGTGGGTTGCCCGCCCGGCTCGCTGCCGCTGTCCCTCCATGGCCGAGTCATCCCAAGCACGCATGACCCAGAGCTCCCCGCGCCTAGCTGCATTGCGCACACGGGCTGGCATTCAAGGAATCCGGCGGTTTTTTAAAAAAAAAAAAATCCCGATCAACCCGATCGCTCATTTTTTTTAAAAGGTTCCAGATCCTCTGCAAATGCCTTTTCTGTTCAGGGCTCAAGCCATGTGGCTCTGTCCACCAATAAACCATCTTTCCATGTCTCCAGTGTCTTTTTCCCCACTTGGAGCCAAACCCAGAAGGACATTTCTTTCATCAGTGTCTTGCATAGCCTTGAGTTTTATTCTTGGTTTTCTTCCCTGCCAAATAAATTTCGAAACCAGTTGATTCAAATCCTTAAAAAAACCTTTTTCTAATTTAATGGGAATATTCTGAAATAGGAAAAGAATTTTTGGTAATACGTTCATTTTTATGACTGCGATCCTACCCATCAGGGACAGTTGTAGGTTTTTCCACCTTTCTTAGTTTTATTGATCAAATTAGTATAGTTATCTTCTTTGATGGTCACACACCTCGCAGATAAATGTATACCAAGATATTTGACTTTTTTGACAGTTTGGACACCCAATTTCTTCATTAACTCCTCTTTTGCTTTTGAGGTCATATTTTTAACCAACATTTTAGTCATATTTATCTTTAAACCCACTATTTTCTCATACTCTGTCAATTCCTCAATAAGTTTTGTACCAGACTTTATAGGATCCTCTAACACAAACACTAGATCGTCCGAAAAGGCCTGTAACTTAAATTGTTCCTTTTTTATTTCTAGTCCCTTTATTTGTTCCTCTTTACGTACATTCCTGGCTAAAACTTTTAAGGTTAATATAAACAGCAGCGAGGATAGGAGACAACCTTGTCTTGTACCTTTCTGGATTGCTATACTTTGCATTAATTCACCATTAATTATTACTTTGGCTTTTTGATTTGTGTATGTTGCTCTAATCGTGTTTATAAATTTATTTCCAAATTCCATGTGTTCCAATTGTTGATGCAAAAATTCCCAGTTCACGTTATTGAATGCCTTTTGGGCATCGAGAAAAAATAGTGCAACCTGTTTTTCATTATGCACTTCATAATATTCAAGAATGTTCAGGATAATTCTCATTATTTGTAATTCCTCTTCTGGGGAGGAATCCATTTTGATCTGCGTAGATGAATGAGAAAGGAATTTTTTCAGCCGTTCTGCTATTATTAGAGCAAAAATTTTGTAATCTGCATTTAACAGTGAGATTGGTCTGTAAAAATAAAAATATAAACATCTGGTCTGTGTCCACCTTAGGTAATAATACAATACCTCCGTCCATGATAATGGTGTCTTCGCCTCTTTCAGCACAGCATTATAAACTTCCAGCAGTGTTGGAACAAGCACATCCTGGAATTCTTTGTATATTTCCGCTGGCAGCCCATCCGGCCCTGCAGCTTTATTATTTTTTTGTCTTTGTATGGCTTCAATTATCTCTGATGTTTTAATGTCTTCATTGAGCATATCCTTTATTTCCTCTGATATCTTTGGCAGATCTGACTTTTCCAGATATTGTAGTATTCCTTCCTTTGTATAGTCTCGGTTTTCTCTACATAGTTGTTCATAGAACTCTTGGGTAATCCTTTTCTTTTCCTCTAGTTGATAGCAGATCTCGCCTTTTCCATCTTGTAATTTATTGATCCAATTCTCTTGCTTTTGCTTCCTCAGCCTATAGGATAGCTACCACCCCAGTTTATTTGCATTCTCAAAGAAATTTTGTTTTGCTTTTTTTATAGACTGTGCCAATTTTGCTTTTTCAAATATAGCCAATTCATGTTTGATCAATTCCATACTTCCTTTTATACTTCTGTTTTGTGGTTTCTTTTGAAGTTCACTCTCTAAATTTCTATACCTTTCTTTCAACTCTCTTATTTTTTGATTCTCAGTTTTTTTCTTCCTAGCTGTAGCCGATATTGTGACCCCTCTTATAAATGCCTTAGTTGTATCCCATAGGTTTTGTATGGATGTGTCTCCTGGCCAGTTTTCTTTGAAGAAAAGTCCTAATTCCTGATTAATTATTTTAATATATTCCAGATCCTTTAGGATTGCTCTATTGAATAACCAACGATAACTGCCCTTTTGTTTTTTCCATATAATCCTCATGGGATTGTGGTCGGCCCATAAATTGGGTTCTATGTCTATCTCCTTCACTTCCGAAATTAACTCCATCGACATCCAGACCATATCTAACCTTGACCAGGATTCATGTCTATTCAAGTAGAAGGTATATTGCTTTCCCTCTGGACATCTTTCTTGCCATACATCATAGATATTAAGTTCTTCAGCCATTTGGAAGAATGACCTCGGCAAAATTCTCCTAGCTCCTTTTCTCTTCTTTCCACTTTTGTAATCCCATTTCTGGTCAACTATAGCATTGAAATCACCCATTAAACAAACATTTTCATTTCCCATCTCTCGAATAATGCTATGTATAATAAAAATTTTCCTGACCTTCATTAGGTGCATATATTACAACCAGTGACATCTTTTTTTGGTTTAACATTATTTCTACAATTAATATTCTCCCTTCCTCATCATGATAAATTAGTTTAGTCTGGATCGTGTCTTTAACATATAGTGCTATTCCTCTTTTCTTTTGATCAGCTAATGCCGTGTAAAGTTTACCCAATCTGGGATATTCTAAGATCTGGATCTGTCGTTTAGTTATATGGACCTCTTGCATTGCAATTATGTTGTAATTCAAATGTTTTAGTTTATTAAAGGTTGTTTTCCTTTTCTGAGGTGAGTTTAGACCATTGATATTCAATGATAGAATCTTGATTTCTCCCGACATGATTCTATGTGTATTTAGGTCGTGTGCTTCTTGTTGCTCTTATCTCTCTCACTTCTTTTGGTCTACCCCTTTGTTGTCTAAAATAACTTCTTTTTCCTTTCTTGTCTCAACTAGTTCCTTTTCTCTTCTTATCTGTGCCCCGAGTCCTTGCATCCTTGCTCCCGACTGTTCTCCTTCGTCTTCCTCATCCTCCTGGCCAACATGATTATTGTAGAAATCTTCCGCTTGTTCCACTGTGTCTATTCTGAATCTTCTATCTCTCCAAGTTACCAATATGCCCTCTGGCATCAGCCATCTGAAGTTAATTTCATGTTTATTCAGGACAGATGTTAACAATTTTTAGGGCCTTCTTAGTTCTCTGAATAAATCAACAGCAACCCATTTAAACTCTGGAGAAGACCAATTGGAGGATGTCTGAGTTTTACACCTTGATTGGGGCAAAGATTATTTTCTATCTGTGACAGGAAATTATCGCCCCAGCTGCTTTGGGACCCCTATACATGCTCTCATTCACATGAGACAACCCATCCAAGGTATATTGCCAGAAACCATCCGAAAGCTGGTGAGACCTTACTGTCATGGTACTGCCCTTGTACCCTGTGATAACCCCATTTGCGCAAGAACTCAGGTTCTTATAGCACCTGTTGTTGTTTTTATCCAGACACTGATGCCATTGCGGTCAGGATATTTCTTCTGGGATGAGAAGCCCTTGGATTTACCCAAGGAATTGTGGATGATGGTGGACCATCTGTACCATAATGCTTGCCAAAAGGTGAGTATCCACCTGAGTCTATGCATTCTAATTGTGACAGAAGTATCCTGTTTCAGTAGGCAGGTATTTCATTCTGAAATCAAGGATAGAAACAGTCTTGGGAATGTTTCTATAGATTATTTGACTCAGCTCTCTTCCTTACAGGTAGTACTCATTTACTGACCACAGTTGTGACTGGCAGCTAGTCATTAAGCAAAGTATTCACTAAGTGAACTCCGCTTATGAACTTACTCCATCTTTCCTTTGCTTTACAGATCTGTGAAGGTTGTAAATGCAAGGATTGGTCACAAAGTTATTTTTTTAATCACTGTCATATTCTGTGAAGGGTTGCTAAATGAGGCAGTTGTAAATGAAGAGTACCTGTATAACAATTTCATGTGCAAAAAAAGCCTGGCTATGGGATGATGGGAGCAGATGTGTGTGTGTATGGATGCAAATAAGAGGAATGTGCTCTCAGAAGACCTGACAAAAGGCAAATGTTTGCATATAACTTCCATCTTCCTTTGGTTCTGCTACCACTGCTGCCTCTCGCCTGCAGAAGGACCTGTTCCAGCAACCTGGTCTTCGAGCTGAGTTTCCAGAGATCCGTGACTGCCTGGACACAGGAATGTTGGACACACTTGGTATTCTTTGGGGAAGGCCTTTTCCTTTCACCCTTGCCCCTTAAAGCTGCTTCTGGCCCATCGTCTAACAGACTCTTGAGAATGTGCCATTGGGGAGAGTCACACTGCAGCTTCAACCTGTCAGCTGCTCCATCCCACCCCAAGAGGGACTTTTTGTCTCCTTAAATGGCTTCTATATGGACAAAGCCAATTTCCCCCATACTGCCTTTTACTCCTGGATATTTGTTCAGCAAACTTGTTGGCCTACAGATTACACCAGTCACTCTGCTTGGCTTTTCAGACCTAAGGCTATCATTGCCTTGTGTTGGGGACTTCAGATGTAGGTGCTGTATGACTGCAGTGTGGAGAGTGCCGGCAGCTACAGCCTGAGTAGTCAGGTAAGAGAACCCAGGGAGGAGCAGGAATGTGCATCCTGGGCATCTCCAGGTCAGCAGTGTCTCTCCTCCTCTTTTCCAGATAGGTTCCATGCTCCCCGAGTGCCACAAAAGTGTCTTCAATTGTCTGATGGCATTTCTATGGGAACTGCTACGACATTCTGAGAAAAACCACCTGGATGGGCATATCCTTGGTAAGCAAGATTGAACTCCCTCTGGGAGTGCAAGATCATCTGGGCTGAGGATGAGAGGGGACAGTTTATTTGCTCTGGGATCAGGGAGCCAGGAGGCTCTTCTCCACTTGCAGCACTGTAGAATTCCAGCCCCGTACTGTCCATTGCTTCTTCCTCTCTCTGGGGCAGCATTATTCCCCACCCCAAAGCTCAGTGCCCTTCAACATCTTCAGAAGTTTGGTTTGGTTTGGTTGGTTTATTAGATTTATATGCCGCCCTTCTCCCAAGGACCCAGGGTGGTGTACAACATTAAAAAACACATACTACAAAAGTTTTAAAAAAATTAAAAAAATTAGATACAATATCAAAAAAAACAAACCCAATTAAGATTAACAATAACATTTAAAAAAAATTCAATTAAAATTAACAATAATCAATAATTTATTTGGTTTTGTTTTGAAGTGATTTAGATGGTGATGGAAAAGGAACTCATCAACTTTGCAGATAACACCAAGCTGGCAGGATAGGCTCAAGATCAAGACGGCTCTCAACAGAATTGAACTTATCAAACAAAATGAAGTTCAAAGGTGAGAAAAGAAAGGTTTTATACCTAGGCAGGAAGAACCAAATGCATAGAATAGGTGGTACCTGGCTCAATACCTGGTGGTACCTAGTATTAATGAGTCACCACTTAAATATGAGCCAGCAATGTACTGCAGCAGCCAACAGAGAGATTGTCAGGGTTCCAAGTAACACCCCCAACGCAAGGCTCATAGTTCCTCAAAGGTCCATTTTATTAGAAATGTCATATTGGCACATCTGGGAAAACCCAAATCTGAAAGCTTCCCAACTCCCTTTCCCTGCACCCACGTCCATCACATGGTCCAATCAATAAACTGTCCCAACTGGAGATACCTCCCACACTACTCCAGGTGCAGGCCAAATGTCCCTGGCCCTCAGAGAAAGGAATGTTATTATGACTATGCAATCCCCCCTCCCAGTTTCCCACAGCACTAAGTGTGGCAGCCTGGAAGATCCAAAAAAAAAGATGGCCTCCAGGGCTGACAAGATGACACGAAATGCTAGTAGTACTTAATACTGCACTGGTAAGACAACTTAAAATACTGCATCCATTTCTGATCACTATGATGCAAAAAAAATAAATAAATGCTGACACCCTAGAAAGACTGCAGAGAAGAGCAATAAAGGTGATAAAGGATCTGGAAGTTAAACATATGATGAACTATTCAGGAATATTTAGCCTAAGAAAGAGAAGGATTAGAGTAAGGTGACCAGATTTTCAGATTGGTAAAGAGGGACACTGTCAGCACTTCTTCATTGGATAATCAGGAAAGAAGACCACGAGACTCCATTGATAGAAATCAAATGTACTTTTACTAATTATAAATGAACAGAAGCGAAGCAAAGCGAAGTCTGATTATTTAGGCGCGAAAGCGAATAATATATTGTATAATTCATTCCCCTCCCCTTGGCATCCCATGTACAGTCCAATCATAATTCTCCCAAGTGTCAGGTGTGAGATAACTTCGAAAGGCATCACCAAGATGGAATGCCGGTGCCATTGGCCTTGGCGGGAACCCTCCTCCGCATGCGCAGTAAGGTGGACAGTTCAAACTCCATAATCTTCCTCCAGCACAACAGTTAGTCCCTCCCCCAAATACCATGACCCCCTCCCCGTTTCAATGGCAGCCGAAGCAGCAGCAAAGCAGAGGCTGACATCCGGCCCTCCTCCGGAAAACGGCGGTCAGACCTGGAAAAACGACAAAGCACAAACAAACAGACGAACAACACGAAACCGAAAGCGAAAAAAAAAGGGGGGGAAGAGAGAAAAAGTCAGGAAATATGGGAAACTAAGGCTTGTCAGGATAAGCAGAATAGAATTGGTGGAGCAGCTCAGGGGCCCGGATATGTGATTTGTTCACCCACTCGGCATGAGATGGGGGAAAATGCTTCCAAGCCACCAGGTACTGAATCCGATTCCGCCGTCGGCGCGAGTCCAAAATTTCTCGAATCTCAAAATGCTGTTCACCATCAATCAACAGGGGGGCAGGTGGCGGATCCACCGGCGGGCGTAAAGACGAAAAGTGAAGAGGTTTAATGAGATTAACGTGGAAAACAGGGTACACGCGGCTGAGTTGCTTGGGCAGCTGCAGGCGAACCGAAACAGGATTGATGACTTTGACAGTAGGAAACGGGCCAACATACTTTGGCCCCAACTTCTTGGATTTCTGCGTAGTTTGAAGGAACTTTGTG
Source organism: Thamnophis elegans (assembly GCF_009769535.1). Classification (NCBI taxonomy): domain Eukaryota; kingdom Metazoa; phylum Chordata; class Lepidosauria; order Squamata; family Natricidae; genus Thamnophis; species Thamnophis elegans. Next base: position 32,453,858 of record NC_045552.1, read on the forward strand.
GACAGATAAACTTGATCACCCACTTTGTAGTCAGAAGGCCTAGCACTTTTCTTATCTGCTTGCTTCTTATGTGCGCGATGCGCAGCATCCAAAGTCCGAAGTGCTAAAGGCCAAACATGCTGAAGACGATCACTCCACTCAGAGATCGATGAAACTTGCGGCTGCTCACGAGGAACTTCGGGAATAGGAACAAAATCCTGTCCAGATACTACCCGGAAAGGGGTGAATCCAGTGCTGCTATGCACAGAATTATTATAAGCCACCTCCACATGTGGTAACAAGTCCACCCAATCATCTTGCTGGTAGTTGATGAAACAACATAAATATTGTTCTAGAACAGAATTAGTCCTCTCACAAGCCCCATTAGTCTGAGGGTGGTGGGCGGAGCTTAAGCCCTGGGCGGAACCAATCTGTTTAAGAAATTCCCTCCAGAACACTGAGGTGAATTGTACGCCCCTATCCGAAATGATGTGATCAGGCACCCCATGTAAGCGGTAAATGTGAGAAATGAACATTTTTGCGAGGGCTTTAGCAGAAGGAATCTTGGGGCAAGGTATAAAATGAACTTGCTTGGAGAACAAGTTGGTAACCACCCAGATAACAGTGTGCCCCTAGCTCTCAGGAAGTTCGACAATGAAGTCCATAGAGATCTCCCTCCACGGGGCGACAGGGCGAGCTAAGTCTGGAGCAAACCCTGTGGTTTTCCAGGCGGGCGTTTAGCGGCAGCACAAACGGGACAACTGGCGACATAAAGCTCAATGTCCTTTTTCAAAGAAGGCCACCAAAATTGCCATTTCACGCGATGCAGCATATTCACGAACCCAAAATGCCCCGCCATCCTGGAATCATGAGCTCGTTGGAGAACCACCAGACAAAGAGAGGCAGGGACGTAAAGTTTCACCCCAATCCATGGTAAGTCATCTCTCATGTTGCATTCACTTTTATGCTGTTGGAACCAATCATCATGAGTAAGGGCGTTCTTGAGATTGGAGAGAAAATCCTGAGACACGTCCACTTTAGAACGTGCCTGTTGTCTAGTAACCACAGGAGCTGCGAGGCTTGACGTGGGAACAACCGGCTGGACAACACTGAGCTTAGAGCAGTTGTACTGAGGGAGCCTGGACAAAGCATCAGCCATGAAGTTCTTCCCCCCCGGGATGTATTTCAGGGTGAAATTAAAATGATTGAAATGCTGAGCCCAGCGCATCTGCTTAGGGGAAAGTCTCCTGGGAGTTCTCAAAGCTTCCAAACTTTTATGGTCAGTCCACACCTCGAACGGGTGCTTAGCGCCCTCTAGGAAATGGCGCCATGTGGCTAAAGCCCAACGAACAGCAAATGCCTCCTTCTCCCAGATTGCCCAACGCCTTTCTGTGTCAGTGAGTTTGCGAGAGGTCTATGCACAAGGTTGCAATTTACCTTGATCGTTTGTCTGAAGCAATACGGCCCCCACCGCCAAGTCGCTGGCATCAGCTTGAACCACAAACGGTTTGTCCATGTCCGGGTGCTTCAGAACAGGTTCCTCGGCAAAAAATCGTTTTAACTTCTCAAAAGCAGCTTGACACTCCATGGTCCAATCCAGCGGCTTGCTAGGTCTGGGTTTCGGGCCACCTTTGGACTTTAACAAGTTAGTGATGGGAAGAGCTATCTTAGCAAAAGAAGGGATGAATTGGCGATAGAAATTGGCAAAACCTAAAAATTTCTGCAACTGCCTGCGGTACGAGGCGCCTCCCACTCAGTGACTGCTTTGACCTTAGCGGGGTCCATCTCCACACCCGTGTGGGAGATACGATAGCCAAGGTAGTCTAACTTTTCCTGATGAAATTCACATTTGGACAATTTGGCATAAAGCTCCGCGGCTCGGAGCTTCTTCAGCACTGTACGAACCAACTTGACGTGTTTGTCACGTGTTTGTGTGTAAATAAGGATATCGTCCAAATATACGATAACGCCTTTGTAAAGGTGGTCATGCAAAACCTCATTAATTAATTGCATGAAGACTGCAAGCGCCCCCTGCAGGCCAAAAGACATCACACGGAACTGGAAACAACCCAGGGGACAGTTGAAAGCTGTCTTCCACTCGTCTCCCTCCTTAATACGGACTCTATAGTATGCCTCCCGTAAGTCCAGTTTAGTAAAAATGCGCCCCTTCCCCAGCTGCGCCAGCATATCCTTCATCAGTGGCAATGGATAGAGGTTCTGGGCCAAGACAGAATTCAAATTTTTGAAATTGACACATAATCTGAGAGAGCCATGAATAGCACAGGAGCAGCCACCTTGGGACTAGCTGGTTCAATGAAACCTCTTTCCAAGTTCTTGTCAATAAATTTCCTCATCTCCTCCATCTCCCTGGGCGACATAGAATATATCTGGGGTTTTGGAAGCGCCACTCCAGGCAAAATCTCGATGGTGCAATCAGTGGGTCTGTGGGGGGGGGGGGCTTATTGGAAGATTTCTCACTAAAAACTCCTCTGAGGTCCCAATATTCCTTCGGAATTTTATCTTCCCCTTCGATTCTTTCCTGCCCCCTGGCTGCCAAAGTGGGGTTGGAGCCAACAGGCTCTGAGGCTTCAACCTCCCCGTCTGGGGCTGCGCTAGTGCGAATGCGTAGCCACCCCTCCCTCCAGTTAATGCGAGGGTTCCATTTACGAAGCCAGGGGAGTCCTAAAATAAGGGGCCGGTCCATCCGAGGTGCCACAATAAAAGAGATCAATTCTTGATGGGTTCCCATCTTCATTTCTAGTGGCTCAGTATAAAAATGGGCTGGGCCCCCACCCACAATGGAACCATCAATTTGGCAAAAAACAATAGGGGTTTTCAAAGTTTTCAACTTCAATCCCAGTTTTTCCAACATCACTGGACTAATCATACATCTGGAACAGCCGGAGTCCAGCAGAGCTGAAAGCTTCTCCGTCTCACCAGCAGGTGGCACCCTTAACTCAATAGGGATTAACATGGGGCCTTTATTTGAACTCACCCAACGATGTGAGGTGTCGTCATCAGATTCGTCAGAGGAACTGGTGGTAACGTCCCCTTCCTCCTCGTCCGGCTGGAAACGCTGGGGAATATTCTCAGCAGCGCACGTAGCCTCTCTCTTCTTCTCCGGGGCCTTGCCTGCTCTCCCCTCCCTCCTAGTAGGGGGTGGAGCGGTTTGAGCCAGTTTAACGCACTAATTCATGGCGTGATGGCCTTCCTTCCTGCAACGGAAGCACGTGAAAGGCTTGGTCTTGCCGGCAAAGCTTCCCTTCCCTTCACTCCTGATGCGAACTGGGGCTTTTTGGGCTGAAGGGGGGGGGGCGACCTCTCTGCTTCTCCCTCTTTCGTGCGTTGAAGTCTGGCCAAATCTAACTCAACGTCTGCTGCATTTTCGTACCAAGCAGCAACTCGTCGGGGGAGGTGTCTGTTGATAAATGTCCTCATTCAATCCCAAGGCAAACTGATCCAATAAAGCCTCTTCTGACCAACCCTCATATAAGCTGACAGCTGTTGAAAATCCTGAACATATTCTTCCACTGGTCTATTTTCCTGCTTTAGGGCCATAAATTTCACCTTCCCGCGTTTCTCAATGAGTGGGTCATCAAACCTCCTCTTCAGTGCAGACATAAAGTCATTAAAATTCCTCAGGAGAGGGGAATTGCATTGGTGTAAGCTGACCATCCAGTCGGCCACTTTGTCTTCCAATGAAAGTAAGACCATCTGCACTTTCATCTCATCCGTTTCTAAATCCGGGCCATAAATTTCCATATAATTCCAAATCTGAATGACAAACAGCCCCAACCTCTTGGGATCACCGTTATATTTCACTGTTAAGGGAGGGACTTTTGCCATTCAGCGTCGCCTGGGGGGGGTCCCTACTCTGGCGGCAGCCCTGGCTGGGGGGGGAGGCTGGTTCTGGGTTTCCTTGCTCCCAACCTCCCTCGACCTCTTCACCCTCCCTTAATCTATGCATGGAGTACCTTTGTTCAAATTCTTCCGCTTGCTCCCTTTCCATCGCTCTCCCACGGGTCTTGCGCTCGGACATAGCTTCCTCAAGGAGCCGCTTTGCCTGGGACAATTTGTAATCTTTGTCCCCAGCCTCCTCCCATTCAGCTGGTTTCTTTTTCGGTCTCTTTCTGGTGACTCCTGCATCCAACTCTTCAGATTCCTCTTTTTGCCCGACACCCAAAGTCCATCGGGGGCGAACAGTAGGCTCTTCCACTCTTAGGCCAGCCAGCCTTTCAGTTAAAGATGGTTCTGTGGTTGCCCCTTCAGTCTCCTCTTCATCGCTCGCATGCAAAGACGTTCTTTTTCTTCTTGTGAGTACATCCCCCTCGGTAGGTTGTAGCTCCTGGTGGGATGGGGTGTGAGACTTTGCTTAATTGTCAGCACTTCTTCATTGGATAATCAGGAAAGAAGACCACAAGACTCCATTGATAGAAATCAAGTGTACTTTTACTAATTATAAATGAACAGAAGCAAAGCGAAGCAAAGCAAAGTCTGATTATTTAGGCGCGAAAGCGAATAATATATTGTATAATTCATTCCCCTCCCCTTGACATCCCATGTACAGTCCAATCATAATTCTCCCAAGTGTCAGGTGTGAGATAACTTCGAAAGGCATCACCAGGATGGAATGCCGGTGCCGTTGGCCTTGGCGGGAACCCTCCTCCGCATGCGCAGTAAGGTGGACAGTTCAAATTCCAGAATCTTCCTCCAGCACAACAGTTAGTCCCTCCCCCAAATACCATGCCCCCCTCCCCGTTTCAATGGCAGCTGAAGCAGCAGCAAAGCAGAGGCTGACAGACACCTTTGACCGGGCGGGGGGCTTGATTAAAAATTTTATACGGAGCAACAAAATTTTTCATATAACGCAAAAATAGTATTGTAATTTTTTTTATTTCAACATAACTACAATTTACAAATATAAATTGTAACTCTTGCCAAACATCAACATTTTGATCACGTGACCATGAGGATGCTGCAACGGTCGCTAAGTGTGAAAATGGTCGCTAAGTGTGAAAAATGGTCATCAGTCCCTTTTTTCAATGCCATTGTAACTTTGGTCACTATACCACCTTTCTTGCCACAGTTCTTAAGTGAATAACTGCAGCTGATAAGCTAATAACATAAGTGAATCTGGTTTCCCCATTTGACTTTGACAAAAGGTGATTAAAATGACCCTAGGACACTGAAACCATCATAAATACGAATCTGTTGCCAAACATCAAAATATTGATCGCGTGACCATGAGGATGCTGCAACGGTCGCTAAGTGTGAAAATGGTCGCTAAGTGTGAAAAATGGTCATCAGTCACTTTTTTCAATGCCATTGTAACTTTGGTCACTAAGCCCATTATACCACCTTTCTTGCCACAGTTCTTAAGTGAATAACTGCAGCTGGTATTTTGTATTTTGGATAGAATCTTTTTTTAAATAGCCTAAGACAATTTAAAAAAAGAATCCACACAGAATAAATTGAAGTAAAACATTTCAAACTATTCTTTCTATGCATAATATATTTCAAAGTATTGTGTATAGAATTTTTAAACATGGTTTCACTTCAATTTATTTTGGATATAATCTTTTTTTAAATAGTCTAAGACAATTTAAAAAAAGAATCCACACAGAATAAATTGAAGTAAAACATTTCAAACTATTCTTTCTATGCACAATATATTTCAAAGTATTGTGTCTAGAATTTTTAAACATGGTTTCACTTCAATTTATTTTGGATAGAATCTTTTTTTAAATAGTCTAAGACAATTTAAAAAAAGAATCCACACAGAATTTTAAAAAATCCTATGCACAATAAATAAAATATTATTTTAAAATACATTAAAAAATACAAGAAAAAAACCCAGCTCACTTACCAGCAGGCTTGCACTCCAAGTAAACCCAGAATGATGTAGATGTTAATACAAAGAACTGAGCAAATTGAAATGGTGAAATTAGTCAGGGAAATATTTTTCAAAGAAACTTTGCCACCATTTTGGAGCAGACCTCCAACCTCCGTGCCCCTCCCCTCCGGAAAATCCAGGAAGTAACACTCATGACCTCTCTAGCCATTTCCTGGAGCTCTATGGTACTTGGTCATTTTTTCTTATAAAAGTGAGTAAAAGGGGCGCGGGGGGGGGTCCGTTTTGTTGCTTTAACGTTTTAATATCTTCAATGAAAGATGAAAGTACTTAGACAGAGAGAGGGATTAGACAGGGTGTCTTTTGTCTTGCCCCGGTTAGGATTTCTTAAGCAAATCCACTGGGCTTTCAACATGAAGCCAGAAAATCGGGACTTCTTTAAAACGGCCCGGGACACGGGAGAAATTGTTATAAAGCAATATCATCCCGCTGAAATCGGCACGTCTGGTCACCTTAGATTAGAGGTAACATAATAATTTGACTCCCAGTACTTGGAGGGGGGGAAACTGTCACAGAGAAAAGGCAGTAAATTCTCCAAAAGAGTGGAGGGCAGGACAAGAAATAATAGGTAGTAAATCATCAAAAAGAGATCTCACCTGGAACTAAGGAGTCAGACAGTGAGAACTAAGGAGTCAGACAGTGAGAACAATTAATCATTAGAACAGCTTGCCTTTAGAGGTTGTGGGTTGTCCATCATTGGAGGTTTTCAAAGAAAAGATCTGGATCATTTGAGATGCAGAGATTGGTATATAAAGAGAAGTAGAAAGAACACACAGCCCTGGGAGACTCCTGTGCTAATTGTACAGACTTACACATTCAATAACTAAATAACTGTGGAACTGAAGGCCTCCTTTCCCATTGCCAGCCCTCACCGCTTCCTTCTTTCTCTGGGCAGCGAGTGTGTTTGGGCCTGTCCTGCTGCGTCCTCCACCCGGCCACCCAACACCCGACACTGCTGAGCAGCAGAAGGCCCAGCAGTTCCTCCAGCACTTTCTTTTAATAATCTTTAAAAAATATACAGGGCAGTTACGAAGAAGAAATTTCCAAAAACTAGTAGTGGGTTTTGGTATTAAAGGAGTGACTAATGTGGATTCTGACTCTTCATATCCCGGTTTCGGGGGATCATTCTCCTCCATTGCTTTTCAATTTAATTTTCAACCTTAAGTCAGGCGCTTTAATTTAAATAAATGAATTCTCTTAAGATGTTTCCCGCCCTTTATAATTCAGACAGCGCTGCTGTGGGGGCATGCAAGTGGCTGTTTTAAGGAGCTGCCAGATAAACCAGGATGCAGAGGCCAGCCTTCTATTCCTTGCTCTCTGCCACCCAGCTACGCTGTTCCCCTTGCCTCCATAGTCTCCATTTCAAGTCAAGTCATGGGTGTCTTTGGCAGTTGTGTTCTTCCTCTTTGGATTTCAAAGGGTCACTGGCTGTGTGAAAGCATCCATAAGACCCAGAATTGGAAGGTCCAACCTTGGGACTCTACCTGGACATCCCTACCCTGGCTTGGCTGCCCTTTTCCATTATCCTGTTTGGGACACTCTCAAATTTAAAACTAAGTGAAATAAAGAGACCCAGGCAGAAGCATCTCCAAAGGGCAGGCTAGCCCACTCTCTCTGGGTCTGGTGGGCCTGGAGCTTAGACAGCCAAATCTCATCTTTCATGAGGCACAGCCAAGAAGGAACACAGTCAGTAGTACAGCACTCTTCTGAGTCAATTTCTGGGCACTACAGTGAAAAAAGGTAAGCTACTTCATCTTATGCTGTTTAAAAATTCTGAAACATATATAAAGAGGACTATTGCAAAAGTCCCATTTGTCCCTTAAATCAAAGTGTGGAGCTCTGTTGTACCTGGAAAGAAATTGGTGTCAATAGCACTAGCAAGGGGCAAGGGGACAGCTTTGAACAGGAAGCAAAGACAAGTTAATGTGGTCTGAGTTAATGACAAGTTAATGTGGTAAGAGGCTGAGGTCCAGGAAAGAGGAACTGGTCTAGGGTTGTTTGCCACCAGAGAGGGCACCCAGCCACACTCTGGTCACTTCCATCAAATTAGAGGCGGGTATTAAAGCAGTGTTGGAGTAGTGTCAGTGGAAGGGGAAACTGCTACTATAAAAATGGTATAGTTCATTCACATCTCTGTTGAAGATATTGCATGGCTGCCCATCTACTACGCTTGGCAGCAAGCATGATAAAAGACAGAATCAATTTCACAAACCATTACAGTTGAGGCCCTAAAAATTTCATAACTGTAAACTACACACCCGTACCACCATCAGGGCTCCAATAATCGCCTGCCCCATTGGTGAAATTCAAAAATTTTCCCTACTGGTTCTGTGGGCGTGGCTTGGTCATATGACTGGGTGGCTGTGGCTTATGACCGTGTGAGCGTGGCCAATGGTGAGATTCAAATAATTTAACAACCAGTTCTCTGGCCTAATGATTTCTTCCAACAACTAGTTCACTAAACTGCTCAGAAACTTGACAACTGGTTCTCCCGAAGTGGTGCGAACTGACTGAATCCCACCACTGGCGGTAGCTGCACAACTGACTCACAATGAAAAAGCAGTTGGACTTCACACAAAATGTCCCCTGCAACAAGCAGAAACCTAACGGAGTCACAGAGAACTCAAAAACCAACTCTCACACTTTACACAAAAATAATACAAAAGCTGCACAACTGACTCACACACAATGTAATAGCAGCTGGACTTCACACAAAATGGCCCCTGCAACAAGCAGAAACATCACAGACAATCAGGCACTGCTGATTGTTGCACAACTGATAATGCTTAAAAAAGAAAAAAAAAGTTCTGATGATCTCTCAGCACAGCTGTTGCACAGCAGATTTTCAGAACTTTTTTTTTTTTTTAAAGCATTTTTTTTACTGCTGGTTTCATCGAACAGGCCCAAACCAGTAACATTTCACCCCTGCCCTGGCCCCAGAGTTGGGGATTGGGGAACAGCCCTTCATGGTCTTCTGGAAGGCCAGTAGGGTCATGACTTGTGGAGCCATGAGGGAAGGCTGATCTGGTTAGGACAATGCTCCTGTCAGCCTCTGCTTTGCTGCTGCTTCGGCTGCCATTGTAACGGGGAGGGGGGGCATGGTATTTGGGAGGGGAATCATGATGTGCTGGAAGAAGATTCTAGACGCTGACCTGACCATCTTACTGCACATGTGGAGAAAGGGAATTTCCCGCCAAGGTTAACTGTCAGGCATTCCACCCTGGTGATGTCTTTTGAAGTTATCTCCCACCTGACAGTTGGGTGCATTATAATTGGACTATGGACTGGGGTGCCAAGGGGAGGGGATTGAATTATACATGATATTCTTCGCTTTTGCGCTTAATTAACCAGATTCAGCTTAGCTTTGCTACTGTTTGTTTATAATTAGTAAAAGTACACTTGATTTCAAACTGTTAAGTCCTCCCGTGCCAGCCGACGGGAGGGGCCGGAGCAGCCGCAAGCTGATTGGCTGCGACGCACCAGCCAGCTGGAGCTAGACGTGGCGAGCGTCTATTGGCTGACCAACTGACAGCTCCGTATATAAAGAGCTGTCAGTTGGACTTCTGGGGGAGGAGGCTGTCGCCGACGGGAGCTCAACGGAGCTCCTCTCAGAGTTCTGGTTTGTATATCTTATAAGATCTATAGATATCTCCCCTTTCTGGCAGAAAGGGGCAGGGAGAAGGTCATTCGTTAGGATCTCTTTGTAATTCACAGCTTTTTTCTTCGCTGTGAATGGAGAAGAGGTTCAACAATAGCTGAGCTTTTACTCCAGCCAGTTCTTCTCAGCTGCTTTTTTTTTTGCAGCGCTAGGCAGGTTGCCCCCCCCCCCAGGACAAAGCTAAGCTATTTAAAAATTAATCCAGGCGGGGACCATTCCTGAGAAATCTCTTCTATTACTATGCAAAATACCAGCTTCAATTTTGTAAAAGGCTTCTTTGTCTAGCCGCGTCACAAGATGGCGATCTTATAGCTTTTGTGTTTGATGTGACGTACTCAATCAGCCCCACTCTCCTGAAGACCTCTCCGTATCAACTGTTAAAAGATTACAAATAGTATCCCATTTAAAACTGAGGGGAGCAGAGACTTTGATTGTTGGCTTGTTTGATTGCTCGTTTTAATTTTTTTTATTTTTTTGGAATGGCTCCCAAATCGAAGCAGAAGCGCTTCCTTAATAACACATCTCAAGAAATTGCTATAAAGTCGCTGCCCTTGCCTCCTACGCCCTCTACTGGAGATTTGTTAACGCAAGAATTTCTTTTCAAAACGCTTAATAACTTCAGACAGGAAATCAATCAACTTATATCGGATTTATATGATAAATTTGATGCTAAAATTGCTCAAACAAAGGAGGATATGATCGGAATTATGACAGTTATGACAGACTATATTGGCGGAATGGAGGATAAATTGGAACTTTTGGAAGAAACCAACTCTAATTTGACATCCAAAATCCAAACGTTACAACAGGAAATTGAAAATGCTCAAAAACAACTTGTCATGATAAACTATAATAAGACTGCGTTTGCAATAAGAGTTAGAGGATTGCGTGAAAAGGAACAGGAGAATTTGAAACAAATCTTCTTGGAGGCTCTTAGTCGTTCGGTGGGAAGTCCGGGACTTAACTTTGATTGGCAGATTCAAAAAATTTACTGCCAGAATTCGTGTGTAGCAAAACAGCGACAGCTCCCGAGGGATATAATTATATATTTCACCACAAGGGAATCCAGAAATATGATAATACAGAAGCTTTACAATAAGAGGCTGAGAATTGATGGAGAGGACTTGATTGTTTTTAAAGAAATACCATCTCAAATATTAAGAGCAAGGAGAGACTACACGTTCTTAACTGAAGAACTCAGAAATTCTCAGATACCATACAAATGGGAAGTACCAGCTGGCATTACAGTTACATTTGAGAATCAAAAACATCGTCTTAATTCTGTTTGTGAAGCCCGAGATTTTTACTACAAGATTCTGAAGGCGGGACTTCCTGATTCATCCGGACCTGGAGAGAGACAAGGAGAAGGAGAAGACAAGCAACGGGACACGTGGCTACAAGGCGGAGGGCGTTGCTTTCCTCTTCCGGAAGGGCAGAAGAGTAAAGAATAAAGATTCAGCGATGCTTTTAAAATACTTTCCAATTTTTAGTTTGAATATAATTTCATGATTTCTGTCTGGTATAAAGTGGCAAAGTTGTATATCGATGATGAGACATGGACGCTGAAAGAAGCTCTGCTGATTTTGGACATATAAGATTTGTTTGAACTCTAATTTAAATTGCGCATGAATTATTTTTCCAGGCGAGGAGAGCGGAGATCGTGATTTTCTTGAGTTGTGGTTTGGGACGAACGGAGTTGGGAGGTGCGGGGGAGATGGAAGGGTAGCGAAAATTTAATTAGATTACTCGGGGTCAGAATGTAAGCTGATGTTTGTTTGAATTGCTATTTGAATATAAGGTTAAGAAAGACTAGTCGGAGAGTCTTCAGGAAGGTGGAGTAAATATGAGAGGAGCAAGGGATAAGGATAAAATATATATGTGGACACGGGTAAAGGCAGGGTGGAAGGTATAAAATTTATATGTGGATGTGGGTAAGGGCAGGATGGGAGGTGTTGGAAATGAAAAATGAAAGAAGTACTTGAGTTTAGTGGCTTTATAGAAAGGTTTGGATATTTGGATAAAAAAGAGATAAATAAGGTTTGAATATATAGATAAAGTAATGAGGCCCTTAGTTGGAGAATTCCATTTGACTAACTTACCTGGTTCCAATATAGTTTGAAATCCTGCAAGTAATAAAATAACTGAAATTAGGAATGAGGTACATTGTTTAAGATTTAAAGATGATGGGAAGCTGTGTTAATGTAGTGGGTTTATTGATTTTTCCTGTTTTTCCTTTTTTGTGTGTGCGTCTTGTTTTTCTTTTTATTTCTTTATTTTTTACTATTTCTCTTTTTTTTTCGTTTTTCCTTTATCTTTTATCTTTTAACTTTAAAGTTAGTTGGTTTTAATATACCCCAGTGCTTGATAAAGAATTATGCCGGGTATGGGACCTGGGAAGTCGTAAGGGGGTTAGGGAGGGGGGACTATAGGGGGGAGGGGGGAGGGTGGAAATACAGTTTCAATTCTCAGAACAATAAGAATGCACTTGTATACTGTTGCTTTCTTTTCTTTTCTTTTTTTCTTTTTCTCTTTTATTTTCTCTTTTTTTATTTTTTTATTTTTCTTAATTTTAGTGTAAAATATAAACTGAATAGATTAGTGAATTGTAGAGATACACCAAAGTGAGGAGTAGAGGGAAAGAAGAGGGAGAAGTAAAGAGGGAGTGAGAGGGGAATGTAAGGAGGGTGAAATGGAGGGAAGGGGAGATGTCTGAGGGGGAAGGGAAGTAGAAGAGGGGAATGTTGGAGGGGAGAAATGAAAGTTGGAGGGGGAGAAGAAAGGGTGTATGGGGGATTGAAGTGTTATGATGGTTTTTTATGGTGAATTTTCTTTTTTGTTATGCACAGTATATAAGTGATTGTATAAAATGAAAATGAAAATGAAGAGCTGTCAGTTGGCCGGGAGCTGTCCACGTTCTGAATCCTCCTAGTTACCAGACCTGTATTGAATAAAGCTGTGAAAACCGTTACTGCAGCCTCTAGCCTGGTTATTTAAAACTGGCGACGAGGATGTCAGAAACGGACCCCGTAGTAGTGCCAGCACTGGCACCATCCTCGGTATTTACAGCCTTTCGGCCCGAAGCCAAATCCTGGGATGCGTTCCTGGAGAGGTTCGAGGTTTTTTTACTGGCCCATGATCTATCGGAGCTTCCCGAGGGGAGAAGAAGGGGCACCTTCTTACACTACTGCGGGGCAGAGATGTTTGCCACTGCCCGTGCGTTGGCTGCCCTTCACCAGTTCATTACCTCCCACTCGATGTCCTTATGGAGCGCCTGAGACTCCACTACGAGCCAGCACCATCAAAATACACCCGAAGACAGACGTTCCGGCGTTGCATTCAAAGACAGGGCCAGACAATCGCACAGTATGTTGCTGAACTGTGGGCAACCGCTATCAATTGCGAGTTCCCCGACTTGGAGGACGCGCTGCTGGAGCAGTTTATCTATGGAGTCGCAGATATTAACCTCCACAGGAAGATCTTGGAGAAGACTGTCCTCAGCATGAAGATTGCTGTGGACATAGCCAGGGCGTATGAGATGGCCGATCACTCAACGCCGGACACCCGTCGACTGCCTCCCGCCACTCTGTAGGGGTGGCCCAACTCAGGTGTGCACTCACACACGCTATCCAACAACCTGTGCACCGCTGCACCTGGCACCGTGGATCGCATAAGGGCACAGCCTCTGCGCGACGGGGTTGGCTGCCTGAGCTGCGGTGGCCACCACCCAAGAGCATCATGCCAGTTCCGTTTGGCCATCTGCCGCCGTTGCGGGAAAAAGGGCCATATTTCCACCATATGCAAGTCTTCCTCTGGAGAACCTCGAAACCCGAGACCTCCCTCCTCTTGCTCTTCGTTGACGCTGCCGATGACAAATCAATCCTCCCCTGGCCGACGCCAGACCCCGGGCTCATCTTCTGGCCAGATGACCTGTTATGCTGTGTCCACCCCGGAGCCAACGACGTCTGACTGGCAGCCGGAAGCATCTACATCTGCATCGTACGGCGGCCAGGGTAAAATGCACCTCCGCATATTACTCGCAGGCCGCCCCTGTACAATGGAGCTGGACACTGGCTCCGCCCGCACCATAATTGCGTGGGACACCTTGAGGGCACTCGCACCAACCCTCCGCCCTTCACAACTCAGCCCCGCTGACTGCCTCCTAAGGGACTATCAGGGTCACACCATCCCAATCCTAGGCTGCACTACCATTCCTGTTTCTTTCCGAAAATTTAAGGGAAAATTACCCCTAACAGTAGTCAAGCCCTCCTTACCCTGGCTACTGGGCATGGACTGGTTTAGAGCCTTGGGCCTGGGTATCTCAGGTATTAACTCCCTACAAATAGCACCCTCACTGGAGTCCCTGTTAGCAGAGTACGATGACGTCTTCTCAGATGCTTTAGGATGCTACAACGGCACCCCCATCACTTTAAATCTTGACCCTTTGGTAGCGCCCATCCATTTGAAGGCCAGACGCGTTCCGTTGGCACTGAGGGCTCGCGTGGACGCCGAGCTCGACAAGCTCGTGGCCCAGGGAGTCCTGGAGCCAGTGAACCACACGCCTTGGGAACCACCTATAGTCCTGCCACTCAAAGCAGATGGCTCACTGAGGGTGTGCGCTGACTACAAGGCCACTCTCAACAAGGCTTTACAAGCACATCCTTACCCTGTGCCCGTAGTACAGCACATTTTGCATTCCTTGGGCCAGGGCCAGATTTTCGCAAATCTGGACCTGGCCCAGGTATACCAACAGCTACCTGTGGATGAAGCGTCCGCAACGGTGCAAACCATTGTCATGCACTGGGGCGCTTTTAAGTGTCGCCACCTCCAGTTCGGGGTTAGCGTCGCCCCAGGCATTTTCCAGGGCCTTATGGAGCGAGTGCTCCATGGCATTCCTGGGGTTGTCCCCTATTTTGACGACGTCCTGATCGCCGCGAAGGACCGATCAGGACTCGTCAAAACATTAAGGGACGTCCTCTCAAGATTCCGCACCGCCGGGCTTCACTTAAAACGTGCAAAGTGTAGATTCGGCGTGCCTTCAGTGGAGTTTTTGGGATTTTTGGTGGATGCCAACGGAATCCATCCCACCCCCGCCAAGGTAGAAGCCATCTCGTCCGCACCCACGCCTACTAATAAACAGGAGCTCCAAGCCTTCCTTGGTCTCCTAAATTTTTATTCACCATTTATCCCGCACAAAGCAACAGTGGTGGAGCCCCTTCACTGCCTCCTCGATACTTCAGCCCCTTGGGCCTGGACAGACTGCGAAGCCCAGTCCCTCGCGGCTGTCAAATCATTGTTAACCAACGCACCGGTGCTAATACAATATGACGAGCACCGTCCGCTAGTACTGGCTTGCGATGCATCCCCCTATGGGATTGGGCTGTCCTCAGCCACGCTTACCCAGACGGAACCGAGCTGCCCATCGCTTTCTACTCCCGCACCTTGTCCAAACCAGAGCAGAATTATAGCCAATTGGACAAGGAGCGGGAGTAAAAAGGTTCCACTATTACTTATACGGCCGCAAATTCACCCTAGTGATGGATCATAAGCCGTTGCTGGGCATAATCATGGGGGACCGCTCCACCCCACCCATCCTGTCACCTAGAATGGGCAGGTGGTCAGAATTTCTCGCCGCCTACACATACAACCTGCAATACAGACCAGGAAAACAGCTAGGGCACACAGATGCCCTTAGCCGTTGCCCCTTGCCTACCCCAGTTACCGACCCAGCTCCAGCTGCCTCGGTATTTACTTTAACTGAAGACGTCCCATGTCCCCTGTCAGCCACAGACATAGCACAGGCATCGCGCTCCGATCATACGCTACGGAGGATAATGGACGCAGTGAGACGGGGTTGGACGGAAGAAACTCGCATAGGCGACTTTCTCCCGTTCTACCGCCGAAGAGATGAGCTGTCAGTATCCCAAGACTATGGGGCGCCAGGGTGGTGATACCTGCTGCCCTCCGCTCACAAGTCCTTACCAGCCTCCATGAGGGACACCCAGGCATAGTAAGAATGAAGGCCCTCGGCCGAAGCTATGCCTGGTGGCCCTCCATGGACGCAGACATAGCGGCCTGGGTTCAGCGGTGCCCTCCTTGTCAGGCAGTGCGACCCACTCCGCCGTCCACACCCACACAAACCTGGGAGAGACCCCCCTCTCCCTGGAGTCGGATTCATCTTGACTTCTTCGGCCCGGTGGAAGGCCGAAATTTTTTCATTATAGTCGACGCCCTTTCAAAGTGGGTCGAAATTTTCCAAATGTCATCAACCACAGCGGCCGCCACTGTGCAAGTACTACAATCCCTATTTACGACACATGGGTTACCAGACGTCATCGTATCTGATAACGGGCCCCAGTTCCAGTCGTCCACCTTCCTAACATTCTTAGCTGCACTAGGCATCCGACACGCGCCAATCGCACCATACCACCCCGCAGCCAATGGCCTGGCTGAGAGAGCTGTAAGGTCAGCCAAAGAAGCCCTAGCCAGGTTACACCCCCTCCCTTGGGCACAACGGCTTCGCACATATTTATTGGCTCAACATACAACGCCAAACCAAACAACTGGGAAAAGCCCAGCCGAGCTATTAATGGGCCGCAGACTAAGAACAACCCTGGACAGGATGCACCCTGCCTTCGCACCTACGACTCCAAATGTCACACATTCCCCTAGAAATTTCCTGGTGGGTGAGGGGGTATATGCCCAAAACTACGCAGGGGAGCCCAAGTGGTTAGCCGGGATTGTGACCGAGATAACCGGCCCCTGCTCTTACAGGGTTCTGCTGGCCGATGGAAGACTATGGAGGCGCCATGTGAACCAGCTGCGGCACCGGGCACCGGTCTCCCAGGCAGCAGCAACCAATGGGGGCAGCCCAGGCAACCCACAACAGTCACCAGGGTCCACTTGCTCCAGAGCCATCCAGCCCCCTCAACCCGGTCGACCAGGGCCACACGAAATGCAGCCAGGGCTTGCTTGCCAAGGGGCTGATCAACCTGCCCAGCCACGACAAGCCACGGCTCTGCCAGCTACACCCGACAACGCAGACCGAACACTCCACCCCTTACACTACGCAATCTTACCTCGGCCCATTCCAATAGGCTCCAGGACCGGACCAGCCTCTCAGATACGTCACCGCAGCCTGGCACCACCAGCGTCATTGGAGGCCGCGCCTGCACTGAGGAGATCCCAGCGCGTGCGCAGGCAGCCCGCTTATCTGAGGGACTACACATGTGCCATCTGGGGGGAAGGAGTGTTAAGTCCTCCCATGCCAGCCGACGGGAGGGGCCGGAGCAGCCGCAAGCTGATTGGCTGCGACGCACCAGCCAGCTGGAGCTAGACGTGGCGAGCGTCTATTGGCTGACCAATTGACAGCTCCGTATATAAAGAGCTGTCAGTTGGCCGGGAGCTGTCCACGTTCTGAATCCTCCTAGTTACCAGACCTGTATTGAATAAAGCTGTGAAAACAGTTACTGCAGCCTCTAGCCTGGTTATTTAAAACAAACAAATGGAGTTGAGTGGTTTCTTTCCTGATTGCTAAATGAAGTTGCAGCTGACAATAAGCTGAATCTCAAATGCACCCATCCTGGAGCGAACAACTTCCGAGGGGGGTGCCCCTAGAAGAAGAGAAGAAAAGGTCTTTGCATGAAAGCGACCAGGAGGAAGAAGTGGGCGCAGCGGCGGGACCATCTCTAACAGAAAGACTGGCTGAACTGAGAGTGGAAGAACCTGCCGTCCGTTCCAGATGGACTTGGGGTCTGGGACAGAAAGAGGAACCTGAGGAATTACAAGCTGGAGTCACGAGAAGGAGGCCAAAGAAAAAACCAGCGGCTGACTGGAGTGGCACTGGAGAAGAAGACTACAAAATCTCCCATGCCATGAGGTTCCTCGAAGGGGCATGAAGTGAAAGTCGAATTTGAGAAAGAGCTGTGGAAAGGGAGCCAACAGAGGAGCTGGAGAAAAGGTACTCTATGCATAGCTTAAGGGAAACTGGAGGAGCCGAAGGGGGATGTGTACAAGAAAACCCAGAACCAGCCTCCCCAGCTGCGACTAGAGACATTCCAAGGGCAGGGGGGTGGGCAGGCGATGCCGGATGGCTAAGGTCCCACCCTTAAGCGTAAAATATGATGGAGACCCCAGAGGCCTCGGGTTGTTTATTATTCAGGTCTGGAATTATATGGAAATATATGGGCTTGATTTAGAGACAGATGAAACTAAAGTGAGAATGGTGTTAATGGCCTTGGAGAAGAAAGCAGCCAAATGGATGATCGGGCTACATAAATGCAATTCCCCTCTCCTGAGGAATTTTGATGAATTTATGGCAGCCATGAGAAGAAGGTTCGATGACCCTTTGACTGAGCGTCGCGCTAGGCTGAAATTTATGGCCCTTAAACAGGGAAAGAAAACTGTGCCTGACTATGTGCAAGAGTTTCAGGAATTGTCAGCCTATATGAGGGGTGGTCGGAAGAGGCCTTGCTGGATCAATTCACTGATGGCTTGGATAAAGATGTTTACCAGCAATGCATAAACAGACGCCTTCCCCGTCGTTTAGAAACTTGGTATGAAAAGCAGCAGACGTGGAATTGGATTTAATCAGATTGCGTTGTATGAGAGAGGGAGAAGTTGAGAAATCCCCCCCAGCGCTTCCTAAAACACCCCCCCGCCCAAGGAGTGAAGGCAGGGGAAGTTTTGCAGGCAAAGCCAAGCCTTTCGCTTGTTTCCGCTGTGGAAAGGAGGGGCATCGTGCTATGAATTGCCGCGTCAAACTGACTCAAACTGCTCCATCCCCTGGAGGGAGGGGAAACCGGAGAAGGCTCCAAGCAAGAGGAGGGAAGCTGCTTTTGCTGCTGAGACTGTTTCTCGACGCTTCGAGCCAGAGGAGGAGGGAGACGGAAGCCCCAGCTTGTCTGATGAATCTGATGATGAGAATTCTCAGTGCTGGGTAAGTTCCCAATCTGGCCCTATGCTTATCCCAATTGAGCTTAGAGTGCCCTCTTCTGGCGCAACAGAGAAACTTTTAGCTCTATTAGACTCAGGGTGTTCCCGCTGCATGATAAGCCCTGAGATGGTGGAGAAACTGGGCTTAAAATTAAAGACTTAAAAAGTCCCTATTGCTTTTTGCCAAATTGATGGCTGCTCATTTTTCCACTGAATCCATCGAGATGTGGATGGGCACCCACCAGTAATTAATAACTTTTATTGTGGTGCCTGGGATGGACCAGCCCCTTATCTTGGGACTCCCCTGGCTCCATAGATGGAACCCATGCATTAACTGGAGAGAGGGTTGGTTACGTATTCCAACAACCACACCCCCTGAGGGGAAAGTGGAAACTCCAGACTCTGATAATACTACCCCCACACTGGCAGCCAGGGGGCAGGAGAAAATTGAGGGGGAGTAAAGAATTCCAAAGGAATATTGGGACCTCAAGGATGTTTTTAGTGAGAAATCTTCTGATAAATTGCCCCCTCACAGACCCACAGATTGCACCATTGATATTTTACCTGGAGTAAAGCTTCCAAAGCCCAAAATATATTCAATGTCCCCTAGAGAAATGGAGGAAATGAGGAAATTCATTGATTAAAAACTTGGAAAGGGGTTTCATTGAGCCAGCAAGACCCAAGGTAACAGCGCCAGTATTGTTCAGAGAAAAGAAAGATGGCTCCCTCAGATTATGTGTGAATTTCAAAAACTTGAACTGCATCTCAGTTCAGAACCTGTACCCATTACCACTGATGAAGGACATGCTGGCCCAACTGGGGAAGGGCCGTATTTTCACTAAGTTGGACTTAAGAGAAGCGTACTATAGAGTCAGAATTAAAGAGGGGGACGAATGGAAAACTGCTTTCAACTGCCCCCTTGGTTGTTTCCAATTTCGAGTAATGCTGGTTGGCCTACAGGGGGCGCCAGCAGTTTTCATGCAGCTGATTAATGAGGTTTGCATGATCATCTTTACAAAGGAGTTATCGTCTATTTAGATGATATCCTTATTTACATGGAAACACGGGAAGAACACATGAGGCTTGTTCGCACAGTGCTGAAAAAACTCTGGGCGGCTGAACGCTACGCAAAATTGTCCAAGTGCAAATTCCATCAGGAGAAGGTTGATTACCTGGGCTATTGCATCTCCCACAGGGGTATTGAAATGGACCCCGCTAAGGTCAAAGCGGTCACCAAGTGGGAGGCCCCTCGTACACGTAAGCAATTGCAGAGGTTTTGGGGTTTTGCTAATTTCTATCGTCAATTTATTCCCTCTTTTGCCAAGATAGCTCTCCCAATAACTAACCTCCTTAAGTCTAAGGGAGGGGCCAAACCCAAACCTAGCAAGCTGCTGGATTGGACTATGGACTGTCAAGCTGCTTTCGAGAAGTTGAAGCGCCTTTTTGCAGAGGAACCAGTTCTCAAACACCCGGACATGGATGAACCTTTTGTGGTCCAAGCGGATGCCAGTGACGTGGCTGTGGATGCTGTACTACTTCAAGCTAATAGCCAAGGTAAATTACAACCCTGCGCTTACACCTCTTGCAAACTGACCGAGACAGAGAGACATTGGGCCATTTGGGAGAAAGAAGCTTTTGCTGTTCCCTGGGCTTTGTCCACATGGCGCCATTTTCTGGAGGGCGCCAAACACCCTTTCGAGGTATGGACTGACCATAAAAACTTGGAGACTTTGAGGACGCCCAGAAAACTTTCTCCTAAGCAGATGCGCTGGGCTCAGCATTTCAATAGATTCAATTTTACCTTGAAATACATTCTGGGGGGGGGATGTTATGGCTGATGCTCTGTCCAGACTCCCTCAGTACAACTGTTCTAAGCTCAGTGTGGTCCAGCCTGTCATTCCCGTGAAGAGCCTCGCTGCTCCTGTTGTTACTAGAAGTCAAGCAACTTCTAAGGTGGAGGTCACTCAGGACTTTCTTTCTAACCTGAAAAAAGCCCTTACTGGAGATGACTGGTTCCAACAGCACTTTAATGAATGCACTATGAAGGATGAATTGCCTTGGATTGGGGCAAAGTTATATGTTCCCCATTGTTCTTCAACGGGCTCATGACTCCCAGATGGCTGGGCACTTTGGATTAGTCAAGACTCTACACCTGGTCAAGCGGCAATTTTGGTGGCCCTCTTTGAAAAAGGACATTGAGGCATATATTCCGGTTGTCCCATTTGTGCTGCCGCTAAACGCCCTCCAGGTAAGCCCCAGGGATTACTTCAGGCGGTGGCTTGCCCAGTGGCCCTGTGGAAAGAGATCTCCGTGGATTTCATTGTCGAACTTCCTGAGAGTCAGGGACACACTGTTATCTGGGTTGTTATGGACTTATTCTCCAAACAAGTCCATTTCATCCCTTGCTCCAAGATCCCCTCTGCTAAATCTCTCACTAAGATGTTCATCTCTCATATTTATCGCTTGCATGGGGTGCCCAACTGCATCATTTCGGACAGGGGTGTTCAGTTCACCTCCCTCTTCTGGAAAGAGTTTCTGAAGCGGATTGGCTCCGCCCAGGGGCTAAGCTCCTCCCACCACCCTCAGACTAATGGGGCTTGTGAAAGGACTAATTTGTACTGGAACAATATTTACGTTGTTTCATTAACTACCAGCAGGATGATTGGGTGGATTTGTTGCCTAATGATGAGGTGGCTTACAATAATTCCGTGCACAGCATCACTTGCTTTACCCCTTTTCGTGTGGTGTTCGGCCAGGATTTTGTACCCATTCCTGAGATTCCTTGCGAGCAGCCACAAGTGTCGTCGCTGTCCGAGTGGAATGATCGCCTTCGAGACATTTGGCCTTTGGCTCTCCAGACTCTGGATGCTGCGCACCGTGCTCATTAAAAACAGGCTGATAAGAAACGGACTAAGCCCTATGAGTACAAAGTTGGTGATCAAGTTTATTTATCCACTAGATTTCTTCAAACACCCCAGAAGTCGAAGAAATTGGGGCCCAAATATGTTGGCCCGTTTCCCATTGTCAAGATCATCAACCCTGTTTCTGTCCGACTTCAGTTGCCTAAGCATCTCCACCGAGTTTACCCTGTTTTTCACGTTAATCTCCTGAAGCCTCTCTGCACTTCTTCTTTGAGAACACCTTTCCCTCATCCACCCACTCCGCTTTTGATTGAGGGTGAGCAACATTTCTAGATCCGTGAGATTCTTTGGCTCTCGTAAACGGCGAAACCGTATTCAGTACCTGGTGGCTTGGAAGCACTTTCCCCCGTCTCACACTGAATGGGTTGACAGGTCCCATGTTCGAGCACCTCGTCTGCTCCACAAATTCTATTCTGCCTATCCTGACAAGCCCTGATTGACGGACAATCTCCTAATTTTTCCTTTCTTTTGTTTTTTTTCTCTCCCTTACCCTTTCTCTCTTTTATGTCTTGTTGTCTGTCCGTTTGTTTGTGTTCTTTTCGTTTCTGCAGGTCTGACCGCCCTTTTCTGGAGGTGGGGCGGATATCAGCCTCTGCTTTGCTGCTGCTTCAGCTGCCATTGTAACAGGGAGGGGGGGCATGTATTTGGGAGGGGAATCATGATGTGCTGGAGGAAGATTCTAGACGCTGACCTGACCATCTTACTGCGCATGTGGAGGAAGGGAGTTTCCCGCCAAGGTTAACTGTCCGGCATTCCATCCTGGTGATGTCTTTTGAAGTTATCTCCCACCTGACAGTTGGGTGCATTATAATTGGACTATGACTGGGGTGCCAAGGGGAGGGGATTGAATTATACATGATATTCTTCGCTTTTGCGCTTAATTAACCAGATTCAGCTTAGCTTTGCTAAGCTTTGATTTCAAACAAATGGAGTTGAGTGGTTTCTTTCCTGATTATTAAATGAAGTCACAGCTGACAGCTCCTCTGCAGAGAGGAGTCTCAGAGGAACAGTGTAATGCATAAATTGCATGCTGCCTTCTCACTGTACTTCTATAAGGAGCGCACTGAACATTTCCCTCCAGGTGATTCAAGAAAAAGCAACTTAGGACTGCTTTTCACATTTATAACTGTTGCAGCATCCCCCTAGTCATGTGATTAGAATTCAGACTGTTAGATTGAGTAATGGAAAGCCACACAAAGTGGTTATTTTTTGCTCAGTTTCAGTGGATTGGATGGCCGATTCGGACGCCCTGGCTTTGTCCAAGGCAATTGGTAGAGTGAGGTTAGATTTAGCGAGTAACCTCCTCTAAATTAATGTCCCACACACCACAAATTATGTGGTCAAGAATGAGTTCATCTAAGTCTCGGAACTTGCAGTACGCTGATTCGCCTTCCCGCTGGTTGCGAATGTTAAATTCATGCCGGCGAACGTGCTTGGATGGTTTGGGGGCGTAGTGGGTCCTCAGCGTCTGCTGGAGCATGGACCAAGCGACCGATTGTAGCGGCGTTGGTTCAGAGAGGTCTTTCGTTTTTTCAAACACTTCCCGGCCACAGTATCCCACAACGTATCTTTGATCTCACTGACTTTGTAGCTGAAGGGTTTGCAACTTGTTTACAGAAACTGATAAAGAGCCAAGGGCATGAATTATTTTCATGCGTGCCTTTGAGAACTATTTTGGCAGGGGGAAGAAAGAGGGGGGAAAAACCAGAACCCTTTTCCTTTGAAGAGCATAAAAGAACTTGTGTTCAAGTCAACCTAAAATAAAAAAATAAAAGAGGCCTGGAAGGCTAGAGTGGCAGTGGCTATTAGTTTTTTCTTTCTTTCTTTCCTTCCTCTTTTTTGGAAACATGGATCAATATGCAGATGAGGAAACCTTAAAATTCCAAAATGGAATTCAAAATCTATTGGAAGGATATGGGAGAATTGGGAAGAAGTTGGAAAGACTAGTCTTCCTCAAAGCAAAAGATGAAGGCGTTGGAGCCCCCAAAATTAAAAGGGAGAATGAAGACATAGAAGATAAAGACAATAGATGAATTTAT
Source organism: Thamnophis elegans (assembly GCF_009769535.1). Lineage (NCBI taxonomy): Eukaryota > Metazoa > Chordata > Lepidosauria > Squamata > Natricidae > Thamnophis > Thamnophis elegans. The sequence continues at coordinate 32,477,297 of NC_045552.1, forward strand.
TAATGGAGCAAATGTGGGTGAAAGTGGAAAGAAGGGAATATGGAAAAGAGAATTCGACGAATTGGAGCCCTACCCCAGATTCCAAGATACAGAAGAAAAAAAATGGTAATGATGATGGATTTAAGAAGAGAAATGTTTTCAGAAGCACGATTGGCAACCAAAGCTGATTTTAATAACAGCTGGAGGGCAACGAGATTACCTGAGAGATCCTTCAAGCAACAAAGTGCAGAAAGAAGTCTATAAAAACCTTATAAAGGAGATAAAAAGAAGACTGACACCACAATTGGCAAGAGAGATAAGACTGTTTTGTTATTGGAAAGATACAGGTTGACAATGAAAGTTGATAAAAAATTAGTTGATTTTGGGGATCAATAAGTAGGAATTTAGTAATTCTTAGATTGTTTAAATTGTTATTAAATGTTTATTCGTTAACAAATAATTAACTATAATAACAATAATGAAATGATAATGGATACAACTTAATGATATATATATGTACTGGCAAACTAGTAACAGAAATTTGGATATAAATTGCAAATTGCGATCTGGGAAAAAAACCTATAAATTTTATTAACAAATTTTTATTTAGATCTTGTCATAAAGATGTAAAGTTTTTTTGGGGGGGTCTGACGAGAGGAGATGGGACATAAATAGTAAATGATTTTAGCCAATTATAATAATAACAAGCAAATGTCAATGGATATTGTTTAATAATATATAAATACTATGGTATTGGCAAAAGTAACTTGGATACAAATTTTAAACAGCGAGTTGGGGGGGGGAAAGGGAGAAAAAGGTTTAGAAACTTTATTAATTGACTTTTACTTAAAAGATGTTATAAAGGTATAATGTTATTGGAGGATTTTTTGAAATAGCTAATGAATGCCATTATGTGGTTGTGTTTTTAAGTATGAATGATTTGAGGTAAAAGCACATTCAAATAATTGTACTCAAATGAGAATTGTGGTACATTGATAGTAAGATATACAAAGATTTTTGATTTAAAGTATAATCTAATATGAACTATAAGCAATGACTGTGGAAGAAATGGATGAAAGTTATCTGTAACCAATCGACACGCTTTCTACAAGATGTAATGAAGGATGACTCTTTTTTGTGTTTTTGTTCAATTAAAATTAAAAAAAAACTTTTCGAAAAAAATGGTTGCTCGAAGGAGCGCTGAGCTCTGGGCTGGATGTACTTGCTGGATTGCTACGCTCTTTTTGGTTTGCCTAGTTGCCTTCCAATCCCACCTTCGTCGCCAGTGTTAGATCGGATAATGGAAAGGCACACAAGGCAACAACAGCTCTTTATTAAAGTACAACAAGTAAGAACAATCCAGTGAAGGTCGAGTCTGACAGCAGCCCTTTTATAGGGAGCTGTCAGACCCTTCAACCAATGAGATTAAATCTCTGTTCCCACCGGAACAGAGAACCTTGGTGGAAACCACTGTAGTTGAAGCAAGTATCTAACACAGACACTTGGCAACTGATTCCTATTTATGAAGGTTGCAATGTCCCAGGACTTTGCTTGCAGAGGAGTACAGTTGCACAATAAGCAAAAAATGCGCAATCACATTTCCTCACATACAACGAGGAAAAAGTAGAAGACAGTAGAAAAATCTAATGTGGGTAAATTAAAAGCAAAAATTGCATTGTAGGAAATGGAAAGAAGGACTCCAAAAAGCTCAAATCGGTAGTTGGAATCAAAAAGGAATATTGGGAAAGCTGAGATTCAGAATGAGTTGAAATTGGCAAAGGAGGCCAAGTGTCAGCTTCTGCCTCGCTATTGCTTCAGCTGCCATGAAACGGGGAGGGAGGGCTGGTATTTGGGAGGAGTTAATTGATGGGCTGGAGGAAGGTTCTAGGTTGTTCGAGTTGTTCGGATGGCGCATGCGTGAGAACTTCCCGCTTAGACTAATGGCCTCGACATTCCATCTTTGTGATGTCTGTTTGAAGTTATCTCACACCTGACACTTGAAGGACTTATGATTGGCCTGATGCTATGATCTTAAGGGGTGGGGAATGGGCTATTCTATATATCAATTGCTTTCGCGCCTAATTAAGTAGACTTTGCTTCGCAACTGCTTGCTTACCATTTATAATTAGTAAAAGTACTTTGGATTTCCAATCCATGGAGTCTCTTAGTCTTTCTTTCCTAATTATGTAATGGAGTGACGCTGACAAGAAGCAAAGTCTACAAAACCCTTTCCAGGAGATTTACGTCTACCGTGAAGGGAGGAATGTCTTCACCGATCAGGGAAGAGGAGGGGGCCGCTGGCGGTGTGGATACCAGCGGAGCAGGGCCTCCCGAACTTTCGCTTCACGAGCCCGCACCTCCCGACCTCTCACTGCACGAAGATTTATTTCAACTGCAAATTTCCAGCCAGCCTGACCCTCCCCCCCCCCGATGGTCTACTTCGGTGGGACAAAGAGAGGAAGAGACAAGCTGGAATGCTGGAATCACCCAAAGGCAACCTCGACAACCAACGCTGGAGACGGGAGCTGTGAGAAAACCCCAGAGGAGTGAATTACCTGATTATTGGAGTCAAAGGTACTTTGGGGAAAGGAGTGGGGAGGATGAAAGAGACTGGAGGAGCTGGCAGCAACAGGGAGCCATGAGAAAACCCCAGAGGAGTGAATTACCTGATTATTGGGGTCAAAGGTACTTTGGGGAAGGAAGTGGGGAGGATGAAAGAGACTGGAGGAGCTGGCAGCAACAATATCCACGCGCGCCGTCACCCCCTCCCCCTCGGCCTGCTTCACCCTCTGTGGCTAGAGGTTTTGCTGGACCCGGGGGCCCACCTCCCCGAAGACACCGGATGGCTAAAATCCCTCCCCTGCCTGTGCGATACAATGGTGATTCTGCTACTCTGGGCTCCTTTATTATGCAGGTTTTTAATTACATGGAAATCTATGTCCGTGATTTTGAGACTGATGGCATGAGGGTCAGAATGATTCTCTTATCTTTGGACGGTGAAGCCGCCAAGTGGTCCACGGCTTTACATATGTCTGGTTCCCCCCTCTTGGGGAATTTCAACCGATTTATGGAGGCCTTCCGCCAACGCTTTGATGACCCTTTGACGGAGAAGCGGAGTAAATTGAAATTTATAACCCTCGAGCAGGACGATAGACCTGTCGCCCAATACATCCAGGAATTTCAGTGTCTGTCGCAATACATGAGAGGCTGGGGGGAGGACGCCCTTCTGGACAAATTTGCTTCAGGATTAGATGAAGACGTTTATCAGCAATGTGTCAATCGTAACCTGCCCAGACGTTTAATCATTTGGTTTGAACACGCTGCGGATGCGGAACTCGACTTAACCAGGCTCCGTTATGCTAAAGAGGAAAGAAAGAAGCGTAAGGAACGAGCTGCTAAGTCAACCCCCCCTCCAGCCACGAAATCGATCTTCAAACGACGGGGGGAAGGGAGGGGACCACCTTCAGGCCTCTCCAGACCTTTAACATGCTTCCGTTGCGGAAAGTTAGGGCACACCGCCCCCGACTGTCGTGCTAAACTGCCCATCTCTGCTCAACCCCCTCCCAAACGTGAGGAAAAGTCTGGCAGAGCCTCCGAGAAGAAGAAGGAAGCTGCTTTCGCTGTGGACTCCAAGCCCCCCCGTTTCGCCCAGGCGTTGGAGGGAGACGCGAACGTTAACTCCTCTTCTTCTGAGGACTCCGAGGACGACACATCGCCTCACTGGGTGAGTTCAAACAAAGGGCCCCTGCTAATCCCCATAGAGTTAAGAGTACCCCCTGAAGGACAACCAGCCACCCTTCAGGCATTGCTCGATTCGGGCTGTTCCCGGTCCATGATCAATCCAGCCATGGTGGAAAAATTGGGCCTCAAATTGCGCACTTTGAAAACCCCGATTGTGTTTTGCCAAATAGATGGATCTATTGCAAGGGGGGGGGGCGCCCATTTCTTTACGGAGCCTTTGGAGATGAAGATGGGTTCCCATACTGAACTAATTTCCTTTGTGGTTGCGCCTGGCATGGACAGACCGCTAATTTTGGGCATACCGTGGCTCCGGAAGTGGAACCCTCACATAAATTGGCGGACGGGCCGCTTACGCGTTCGCTCGAAGGAGCCTCCAGTGGGGGAGGGCTCTCCGGAGCAACCTATGACTGACACTCCTGAAGTGGCCGCTAGAGGGCAGGAGAGGATTGCAGGAGAAGAGAAAATTCCTAAAGAGTATTGGGATCTTAAAGAGGTTTTCAGCGAAAGATCTTCAGACAAACTGCCCCCCCACAGGCCTACTGACTGCTCCATAGACATTTTACCCGGGGTTAAACTGCCAAAACCCCAAATTTACTCCATGTCACCCAGGGAAATGGAGGAAATGCGTTCTTTCATTGACAAAAATTTGAAACGTGGTTTCATTGAATCGGCTCGACCCAAAGTAGCTGCCCCTGTACTTTTTCGTGAAAAAAAAGATGGCTCTCTTCGATTATGCTGCAATTTTAAAAACCTTAACGCTGTATCAACTCAGAATCTCTACCCACTCCCGTTGATGAAAGACATGTTGGCCCAGCTAGGGAAGGGCCGCATTTTTTACTAAATTGGACCTTCGGGAAGCTTACTATAGGGTCCGCATAAAGGAAGGAGACGAATGGAAGACTGCTTTCAACTGCCCTCTTGGTTGCTTCCAGTTCCGGGTCATGCCTTTTGGCCTGCAGGGGGCTCCTGCAGTTTTCATGCAACTAATCAATGAAATCTTGCACGATCACCTCTACAAAGGAGTTATCGTATATTTGGATGATATCCTTATCTATACTCGCACATATGACCAACACGTCGCTCTTGTGCGCACTGTTTTGAAAAAACTCCGTGCCGCTGACCTTTATGCCAAATTGTCTAAGTGTGAGTTTCACCAAACTAAAATTGACTATCTTGGGTATCGCATCTCACCAGACGGCATTGAAATGGACCCTGAGAAGGTGAGGGCGGTCACTGAATGGGACGCACCCAAAACTCGTAAACAGTTACAAAATTTTTTGGGTTTCGCCAATTTCTACCGTCAATTCATTCCCTCTTTTGCTAAAATTGCTCTTCCTATAACTAATTTGCTCAAGACGAAGGGAGACCCGAAACCTAAACCTAATAAGCCTCTAGACTGGAACATGGAATGCCAGGCGGCATTCGAAAAACTTAAACGCCTTTTTGCCGCTGAGCCAGTGCTTAAGCATCCTGACCTAGACCGGCCTTTCGTCGTCCAGGCTGATGCCAGCGATGTCGCCGTGGGGGCCATTCTGCTGCAAGCCAATGACCAAGGTAACCTGCAGCCTTGTGCGTACACCTCCCGAAAGCTCACTGACACGGAGAGACGTTGGGCGGTTTGGGAAAAAGAGGCTTTTGCGGTCCGTTGGGCCCTAGCTACATGGCGCCATTTCCTAGAGGGCGCCAAACACCCGTTTGAGGTGTGGACTGACCACAAGAACTTGGAAGCGTTGCGAACGCCGCGTCGTCTATCCCCCAAACAAATGCGATGGGCCCAATATTTCAACCATTTCAATTTCACACTTAAGTATATCCCGGGAGGAAAAAACTTCATGGCGGATGCCTTGTCCAGATTACCTCAATATAATTGCTCTAAACTGAGTATCGTCCAGCCGCTCCTAGCAGCTCCAGTAGTCACGCGCCAACAGACCCGAGCAAAGAAGGAGGTGCCTCACGATCTACTTTCTGACCTCAAACAAGCTCTTCCTCACGACGACTGGTTCCTGAACCATCAGGACGAGTGCACTATCAGAGACGATCTGCCGTGGATTGGCGCTAAATTATGCATCCCCGCGTCCCTACGTCTCGTGGTCCTCCGTCGCGCACATGACTCCAGATTGGCGGGTCATTTTGGATTCGTCAAAACTTTGCATCTAGTGAAGAGACAATTCTGGTGGCCCTCTTTAAAAAAGGACATTGAACTTTATGTGGCCAGTTGCCCAGTTTGTGCTGCCGCCAAAAGACCACCAGGGAAACCACAAGGACTGCTCCAGTCTGTCGCTCGGCCGGTTGCCCCTTGGAAGGAGATTTCTATGGACTTTATTGTTGAGCTCCCCGAAAGCCAGGGGCATACTGTCATATGGGTGGTCACGGACTTGTTTTCCAAGCAAGTTCATTTCGTGCCTTGCCACAAAATTCCTTCCGCTAAGGCATTGGCTAAACTGTTCATTTCCCACATTTACCGTTTGCATGGAGTGCCCAACCGTATTATCTCCGATCGTGGTGTCCAATTTACATCTAATTTTTGGAAGGAATTTCTCAAACGCATTGGCTCCACCCAGGGCCTTAGCTCCGCCTACCATCCTCAGACTAATGGCGGCTGTGAACGTACTAATTCCGTGCTTGAGCAATATTTACGTTGTTTCATCAATTATCAACAGGACGACTGGGTAGACTTGTTACCACATGCTGAGGTGGCCTACAACAACTTGGTTCATTCCAGCACGGGTTTCACCCCTTTTCGGGTCGTTTACGGTCAGGATTTTGTCCCTATTCCTGAATTGCCTCGGGACCAACCGCAAGTTCCTTCAATTGCGGACTGGAGTGAGCGTCTCAGTCGAATTTGGCCACTGACCCTCTCCACTTTGGACGCTGCACATAAGGCCCATAAGAAACAAGCAGATAAAAAGCGCTCTCAGCCCTATGAATACCGGACTGGAGATTTGGTGTATTTATCCACAAAATTCCTGCACACTACGCAGAAGTCTAAGAAGTTGGGACCAAAATATGTTGGCCCCTTCCCCATTGTGAAGGTCATCAATCCTGTTTCTGTTCGTTTACAATTACCAAAACACCTCAACCGAATCCACCCGGTGTTCCACATTAACCTCATCAAACCTGTTCGGGTCTCCCACTTACGTCCCCCTGATGACCCTCCGCCTGCTCCGTTACTAGTTGATGGGGAACGTCATTTCGAAGTTCGTGAAATTCTTGAAACAAACTACCTCAAGTTTTTCTTGAGTTGTTTAAGCAGTTTGGCCAGCGAAGGGCTTGCCTTCACTCATATGCTCAAGTTTGATCTGTCAAGAAAGCTTTGATTTGGTATCTTGCACTGTGGAGAGAACTAAGCATAGTGACCTAAAGGTGTGAACATCTGCCAAATTTGGGGGGAAAGCACAGCTGTCAATTTCATTTAAAATCATTTCAACCATAGCTTGAACCAGTGGTGGGCTCTGGATCCCATTGCAACTAGTACGTCCTTACCTCTTCCGATGCCTCTACGACACTCCAGCTGCTTGGTGGAGTGTTGCACAGGTGCTGTGCGCGGAAGCACTGAAGAGCTCAAATACAGGTAAGGAGCTCGGGTGGGGGGGGGCCCTCCGGAGCACCGTACCAGAACAGTACCCAGTGCTCCGAGCAGGCACCAGTACACCCGTACTGGGGCATACCTCCTGCAACCCACACTGGCTTGAACTATAGAATTAAAAGTTGGTTACTGAATGTAAGAAAAGCAGTCTATGATGGAAATAAAGCATGTGTAAAGTATAATGCACTCTGATAACAGCTCAACGTTGAACACATTGAAAGGTGTTTGGACTGTGGATGGGAATGTCCATCTACTTTCCTATCCAAAGAATGCTGTGTTATGGTTTGAGAACCTGATTAATTCTAGGATCAGTTACATGATCAGAGCCATGGGTGCAGTGCAGTATTGCAGGCTACTTTTGCTGACTGCCGGCTGACTGCAATTTGGCAATGCAAATCTCACCAGGCTCAAGGTTGATTCAGCCTTCCATCCTTCCAAGGTCGGTAAAATGAGGACCCAAATTGCTGACTCTTTAAACCACTTAGAGAAGGCACTGTGAAGCGGTATATAAGTCTAAGTGCTATTGCTATGACAAAATAAGGAGCATGAGGGATCTATATGCCTTAGCAGAGTGTCTACCAAAGACAGGAAAGCAAGCAGACAAATGTTAAGAAATGCAAAAGCTGAAGGAAAAGTAAGATTTTACATTTAGGCAAGAAAAATCATTGCACAGCAGTGGTGGGTTGCAGGTGGTACGCCCCAGTATGAGCATACCGGTGTCTGCCTGGAGCACCAGGTACCGTTCCGGTACAGTGTTCTGGAGGGCCCACCTGCCCGCCTGAGCTCCTTTTGAGCTCTTTGGCGCTTCCGCACACTTGCACGAGCAGCTGGAACATCGCAGAGGCTTGAGGAGGCGTCACAAGAAGTAAGGATGCATGCACTTGCTGCATGCGTTCATGTGGTGGACACTGGACCCCGTTGCAACTGTACCGGTTGCAATGGGATCCAGAACCCACCGCTGCTGCACAGGTGTAGAATAGGTGGCACCTGCTCCATAGCAACAACTGTGACAGGGATTTAGGAGTCCTAGTGGACAACCACTTAAGTATGAGCCAGCAGTGTGCTGCAACTGCTCCCAAAACCAACGCAGTCCTAGGCAGCATTGACAGAAGAAGAGTATCAAGATTATAGAGCTGTGGGGGTGCAGTAGTTAGAATGCAGTACTGAAAGCTATTTCTGCTGACTGTCGGCTGCCAGCAGTTTGGCAGTTCAATTCTCATTGGCTCAAGGTTGGCTCAGTCTTTCATCCTTCTGAGGTTGGGAAAATGAGGACCCAGATTGTTGGGGGCAAGATGCTGACTCTGTAAACCACTTACAGAAGACTCTGAAGCATTGTGAAACAGTATATACCAGTAAGTCTAAATGCTATTGCTATCATGTGAAGTGTTAATGCTCCTTTATACTGCACTGGTAAGACCATACTTGGAATACTGAGTTCAGTTTTGATCACCATGACAAAAAAATGTTGAGACTCTAGAAAGAGTGCACAGAAGAACAATAAAGATGATTAGGGGACTGGAGGCTAAAGACTCAAAAGCTTTGTTATTGTTTTGTGTCAGAAACCCCCAGTTAAACTACCTAGAATTGCAGTCCGTAATGTAATGAATGTGTTGGTGTAAAGTAAGTTTAAAAGAATAAAAGTATAACAGACTTGGAAGAGGTTTTGGAGGTCTTCTAGTCAATCTCCTGCTCAAGTAGGAGACCCTATTTCATTTCAGACAAATGATTATCCCATCTCTTCTTTAAATGATGCAATGATGGAGTACCTATAACTTATGAAAGCAAGCCATTCCACTGGTTAATTATTTCTCCTTAGTTATAGGTTGGTTCTCTCCTTGACTAGCTTCTATCCATTGCTTCTTGTCTTGCCTTCTGATGCTTTGGAAAATAGGTTGACACCCTTCTTCTTTGCAGCAGTCCCTCAAAACTTGGAACAATGCTATCATGTCACCCCTAATCCTTCTTTTCACTAGACTAGACCATATCCAATTTCTGCAACTGTTCTTCATATCTTTTAGCACCAAGATTTTGAAGAGGCAAATTAAAAAAAAGTTTTTACTCTCTGCAGACCTCCCAAAAATGGGCCAATTTTTTGTCAAAAAAGGGCATGAATAGCCTTTCGGAGGCTTATAGAGTGCTCTTGGGGGGGGGGGCAAAAACGAGCAAAAAATAACCACTTTTTGCTCATTTCTGCCCTCCCCAGCCCCCAAGAACACTCTGGAAGCCTACTAAAGGCTATGCATGGCCATTTTTGCAAAGAGGGCGGGGTTTTAGGAGGCCAAAAATGCTGTTTTCAGTGTATAAGACACACCCAGATTTTCACCCTCTTTTTTGAGGGAAAAAGGTGTGTTTTGTTGAATGTTTTTAAAAATCTTTTAACAATGAGAACAATTAAACAGTGGAACAGCTTGTTTTCAGAAGTTGTGGGTGCTTCATCAGTGGAGGTCTTGTAAGAAGAGACTGGACAGCCTCTTGTCTGAAATAGTATGGGCCTGGGACAGGCGTTGCCCTGTCAGCTGGCCAGGGTGCGCGCCTTTTTTAAAGCCATTTTTCACCCTCCCCATGCTCCAGAGGCTTTATAGGAGCCTGGGGAGGGCAAAAAGAGCCTCCCCCACCCCGAGGCCCTCCAGAGGCTTCAGGAGCTTCCCTGAAGCCTCCGGAGGGTGGGGGAGACTGTTTTCGCCCTTCCCAGACTCCTATAAAGCCTCTGGAGCCTGGGGAGGGCGAAAAAAGCATGCAAAAAATGGGGGGAGCACCTCTCAGGCGTGCATGCACACTGGGAGGTTTGTGCGTTGCATTAGGGGTGCAGCACGCCCGCGCACGACCCCCCCTGCGCTCCCCCTCCTTATGGCACGCGAGCCAAAAAAGGTTCGCCATTGCTGGTATAGGCTCTCCTGATGAAATTCAGCAGGTTCTGATAGGTTCTGGAGAACCGGTAGCGGAATTTTGAGTAGTTCGGAGAACTGGCAAATACCTCTCGCTGGCCCCAGAGTGGGGGTGGGAATGGAGATTTTGCAATATTCTTCCTCCAGGAATGGGGAGGGAATGTGGATTTTGCAGTATCTTCCCCTGCCACACCCACCAAACCAGTAGTAAAAAAAAAAATGAATTTTGCCACTGGTCTCCTGCTTAAGCAGGGGTTGGACTAGAACAGTGTTTTTCAACCTTTTTTGTGCAAAGGCACACTTTTTTCATGAAAAAAATCACGAGGCACACCACCATTAGAAAATGTTAAAAAAATGTAACTTTGTGCCTATATTGACTATATATAAAGTAATTCTCCCACGGCACACCTTACACTATGTCACGGCACACTAGTGTGCCGCGGCACAGTGGTTGAAAAACACTGGACTAGAAGACCTCCTTGGTCCCTTCCAGCTCTATTCTGATTGATTGTTTTTAATCACTTTGCTTACACTTCTCTGAGCAAGGATCCGACTAGAATATAATGCTATACTTTCAATTTGTACAATACATTGGATTGTAAATTAAGGTCAAACACTGAACCTGGGCAAAAATGTGGTTGGATGGTTTTTCACTCTGCATTTTGCGAATAGTAATGAAGGAGCCTAATAATCAAAGCAATATTTGCTGTTTCTTTCTAATACGATGAATTGAGCTTTTGTTATTGGCTCCTACTTATATTATTGAATACTGTAAGAAATTAGTTCTTAGGAATTAATTGTAGCTTAGTAAATTGTATCCTTGATACTGGTAAGCATTAGTACAGACTTTGTCAGCCATTCTAAGATATGGGGAAAAACACAGAAAGACGGAAAAATAAACCACTTTCAAGTATTAGAACCGGGACTGGCCCTTGGATCTCGGCTCGACAGCGGCTCCGCGCTCGAGGCGATGGGAGGGGGGAGGGGCTCCTTCACCCAGAACAGGGTGAGAGAGGGAACACCCCACGCAGGTACAGCGCCTCCTGATGGCGAGAGTCGCCAATAGGAAGCCATTGGGAGGCGGGGTCAGGGCCCGGGCCGGAAGCATGGCGTCACGACGGGCTGGCCGGAAGCGGAAGCGCGGCGGTCTGCGGAGACGCTGGTGGTGGTGGAGAAAACGGCGGTGGCGGAAGACGACCCAGCATCATGGCGGCGGCTCCGCCCGGGCCTGACCCGGCGCTGAGGGCACCCGGTGAGGCCACGGCCTCTGTAGGCGGTGCCGGCTGATTCAGCGCTGCTGCTGCTGTTGCTGTTGCCGGGCCTTCGTAGTCGGCGGGCGAAATGCGGCGGTGTGGCCGACGAGCCGGCTCTCCGAACTGCCGGGGGCGGAGGGCCGGTCATACGGGTCTCGGGAGTAAACCGCGACCGGAAGTTGGTTTCTGGGTGATCGGGGCCTGTCTCGTTCACGGTTTTTCCCTTTCCTTCTTTGCAGGCAACTCGCACTGTCTTCCTCCTGTGGCCGTCCCTGAACTCCACTGAGCCATGGGGGAGAACAGCCCACAGAATGTCATCTACTACGAGGTGGAGGAAGATGACTTGGCTCGAGATGACAAACTGATAAGATTTGATGACCAGAATGGCCTGGCTTCACCTTCCTCCGGGACAGTCTATGACAGGACGACCGTCCTCATTGAGCAAGACCAGGAGCCATTGGAGGAGGAGGAGGAGGAAGACGAGGAAGAGGAAGGGCAAAGCAGGCTTCTTCTGCCTTTCTTACAGGATGATAGATTCCACTTGATGGCCGATCATGAAGGCATTTCACAGGGCTATGTGCAGCATATTATTTCACCAGATCAGATCCATTTGACTATCAATCCTGGCTCAACTCCCATGCCGCGGAACATTGAGGGGGCTACCCTCACTTTGCAGTCAGAGTGCCCTGAAACCAAGCTTAAAGAAGTAAGTTGCCAGCTTAAATGCGACCCTCTTTCTGAAAGCCTTCTGGAATAAGTTCTTCATTGAAAGAATTTTGGCTCATGTTAAAAAGTTATTGATTGTCTTCTGGTTTATCTGAGAAAATGATTTTCTTTTGCATTTTAGGAGCTTAAAATATGCCAAAATACATAAGTTATGGTGCTTAAATTTCTAAACCAATTTTGTTTTTCTATGTTTTCATTTATTTCAGCCAGTGACTCTGGACAGCATATATCATAAAACAAATATATACACTATATTTAGTCATGAGTTAAACTATTGCCATAAATATTAATATAATCAAGAAACAGTGCCCTTTAACATACTCAGGACCCAGGCCTGGGCACACAACCAAGTTTTCACAACGTTATGGAAGGCCAGCAGGGTCATGGTCATCCCACTTTCTGAAGGAATGATATTCCAAAGGACAGGAAGAACCAGAAAAGGCACATCTAGTTTCCACCAGCCAATATTTCTTGGCTGATGGTCCCAATTGTAACATCTAAAAAGTCTACACACCCCATGTGTTTGAAATGTAAAAAAAAACTAGACCAAGATTAATTACTTCAGAATTTTTTTCACCTTTAATACATGTGAGCTGTGCAAATCAATTGAAAAACTGAAATAGTTTGGGGGGGAATATAATAGTACAGTAACATGATTACATAAGTGTACACAGCCTTAAACTAATACTTTGAAGCAGTATTTTGGGGTAGGTGTCTGTCAGTATCAGCTTTGCCTTGGGAAGTCCTTGTCAGATTTCCAATTGGATTTGTATCTGGGCTCTGGCTGGGCCATTCCAAAACTTTGATCTTCTGGTGAAATCATTCTTTTGTTGATTTGGAGATATTCTTGGGGTCGTGGTGTTGAAAGGTGACATTCATCCTCAGCATTTTAAGCAGAGGCCTGAAAGATTTGGGCCCAAATTGACGTATTTAGAACTGTTCATAATTCCCTCCACCTTGACTAAAGCCCCAGTTTCAGTTGAAGAAAAACAGGCCAAAAGCATGTTACCACCAACATGATTCACTGTGGGTGTAGTGTATTTTTGGCAATGCAGAGTGTTGTTTTTGTGCCAAACATAAATTTTGGAATTATACACAAAATTCCAACTTGGTCTTATTTGCCCATATGCTTTTGTAAAAAATGCAAAATGTAGCTGGGTTTGGATGTTTTTCTTTCTATGAGAAAAGCTTCTGTCTTGTCATCCTACCCTATAGCCCAGGCATATGAAGGATAAACTCTTGTCACATGTAGTAAACATTCAGTACTTGCCAGGCATTCCTGCAGCTCCTTTAATGTTGCTATAGGTCTCTTGGCAGCTTCTTGGACCAGTTTTTTTGTTTTTCCCCTCAATTTTGGAGGGACATCCAATTCTTGTTAATTCACTATTGTGTCAATTTTTTCCACTTGTTTGATAACTGTCTTCACTGTGTTCCATGGTATATGTTGCCTTGGAAATTTTTTTATACAGCTCCCCCAACTGAAACTTTCCAGCACTGAGATCCTTTTGATGGTTTGTAAGCTCTTTGCAGATGATGGCTTTTGCTGTAAGAAGCAACTAAATGTCAGAAAAATCCTACTAGAAAAGCTGAAATTTATATGGTTTGATCAGAGTCACCTTACTTGATGGCAGGTGTGTACTATTTACCATCAGTTTGAATTTGATTGGTTAATTCTGAACATAGCCACATCCCTACTTATAAGAGGGTGTGCACACTTAAGCAACCATGTTATTGGATGTTTTAATATTATTTTCCCCCAAAAGATTTCAATTTGTTTTTCAATTGAATTGTACAGTTTATATCTTATATTAAAGATAGAAAAAGATCTGAAGCAATTTATCTTCGTCTGATTTTTTTACCTTAAAATCCTGGCATTTTGTAGGTTTTTTATATCTACTCCAATATATTTTTAAATTGCTCCAAAATGCTCAGTCGCATTTTATAAAAAAGACAGAGAGAGGCTTAAAAAGGGTTATAGGAATGTTTTCCTGATCAGTCAGATAACCTTGCTGTCTCTAAATTCTGTTCGTGATTATTGACATATGGGCTTAGGAATTTTCAGTACTAAAATTAAGAGAAAGGATCCAGTGATTGAGATAAGGAATTATGTTTAATAAATTTTTACATCTTTGAACTTTCAGTTGTTTTAAAATTGTAAATTCAGAGAGCAGTTCTCAGCTTCAGGTTTTTGATTCAGTGAGAAGTTTAAAATAAAGTATTTCTTTTGCAGTTTCACAATGGGGTACTTGTCAAGCATTCAAAATTTCTTTCAAGCAAAATCTCATCGTCACATGATTTAAAAGTGATGATAATACTCAGAAGTTAGAAGTACAGGTGGCCCTTAACTTCAGCCACTTGGTGACTGATGTTTTGGTTGATGGCTGCCTCTCCAGCTCATGTGACTTGCATGCCAGGTACTAAGCAACTGTTGCACTTATGGCATTTAGCAGCATCCCACATGTGACCATAAAGAGAAAATTCTGCCTGTCTTACCCAAGTGAGTAGAAAGTGCCTGTTTGAATGTCTCAAACATCCTCTAGGAAGGGGCATAGAGGAAACAGTCCTGCTAGCTGCTTCTCTGTTTTGAAACAACTTGCTCCCACTCTATTGACCTTCCAGGGAATACATAAGATCTGGCTTGTCTGGAAGACTTCGATAAAAGCTGTCCCATCTCTGCATTGAGATTTTATGCATACAGAGTGAGGCATAAATGCAATCATTCAGAAGATTTCATATTGCATAGAAAAGGAAGCAAAAGTAAAGCTAGTTTTGTATACTGCATTCTCAGTATACGTATTACACTTCCTCCAAATCCTTCACTGCAAACCCTGTTAAAGTTTTTCCTTTAATTTAGCTATGGGAAGCAAGAGTAACTGGGATTTTTAGTAAGAGCTTGTCGTACAATTATCTGGACTGGGAGACAGGATCTGGTCTTTACATAAAGGAGATTAGGTATGTTGAAGATATGACTGGAGGGATAAACTCTGGTAGTTCCAGTCCACCCAGGGCATCCATTTTGAAAATATGTGATGTGAGGATAGAACCCAGTGTCATTTTTCACTGTATTTTGAAGCTTCCACGAAATGCTCTCAATATCTGAGCTACGCCTATCCTTCATATCTATGCAGCAAACTTTTGTATTGTAGTGGATTGCTAACTGAAGGAAAGCCTCTTCAAAGAAATCTGTGTAGAGGACATAGACTTTGTCCATTGTTGATAAGAGATTTTCCCCAAGGAAACCTTAACTATATTTTATGAATGTATTTGTATATGTATTCTTTGGGCTACAATATCAGCTACGAACAAATCACTTTTACTGAGTACAGTAAAGCCTAATTATAGTTTCCTGTAGACCTTCTGCATCGTTACAGTAATGTCAAGTTCATGTGTCCTCTATTCATCCCCATAAGTAGACTTTTTAAAAAATTTCTAAGAAGTCTGGAGTGAGTCTCATTTTCACTATGCAATTGGCTGAAACATATTTATAAGGGGTAAATGGTTATTCATATGCAGTATTATGATACAACATTTACATTGTAATTGGTGTTTGATGATTCATGACATTCATTATTTTTATATTATATTGATGCTGTTAAAATGTCAGTTGCATTAACTGAAGACATTTAGGATAGCTCTCAAGTGAAGTGATACATTTCTTAAAGTTGCATAAAATAACCTACAAGGAAAAGCTGGGGAGCCTATTTTAGCATAGAGCTCACATTTAGCTATATTTTTCTTGCCTGCTCTTCTGAATCTAAAAGTCCTTATTGTGTCCCCTAATCCACAAGCAAAGGGCAGGGTCATGGGACTGTATGGACACGAACAAAGAAGTATCTCCTTTGATTCTAATCAGAGCTAGCCGCTATATTTGCATAACATGGAAACAGTGCTGCTTTTGCTGCCTCCTGAACTCAAACATTTATTTTCTCTTCTAGTAGCTCTGTGAAATGGATTGGGCCATTATTGATTTGAATTATGCTTGTTTCTCTGACAGGTGAAGCGCTACCAGTGCACATTTGAGGGCTGCCCTCGTACCTACAGCACTGCAGGCAACCTGCGCACTCACCAAAAGACCCACCGTGGGGAGTACACCTTTGTGTGCAATCAGGAGGGGTGTGGGAAGGCCTTTCTGACATCCTACAGCCTGAAAATCCATGTCCGGGTGCACACCAAGGAGAAGCCCTTTGAGTGTGATGTTCAAGGTTGTGAAAAAGCCTTCAATACACTGTACAGGTAAGAGGATGAATTTTGGAAATCTCATATTCATCAGGAGAAATTACTGCTTACACATGGAGAGACCGAGAGAGAAATGGGTATTCCTGGTTGAATTGACTAATGCACTGATGAAATATATTTTACTCTGCCCTATGCCCACTCCCCAGATCTCTCACATCAGTGTTTGTGGCTCTTGCAGAATGTATAGCTGATGTACATCATCCACACAATATCTTCCTCTAAAATGTTGGCTTTGATGGGTGTTTTCAGTGTGCAGAACCTTGGCCCAATTCTGTAATCATGTCAGATGGGCCTTGCTCTTTCACTGCAGGGCATGTCTTGGAGCAGAAGAGACATTCTCCAACCCCCTTCTTCTTTAGGTTAAAAGCCCATCAGAGGCTTCATACGGGGAAAACATTTAACTGTGAGTCAGAAGGATGCAGCAAGTACTTTACAACCCTCAGTGATCTGCGGAAACACATTCGGACTCACACTGGAGAGAAGCCATTCAGGTAAGTTGTCTGGTTGCTGCATCTATCCTGGACCGTTTTCAAGGGTTTTAAAAAGGCAGTGTACCTTTCTGCTGGGACTTTTTGGAAGCAGTTTATTCACTGAGGCCTATAATGTGTAAATTCCCAAACACCCCTCTGTACCCCTCTGGCAAATGTTCAGTTGTCTGGCAAAGTGCACAGATTCATTTGTTCAGTGTCTCTCAACATTAACTAGTTTGCCATACAAAACAAGTAGTTTTACCCCTATTAATTGTGCAGGTGGGGAAGATCAGCTTGATGCAGAGATGTCCCCACAGAGGCAGCACGCCCATTGTATTTTGGGGGTTCGGGCATGTGCTTGAGCTTTAGGCATTCGGTTTGGAAAAGGGTAGCCATCACTATTTTAGGCTAATAGAAATGTCAGTAGCTGGAGCCACATACCCATATGTCCTCAGGTTGCCCTCTAAATAGTCCATAATAGGTGCATACCATCAAGAGGGTCTCATGTGATCTCAACTAAGGAGTTGATGCCTGTGGAAGAAGGCACTCAGACCAATGTTCCCTCTAATTTTTTTTCAGTGTGAGCAGAAAAGTATAGTGTTTGAGCGGCATATTTTCATGCCTGAGCACCTGAATTTTTTTCACAGATGTCACCTAAGATAACAACGAAATCAGTATTATTTGAAACTCAAAGTTATGTTTATTCAAGGTACCCGCTTAATTAAAAGTGTTATATAATATCAGTATCACTTAACAACGGTCCTGCTTAGCAACCAAAATGTTGGCTCAGAAACTCTGGCATTGAAGCATGCAAGTGTTAAAGCTGTCAAGTTACAAGACCCTTGCACCCCTAACCCTTTAGGAAAAAAAAACCCAGGGGGTCTTCAAACCTGACAGCTTTAAGATTTGTGGACTTCAACTCCCAGAATTCCTCCTCCAGTCATGTTGGCTCAGGAACTCTGGCATTGAAGCATGCAAGTGTTAAAGCTGTCAAGTTACAAGACCCTTGCACCCCTAACCCTTTAGGAAAAAAAAACCCAGGGGGTCTTCAAACCTGACAGCTTTAAGATTTGTGGACTTCAACTCCCAGAATTCCTCCTCCAGTCATGTTGGCTCAGGAACTCTGGCATTGAAGCATGCAAGTGTTAAAGCTGTCAAGTTACAAGACCCTTGCACCCCTAACCCTTTAGGAAAAAAACCCCAGGGGTCTTCAAACCTGAGAGCTTTAAGATTTGTGGACTTCAGCTCCCAGAATTCCTCCTCCAGTCATGTTGGCTCAGGAACTCTGGCATTGAAGCATGCAAGTCTTAAAGCTGTCAAGTTACAAGACCCTTGCACCCCTAACCCTTTAGGAAAAAAAAACCCCAGGGGTCTTCAAACCTGACAGCTTTAAGCCTTGTGGACTTCAACTCCCAGAATTCCTCCTCCAGTCATGTTGGCTCAGGAACTCTGGCATTGAAGCATGCAAGTCTTAAAGCTGTCAAATTACAAGACCTTTGCACACCCTTTAGGAAAAAAAACCCCCAGGGGTCTTCAAACCTGACAGCTTTAAGCCTTGTGGACTTCAACTCCGAGAATTCCTCCACCAGTCATGTTGCAGCAACGTCATCTGCGTGGATCTGCTCCATCTTTGATTTTTTTCACAGGGGGCAGGGCTGCCGCTGAAGATGTCAACGAGGCCCCGCCGCCACTAGAATAGCTGCTGCCGCCTCCTCCTCCTCCTCCAACAGCACCAACATATTTGCTGCCCAGCGCTGCAGCCGAGGTGAAGCCTTCAAAGCTCCCGCAGGCGCCCCCGCCCATGGCAGCAGCAGCGGTGCCTCCCCCTCCGCTCGGAGCACCTCAGCTGGGCTCTGGGTTACCCCTGCCGCCGCCTCCACTGTGCTTTTGAGAAGCCATGAGGCTTTTTTTCCTGCTCCTGCCCCCTCCGCCGCCTTCCTACTAGCTCCTGCGGCCAAATGGCTCCTCAAAAGCACGGCAGAGGAGGAAGGGGGAGGGATAACGCGGGGGAGGCACGCAGAGCACCTGAGCTGGCCCCCGCGTTATCCCTCCCCCTTCCTCCTCCGCCGTGCTTTTGAGGAGCCATTTGGCCGCGGGAGCTAGTAGGAAGGCGGCGAAGGGGGCGGGAGCAGGAAAAAAAGCCTCATGGCTTCTCAAAAGCACAGTGGAGGCGGCGGCAGGGGTAACCCAGAGCCCAGCTGAGGTGCTCCGAGCGGAGGGGGAGGCACCGCCGCCGCTGCCATGGGTGAGGGCGCCTGCGGGAGCTTTGGAGGCTTCACCTCGGCTGCAGCGTTGGCGGCAAATCCGGCAGTGCTGTTAGAGGAGGAGGAGGCGGCAGCAGATATTCCCCTCAGCTACCGGAGCCTGTGACAGAAATCACTGCGCGCAGTTAGAAATGGCTGCGCGGTGTTTTCTTGCCACGTGCGCGGCCGCGCAGCCACGCACCTTAGAGGGAACAGTGACTCAGACACTGAAGATAATCCATTTTCTCTACCATGTAGGTTTTGCCATTCACACATGGCAGGCCTCGAGCCAATTCAATGCTTTCAGAGCGGATGCAAGATATTTGTTGCATATTTCTGTTCATTTGCATGAGAATTCCAGAGTTGATGGGACCATTTAGGCCACTAAATTGAATCCCTTGCTCAACGAAGAAATCTAGGTTAAAATGTTTTGTATCTAATATCTACTCCTTACATCCAGTGGCATAGTTGTTAAAGTGTTAGGTTACCAGCAAACTCAACCTCAATTCACCCTTATTGTAGAAAGTTAGTGGGAAACCTGTTGCATGTACATTCTCCCAGCTCAGTCTACTTCATGGGGATGTGAGGATAATATCAAGAAAAATTGCCATCTAAGCCACTTTTGTTCCTGAAGGAAAGGCAGAATTCCTTCACCACCTTTCTACCACCACCTGTGGCATGTACACTCTCTCAGCTCAGTCTACCTCATGGGGATGTGAGGATAGTATCAAGAAAAATTGCCATCTAAGCCACTTTTGTTCCTGAAGGAAAGGCAGAATTCCTTCACCACCTTTCTACCACCACCTGTGGCATGTACACTCTCCCAGCTCAGTCTACCTCATGGGGATGTGAGGATAATATCAAGAAAAATTGCCATCTAAGCCACTTTTGTTCCTGAAAGAAAGGCAGAATTCCTTCACTACCTCTCTACCACCACCCTCCTTTTGAATAATTCATTCCATTGTAAAAGTGTTTTTTTTTTATTAAAATACTCAACTGGAATCTGCCCCCCTGTAGCTTAAATTTGTTGGTCCATGTCCTATTCTCCAAAACAATAGAGAATATAAGTATTTAAATTCTATTATATCCCATAGTCTTCTCTTCAAAGCTAAAGCTTCTTCAGTGTCTTTGTGGGTTTCATCCATATAACCCTTTTCTAAACCTCTTCCAACACTCAAGATAGGACCTGAGGAGAGGAAAGAGGACCTCTCCTAATTTTGAAACATTCCTTGTTTCCAAGGTGAGGTTTGGGAGGAGTAACACATGGGTATTAACCCAGCCCTTTTGTCCTGGAGACTGAGGTAATCTTTGAGGCCACACCTCTGATCCTCCTTCTGCTCTCCCAGATTAACCTCAGTCTCCAGCCCAGAAGGAGTGTTTTTCCTGACTCTCCCTCACCTAGGAAGACTAGGGTTTTTTTGTGTAAGCTTTTTTCTTTTAGCATTTTTTCTCTCTTACCAAGAAGTTTCCAAGCGCTGCTTCTCTCCTCGAACATGCTCTGCGCTGCTAGCTAGAGTCTTGCTGCCCTGCAAGCGCTCCCCAGCGGCCGGATGGTCGCGTAGGAGGGGAGGAAACCCCCGCACCGATCGGAGTGCATGGAGAGGCCTTCGGACTGCAGCCGCCCGACTAGGACCCCGGAGGACTGGGGATCCGCAAGGGATCGCCCCAACGCTCTCCAGCTTCAGAGAGGCTCAGGTTGCAGGTCAGCGGCCGCCATCTTGAATGTGGGTGAGCGCGTGGCCGGCAACCATCTACGGTAGCCGGGAGCGCTCAAGAGACACTGAGGAGGCCGGAAGAGGCCTAGAGCGGCCCCCACTCTGCCGGTGATCCGCAGAAGGGCCTGGAGTTCGGTGTGAGCTGGCGTTCGAGCCGTGGGTCGACGGCTGGAGGAAGAAGCGCGAGTGTAAGCATTCCAAATACCATGTAAAATTAAATCAGAGTCGAAGCCAAAACTATGATTAAAGTTCCAATTTAAGCAGGCATGTTGGCATAGTGCTATGGGATTCCGACTCTGGAAGTTACATCAGAATCCCACCCAGTTAAAAGTTCATGATCTTGCCCCCACACCCACAGTCCATCACATGGTCCAATCTTCTTCCACGCTGGCATCTATGCCTAATTGCTTCCGTCCAGGTGTAAAGGTTTGGGAGACAAAAGATGATCTTGAGCTTCTAGGAAGGAATTTCTTATTTTGAAAACAACACATTCTACCCTTTGCTAAATCCCTCCCCTTAATAAGAGTGTGGCAGGCCAAAGATTCTTAAAGGAACCACTGCAGGCCTGACAGTGAGCAGAGCATCGCGCTAAACAGCTGAGCCGGCAGAGAGCGAGGGGGGGGTGAGCGGCAGAATCGTAAGTGCATGGCGGACGCGGCGAGGAGCGGGGGTGTTGGGCCGAGATCCCTAGGGGACCCAGATCCAGCAGAAGGGATCTCCAAGGGACCCCCCCAGGCCACCAGAGGAAGGTCTCCCACCAGGAAAGGCACCCCCAGGGCATCCACTAAGGAGACCCATTCTAAAGGGCAGAGTTATCAGGGCCTCCACTAGGAGATTTAGGGCGACCAACAGCCCATCGCCTTCCAGGTCACGCTCCCCCCGCAGGCTCCCTATGCTGGCAGAGGCCCAGGCGACCTCCCCTGGCTCCCCCAGGAGCTCAGACAGAAGGCAAAGCTCTATTTCGCCCCCCCCCTTTCGCCTGCCCATTCTTCTGATATGAGGGGGGGACCCCTTTGGTCGCAGGGTTTCCAGCCCAGCTAGGCACAGGCTGGCACCAACTTCGAGCGACGCCAGATTCAAGGTTCGAGTGTCACCCCAGGTGTTGCTCTCGCTCTGTTGGTGGCTGACCCCGGCACTGGACAGGGGATCCCTCTTCAAGGAGCCAACGAGGAAGATACGACAGACGCAAGCCTGTTCGGCTGGGGAGCACATCTGGAGGCTCAGATAGCTCAAGGCCACTGGACTCCAACAGATCTGTGCAACAACATAAAGGAGCTCAGGGCCATCCACCTGGCCCTACCACACTTCAAGACCACGGTGACCAGCTATCACATCCTGGTCCTGACGGACAATGTGGCAGCCAAGGCCCACGTGAACAGGCAAGGGGGCACCCACTCCAAGGCCCTGCGCGACGAGGCCCTTCGGTTAGGAAACTGGGCAGAGAGGCATCTTCAGTCCATCAGAGTGGAACACATCTCCGGGACGGAGAACCAGCAAGTGGATTGGCTCAGCAGGGAGACGGTTGACAACGGAGAATGGCAGCTCCATCCCAGTGTCTTCCAGCGGATCTGCGAAAGGTTCGGGCAACCGACGGTGGATCTCTTCGCAACCCCAGAGAACGCCCAGCTGC
Source organism: Thamnophis elegans (assembly GCF_009769535.1). Classification (NCBI taxonomy): domain Eukaryota; kingdom Metazoa; phylum Chordata; class Lepidosauria; order Squamata; family Natricidae; genus Thamnophis; species Thamnophis elegans. The sequence continues at coordinate 32,499,761 of NC_045552.1, forward strand.
TGAACTTCGTAGCGAGGTTCCCTTCCAGAGGAGCCATGGACATGGACGCTCTCTGCTGCAGATGGCCACCAGGTCTACTTTACACCTTTCCCCCCTTCCCCTCATTCACGGGTTTCTGAGGAGGCTTGTGTCAGAGGGTGCAGAGATGATTCTAGTGGCCCCATTCTGGCCACGCCGCCCCTGGCTAGCAGACTTGGTAAAGCTGTCCTCAGCTCCCTACTGGAGGATCCCCCCGGGGGGGTGTCCCTACACCAGGGGTCTCTGGAGCATCCGGATCCAGAGTGGCTCCATCTGACCATCTGGCGATTGAGCGGGAACAGCTGAGAGGGGCCCATTATTCCTCAAAGGTCATTAGGACCGTCGAGGCGTCCAGGAGGCAATCTACCACCCAAATCTACAACACCTCCTGGGTGGCCTTTGCTGACTGGTGTAAGGCAAAGGACATTTAACCTTCCTTGGCCTCGGTACCCCAGGTCCTGGACTTCCTACAGGAAGGCCTGGAGGAGGGCCTGGCCCCCAGCACCCTTAGGAGACAGGTCTCTGCCCTTTCCACCATTCCGACCGAACACTATTAAGAGCCTTTATTAGGACTTATTTAGTGGCGATACGGGCGGCAAAATGTGCACATTTTCTGCTCTTATTCTGGGCAGAATCCCGCCCAGCCGCCCTGTTTAGGATAACCTGCTCCCTCCTGAAAGGGGAGGACACGGGGGAAGCCTTACAGGGACGGGCTGAGGAATTTGCCCAGTTTCTGTCGGACAAAATCACTCAGATTCGGACAGACCTTGACTCCATTTGGACAGTACCAGCGGAGATGCCGAGGGAGGGTCTTGCTCAGATTTCCTGGAACGAGTTCCAGCTTGTCACCCCTGAGGAAGTGGACAAGGCCATGGGAGCGATGAGTGCCTCCACCTGTTTGCTGGATCCATATCCCTACTGGCTGGTTTCCACCAGCAGGGAGGTAACACGAGGCTGGCTCCAGAGGATTACAAACTCGTCTTTGCAGGAGGGATCTTTCCCGCAACGTCTGAAGGAAGCAGTGGTAAGACCCTTCCTCAAGAAGCCCTCTCTGGACCCAGCTATTCTTAAAAACTATCGTCCGGTCTCCAACCTCCCTTTTTTAGGGAAGGTTGTTGAGAAGGTGGTGGCTTTTCAACTCCGACAGACCTTGGATGAAGCAGATTATCTAGACCCTTTTCAGTCTGGTTTCAGGCCTGGATATTGCACCAAAACTGCCTTGGTCGCACTGACCGATGATCTCTGGCGGGCCAGGGATAGAGGGCATTCCTCCATCCTTGTGCTCCTTGACCTCTCAGCGGCCTTCGATACCATCAACCATGGTATCCTTCTGCGATGGCTGGAAGAGGTGGGAGTGGGAGGCACCGTTCTACGGTGGTTCTCCTCTTACCTCTCCGACAGGTTGCAGTCGATGTTGGTTGGGGGACCCCTAGGCCCCTTAAATATGGGGTGCCGCAGGGGTCGATCTTATCCCCCCTCCTATTCAATATCTACATGAAGCCGCTGGGTGAGATCATTCGTCGGCACGGGATTAAATACCATCAATATGCGGATGATACCCAGTTGTATCTCTCCGCCCCATGCCAGCTCAGCGTAGCGGTGGAAGTGATGTGCCAGTGCCTGGAAGCTGTCAGGGTCTGGATGGGAGTGAACAAACTCGCACTCAATTCTGACAAGACCGAGTGGCTGTGGATGTTGCCCCCCAAGGACAGCCCAGACAGTCCATCCCTAAACCTGGGGGCTGAAAATTTACACCCCTCAGAGAGGGTCCGCAACTGGGGGTCCTCCTGGATCCGCAGCTGACGTTAGAACATCACCTGTCTGTGACCCGGGGGGGGGGGGGGGCCTTTGCCCAGGTTCGCCTGGTTCACCTATTTGGATCGGGAGGCACTTCAAACGGTCACTCACGCCCTCGTCACCTCAAGACTTGACTACTGTAATGCGCTCTACATGGGGCTGCCCCTGAAAAGTGTTTGGAGACTACAACTAGTCCAAAATGCAGCCACGCGAGCGATACTGGGTGTACCAAGATACACCTATCCTCCATGAGCTGCACTGGCTCCCTATTGGTCTCCCAGCGCGTTTCAAGGTGCTGGTCATTACCTTTAAAGCCCTACATGGCCTAGGACATGGATATCTGCGAGACTGTCTTCTGCCGCATACCTCCCAACGGCCGATAAGATCGCACAGGGTGGGCCTTCTCCAGGTGCCATCAGCCAGACAATGTCGGCTGGCAGCTCCGCGGGGGAGGGCCTTCTCTGTAGCTGCTCTGACCCTATGGAATGAAGGGTCCGGACCCTACCCACTCTCATGGCCTTCCGAAAGGCTATCAAAACCTGGCTATTCCGGCAGGCCTGGGGCTGTTGACCTCACGACTGAGGTCCAGCCCCGATTAGACTGGGTGCATGACGTGGTTCTTTTTAATCTGTTTCTTTTGTCTTTTTAACTCTTTACTTTTTAAAAATTTATTTTCTGTAAGCCGCCTGGAGTCCTTCGGGATTGGGCGGCCTATAAATTTATTAAATCAAATCAAATCAGGGCTCTGTTACGACCATCGGTTAATCTGGGAGAGCAGAAGGAGGATCAGAGGTGTGGCCTCAAAGATTACCTCAGTCTCCAGGGCAAAAGGGCTGGGTTAATACCCATGTGTTACTCCTCCCACACCTTCCTTTAAACATGCAGTTCAGGTAAGACCAACTGCCATTCACTGTTCACTCTGTGCTGTGGTGCGATGTCATGCTGGGCACACCACAGAAATATCTTCAGACAACTCTTTGGCTTAAAAAAACAGAGATGAGCACTGCTCCCTAAAGTCAATCATGGCTTGTGGGATAAAACCCATGGGGACGCCTTTAACCTTTTCATTCCTTTTGATGCAACCTAAAACTGATTTGCCTTTTTTTGCGGCCATAACACATATTATTCTTACTCAACTTAGCAACCAACCATCACTGTCACAAGTGCTCTTACAAAGCCAGCTTGCCTGAATGAAGCTGAAGCTGGCACACTGCAAGGTTGCAAAGGTGATGCTGTAAGTCTCCCTGCTTTCTCCCATAGGTGTGACCATGATGGCTGTGGGAAAGCCTTTGCTGTTAGCCATCATCTGAAAACACATGTCAGGACACACACTGGTAAGACCTGGAGAATTTCTGACCCCTGAATTCTTTTACGGAGCTTAAGAAAGTAAACATGTTTGGGTGAATATTGACAGGGCCTACTAGTTTTGATAAGGGTGTTGTAATTTACTACATTAGGATTCTGCTTATTAAGAGCCTAGTTCTCATCCTCTGCAGTGAATTTAGAAATATGTCTGTTGTATTCAAAATTGTGGATCTGCTGGAATCCAGAGATTGATGGACTTGGATCTTTGGTTTGATTGATACATCTATTGATTTTTTCCACTTTAGGTGAGAGACCTTTCTTTTGTCCCAGCAATGGGTGTGAAAAGGCCTTTAGCACACAGTATAGCCTCAAAAGTCACATGAAAGGACATGAAAAAGGATCCTCATACACTTTGTTCTCCAACAACAATCTCTCTGAGGTGAGTGTTTAGTTCTTCAGTTAAACATTGGTGTGCTTCATGGGTAACTGCATCAGCAAAACTCTAATCTTTTCTAGAAGTCCAGCTCCTGCAATCTTTGCAGCCAAAATTTCTCAAGGAACTATGAGTGTCAAGCAATACTCTACTCCAAAACAGGTTGATAATTAGATCTGAGCAGTACTGTAGGATAATAATATTTTTTTCTGATGCTAGGATTTTGGATCATATAAAAAAATTAAGATCGATATAGGTAGTCCTTGACTTTAGACTGCATTTGGGACTGGATTTCTGGAAATTCTGGTTACCGCTGTAAGTTAAGGCACCCAGATGAATGTACTGGGTTTTGCAACATTTTTTACAGTAATCATTAAGTAAATCACTGCAGTTATTAAGCAAATCCTCCATTGTTAACCAAATACTGCAAAAAAAAGTGTGAAGTCATTCTTTTGAATGGATGTTTTTTGCCAGAAACCGGCAAAAATAATATATCAGAGATCATAGTCATGTGACTATGGGATACTGCAACCGATTGCAAAGATGAGCCGGTTACCAGGCACCCAAAATGTGGTCATGTGATGTGGGGGGGGAGGGATGATATTTTGCGATGACCAGGTGTTTTACAGACTATAAAGCACTCATTCTGGGTCTGTGGTAATTTAGAACAGTCATTAAGCGACTTATTGTGAAACTTTGATTGATTGGACCAGTTGAGAATAGAATTTCTATAAAGCCAATTATTCATTGAATGGCGAATGTGATTTTTTTACCACAATGAACACACTTTTATCTGAGAAACCAACTCAACTTTATTTCTAATCATGAAAAAGCCAATGTTAAGGATTGGTTTGAAGAAAGTATCCAATTTCACCCATATCTAGGAAACATGGTGCTTCAGGTTATGTCTTGAAGGCTAGGTTTTATGATCAGAGGAGCAATCAGGAAAACCTATCCTGTCACTGAGCATGATTACTACTTTGTTCTGGGATTGGCAATTCCTTTTCTTCCTCATCCCTCGTGTTCCTCTTTCTCACTGGCATAACCTCTAGAAGTATCCCACCTGATATCCCTTCATCTTCTAAGTAGTGCAAGTTCAATGGTTTTCCTTTTTCCATTCCTTCAAACTGCAATTCTGCGAAACGATTCCACCCCCACCCCACCCAGCCATTTGCCAACATTGGAATTTTGACTGCTTTCCAACTGTAGTAAAGTTGAAGATTTCTGAGCAGTAGTATCTAAGGCCCTCTAATGTCTGTTTCTTCTTCAGATTGTCCATCAACCCAACCATTTCTTCATCCAAAATGTTTTATTCGACAAAATCATTCTCTGGATCATAGGATAGGTAATTGATTTTAGTGGGCAAAACTATGCACTTGTCAAATTTTGAGTACATTTTCCCCAAAGAATGAATGGGAACATTGTCAACAAGCTCCGTGTTTCCAAGGGACATTTTTATCACCACCTCTTTTTTTAAAAGTTTTTTATTAAACATGAATTAAAACGTTGGACACAGTGTAAACCATCCTGGCAGAATCTATGCCATGCATGCTAAAGCCCCTGCTCGTGATACCACTTTCTGACTTCTGGCAAAGTCATGAAAATCTACTATATAACCCATCCTTCCTCTGAATTATAGTATCTAGGTGGCAATTATGTCTTTCAGCATTCTTTGCTAACACAATTTGCTAAATATAACTTGTGTGATCCATCAGTATAAATATCCAAATCCTTTTCTTGCTGATCTTTTTGCCTACTTATAATTTCAATGCTGCTTTGATGAGAGCTCTTGTTTGCACCATTCACATGTTTTCTTGCCTCAATTGTACTACTCCAATTTCAGCTATATTATTAGTAGCTTTATATTGTAATTTTTTCTTTAACATATCTTTTGCTTAACAAATATCAAACACTGTTTCTTTATACCATTCTCAAGGCTCATCCCGATTCTGACTTTTCAACCAAAACTAATTTTTGATTGGAATGTGTGATGCTCAAATTTCTTTTTCTTTTTTGACTGCATTTAGAGCCATTGCAGATTAAACAATATTTATAAAATATTTGCAAATAATGCCAATTTTAAATACCAGTCATGGAAGAACTTTAGATTTCTACCAACATGTGAGACAAAACACATGGACGGGATACCACATTTGCAAATGTTCAGAAGCAATGGTTAGATAGATAGATAGATAGATAGATAGATAGATAGATAGATAGATAGATAGATAGATAGATAGATTGTTTATTTATATGCCGCCCTTATATGCCGGTTCTCCAATCTGCTTTACCAAACAGATTGTCTATTATTCTGGAGCAAAATCCAATTTCAGATTTTGCCCATTGCTTGTAAAGTCGCCTGTATTGGAGTCTATACAACTAAGGCTTTACTGCGTAGTCTCAACTTTATTCTTTAATTCCAGCAGGATCCACAGAAAATCTAGCTAGAACTGAATGAATAACAAGGAGAACAATCAGGAATACTGGCAGGGGAATCCACTGGGTAGAGGAAAGAGTAAAATTATGGTCAGAGTAGAGTTTCCAGTTCTCAACATTGCATTGACAAACAAGCTTATAAAAACCAAGATGAGAAGGGCCTTGGAGGTTGGTTATTGAAAAAAAAAATTATATAATATTTAATACACAGCCTATTTCCATAAATTCAAAACAGCTAACACAGCCACTAAACAATTTATTACTTACAACAGCCCTCATCCTATAGTGCACACACTGTGAGCACGCAAACTGTCGCCCCAGTTCAGCTCTGCTGTGCATGTGCGTGCCCTCCTGCCGACCAACTGATCTTTGGGTCTCTGCCGCATGTGAGGGTGGGCAGAGCACGTGCGCGGGCCTGTGCACACATGCAAGGCAGCAGGGTGCAGGCGGGTACATGCGGGAGGGAACGTGTGCATGAGTGGGGCGGGGGTAGGGGGCCATGCGCGCATTGCATTTTGGGAGTTTGTGCTTGCGTGCCCTATAGGACCCAAATACTCTGGAACAGTCAGGCCTTTAGTATCTCCCTAGTGTTCAGGAGATTAAAAGCATCTTGACCCTCGAGAGGCAAGATCTTGCAAAATATGAAGGCCTCAAAAGGGAAGGTGTGTTACTAACCCTTACCTGAAACACTGGGCAAAGCCTCTGCAATTCCTCTCTGACTGAATACTTTGGGTGGGTCAAGCTGTATTGTGAGGGGTGGTCCTGAAAGGGTTTGGCAGTTGAGCTGAGGCACAGGAGGCTTTAAAGGTGCAATGAGCAGCCTTTGAATTGAAATGTATTTTAATATAAGTAGCTCGAGTTGGTAGTTGGGCTGTTGGGCTGAGCTCTGAGCTTGGCAATATAGTTGCAAACATTTCATCAGAATTCGGGGAGACATCGTCAGTGCACTTTGAATTTTGCTTGTCTATCAATCCAATTACCTCCTGCCAATTACCTCCTCACGACCTATCAGATCACACAGATTAGGCCTCCTCCGAGTTCCATCCGCCAGTCAGTGTCGACTGGCAACCACGCGGAGGAGAGCCTTTTCAGTAGTAGCTCCGACCCTTTGGAACGATCTCCCCGTGGAGATTCGTACCCTCACCACCCTCCAGACCTTCCGCACAGCCCTCAAGATCTGGCTATCCCGTCAGGCCTGGGGTTAAAGATTGTAATTCGTCTCCACCCGAATGATGAATGTTGTTTCTATTTTTAATTATGTACTGTTTTTATATGTCACTGTCTGTATTCCCTTCCCCACAAGTTGTAAGCCGCCCTGAGTCCCCTCAGGGAAAAGGGCGGCCTATAAATAAACTTACAATTACAATTACAATTCAGTGCTCTGACAGATGAGCATAATTCAGAGTCCACTGATGATGTCTCCATGAATGGTGACGGAACACTTGCAACCAAATTGCCAAGCTCGGAGCTCAGCCCAACAGCCCATCCTTTGAATTGGATAGAAATGAGTCACCAATACATATCTATAGGTAAACCAGTAAGAAATCTGAGAAAGTAATGGTATGGTATAAATAAAAAGAAAGAGAAACATATCCAAACTAGTTTTCAACAGCATTTTCCTTTTTTAATAGTTTTATTGAAAAAGTCAATATTATTTATGCTCTCAAGATTTTTTGCCTTTTCCAAATTCTGATTTATAACTGTGGGTTAATAGATCTTCTTATCAGGCTTTCATCTTGCCTCTGCACGCTCCTGCTTTGGCCTTCTTGTGCAGCCATGCTGCCGCTGTGATTCCGATTCAGAGAGCAAATCTCCGACCTATGAGGGACCTGTTGCACTCCCTCTGGGTCTGATGAGACGCTGCCCCTTCTTCACTCCCCACACAAATGCAACACAAATGTAAGAAGGCAACATAAAAAATGGCTTTCTGCCTGGATGGCTCCTAGGGTGAGTACATATACAGAAAAGGGAAGCAGTATGCTCCCTCCCATATTTGGGCATACCAGGGGTTTTGACACAATACTTTATATATGCATGTATATATGTATATGTATGTATGTATTGCTATTGTGTGTGTGTATACATATATACATACATACATACATACATACATACATACATACATACATACATACATCTCACTATAGTTTCCATAGAAAACTCCAAAATATGACATTCATCATAACCTCAGTTGCATCTCTAATTTCATCATTTTTATTTTTAATTTCATTTCACTTTGCTCCTTGTTTATCTTCTTGGATCTACCTTCAAAACAGTTTTTTTTCTTCACACCAAAAACATTCTGCATTTTCCTGCTTGTTTAATTTAACCATTACTTTGTCTTTTTGACTACATCCTATCTTTCTCTCTACTTATTAAACAGTATCTTTTTTCTCATCCTCAGTTTTACTAACAGTTATTCTCTTGGATGCTGATTTACCTTTATCCACAGCCACTTTCTCATTATCATTCCACTTTATTTGACCTTCCTTTTTTGTGTGAATTCACACACTTTGGTGGCTTCCCTGAATATAATTCTGTTCCAAGCAGCTTCCAAATCTAGATATGATTTATTATACACTGCTGTATCAGTGACAGCTAATATGGGGTAATGATTAAAGGCAGTGGGCTTTTAAAAGCAGGGGACTTTTCTGGAACAAATAATCATCAAATATACCTAGAGACAAGCATGTTTATAATCAAAAGCTAACATGGGTTTGTCAAAAACAGATCATGCCAGACAAATCTTACTGCATTCTTCGATGATTACATGAATGAACCAGCAAACTGTTGTGGACAACATTTATTTGGGCTTCAATAAGGCATTTGATAAAGTAGACCACAACCTATTACTCAATAAGATAGAAAAATATGTGTCAGATAGTATCACCACCAGATGGATTAGTAATCATCTCAAACTGTAGTCCTTAATGGAATTGCATCTACATGGCAGGAAGCATGCAGAGCAGAGGTGGGTTCCTACAGCTTCGGCCAAATATGAGTAACTTGGTGGCCTGGGTCGCTGGAACCGGCAGTGACCCAGGTTGGCCATGCCCCCGAACCGGTTCTCTCAGCGGTGCCATAGGCGGCGCCATATTGTTTTTGCCTTCTGTGCATGCGCAGAGCAACCGGTAGTACCGGCAGCCAGAACCACCCCTTGCTCGATCCTACTTAGAGCCTCAATTCACTCGTGAGCACCATTGGCCTTTTTCCCTGCCTCTCCCGATCAATGTTGCATACGAGTAAACTGCAGCTAGGATCTCCCATGTGTTGCACGCTCGAAAACGGCACAGAAGCGTGGGCGAAACCTGGGAGAGAGGTGCAACACGTGGGATGGGATCTGGACAGCCCTGTGGCCCGGCTCAGCATGCTAGCAGGAGCAGGGTGCTGTGGCTGCAACTGCGGGGAAGGGTTGTAAGGTGAGAAGGGGCGCTCCTATGGCTGTCACAGCAGCCACCTGGGCGAACTGCTCCCCACCTCCCCAGACCAGGCTTGCAGCTCGCGCCAGACTGAGGCCACAGCCACCACTGCTCCATTTCTCTGCCCAGCCGGCGGGAGCCGCAGTGACACTAGTCATGGCTGAGAGCTTTCTTTGCCAGCTGGCCACCAAAAAGTTCTCCCTTTTAAAAGCCAGTAAAGAAAAACCTCCCAATTTCGAGAAGTTGTTAATTGCCTCGCACTCACGAGAAGGTTTTCTTTACTGTGCAAGGTTTTTCTCTGCACAAAACAGCTGAGAGACTCTTACAGTGGGGTGCAATTTGGGCCCCCCTACCCCAAGGCAAACCATCAACCATGGTTAGATTCTAAAATTAGACTCTTTTTTAAAGAAAACCCTGAAAAAGCCACAAGATCCGGAGCGAAGGGCTGTCGGTCTTTTTTTTCGTGGTGGTGGTGGAATCCTCAGAGTGCCTTTATTTTGTTTCGTGTGCTCCCTCACAGGCAGCTTCTTTTTCTGGCCCACAAGCAGAGAACAAGGTTGCTACTTGGCCCCCCTTCCCCCAGTGTCCACATTGCTGCCCGTCGCCAACTCAACTCCGGGCAGAATGGGCTGTGGAGAGTGCCAGGTTGATCAGGGTGGCATGCTGCTCTTAGAAGCTGCACTCGGCCGGCTCCCACCAGTGGTCGGCGGCTGAAGCGGTCTACGTGCAGCGAGCGCTGCAGGGCCAGGAAATGCTGCCAGAGCCAGGACAGGTCCACGGAGAAGCACCGTGGGCAGCCCAGCACCCCGAAGATGTCTGCGTGGGGCTCCTCCAGCTGCAAAGCACGGCACGAGGGGCAGAAGCCCCCGAACCCAGGGGGGCAACACAGTTCCAGCAGCAGCAGCGCCCGACCGCCTGGGATTGGGATGGGGACGGGGTGGCAGACATTGTGTGCGAGGGCCCCACGCAGGCCCGATCCCAGGCAGCTGGGCGCTGCTGCTGCTGGAGCTTTGTTGTTATCTTCAATATCTTCATAAATGATTTAGATGAGGGGATAGAAAGGGAACTAATCAAATTTGCAGATGACATCAAGCTGGCAGGAATAAAATGAATAAAAAATAAAGGTCAAAGACCCCAAATCTGTGACCTTTGATCTTTATTTTTTATTGATTTCATTGTAATTTCATTGCTGTTGGATAGTATCAGCTTTACCAGGGAGATCAGACAGAAAACATACCAGATGAACTAATTCTAATTTATTGTAAAGCTACATTAACCAAATCTTGCAAGTCTGAAAGTACAATTCTCCCACTATCATCTGTATAACCTGAGAATTTAGGGAGGGTTCCTTTGGAGCCTCTTGCTCTGCTCACTGTGCAACTGTGGGCTATGCCTGCTCTTATTGGAAGGCTCTTCTCTAGGCAACCTCTTTTCACATGATCCCCCAAGGTCTTTCCCTCATATCATTATAGGAGCATATAAATTCAAATAAATATTTTAACTTCTTTGATTGTTGTGAGCTGCTCAGTCATTTCAGAGTTGAGTGGTATACAAGTATTAAGTAAATAATCATTTTATTTGTGTATAATCTCAAAATCATACTGGTAAAAATAAGGAAGTCAAATCCCTCTTACTTTGACTTGCCAATCTTCTCTCTCTCTCCATGCCATTTTCTTTTGATTTGGCCCTCTCTAAAGTTGCTGGCTCCTTCCTCGGAATTGGGTAATTCACTGTAGAACCCATGGCAGGTTCATCACTTGTGCCGGTTTCTGTAGTTCTCTTCTGCTCCAAACTCTCATTGAGCAATCCCTTGTGTTTTGCAAAAACCAGAAGAATCTTTGGTGAGTGCTGACTTCTGAAGTGAAGGTCTGATGGCTATTGAAAAGTGTGACATCGGAGATGGAGTCACAATTGTGGCTATAATTTGGGGTTTAGAAGATTTTGGCCTTCTGGACCATTGTGTTGGATGTGATTGGCCAGAATGGGGCAGGGGGCACTCAGTTCCCCTGCTTTATTCTGAATGCTCCTTCACTTAATTCAGGCTCCCTCTCCTCTTCTGCAGGATACAAACCACTCACTCTGCCTGAGCGACTTAAGCCTTATGTCCACAGATTCAGAAGTGCGGGATAATTCAGATCCAGTAAGCATTTCTTGCCTTTGGTTATAATAGCCCAGTAGAGGGTGTCTAATATATAAGTAGCCTCTTGCCATCTCTTTGGAGGAGGACCTATGCTCCCCAGCCACTGATATTTGTCTACCATGCTGCAGAAAGCAAGCTGGCTTATTGGATTTCTCCAGCAGAGTACTGCAAACAGCCTGCTCTTTGTTGTCTTACCTGGGCCTAGAGCCAGTGCTGGCTGGTGCTGAGCTTGGGCGCCAGATCACTGAGCTGGGATGCCTTATGACTGTTCCCTTTATGTAGGCACATGGACAAGACCTGAGTACAATCTCACCAGCAAGCATCTTTGAGTCGATGTTCCAGAGCCCGGAGCCTCCTCCAAATCAGGAAGACTGTCAGCACACAGGTACAAGTTCACTTGCCAACATCATATTAGCAGTGATCCTCAGATCTGAGCAGAGTGCCCAAGGCTCAAGAAGAGCTGGCTTGGCAGCCCCTCAGAGCCCAATGTAGTTAGAGAAAGTGTAACTGGGAATAGGAGAGATTCCATGTGCTTTGCATCTAATGCTCTGATGAAGAAAGGTCTTCTTTGGAAGCAGTGAGGAGTCTTTGAGCTGGACTGCCTGGAAGGAAAATGTTGCCAGAGACCGACTGATGTGGGATGTATTGCCTGCCTTACCAGAGCAGTGTAGGCACAGTAGTGTGTCCTCTTGGAAGGAAGCAGAGCAAAGTTTAAGAGAGGGGCATCTTTCCCATCCAGCTGTGAGAGCATCCAGCTGTGGTTTTCCTGGGTTCCATCAGGATCACACACACCCTCTCCCAGGGCAAATCTCAGGCCACAGATGGATTTGATGGTCCCTATGCTTACTTGACAGATGCCTTGATGGGAGATTTTGATGGCAATACCCAGCTAGCTCCAGCAGCCCAGCCAGCATCAGCAGAGACTGCGCCCTTATCTCTGCCGCTTGTTCTTCAGCTTGGCATCTCTGAGCCTTCCCTCCAAGCACTGCCTTCTGCATCCACGGGTGCTCAGCCAGCAGCGTACGGCACCCCTGCCAGTCTCCTGCAGCCTCCAGAAGTGCCTCCTTCTAACAGTACACTTTTGGCAGCCAATCCCCAGGGCTTCCTGCACCACCTTCAGAGCTCTGCACAGCCCACGGGGGCTGGGCTTCCTGGAGTCTCAGAGGTCACCTCTGGACCAGCAGCTGCAAGTGCCTCTGAGGTCCTGCCTAGCAGAGTTCAGACTGTGCCTGTGGGAGGGAGCCCTGCGCTACCCAGCAATCCCAGGGTTACCATCACCCCCTCACAAAACCCAGCCATTTTCCAATCCAGCATCATCATGGGCGAACAAAACCTCCAGTGGATTTTAAATGGTGCCACTGGGACACTGCAGAACCAGGAACAAATGGTAAGTCCCAGAGGCTTGAGGGGGTTGTGTAGGATTACAAGATCTCAGAGTATTCTGCAGTGATCTTTATAATACTATGGGGAGCTACAACCTCTCTCCTCACAGGCTAAACCCGACATCCCCCCCCCCCCTGCTTTTCTTTCCAAGCCACAGCCTCCTGTTGTTGAGAAGGTCTTCTTCACAACTGCTCTCCCTGTGGCTGGTGGTGCAGGTAAGCCACATGGCCTGAAATCCACATTCTTTGACCTCCCCCCAAAGAAAATCATCTGCTGAGAGTGGGAGAATTGGGGTGTGTGTGTCTGACCACGGGGTCTGGTCTTGAGCCATGTGATTTGAGACTCTCTGTATCTCCTTCCTAAGGGAAGCCCAACTGATTGATAGGTGTCCTTACTAATGCAAAACGGGCCCCCACCATACACTCTGAGAGAGGGAGGGGACATAAGGGGCTTTGCTAAGGAGTGCAGCAAAGCTGTGGGTTGAAAGAGGATATTTATTTTCATGAGCATGAAATTGATGCTGTATAATCCAGTTTCTGCCTCGGGAAGAACAGCCAAGCTCAGGCTGTTCAGATCTTAGCAGCAGCTCCAAGTTTGCAAAGCTCCCTAGAGGGAGGCAATGTTGCTAGCTAGCAGCAATGATGGGCATGGAAATAGCCTCCTAGAAGAGGCTTTTCTCTGAGCCTGGCTTCATGGACCATTCTCAGAGAAGCAACTGGGGCCTCTCCATGGAGTGATAGCTTTCTCTCTCTCTCCAGGGAGTCCGGTCCAGCAGATTGGCCTGAGTGTGCCTGTGATCATCATCAAGCAGGAAGAGGTGTGCCAATGCCAGTGCGCCTGCCGAGACACAAGCAAGGACAAAGCTGGCACCAAAGGCTGTGCCTCCCTCCTCTCGAAGACCTTGGGGAACCCCCCGGCACCAGGGCCACAGGACTTCCCCAGGACGGTGACCAGTACGTCCACTGCTACTGCTAGTTGTTCATCTGTGTTGCCTCCTGCTGATCAGCAGAGCACCCTACTGGGCCACCTGCCTGGCTCCCAGAAACAGTCCCTAAGTGCCATGGAGGCCTCCCGTTTTCTTTCTTTCCAGAGCTTGGAGACAGCCTCTCCTCTCTTGCAAGGGGAAGAGAGTCTTGCCTTGGGCAGCAACTTCCCTTAGGGAAGCCCTGGAAAGCAGCAACAGAGATGGGTGAGGGCCAGCTGCCCTGGAGCGTGTCATGGGATCCTTTCTCCCACGAGGAGACGCAGCCATGCTGGCTCTGCCTCATTTGTCACTTTGGCTCATAGCAATGTGAGCGTAGGAACTGGTCACTTTGGAAGGAGGGGTGGGCGGCCAGGCTGCACCTTGCTTTCAGGAGGGTGGAATGGAGTGCTTCTAGGCCTGGGGGTGATTCAGGGTAGGGACCCTGTAAGCAGGGTGTCGGGAAAGAAGTCAGTGTTTGTGTGAAAACAGGGAGACGGATGGGGGTGCAGTGGGACCTCTAGCAGCAGCAGAAAAACGTAAGAGATGCCCTCCCCACAGCCTCCTCTCTCTGCTAGCTGTAGAAGACAAATGGTGCGCATCACGATCAGACTTTGCACATGAGTAAAAGGGCTGTTGGCTCTTTCATCTTACCTTTCTGTCCTTCTTGGCAACCAATTGCACTGCCTTGGTGTTTACATGAATTCAGGGGCTAAAAGGATTTGCACTGTTCAGCTTTATCAGAATGACACTCTCAGCATGGAGCAGCTCTTGCTAGAAAGTATTCCTCTCAGAATGGCTTACTTTAGGGGGTTCAGAGGGGTGCTCAGGGGTCTCGGTGTTGGTCCAGTGGAGACTGAGGAGCAATCCAGCTTGGGCTGGCAAAGCAGACTGTCTTTTCTTCAGCAGACTATTGGGGTGCAGTAAGACAGCCTACCTGCCCCATCGGGGAAGGACGCCTTTTCTCTCTTAACTTACTCAGGGTAAAATCCCAGCATAGAATGCCTGGAAGGTTTGGGGAAATCTTCTTTCTAAACTTTTGTACATGTTTTTATTTTGTCACATCCACTATATTTGGATTTTCTAGTAATCCTCTTTTGTTCCCAGGACAAATGCCCATTCCTTAGAATGCCCTTCCAAGAGTTTTTCTCAAGTTGAGAGGCAGGCAGGGTGGTCAAAAAGCAGAAGTGGAAAAAACAGGGTCATTGCCATTGTGACATGGCTGTGGAGTGGAGGCAACTGCAAGGCCTTTGAAGGAACCTTGCAAGTTCTGGTGCTTCTGCAGGAGGGGGACAGGCCGGCTGGTTGCTGCTTTTCTGGGACTAGTCCATGGGCATTTCTGATGCTTCGCTCCCTCATAAGTTAAACACAGACAAGAATCTCCTGAATCTCGCCCTGTGCCTGGGAGGCGTGTGTAGTTAAGGTGCTTCTTGTTGACTTTGGAGAGCTACTCTACTGTCAGTTGGGGTGGGGCTTAGACTAGCATGGATTTTGATCACGTGTTATAACAGTGTTCCCTTTGCTTGATGCTGCCTGTTGGAAGGATGTTTCCCCCCCCCCCCTCCCGACTTTGGGAGTTAACTGATCCTGGGGACTGAGGGTTGAGTAACTTAATTGTACAAAGACTCCAGGAAGTAAAGAGTTCCAGTGGACTTCATTTCAGCTGTGTATTGAGGGTGGGAGAAAGTTATTAGAGTGGGGCAGTTTTCTCGGGGATATGGACCTCATCTCTCTGACTTCTCAGCAGTGATTATACAGGCTGGGGAATTCTGAAATTGTAGTTCATGAACATGGAAATGACTAAGTTTTAGAAAAACCTGCTCGAGAGTCTAGTGTTTTCTGGCAGTTGCTTCTGTTATTTAAGTTTAGGGAAGGAATATAGTTCACTGGGGCTGATCTAGTTATACTTGCTGGCCTCTAAAATGCACTTTAATTCTCTTTCAGCTGATGGCTGCAATATCATTTGTAAATAACTCTTCACAGTCCTTGGTATTCTTTTTTTGTTCTGAGTAAAAAGTATGTGATGTGCAGAAAAAAGTACTTAACTTCAGTGCAATACATTTAGCTAGAAATATCCACATGCACTCTGTGAGTGTGGTTATATGTATGTATATGTGCGTGCATGCGCACAAGTTTGTTTATGTGGGAGCGATGGAAGGGGCACAAAACCATCACTCTGCCCTTTTCTGACTTATGCATCTTTAAGCAAATGCAAATGCATCTTTAAGCAAATGCAAGTCTATGCAAAACCTTCATTAGTAGCCTGAGCTGAACAGACTTGGTCAGATAAGAATCTTTCCAGTTTTGGTCACTGCTTGGAGACCTTCCCAGCTCTGTCCTGCTCCTCACAAGGAAGAGAAGGAACAGGCTGCTCTTTGCTGGTCATGAAGCTGTTCGGAAGACTCTGCTCCTGCTTTCCCGAGTGCCCTGCCACCACCTGCCTGCCTTATTTCCAAGAGACAAGACGTTCCAAAATTTCAAGGTACCAACAAGAGTAATTAATCTTGGAAGAGATGGCAGTAACAGTGGTGAGTTCTTCTTTATTAAAGCACAGGAAATCTTGTTTGGAGCATCTATTGGCCCGGGATGTAAATGCTACTCTCCTATATCCTTTGCGTTTGCTACACGTCTAAAAATAGCATCTTCTGTTTTTAGCCAATGTTTCCTGCTAGTGAGGGCTGGTTTTTCAACTTCTGCATTGTTTATTGTTTCTAAGCTTTGGAGTCTGTTCTGCACTGAAAAATGCCATGGAAACTGGATATATTTATGTATGGTTTGTCTGTGTGTGTGTTGGTGAAAATGGGTGAAAATGGTATGTTATCCACACTGTGTTTTCAATAGTGTGCACGCCGGCCAAACCCAGTTTCTATGCAGTGGACACTTTCAAGTAAATGCATTATATTTTCCTTATCACTTGGGTGTTTTAGTTTTTCTTCCTACATACAGTCTTCATCAGTAAAGTCCAGGGAAGAATGATTATTGTTGTTGTTCTTATTTTAAAATATGTAATTTGAAGTTTTTTCTTTCATTTTGCAGTGTTATTTCTTTCCAAATAGTAAGATACTGGCTTAGATCATGTGGGCAAAAAGCAAAGTACCATTCTATCTAGCCACAGTCAGGGTTAGGAGTGGAGCTAAATGTGAGACTCTACTGAATATCAGAAAACAGTCTTTCATATGCACCTTTTCCTGTCGGGCAGAAAAACATCCAACTTGTGCAAGATGGAGGGAGAGAAAACCCTTTAGTTGAAGAGAAGTGGTTTCCTTCCTTTTTTTCAGCAAGCAGTTTCCCACAAAGAATGGTTGATTGCTTCCTAGATTAAGGAGCCTGGAGACTCCAAAGGTTCTCAGATAATTTTTGAAAGTGCCTTCCTGGGTCCTGTTCACTTTTGGACTGTAATCTAAATCTTCATGATCAGATTCTGACTGGGTTTCATGAAAGGTTTAGCCAGTTTATGAAAGGCTTAACTACTGCAATGCACAACTGCTACAGTTTGGTTAGTCTTAGTTTGGTAATTGGTCAGCCCATTGTGTTAATTCATGATTTGAGGTGGTCTGTGAATTGGGTGAATTGAAAGATTAGGTTATGCGTGTTGTGGGAACCCTGCCTCAGTATTGCTATGGCTAAACTCCACAACCTCAGAGGACATAGTGGGGAGAATTTGAAGTAACCTGTTTCTCTCAGGAGTACCTATACTGTGTTTAAGCACATTTAGTTTAACTTTGAAACCTGGGATCAAATATCTGTGCATTGAGTGATGTGAAGATGCTCACTATAGGTACAGTACTTCCAAAGGAAGAGCTTTCCAAAACACCAGAAGAATAAACAAAGTTGTATTTTTGAAGAATGTAAAATGTGAAATAAGGTTTGCTACCTGCTTGTTTGTATAAAATTAATATTGTACTTTGATATATCTGCAAGGAATTAGAAAATAATTTTTAATTGAAGGCAATATTAGTAGCAATTAAATATTAAATGCTTATTTAAATGTTGTGCCTATGGAAGATTTCTTTCTTCAACAAATGAATTATTGGGAAGAAGGTACATGCCAGTTCCCATGCCATTAACTTAGATGGCAGAAAGCGTGCCGAGCCATTCTATGAGCCTCCAGTCAATAAAAGGGGGAGCACTGACATTGGACTACAAAACAACTAAAGTTGGAACACTTTGCGTCTGCTTGAATAGAGAGCAGCAGGATATCCTGATTCTTTTTTCACCTGCTCCTTCCAGTGTGCCTTTGGGGGGGCTAATTTAAATGGCTGAAGTGTCCGAGGCCATCTGGACCAGAATCTCAGAGCCAGGTGCAGCAGGAGGCTGGAGTCAAATGGGGAGGGGGAGGAATCAGAGCACTCATTTCTTATACGGAGGCCTCCGCTGTTTTCTTTCATAGTATTTTCATCTCCAATTTCTTTTAGTCCTGCAGAATATAAAAAGCAGCAGTTTAATAGAATTATAGGGCTGCAAGGGATCTTGGAGGTCTTCTAGTCCAGCAGGCAGGAGACCTTATACCATCCCTGTCAATATTTTCTTGAAAACCTCCAGCAATAGAGCATCCACAACCCCAAAAGGCAAGCCTCAAGGCCCCTTATCATCTTTCTAGGGCCTTAGCATCTTTTTTGTATTGTGGTGACCAGAGTTGGACTCCATATTCCAAGTGTAACTTCACTAGTGCAGCCTCTCTAGCTTTATACTATCCCTCTGCTGATGCAATTTAGGAGTGTATTGGCTTTTTTGGTGGCTGCATAACACTGCTCGCTCATACTTAATGGTGGTCCATAGGACACCATCCCTTTCACAGTTACTACTGTTGAGGCTGGTACCATATATTCTACACCTGTACATTTAGTTTTTCCTGCCTAAGTGCAGAACTTTGCTTTTCTCACTACTGAGTTTCATCTTACATTGCTCAAGTTTGTCAAAGTCCTTCTGAATTTTGAGTCTATTTTCCTTAAAGCTTCAAGGAGACAACATAGAAATCCAGCATTTGCTGTGATTGCCACCTTGCCTCCTAAATAGAACACTGTACTGGATTAAGCCAAAACACTGTTTTGGATACCAAGAAAGATAAGAAGGCTTATCGGCCAAATACTCAAATGCGAGCGAAACTACCTAAGTCCTTTTTTGATATGATGGATGATTTTGAACTGAGAGATATTTGGCGAGAAAGAAATGCAGAAGAATACGACTTTACCCTCTTTTCTGATAGACACCAATCTTTTTCTAGAATTGATTTCATACTAACTACCAATGATTTGCTTTCTAGGGTAAAGAAGACAAAGATATGTGCCAGAGTTTTATCAGATCATAACCCAGTTTGGATGGAGTTGGGAGGTGTGACGCATGCAAGAAGGTCTTGGAGACTGAATGAAAATTTATTTAGATATGAGAAATATATTAATGAATGTAAAAAATTGCTAACAATGCTTTGTTTTTAATATGAATAAGGGTACATCTATGGAAATTGTATGGGATGCAAGTAAAGCGTATATGAGAGGAGCTTTGATAAATCTAAATAGATTACATAGACATAAACGGGGAAAAGCGAACAGAACTGGAAAATGAAATTAGGAAGAAAGAGCAAGAGTTAACTTTAAAACCAGGAGATAAAAAGATTAAAGAAGCAATTACCTTATTAAAAGACCAATTTAATATGCTGATCTCAGACCAGGTAGCTACCAGTCTGTTATATGCAAAACATAACACTTTCTGCAATGCAAATAAATCTGGTAGATGGTTAGCATATCTGATTAGGAAAAAACAAAAATCTTGTAACATAGCCAAATTACACTACAGAGGGAAAGAAGTGTATCAACAGGATGAGATTCAAAAGGTCTTTCGTGAATTCTTTATAGCATTATACAAGGGTGATAAAATTAAAGGTCTAGATATAGAGAGATACTTGGATAAAGAAAAAATACCCATAGTTAAAGAAGAGCAGAGGGAAAGATTGAATCAACCAATAACTTTGGGGGAAATCCTACAGGTAATCAAGCAGTTAAAGGCAGGGAAGGCACTGGGTACAGATGGCTTGACAGCGGCTTATTATAAAAATCTACAATTAGAAATGGTAGAACCTCTTAAGGAATTATTTAATAAGATTCAAACGGAAGACAAGGTACCCCCATCTTGGAAGACAGCTTTTATATCCCTGATACCCAAAGAAGACCAAGATATTACTCAACCAAAAAATTATAGACCTATATCACTACTTAATGTAGATTATAAAATCTTTACCAAAATACTAGCAAACAGATTCAACAATTGATCCATAATGATCAAACAGGTTTTATTCAAGGGAGACAAATGAGAAATAATGTAAGATTAATTGTTAATGCACTAGAATATTTGGGAAAGAATAACCAAATTCCTGCCGTGCTCATATTTCTAGATGCTGAGAAATCCTTTGATCGAGTTAACTGGCAATTCCTGTTGAAAATATTGCAAAAAATGCAAATAGGAGAACATTTTTTACAATCAATCAAAGCAATATATCAACAACAAATAGCTCAAATTATAGTTAATGGAAGTTTAACAGATTCTTTTCAAATTGAAAAAGGTACAAGACAGGGTTGTCCCTTGTCCCCATTATTGTTTATCATAACTTTGGAAATATTGCTGAATAAAATACGGAGCTTGGAGGTCTTACGGGGAATCAAGATTAGGCAGCAAGAATATAGAGTACGTGCTTTTGCGGATGATTTGGTTATAATATTAACCCAACCGCAGGAATCTAGTAAGGTCTTAATGAATATGACTAATCAATATGGTCAAGTGTCAGGATTCAAAATTAATTTAGGGAAAACAAAGATATTAGCTACAAATATGAATACTAAACAAAAGGAAGAACTAGAAGGAATGATAGGATGTGAAATAGTTAAAAAGGTCAAATATTTAGGAGTTCATATTTCGAGCTCAAACGGGAAGCTATATGTATAATTATGAACCACATTGGCATAGTATACAGACAGAGATGAAAAAATGGGAGAAGTTACAGTTATCCTTGCTGGGAAGAATAGCAGCAGTGAAAATGAACATTTTAGCTAAATTTTTATTTCTTTTCCAAATGCTACCAATACTTAAAAAAAGATGTGAACCTGTTAGAATGGCAGAAGGGTATTAATAAATTTGTATGGGCAGGGAAGAAGCCGAGAATAAAACTAAAAATAATGCAAGATGTGCGTGAGAGGGGAGGTTTGAAATTACCCTATTTAAAATTATACTATGATGCAGTAGTTTTATCTGTAATTAGTGATTGGATTAATTTAACAAATGATAGAATATTTAATATCGAGGGGCATGATCTGGTATATGGTTGGCATACTTACCTGCTATATAACAAAAAAGTGGACAAGAATTTTAAAAATCATATTTTAAGGAATGCTCTACTGCGGGTCTGGAAAAAAATATCAATACAAATTAAATGATAACATACCCATGTGGGCAATTCCTAGACATGCAATAAAAAATATGAACATAGTACAAAAACAGGATATAATTACTTACAGACAGCTTCTTACCCTAGAAAGGGGTATAT
The DNA here is from genome assembly GCF_009769535.1 of Thamnophis elegans. Classification (NCBI taxonomy): domain Eukaryota; kingdom Metazoa; phylum Chordata; class Lepidosauria; order Squamata; family Natricidae; genus Thamnophis; species Thamnophis elegans. Next base: position 32,521,187 of record NC_045552.1, read on the forward strand.
TACAACTAAAATCCTTGGATGAATTAAAAGAGGAAAAGGTAATCCAAACATGGTTCCAGTATGGACAGCTACAGGCCAGGTGGAAAACAGATCAAAAAATTGGTTTTATGCAAGTCGAGGATAATTTACTTAAACAAATAAGAGATCAAAGTTTAATGCATATAAAGAGATTATATAATGTATTAATACAGATGGACTCCGAAACAGAATTAGTTAAAGACTGTATGATAAAGTGGGCTCAAAATATTGAAGAACCAATAATGCTGGATACATGGGAAAGGATTTGGGTAAGAAATGTAAAATTTACACAAGCCCAAAACTTGAGAGAAAACTTTTACAAGTTGTTTTATAGATGGCATTTAGATCCTAAAAAGTTGGCTTCTATGTATCTGAACTTACAACCCAAATGCTGGAGATGTGATTCTCTGGACGCTACATATTTTCATATATGGTGGACTTGCAAAAAAGTTAAGGCATTCTGGATAAAAATATGGTGGATTATGCAAAATGTTCTTAAAAAAGGATAAAGTTTACCCCTCAGTTATTTCTGTTAGGTATAATTACTGATTGTACAGCTATAGAGATTAATTTGATTTTACACTTAATAACTGCAGCTAGATTGTTGGTGGCGCAATACTGGAAGAAGGAAGACTTGCCTACTATTCAAGAATGGACATTGAAAGTCACAAATTTAGCTGAGATGGCTAAAATATCTGCATATCTTAAGGACTACTCAAATGAGAGATATAAATGAGACTGGAAAAAATGGATTGATTATACTCAAAATAAATATGGGACTAAGAAATTCCAGATAGCTTATGATTAAGATCAGGAATGATATAAATTGTTCAAAGTTAGCCTAGCAAGGAGGAGCTAAATTCAATTTAAAGATGTTATCAATTTCCTACTCTTTTTTCAAATATATTTTAGACTGTTTTTGTTAAAGATTTATACTGTGTATGGGTTCTGGGAAGTCAGGGGAGGGAAGGTTGGGGGGGTGGGGGGAAGGGTGGGAAGTATATTAGGCTTGATGAGGGGTGTTAGATTTTAAAGTAATATGATTGCACATGTATACTGTCTTCTCTTATTTTTTCTTTAAAACTAAGATGTTAAGTATATGGATATGGAAGTATAAATACCATCAACACAGAATGGAGTTTGCTCAGAAGCTGAAATACACCAAGTGAATTAGAGGAAGAGTGGGAAGCAGAGGAGAGAAGAAAGATAGGGAGGGATAGGAGAGGGTAAGGGGGGGGAAGATGAAGAGAATAAGGAGGAGTGAAAAGAGGAGAGAGGAGAAGGAGAAAGGAAGGGGAAGTAGAGTAGAAAAGGATGATGGAGGGAAGAAAGGAGGTAAGGAGGGGGAGGAGAGATGCAGAAGAAAGTGGTGTATGGAGAGCAGAAGAGCTAATAATTGGTTTTTATCTTTTTTAGTTTTTTATTTCCCCCCTGGAGTTGATAACAAGATGAACTGATGTAATTATTAATTAATACAATATGATATTGGCTATGTAATAGTATAACATGTGATTATATGGTATGAAAATGGAAAATAAAAAAGTATTTTATAATAAAAAAAATAGAACACTGTACTTTGACCTACAGATGAACATAGGGAGTCAATAGGTAATCTTTGACTTGCAAGCTATTTTTAATTACCATTGCAATTATGATGGTGCTGAACAGAAGGATTTATAACCTGTACCCAAGTTTATGGCTGCTCTAGTACTCCCACAGTCACATGATTACAATTTGTATGCTTGATAAAACCAATTGCAGGGAAGCTACAACTGCTTCACACCCACCTATCTTCTCTCTCCTGCCCTATTGGGTTTCTTGGGTCTATTTCCCATCTGGCCTTGGGCCTCCCTCACTCTGCTACACATTACTGTACTTATCTCTTCTGAAAATTGCTTTCCCCAAAGGAAAGAGGCAGTGTAATATGTGGCCTTCCTAATACAGAAACTCTCTGGTGCAATCCTGAAGGAAGTGCCATTCTGAAAGCAGCTGCAATCCTCTCAGACCAAGCATTGTAGAGACTCCCCAAATATCCCCCATTTCTGAGATGGCCCAAAGTCTTGCAATTCATCAGCTGATTCTCTTTGGAAAGGCAATTTTCCAAGGTCACTTTTTCAACACAGCACCAGCTAATGCAATGTGTGGTCTTCCTGCAGAGGCCAGCCTGGCACCATTCTGGAAGCTGGTGCCTTCTGACAGAATATGTAATTGGAGCCCAACTCCAGAATGGTGTGAGGTGGCCTGAGTTGGGCAGGCTTTTGGAAAGATCTTCAAGAAAAGATAAGTGGAGCAAAGCATGATGGGGGAGGGTGGAGGCTCAAGTGTAAGAGACACTGCTGAGTGGCAAGCTGTGAGTTGGGGAGCCCTGCACTATGGGTCAGGAATTGTGCCAGGCCTCCCAGGGACTCCACACCGAGGCACTGTGCTAGACTTAACAATTGCAAAGGGGAGCAGCTCATCCTAAAGCTGCCTTTTAGGCAAAGGTTAGCTTTGCAAAGCCAGGCAAAAATCAGGAGAGATTTCCCACAAGCAAGCTGATCTGAAAGTTCTGAAAGCAGCCACCACTTTAGCAAAGAATTGTCAGGGCCCTGAAAATGGTGGCTGTTTCCAGGAGGCACAGGGAGGAAGCCAGAGTGCTACAGGTCCATCGGGGCAGGTTGGGGGGAAAAGAGACAGCGGCCACTGCAGCATTCTCGTGGTCTGTCATAAAAGCAAATGGCACTGCAGCTGTCCTAACTTTAAAATGGGTTTCCATATAATTTTTTTTTGGGGGGGGGGGTTGATCATAAGTAAGAACTGTTAAGTGGCCCATGGAGCCAGTCTGTTTCGACGTGTTCGGTCTGTACTGCGGCTTCCTGACCTGCATAGAAGTTTCTCATCAGAAACAAAGGCCTGGGATTTCCATTCTTTTGAGCACTTTCCATAGCTTGACAGATTCGACACAATGAGAGGTTGTATAACCGACGAAAGGCAACGCGACTGTCTTTCGGGCATTCTTTGGCATTCTTCAATTATCCAGCGTTGTGATTATCCTTAGAGTTGCAAGGACGGAGTAAAACTGATGTATTGTAACTTTCTTAAGAGGCATCAAAGACGGCAAGCATTACCAAAAAAGCAAAGCAGTTGAACTCCCTGCTGTCTCCGCTGAAAAATAGGAAGTAAGTCGAGAACCAGCCTGAAAATTGGAACTCGACGGCGCCTTTCTCCGGCTAGGGCAGCGCCGCTTCCGGGATGGGGGAGGATACCGAGGCGCCGCTCGGGCCGTGCCTCTCGGTGGCAGCATTCCGCGCCGGAAGTGAGTAATCGGCGTCGGAAAAGCCGCGGATGCCGGGGGGTTTGGGGCGGTGTGGGTTGTGGGCCATGCTGGCGGGCCCCGGGACGTGCGGGCGGCCGCTGCCTGTCTGCGCGGGTTCCGAGCGGCGCGTCTGCCTGGCCGGGGGTGCGGGCCAGGCGGCGTGGGCTGCGGCGGCTCTACGCGGGGGCGGGCTAGTGGCGGTGCCCACCGACACGGTCTACGGCGTGGCCTGCTTGGCACAAAACTCCGCGGCCGTCGAGGCCCTGTACCGGCTGAAGGGGCGCCCCGCTGATAAGCCGTTGGCCATCTGCCTGGGCGACGTCGAGCAGGTGCACAGGTGCGCGGGCCGGGAGCGGCGGGGAGCGGCGGGGAGCGCGGGGCGTCCCAGCCGCTGAGCCCTCTTCGCCCACAGGTACTGCCGCGTCCCGGTGCCCGAAGAGGTGCTGCGTGATCTCCTGCCCGGTCCCGTGACGTTGGTGCTGCCGCGCTCGGACGCCCTCAACGCGGATTTGAACCCCTTCACACCGGTGAGCGGCGGGCGGCCTGCGCTCCTGGGGCTGGGCGGTTGCCCCCACACCCACCCCCGCGATCGACCGGGCGCTTCCCAGAGCGCCGCCTCCCTTTAGCAGCGCTCCTTTCTCTTCCCTTCCTGCAGCTGGTGGGCGTCCGGATCCCCAATCACCACTTCGTCAGGGAGTTGGCCAGGATCTGTGACGGTCCTTTGGCTTTAACCAGTGCCAACGTCAGCGAGAGGGCGAGCAGCCTCACCGTCATGGTAAGAATGGCTGTGGCCCTGGTCCCGCCGCATGTTTGGAGCTACTCCTGGGCCTTTAGGCCAGCAGCCTGAAGTGCTTGCTTGTGAGAAGTTTCCTTGATGTCGTGTGGAACTCAGCCAGGCTTGAATCTTGTGGTTCTGGACTGAACCTAACTTCGCTCTGTACTTTCTTGGGCATTGATTGATGTAATGCCGCTCTCAGTGCAATCATCACAGTGTATAGCAATCATTAATACAGTATTCTTGGAATTGGGAGCTTATAACATTCAAGTCCCAAAGGACTTCTAAAAGAGCCATGGTTTTTTTCACTTGCTTGGGATCAGGAGTTATTCCAGAGAAGTGTCCATCCATTGCACATCTCAATAAATGGAGATGTTTAGCAGACATTCTCTGTTTTTGGATTTGGTAGGCACAGTTTCAACCTTTTTCTTAGACCAGAATTCTGCCTGCCTTTCCCATACTATTAGCCCCCCCCCCCCCAATATTTCCTGTGAAGTGTACTAAGCAGGTTCTAGGAACTAATTTCTTCTGTATCTTTTCTTCAGGAATTCCAGGAGCTTTGGCCTCATCTTTCACTGGTCATCGATGGGGGTCCAACTGGGGATTCTCTTAGTCCTGAGTGTCGGCTAGGCTCAACTGTGGTTGACCTCTCCATCTCTGGAAAATACAGGGTTATTCGACCAGGATGGTAAGCAACACATTATTTTAGGGTTGTTAAGTAGCTTGTGTGAATTACACGCTTCTTATGAAGGGGAAGCATTTTTATGGTCCAAAAGAATTTATTCAAAATAGATGCACTTAAGGTGGCTTCTCATTTCTGCACATGCCTTGTGGACTGGGGAAACCCAAGTTATTGTACTGTACTGTGATTGTTCTCATTGCATTGCAGAATATTACAGCAGGAATCCCCCCTTTCCCTGGCTCTATTTTGTAATTATCTCTTCATTTTTCCCCCAGTGCACTTATTCAAACTGTTGAAGTCTTGGCATCCAAATATGGATTGAGAGCTGTGGTGTCTGGAGACTGAAATATTGAACCTTGGGGACACTGGAGTGCTGTCAGGCTTTTCCGAGCCAAGAAAACAAAATGTTTATGTGATCATTATGATTTCAAAGAGACTCTGCCTTAGCATCCTTGATGTTGTTGCAGCTTCAGAAATTGTCCAATTTGTGACTTTGAGGACTCTTGCCAAATGGCTGGATTTTCTTTAAGACTTAAAAGTGCAGCTATTTCTGATTTCCTGAAACATTTCTGCCATCTGGTTTGTCACACAGACTAAATAACTTTTCCTACTCTGTATAAAGAAGCAAGCTTATGTGAACTGAAAACGGATCTTGCAAGGGATTATTTGAACATTTGGATATGAATCTGAGTTGAACACATTGAATAATGTAGGAGGGTTGAATATAGAACTAAATAAATGGGTGTGGCTATCTGTAGACCCTTCTCATGAAAAAGGTTTTTATTTTCCATTTTTTCATTTTCATACACTCACATATATACTGTGCATAGCCGGAGCCATACAACATTAAACAATAATCGCAGCAATTCCTCTTGTCAACAATACCCAAAAAAATAGAAACCCAATATACCTCTTCCACTCTCCGTACGCCTCTTTCTTCCACCCCCCTCCAACTTTCCATCTTCCCTCCATCATTCCCCTCTACCCTACATCCCCTCCCCCTCTACCACTCCTCTCTCCCAGTCCACTCCCTCCCTTCCTTCTCACCCTCCCTCCCATCCTCTCTCCTGCCCTCTCTACCCATCTTTCTTCTATCCCACTCCTCCTCCCCTTGGTGTATTTCCACTATATGTCAATGTACTTAACTTATCCTATTTTTACAGAGAAATTAAAGAAAAACCGTATACATGTGAAGTCGCATTACATTGAAATCTAACACATCGTATCTAACCTAGTATATATCCCTCCCTCCCCCCACCCTCCCCCCCAACACCCCACCTCTCTCCCCCCCCCCGACTTCCCAGAGCCCGTACACGGTATAGATTTTTAACAAACACAGTCTAAAATATATTGAGAAAAAAGAAATAAAAAAAGGGTTAATAATATCTCTACATTGATCTTAGCTTCTTCTTGCTACGCTAACTTTGAACAGTAAATCATTCCTGATCTTAAGCATAGGCTATCTGGAATTTCTTAGTCCCATATTTGTTTTGTATATAGTCAATCCATTTTTTCCAGTCTCGTTTATATCTCTCATTTGAATGATCTTTAAGATATGCCAATATTTTAGCCATCTCAGCTAAATTTGTAACTTTCAATGTCCATTCTTGAGTTGTAGGCAAGTCTTCCTTCTTCCAGTATTGCGCCACCAACAGTCTTGCTGCCATTATTAGGTGCAGAATCAAGTTAGTCTCTACCACTGTAAAGTCAGTACTTATACCTAGTAAAAATAACTGAGGAGTAAACTTTATCCTTCTTTTAAAGATATTTTGCATAATCCACCATATTTTTATCCAAAATGCCTTAACCTTTTGGCAGGTCCACCATATATGAAAATATGTAGCATCGAGAGAACCACATCCAACATTTAGGCTGTAAATTCGGATACATAAAAGCCAGCTTTTTAGGATCTAAATGCCATCTATAGAACATCTTATAAAAATTTTCTCTCAGGTTTTGAGCTTGTGTAAATTTCACATTTCTTACCCAGATTCTTTCCCATGTATCCAACATTATTGGTTCTTCAATATTTTGAGCCCACTTTATCATACAATCTTTAACTAATTCTGTTTCCGAATCCATCTGTATTAATACATTATATATCCTCTTTATATGCATTAAGCTTTGATCTCTTATTTGTTTAAACAGATTATCCTCAACTTGGATAAAACCAATTTTTTCATCTATTTTCCACCTGGCCTGTAATTGCCCATACTGGAACCATGTTTGAACTACCTTCTCCTCTTTTAATACCTCTAAAGATTTTAGTTGTAGTACCCCCCTTTCCAAAATGAGAAGCTGTCTATAAGTAATTCTATCCTGTTTTTGTGCTATATTCATATTTTCAATTGCGTGTCTAGGAATTGCCCACATGGGTATCTTGTCATTTAATTTATATTGGTATTTTTTCCAGACCCGCAGTAAAGCATTTCTTAAAATATGATTTTTAAAATTCTTGTCCAATTTTTTGTTGAATAACAGGTAAGCATGCCAACCATATACCAGATCGTGTCCCTCAATATTCAATATTCTATCATTAGTTAAATGAATCCAATCACTAATTACAGATAGCGCCACTGCATCATAATATAGTTTTAGGTTAGGTAATTTCAAGCCTCCTCTCTCGCGTACATCTTGCATTATTTTCATCTTTACCCTCGGCTTCTTTCCTGCCCATACAAATTTGTTGATACCCTTCTGCCATTCTAAAAGATTCGCATCTTTTTTAAGTATAGGTAACATTTGGAAGAGAAATAAATATTTTGGTAAGATGTTCATTTTCACTGCCGCTATCCTACCCAGCAAAGATAAGTGCAATTTCTCCCATTTTTTCATCTCTATCTGTATACTATGCCAAAGTGGTTCATAATTATGCTTATAGTTTCCCATTTGAAGTTAAAATATTAACTCCAAGATATTTGACTTTTTTGACTACCTCACATCCTAGCATCCCTCCTAGTTCTTCCTTTTGTTTAGTATTCATATTTATAGCTAATATTTTCATTTTCCCTACGTTTATTTTAAAACCAGACACTTGACCATATTGATTAATCATATTCATTAAAACCATACTGGATTCCTGCGGTTGTTCCAATATTATGACCAAATCATCCGCAAAAGCGTGGACTCTGTATTTTTGCTGCCTAATCTTGATCCCTTTTAGACCATCCAAGCCTCGTATTTTATTCAACAATACTTCCAAAGTTATAATAAACAATAATGGGGACAAAGGACAGCCCTGTCTTGTACCTTTTCCAATTTGAAAAGAGTCTGTTAAACTTCCATTGACTATGATTTGTGCTGTTTGCTGTTGGTATATTGCTTTAATTGACTGTAAAAAGCTATCTCCTATCTGCATTTTTTGCAATATCTTCAACAGAAATTGCCAGTTAACTCGATCAAAGGCCTTCTCAGCATCCAAAAATATGAACGCAGCAGGAATTTGGTTGTTCTTTCCCAAATATTCTAATGCATTAATAATTAATCTAACATTACTTTTCATCTGTCTCCCCTGTATAAAACCTGTTTGGTCGGTGTGTATCAATTGTTGAATAACCAGCATTAACCTATTTGCTAGTATTTTAGTAAAAAAATTATAATCTACATTAAGTAGTGATATAGGTCTATAATTTTTTGGTTGGGTAGTATCTTGATCTTCTTTGGGTATCAAAGATATAAACGCTGTCTTCCAAGATGGAGGCAGCTTACCTTCCGTTTGAATCTTATTAAATAATTCTCTAAGAGGTTCTACCATTTCTAACTGTAAATTTTTATAGTAAACCGCTGTCAAACCATCTGTACCTGGTGCTTTCCCTAACTTTAATTGCTTAATTACCTGCAAATTTTCCCCCGAGATTATTGGTTGGTTCAATTTTTGCCTGTGCTCTTCTCTAACTGAGGGTATTTTCTCTTTATCTAAATATTTGTCTATATCTAAACCATTAATTTTATCCCCTTTATACAATTTTGTAAAAAATTCCCGAAATGCCTTTTGAATCTCCTCCTGTTGAAACACCTCCTTCCCTCTGTAAGTCAGTTTAGATATATTCCGAGTTTTCCTTTTTTTCCTAATCTGATAAGCTAACCATCTGCCAGGTTTGTTTGCGTTACAAAAAGTATTGTGTTTTGCATATAATAAACTAGTGGCTACCTGGTCAGAGATCAACATGTCAAATTGAGATTTTAATATGGTGATTGCTTCCTTAACCTTTGTATCGCCTGGATTCATTGTTAACTCCAACTCTTTCCTCTTAATTTCCTCTTCCAATTCTGTTCGTTTTACCCCTTGTTTATATCTGTGTTTTATTTATATTCACCAGCACTCCTCTCATATACGCTTTGCTTGCATCCCATACGAATTCCATAGGTGTACCCTTATTCATATTCAAAACAAAGTATTCAGATAACAATTTTTTACAATCATTAATATACTTTTCATATCTAAATAAGTTTTCATTCAATCTCCAAGACCTTCTTGCCTGCACTGCCCTTCCCAATTCCATCCAAACTGGGTTATGATCTGAAAGGACCCTAGCCGCAATCTTTGTCTTCTTCACCCTAGAAAGCAAATCATTAGTGATTAGTATAAAATCAATCCTTGAAAGGGATTGATGTCTATCAGAAAAGAAAGTGAAATCATATTCCTCTGCGTTTCTTTCTCGCCAAATATCTCTCAATTCAAAGTCATCCATCATGTCAAAAAAAGGTTTGGGTAGCTTTGCTCACATCTTAGTATTTGGGCGAGAAGTCTTCTTATCTCTTTTACTGTCTATCACACCATTCCAATCACCCAATAGTATACAAGACCTATAGTCCCACTGTACTAATTTAGCATGAAGATTTCTATAGAATCCGTCTTGCTGTTGATTAGGAGCATAAATTCCCAAAAGTAATGTCTTTTTCCCTTCTAAGATTAGATCTAACGCGATATATCTTCGAAAGGAATCTGCTTCAATTAATTCAGCTTTGATGTCTTTTCTTAAGTATAAAACTATACCATTTTTCTTTTCCATAGCAGAAGCTACAAAATGTTGACCAAGTTTTGAGTTAATCAAATATTTTTGATCAGTTGATTTGATATGAGTTTCTTGCAAATAAATTATATCATTCTTAAACTGTTTAAGATAGTGAAATATTTTCTTTCTCTTCTGTGGAGAATTCAGTCCATTGACATTCCATGTTAAAATCTTAGTTGTCATATTTGGTTACCTGAAGCTTTTTTAGAGCCTCCTGCATGGCCTGTTTAACCTTTGGCCTAGCTCCTCCCACGGCTTCTGAACTTGTTGCTGTAACTCCTTGATCGATGGCCGGTGATTGTTGAGGTTGTTGCCTTTTAGCTTGTTTTTCCATTTGTCTGGTAGTCATATGGCTAGGTCTTTGTTCCATAACACCTTGCCCTTCTAGGGAGGGGAGATGGTACATCTTGTCTGGTAGTTGTGTGGTTTGCTGTCTGTCTTGTCCTTCTTGTGGTCTTTCTCCGGATCCAGATGGTGCAGGGTGTCCCGCCTTCAAAATATTGTGATAAAAAATCTCGAGCTTTCCATACGGAGTTGAGACGATATCGTTGCCTGTCAAATGTAAATATAATACCAAATGGTGCGTCCCATCTGTACTGTATCTGATGGTTTCTGAGTTCTTCCACTAAAAAAGCATAGTCTCTCCTGGTTCTTAGCATTTGAGGTGGTATTTCTTTCAAAACAGTCAAATCCTGACCCCCAATTTGGAGCCTAGTGTTATAAGACTCTTGTAATATCATGTTTCTGAACTCTCTTGTAGTGAAATATATAACTATGTCTCGGGGGAGTTGCTTCTGTTTTGCCACCCAAGAATTAACGCGATAAGCTTTATCGATCTGCCAGTCAAAGTTAGACCCCGGTCTTCCCATCAGACAATCAAAAGCTTCTGAAATAATCTGTTTCAAGTTCTCCTGTTTATCCTCACGCAACCCCCTTACTCTTAATGCCAGCTCCATCTGCCTGTACTGTATCATAATAATTTCTTTTTCAGCGTTTTCAACTTTTTGTTGCACCACCTCAGTTTTGGATGTCAAATTGGTATTAGCTTCGTTAAGATCCTCTAGACTATCTTCAATTCCAGAAACATGTTCTGTCAGTACAGTTACAAGTCCCAGCATATCATCTTTCATTTTAGCAACCCTGGTATCAATTTTATCATACAAGTCCGCCTTAAGTTCTTTTATCTCCTCTTTTATCTCCTCTTTAAAATCTCTAAAAGTTTCCAAAAAAAGTTCTTTCGTTAGCAAATCTCCAGTAGGGGGCATAGAGGGTGGAGGCTGCGACTTTGTGCCAGGTATTGGGGATGTACTTCTAGGAGGGGGTTTCAGACCAGGATTTAGTTTTGAGGCCATTCCAAGTATTGTCTTCAAGCAATTAATCAAACTCTACTGGCCCGCTATGCAGCTACGAAAAGAGGTATTAAATCACCCCTTTATTAGCTCCGTATGACTTCAGAAGGTTTCAGAAAAAAAGCATTGTAACGAAACAGCTCAGCATATTCAATGCCATTTTAGACTTCTCTATATTAGAAATATATATTAGCAAAGTTGATAAAAAAAAGTCTTATAGAATCTTGTAGAAGTGAAACTAATTAATAAAAATCTGCTGGCCGGCCATAAGGCAGAGCAATGAATCACTCCCTTCCTTTGAAGTTTTATGCTGTTCTTTGCAAGAAGATTAAGAAGGTGAGCGTTGTTATGGAGAATTCATAACCATTTGAAAGCTTTTTTTTTTTTTTAAAAGCCAAATTAACAAAGGAAGATCTTGTAAAAATGAAGCTAGGATTTAAATAAACAAATGAAGTTCTCAGATATGGGCTCTGCTTGTATTAAAATCAAATAGTTCAAATGTTGTTCTAAGTGGGAGGATCTTACTTTGTGCTGCAGAGAGCAGCTGGAGATTCCGGCACGGAGATGATTCTGCCTTGGCTGGCCCCCCTCTCTTCGCAGACATAAAAGCTGCAAAGATCAAAAACACCCAGCAGGCTTTGGGGAAGAAGGCGGGGCTTAGCAGTGAGAAGACGGACTTTCAGGCATTTCCTGAATGACCATCTATACCGGAGTCTTTTTTGGAGGATTCGTTTGAATCTAAGCTGTCCCGTAGAGACAGTGACGTGGGGGGAACTCCAGTGGTCCCAGAGATGTTCGCAAAATCTCTGGGAACCTAAGGAAAGCCTTCCTAATCCAGTGACTTCCGGATCGGCTCGATGCTGACTGCAACTGCAAAGGCCCAGAGAGAGAGCTGAATATGAACATGTCGTTTGATGTGAGTTTTAAATCCTTTTTTCTTGTTGGAAAGAGAACACTCTAAATTTGGAAACTTAGTTTAAAATAAGGCTGATAAGTGAGAAAAGCGGCGGTGATAAATGTTTGCCATTTGGAAGTTTATTTTCCTGTTCCTTTTTTTTTAATTCCTGGAAGCCGGGCTGGACTTTCCTGTAATTTGAATCGGCTTTTTGCGTTCCTTCTCTTTGTTGTCGATACCTTTAACTTTGAATCTAATGGGGCACTAAATCTCAAACTTAAAGTGCTTTGAAGATCTGGTTTTTTTTTTGTTTGTTTTTCTTCGTTGCCTTTTAGCCCTTTTGATGTTTTTTTTTTTTAACAATTAGTAATTAACAAACGCCACGACGGACTAAAACAAGCTGTAAACTACAAACTACAAGCCAACACTGCCATCTTGTGGACTCGAACTTTGTTATTAAAATCCTCCCTGTAATGAATTTGATTTACGTGTTTACGCAGCTGGGAACCTGTGAGATAAAACAGCAAAGCTGAGAGTGACCTTGGAGAGACTCTTATCTTAGGGGGGGGGGGAAAAAGAGTCCGGAAAAAATCATTTGTTTTAGCTTGTTGGCATCCTTTCATCTCCCAACACCATTCTCATATTACCAGCTGTGGAGACATCGACATTGAGTTTTTCTTTTTTGATCATCACCATCGACCTTTTGATCTTTTACATTTTTTTTTCTTTTCTGTTTTGATTATTCTTTTTAACCTTTGGATCACCTCTTGACTATTTACATTTTTTCTGCTTCTTTCTTTTCTCACTTGTAACTGAAGCACCCCTTCTCCCCTTTTTGGAGGGGGGGTGTCTTCCTTTTCTTTTTTACTATTTCATATTCTCTTATTTATATATATATATATTTTATTGCATTCTTACTGCATTTCATCTTTGAAACAAAAAAAAAAGTTTCCTTTTCTTTCCTTCCTTTTCTCTCCCTTCTCTCTTTTCCTTCCCTTTCTCTTTTCCCCCTTTTCTTATCTCCCCCCCCCCTTTCCTCTGTGTACTTTACGTACTTAATCCACCATACTTATAACCCTCCACCCTCTAATACTAATTGGCTATGAGTAGAAAAGCAGCTGCCTCTGGCGTTACATCAACCCCTGCCCCCTCACCTGCGGGAGGCCAGAGGACAACACAGACGATGTCCCATCAGGAAAAAGAGAAGGAAGCCAACTTTGAAACACTTATACAAATGATGCAGAAAATGCAAGCAGGAAACGATACACTTGTAAAAAAAATGGAGGCAATGGAACAACAAAACCAAAGCATAGTGCAAAAAGTTGATAATATGGAAGGAAAAGTAGAAAGTATACACAACTGGATGCTGAAATACGAAAATAGGATTCAAAAAATTGAAAATAAGATTCAAGAAGGAGAGAAGAAAACTGAAAAGCTAGAGATCAGACTAAGTGATGTAGAAAGAGAGAGCAGTGGAATATTAAGATGGGAGATGGACAGGTCTGAATTTTTTTTAAGATTTCAAAACATAGAAGAAGAAAAAGGAGAGGACTTAGTTCAGATAATTTCAAATATTTTGATAGATGTTCTGGGGATGTCCCAGGACCAAATAAAAGAAACAATTGATGAGACTTTTAGAGTATACACAAGATATGCAATGAGAAATGCTCTTCCAAGGGAAGTGCATGTAAGATTTACTAAGAAAACAATTAAATCACAAATCTTACAGAAAACAAGAGATAGAAAATTAGAATATAAAGGTAAGGAGATTGTAGTACTCAAACAAATTCCAAGAGAGGTGAGAGAGAGGAGAAGAGAATATCAATTTCTGACCAAAGTATTGATAAAAAAGGTGTTAACTACAGATGGCTCATACCGGAAGGTTTATTATGTACTTGGCAAGGACAAAGACACAGGATAGATACAACTGAGAAGGCAGAAGCTTTCTACGAAGAATACTTTAGAGAAACGGCGGAGAAAGCTGGGAAAGACGATGCAGTGATACAAATACTGGAACCACCTGCAACCGCGACCGAAAAAATAGAAGGAGCAGTAGGTGGAAGTGAGAAAGAAGGGGAGACAGGGAATGGGAGCCGCAAAGAAAAACGAGAACCTAGATCCACTAGAGCGACAAACCCTGTATATAAAGTATAAACATGGAAGAAAGAAAAATGATTACAATTAACATTAATGGACTCAATTCGGGAACTAAAAGGAAGAAAGTATTCCATAAATTAGAGAAATTACAACTTGACATAATCTGTCTGCAAGAAGTACATATTCAAAAGAAATATGAACATTTACTAACTCAACCAAAGCTTGGGAAAATGTTTTCATCATTGGCAAATTGTAAGAAAAGAGGAGTGGTCTTCTATATTAAAGGCAACATCCCAACAAAAGTAGTATACGCAGAGGAAGAGGGAAGAATTTTGATGGTGGAAATTATGGATACCAAAAAGACACTCCTAATTGGAATCTACGCCCCCAATGAAGAACAAGATGAATTCTACAAAAAACTACACAAAAAAGTTTTGGAACTAGACTATGCTGATATTTGTATGATGGGAGACTTTAATGGCATTGTGAATCAAAATATGGACTATAAAACACATAAAACAAAAAAATTAAATAGGAAGCCTCTGCCGAAATCTTTTTTTAGGATGACAGATGAACTAAATTTAAAAGATATATGGAGAGAAAGAAACGCTAAAAAAGAACAATATACCTTCTACTCAAATAGACATTCTTCATTTTCTAGAATAGATATGATATGGGTCTCAGCGGAGTTGAGCTCCAACATAAAAGAAATTGAGATTGAAGCAAGTACCTGGGCGGACCACAATCCAATTTTAATTAAATGGAAAGGCCAAAGGGCAAGATCTAGATGGACACTAAATAACACTATATTGAAAGAAAAAGAGTTTGTACAAAAAATGGAAAAAGAGCTAGTCCTTTTTTTAAAAGAAAATAGGAAAGAAGATACGTCGTTGCAGAATCTCTGGGACACAATGAAGGCTGTTATCAGAGGTTTGACAATAGATTACACAAGGAAGAGAAACTCAAAAAAAAGACAAATGCATGAAGCCTTAGACAATGACTATAAAATACTTGAAAGAGACCTACAGAGAGCACCACAAAAAAAGATGTTAAAATAAAATGGACATAATTAAACACAAAATGGACCTATTAGAAAAGGAAGAACTGGCACAAAAATTAGAGGTGCCAAACAGAATTATTTTGAAAATGCGAACAAACCAGGCAGGTGGTTAGCATATAAGATGAAAAAAGAGAGAGAAAAAAAGAAAATACTTCAACTAAGAGATAAACAAGGAGAAATTCAATATGGAAATACCGAAAAAAAATATTATACATGACTACTACGTTAAACTCTATGAACAAGAGAAGGTGGAGGAGGGACGAGTCAAAAGTATTTACAAGATGCCAATCTCCCCCAGGTACCAGATGAAACTAGAACAATGTTAGAAAGAAAAATAACAATGATGGAACTAACAGAGGCACTTAAAAACAAAATAATGGGGAAAGCCCCAGGACCAGCTGGCCTACCCGTGGAATTCTACAGAACATTTGAAGGAAATATGGACCCTCCCACTCCTACAAGTCATGAATGAAGTGATGACTGAGAACCAAATACCGAAGTCATGGTCAGAAGCGTATATCACATTACTACCCAAGGAAGAGGACTGATTTAACACAAATCAAGAATTATAGACCAATTCTTTATTAAACTCAGACTACAAGCTATTTGCATCTATACTAGCTGAGAGACTTAAAAAATACTTAAATGGCTTCATCCATTCAGATAAAAATGGCTTTTTACCTAAAAGACAAATCAAAGACAATATGAGAATAATTTTGAATACCTTGGAATACTATGAGGCCCACCCAGAAAAACAATTGGCACTGATGTTCCTCGATGCGCAGAAGGCCTTTGATAATGTGAATTGGCAGTTTATGTTTTTGCAACTGGAGCAGATGAACTTTGGCAAGAAATTCACTCAAAGTATACGAACGATATACCAGAAACAAGCAGCAAAGATAATGGTAAATGGAGAACTAACAGAACCGATTGAAATAAAGAGAGGTACAAGACAAGGCTGCCCACTATCACCGCTACTCTTTGTCCTAACACTAGAGGTCTTAAATAGAAAGATCAGAGAAGAAGAAGAAATAAGAGGAATGAAAATTAAGAGAGAAGAGTATAAACTGCAAGCGTTCGCAGACGACTTAGTTTTCATTCTTGAAGATCCATTAGAAACCGCACCCAAATTGTTAGAAAGAATAGAGGAATATGGAGAAGTAGCAGGCTTGAAAATAAACAAAGATAAAACAAAGATCATGACAAAGAATATCCCAGCTACACAAAAGGAACAGTTGTCAGAAATGTTGCAGATTCAAAACACAAGTAAGATTAAATATTTGGGGATACATTTATCACCTAGATGTAGCACTCTTAAAGAGGATAATTATACCAGATTAAAACGACAAATAGCAATTGATTTGGAGAAATGGGAAAACTTGCATTTATCAATGATGGGAAGAATTTCCACAATTAAAATGAACATTCTACCTAGAATTCTATATCTGTTTCAGACAATCCCAATTAGACTGGGTAACGATTTTTTTCTAGACTTAAATAAAATAGTTTTGAAATTTATTTGGCAAGGGAAAAAAGCTAGAATAAAGCTTAAATTACTACAAGATGTTAGATCAAGAGGAGGTTTGGTTTATCCGATTGGGAGCTATACTATCAGGCAGCAAACCTGATGTGGACTAAGGAGTGGATATCATTAAAAAACTCTAGATTATTGAACGTAGAAGGTCACGATTTGCTGTTGGGATGGCATGCTTTCTTATGGTATAAGGGAACTAAACCACATGGTTATTTTAGAAGACATTATATAAGGGAGGCGTTGTTGTTAAATTGGGAAAAGATTAAAAAATTACATTATTTAAAAATTCCAGTCTGGACATCAACAATTGAAGCATTCTCGTATCCGATAATACATAAAAAGGAACAAACAGTTAGATATATAGAATTATTGAATACAGAGGGTGAGCTCAAATCTAGTCAAGAGTTGAAGCAAGAAGGGATGGAAATGAACTGGTATTCATATGTACAGATACAATCTAGATATAATGAAGATAGAAAAACTAAAGGTCTCTATAATAAAATGACTGAGCTAGACAAAATTCTAACAGGTACCGATGAAAAAGTAATTAAAAACTATATGGATATTTATTGGAGTTTAAATTGCATGAAGAACAAGTTAAAGAACTATGATTGCTTGGGGGAAAAATTTTAAGTATGGGATTGATTAGAGAATTGGCAGAAATTGTGGTCTCAAAATTATAAAATGACAATGTCTACTGCATATAGAGAAAACTTGTATAAGATGTTTACAGGTGGCATCTACCCCCGACCAGAATCGCAAGAATGTTCAAGAATAAATCAGAAAAGTGTTGGAAATGTCACCAGATACCTGGCTCATACTACCACATGTGGTGGACTTGCACTGAAGCCAAAAGATACTGGACTAAAATCCACATGTGGTTGGAGAAAATGATACACAAACAAATAGACTTTAAACCAGAGGTCTTTTATTGGGAATTTTACCAGAAACCTACAACAAAGACTTAAAATATTTGATTGTAAATGTGTTAACAGCAGCCAGAATTGTATTTGCAAAAAACTGGAAAAATGAAACAATACCAAAAGAGGAAGAAATCATTCGAAAAATAATGGACTGTGCCGAAATGAGTAAATTGACATTTGAAATTAGAGAGCAAGAGGATGAACAATTTTATAAGATATGGGACTTGTTTTATCAATGGCTAAGGGAAAAAAAACAAAATTTTGGAAATGAAAAATGATACACTTATGCCTTAATTGGAAAAAGTAAATGATGATATAATTATGATGTGAAATAATTCAACAATGATATAAGGAAGTACTAATATAAGGTCTGGTGATATAATGTATAAGGTTAAGAACTTATTATAATGATATTTCGCTGCTGATAAGGCAATTCTAATAGGGGAACAAATGAAAACTGGTATATATAGGCAGCGATGCCTTGTTGAACAATGAAGGAATAAGATCTCTGTTTGAAGGTATGAAATGCAAGATTAACAATGAATAGAAGTATATTCTCTGGGGGAAAACAATGCTAATGTTAACTGAATATATATGGTAGAAGGAAAATGAGAGCTTTAGTTACATTAGAGGAAATATCTGAGATGGTAAACATTATTTGAAGATGTAGATGTTAAAACAACCGTAATCAAACGACATGCTGCATGTGAGGATGGTTTTTTTTTTCTTTTTTTTTTTTTCTTTTCCCTTCTTGGACCTTTTTTTGTCCTTTTTGGCCTCCCCCCCTCCCCCTACCCTTTTTTTTCTCTCTCCCTTGTTTTATTTTGTTGTTTTTTGTTTTTTAAACCCTAGCTTATTGTGGTGCTTATTAAATATACAATAGAGAGATACGGGATGTATAAACTTAGTAGGGATGCACCTGTGATTAAACGACATATTGTATGTGAAGATGGGTTTCCCCTCCCCCCCCTTTTTTCCCCATCCTCTCCCTTTCCCATTGTTGTCTGTGTAATAAAAAATAAAAATAATTAAAAAACAAAACAAAAAAGAAACACCCAGCAGGCTTTGTGCCTAAGGTAGGAGTAGACCTCATGGTTTCCTGTTTTCCACCTTGGTGCCTTAATCATTATACAAAATTAGCTCTGTCAACCATAAAATTATAGTGTTTCTAAAACCGAAGTTGAACATATTTGAATGCAGGGATAAGGAAAGGCCTCAGCTAGGACAGGGCTTTGCCATTCACAACCCAATTTCTCCTTCAACATTAGTTTTATCTTTGAGCTTCTTAATGCTCCCAGTTTTTCCCTTTGATGAGGTTTATTGGAGTCAAGTGCTCCTTACTCAATGCTCAGCCAATTCAAGGTCTTGGCAGATAAGTCTGTCTAATGGAGCATGTACAGGTAGTCCTTGATTAACAACCACAATTGGGATCAGACTTTTAGTTGCTAAGTGATGCAATCATTAAGTGAGTCATCATGTGACCAGATCCTATTAAGCAAATCTAGATTTTTCCATTTGACTTTGCTTGTCAGACGTTGGCTGGGAAGGTTGTAAATTGCAATCATCATAAATGTGAGTGATCATGTGCACAATAGGAGTGCAACAGTTGTAACTTCAAAGATAGCTGATAAGTCAGTTTTTGAAGGCCATTGTAACTTTGTTATTGAATGGTCAGGTCAAAATTTGAAGAGTACACTACAAAGAGTAATGGGGGATTTTAACTACCTTGATATCAACTGGGAAACAAACTACACCAATGGAATATCAAACAAGTTCCTGATGAACCCACCAGATAACTTTGTCTCCCAACAGGTAGAGAAGGGAACCATTAAGTCCATCTATACTGGACTTAATTCTCACTAACAGATGAAATTATAGCAGGGGTTGAACTTGGGGGAGAATGATCATGTGATTTTGGATTCAACATACAGGTGAAACTCGAAAAATTAGAATATCGTGCAAAAGTTCATTTATTTCAGTAATGCAACTTAAAACGTGAAACTAATACATGAGATAGACTCATTACATGCAAAGCAAGATAGTTCAAGTCATGATGTCATAATTGTGATGATTATGGCTTATAGCTCATGAAAACCCCCAAATCTACAATCTCAGAAAATTAGAATATTATATGCAATCAATAAAACAAGGATTGTACATAGAACAATATCGACTCTGAAAAAAGTATAAGCATGCATATGTACTCAGTACTTGGTTTGGGCTCCTTTTGCAGCAATTACTGCCTCAATGTGGTGTGGCATGGAAGCTATCAGCATCTGTGGCACTGCTGAGGTGTTATGGAAGACCAGGATGCTTCAATAGCAGCCTTCTGCTTTCAGTCTCTCATCTTTCTCTTGGCAATGCCCCATAGATTCTCCATGGGGTTCAGGTCAGGCGAGTTTGCTGGCCAATCAAGCACAGTAATCCCATGGTCATTGAACCAGGTTTTGGTGCTTTTGGCAGTGTGGGCAGGTGCCAAGTCCTGCTGGAAAATGAAGTCAGCATCCCCATAAAGCTCATCTATGGAAGGAAGCATGAAGTGCTCCAAAATCTCCTGGTAGATGGCTGTGTTGACCATGGACTTAATGAAGCACAGTGGACCAACACCAGCAGATGACATGGCTCCCCAAAGCAACACTGGACTCTGGAAACTTCACACTGGACTTCAAGCATCTTGCAGTGTGTGCCTCTCCATTCTTCCTCATACTCTGGGTCCTTGGTTTCCAAATGAGGTGCAAAAGTTGCTCTCATCAGAAAAGAGGACTTTGGGCCACTGAGGCAACAGGCCACGTCTGTTTTTCTTTAGCCAGATAAGACACTTCTGACTTTTGTTGTTCAGGAGGCAGGCTTGACAAGAGGAATACGAACATTTTAAGGCCCATGTCCAGGATCCGTCTGCGCATGGTGGCTCTTTATGCACTGACTCCAGCCTCATTCCACTCCTTGTGAAAGTCCCCAACACTTTTGAATGGCTTTTTCCTGACAATCCTCTCCAGGCTGCGGTCATCCCTGCTGCTTGTGCAACTTTTCTTCCACATTTTTCCCTTCCACATATTTTCTATTAATGTGCTTTGGATACAGCACTTGGGAACGTCCAACTTCTTTTGCAATTACCTTTTGAGGCTTTCCCACCTTATGGAGGGTGTCAATGATGGCTTTCTGCACAACTGTGAGGTCAGCAGTCTTTCCTGTGATTGTGGTTCCAACTGAACCAGACTGAGAGACCATTTAAAGGCTCAGGAACCCTTTGCAGGTGTTATGGCTTAATCAGATGATTAGAATGGGACACTTTGAGCCTAGAATATTGCACCGTTTCACAATATTTTAATTTTCTGAGATTGTGGATTTGGGGTTTTCATGAACTGTAAGCCATAATCATCACAATTATGACAAATCATGGTTGGAACTATCTTGCTTTGCATGTAATGAGTCTATCTCATATTAGTTTCACCATTTAAGTTGCATTACTGAAATAAATGAACTTTTGCATGATATTCTAATTTTTCTAGTTTCACCTGTAATGCAGACACAAACAATAGAATAAAATCAAACAAATGTCTTAGAGATGTTAAAAGAGTTGATTTCAACAAAGGAGCTTGGGAAGGTTTCCATAAATTGTTAAGGGAAAACCAGAAACTTGAGAAACGAAAAATATAAAAGCCATCTAGCATAGTACCTGAAAAGAAGAAACCAGCAAGATTGCATAAGAACTTTCTGATAAACTGAAACCACAGTAAAAGTGGAAAGAAGGACATAACTAACGCAGAATACCAGCATAAGCTAGAATTTGCAAGATAGTCGGAAATTAAGACTCAGAATGAACTACGACTTGCAACAAGCTTTAAAATATTTTAAAAGTTTTTTTCAACATGTTAGAAACAAAATATGATCAGTCCACCAATGAGAGAATGGCAGGAGGTGACCGCAGGGAGATAACAGAACTGCTTAATTCATTGTTTGCATGTCCTTTACAAAAAAGGAAAAAATTGTCCCCTACTAAAAAGCAGAATCGTAAAAGGATAATTAGGATCAACAATCAATATAGATTTTTTTAAAAATTGAGGACATTATTTCACTCTAAATGAGTTAACCAAATTAGGCTTTAGAACAGCTGCCCCAACCTATTGGGCACAAGGACCAGTTCATGGAGAGATGTTTTTCTGGGAACTGGCCCGGGTGTGGTTTCATCCTCTGCCTGCAATCCTGTGGATGGGGCTTTGCTTGTTTGCGCAGCCCAGTTTCTGCCATGCTGCAGACTGATACGATCTCATGGAGTAGGGTTGGGGACCACTGCTTTAACAGTGGTCACCCACCGGTGGTCCGTGAGAAAACTTTGGTGGCTGCAGTGGGTGGAGAGCTGCTCTGGAATGACCAATGGGCCACTCCTGTGACTTAGAGCTCTGAATAAAGATGGGCCAGCATCTCGGTGGGGCTGGAATCTCGCCGTAAGGGTAGTTGTTCAATGTGCAACTTTGCAGGTGGCACAATGTGCAGTAATTAGAGCCCTCTCCAGCTGGAACAAGTAATGGGCTGTTGTGGCAAGGGTTGTGTGTGTGCAGCACAGGTAGGCCGAGCAACAGGTTGTTGGCAACCCTGTGGCTCTTTCATCCCCTGTGGTGCCCTTCAGTGCCTGTTGCTTGCTCCCCCCCCTGTCAGCTGAACCCACCACTGACTGGCCCCGCCTCTCCCCTCACAGTCACGCTTCGCCTGGCCTGAGAAGGTAAGGGTGGAGACGGATATTCCAGAGCGGGAGCAAAGCACCCCTATACTTGCTTCATCTCTTGCTGGGTCTCACGGGCGTTTCTTCTGGCCCTTTTTGGCGCTGTGCACACCTCAATCGCTCGGGGAGATGCACAACTTCCTCTCCACTCCGAGACACTGGCCTGGCCCAGCTGTTTCTCTCCACCACTGCTGTTGGCACCTCCATGGCCTCCCACTGCTCTCATAGCGCCTTGTGCAGCACAGTTAAATTTAGCATGCTTTACAATTGGGGGGGGGAGACGACACCCCCTTCTCCTGGAGCTGAGGAGTACCGGCCGCAGCCAGGTCAGGAGAGTGTCTCGGGGCGGAGAGCAGGTTGTGTTTCTCCAAGTGACCGAGGTGCATCCAGCACCAACAAAGGCCGGAAGAAGAGCCCGCAAGACCCAGCGACCACTGGAGAATCAGAATCAGAGAGAGACAGATGAGAAAGGGGGGGAGAGAGAAACCAGGAAGGGGGGGGGAGAAAGCACTGGATTCATATTAGTATCTGTGGGATTTAAAATTATGAATTTAGTGGTCCCTGAGGTCCAAAAGGTTGGTGACCCCTACTTCAAAAGATAAGGTCAAGATGCAAAGGGATCTTGACACACTTGAATACTGAGACCTATAAAAAATGAAATTCACTGCTGAGGAAACTATGGCTTTAGAATTAGGCAACAAAAACCAAAATTGCAGGTGTAGAATAGTTGGTACCTGGCTTAACAGAAGGATCCAGCAGTCCTAGGCAGCAATGTGCTGCAGCTTCCAAAAATGCCAATGAAGTATACTGCAGTTTTCTGCTTTGTTAGACCACATTTGGAATTCTGCATCCGAATTTCCATAAAACGAGGCACACCTATGCATTTATGGAAATGCCACTGTAATTTTTCCCAATATTAATATAGCAAATACATGTACAAATACAATACCAAAAAACCATGATCCTTGGTGCCTCTGGATTTAGAAATTTTCTGAGTCAGAGACAAGATGAAAAATCAGCTTGCTTCCAGAAATTATAAATGTTCAAGGTCAGATTGCTTGTGTGTTTCACAAAACAAACTTTAAGGATGCCACAAGTCATGAAGGTGTTGCTCAGGAGAAGTTGCAACAAGACAAGCTTGGTCCTAGGCAAGGTGCACACTTACGACCTCCTTTAATAGCAGGATAATCGTCGGTTACAGTTGGAGATTTTTTACACTTAGGCAAGAAAAACCAGCTGTAGAAGTTCAAAGTAGGAGAAACTTGGCTTAACGCCAGTGGCTCCGAGAGGGATCTTGGGAGTCCTACAATCCCTTAAATAAAAGCTAACAGTAATCGGCGGCAGCAGAAGAAGCCGAGCTGTCCGCAAATGGCAGCGGGGAGGGGCGAGGCCACACTGGCGATGATGGAGGCGGAGGAAGCGGCGCGGCTGCGGGGCGGTCTCCGGTCGGGGCTGCGCGTCCTCCGTGAGCAGCACCAGGGCTGGCGGGACACTCTGGCCGCCTGCTTGCCGCTGCTGCGGACCCTGGGCAATGTGGCCTTGCAGGCGGAGGCGGCGCGGAGGGTGTCTTTTGGGGAGACGCCGCTGCGGGCCTTCACGCGCCTGCCGGAGCGGCTGCGGCTGAAGCAGCGGGCGGGCATGGAGGCCCTGCTAGCGGAGCTGCGCCAGGAGAAGCTGTAAGGGTGAGGGCCGGCGCCCCCCTTCCCCACTCCCGGTTGGACCCAGCCCAGCCGCCGCCTCCCTCCTCTCCCCTTCTCTTCTCTTGGCAGGCCGGCGCTACGGGAGCCTCGGGAGGCCGTCGGCGCGCGTCTGGTGCCGCTGCTGGCGCTCGGGGGCCCCGACGCGGCCCCCGCCCAGCAGCCCCACGCACCCTTCCCGGCCTGGGCCGACCTGGTGGCCGGGCTGTTGGACGCCGAGGCGCTCTACCACGTGGTGTATCCTTCACCTCTTCCGCGCGCGGGGAAGGAAGGACGGAAGGTCGGGCGGGCGGTTGAGCTTTCCTTAACTAACCTCGCCAAGGTACTTGGAAGCGCAGCTGCTGCTGCTCTCGCTGAGCTACCGGGATGTGGCAGGGATGCAGGTGGCCCCCCAGGCCTGGGAGCGGATAATGCAGCACGGGCAGCGAGGAGACCGCGTGGAAGGTAACCGGCCGACGGAGGCCTTCCTTCGGCCCTTTGCGCGCCTTCGCACGAGCCTTTCCTGCGAAGCCCTTGAGGCAGGGCAGACTTGCGGCCCCGGCCGGCATTGACTTGTTACCTAGGCTGGCCGCTCGAGCCTGGGCCCAGCACTGGCCTGAGCTTGGCTGGAAAGCTCTTGGGCGCCTGGCAGGGGTCCTCCCTTGGAGGGTGGGGGGTTTGGGGGCCCAGGGACTCTCCTGGCTCACTTCAGGCACAGCCCAACCTACCCAGCATGGTTCTGGAGAGGAAGGCAGGAAAGAACCTGCTGCTGGTAGCTCCTGGGGAAAAAGCAAGATGTGAAACCAAGGAGCTGTGGCAGATATTTTACCAAAACTATTTTTCTTCCCTTGCCCAGAAACGTTGCTGAAAGCCACCTTCTTCCTGGAGGACACCTGAGAGCACAAAGCAGCTTGTTTGCTCACCCCCAGTGAAGGATTCTTCAGGAAGAGCTGGCCGGCCCTGCTATTCGAAGGCACCTGGACTTGGAGTCTGCCTTGGGGTGAGCCCCACTTGCAGGATTGTGTGACTATTTAATTTCTAACCAATTTAGTTGTATTTATTTTGTTTAATGACAATAAAGACTATACTGTACTATTGCAGCTCAGACTCTTTTCCAACCTGGAGCACAGTTCTTAAAGGAATCTCAAATTAGCCCACGAAGCTAGCGCAAAGGCAGCACACTTGCTTGCCCACTAGTGTTTCCTGGTTTCCACCTAGCCATGGACAGAAGGTTTGGGACTCCTGCCCAAGGACATTCAGGTTTTCTTACTGCTCATATTTGAGATGTGCTGGTTTTGTTGACCCACTTTAAAGGCACTCTTACACTTTCTCATGAAGAAGAGAAGCAAACCTGGGAAACTCTGAAGGGGAGTCATCTCTTTCCTTACTTAGCTATAAAAATAAAAGGTAAGTTCCTTTATAAGTCCCCACATCCAGACGACATCAGCAGAGAAACTGGCTTCCAACATAATTTGACCATTTTATGATTTGCAGGTAATAAAAGTAAGAAAAATATTTTCCTTCTGGAGAGCTAGCTCCTGGGGCTTGTAGTTGCCTTGCTCTTCATTGGCAGTTCTTAAAAATGCCTTGAGAATGGCTCAAGTAATTTTACCCCCTGGGTTTTATGGCATTTCCTTTTTTATGAAAAGTGGTTTAAGTAGCTGCCTAAACCTAAAAGTGGTATTGGCTTGAGGTGGTATGCCAGCAGCTACCCAATGCTGATGTAGAGGCTGCTGCTTGAAGCACAAAAGTTCAGTACGGTCTGGTGTATCAGTGCCTGAACTAAGACGCTTGAGTTTTGTTTCTTCTGTTGGCAGATTCCTGTCAGTGCTGTCCTTGGCTCTGGCTCCCTTTTCATAGAAGTTGGAAGGCCTTGTCCACTCTACCCCTCTGCTAACAGGAATCCAATTAGAGCATGCCAGACCATTTGCTGGCCAGTGGTGCATACAGTGTTGTGGGAGGTTGTTGTACTATTTAATGTTTTTACAATGAGTAAGATTTTTTTCCCTTCACTTTCATGGCTGTTCCTTAAATCCA
The DNA here is from genome assembly GCF_009769535.1 of Thamnophis elegans. NCBI lineage: Eukaryota > Metazoa > Chordata > Lepidosauria > Squamata > Natricidae > Thamnophis > Thamnophis elegans. The sequence goes on from NC_045552.1 coordinate 32,547,263, forward strand.
TTATTCTGCATACAGGCATGATAGACAAATTACCTTGACTTGCTTCAAAGTAACTTCCTTTAGGTATGTGAAGAATGCATTTCTGCTCAGGCTTCTCTAGGCTAAATATCTTATAAGTTTTAGTTTCTAGTGCTTGATCATCTTGGTTGCCATTCTTTGAATCTGTTCCAATTTCTCTGCATCCCTCAAAGTGTCCCGAACTGGACTAGTGCCAAAGAAGGTGGAATGCTCCAGAAATTCTGCTTCAATTGATGTAGCCTTATGCTTTTTTGGTTTTTGTGGCCATTTTGTACCACTGGTTGATGCTCGGTAAACTACTGAGTAAATAGCTGTTCTAAATTTTTTTTTAAAAAAAGTGTAGTTATGAAGCCAGATATTTTCCATTTCATCGCTATGGATTTGATTTATGTTTGCTAAGTGACGAAATTTCATCTGCTGGGCTATATTTCATCCTGTTATTTTTAGCCTATATCTCCAACCTATCAATATCAGTTGGGATTTTATTTTTGGTTTTTAGGATATTATCCCAAATGTATATGCCTGTATCATCAGCAAATCTGATGAGCATTGCCATCCAAATTATGAAGATATTGAAGAATGGAGGATTCAGGAGTTGATCGCACTTCTTTTGATGCCTTCAACTATTGAGAAATCCTCCAACATAATTTTTGAGTTAGCTATGAATCCCTTGTTATAACATCAATCCAAGCTTAACTAGATCGTGAAGGAACATTCAGGATGTGCTCTGTCAAAGCTAATCAAGATGGATTTATTACCACTCCCACAGCTGAGGAGTGGTAATAAAAGACACATAATTGTGTCTTTTCACAAGATCACCATAATCGCTGTAGCACACTGGTTCTGAAACTTATACATGCAGCATTTCCATAACCACTACTAAGGGAGGTCCTTGATTGAAGAATGAGAGCTAAGCACAGTGCAGAAGTGGGTTCCTACCTTGGGAATCCATGAGGTTGGACTAGATCAGGGGTGTTAAACTCCTGGCGTCACACGCTGGCCAGGCCCACGCCTGGTTTAGTGAAGCAGAAAAAAGTCCCGATATGTCACGTGATGATGCCGTGATGCCATGAGTTTGACACTCTTGGACTAGATGATTCCTTAAAATCTATGTTTCCAAAAGATAATTTTGGAAGGATTTGTTCTTGATATATCTATGTAAATTTGTGGTTATTGACATTGTTTTAAGGGTCTTATAAATTGATTTATTGGATTTGCTCCAGAATCTTACCCAGACTTATTAAATCATTAAAGCAGAAGTGCCTGGACCTGTCTCTTGTATGTTAACTTATAACTTTCCTGGTCTTGGCTGCAGTGAAGATGGCTTACCAACAATTAACAGAGCTTTAGTTTAAACCCAGTGGGGGAAGGAGCAGGACCTCTGTGTGCTATAGTGTCCCGCTAATCATTGTGTAGGGGCATTTTAGAATACAGCCTGATGCTTAAGTTGTCCTGTTTCGCTTGCAATACAAGCTACTGCTGAGGATATTCCAGGAGCATGGGGGAGACAAAGGCTTTGAACCCAGGTTCATGAGCTGCTTAACTTAGTCCATAAGCCTCTGGGAACACCCTCTCCGGAGCATTAGCAGCTCTGCCTCTATGACCATTTTTGCTGTAGCTATATCACCTAATTCTTTGTGGGAGATAGCAATAACGCTTAAGATATATACTGGCTCAGGGATGCAGTGGCTAAGAAGCTGAGCTTGTTGATCAGAATGGTCAGCAATTCGATGGTTCAAATCCCTAGTGCCACGTAATGGAGGGAGCTCCTGTTACTTGTCCCAGCTTCTGCCAACCTAGCAGTTCGAAAGCATGTAAAAATGCAAGTAGAAAAAATAGGAACTACCTTTGGTGGGAAGGTAGCAGTGTTCCGTGCGCCATCGGTGTTTAGTCATGCCGGCCACATGACCACGGAAATGTCTTTGGGAAGCGCTGGCTCTTCGGCTTTGAAACGGAGATGAGCTCCGCCCCCCAGAGTCAGGAACGATTAGCACATATGTACAAGGGGAACCTTTTAATATATCGCCCCATAGTGTTTAAGCACACAGTGGGCTATTTACAGTGTCAGCTCAGAAGGACGGAAGGCTAAGTCTACCTTGACCCCTGTCAGAATCAAACTCCAGACTCTGAGCAGCATTTGCCTGCATTCTAACCACTGCACCATCAGGGCTCTTAAGAGATGGGAATAGTAACTTGGAGAAAACTCAATATATATCTTCCAGGACTGATACCCTCTTTTGTAATAAAAGAAATAACCCAAAGAGATATTTGTTCCTCAAAAATTTTAGAGGAATAGAACAATTTTGTGGAAAATTCCACCCAAAGTATTTGAGTAAGCAGAAGGCTGATAAGGGTACAAACTAGTCTAATTATATTAAATTGCCCATAGATTTCATTTAACCACTCATATGTCAATCAGCTAATTTTTTCTGCTGTTTTAGAAGGGTTTGGTTGTTTCAGTGCTTTTTAATTCATCAGTTTTAGAGAAACCTTTGGGTCTATTGTGCTGCTTATGTCACGTCATGTCATGTTATGTCATGTTATATTGTTACGTTATGTTATATTATGTTATGTTATATTATTTCATGTCATGTCATGTTATATTGTTATGTTATGTTATATTGTCATGTCATGTCATGTTATATTGTTATGTCAATGCATGTCATGTCCTGTCATGTTATATTGTTGTGTTATGATATATTGTTGTTATGTTATTTCATGTCATGTCATGTGGTGTGATATCGTGTGATGTCATGTCATGTCATGTTATATTATGTAATGTTATATGTTATGTTATGTTATATTCATGTCAAGTCATGTTACATTGTTATCATGTCATGTCTGGTCATGTCATGTCATTATATTGTTATGTTGTTATATTGTTATGTTATGATATGTGTTATGTATGTCATGCCATGTTATATTGTTATATAGTCATGTCAGTCATGTGTTATGTTATATTATGTTATGTTATATTGTCATGTCATGTTATGTCTGTTATATTGTTACGTTATGTATATTATGTTATGTTATATATTTCATGTCATGTCATGTTATATTGTTATGTTATGTTATATTGTCATGCCATGTCATGTTATATGTTGTCAATGGCAATGTCATGTCCTGTCAGTTTAATTGTTGTGTTATGATATATTGTTGTTATGTAATTTCATGTCATGTCATGTGGTGTGATATGTGATGTCATGTCATGTCATGTTATATTATGTAATGTTATATTGTTATGTTATGTTATATTGTCATGTCATGTCAAGTCAAGTCATGTTATATTGTTATGTCATGTTATGTTATGCCATATTATGTCATGTCATATTGTCATGTCATGCCATATTGTCATGTCATGCCATATTGTCATGTCATGTCATATCAAGTCATGTCATGTCATGTCATGTTATATTGTCATGCCATGCCATGTAATGTTATGTTGTTATGTTGTTATGTTGTTATGTTGTTATATTATGTTGTTATGTTGTTATGTTGTTATGTTGTTATGTTGTTATGTTGTTATGTTGTTATGTTGTTATGTTGTTATGTTGTTATGTTGTTATGTTGTTATGTTGTTATCTTGAACAGTGATTAAATTCAGTACTGCAGGCCACTTCAGCTGACTGCTAACTGCAGTTCGGCGGTTCAAATCTCACCGGCTCAAGTTTGACTCAGCCTTCCATCCTTCCGAGGTGGGTAAAATGAGGACCCAGACTGTGGGGGCGATATGCTGACTTTGTAACCGCTTAGGGCTGAAAGCCTATAAAGCGGCATATAAGTGTAACTGCTATTGCTATTGCTATTGCTATTATGTTATGTTATTTCATGTCTGTTATATTGTTATGTCATGTTATTATATTGTTAGTTATGTATATTGTTATGTCATGTCATGCCATGCCATTCCATGTCATGTAATGTTATATGTTATATTGTTATGACATGTCATGTCATGTTATATTGTTATGTTATATTGCTATGTTATGTTATGTTATGTTATTTCATGTCATGTCATGTTATATTGTCATGTTGTTATGTTATTTCATGTCAGGTCATGTTATGTTATATTGTTTTGTTGAGTTATATTGTTATGTCATGCCATGCAGTGTCATGGCATGTTATATTGTTATGTTATGTTATTTTGTTATGTTACGTTATGTTGTTTCATGTCATGTCATGTTATATTATTATGTCATGTCATGTCATGCCATGTTATGTTATATTGTCATGTCATATCATGTCAGGTCATGTCATGTTATGTTATATTGTTATGTTATGTTATATTGTCATGTCATGTCATGTTATGTTATATTGTTATGTTATATTGTTATGTTATATCATGACATGTCATATTGTCATGCCATGCCATGTCATGTCATGTTACATTTTTCTCATGTCATATCATATTGTTATGTTATGTTATATTGTCATGTCATGTCATGTCATATTGTTATGTTATGTTATATTGTTATGTCATGTCATGTCATGTCATGTTATCTTATAGTTATATCATGTCATGTCATGTTATGTCATTTTATCTTATATTGTTATGTTATGTTATATTGTTAAGTTATGTTATGGCATGTCATGGCATGTCATATCATGTTAAGTTATACTGTTATGTTACATTGCTATGTTATGTCATGTCATGACATCTTAATACATATTGTTATGTTATATTGTTATGTTATATTGTTATGTCATGTCATTTCATGTTATGTCATGTCATGCCATGTTATATTGTTATGTTATATTCTTATGTTATGTCTTGTCATGTTATATTATATTGTTATGTTATGTTATGTTATATTGTTATGTTATGTTCTTATGTTATGTTATGTCATGTAATTGTGTTACGTTATGTTATGTTGTTATGTTATGTTATATTGTCATGTCATGTCATGTTATATTGTTATGTCAATGCATGTCATGTCCTGTCATGTTATATTGTTGTGTTATGATATATTGTTATGTTATGTTATTTCATGTCATGTCATGTGGTGTGATATCATGTGATGTCATGTCATGTTATATTATGTAATGTTATATTGTTATGTTATGTTATATTGTCATGTCATGTCAAGTCATGTTACATTGTTATGTCATGTCATGTCTGGTCATGTTATGTTATATTGTTATGTTGTGTTATATTGTTATGTCATGTCATGTCATGTCATGTTATATTGTTATGTCAATGCATGTCATGTCCTGTCATGTTATATTGTTGTGTTATGATATATTGTTGTTATGTAATGTCATGTCATGTGGTGTGATATCATGTGATGTCATGTCATGTTATATTATGTAATGTTATATTGTTATGTTATGTTATATTGTCATGTCAAGTCATGTTATATTGTTATGTCATGTTATGTCATGTTATGCTATGTTATGTCATGTCATGTCATATTGTCATGTCATGTCATATCAAGTCATGTCATGTCATGTTATATTGTCATGCCATGCCATGCCATGTCATGTCATGTTATTATGTTGTTATGTTGTTATCTTGAACAGTGATTAAATTCAGCACTGGAGGCTACTTCAGCTGACTGAAGTTCTGCCGTTCAGCTGTTCAAATCTCGCCGGCTCAAGTTTGACTCAGCCTTCCATCCTTCCGAGGTGGGTAAAATGAGGACCCAGACTGTGGGGGCGATATGCTGACTTTGTAAACCGCTTAGAGAGGGCTGAAAGTCTAACTGCTATTCATGTCATTTCATGTCATATTGTTATGTTATATTGTTATGTTATGTCATGTCATGTCATGTTATATTTTTATGTTATGTTATGTTATATTGTTATGTTATGTTATGTTATGTTGTTACGTTATGTTATGTTATATTGTTATGTTATGTTATATTTTTATGTTATTTTATGTTGTTATGTTATGTTATGTTATGTTATGTTATGTTATGTTGTTATGTTATGTTATGTCATTTGATTTGATGTCATGTCATGTTATATTATCTTGTTATGTTGTGTTATATTGTCATGTCATGTTATGTTATATTATGTTGTTATGTTATGTTATGTTATGTTATATTGTTATGTTATGTTGTTATGTTATGTTATGTTGTTATGTTATGTCATGTTATGTTATGTCATGTTATGTCATGTGATGTTATATTGTTATGTTGTGTTATATTGTTATGTCATGTCATGTCATGTTATATTGTTATATTATGTTATGTTATATTATATTGTTATGTTATTTCATGTCATGTCTTGTCATGTTATATTATGTTATATTGTTATGCTATGTTATTTCATGTCATGTCATGTTATGCGATATTATTATGTTATTATATTGCTATGTCATGCCATGCCGTGTCATGTCATGTTATATTGTTATGTTATGTTATTTTGTTATGTTATTTCATGTCATGTCATGTTATATTGTTATGTTATGTCATGTTATGTCATGTCATGTTATGTCATGTCATATTGTTATGTCATGTCATGTTATCTTATAGTTATTTCATGTCATGTCATGTTATGTCATGTTATCCTATATTGTTATGTTATGTTATATTGTTAAGTTATGTTATGGCATGTCATGTCATGTCATGTTAAGTTATACTGGTATGTTGTATTGCTATGTTATGTTATGTCATGACATCTTAATACGTATTGTTATGTTATATTGTTATTTTATGTCATGACATGCCATGTTATATTGTTATGTCTTGTCATGTCATGTTATGTTATGTCATGTTATATTGTCATGTCATGTCATGTTATATTGTTATGTTATGTTATATTGTTATGTCATGTCATGTCATGTTATATTATATTGTAATGTTATGTTATATTGTTATGTTCTTATGTTATGTTATGTCATTGTGTTATGTTATGTTGTTATGTTATGTTGTTATGTTATGTTGTTATGTTATGTTGTTATGTTATGTTGTTATGTTATGTTGTTATGTCATGTCATGTCTTGTCATGTCATTTCATGTCATATTGTTATATTGTTATGTTATATTGTTATGTTATGTCATGTCATGTCATGTTATATTGTTATGTTATGTTATGTTATGTTATATTGTTATGTTATTTTATGTTGTTATGTTATGTTATGTTATGTTCTATTGTTATGTTATGTTATGTTATGTTGTTATGTTATGTTACGTCATGTTATGTCATGTGATGTGATGTCATGTTATATTGTTATGTCATGTTATATTGTTATGTTGTGCTATATTGTTATGTCATGACATGTTATATTATTTTATATTGTTATGTTATGTTATATTGTTATGTCATGTTATATTGTTATGTCATGATATGTCAGGTCATGTCATGTCATGTTATATTGTTATGTTATGTTATATTGTTATGTTATGTCATGTCATATCATGTCATATCATGTCTTGTCATGTCATTTCATGTCATGTTATGTTATATTGTTATGTTATATTGTTATGTTATATTTTTATGTTATGTCATGACATGTCATGTCATGTTATTTTGTCATGTTATGTTATGTTATATTGTTATGTTATGTTGTTATGTTATGTTACATCATGGTATGTCATGTCATGTTATATTATGTAATGTTATACTCTTATGTTATGTTATATTATGTCATGTCATGTTATATTGTCATGTCATGTCATGTCATATTGTTATGTCATGTCGTCATGTCATATTGTTATGTTATGTTATATGTTATGTTATGTTATGTTATGTTTTGTTATGTTGTTATGTTATGTTATTTCATGTCATGTCATGTCATGGTTATCTTCTCATGTCATATCATGTCAGGTCATGTCATATTATATTATGTTATGTTATATTGTTATGTCATGCCATGCCATGTCATGTTATATGTTATATTGTTATGTCATGTCATGTCGTGTTATATTGTTATATGTTATGTTATATTATATTGTTATGTTATTTCATGTCATGTCATGTCTTGTCATGTTATATTATGTTATGTTATATTGTTATGTTATTTCATGTCATGTCATGTTATGTGATATTGTTATGTTGTTATATTGTGTCATGCCATGCCGTGTCATGTCGTGTTATATTGTTATGTTATGTTATGTCATGTTATGTCATGTTATATTATGTTGTTATGTTATGTTATATTGTTATGTTATGTTATATTGTCATGTCATGTCATGTCTTGTCATGTCATGTTATATTGTTATGTCATGACATGTCATGTCAAGTCATGTTATATTGTTATGTCATGTTATATTGTTATGATGATATGATATGTTATGTTATATTGTTATGTTATGTCATGTTATATTGTTATGTTATGTTATTTTGTCATGTTATGTCATGTTATGTCATGTTATGTCATGTTATGTTATCTCATGTTATCTCATGTTATGTTATTTGATGTCATGTCATATTGTTATGTTATGTTATATTGTCATGTCATGTTACATTTTTATCTCCTGTCATGTCACGTTATGATATATAGTCATGTCATGTCATGTCATGTTATATTGCTTTGTTATGCTATATTGTTAAGTTATGTTATGTTATGTCATGGCATGTCATGTCATGTTAAACTATACTGTTATGTTATGTTATATTGTTATGTTATGTCATGTTAATGTATATTGTTATGTTATATTGTTATGTTATGTCATGTCATATGTTATATTGTCATGTTATGTTATATTGTTATGGCATGTCATGCCATGTCATGTTATGTTGTTATGTTATGTTATATTGTTATGTCATGTCATGTTATGTCATATCATGTCATGTTATATTGTCATGTTATGTTATATTGTTATGTTATATTGTTATGTTATGTCTTGTCATGTTATATTATATTGATATGTTATGTTATATTGTTATGTTATGTTGTCATGTTAGGTTATGTTAAGTTAGGTCATTGTGTTATGTTATGTTATGTTATGTTATGTTGTTATGTTATGTTGTTATGTTATGTTGTTATGTTATGTTGTTATGTTATGTTATAGTTATGTTATGTTATATTGTTATGTTATATTGTTCCGTTATGTTATATTGTTATGTTATGTCATGTCAAATCATGTCATATTATATTGTTATGTTATGTTACATTGTTATGTTATGTTTTTATGTTATGTTATGTTATGTCATTGTGTTATGTTGTGTTATGTTATGTTGTTATGTTATGTTGTTATGTTATATTGTTATAACCCTAACCCTAACCCAGAATTAGACCCGGACCCCGACCTGGATATGACCCCAGATATTGACAGAGACACGGACACGGATCCAGACCATAATCTCGACCCAGACCCGTACTCAAACCTGGACCCAAATACGGACCCAGACCCGGACCATAATCCGGGTCTGGGTCCGGACCGGGACTGGGACCCGGATCTGGACACGGACACGGTCATGGACACGGACACGGACCATGATCCAGATGTGGATCTTGACCATGTTCCAGACCCAGACCCGGAAAATAATCTGGACCCGGACCTGAACATGGACCTGGACCCAGATCCAAAACCAGACACGGAACCCCGACACGAACACGGTCCTGGATCCGGACCATTATCCAGACCTAGACACAGACCATAATCTGGACCCAGACCCGGACCCAGACCTGGACCCGGACAAGGACGGACATGGACCATGATCCAGACGTGGACACGGACTCTGACCTGGACCCTGACACGGACCTGGAATCGGACCTGGATCCAGATCTGGACAGGGACATGGACACGGATACAGACACGGACCATAATCCAGACCCGGACCCGGACCCTGAACAGGAACCAGAACCAGATCTGGACACGGAGAGGGACCCGGACCCGGACATGGACCCGGACCTCAACCCGGACCCTGACCCCAACCTGGATGTGGACCTGGGCGCAGACCCGGACACAGACACAGACCTGGATCTTGACCTGGACCCAGATACAGACACGGACCATGAACCGGACCCCGACCTGGCCCCGGACCTGGACATGGATACGGACACAGACCATGATCCAGACACGGACCCAGACCATAATGCGGACCTGGATGAGGACCGGACTCGAACCCGAACCCGAACCCGGACCCCGACTCGGACCTGCAACCGGACCCCGACCCGGACCTGGGACCAGACCTGGACCTGAACATGGACACGGACACAGACACTGACCCGGAAACAGACTTAGACACGGATACGGACATGGACCAGGAGCCAGGAGAGCAAGTCTCACACGTGAAAATCAGGCTCTGATGTTCCCAGCGCTTTCATGCCTGGATTTTGGCTGTGCCACCCCTGGGCACCGACACTCTGATCTTGTCACTCTGTCTCTTAATTATACCATATCTCTCATGGTTTTATTTGATTGACTTTGATGCTCCCATTGCAGCCAGCTTCCCACTGCAATTTCTGAGGCATGATGTTCCCAGGGCCTGCATGCCTAGATTCTGGCACTGTCACCACTGTGCATGGACTGTTTTTGCAAGTCTTTGTCTCTTAAATGTAATCTGACTTTTGTTCCCTTCCTTGACTTTAGTGCTATCAATTTTCCTTGCATGTAGCTTAGTGCAGCATCTTCTTAGGCTGTTGCCGTGTACATGTAGACATCTCAACTGGACTGTGTTGTTTGTATATGGGTATATGCCAGAGGTGGGTTTCAGCCAATCCTGTCCAATACACGCATACTGGTTGAAAGAATTTAGTGTGCCTTCCTGTACCAGGGCTTCTGGGGGGGCGGGCTGGTACCGGAACGGTCCCTCCCCTGGCCTGCCCCCCGCTCGCTCGCCAGAAGAAGCCTTCCAGGAGGTTTTGGCTGGCGTGTGCGCAGAGGGAGCTCCAAGCCTTTTTGCCTTCAGGCAGAGCTGATTTTGCGCCTTCTACGTTTTCCTGGGCAGCTGAAGGAAAAGTCCCGGGGAGATATTGGATATTTTAAATTCATTGATTGGCTTACTAAATTGAAAGGATTGAAGTGGCTGTAGAGGGGGCTGTCTAACACAGGCATCCCACGAGGAGCTCTCTGCTAAGTGTAGCAAAATAGCCGAGGAGCGGCTGGCATCTGGGAGCGATCAACAAGTACCATTTGGCTCATGTGGAACCTAGTCCGTTCTATCAGAAAGTCACTCAGTGCAGATTACAGCCTGCCACCGCTACATGAGCTACATACATGAGGCCAATTTTCTGTGTTTATCTCTGTTCTGATCGGCACTTGAATCAGCTGTAGCCGCTTGACAGGGTAATTCCCGGGCGTGCCATGAGGTGATTGACTTTGTATCAATATCTCCCTGGGGCTTTTCCTTCAGCTGGCAGGAGGAGAGAGGCCGCTTTGGTCACTCTCTTCCAGAAGCCTCACTGGGACCAAAAAGGCGCCCTTTTGTCCAGGAAGAGCTCAGCTGCGGATGTGGAAGCATTCGTAAATTGAGCAGAAGAAACGGTCGTTCCCTACTCCAGACCAACTTGTATAAGGCAAGACAGGCGGGGGGGGGGCGTGACTGTCCGGGGAAAACATAGAAGGTGCAGAATCAGCTCTGCCTGAAGGCGAGAAGGCTCAGAGCCCCCTCCCCAGCAGAAGCCTTCTGGGAGGTCACAAGGAGAGAAGAAGGAATCATCTTCAAAAGACTTAAACCGAGATGAAAAGGCATACAATAGTTTCAATAGTAAGGGACAGAAAAGAGTTCCCTGCTGTGACCCATGAAGTTATAGAAGCCATTAAGAGAACTAAACTTTATTCATGGTATTTTAGAGTTATGATTTGTTATTATTAAAACCTTATTAATATTAATAAAGATACCGGATAATAACCTTAAAAACCAATTGAAGGAGGAGGGGCCGAAGCTGTGGCGAGACGACGTGTGATCTCAAAGCTTTGAGATTGCAGTCGACACTTTTATTGCTGGGTGGTTCCAATGGAGCTAAATCATCCCAAAGAGATGGTGAACAGGAAGATTACATCTTGCTGATCTCAGGGATATCGCAAAATCTCCAAGAAAAGCAAGGGAAAGTCTTCTGCTGGTAATAAAAATTCCAGTCTGTCAAGACTAACAAAGTCAGGGCAGCCCCAGAAAGGAATGGAAAGATGTGTTTCCAGCTGCTGAGAAACTTTTATTGTTTAAAAAAAACGGCCTGCCTATAAAATCTAAAAACTAATTTAAATCAAAGAATAGTAGAACGTAGCGGCGAATTTGATTTTTGTAATGGTTCTGGACAGTGGTTATCTTACTTTTTAAATGCTATTTACATGGATTGATTCTAAGCAAAACCTTTTCAAACAGATGGATTATCCTTTTAACACTTCTTGTGACTCTCTGTAAGCTACAAATGGATTGTTTTGACTTTGACATTCCAAGCTTTTATTGCGTGGGTGTTTGGCTTAAGATCTGATAAGACTTTACAGCTGTCCCTTTGAAGTTTTTTTTTGCTTGCAGAGAGTTTGCGAGTGAGTGTTTCAATCTTGCTGAGCTTCTAAGAAAAAATACAACTGCGTAGAAACATGGTGTCTCTCCGAGAAGTGCTCTTAGCTCTGCAGAGGGTGTTGGAGACAGAGGAAAAAAATGAGAGAAAATTGGATTATTTGATGAATTTGGCAACAAAATGTGATGAAAAAATTGAGGATGTTTTTCAAACACAAAATAAGAAGATTGAAATTCAAAAAATTGAAATGGAAGACGAATATAAAGAGATTGAGCCTGTTGATATTCGTGGCAATTGGTTTATTTCTGATGGAGGAAAGAGTGGAATATTAGAAGAGGAATTAAATGGAGAGAAAATTTACTTCAAAGGACAGGACATAGAAGAAGAAAGCATTAAATAATTTATGGACTATGAAATACTATTTGCAAAATATTTGATAACACTGCTGAGAATTAAAGATAAGCTGAAAAAGGAAACAGAAGAATGGCATCAATATTATATGAGAGATACTATAAACAAGGAGTTGCAAAGAGGAGTCCATACAGATTTGTTTAAGAAGATGTTTGGAGGACTGGATCCACAAATGGCAGAAGACATGATTGTTTTGCTATTGGAGAGATACAGATTGATAGATGGAAGAGTATAATTTAAAACTAGCTAAACTTAGTTAAATTCAGTGATAATAAGTATAGTTAAATAAAAATTGATAATGATAGTAATGTATACAATGTTGAGCTGTTATGATAAGTAATAATTGGATATGAATATTGAATGTTACCCATGAAGGGAAGGGTAGAAATATTCTTGGAGTAAATATAAAGGTTATTAATAACAATAACAATAAAAAAGAACAAAATTAGACACAGCTAAGTTTTAACTAATAGGGGGGAAATGTTATAAGATATAGTTAAATAAAGAAAGGATAATGATAATAAATTATATACATGGAGGATTAGAAAATTTTGGTATTAAATATTATGGATAAACAGGATATGATTTAATGTTAATGGAGGATTTTATAAATAAGTAAATGAAATGCCAGCATGTGCTTATGTATTAAATCTTGGTATATTTTATGATGAAGGAAGTTTAAATAATTATAGTCAAATAAAAGTGTAAGTATGATGATGGTAATATAATAAATATCTGAGTTAAGATATTACAATTAATATGAATTATATTTGATGATGGTGGAAGAGATGCACAAAAGCCTTTTGTAACCAACTGATACACTTTCTACAGTATGTAAAGAAGGAGGATTTGTATGTTTGTTTTGAAAATAATTTTTTTAAATAAAAAAAATCCAATTGAAAAGGTTTATTTCTTTTTGTGGCGGCAATATCTGCTTCGACCACAGAAAGGCTTATTTTCTTTCCCATAGCATTAACATGGAGGCCATGATAAGCCTTTTTGATAGTGTCCACACTATTGCTAAGAGACAGAAAATTGTGCCATCCTGTGGTCAAAGTAGGTATTGTATAGCAAGCCACCAAGAGAAATAAACTTTATTCATAGTATTTTAAGCTATTCATTATTATTAAAACCTTATTAATATTAATAGGCCATGTTAGGCCTTCGAAAGTCAGTTTTAGACTTTTGAAGCAGGATTTCTTTTCACATTCCTGTGTTGCAGCAAACAAGGTCACCCTATTAATATTAATAAGAAGCTAATAATAAAGATACCAGATAATAACTTTAAAATCCCATTGAAAAGGTTTATTTCTTTTCATGGCGGCAATATCTGCTTCGACCACATGCCGGTGCAGCTTTCCATCCCATAGCATTAACATGGAGGCCATGATAAGCCTTTCTTTTTTTTTTTAAAGATTTTTTATTGTTTTTATTACACACCAGGGACATGCAGTCAGGGAAGGCAGTGGAGGCAGGGCCTCACCAGTGTCATGAGGAAAAGAAAAGAAAATTAAATTAAAAGGAAAAAGGCTAAGGTAGTTGCTGCCAGAATGACTCTGCTTAGTGCAAACTGCAGGGGAAGGCGAGAGAACTACGGGCCTCCTTTGCATAAGGAATTTTTTGGTTTTAACCCTTGCTCAGAGTTAAGCAAGGGTTAAAAGGTGAAAAATTCCTTATGCAAAGGAGGCACGTAGTTCTCTACCTCCTGGTCTGGGAGCAGCAGGTCTTGCCTAAGTTGCCTTTTTTTTTTACATTTTCATCATGGCGGACAAGAGGAGAGTTGAAATGTTCCTCTGACACAGCTGGAAAAGATGAGTCCGAGGGAGGGGGCAGGGGGGAGGAATTCAAAATTCCAATCATCCATCCCCTATAATATGCAGCTATAAAGTGATATTTGATGTTTGACCGAGTATATAAGTGTAGTAATATGGGACATCATTTTGAAATGATCAGTTTCCTATAGAAAATTATAGTTATTCTTGAACACTTCCCAAAATTCACTGCAACACGTATGTATTATTTGGTTCACCAGTTAAAACAGAAATAGTTCCCTGAAGAATATTTAAAGTGGTAAAAAGAAGCTGACTTCTTCAAATGAGGAGCCCGGACGAGGCTGGAGCGAGAGCCGTGAAGGCGAAAGGCGAAGAGGGGTGGGGGTGGGGTGTTCCAAGAGGCCCCCTCCCCTTTTTGCACTTTGCAATCCAGGCCCGCAGCGGCAAGAAGCTGAGCTCCGCTTCTATCGCCCCCCCCCTCCGCTCCAGAGAAGCCGGCCGCGGGCGAGTCTCTGCAACCCCGGTTCCATCTCCAAGCAGCCCCAGGAGGAAACGGGCCAGCCCCGCTTCCCTCTCCGGACTTTCTGGGAGTGGAGGACCCACATTCTGCTCCCCCTTCCAAGCCCCGAGTGGTCAGCCTTTCACCTCTGTGGCTCTCGCTCCAGCCTCATCCAGGCTCCTCCTCGGTGGGCCTGCCGGAGCTCTGCAGGGGGTGGGGGAGCAAAAGCCGCTTTCTTTCTTTTTGCCTCACCAGCCATAAGCTTCACCGCACGTCACTGTTACACACACAAAGAAGAAAAAAAATGAATCATCTTTCGTTACATCTTGTAACAGATACTGTAACAGATAAATCTTGTACATCTTGGTTACAGATACATTTTGTGCGTTTCTTCCACAATCATTACCTATAATTCATTCAAATTAAGTTGTACATTTTAGAATTTATGTATTTTACTATCACTGTATTTGATTACAGTTACTTAAACTTGTTTTTTTCTAAAATCATTTATATTTAAAGACACAACCACCTCACAATCTCTATGAGTCTACCATAACTTTACATCTTTATAACATATTCTAAAAGAGAGTCAATTAGTAGGATATCTAACATTCCCTCCCCTTTTCCCTCCCAACTCACAAATTAGCGCTTCTGTTCAAATTACTTTTACTAGTACAACACACCTGTATATATCATTAAATATTATCCATCAACATTTCCTTATTATTATTGTAGTTAATTAAAAATTGTTTACTATTTATCTCATCTCTCCTCTGTTCAGGCCCAAAAGAGATTATACCTTTATAACCAGCTCTCAACAGAAATTTATTAATAAGATTTATAAGTCTTTTCCCTAATCCCCAAATTGCAATTTATATCCAGTTTATTTTTCTAGTTAAGGTTATCATTTCATTGTTATTATCTTGATTAATTACATGTTAACAAACTAAACATTTGGAATCTAGAACACTCTAAGAGATGCTAACATTTCTACTTAATAATCACCAAAAGTATCCATTAACATCTCCTTATTGTTATTATAGTTGAAAAAAAAGAAAAATGAATTGTTTACTGTTTGTATCACATCTCCTCTCTTCTGACCCAGATTAATTTACCTTCATAACAAGATCTAGACACAGGTTTGTTAGTAAAATTTATAAGTCTTTTCGCCAGATCCCAATTTAGAGTTTATGGCCCAGTTATTTATCTTAATTAAGGTTATCATTTAATTATTAATATCATAGTAAATTATATGTTAACGAATAAACATTCAATGATAATCTAAAACAGTCTACAAGATACTAAAATCTCTACTTATTAATCATCAAAAATTGGCTAGTTTTTTATCATCAACTAGCATTATCAACCAGTGTCTTTCCAGTAGCGGAATGGTCTTATCTCTCTCGGCTGCTGTTGTGGCAATTCTCTTTTCATCTCCTTTCCAGAGTTTTGAACTTCTCTCCGCAGTTTGTAGCTTAGAAGATCTCTCATGTAGTTTTGTTGCCCTAGGGTTGTTATTAACATAAGCTTAACTTTGGTTATCAAACTTATTTCTAGGTAGGTTTGTCTTCTTAACTCCATCCTTTTCGCTCTTTTTTTCTCTCCTAGATCTCAAAGTTTGGGGTAAAGCTCCAAATTGTCAAAGTCACTTTTCCAGCTTCCCTTTCTTTCCACTTTCACTTACATTTGCTCCATTAGTAAGTTCATCTGTTATCTTATCTTTTTCTGTATTTTCATTCTCTTCTTTAATTTTTGGGGGTCCAACCCCATCATCTTTTACTGTGATACCCCATAGTCTATCCCATTCTTGTCAAATCTCTCAAATCCTTCTAAAATATTTTGAAGTCCATCCAGGATATTTTGAACTTTTAAGTTTTCCTCATCTGAATATTGATCCATTTTTCCAAAAGAAAAGAGATGTAAAGAAAAAGAAAGGATCTGATAATCTCTGCCACTCTAGCCTGTCAAAAAGGGAAATTTCTTGGAGAATATATCTATATTTAAGCATAAGTTCTTTTGTAGTTTTCAAAGTAGAAGGGTTCTTGCCTTTTTCTTTCCTTTTCCTTCTTTTGCCAAAATATTTTCCAAACTCACCTGCAAAGCACTGTTTGTGCCCTTGAGTCTTTATAAGGTTTTATAAACAAGCTCCAAATCCTTCCTTTGCAAAGTCAAGTAGGAGTGAACAAAGGATACATTGTTTTTTAAAAAAAACTTCAGGCTCAGGCTTCCGACTGGCAGATTCAACTTTTATATATATATATATACCTTTTCTTCAAGTATCTTTAATATGCTTTTATAACAAATAAAAGGAGGAATTTGTTAAAATAAAAAGAAATAATTTAAGCCAAAAGAATTAAGGTAGTAAAAAATAAGGAAAGAAAAAATCAGTCCATTCACTTCAGGCGGAGAAACAGGAAACATTGCAATCACTTCAATCCACAAAAGATTGTTACAAGCAAAAGTAAAGAATTTTCTAAAACAGTCCAATAAAAATTAAATTCACCGCTTTATTCTTACTTAGAGGACTAATATCTTTAAAGGAAAAACATTTCTTAGGGCAATCTTCTGAAAGTAAAAAAAACCTCACCAGATGGAACACTTTCACTTCTTCTTTCCTTCCGGAGCCGTCTCTGACTATGTCAGCCTGGGGGCTGCCTGTTTGCCGCCAGTTGGAAGCACTTTCCTTGGGTCGACCAGGGACTTTGCCATGTCTCTGCGACCACCAAGGTTTTGTCTTCCTAGTCACCATTTCTTCGGGATGGTTTAGGTCCTACCGGACCGTCCAGGGGCAAAAGTGTCATCGGCGGACT
The DNA here is from genome assembly GCF_009769535.1 of Thamnophis elegans. NCBI lineage: Eukaryota > Metazoa > Chordata > Lepidosauria > Squamata > Natricidae > Thamnophis > Thamnophis elegans. Next base: position 32,565,122 of record NC_045552.1, read on the forward strand.
CGGACTGTTGAGTCCGCACGATGTATCATCGCGAATTGGCTCCTCCCTCCACTGATTTTGAGGCCACGATAAGCCTTTCTGATGGACTCAACGCTATTGCTAAGAGACAGAAAACTGCCATCCTGTGGTCGAAGCAGGTATTGTAGCTACAAGAAAAAACACTTTTTCAATAGCATTTTAAGATTATAATTCATAATTAAAGTCTGTCATACTGAGTATGTCAGTATCATTATTAAATGCCTCATTATTAATATTAATGTTGGACTTTATGTCCAATCACCATGGCTGTCCCCCAGTTCCTTTGAACTGCCATAGTCTGCCATACTGAGTATGCCATACTGAGTCTGCCATACTGAGTATGTCAGTATCATACTGAGTATGCCATACTGAGTATGTCTGCCATACTGAGTATGTCTGCCATACTGAGTATGTCAGTATCATTATTATTAAATGCCTCATTATTAATATTAATGTTGGACTTTATGTCCAATCACCATGGCTGTCCCCCAGTTCCTTTGAAAAATGACCTTTCGATCATGGCCGACTTCCTGTCCATTCTTCTTAGTCATCCTCTCAACTTCCTTGCGAAATGATCTTCTTGAGGGGGGGGGAGATTGTGTGTCCCCATTCAGAATCAGATTGAATTTTATTCCCTTCATTTATGTCCTCACAAAGCTGCTTCTTTTTACTCTGGCACTAAAGCCCAAGCAGTCATATCTCTCTGCTAATTCCACGGGGGAGGGGCAATTCCCCTCAAGCAATTCCCCCACTTGAAGAGCTAGCAGAAAGGATCTTCAAAACCCAAACCCTGACTGTGACTCACAAATGATGCTGCTCAGTTGCCCAGTAAAGCAGGATATATTGCACTAGTAAGTAGGAGTACCAGGGCTCATTGTATGTAATTTTAAAATACTAAATAGCCTGGATTGCAGACTGGCTAACCTCAATTTGGTCTCACAAAATAAGAGCTAGGGCAGCCTGTAACTTAAAGGAAAAGCATGGCTTTGAAGAATTTTGGGATTTCTGCTTGCTTGAAACCTGTCTGGAAGCTCACAGAAAGTGATATCTGATATCTGAAATTAATTGGCATGGAAAATATCAAATCTCTCTGATCTGGCCATCTTTTGTCAAGAACATGTGTGTCCCACTCACATGTTTTTGGGGGAAAAAGGAGGGATTGTAGGAAGTTAAAACCCACCCCTCTGCTAGAAAAATGAAATATCCTGGGAAATATTAATAAGGCAGAATATTATATTTCCCTAGATAAGAAATTGAGAAATATTTTAGGCAGGAAACAGACTCACTCTTGATAACACCCACCTTTGTCAATGAGCCATTAAAATGCCTGAGCTAGTCTATTCTACATAACAAAGATCCCCCTTCAGCTCCAGGATGAAGGCATGATAGTATTAGCCCTTTACTCATCTCACCACAGGGCATCTGGGAACACAACCAAGCTTGGGACTCAAAAGACACACAACCTATAAAGTTAGCTAGGACCGCCTCCCCCACTCTTGGGAGTCTGACAACCAATCAAAATATGTTTCTTACACAGGAACAGGAACAGGAAACAGAGAGGTGGGGCTGAACAGAGAGTATAAAAAAAACCTCAGGAACTCTCATCAGGCCCCTTCATTTCTTTTTCTTCACTCAACATCTTCGAAGCATGTGATCCCCTTTTTGCCTAGGACCTCAAGCCATGTGATCTTGTTCATCATTAAAACCATCTTTCCAAACAGTTTTCATGTTTCCAGTGCCTTTTTCCCCACTTAGAACTGAACTCAGATGGACATTTCTTCCAACATCACAAAACATGACTCTGGTAGTGTACAACAACTCCATAAAACCCAACAATTACAAAAATCACTACAATTAAAATATTAATATTATTATTATAAAATACTGAAGATCTAAAGGGGAGCACTTGTTGCTTGTTGCTACATATAATTGGAAGACATGTCATTAACCAGACGAGTGTTTTGGGCTTCAAAGGAGATGAACAAGACAACAAACCTTTGCTTGAAACAATGTTTCTCTTTCAAAAGGCTGGAATAAAACAGCTCCTTTGCTTCTTCCTTAACTTAAAAGCCCCTCACCCCCAAGTCTACAACAAGTGCCCCCTTTTTACTGAGCCAAAGCGGCTGGCTAGATCAATTCAACTCATTTCGATGCTTTGAAGTGAAGCAGAGCAATTCAGCCCCATCTCTAATCCAGCCAGCACGGCCATCCAGATGAGAGAGAATAATACTTCTTTGCACAGACCAGATTCACGAGTATGTTTATTGCTACCAACATGATTCACTAGTGCACAGAAGAGTTCTTCTGAGTTCTTTAGATTAGAATAGAGCTGGAAGGGACCTTGGAGGTCTTCTAGTGCAACCCTCCACCTCAAGGAGGAGGCTCTATTTCATTTCAGTAGCTGTCCAGTCTTTTTTAAAAAAAACCTCCAGTGACGAAGCCCCACGACTTCTGAAAATAATCTATTCTATTTTGTGTTTTTGTACTAAGGTGTGCGTGTGTGTGTGTGATATATATTACATTATTGCCTCTGCGTGCGTATCTCATGTGTTATATAATATGTAATATTGTATACAATATAATATATACAATACCTGCAAAATATAATATATAAATATAGCACGTAATGTATGATAACATTGTACTTGGCTTCATTTTGCCTCTAGGCCAGAGGGGACGCTCGCTCGGCCTGAAACAGCCGAAAGCCCCTCTCCCGAGGACTATGTAGGCGTCGCACCAACCGTCACCAACTTCCGCTTCTACTCCTGCACACGCCACCTGGAGTTCTCCCCGATTGGTTTCTTCTCTCCGCCCCCTACCGGGATTGATTGGCTAACTTTCCCATCCCTCCGCCTCTTCCTTCGCTGTCTCTGCGCCGCCTCCTTCCCACGGTTTTCTGCCGTCGCTGGGTGCCCCTTTCCTGCTCCGGTGCTGGATCGCCGGGGGCTCTTTGTGCGGAAAAGGCCAACAGGCGGCGGGTGCAGGTGATCGGGCTGGTGCTTACGCGTGGCAGTGGACGGAAGGGGGATCTCCCGAAACAGGCACGTGCGAAATGCGCAGATGGGTGCATGTGGCGTGTGAGAGTTTTTGCAAGGAGATGTGTGTTGGCACTTGTGACGTTGGTCCCTCTGCAGTTTCGAGACCGGGTTGTGTCTGCTGGGCATGCATAGAATACATCATCATCATCTATAATAATACAGGTAGTCATCGACTTACAACTGTTCATTTAGTGACCGTTCGAAGTTACAACAGCTCTGAAAAAAGTGACATGACCATTTTTCACACTTATGACTGTTATAGAATCCCCATGGTCACCTGATTTACATTCGGATGTTTGGCAACTGGTTCATACTTATGACGGTTGCAGTGTCCTGGGGCCATGCAATCCCCTTTTGTGACCTGACAAGCAAACTCAATGGGGAAGCCAGATCCACTTAACAACTGTGTTACTAATTTAAGAACTACATTTATTTTCATTTAACAAATGTGAGAAAAGTCATAACATGGGACAAAACTTACTTAACAAATTTCTTACTTCCAACATAAATTTTGGACTCAATTATGGTTGTATGTTGAGGGCCACCATACCTGTAGTGTTTTCCAAATCTGGCCACTTTAAGATTGGCAGACTCCATTCCCAGAATTCTTCAGTCAGTTTTGCTTTGCTGGCTGGGGAATTATGGGAGTTGAACTTCACCCATCTTAAAAGTGGCCAGATTTGAAAGAAGACTGATATTATTGAATCCGTCTTTTGGTTATTCTGCAACCTGGTGCCCTTCAGATGGCTGGGCTACCGTTTTTGTCCATCCATTTATTCGTTAATTTGATTTTGCCACGGATCTCTCCTGTAAGGTGAGTTTGGGTGGCTTACAGGTTCCAGATCCATGAGCAGGAAGAGGAGGGCAAAACCTGTATAACTGAAACAGGAAAAAGGCTTGTCAGGGGCAAGTGGGGAGAGAAGATGGTTACAGTGTATTTCACTGTTGCATACTTTGAAGGAATGTTCCATTACTTCTTGTCTTGCCTTCTGGAGCTTTGGCAAATAGGTTGACTGCCACAAAGAAGTGTGGGAGGAACTATTCTTCAAAGCACCAGGAGGCAAGACAAGAAGCAACGGGTAGAAACTAATCAAGGAGAGAAGCAACTAAGAAATTTCCTAACAGTGAGAACAATTAACCAGTGGAAAAGCTTGCCTTCAGAAGTTGTGAGGGTTCCGTCCCTGGAGGTTTTTAAGAAGAGATTGGACAGCATTTGTCCGAAACGATATAGGATCTCCTGCTTGAGAAGGTGGACTAGAATACCTCCAAGGTCCCTTCCAGTCCGGTTATTCTGTTGATGGTGTGCCAGAAGAGTTTTGCAGAGGGGGCCTGGAGACCCCAGGGTGATACAGCACCCATCAAATGGTTGGTTCGAATGTTGTCACCAGGTTGGTGAGGGTTTACTGGATTTTGTATTGGGGTTTTAGTTCTGTAAACTGCCCAGAGTCACTCTAAGTGAGTAGGGTTGCCACATTTTATTTATTTTACATCTCACTTACTATTTTTATAAATAACTCGGCAGTGAACATACCTTCCTCCTCCTATTTTTCCCACAACAACAATTTTGTGAGGTGGGTTTGGCTGAGAAGGATGGACTGGCCCAACATATTTTCTCAGTGAGAAATAAATAAGTATGAGAACATTTTGTTGGGAAAGATGAGGGCACTGATCTTCAACAAAATAGAGCATGAGGAGGTCTTGCTTGGTTTTATTTTAAAGATTGATCTTGGAGTGTGTTTAGGACTTAAATACAGGTAGTCCTCAACTTATGACCACAACTGAGCCTAAAATTAAATGAGTTTTGTCCCATTTTACAACCTTTCTTGCCATAGTTCTTAAGTGAATTACTGCTGTTGTTAAACTAGTGAATTTGGCTTTCCCTTTGATTTTGCTTGTTGGAAGGTCAAAGAAGCCAATCATATAATCCCAGGACCCTGCAACCATACATGCCAGTTGCCAAGCATCTGAATTTTGATCTTATCACCATGGAGATGCTGCAACGGTCGTAGTTGTGAAAAATGATCATAGGTCACTTTTTCAGATCTGTTGTAAGTTCAAACATTAAATGAATGGTTGTAAGTTGAGGACAATTTGTAGAGGACTTGGGAATTAGTTGGTGGAGGTTCATTTTTGGCTGGTTTGCTTTCTTTACATTTGTAGCACCGGATTCTGGGAAGCTTGAAGAAGGGCAGAGCTAGAAGGGCAGAGCTACAACAACATGGCTAGCAAGCCCAGAAACCAAAAGCCAGGATGGAAACTGGCAGCCAAGGCATCTCAGTTGAAGAGACCACGGAATGTTGTTCCTTGGCAGAGCAAGGCCGAATGGGACCAAGTGATGGTGGGGCTGTATTGTGAAGACTGCCACACACAACGAGAGGCACTGGACAGAGTGTCTGTCTGGAAGAGCAGGTGAGAAGAACATTTTTCTTTCAGCTGCATCAGTATAGTCCTTACCTCAGGTAGTCCTTGACTTACTGCAACATTTCGTTTCTGAGCGAGACTTGTTAAGTGAGTTTTGCCCTGTTTTATTACCTGTCCTGCCACAGTTGTTACCGTAGTTGTTAAATTAGTCACCTGGTTATTAAGTAAATCTGGCTTCCCCATTGACTGCTCGTCAGAAAGTCAGAAAAGGTGATCACGTGACCCCGGGTCACTACGCCCATCATAAATATGAGCCAGTTGCCAAGCATTTAAATTTTGATCAAATGACCTTGGGGATGCTGCAATGGTGGTAATCATTTTTTTCAGTGCTATTGTAACCATGAACGATCATGAAATGAAAGGTTGTAAGTCAGGAATTACCCGTAATAGGTATTCAGGGGTTCCATGTCTAGATCATTTATTTGTCAGATGTATTCAACTTTATAAATATTTTCCCCCTTAGAAGCTCTTTTCATATTAATTTTGGTACAGAGAAATTCAGTGAATTCCTAATCATTGCAGAGAACTTTGGGGTTTACTGGTTGCTGTTCAGCACTATTGTGGACTGCTGGCTCTCAAAATGAGTTCAGTGTGTCTAAGAAAGCCCTTCATTTTTGCTGCAGAGAGAAACTCTTTCAGAACAGTTGATGTTTTCCTTAAGGATGTTTGTAATCTCAAATGGTGTTCTAAGTTTGCCGTAGAAGGACATACCGGTAAATCACGGCATGCAGAAGATCATAATGTTACTGTGTTTCATTCTGAAATTAGGTTTGGGTCCAAGATGCCTTTAGCTGTGGAATGCACTGCAGATCTGATCCGCTGTAAGCTTCTAGATGCCTCTGGAGTTCTGAAATCCCATGAACTGATCCTGACCTATGGCCTGGCTCTGGTGAGGTAAGAAAGAGGGAACAAGCTTGTTACAGGAGCTGCTGTGTAAGGTTTATTGGAGAGTCTAGGAAAGAGATAGTTACATTTTTACAGAAAGCTTTTTTTCTATCTCTAATGAAAGCAGCTTCTGAATTCTGAAGGTTTTTTTTTAAAGACACTCTTAAAAACTTTGAGCAAAGAATATATTGAAAAACAACAGGAATCTACGTGGGTTCTTCAAACCCAGTCTTTTTTCAGCTAGTAAATATTGACAATGAACTTATATTGGTAGTTTTTCAATAAATCTATTCAATGTCTTCTGCAACTAACCAAACTTAGTTTACTTAGTTCTCTCTTCTTCAGATATCAAATATTCTCTTTATTAATAGCCTTGTCCTAATCTGAAATGGCAACAAACTCTTTTCCAAAGATGTCTTTAGTTTTGTAAAAAAAAAAAAAAAGACCTTATCACCAAGGATTAGAACAGCGGTTCTCAACCTGTGGGTCGCGACCCCTTTGGGGGTTGAACGACCTTTTCACGGGTCGCCTAAGACCATCGGAACTCTTAAATCTTTAGACTTTAAGCGTGCTGTGTCACACTCTCTCGCATGCACGCACACACCCACAAATGCACATGCAGACGCACATGCAGGGAAGAGGGTTAAGAATGATGAAATCCAAATGAAATACAATAGAAGGGGAAATAATATAAGGTTAGCGGTATCAATTGATAATTGCTATTAGAAAGAACAGGAAGCTCCTGTTCGTATTGTATTGTGTAAATATGGTGTACATTTAAGTTTTGTGTGTGTGTATTTTACATGTTTGTTAATAAATTTTTTTTTTTAAAAAAAATAAAGGGTCGTGGCATTAGAAAGGTTGAGAACCGCTGGATTAGAAGGATCAATGCACAGTTTAAGAGATACTAGCAAGCCATTGAACATTACCAGTTACTTAGCTGCAGGAAACTATTTTATAGTCTGAGCTGTTACAGTAATGCTTTCTTGAATTAAGAGATGTTAAGTAGTTATTTCATGTGCATTGTTAAGTCATATAACTGAAAACATGTAAGTTTTGTTTCATGAACATTATTGCTTCAAGTGGTAGCTGAATTGTTATTCTGCATTGTTCTGAATATTATATTGCTTGTCTCTGGGCTCACAAAACTGTTTTAAAACATACATGAAAAGGAAGACCCAAAGATGACAAGAACTGAACAAAAAAGAAACAAACCCACACTATCTACTGTAAGGGGCTTCATTCTTGCTAAGCTCTGAATAAAGAATCAGATCTTCAAGCCCTTTCAAAACAACAAAGAATGGGACCATCAGATCATGGGGTGGAAACCTCATTCTAGAGGGCAGAAATGCTTCTGGGGTCCCCAAGAATAGACATTGTTTAATTGAAGAAACCTGGAGCATGCCAACACTGCCAATTCAAATTGGCAAAGCAAATACTATGGAAGGCAGACAGCCCCTCAAATAACCAGCTCCTCTGCCATGGGTCATAATGAACAATTAATTTTAAGATGGTGGCTGAAGGCTGGGAGGATTTGTCTTTCTGGGTTTGATTCAGGTTCAAGTGATATTCTCAAACACAAGTAGTTTCCCTGAAATCATTCAACACTTCTATCACCCACAGGTTTGTGAATCTCATCACTGAGCGGAAGCAGAAGATGGTTACCATTCCACTGAGGCATCTAGCAAAAGAGGTAAAAGAGGTTTGAATTGATTAAGCTCTGGGAGCTGTGAAATAATTGCATTGCTTCCATCTCTGATTTTAATAATCATTTGGTTCTTGTCCAAGCTGAACATCCCAACCTGGATTGTGGATCTACGTCACAACCTAACACATGGCACCCTTCCCCAGCTGGTAACTTGCCGAAAAGGTAAAGGATTATTTTTTATTTTGATGAAGTTACCATGGTGGTGTAGTGGTTAGAATGCAGTTATTGCAGGCTAACTCTGTCCACTGCCAAGAGTTCAATCCTGACCGGCTCAAGATTGACTCAGACTTCCATCCTTCTGAGGTCGGTAAAATGAGGACCCAGTTTGTTGGGGGCAATATGCTGACATTGTACACTGCTCAGAGTGTGCTGTAAAGCACTATGGAGTGGTGTATAAGTCTAAATGCTATTGCTAGTACTATGCCATTAGTAATTGCAAACAGCCAAGCACGAAGAGCACCAAGGACACCACTGTTCAACATGGAGCTGCATATAGGTAGTCCTTGACTTACGACTACAATTGAGCCCAAAATTTCTATTGCCCCAATGTACAGTCTTTCTTGCTACAGTTGTTAAATGAATCACTGCAATTGTTAAATTAGTAACATGGTTATTAAATGAATCTGGTTTCCCCATTGACTTCACAAGACCCTGAGACACTGCAACCGTCATAAATATGAGTCAGTTACCAAGTGTCAAATTTTTGATCACATGACCATGGGGCTGCTGCAACGGTTGTAAGTATGAAAAACAGTCAAGTCACTTTTTTTCAGTGCCATTGTAACTTCAAATAGTCACTAAATGAATGATTGTAAGTCAATCGGTCTGCTCTGAACATTCTTTTTGTATTTTGAGCCTGAAACTTCCAAAAATAATTAAAACAGTACTATCTGCTTTTAAAATGGGGCTGTTCCAGTTCTGAAGCAGCTGCAACTTGAAATATTTCAACGCATTCACTCCTTTCCTCTTAGAATATTCACTTTAAAACAATAAATGCAGAAACAAAAGCAATGTTGTCACGCCCCACTCCATTCCATAATTAGGAAAGAAGACCAAGAGACTCCATGGGTTGGAAATCCAAAGTACTTTTACTAATTATAAATGGTAAGCGAGCAGTAGTGAAGCAAGATCTGAATAATATGGCGCGAAAGCAATTGATATATGGCAAAGCCCGTCCCCCCCCTTAGGATCAAAGCTCCAGTCCAATCATAAGTCCTTCAAATGTCAGGTGTGAGATAACTTCAAAAAGACAGGCCAAGATGGAATGTGAAGGCCGTTGATGCAGGCGGGAAACACGTACGCATGCGTAGACCCCAACGACTGGAACATCCTAGAACATTCCTGCAGCAGACCTCCAGCACATCAATTAAAACCCTCCCACATACACGCCCCCCCCCTCCCGTTTCATGGCAGCTGAAGCAGTAGCAAAGCAGAAGCTGACATCCGGCCGTCCCCCGGAAAAAAGGCTGTCAAGCCTGAAAGAAAAAACAAACAAAACAGACAAACAACAAACAAACAAGAGAGGGAAAGGAGAAAAGTCAAGGCTTGTCGGGATAAGCAGCATAAAATTTCCGAAGCAAGCGGGGAGCACGAACGTGGGACTTATCAACCCATTCCGTGTGGGAGGGGGGAAAATGTTTCCAAGCCACAAGGTATTGGATGCGATTGCGGTGCTTGCGGGAATCCAGAATGTCCCGGACTTCAAAATGACGTTCCCCATCAACAAGCAACGGAGCAGGCGGAGGGTCATCTGCGGGGCGCAGGTCAGATACCCGAACTGGCTTGATGAGGTTGATATGGAATACCGGATGGATGCGGTTAAGATGTTTGGGCAATTGCAAACGAACCGAAACAGGATTGATAACTTTCAAAATCGGGAAAGGGCCAACATACTTGGGACCCAATTTCTTAGACTTTTGAGTGGTATGCAAGAATTTCGTGGACAAATACACTAAATCACCAACGTGGTACTCATAAGGCTGAGAGCGTTTCCTATCAGCCTGCTTCTTATGAGCCTTGTGGGCGGCGTCCAAGGTGGAACGAGTGAGGGGCCAAAGGCGACTGAGACGTTCACTCCAGTCCGCCACGGAAGGAACCTGAGGCTGGGCCGTAGGCAGTTCGGGGATAGGAACAAAATCATGGCCATAAACGACCCTGAAAGGGGTGAACCCAGTGCTGGAGTGAACCGAATTGTTATAGGCCACTTCAGCGTGTGGTAACAAGTCCACCCAATCGTCCTGTTGATAATTGATGAAACAACGTAAATATTGTTCAAGGACGGAATTAGTACGTTCACAGCCGCCATTAGTCTGAGGATGGTAGGCGGAGCTAAGGCCCTGGGCGGAGCCAATACGCGTGAGGAACTCCTTCCAAAACTTGGATGTGAATTGGACTCCACGATCGGAGATAATACGGTCGGGAACGCCATGCAAGCGGTAGATGTGGGAAAGGAAGAGCTTAGCCAAGGCCTTGGCGGAAGGAATCTTGTGGCACGGCACGAAGTGAACTTGCTTGGAGAACAAATCAGTAACCACCCAGATAACCGTGTGCCCCTGGCTCTCGGGAAGGTCCACAATAAAGTCCATAGAAATTTCCTTCCACGGGGCAATGGGGCGGGCGACGGACTGTAGAAGGCCGTGTGGTTTCCCCGGAGGTTTTTTGGCGGTAGCGCAAACCGGGCAACTGGAGACATAAAGTTCAATGTCCTTTTTTAAAGAGGGCCACCAGAATTGTCTCTTCACGAGGTGCAAAGTTTTCACGAATCCAAAATGACCCGCCATCCTGGAGTCATGAGCGCGACGAAGGACCACAAGACGTAAGGAAGCGGGGATGTATAATTTAGCTCCAATCCACGGTAGATCGTCTCTCATGGTGCATTCGTCCCGATGGTTCAGGAACCAGTCGTCCTGCGGGAGAGCTGCTTTGAGGTCAGAAAGCAGGTCGTGAGGTACGTCCTTTTGGGCCTTGGTCTGGTGACGTGTGAGCACCGGAGCCGCCAAGAGCGGTTGGACGATACTTAGCTTGGAACAATTATACTGAGGTAACCGGGACAAAGCATCGGCCATGAAATTCTTTCCACCCGGGATATACTTTAGAGTGAAATTGAAACGGTTAAAATATTGGGCCCAACGCATCTGCTTTGGGGAGAGACGGCGAGGCGTGCGCAACGCCTCCAAATTTTTGTGGTCAGTCCACACCTCAAAAGGGTGTTTAGAGCCTTCAAGGAAGTGGCGCCAAGTAGCGAGGGCCCAACGAACTGCAAACGCCTCTTTCTCCCAGACCGCCCAGCGTCGTTCCGTGTCAGTGAGTTTACGTGAGGTGTACGCGCAAGGCTGTAAGGTACCCTGGTCATTGGCTTGTAGCAGAACAGCCCCAACGGCGACATCACTGGCATCAGCTTGGACAACGAAGGGTTGGTTGAGGTCAGGATGTTTAAGAACTGGTTCAGCGGCAAAAAGGCGTTTAAGCTTTTCGAACGCCGCCTGGCATTCCATGGTCCAGTCCAAAGGCTTACTGGGTTTAGGTTTTGGGTCGCCTTTAGTTTTGAGCAAATTAGTAATAGGGAGAGCAATGTCGGCAAAAGAGGGAATAAATTGACGGTAGAAATTAGCGAAACCCAAAAATTGTTGCAGTTGTTTACGAGTTTTGGGAGCGTCCCATTCAGTGACGGCCTTTACCTTCTCAGGGTCCATTTCAACTCCATGAGGGGAGATACGGTAGCCCAGATAGTCAATAGTAGTTTGGTGAAACTCACACTTAGACAATTTGGCATACAAGTTGGCTGCACGGAGTTTTTTCAAAACAGTGCGCACTAGATTGACGTGGTGGTCGTGAGAGCGGGTATAAATGAGGATATCGTCCAGATATACGATAACGCCCTTATAGAGATGATCGTGTAGGATCTCATTAATAAACTGCATGAATACAGCAGGAGCCCCCTGTAGGCCAAAAGGCATGACCCGGAACTGGAAACAACCAAGAGGGCAGTTAAAGGCGGTCTTCCATTCGTCCCCCTCCTTAATGCGAACCCTATAGTACGCTTCACGCAGGTCCAATTTTGTGAAGATGCGGCCCTTCCCCAGTTGCGCCAATAAGTCCTTCATCAATGGGAGTGGGTAGAGGTTTTGAGAACATATGGCGTTAAGGTTCCTAAAGTCACAACATAAACGAAGAGACCCATCTTTCTTCTCACGAAACAGCACAGGGGCCGCCACCTTGGGTCGGGCCGGTTCAATGAAACCACGTTTCAAATTTTTGTCAATGAAAGAACGCATCTCCTCCATTTCCCTGGGTGACATGGAGTAAATGCGGGGTTTTGGGAGTTTGACCCCGGGCAAAATGTCGATGGAGCAATCAGTAGGCCTGTGGGGGGGCAGAATGTCCGAAGATTGCTCGCTGAAGACTTCCTTAAGATCCAAATATTCCTTCGGAATTTTCTCCTCTCCTGCAATCCTCTCCTGCCCCCTAGCGGCTACTTCAGGAACGTTAGTGACGTCAGGTTGGTTTGGAGAGCCCTCCCCCACTGGAGGAACTTTGGAGCGAATACGCAAGCGGCCTGTCCGCCAATTTATGTGAGGGTTCCACTTCCGGAGCCACGGGATGCCCAAAATAAGTGGTCTGTCCATGCCAGGTGCGACCACAAAAGAGATTAATTCAGTGTGGGTACCCATTTTCATTTCCAAAGGCTCAGTAAAAAAATGGGCGCCCCCCCCCCCGCAACCGATCCGTCTATCTGGCAAAAAACAATAGGGGTTTTCAAAGTGCGCAATTTGAGTCCTAATTTCTCAACCATGGCTGGGTTGATCATGGACCGGGAACAGCCGGAATCCAGTAATGCTAGGAGGGTGGCAGGTGTCCCCTCAGGAGGAACTTTTAATTCAATAGGGAGTAGAAGGGGCCCCTTGTTTGAACTCACCCAGTGAGGTGAAGTGTCGTCATCTGAGTCATCAGAAGAAGAGGAGTTAGCATCCGCGTCATCCGTCAAAGGTTGGGGAAGAGGAGGGGGGTTGGTTTCCCCAGCGAAAGCCGTTTCCTTCTTTTTCTTTTCAGAGCCTCTGGCAGGTTTCTCCTCACGTCTGGGAGGGGGTTGGGCAGAGAGGGGTGATTTCGCCCGACAGAGGGGGGCCGTATGCCCAAGCTTCCCACAGCGAAAACATGTTAAAGGTCTGGAGGAGCCAGAAGGGGGCTCCCTCGCGTCGCCTCGGCGTCTGAAAAGCGCTTGAGTAGTAGGAGGGGGGAGGGACTTGGCAGCTCTTTCTTTTCGCTTCCTTCTTTCTTCAGTGGCATAACGCAGACGAATTAAGTCAAGCTCAGCGTCAGCAGCATGTTCAAACCAAGTGATTAAACGCCTCGGCAGGTTACGATTGACACATTGTTGATAAATGTCAGCGTTTAAGCCTTCAGCAAATTTGTCCAGAAGTGCATCCTCCCCCCAGCCTCTCATGTACTGAGACAGACATTGAAATTCCTGGATGTATTGGGCGACTGGTCTATCGTCTTGGTCAAAGGTTAAAAACTTTAATTTGTTCCGCTTCTCAGTTAACGGGTCATCAAAACGTTGGCGGAAAGCCGCCATAAAACGGTTGAAATTCCCCAAGAGGGGAGAACCAGACATATGCAAAGCAGTTGACCACGTAGCCGCTTCACCGTCCAAGGATAAAAGAACCATTCTGACCCTTAAAGTGTCAGATTCAAAGTCCCGCCCATATATTTCCATGTAGTTAAAGACTTGCATAAGAAAGGAGGGAAGGGTGGCTGAAGCACCATTAAAACGCACAGGCAAGGGAGGAATTTTAGCCATCCGATGTCGTCGAGGGGGGGCCTGGGGGGGAGGTCCCCTTTGATCAGCAAAACCTCTAGCCGCAGGGGGTGAGACAGGCCGAGGGAGGGGTGGGGGAGAATCCTGGCGTGGGTGACGTTGCCAACTTCTCCAGTCTCTTTCCTCCTCCCCCCTCCTGTCCTCCAAAAATGTTTGACCCCAATAATCAGGTAACTCACTCCGCTGTGGTTTTCTCACGGGGCCCTGGTGTTGATAATTTCTCCATTCAGCTTCATCGCCTCTTTGGCTCCAATAGTCAGGGAATTCACCCGCCTGAGGTTTCCTCACGGCCCCTGGCTCCAGCGAAGTTTGTTGAGGCGGTCTCTGGGTGAGTCCAGCATTCCAGCTTGTCTCTATTTCTCTTTGCCCCACTGAAGTTGACCAACGGGGTAGGGGGGAAGGCTCAGGCTGATTGGAAATTTGTAGTTGACATAAATCTTCGTGCAGAGGTCGGTCAGACGGGCTGGGCTGGTGTAAAGAAAGGTCGGGAGGTCCCAGTTCACTGGAATCCGTCCCTCCAACGGCGCCTTCCTCTTCTCTGGTCGGAGAAGACATTATGTCCCTTCTCGGTAGACGTAAATCTCCTGGAAAGGGATATTATTCAGATCTTGCTTCTTGTCACGCCCCACTCCATTCCATAATTAGGAAAGAAGACCAAGAGACTCCATGGGTTGGAAATCCAAAGTACTTTTACTAATTATAAATGGTAAGCGAGCAGTAGTGAAGCAAGATCTGAATAATATGGCGCGAAAGCAATTGATATATGGCAAAGCCCGTCCCCCCCCTTAGGATCAAAGCTCCAGTCCAATCATAAGTCCTTCAAATGTCAGGTGTGAGATAACTTCAAAAAGACAGGCCAAGATGGAATGTGAAGGCCGTTGATGCAGGCGGGAAACACATACGCATGCGTAGACCCCAACGACTGGAACATCCTAGAACATTCCTGCAGCAGACCTCCAGCACATCAATTAAAACCCTCCCACATACACGCCCCCCCCTCCCGTTTCATGGCAGCTGAAGCAGTAGCAAAGCAGAAGCTGACAAATGTTCCCTTGCTTAGCCATGAAAGCCAGCTCACTCTCATCCCAACCCATCTCACAGTTATTGTTGTAAGGAAAATAGGAGGCGGAGGAAGGTGTGTTGGATATGTTCGCCACCTTGAGTTATGGAAGGTAGGAAGGAAGGCAGACCAGTTAAAGGCAGTTTATTCCTAGAGTAGCTTTCCTGTACAGCTACCTGAGTAAACAAGCATGTAATCAGTACATTTTTAAAAATAAGATGAGGTCAGCTCCAAGTTCCTGTATACCAGGGGTATCAAACTTGCATCATCATGGTGGCATCACGTGACATATCAAGACTTTTACCCCCTTTTCTAAACAGGGTGTGTCCGTGGCCAGGGCATGATGCATCTGGCCTGTGGGCAGCAAGTTTGACAGCCCTGCTGTATACATTTGTTATCTGATGTTATCCTTAGTGCTTCCTCCAGATGGTGATGTTGCAGTGCAGGGAGAAAATACTACTGTCCCCAGAGGATAGTTAAGTTTCAATCAGCTCTGTAAGTGGTGACTTGTTTGGAAAAGGTTTTAAGCATATAGTAAGGGAATAGAAATGTCTCACTCTTCAGGGTAGAAGGAAAATGCAGAATCTTCTCTCTGCTCCAGATAAGATTTCTCCTCTAGAAGTATGGAATTTACCTTTCAGCATGTTCCTGGAAGACACAGATCTGGAGAAAACTGTTCCAGATCATTTGCAGAGATCCAGGATTTTTTCTTACATTTCCAAAAATGGGGTATTTGAAAACACTGTTTTTTTTTAATCTGATTATTTTATCCTGCCTTTATTATTTTATAAGTTACACAGAGCAGCAAACATACACAGTATTTTCTTCTGGGCTGAGAGATTGGCTGTGCCAGCTTTCATACCTAAGAAAGGACTAGAATTCAGTCTCCTGGTTTCTAGGCTAGCACCTTCACCACTACACCAAACTGTCTCTCACTTTTCTTCCCTGTCAGAGGGAAGAGCAAATGGTGTGCAGCCTTCTTGGCTGCCGGATGTTTTCTGCCCTGTGTCCTTTCACTGTTGAAGACAGGCACAGGCTGTTGGGGATGAGTCTGTGTTGTTTGCATCTCAAACTGAAGTGCAAAATGGTTCCTTCTTGACTCTATAAGAATGCAAATGATCAGCTGTCTTCAAGGAATATAAATTCTTTCGTTCCCCACCATCCAGTCAGTCAGAGATGAAGAAGCTTCTTGGATGAGAAGCGAAATGTCTTCAGAGAAAAAACAAAGTCCAGTTTCCTCCTGAAAAAGTAACATTGGGTCTATCTTGGCAACTTGTCAGATGCATAGAATTCTGGGAGTTGAAGTCCACACAGTGAAGCTTCTTGGATGAGAAGCGAAATGTCGTCTTCTTCCTCAAGGAAAAGAAAGTCCAGTTGCCTTTTGAAAAAGCATATTTGAGACAACTATTACCGTATTTTTCAGCGTATAAGACGCACCAGAGTATAAGACACACCAAGGTTTTGAAGAGGCATTTTTTTAAAAAAAGTAGGTAAGTAGATAGAGGGATAGAGAGGGAGAGAAAGAGAGATAGAGATAGAGAAATACGGTACATAGGTAGGGGGAGAGAGAGAGAGTAGGTAGGTAGGTACATGTTTCCAGGTATATTTATGCATGTGCTGGAGAAGGAAATCACTGACAATCTGCAGCACCTAAGACTGTTTCTGCTGGCACAGCACTTGATCAATCTACTTCTCATCAATCAGTTAAAGAGCTTTCCAAAAGGGGGGGGGGAGTTTTTGCACTCTGCAAACCTCCCAAAAATGGCCCGTTTTTCACAAAAACGGACCCGTTTTTCACAAAAACGGACCCGTTTTTTTCCAAAAAAAGGCATGAATAGCCTTGGGGGGACTTGCAGAGTGCTCCGGGGGGGGGGGGGAGCAAAAAGCAGCCCATTTTTCGCAAAAACGGGTTCGTTTTTCATCAAATAAATTGCATGCGTAGCCTTATGGAGCTTATAGAGTGCTGATGGGAGCTGGGGGGGGGCAAAAAAGCCCTTTTTTTGCTCATTACTGCCCTCCCCAGCCCCAAGGAGCTCTCTGAAAGCCTCCATAAGGGTATGCACGGTCATTTTGGGGAAGGAGGTGGGGCTTTGGGAGGCAAAAAATGCTGTATTCGGTGTACAAGACGCACCCAGATTTTTATCCTCTTTTTTGAAGGAAAAAAGTGTGTCTTATACTCTGAAAAATACGGTATCTTGTTTATTTTTAATGGTGCCATCCTTTCTTCTCTGCAGGTTGTGATACTGTGCTGGACTGGCTGAGGCGCTCATATTGGAGTTGCCAACTTGGCAATAATTTAGTTAAAGAAGGTGAGGAAAGTGAAGAATCATCAGAAGTGGATGGTGAAGATGAGATGGCCAGCAGTCAAGAAGATTCAAAGAAGACGCCAGATGAGCAGAAACAACAGGAACTCTGTGGTAGATGTATTCAGATCTATTGTTTCTTCTTTCTGCACTTAATGTTTTTCTAAAGGATTCTTTTTTCCCAATCTCTCCCCCAGGAAAAGTCAGAGATGTTTTGACTTCGTTTAAAAATCAACAGCTTGAGGTAAGCTCTGTAGATTCTTAATCAGACTAGCAATTTTTGTTTCCTTTGAAAATTCTTCAAATGATAAAAATGTAAATGAAAAAATAAAGTATTAATTCTAGGAGTTTTGCTTTGATTAAAATGTTATAGTTTGGACTTTCTGATGCAGAGACAAAGCAAAGTCTCCTGATTCACCACATGTAGTCCTCAACTTGCAGCTGGTTGCTTAGCAACCATTCAAAGTTCCAACCAACCTGGGGTGTCCACATGTGTCATGTGCAGGCCATGCCCACCCCAGCTCTGCAAAGGGGAAAAAAAGATTGCGATATATCACAATATATCACATGACGTGATTGAGTTTGACACCCATGACCTATACAGTCATTTGCAATGTCCCATATTTTTTATGCTAAAAAACAACACTTCCAGTTTTGGGCAAAACTACATTTGCGGCAAACAAGTGGATCACACTTAAACCGTAGAATTTGCTTAATGATCGGCACAGGAAAAGGGTAAAATCAGATTGTCACATGACCATCATGAATATGACTGTAATGGCAAGCTCTCTTATGGTCGTATGTCGAGGACTACCCGATACTTTTTCCAAATGAATTGGGTCTGCATCTTCCAATGTTTCCTGCGATTGGAAAAAGTGAGTTCAGAGAATGCCCCAAAAGTGCTTTTTTCAGGAGGCAACTGGACTTTCTTGTTTTTTCTTTGAAGACATTTTGCTTCTCTTCCAAGAGAAGTGGGGAAGCAATGCTGTCAGAACTGATGAAGCTTCTTGGATGAGAAGCGAAACATCTTCAAAGAAAAAAAAAAAAGAAAGTCCAGGTGCCTCCTGAAAAAAGCATCTTTGGGACAACCATGACCTGGATGACTGAGAATCTCTATAGAAGTTCAGAGAATGAATTTCTTGTTCAGGAAGCCACAGTTAGAATATTTGTGGAGGTTCTAAGTCATCCAGGTCATGGTTGTCCCAAAGGCATGCTTTCAAAAGGCAACTGGACCTTCTTTGTTTTTCCTTGAAGATACTTATTGTGAAGTTTCCAAGAGCTGACCTAATTAATTTACAAGCCTCCAGACAAAGTTCAAAGAAAACCCATTCATTTATTCGGACTAACATCTTGGCACGGACTTCTGTGGAGCTGAAACTAAATCCCACTTAATGGCGTCTGAACTTTACCCCTGTGTCCCCTCCCCTCTGCCTGAGGTCATCAATCATATTCTCCAACAGGACCTTACGGCAGGGTTCTGGACATGCACGTTCACATCCCAGTTACAGAAATATGAGACTTTTTACTCTGGCCAAAAGTATGCATGGCATTTCCCCCCACTTCTCAAGTTGATAGTAGTCATGGAAACGCTTTAGTCCTTGACATCTATATTATAATTTATATTCCTTGCTGCTAATGATTAGATAACTTCAAGGGATATAAATCCTTCCATTCACCACCATTCAGTCAGAATTGAAGAAGTTTCTTTGAGAAGTGAAACGTTTTTTAGGAAAAACAAGGAAAGTCCAGTTACCTTTGGTCAGAATGACATAGAGCAACTAAAGGGTTCAAAATTGGAAGAGGGATGTGCATATTGTCCCACTGTCCATTTAACATATGCAGAATATACCAAGAAAGATGCTGGATTAAAAGAAATTGGAATTAACATTGCTAGGAGTAATATCAACAATCCAATAACATATTTTTCAGAGTATATGATGCACCTTTCCCCCCCTAAAAGAGGGTGAAAATTTGGGTGCGTCTTATACACTGAATGTAGCCCCAACCCTTTGGCCTTTGCCTCCCAGCAATTAACTCCTTGCAGCAAATGGGGAAAATGGGGCTTGCAGAGGTGGCAATAGGTTATGGCAATCCCTGCAGCCTGAAACAACTGATGATCGGGAGGCCCATGCTGAAATTGAAAGTGAAACTTGCTGTGTTTGCTGCACGGAGGCAAATTGCTGGGAGGCAGAGGCAGATTTTTTTTTGTGCTAATCAGGCTGTTTGCTGCAAGGAGGTAAGTCATTAACTATAAATGCCTATAGAATGTTCAAATTATTACATTTTTTTAAAAAGACTGCTTTATTATTGTTCTAGACAACTTAACAAAATGAAGAAGCTTTTTAAAATAAATGCTTGATCTGAAGTGCTATTGTATCTTCTTTTAAACAGCAGAGAATAACATATACTTCCAGAAAGCCACATCAATTTTAAGTTTCTGTACAAGTATAGTCTGAAATGTAACATTATCCTGTTGTTTAATCAGACTCTGACTTAGTTCTGTTTGGAGTAGATCTATTTAAATAATTGGGAGGAGCTAGTGTGACTATATTTAAGAAAACTTTCTGGCATTAGTATACTGCCCTAATGTACATTTCTTTCCTATTTCTATGGGTCAGGCCCACATGCACAGAAATACACCACAAACGTGTATATTGTCTGTACTGTTTGCTGTTTGTTGCAAGGAGCTAAATTGCTGGGAGGCAGAGGCAGATTTCCCCCCCCCCCTTGTTTTCCTCCCCAAAAGCTAGGTGCATCTTATACTTTGGAGTGTCTTATACTCTGAAAAATACGGTATATGTTGTTGGACACACAGAAAAGGAATCTCTTGAAGGTGAAAGAAATGAGTGTAAACATCAAGCTGCTGCTCAATAGGGTTTTTTAAAAAAGAAAACCTTAATTCATGTCAATAGGCAATGCCAATCTAATGCAGAGAGTCATTGAAATAGTAAATTCAAAAATTCTTAGGAATGGTGACTAGAACTATGAAATAAAGAGGTGTTCTTTCTTGAGATAAAGGCTACAACAGATCTAGACTGAAAATTAAGGTACATGGACATCAGACCAAAACAAATGTATATAAGGTTTTCCCCAGAAATGAAGGCAAATATGTATGTCCCAGGATAATGTTGCAGGATCCAATCATGGTCGGTCACTGGGACCAGAAGTTTATTATTCCAAGCTTTCAGACTCATGCTGGAGCCCATTCTCAGGGAATTTCTCTCTAGCAGAATGTGTGCTTTGGACTATTCTATGTTCCTTGACGATTGGCTCCAGCAAGAGACCAAAAGCTTGGAAGACTAAACCTCTGGTCCCAGTGACCAAACGAGATTGGATTCTGCAAGGTTTTCCCCAACTACAAATGTGGCTTTAAAAGCTGGGCCATCAGAAAGACTGTGAAAAAAACCCATATTGCTCTTGAAGTATGGTGCTGGTTGAAATTATCTTGGACCTGGAGAACATGAGATGCTAACCACACTGCTCGTTGAAAGCACTTTTTTCAAAACTAAAGCATGCATCAGATAAAGGCATGGGTCCCTGGAAAACATCCTTATGCTTGCAGAAATGGAAAGCTAGATGGAGAGATGCCATCACTGAGAACATAAAGCAGTGTTTTCAAAAAATCAAAGTGACTGACAGTCTTGGTAATTAAGTTTCTTGGACACAAAGAGAAGTGGCAACAAAAGTAATGTAGGGGATTAAACTAATATAGGTAGTCCTCAACGTATGACCATAATTGACCCCCAAATTTCTGTTGCTAAGACAGACAGTTGTTAAGTGAATTTCCCCCCATTTTATGACTTTTCTTGCCACAGTTGTAAAGTTGTAAAGTGAATCACATATGGTAGTTATGTGGTTGTTAAGTGAACCCAGCTTACCCATTGATTTTGCTTGTCAGAAGATTGCAAAAAGTAATCACCTGATCCCATGACACCATCTGAATATTGATTATGTGACCATGAGGATGCTGCCACGGTTATAAGTTTGAAAAACTTTCATTCGTCCCTTTTTTCAGTGCTATTGTAACTTTGAACGGTCACTGAACAAATTATTGTAAGTCAAGGGCTACTTTTATTTGAATTTTAAATGGACCATCATGTTATAAATATGCACACCTAATTTGTACAGTCTATTTTTATTCTGTTTGAACCAGATTTATATTCATTTTGAATAGCTATGAGTACAGATGTTTTATCCTTTCCGATTTCTTCCTGTTGTCTTTTCTATTCCTAACCTGGTTGATTGTTGGAATCAACAGTTTCCAAGTTGGTTGTCATAATGACTTACCGTATTTTTCAGAGTATAAGACACACTTTTCCCCCCCAAAAAAAGAGGTTGAAAATCTGGATGCGTCTTATACACTAAATACAGCATTTTTTGCCTCCAGAAACTCCGCCCCTTCACCAAAATGGCCATGCATAGCCTTATGGAGAAATGAGCAAAAACCAGGCCATTTTTTGCCCCCCCCCAGCCCCCAGCAACACTCTATAAGCCTCCTAAAGCTATCCATGCCCTTTTTTTGTCATAAAATGGGCCAATTTTTGCGAAAAAAGAGCCGTTTTTGGGAGGTTTGCAGTGTGCAAAACCTTTTTTTTTTTTTTAAATTGCCTCTTCAAAATCTTGGTGCGTTTTCTACTCTGGTGCATCTTATACTCTGAAAAATACGGTACATCATATCCGTAAGGCAGTTGACTCAATTACGTATAACACTAGGCTCCAAACAAACTTGTATTTTATTATGCTTTAACCCAACCTGTGAATCCCATCCATTAGTTGATGTATTGCTTCTTCATTCTTGCCTTAGCTTCTCAGGCAGCAGCCAGATGTCAACCAAGCTTGCAAAATTTGGAGCATAGCTACTTCAGAGGTGGAGTGGGTTGTGGCCCAAATGAAAGATTTATTACAAGAGAACAGGTAGGTGGATTTCAACTCTCAGAATTTCTGAGTCAGTCATAACAATCTCCCTTGTGGTTTTAAAAAACATTCCTGCAAGTAAAAATCTTACTGAAGTAAGAAGAAACTCTCTTGTCTTCTTTGGTGCTGCTTCCCCCTCTTTTTTTTGTTTAAAAAATGGGATTCAGAGAGTGCTGACTGAAGCAATAGAGCAGTGGTTCTCAACCTGTGGGTCGGGACCCCTTTGGGGGTCGAATGACCCTTTCACAGGGGTCGCCTAAGACCACCGGAAAGCACATATTTTTGATGGTCTTAGGAACTGAGACACCAATTTTATGGTTGTGGGTCACCACAACATGTGGAACTGTATTAAAGGGTCATGGCATTGGGAAGTTTGAGAACCATTGCAGTAGAGGTTGCTTTATCCTCAAAGCCTGGATGTCCTTATAGGAAGAGGTAGATTCCTATTTAAGGCTAGGTTTTTAGAAGTCCGCTTTCTCTGAGGTGCTAATAGCAATAGCAGTAGACTTATATACCGCTTCATAGGGCTTTCAGCCCTCTCTAAGCGGTTTACAGAGAGTCAGCATATTGCCCCCAACAATCTGGGTCCTCATTTTACCCACCTCGGAAGGATGGAAGGCTGAGTCAACCCTGAGCCGGTGAGATTTGAACCGCTGAACTGCTGATTTAGCAGTAGCCTGCAGTGCTGCATTTAACCACTGCGCCACCTCGGCTCTTGCTCTCTGAAAGTCAGACAAGAAATAATGGATGTAAACTGAACAAGGAGAGATTCAATCTAGAACTAAGGAGAAATTTTCTCTGACAGTGGGAAAAATCAACCCATGGAACAGAAGTTGCCTTCGGAAGTTGTGGGAACTTCATCTCTGGAAGCTTTCAAGAAGAGACTGGACTGCCATCTGTCAGAAATGATGTAGGGCAGGAGTGTCAAACTGGATTTCTTCGAGGATCAGCATTGTAGTTCCCCTTCGTGGGCTGGTGGAGGGGGCGGCGGCAGGGAACAGATGCCTCGTACAGCACAGTGCATAGCCCCTTCTGCCCCGTTTTCAGCCTGAAGAGCCTCCTACAACACTTTACTGGCCAAAACAGGGCACTGGGGGCTGCGTGTGGCTCCCCTGTGCCTCGTTTTCACCCTCCATGGCCTCCTGCAGCACTCTGGGGACCAAAACTGGGGGCCCTGCACAGCCAGTTTTCAGCTGGCAGAGGCACCGTGGGCCAGTCCTTTGATATTCCCTGGCTGGCCCCTTGGGCCAGTCCTTTGATATTCCCAGGCTGGCCCCTTGGGCCAGATTTAAACACCCTGCAGTCCGAATCTGGCCCATGGGCCTTGAGTTTGACACCCATGGTGTAGGGTCTGCTGTGCAGGGGGTTGGACTACAGGACCTACAAAATCCCTTCCAACTCTGTTATTCTGTTCCGTTCCATTTTTGTCATTTTGCCTCATAAATACATATTTCAGATTTTAGGTTCAGTTAGAATCCACTTAGAAACATTTCTCTGTGCAGCCAAACCATGTGCAGGGTTGCGTCAATGAAATGGAAGCAAGCAGAGTTGGCAATAGAAATCTGGCCTTTAAGATTGAACATTTCAGTGAGTTGCTCCTGATTTTAAAACCTTTTCTGCTGTGGTCATTAAACAAATCACAGTTGTTAAGTGAAACATTTGGTCATTAAGTGAATCAGGCTTCACTCATTGACTTTGTTTGTCGGAAGCCTGCTAGAAAGGTTGCAAATGGTGATCACATGATCCCAGAATGCTGCAGCCATCATATTCCATGTCAGTGAGGTCCCAAATTTTGATTATGTGACCACAGAAATGCTACAATAGTCATAAGTCTGAGAACCAGTCAGAACATTTATCAGTATCATTGTAACTTCAAACATCTTACAGTTGTAAGTTTGAGGGCTGCTTTTAGTGACTTAAAACACATTACAGGTAGTCTGTTGAAATGTTGGGCTCAACCATATTTGAGCCCAACATTTCTGTTGCCAAGTGAAACATTTGTTAAGTGAGTTTTGCCCCATTTTATGACTTTTCTAGCTCCCATTATTAAGTTGGTAAATTAGTAACATGGTTATTAGATGAATCTGGCTTCTCCATTGACTTTGCTTTTTGTGACCATTGAAGGTCACAAAATCAGATCATTTGACACCGGGACATTGCAGCTGTCATAAATACAACTCAGTTGCCAAGTGTCTGAATTGGCATGTCACCATGGAGATGCTACAACTGTGTGAAAAATGGTCATAAGTCACTTTTTCAGCGCTGTTGTAGCTTTGAATGATCACTAAATGAACTATTGTAAATCGAGGACTTCCTTTATGACTTTGTCCCAACCATGTTTTTGGAGATCAGGAAACACAGTTTGGGATGGCATATTGTCTCCCTGGTTTTCTAAACAACCATTTCACTTTATATTGGGGGTATCCAGCCTTAGCAACTTTAACAATTGTGGAGTTCAACTCCCAAAAATGTTGGAGTTAAAAGTCCACAAGTCCTAACAGTTGCCAAGATTGGACCCCTTGCTTTAGATAGAAATGGCCATGTAAAAAGTAATTCATTCTTTTCATTTGGGTAAAGGAGCAGGCTACAATCTATGCAGTTTACACAGCAGATTTGCTGACAAGGACGGTAAGGCCATGTGAGTTTTGGTCAGCCAAGCTCATCTTCCTAGCTACTCCAGGATCGATACTTTCTGTTTGCATGCAAAGGAAGGAGGAAGGAAATCCTCAGGGTTTTTAAAACTTCTTGCATCAGCCTGTGATTTTGCAATACATAGCTGGATTTCCTGGTTGAGGGACTTTCCAAGGTGTGAACTTCCTCAAGTCCTGGAAGGGTAAGGGGTACTTTGGGTACTATCCAAATTCTTTGTGCAGTGGTTTTGGAAATTAGCAGGTTTTAAATTGCTTATGAGGAATTTTCCCCACCCTGGCTGTTGTGATGTAGAGCGGAGTAATGTCAGGCTTCCAAATAGCATCCAAAAGTAAATCAGAGTCCAAGGCAAATTATTGCTCAAAGTTCCAGTTTATTAAGAGCCATGTTGGCACATCTGGGAAAACCTGATATGCTCCTTCTCTGGACAGGTGGAGACAGCGGTCATCCCCACCCTGGAATTCTGGCCTACTTCGCAGGGGTGTGCGGGGAGCATATTGTGTTGAGTCTGGAGAGAAAGCGATTGTTCACACATAGCAGTCTATTAATCTCCTTCGTCAAGAAAAGCGGGAGCATGCTCCTCAGAGCCAATGACATCACTTTGGTAGACTCAGTTCTATTGGTTACTGACTGAGTTAACCTATGCATGACCGCTGTCTCCACCTGCCCAGAGAAGGGGCATATCAGGTAAGAACCAATGCCCCATTCTTCCTGTTCACCATCTCTTCGGGACGGTTTAGGTCCGATTGGACCACCCAGCGGCAAAAGTATCGGCTGCGGTCGCGGAGCATCGGGACCGCAGGTCCGTATTGTCACAACGTTGGCTCCTCCCTCCCCAGCTATATTTTCATGGTTGCGCAAGTGACACAGGTTTTCAGTCTTCCACTTCTGCTTTCATTTTTTTTGAGAATTTTTTTAATTTTTTT
Source organism: Thamnophis elegans (assembly GCF_009769535.1). Classification (NCBI taxonomy): domain Eukaryota; kingdom Metazoa; phylum Chordata; class Lepidosauria; order Squamata; family Natricidae; genus Thamnophis; species Thamnophis elegans. The sequence continues at coordinate 32,590,862 of NC_045552.1, forward strand.
ATTCTCTTACATAGCATTTTAAGTATACATTCACATAGTTATTATTCTTCTATACATTTATCATTCTTATACATTTATTATTTCATTTAATGGGTTATAATATACAATTTGGGTTGTTTTATTTACCATCTCTTCTTCCTGTTTTCCCTTCCTTTTCTCCCTCCCTCCCTTCTCTACTTTCTTCCTTCTTCCTCTCCTTCCCGTTCCTTCTTCCCTTGCCTTTCTTCTGCTCCTCCTCTTCCTCTGCCTCTTCCCCTGCCTACCATCTCTCCTTCTCTTCCTCTCCCTTCCATCCTCCTCCCCTTGCCTCTTTCTTCTTTCCCCCATCCCCCTTTCATGTTCTCCTTTCTCTCTTTCTTTTCTATTATTGTAGGTGTCTCTTTCTGGCCTCAGTTTATATTTCCTTGAGATGGTATTTCCGCAGACCCAAATATAATTTGATATCATTTCTTATTCTCTTGCCTTCGCTAATCTATCCTAGCTATATTTTCCTCCCCTTTATATCTCATTTTTGGCTGTATAGTTATATATTTAATATTTTCTTTTCTGTTTTCCCCTTCTCCCCCCCCCTTCCATTTAACAGTGCCTCGTCTGGGTTCTATATCTTCTCCCTATTTTCTTTTCTAGTTTCTCTAACTAATCATAGAATGTTCCCCATGTCTTGAAGTGCTCCGATTCCTCTTTATCCTTTATTTTCATTGTCAACCTATTCATCTCTGCACAATCGAATATCTTTTTTATTATCTCTTCATCTGTTGGTAGCTTATTTGATTTCCAATTTTGGGCAAATAGAATTCTTGCTGCTGTAGTTACTTGTATAATCAAATAGGTATCCTCTTTCTTGAATTTCTCTGGAATAATACCTAATAAGAATATCTCTGGTCTAAATTCTATTTCTTGTTGTGACATTTTCTTTAACCATACTCTTATCTTAGTCCAATAATCCTTTGCTTTTGCACATGTGATAGTATGATCCTATTGCTTGTGGACACTTCCAACAATTCGCTGATTTGTCTTTAGACATTTTTGCTAATTTTCCAGGTGTCATGTGCCATCTATAGAACATTTTGTATAAGTTTTCTTTATATGGTTAATTTATAGTTTCTTTCCCATAGTTGTTGCCACTTTTCTAGCTCAAATTGTGTGGCTAAAATTCTTTGACTAAGTTAACATTGTATCTTTAACCTCTTTAACCACTTCTAAGCTAGTTCTTAATAGGTAGCTACCGTATTTTTCGGAGTATAAGACACACCTTTTTTCCTCAAAAAAGAGGCTAAAAATCTTGGTGCTTCTTTTTTTTTAACGTTTTTATTTTACACACATAAACACATCAACAAGAACAAACACATGACTTAAGACAACATAGGAACAAGAAGTTCCATCATATATCATACAGCAGTTCCGTATCGGTTTCTTTGCAGTTAGTGTTTTCCCTTTCTATACCTTTCTATCTTACATTCATGGTCTCTTTATTCGTTATCCATTTTTATGTATAATTCTATATTTATTTATACTTAGCTATTTATAACCAAATATTGTTTATCTATAATGTGCTATATATTCTTACTATCCTTTATTCTCTTACATACAATTCTAGGTATACATTCACATGGTTATTCTTTTTTTTTTTTGCCAATCTTATACTATTGTTATTCCATTTAAGAGATTATAGGGTACAGTTTGGATTGTATTGTTTACCATCCCAAGCGTCTGTTATAACACCACCTTATTTTCTTTTTCTTTTCTTTTCTCTCTCCCTTCCTTCTCTACTTCCTTCCTTCCTCCCCTCCTTCCCCTTCTTTCTTCCCTTACCTCTCCCCTACTCTTACCCTCTCTCTTCCCCTTCCTACCCTCTCTCCTTCTCTTTTTCTCCCTTCCTCCCTCCTCTCCTTCTCTTTCTCTCCCTTCCACCCACCTTTCCTTATCTCTTTCTTCTTCCCTTACCTCTCCTCCACTCTTCCTCTTCCTTTCCTACTATCTCTCCTCTTTCTCTCCCTTCCATCCTCCTCTCCTTTCCCTTCCTTCTTCCCTCTTTTCTCTACTTCCTTCCTCCTCTCCTTCCTTCTTCCCTCCCTTTCTTTTTCTATTGTTATAGGCGTCTCTTTCAAATCTCCATTTGTGTTTTCTTGGGGATGGTATTTCTACAAACCCATATAATTTCATATCATTTCCTTTTTTCTCTTTCGTTCTATAGTCTATATGCCAGCTATCGTCCTGAATTGATTTCACCATCATTAACCTTCTTATTTTATTAAACATCTGGGATCTTTTTTTTTTTTTTGGGTGCATTCAGTCCATTCAAATTTATCGAGATAATTGTTGTTTCTTGATCCATCTTTAACTGGGGTTGTTTTTTTTTTTTACTTCTGGTTTGTATCTGACTTTTCCCTCTCGCGCGTTCCTTCTCTGCTCTCTCTTTCTTGCCTCTGTTCTTCTCTCCTGTTTCTTTCGTTATGTTCTGATGTTTCTTCCTCTTGACCTCCACTTTCCAATTCCTCCTTGCTTCCTTGTTCTATTTCCCTCTAGCGGAATTCTTCATAGAATTTCTGTGCATCTTCTATATTTTCTATCTTATATCATTTTTCCTTGCCAAGATACTAGAACCCCTTTCTGGTACCAACCATCTGTACATTATTCTGTTTTTATTTAACTGGTTTGTTAAGAATTGGTACTGCCTACGTTGTTCCTGAATTCTTCGTGGAATCTGTTTGAGCGTGATCAACTCTTTTCTCTGTAGAGTAATTGTCTCTTCTTTGGTTATTTTGTACACTTCATCTCTCGTTATTTTTTTAGCAAATCTTACATGCACTTCCCTCGGGAGTCCATGTCTTCTGGCATAATTAGTATGCACTCTATAAGCCTCATCAATGTCTCCTCTCAATTCTTGTTCTTTTTTTAAAGAGATTCAGTGAGAATTTTAATTACTTTTCCTTTCACGTCCTCCTCCTTCTCTTCTGGTATGTTTTGGAATCTTAGGTAGAATGCAGCTCTTTCATTTTCCAGTTGAATTATTGATAGTTCTAATTCTTTATTAAGTTGTTTATATTCCAATTCCATTTTTTCCATCCTCTGGTCTGATTGTTCTATTTTTTCTTCCATACACTGGATTTTCTGTTCATTGATTTTTAAGGCCTTCTGTATCTTTTCAATTTTGTCATCTAACATCTTAATAGTTCCTTTCAATTCTCCCATTTCATTTTTCATTTCTTCATGATTCCTCCTTGTTTCTTCATGATTAGTAGTTGTCACTTCTTGGCTTTTCGCCAGTGTCTCTTGTATCATCTGGAGGATTGATTGCATACTCTGCATCGTTGGAGCTGGTCCCGCTGTTTCTGCCATCTTTTCACCTTTCTCCAACCTCAAGGCACTCTCAATTGATCTTTGATTTGATTTGAGGAGGGGGGGTGTTGCTGAGATCACATTGGGTGTAGTTTTTTTCATTAATTTTACTGAAGTTGCCATTTTTTATCCCCCTATTTATCCTTGCCCACAATTGCATATAAGTTTTACTTTTACTTCTACTTTGTCAGTAATATCTATGATATAAATAATTGTATATTTCAATATTCAACAATAATTAACTGTCCTTAATATCACATTTCAATCCCTAAACATTTCTATGTAGTATTCTATCCTATTTGATTATTTAGTTTTTGGTCTTTACTTAATATATATCATAGATTTATATATTACACTATTATCTTATACGAATAAATGTCTCTCAATTTTATCAATTATACAAGCATTCAATCCTAGTAATTAGTCTCTCTCTATGTGTATGTATATATGTGTGTGTGTGTGTGTGTGTGTGTGTGTATGTATGTATGTATGTATGTATGTATGTATGTATGTATGTATATATATATCAGCTTATGTCATCAGATATTTTCTTACACCAGATTTCAGGGTTCGGATTTACAATCCACTAGGTGTCACCCTTTCCTCAGTCTCATTGTTAATATCGAAGCAAAATACTCTTTGCAATGCAGTTCTCTATCTATTGTCTCTGGCACTGTTCCAAATTCCGAGGCAAATAAATGTCAAATACTTATAAATTCAACAAGCAGCAGAAGGAAGAGTGAGCAGAAAAAGAAAAGGAACTCAGTGTACCAACCCAACTGTTAAACAATCTCTTCTTTGAGCTTTCCAAATCTTTTCGGCAAATACTATTTTCCACTCCACTCCTGTTTGTCCATGTCGGATTTTCGTTCTCACTGTGGCTAATTCCTTTAGCCTCTTCTGGCTGTCCCTTCCGTCTCAGCGTGTCTGCTCCAGTTCTTTTTGGCAAAATCGAGCTGCAAAAACAGCTTCTCTCCCGGCGCTTTCTTCTTTCCAGCTCACTCTCTCTACCAGTTTCGTGTTGCCTTCCTCTTTGGATTATCAGCAATAGTAACAAGTATCCGATTTCCACTGCTTCTCTGTCTATTCGCTCCCTTCTTACACGGTCGCCATTGCTCCGGTCCTAACCAAATGGCAGGATAGCTCCTCGTCTGTTTAGGGGGTTTCTCCTATCCGTAGGAGGATTTGCCTTATCACCCCAATCTGGGTGCTTCTTATACACCGAATATAGCATTTTTGCCTCCTGAAGTCCCACCCCTTCACCAAAATCTATCCACCCACCTAGCCACCCACACTCTCTCTCCCTACTTACTGTATTTCTTTATCTCTCTCTATTTCTCTCTCTCTATCCCTTTACCTACCTACCTACTCTCTCTCCCTACCTATCTACTGTATTTCTCTATTTCTCTCTTCTATCCCTTTATCTACCTACCTACCTATTCTCTCTCTCCCTACCTATCTACTATATTTCTCTCTCTCTCCCTATCTACCTACATAACTACTCTCCCCCCTACCTTTCTACTGTATTTCTCTCTCTATTTTTCTCTATCCCTTTACCTACCAACCTACCTACTCTCTCTCCCTACCTATCTACGGTATTTCTCTCTTTCTATTTCTCTCCCTCTATCCCTCTACCTATCTACACACTCTCTCTCTATTTCTCTCTCTCTCCCTTTATCAACCTACCTGCCTAACTACTCTCTCTCCCTGCCTCCCTACTGTATTTCTCTCTTTCTCTCCCTCTCTATCCATCTGTCTACCTACCTACATTTTTTAAAAAATTGCCTCTTCAAAACCTTGGTGCATCTTATACTCCAGTGTGTCTTATACTCCGAAAAATACGATATATAGTTTCTTAATTATTTTTTCTTCCGTTCCCATAAATATCTTATCCAACTCCGAAATTCCTAAGGTAGAACTGTATTTCCTTTTATCTTTTTCATATCTTACTTGTATTTGCAATTGTGGAAACCATCCTATATCAATCCCTTGTTTTTCTAATTCTTGTTTTTGTTGTAATTCCCCCCTTCTGTTAAAATATCTTTCCAAATCTATTTCTATTTGTTTTCTCACCTTATAATGGCTATCCTCCTTTAGTGTTACTAGATCAACTGGCCCTTCGTTTTTAAGGAGGTGGGTTATGGGGGGGTTTGGTGCCGAACAGAGGTGGGCAATTGTTATCATTTGTTATCTCTGTTCCCCTTTTGGACGCCCCCCCCCCCATCTGACCGGACTTTCCGCTGTGGTAAGGCCCCCCCCGGTTTGCCCTCCTTTGTGGCGGGGGGGGGGGGCTTCTCTGTTTACCATACTTATCATCTACCCTAGCTGGTTCCTCCAATTACGCTTCATCTTTATGGACTTAGCCCGTTGGACTTTTAGTTTTGCATCTCTCCCCCCGGACTGCGACCATTACCGTGACTATCATCGCCCATTACTACTTCAGGAACTTTATCCTAGCCATCTCGACTATTACTCCTCTTATACCAGACTATTAGAGAAAGAGGTCACTTTAGCTCCCTCATATCGTGCCGGTCTTGACCGGTTTATTGTGCTGCTGTTCTATGAACTTGATGCCTCTATGTACGGATTTGCTCGCTTATCTTAACATCCTTTTATACTTGCGCAATTTCTTTGTAAGTAGTGTGGATGTGTATGATTGTAAGTGAATGATCCCAGTTTTTAACTTGTGTAATTCCCCTTTATATTATATTGTTGTAATTTTTAAATTTTTTGTGGGGGTGTGAGTGAGTGAGCGCTTGGGTGTGTAAGTGAGGATTGGGATTGGAACCGGGTTCCCCCACACTGAGTGCTTCGCAGAAGTGTTGGGGGGGATCTGGGCCTATTCCCAATCTCAGGATGATTGATTCGAAGGGCCTGTCGGGGAATGCGGGGGCTATGGGGGTGGGTGCAGGGACCACGGACACGGGAGTGGGCCGGAACATTACGGTCTTAACAGGGAGGGGCAAATATGGCGGGGACTTTAGGGCTGGCCATTACCGGGGAAGGAGGGCTCGCTACGTCACAGAGATCCCTCCTTCCGGCCCTATGAGTCCCACTCCAAGGCCAGATGGCGTGAGTAATCAGGACCCTGGTCTCAGGCTGCTGTCGCTAAATGCCAGGTCTGTAGTTCACAAGGCTCCCCTCGTCCGGGACCTAATTTTAGACGAGGGGGCAGACCTGGCATGTATTACTGAAACCTGGCTGGGCCCGGAGGGAGGAGTCCCCCTCGTAGAGATGTGCCCAGAGGGTTTTCAGGTGCTTCATCAGCCGCGACCCTAGGAAAGGGGTGGGCGTGTGGCTATTGTTATCCCAGAGTCTCTAGCTCCTCGTAGGATCCCTGCTCCGGAGCTTGTCGGGTGTGAGTCCTTACTGGTGAAGTTGGACCTCAAGGGTCAAGTGGGCTTGCTGTTAACGTACCTGCCTCCCAACAGCATTGCAGCAGCCCTCCCCTCGCTCCTCGAGTCAGTAGCCGAGCTGGCAATTGAGTTCCCCAGGCTTATGGTTCTGGGGGACTTCAATTTGCCTTCGCTCAGCGAACACTCTGATGGAGCGCAGGAGTTCATGGCTTCCATGACAGCCATGGGCTTGGCCCAAGTAATTCGGGGCCCGACTCACTCGGCAGGTCACACGCTCGACCTCGTATTCCTCTTGGAGCAGTGGAGTTGTGATCTTGGTTTGAGGGGTAGTGAGATCTTTCCCCTGTCATGGTCGGACCACTACCTACTGAGGCTTGACTTTCGGAGACCAAACCCCCACTGTAGGGAGGAGGAACCGATTAGGTAGTTCCACTCCAGGCGCCTTATGGACCCTTTGGGCTTTCAGACGGAGCTTGGCGTTGTTCCTGATACCCTCGCCCGCAGTCCGGCGGAGACTCTGGCTGCTGCCTGGAATTCAGCAGCATCAGAGGCTCTTAACCGGATTGCGCCTTTACGGCCAATCCGAGGCAGTGGATCCAGGAGGGCTCCTTGGTTTACTGAGGACCTCCGGGAGATGAAGCGCCGAAAGAGACGCCTAGAGCAACGATGGAGATCCAGTAAGTCTGAGTCAGACCGAGCACTTTTAAGATCCAGCATCAGAGTCTACCTCTGGGCAATTAAGACGACAAAAAGAATACACATTGCCTCTCTGATAGCTTCCGCTGAGTCGCGCCCAGCCGCCTTGTTCAGGATAACCCGTTCCCTCCTGAATAGGAGGGATACGAGCGATCCTTTGCAAGGCAGAGCTGAGGAATACGTCCAATTTCTCGCGGATAAAGTTGCTCGGCTTCGGACGGACCTGGACTCCAAATGCACAGAGCCAGCCGAGGCACCAGGGGATAATCTGGAGCGACATCTCTGGATTGATTTTCAAGTTGTTACCCCTGAGGAAGTGGACAAGGCCATGGGAGCTGTAAGTGCCTCCACATGTGTGCTGGACCCGTGCCCCTCCTGGCTGGTTGCTAACAGCAGGGAGGTGACACGGGGCTGGATCCAGGCGGTTGTTATCGCCTCTCTTCGGGAGGGGTTCTTTCCCCCCGCTTTAAAGGCGGCGGTGGTGAGACCCCTTCTGAAGAAGCCATCTTTGGATCCAGCCGTTTTAAATAACTATCGTCCAGTCTCCAACCTCCCCTTTGTGGGGAAGGTTGTTGAGAAAGTGGTGGCCTTTCAGCTCCGGCGGTCCTTGGAGGAAACCGATTATCTAGATCCCTTTCAGTCGGGATTTAGGCGTGGCTACAGCACGGAAACCGCCTTGGTCGCGCTGACCGATGATCTCTGGAGAGCCAGGGATGGGGGTCATGCCTCCGTCCTAGTGCTCCTTGACCTCTCAGCGGCCTTCGATACCATCGACCATGGTATCCTTCTGTGACGACTGCGGGAGGTGGGGGGTGGGAGGCACTGTCTTACGGTGGTTCTCCTCTTACCTCTCGGATAGGTCGCAGTCGGTGTTGGTCGGAGGGCAGAGATCGACCCCTAGGCCCCTGAATTATGGGGTGCCGCAGGGTTTGGTCCCGTCCCCCCTCCTGTTTAATATCTACATGAACCCGCTGGGTGAGATCATTCGATGGCACGGGATAAAACACCATCAGTATGCGGACGATACACAGCTGTATCTGTCCGCCCCGTGCCAACTCAGTGAAGCGGTTGACGTGATGTGTCAGTGCCTCGAGGCTGTTAGGGTCTGGATGGGGATTAACAAGCTTGCTCTCAATCCGGATAGGACCGAGTGGCTGGTGTGTTTCCCTCCCACTAATTGGCCAAGTTTTCCATCTCTCAGGCTGGGGGGTCAAACAGTACGCCCCTCAGACAGGGTTCCTCCTGGACCCACAGCTGACTTTTGAACACCACTTGTCGGCTGTGACCAGGGGGGCATTTGCCCAGGTTCGCCTGGTGCACCAGTTGCGTCCCTACCTGAACTGGGAGGCCCTCACAACAGTCACTCGTGCCCTTGTGACCTCAAGACTGGACTACTGCAACGTGCTCTACATGGGGCAGCCCTTGAAGAGCATTCGGAGACTTCAGCTTGTCCAGAATGCAGCCGCGCGAGCGATTGTGGGTGTACCTCGGTACACCCACGTTACACCTATCCTCCGCGAGCTGCACTGGCTACCTATTGGTCTTCGGATACGCTTCAAGGCGCTAGTCATCACTTATAAAGCCCTTCATGGTATTGGACCTGGGTACTTGAGAGACCGCCTGCTGCCAATTACCTCCAATAGACCGATTAGATCCCACAGATTAGGCCTCCTCCGAATTCCATCCGCTGGCCAATGCCGACTGGCGACCACCCGGAGGAGGGCCTTCTCTGTGGCTGCTCCGGCCCTTTGGAACGAGCTCCCCGTGGAGATTCGAACCCTCACCACCGTTCAGGCCTTCCGCAAAGCCCTTAAAACCTGGCTGTTCCGACAGGCCTGGGGCTAATTGAGCTTCTGTCCCCCCTTGAATGGTATGGTTGCTGTGTGCTTTTAAATTATGGTATTGTCTTGTTCGTCTTTTTATTCCTTATTTGTACCCCCTCCCCCCTTGACTTGAGTTGTGAGCCGCCCTGAGTCTCCTTCGGGGAAAAGGGCGGCATAGAAATATAATAAATTCAATTCAATTCAATTCACACCTTGATGTCAATTGGATACCCAAATATTTCACTTTTTTCACCACCTGTATATCCAGTTTCCCCATCAACTCTTTTCTGTTTTTCTGTCATATTTTTCAAAATAAACGCTTGGCCTTATTTTCAGGGAGGTCTTATTACTTTTGAGGTGCATGAGGCAGTGAGTGTGGTCACCACATGCCTGCTGTTGTGTTGCAATATTTTCAGGGAGAGCTTATTTTCAGGGGAGGGCTTATTTTCAGGGGAGGGCTCATTTTAGTGCATGCACTCAAAAGCCCGGTTGGGCTTATTATCTGGGGAGGTCTTATTTTCAGCGAAACAGAGTAGTTTTCAATTATTTTTTTCTTTTCTCCATTTGAATGTTGTAAATTCCCTTCTTCATCCACCAGTTGGTTTATCAGCTTTTTTTCTCTTTCCTTTTTCAACTTGTAGGCCAGCCAACGTCCTGGTTTATCTGCATTTTCAAAAAAGTTTTGTTTTGCCAATTTTATTTTGTTTGCCAAATCTTCATTTTCTATCAGGTTCAGTTTATGTTTTTGCAGTTCCTACATATTTTTAACTTTTTTGTTTTGTGGATTTCTCTGCAGCTCCGTCTCCAAACTTTTGCATTCCAATTCCAACTTCTTTTGAGTTTCTCTATTCTGACTATTCTTTTTCCCTAAGTATGTCATTGCGAGACCTCTGATATATGCTTTACAGGTGTCCCATACATTCTGTAATGATGTGTCTTCCTTTCTATTTTCCTGGGAGAAATAAGTCAGTTCCTTTTCCATATATTGCTGGAATTTTTTTCATTTAATATTCTTAAGTTTAAAGTTCATCTCCCCTTTTTCCTCTGTCCCGTCCAAGTCATTATTATTGGATTATAATCAGCACATGTGTTTATGTCTATGTCTATTTTGAATGTTTTGAGTATTAACTCTGTTGATATCCACATTATATCTATTCTTGATGAAGATAAGTGTCTGTTTCAGGAGAAGGTATATTGTTTTTCTTTCAGGTGTCTTATTCTCCAAACATCTTGCAAATTTAATTCTTTCGTCATTGTAAAAAATGTTTTGGGTAGGGTTTTTCTTGGCTTCTTGTTCATCTTTGTGGGTATATATTTTATTGCATTATTTACAATTGCATTAAAGTCTCCTAATATACATATGTCTTCGTATTCATATTCTATTATCTTTTTATGTAGTTTCCCAAAAAATTCTTATTGTTTATCGTTTGCGGTATATATTGCCATTAATAATATCTTTCTCAGATTCATTGTTATCTCCACCATTAGTATTCTCCCCTCCCCATTTTCAAAAATTATATTTGATTGGATTGTCTTTCTAATACATAATGCTATTCCCTTTTTACTTTGGTCAGCCAGAGTTGTGTATAAATTACCTAGTTTTACCTGTTCCAACAGTTTTCTGTGTTTCTTTCTAATATGTACTTCCGGTAAGCATATAATGTCCAATTTCAGTTTCTCTAGTTTATTGAATGTTCTTTTTATTGCCGAGTTTAGTCCATTTATATTAATTGAGATTACTTTTATTTCTTCATCCATATCATTGGTTTATAGGTTTAGTTGATCTAATCACTCTCAGCTCCCTCTATTCCTTTGTCTCTTTGGTCCTTGCTCCTTCTCTTAGCGCTTTCTCTTCCTGATCTTTCTCCGTCCTCCCTTGATCTTTCCCCCTAGTTTCCTGGGAATTAGTTCCTCCATCTTCTCTTACCAACATTCCTTCCTGTGCTACTATATGTTGTTCATAAAATAACTCTGCTTTCTCTAGTGTATCTAATCTGTGCCTTTGTTCTTGCCAGTTTACCAAAATTACCAACTCACCCCTTTCTTAATCAGACTCTTGGTCAGGAAGTGGTATTCTTTTCTTATTTCCCTAACCTTCCTTGGAATTTGCTTCAATATCACTGTCTATCTAGATTTGTATTTGATTCTAGTACTTCTTGTTGCTTGCAGTATTTCATTTTTTAGAGTTATTTAAATAAATATTACGTGTACCTCTCTGGGCAAGTTATTTCTTGTTGCATATCTTGTATGTGCTCTAAATGACTCATCCATTCCACCTAAAATGTGTTCCTTACTCCTTTTTGTGACCCCGAGAGGATTTCTGCAATCTTCTCTGCTAAATTGTCTCCTTTCTCCTCTTCAATGTTCTGAAATCTTAAGTAGAATTCGGATCTTTCTATTTCCCAGAGTATGGAGGATTTATTTTGCTTTTTTATCAATTGTTATCAATTTATAATCCATCTCCTCCACTTTTTTCTCTGTTATTTCTGCTCTTTATTCCACCTTCTGCAATCTCTGCTCGTTTTCCCCCATCATTTTCTTAACTTCTTTCAATTCATCTTCCACCTTGCCCACTTTCTCTTCTACTTTGTTTACTTGCTCCTGGTGATCCTTAAGATCCATGTGTATGGCTTGCAACATACTTTTCAGCTCCGAGGTAGCACTTCAAATTGGTATTGATGTATTTCCTTAATTCCGCCATCTCTTTAGGAGCCATGGAGTACATTTTTGGCTTCGGTAGGGTTGCCCCAGGCATGAACTCTATCACACAATTGATGGGTTGGTGAAGGGGGAGGTAATTGATCTTTCTCACTGAAAACCCATGCCAGATCCCAATATTCTTTTGGTATTTACTGGATATCTGGGAGTTTAGTGTCTGCTGCCGGGGCTGCAGGCTGTGGATGATCTGCTTTAAGGGGTTTGAGGGTCCCTGGGTAGCCTTCTGGCTTTAGGGAGGGTAGCGGTCCAATGCCTAGGGTCAATTTTCGAACATCGTCCTCCCACTTTATAGTAGGTGCCCATTTGTCCAACCATGCAAGCCTCAAGATGATTGATTCATTTATTTTTGATGCTATGATGAATCTGAAATGTTCATAATGGTGCTTTATCTGCAACTTCACCAAGTCAGTAATTAGCTTGGCAGGGGCCCCTCCAATTAGTGTCCTGTCCACTTGCTCAATCTGAATGGGATTGGCTAAGGGTCTTGTGCATATGCCCAGCTGCTCTATGATGGACATGTTGATTAAGCACCAGGTCCACAACTGCCCCTTCTATCCACATCTCGGGCACTATGAGTTTGGCTTTGATGGCAAAAGGGTGGATGGATGCACTTAACATTAGGTCGTGTTTGCTGCTTTTTTCTTCCTCTGAACTGGGAAGGGTTTCCCCATCTGGCGGAGTCTTTTCGGCAGTTGGCTTTTGATGGGGGTGATGTTTGTGATCCAGAATAACTGTGGTATTGTACACAAGGAGGAGTTCTGGCCAGTCCCTTAGTTTTCCAGCCGCCCTTCTAAACTCCCAAACTAATTCCTTTACTTGTGACGGCCAACATGTCGCAATCCTTGGATCTGCTCTTCTGCTTCCACATATTGGGCCACATTGCTAAATCAAATTCGCATCAGCTGAACGAACCCGTCTGCATCTTCTAATTCATGAGCCGCCTTGTTGTGGAGCTTCCCCTTCATTCATCCCATCAGTTATCACTGATCAGCCCCCAGTCAGAAGGGCATTGATCCCCAAATTTCAATGTGCACCCAGACTCAATTTAGGAAGTAGGCTAGTTTCCCAGGGGTCCCATCAAATGTTGCTCGAAATCAAGGGGGTATGGGAGCTGGTGGAACTGGTGCCTGGATTTGCGTAGGCAGTTGGGTGGGCGCTTGTGGCTGGAGCACTCCTTGCGGCACTGCTTCCTATGGCGGCAGTTGGACAGGAACATGTTGAGGCATTGCGCTGGGGGCTGCCCCTGCAGCGGCGGTTGGGCTGGAACCTGTTGAGGCAGTCCTTGGGGTTGCCTTGGACTAGTTATCTGAAATGGTGCCATCTGCTGAGGAGGGGCAAGCATCCATTGGTATTTTGCCCAGCCGTGGTCCAGGAAGAAAGCCCACCCTGGTGGAATCTGACTCACAGGTTGCAACTCAAACATTGGTGGCTGGCTAGGGGGCGAAATCCCCACCCCCTCTGCTGCTTGGCTAGGTTGATTTCCCCATCCTGGTTGATGGGCTGTCTGTGCCCCAGGGCAAAGGGGCACTGTTGTTGGTCTTATTCCAGTGGTAAGGTTTTGTGCTGACCCGCTTGTCACTGTATGGAAAGAGTATAAATCCCCATTCCATTGCTTTGCGGAGTTTTGACCCAGGAAGGCAAATGTCGGCTGGGCCATAGTCCACCTGGGTGGTTCGGAGCTAAGGCAAGCATTGATTCCATTCATGTTAAGCTGTCCGAATTGGTCTGGGAGGCTGGTCAGAGTCTAACTGCGTGAGGGTGGTTGGGATCCCCAATCATTGGAGCACCCAGTTGGTGTCTGCTTTGGTCCCCTCCACTCATGGGTCAAGGCTGCCCCCCCCCCCCCCGTGGCTCCAATAGCAACTCCTTAATCCCCTGGCCCAGCCAACATTCACCTTCCCGGCCATGACCCCATAGCACCATGGAGTGGAGATTCTGTCTCCTTCCATTCAGTGGAAAGCTGATCAGCCCACAGCCCCACAGCTGGGGGCCAACTGCAGCCCCAATTAACCTGGGTTGCAAATGCCCCAACAACTGGGTTGGATGAATCGGCATGGAGAGCTGATGGCAAGCCTGCAGCAGAGCTTTTGGGGGATTCCGACCCCAAATCAGCAGTCAGCATTTGGGTTACTGCCAGCGAACCAGATCCCACCGTGGTGGGCTTTCTACCTGGGCCAAGGATGGGTGCAGTATCAGTGGATGCCAGCCCCCATCCCACAACCTGCGCTGGTGCAGCTGCTTGGGATGTTCCACCCACAGATCATGGCCCCCCAAGTGATTCTGGTATTGCTGCAACCGCAAATGCAGCCCCAAGCTGCAATTCCCCCACAAATCATGGTCCAACAGCAGCTGTCGGTAGTATTGCTGCAACATGCCTGCCCAACCGCCCACACAAATTCAGCCACAAGCCCCACCGGCTCCCACACCTCCCCGATTCCAGGTGACGTTTGATGGGACACCTGTAAAGTTAATCTATTCCCTGAATCGAGTTTGAGCACATATTGATCAAAATGGGGATCAATACCTTTCCGACTGGGATTTGGTTTCAGTCATATTGAGTCGGATGAATAAGGGGAGGCGTTGGAATGGATGGCTGAACTCCACAATGAAGTGGCTTCTGAGCTAGATGCTGCCGCCGGATTTGTCCAACTGATTTGGACTGAATCAAATTTAACAATTTAACATCAAGTGGAGGCGGGAGCGCAAATTCAAAAGTTGAAGCAAACCGCCCAACCGACAAAAGCTAGTTTGTGACCTTTGGAGACTGGCTGGGAAATTACAAGACTGGCCAGAGCGCCTCCTTGTACACACCTATGAACTCAGAAAGGCATGTGGCATCCAGGGGGTGCCTGAACTTATCCAGAATTGGTACAATGCTACAGTCATCTTGGAGCTCCACCTCCACTGAAAGCCAGCCACCAAAAAGCCAGCCAGGAGACATCTAGGTCGCTGAGCACAAACAAAGCAAGCCGAAAGGCCTATCCCAAAATTGGTGGGAGCCATAAAGGGCTATCGATGTGGTCAGCATTATTATTTATTTTCCAAGCAAGCCCACTTTATCGCTTGTGCAGGGTTACTGTCAGCGAAGAAGCTAGTGAAGATGTTTGTTAAACACATCTCTTGCCTTCATGGTGTGCCCTAGAGAATCATCTCAGACTGAGGAGTCCAGTTCACTGCTAAATTCTGGAGGGAGTTCCTGAGGTCCATTGGGTCCACGCAAGGACTCAGCTTGGCTTTCCATCCGAATACAAATGGAGCAGCGGAACGGACTAATGCAATGGTGGAACAATATATCCATTGTTATGTAGACTACTAACAGGACAATTGGTCAGACCTGCTACTGTTCGCCAAAGTACCATATAATAATGCTGTTCACAGCAGCACTGGATTAACTCCTTTTTAAGTTACCAGTGGCGTGGAATTTGTCCTCATGCCTGAGCTGCCCAGGGAGTGCCCCTCCTCGATGTCTTTGACTGAATGGATGGACACTCTGAAAAAGGGGTGGGAGAATACAAGAAAAGCTCTGGGAGACGTAGTGGAAGAATACAAAAAACAAGCTTCAACTCCCCTTTCATGTGGGAGATAAAGTTTTCCTATCTACCAAATACATACAGTTAAGGATGTCTAGCAAGAAATTAGGGCCAAAGTTTTTATGTCCCCAATTATCAAAATAATTAACCCAGTAAACGGGTCAGCTCAGTCTGCCTAGAATTCTAGAGAAGATACACTCAGTCTTTCATTGTAGCCTGCTGAAACCTGTGATTGGGTTTAATTTAAGACTGCAGAGCCAACTCCTCCTTTAGTAATACAGGGAGAATCACATTACAAAGTGAAGAAAAGACTAGATTCTAGATTGTATAGAGGTCGTTTAAAATATTTAGTGCATTGAAAGGGGTATCCATTGTCTGAAGCCACGTGGGTGAAAAGTTAGAATGTGAAAGCTGACAAATTAGTGAAGCAATTTCATGACAAATTTCCAGATAAGCTGAAGGGTCTCCTGGTGGGGCGGGGTGGGGAAGAGGGGGTTAGTTAGTAAATATTAACTCTCTGCATTTTTTACAAGACACACTTTTCTTCTGAGGAGAGGCTATATATCCCCCCTCCCCCCTAAGACCCACCTCCCTTCCCCCCCCCCCCCCGACTTCCCAGAGCCCATACATGGTGTAGCTTTTTAACAAACACAGTCTAAAATATATTAAGGCAAAGGAAATAAAAAAAAGAAAGTCAATGACATCTCTGCGTTGAACTCAGCTTCTTGCTGTTGCACAAACTTTAAGCAGTTTAAATTATTCCTAATCTTAAGCATAGGCTATCTGGAATTTCTTAGTCCCGTATTTGTTTTGTGTATAGTCAATCCATTTTTTCCAGTCTCGTTTATATCTCTCATTTGAGTGGTCTTTAAGATATGCCGATATTTTAGCCATCTCGGCTAGGTTTGTAACTTTCAATGTCCATTCTTGAGTTGTAGGCAAGTCTTCCTTCTTCCAGTATTGCGCCACCAACAGTCTTGCTGCCGTTATTAGGTGCAGAACCAAGTTGGTCTCTACCGCTATAAAGTCAGTACATATACCTAGTAAAAATAACTGAGGAGTAAATTTTATCCTTCTTTTAAAGATATTTTGCATGATCCACCAGATTTTTATCCAAAATGCCTTAACCTTTTGACAAGTCCACCATATATGAAAATATGTAGCATCGAGAGAACCACATCTCCAACATTTAGGCTGTACATTCGGATACATAGAAGCCAACTTTTTAGGATCTAAATGCCATCTATAAAACATCTTATAAAAATTTTCTCTCAGGTTTTGTGCTTGTGTAAATTTCACATTTCTTACCCATATTCTTTCCCACGTGTCCAACATTATTGGTTCTTCAATATTCTGAGCCCACTTTATCATACAATCTTTAACCAATTCCGTTTCCGAATCCATCTGTATTAGTACATTATATATCCTCTTTATATGCATTAAGCTTTGGTCTCTTATTTGTTTAAACAAATTATCCTCAACTTGGATAAAACCAGTTTTTTGGTCTATTTTCCACCTGGCCTGTAATTGGCCATACTGGAACCATGTTTGAACTACTTCTCCTCTTTCAATACCTCTAAAGATTTTAGTTGTAGAACCCCCCTTTCCAAAGTGAGAAGTTGTCTGTAAGTGGTTCTATCGTGTTTTTGTTCTATATTCATATTTTCAATTGCATGTCTAGGAATTGCCCACATGGGTAACTTATCATTTAGTTTATGTTGATATTTTTTCCAGACCCGCAATAAAGCATTTCTTAAGATATGACTTTTAAAGTTCTTATCCAATTTTTTGTTGAATAACAAGTAAGCATGCCAACCATATACCAGATCATGTCCCTCGATATTCAGTATTCTATCATTGGTTAAATGGGTCCAATCACTAATTGCGGATAGCGCCACTGCATCATAATATAATTTTAGGTTAGGTAATTTCAACCCTCCTCTCTCGTGTACATCTTGCATTATTTTCATCTTTATCCTCGGTTTCTTTCCAGCCCATACAAATTTGTTGATACCCTTCTGCCATTCTAAAAGATTTGCATCTTTTTTAAGTATAGGTAGCATTTGAAAAAGAAATAAAAATTTTGGTAAAATGTTCATTTTCACTGCCGCTATCCTACCCAGCAAAGATAAGTGCAATTTCTCCCATTTTTTCATCTCTATCTGTATACTCCGCCAAAGTGGTTCATAATTATGCTTATATAGTTTCCCATTTGAGGCTAAAATATTGACCCCAAGATATTTGACTTTTTTAACTACCTCACATCCTAGCATCCCTCCTAGTTCTTCCTTTTGTTCAGTATTCATATTTATAGCTAATATTTTGGTTTTTCCTAAATTTATTTTAAAACCAGACACTTGACCATATTGATTAATCGTGTTCATTAAAACCATACTAGATTCCTGCGGTTGTTCCAATATTATGACCAAATCATCCGCAAAAGCGCGAACTCTGTATTCTTGCTGCCTAATCTTGATCCCTTTTAGACCATCCAAGCCCCGTATTTTATTCAATAATACTTCCAAAGTTATAATGAACAATAGTGGGGACAAAGGACAGCCCTGTCTTGTACCTTTTCCGATTTGAAAAGAGTCTGTTAAACTTTTGTTGACTATGATTTGAGCTGTTTGCTGTTGGTATATTGCTGTAATTGACCGTAAAAAGCTATCTCCTATCTGCATTTTTTGCCAATATCTTCAACAGAAATTGCCAATTAACTCGATCGAAGGCCTTCTCAGTATCCAGAAATATGAACGCAGCAGGGATTTGGTTGTTCTTTCCCAAATATTCTAATGCATTAATGATTAGTCTAACATTACTCTTCATCTGTCTCCCCTGTATAAAACCTGTTTGGTCGGTATGTATCAATTGTTGAATAACCACCATTAACCTATTTGCTAGTATTTTAGTAAAAATTTTATAATCTACATTAAGTAATGAGATAGGTCTATAATTTTTTGGTTGGGTAATATCTTGATCTTCTTTGGGTATCAACGATATAAACGCTGTCTTCCAAGATGGGGGCACTTTACCTTCCGTTTGAATTTTATTAAATAGTTCTCTAAGAGGTTCTACCATTTCTAACTGTAAGTTTTTATAGTAAACCGCTGTCAAGCCGTCTGTGCCTGGCACTTTCCCTAATTTTAGTTGTTTGATTACCTGCAAGATTTCCCCTGAGGTTATTGGTTGGTTCAACTTTTGCCTGTACTCTTCTCTAACTAGGGGTATTTCCTCTTTATCTAAGTATTTGTCTATGTCTAGTGCTCTACATGGGGCTGCCCTTGAAGTGCATTCGGCGACTGCAGTTAGTCCAGAATGCAGCCGCGCGAGTGATAGTGGGCGCACCGCGGTTCGCCCACATAACACCTATCCTCCGCGAGCTGCACTGGCTACCTGTCGATCTCCGGGTGCGCTTCAGGGTATTACTTACCACCTTTAAAGCCCTCCATGGTAGTGGATCTGAGTACTTGAGAGACCGCCTCCTGCCGATTACCTCCCTCTGACCAATTAGATCGCACAGATTGGGCCTCCTCCGAATTCCATCCGCCAGTCAATGCCGACTGGCGACTACGCAGAGGAGAGCCTTTTCAGTAGCAGCTCCGACCCTGTGGAACGACCTCCCCGTCGAGATTCGCACCCTCACCACCGTCCAGACCTTCCGCACAGCCCTTAAGACCTGGCTATCCCGTCAGGCCTGGGGATAAGTTTCTAATTCACCCCGCCCGAGTGTTGAGTGTTGAATGAAAGTTGTGTTTTTACTGTTTATTTTATTCACAGATTGTTTATGTCTTTATATTGCACCCCCCCCTTTCCCTATGAATGTAAGCCGCCCTGAGTCCCCTCAGGGAAAAGGGCGGCCTATAAATCCCAAATAAATGAAATGAAATGAAATGTCCAAACCCTTAATTTTGTCCCCTTTATACAATTCTGTAAAGAATTCCCGGAATGCCTTTTGAATCTCCTCCTGTTGAAACACCTCCTTCCCTCTATAAATCAATCTGGTTACATTTCGAGTTTTCGTTTTTTTCCTAATCTGATAAGTTAACCATCTGCCCGGTTTATTTGCGTTACAAAAAGTATTGTGTTTTGCATATAATAAACTAGTGGCTACCTGATCAGAGATCAACATATCAAATTGGGATTTTAATATAGTAATTGCTTCCTTAACCTTTGTATCGCCTGGATTCAATGTTAACCCCAACTCCTTCCCTTTAATTTCCTCTTCCAATTCTTTTCGTTTCAGCCCTTGTTTATGTCTATGTATTTTGTTTATATTCATCAGTACTCCTCTCATATACGCTTTGCTTGCATCCCATACAAATTCCATAGGTGTACCCTTATTCATATTCAGAACAAAGTATTCAGATAACAATTTTTTACAATCATTAATGTACTTCTCATATCTAAATAAGTTTTCATTCAGCCTCCAAGACCTTCTTGCCTGCACTATCCTTCCCAATTCTATCCAAACTGGGTTATGATCCAAAAGGACCCTCGCTGCAATCTTTGTCTTCTTCACCCTAGAAAGTAAATCATTAGTAATTAGTATAAAATCAATCCTTGAAAAGGATTGATGTCTATCAGAAAAGAAGGTGAAATCATATTCCTCTGCGTTTCTTTCTCGCCAAATATCTCTCAATTCAAAGTCGTCCATCATGTCAAAAAAAGGTTTGGGTAGCTTAGCTCGCATATTAGTATTAGGGCGAGAGGTCTTCTTATCTCTTTTAGTGTCAATCACGCTGTTCCAGTCACCCAATAGTATACAAGACTTATAGTCCCACTGTACTAATTTAGCGTGAAGATTTCTATAGAATCCATCTTGCTGTTGATTAGGAGCATAAATTCCCAAAAGTAATGTCTTTTTCCCTTCTAAGACTAGGTCTAGTGCGATATATCTTCCAAAGGGATCTGCTTCAATTAGTTCAGTCTTAATGTCTTTTTTTAAGTATACAACTATACCATTTTTCTTTTCCGTAGCAGAGGTCACAAAATGTTGACCAAGTTTGGGGTTAAACAAATATTTTTGATCGGTTGATTTGATATGAGTTTCTTGTAGACAAATTATATCATTCTTGAACTGTTTAAGATAGTGGAATATTTTCTTTCTCTTCTATGGAGAGTTCAGTCCATTGACATTCCATGTCAAAATCTTAGTTGTCATCTTTGGTTGCCTGAAGCTTTTTTAGAGCCTCCTGCAAGGCCTGTTTAACCTTTGGCCTAGCTCCTCCCATGGCTTCTGAGCTTGTTGCTGTAACTCCTTGATCAATGGCCGGTGATTGTTGAGGTTGTTGTATTGTAGCTTGTTTTTCCATTCATCTGGTGGTCATACAGCTAGGTCTTTGTTCCATGGCAGCTTGCCCTTCTGGGAGGGGAAGATGGTGCGTCTTGTCTGGTAGTTGTGTAGTTTGCCGTCTATCTTGTCCTTCTTGTGGTCTTTCTCCAGATCCAGATGGTGCAGGGTGTCCCACCTTCAAAATATTGTGATAGAAATCTCGGGCTTTCCATACAGAATTGAGACGATATCTTTGCTTGTTAAGTGTAATTATAATACCAAATGGCACATCCCATCTATACTGTGTCTGACAGTTTCTGAGTTCTTCCACTAGAAAAGCATAATCTCTCCTGGCTCTTAGCATTTGAGGTGGTATTTCTTTCAAAACAATCAAATCCTGGCCGCCGACTTGAAGCCTGGTGTTATAGGACTCTTGTAATATCATGTTTCTGAACTCTCTTGTGGCGAAGTATATAACTACATCTCGGGGGAGTTGCTTTTGTTTTGCCGCCCATGAATTAACGCGATAAATTTTATCGATCTGCCAGTCAAAGTTGGACCCCGGTCGTCCCACCAGACGGTCAAAAGCCTCTGAAAAAATCTGTTTCAAGTTCTCCTGTTTATCCTCACGCAACCCCCTGATTCTTAATGCGAACTCCATCTGCCTGTACTGTATCATAATCGTTTTTCAGCGTTTTCAACTTTTTGTTGCACCACCTCAGTTTTGGATGTCAAGTTGGTATTAGCTTCATTAAGAACCTCTAAGTTATCTTCAATTCCAGAAACATGTTCTGTCAGGACGGTTACCAGTCCCAGTATATCATCGCTTATTTTGGCAATCCTAGTATCAAGTTTATCATATAAGTCCGCCTTAAACTCTTTTAATTCGTCCTTTATCTCCTTAATCTCCTCTCTGAATTCTTTGAAGGTTTCCAAAAAAAGTTCTTTCGTTAGCACATCTCCAGTAGGGGGCAACTTTGTGCCAGGTATCGGAGATGTGCTTCTAGGAGGAAGTTTCCCCCCCAGGAATTAATTTTGATGCCATTATAAGTCTTATCTATGGCAATTAATCAAGCTCTACTGGCTTGCTGTGCAGCTTACGAAAAAAAAAAGAAGAGTGTTAAGTCACCCCTTTTTTAGCTCTTTAGGATTTTTCAAAGGATTTCAAAAAAAGAAAAAAGAAAAAAGAAAAAGCATTGTAACGAAGCAGCTCGGCATATTCAGTGCCGTCTTTGACTTCTCTGTATCAGAAATAACAAAGTTGATAAGAACAAAGTCTTGTAAACTCTTCAGAGAAGTGAAACTAATTAATAAGAAACTGCTGGCTGGCTGTTCCTCCCTTTGAACTTTTATCACTGCTTTTGCAGAAGAATTAGGAATGTGGCATTGTTACGAAGAACGCACAATTGCCATTTTAGGAGCCAGTTTCTTTTAAGAAGAAAAAAGCTAAGTACACGAAGGAAGCTCTTGTAAAAAATGACGCTAGGATTTTAAAGAAAACAGATAAGGTTCTCAGATACGGACTCTGCTTGTATTAAATTCAGATAAATAGTTCAAATATTGTCCTAAGTGGAGGTATCTTACTTTGAGCCGTGAAGATGAGGCTAGGAATTTCCGGCACGGAGATAATGATTCAGCCTTGGCTGGCCCCCCTTCCCTTCACAGCCGAAAAGGCTGCAAACTTCAAAGGAAAAGCTCTTGCCAGCTGGATCTTCTCTCCCCCTCTTCTTTGCCTGAAGAGTGAGGTACCTGCCAGATATCTAGGCAGATAACGCCACCAGAAACCCGGGGGCAGCTCTCTTAAGCTGCCGCCATCAGCAAGATCCCGCCCAGGAACGCCATCTTTTCTTTTTAGATTTCAGGCCTGCCACACTTTCTACTGTGGGAAAAGGGAGGGGGATTATACGGAGTTGGGTGATGTGTAGCCATAATAACATTGTTCTTAGAAAGTCAAGGTTGCTTTTGTCTCTGCACTTGACCGGAATGTGGTTGGGAGGAATCTGTCTTCGTGGCAGTGGAAGATTGGACCATGTGATGGACTTGTGGTTGTTGGGACAGGATCTTGAACTTTCAACTGGGTGGGAAAACCTGAATCTGAAAGTTTCCACATTTTCCAAGATGTGCCAACATGACATCTCTAACAAAATGGAACTTTTAGGAAACTCAGGCCTTGGAGTTTTATTTTGTTAACCCTGACACACTCTTTTCCAACAACCCAAGATGACTCTACACATGGACATCACCAGATGGTCAACACAGAAATCAGAGTGACTGTGTACTCTGCAGCCAAAGATGGAGAAGCTCTATACAGTCAGTAAAAACAAGACCAGGAGCTAAATGTGGCTCAGATCATGAGCTTTTCGTGGCAAACTTTAGGCTTAAATTGAAGAAAATAGGGAAAAGCACTAGGCCACTCAGGTATGAACTAATCATGTCCCTGATGAATATATGAATATATATGAATAACAGTAGAGGTGACAAATAGATTTAAGGAATTAGATCTGATAGACAGAGTGCCTGAAATACGGAAGTTCGCAACATTGTGCAAGAGGTAGCCAGTAAAACCATCCCAAAGAAAAAGAAATGCAAGAAAGCAAAATGGTGTCTGAGGAACCTTTGCAAATAGCTGAGGAAAGAAGGGAAGCGAAAGGCAAGGAAGAAAGAGAAAGATGCACCCAATTGAATGCAGAATTCCAGAGAATAGCTAGAAGAGATAAGAATGCCTTCTTAAATGAACAGTGCAAAGAAATAGAAGAAAACAATAGAATAGGGAGGACCAGAGATCTCGTCAAGAAAATTGGAGATATGAAGGGAACATTTCATGCAAAGGTGGGCATGATAAAGGATCAAAAAGGCAGGGACATAATAGAGGTAGAAGAGATTAAGAAGAGATGGCAAAATTACACAGAAGAACTATACAAGAATGAACATACTGTCTCTGGTAACCAAGATGGGGTGGTCACTGACTTCGAGCCAGACATCCTAGAATGTGAAGTCAAATGGGTCTTAGAAAATCTGAGCAACAACAAAGCTAATGTAGGTGACAGTATTCCAACTGAGCTATTCAAAATCTTAAAAGATGATGGAGTAAAAGTGCTACACTCAATTTGCCAGCAAATTTGGAAAACTCAACAGTGGCCACAGAATTGGAAAAGGTCAGTTTACATTCCAAATAAAAAAAGGCAATGCCAGAGAATGTTCAAACTATCACACCATTGCACTCATTTCACACGCTAGTAAAGTTTTGCTCAAAATCCTACAAGCTAGGTTCCAGCAGTATGTGGATCAAGAACTATCAGAAATACAGGCAGGATTTCGAAGAGGCAGTGGAACTAGAGATCAAATTGCCAACATACGCTGGGTCATGGAGAAAGCTAGGGAGTTCCAGAAAAACATCTACTTCTGCTTCATTGACTATCCTAAACCTTTGACTGTGTGGATCATAACAAATTGTGGCAAGTTTTTAAATAGATGGGAGTACCAGACCATCTTATTTGTCTCTTGAGAAACCTATATGCGGTTCAAGAAGCAACAGTGAGAACAGGACATGGAACCACTGATAGTTTCAAAATTGGGAAAGGAGTCTAGCAAGGCTGTATACTGTTTCCCTGCCTATTTAACTTATATGCAGAGCACATCATGAGAAAGGCGGGGCTAGATGAATCAAAAGTTGGAATTAAGATTGCCAGGAGAAATATCAACAATCTCAGATATGCAGATGATACCACTCTAATGGCAGAAAGTGAAAAGGACCTAAAAAGCCTCTTGATGTGGGTGAAAGAGGAGAGTGCAAAAGTTGGCTTGAAACTCAACATTATGAAAACTAAGATCATGGCATCTGGCAAATAGATGGGGGGAAATGGAGATAGTGACGGATTTTATCTTCCTGGGCTCCAAGATCACCGCAGATGGGGACTGCAGCCAATAAATTAAAAGATGCTTGCTCCTGGAAATCTAGCAAATCTAGACAGCCTAGACAGATGTCTCTAAAAAGCAGAGACATCACCCTGCCAACAAAAGTACGAATAGTCAAAGCTATGGTTTTCCCAGTTGCAATGTATGGCTGTGAATGTTGGACCATAAGAAAGGCTGAGAGCTTTTTAACTATGGTCCTGGAGAAAACTCCTGCGAGTCCCTTGGAACAGAAGGCGATCAAACCAGTCAGTCCTAGGGGAGATCAACCCTGACTGCTCTTTAGAAGGCCAGATCCTAAAGATGAAATTCAAATACTTGGGCCACCTAATGAGAAGGATGGTCTCACTGGAGAAGAGCCACATGCTGGGAAAGATTGAGGGTAAAAGAAGAAAGGGACGACAGAGAATGAGGTGGCTGGATGGAGTCAGCGAAGCAGTCAGCGTGAGCTTAAATGGACTCCAGAGTGAAAAGTATTCCCCTGCAGAAACCTCAGGACACAATGTAACAATAACCTTTTATTAATGTAGCTGACAGCGAACAAAGTAATGAACTTAACTGACAGCCTTTTATATGCGAGCTGTCAAACTGTTAACCAATAGGAAGCTTGCCTGACTTCCGTGAGCCTGCACACGCGCTGGAATCAACGGATTACTTTTGCCCATTGATTGACAAGTCTTTCTTGAGACCTCAGAACTTAGCACTCGTTCCCCCCGGATTGTACACACATAGTCTCTGAGATATGCGGGCTTCCGGGAGATCCTTTCCAAGCATCTCCTCTGAAGTTGCCGACTCCTCAGCAGGCCCCTCTAGAGGTCCCTCCCTCGTTGTCAGGGATAGGTGAACAGGTAAGGGCTCCTACGACAGAGATATGGGAAAGGTAGAAGCGTTGAAACTGAATTGGTAGCAGGCTGGTCGGACGTTGTTTTCTTCTGATTGCGAAGGCAAGGACGAACAATTTTGTGATGGGGTAGTATCATGTTGAATTATCTGTTGATGGCAGCGCCAAAGTTGATCTATGTGGCGTTGCCATTGCCGACCATCATCTAACTGGACCCTATAAGAACACGGGCCAGTTATTTGAATTATCTGACCCGGTACCCATTTAGGATCACCTATGCAATTTCTTGCACATACTCTTTCTCCCAACTTAAAAATACTCTGGAGCAGCATTTGCATGATAATGAGGATGTAATCTGTCTAAAATGGTGCGAAGACGCCATCCCATTAATAACTCAGCTGGACTTTTATCAGTTGACGGGCAAGGTGTTGAATGCTGTGCTAATAAATACTGATTTATTTTCTGTTCCCAAGGATCTGAACCTAAACGTTGCAAAGCGTCTTTAGCGGAATGGACTGCCTGTTCCGCTCTACCATTGCTGGCCGGGTGATAAGGTGCTATCAATGCATGTCTTATTCCTAGCCCTGCTAAAAAAGCTTGGAACACTGCTGAAGTGAATTGAGGGCCATTATCGGATACTAAGGTGTCCGCTAGTCCGCGCGTGGAAAGTAGTTTTTGTAATTCTTTAATAGTGGCCTTCGATGTAGTTGTATTCATGGATGCAATTTCCACCCACCTTGAAAATGCATCTACCACAACTAAAAAGATATGCCCCTTTACTGGCCCAACAAAATCTATATGAATTCTTGCCCACGGAGATTGTGGTAATTCCCAAACTCGAGGATGAGCAGCTGCTGGATTAGGGCATGATGCTTGACAAGGAGAGCATTTGGTCACCCAATTTGTTATTCCTGCATCCAAGTTGGGCTACCAGACATAGCTACGGCCTAATGCTTTCATTCTACCTATGCCAGGATGACCTTCATGTAGGCGTTGTAAAATTTGTACCCTTAAATTTGGGGGAACTACTATCTGTTCCCCCATAAAAGACAACCTTTTACTATTGACAGTTCCAGGCGTCTCTTCCAAAACAGCAAAAACTGTTCTGACCGCTCTCCTCGAGGCCAACCCCTACTGACCCATTCAATGACTTGAGATAAAATAGGATCAGTTTTAGAATGGCCTGCTATATCAGAAGCAGAGAGTGGGATCTTGAGCCTTCTGAGGCAACGGACATCTACTTAAAGCATCAGCATGGTCTATATTCCAGCTGGTAACTGTATGCTGCAAGGAATTCAGTCCATCGAGACATACGAGGTGAAAGAATTGTAAGAGTTGGCTTATCTCCTGCAATTATGCCAAGCAACGGTTTATGGTCGATTTGTAATATGAAAGAATGACCATGTAGATAGTGGTGGAACCTTTTGATTCCAGCCACCGCTGCCAGCGCTTCTTTGTCCAACTGGCTGTAATTTCTTTCTGCCTTGGACAATGAACGTGAGAAATACGCTATTGGAGCCTCACTGCCATTTGGACATCGATGACTGAGTACAGCCCCTATGCCATACGGAGAAGCATCTACAGCTAATATTAGAGGTAGTGCTTCATTGTATTGAATGAGGACAGAAGATGACGTCAGGAGTGATTTAACAGCTGTAAACACTTGTTCCTCACAACTGCCCCATTTCTAGTTTGCTGACGCGTGTAACAGTCTATGTAAAGGTTCCACTACAGAAGCCTTATGGGGTAAAAACATAGCATAAAAATTTAATAAACGCAAAAAAGCTTGTAACTCCATCTTATTATTTGGAGCTGGAGCTTTCTTAATAGCTTCTACTTTTGAAGGGGCTGGATGAATACCTTGGGCATCAATATGAAACCCGAGGAAATCTACCGCCTCCACACCAATATGACACTTATTTTTTTTTATTTCAGACCTGCCTCCCAGAAATGGAGGAAAAGTGTTCTAAGTTTATTGAGTAGCTCCCCCTGACTGTGCTGCGATGAGCACATCGTCAAAATATGGTAACACTCCAGGTAACCCATGGAGCAGCTGTTCTATAATGCTCTGGAAAATGCCGGGAGCCACGCAGAGTCCAAATTGGAATCTACGGCAACAGAATGCTCCCTGATATGTGATGATCATTTGGGCATCTGCCATCGCATCGTCTACTGATAATTGTTGATAAGCTTGAGCTAGGTCAAGCTTAGCAAAAAGGTGTCCACGACCTAACGAGTGCAATAGGTGTTGCACTACAGGTACTAGATAGGGATGAGCTTGCAATCCTTTATTAATTGTGGTTTTATAGTCCGCGCAGATCCTTATGGATTCGTCTGATTTCATTGGTGTTACGATAGGAGTCTCCCACTTCGCATAATCAACTGGTTCTAATATTCCTTGCCTAATTAAATTATCTAGCTCTACATCCACCTTTTCTTGCAGTGCAAAAGGGACTCGCCTAGCTTTAAGTCTAATGGGTGCTACATTGGGGTCTAAATTAAAAGAAACTGGTGTTCCATTATATTTACCCAATTCATTGCTAAAAACGTCCTTGAACTCCCGTGTCAGGTCTTCAAAACCGGCAGCAATTTCTGTAGAGTGAATTCCTGAAATAGAGAATCCCAATGCCTCGAACCAATCTAAACCCAATAATGAAGCCAGTGGCCCCTCTACAACTATTAACGGTAGAGAGCCCTTAAATTTGCCATGCTCAACTTGAAATTGCCCGCTACCCACAATTGGAATAGTCCTTTTTTGGTAATCTCTTATAATGCAGCTAGTTGGATCTAACTCTGCTCTAGAAATTGTGGGCAGGATTCTTTTGAGGCTGCCCCAGGAGATAATGGATCTCACTGACCCCATGTCGATCTCCATTTTACAAGGAGACCCCTCAATTAAAACAGTGGTAAACATCTTCTGGCAGCTGCCTTTTGCTTCACAGGCTATGTTGACAGTTCCTTCTTCCTCGCTGTCCCGGTCGACGGCATTGCAGGTCTCCTTAGCGCGGGCTGATCGTCTTTGCGCCGCTCTATTCACAGGATGACCAACATCTGTGGCAGGCAGGATGGCACGGCAGACATAGGCTAAATGACCCGTCTTCCCACAATGCCGGTAGATGGCTGATTTAAACCGGCAATTAGACCACAGATGGTTCCCTCCACAACTCAGGCAACTTGCCTGAGAAGCATTCGTGGCTGGCTTCCATCTGCCATCCGCTGCTAACTTGATACGTGCTACTTCGTCAATTGTTTGCTGTTCCTTTGTTTCCTCAGCAGATTGCTGATTAACAACGGCTTGCTGAGGATGGCATGTGGGATGCTTGACATTTTTGAATTACAGCAGCGGACTGGGCTGCCTGTTCAGCTGCTCGAGCTTCATCTAAAGCAATAGCTAAGGTTAGCTCCATTTTAGTTAGCAGGCGGCGCTGAAGCCTTAAATCCCTGCTGCCATAAATCAGTTGTTCCAGTAACATGGCTTGCCTGAGAGCTACCATTAATTGACTAATAGTCTCATTTTCTTTTTGAACACACCCGGTGAAATGCGAAACGTCTAGCAAAACGGGATGGCACCGGTGAATAGTGTCCTTTTAGCTTGGCCACTACGACTTCCCAAGACACTGTATGCACGGAGGCAGGGCCATTGAGAACATCTCTGGGCCACATAAACTCAAAAAATAACCTCTCTTTCTTTCTGTGGTTATCCCCGTCAAATCATGGGCAATAAGGAAACATTTGAACCGCTGAATAAACGCCTCCCACGACTCTCTGTCGGGCATAAAAACGGCAAATGGAGGTATAGCCGTCATGCTGCGAATCGTTATCAGACGGTATCTTTGTACTAGCGGTTACTCTTGGGATCCCAGCCTCGTCGCCAGTGAAAAGTATTCTCCTGAAGAAACCTCAGGACACAATGTAACGATAACCTTTTATTAACGTAGCTGACAACGAACAAAGTAACAAACTTAACTGACAACCTTTTATATATGCGAGCTGTCAAACTGTTAACCAATAGGAAGATTGCCCGACTTCTGCGAGCCTGCATCCGCGCCAGAGTCAATGGATTACTTTTGCCCATTGATTGACAAGTCTTTCTCGAGACCTCAGGACTTAGCACAGAGGATGGTAGAGGAAAGGAAGGCCTGGAGGAATGTTGTCCATGGGGTCGTGATGGGTCGGACATGATTTTGCAACTAACAACAACAACAACAACAACAAAGTAAATCCCTTTTAAAATACAAGTCCTCGACTTACGACCACAATTGAACCCAAAATGTCTATTGTTAAGCAAGACATTTGTTAAATGAGTTTTGCCCCATTTTACAATCTTTCTTGTCAAAGGTAAGTCAGTCACTGCAGTTGTTAAAATAGTAACAAAGTTGTTAAGTTAATCTAGCTATCCCCATTGACTTTGCTTGTCAGAAAGTCACAAAAGGTGAATACCTGACCCCAGGACACTGCAACCATCATATGAGTCAGCTGCCAAGCATCCAAATTTTGATTACATGAGTATGGGGATGCTGCGACTGTCATAAGTGTGAAAAACAGTCAATAGTTGTGGCATTGACAAAATCACCATCAGTCAAAAGGCAGCTTTACTTGGAGCAGCTTAAATCCTGTGACGGTACCTTTGATATTATTAAACAATGACATCCACTATCCCAGATCCCAGGGAAGGACTGGGGTGGGGGGTGGGTGCCAAATCCAGTCTAAATATCTGGCTGAACGAGCAACCAACCATAATAATAATGTTGGGGAGTAAAAGGACATTTGTACTTGGAAGATCCTGGAAAATACTCACTGGGCTTTAAATTCCTATAGGGAAGTTGTGGCTGAAACGTTGCTTGAAGATGGCTTTCTCATTCCAACTGCTGACACTGTGCAGATCTTAAATATTCCTCAAGGTTGGTATGTCAAGTTGCTTTTTTTCCTTGGTCAAACAAGCAAAGTTCTCCAACCATTGGCTGTTCAAAATCTGTGCAGATTACCTGCACTGGATCCTGGCAATCGATTTAGTTGTCTGTGCAGTATGGCCATTCCAAACACTCAAAGCAATTACTAGGACTGGTTTGTTAAGATAAAAACCAAAGCTATGAAACTTCAAATTGGTAGGATTTTCAGCCCTAAAAAAAGATTTTGAATGATTTTCTAAAGGTTTTAATTTTAATTTAATCATCTGAAACTACCAAACACTCTTTACCATAAGCCAGATCAGCAGGACTCTAATAGTTCAGAAAAGTTTCTCCTGCAGGTTTAAACTTTTGGGCAGTTTGGAAGAGAGAACAACGAGGCTTTGCGCTGGCTGGCTAGGCAGTGAGCAGGTCAGGTGGTGCTGGCTGGCTGGTTGGGGAGTGGGCAATCATGGCTGCTTAGGTGGCTGCCACCACCAGCAGCTTCAATGCCCAGACTGAAGCTGGAATTCACCGCGCCGGGGGAGAAATGAGAAGCCCTGCTGTCCTGCAGAGCCCACTGATGCTTGAGTGGGGCAGACAGGGAAAAAAAGGCTGCTCAGATGGCTCCTGCCCATCCCAACCCCGCTGCCACTGCCAGCAGTTTGAATGCCCCAACTGAAGGAGAGATCGCTTGCTCTCTCATTCAGGCACAGAAACAGAGTTTGGAGAGAGCCCCCCTTCTGTCTTGCTGTGGCAGCAATTGCGGCACTTGCTGATGCCTGGAAGCAGTCAGGATCTGGATGGGGATGAACAAACTGGTGCTCAATCCCGATAAGACCGAGTGGCTTTGGATGCTACCCCCGAAGAACAGTTCAGACAGTCCGTCCTTGATCCTGGGGGGTGAAGACTTACACCCCTCAGAGAGGGCTCGCAATTTGGGGGGTCCTCCTGGATTCACAGCTGACACTGGAACACCATCTGTCGGCTGTGACCAGGGGGGCCTTTGCCCATGTTCGCCTGGTACATCAATTGCGGCCCTACTTGGACCGGGGGGCACTTCAAACGGTCACTCACGCCCTTGTCACCTCAAGGCTGGATTATTGCAATGCGCTCTACATGGGGCTACCTTTGAAAAGCGTTCGGAGACTACAGCTAGTCTAGAATGCAGCCATGCGAGCGATTTTGGGTGTACCAAGATACACCCATATTACACCTGTCCTCCATGAGCTGCACTGGCTGCCAGTCGGTCTCCGGATGCAATTCAAGGTGTTGGTTATCACCTTTAAAGCCCTATATGGCTCAGGACCATCGTATCTGCGAGACCACCTACTGCCACACACCTCCCAACGGCCGATAAGATCCCACAGGGTGGGCCTCCTTTGGATGCCATCAGCTGGACAATGTCAGCTGGCGGGCCCCCGGAGGAGAGCCTTCTCTGTGGCTGCTCCGACCCTGTGGAACCAGCTACCCCCAGAGGTCCGGATGTTACCCACTCTCATGGCCTTCAGAAAAGCTGTTAAAACCTGGCTGTTCCGGCAGGGCTGGGGTTGTTGACCTTATTGTTAAGGTCCAGCACCCATTAGAAATGTATGCGTGTTGGGAATTTTTAAATTATTCTTTTATTTTGCTTTTCTTTTTTCTTTCTTTGTAAGCCGCCCGGAGTCCTCCAGGATTGGGCGGCCTAGAAATTTAACAAATAAAATAAACAAATAAATAAATAAATAAATAAATACTTCAGTGCCTGGCTGGTGGGGAGCTCAGGTAAGCTGGTGCGGGGCATGGGGTGGCAGCTCTGCATTCTCCTGCGCCTTGCTTTGTGGCTGTCGTACCAGTGAGTTGCTCAGCCTCCTACTAGGTTACAACAGAGAGCAAGGAAAAGTGATGAAGAATGAAGCGAGGTGGAGGATGAAGGAGGGAGGATGAAGCAATCAGGGTGCAGAGCTGCCCAACCCACCTTGCCTTACTTGAGGGCCCTTCAGCCAGGCCAAACCCTCACCCCTGCCACCCAGGGCAGCCACTTCCCTTTACTAATCTTTCAAGCTCCTTTTGCCGCTGCCACGTGCAGAGCAACTAAAGTAGTCTGAGTAAAAAAAAAATAGTTCAGATCTTTTTTTGTGTCTGTGAGAAGTTGGAAGGTCTGAACTATTTTTTATACCATAGTCCCACAGACTACTTAAGTTGCTCTGCACGTGACAATGGAGCACTGGGCTTGTGCGAGCACACACATGCCGGGATGGCGTGGGCCGGGCCAAAATGACGCTGGCTGGATCCTTACAGTTTCCAGGATGATCCAAGGGCCTTGAGTTTGACACCCCTGATGATTAATTTCTATTATTTGAGATGTTACCCAAGGGACCATCATTCTTCTCCTCCTCGTTCTCATCCTCCCCTCCCAAGTGGCAGCGGGACAGGGTCTCATTCCTGCAGCAAACTCTGGCAGACTGGACATGGGTGTGAAGATCCTGGCTCTG
Source organism: Thamnophis elegans (assembly GCF_009769535.1). NCBI lineage: Eukaryota > Metazoa > Chordata > Lepidosauria > Squamata > Natricidae > Thamnophis > Thamnophis elegans. The sequence goes on from NC_045552.1 coordinate 32,623,709, forward strand.
CAGTGCTTTCTTGCTCAGTTGAAGCCTTCGTTCAGCCTTCAAACAGTAAGGACGGCTGTGGAATTTGAATTGGACAGGTACAAGAACCAACGCTGTACGTGGGCCAGCTTTACTCTTTGAAGGCTGAATGGAGCCTTCAACTGAGTGAGGAAGCACTGTGGGGCCAGGCCCTTCATAGCTGTGTCCAGCCCACCAGAGTTGGCTGCAGCGGGACAGGAATGAGACCCTATCCCACTGCCATTTGGGCAGGGAAGACGACCAGGAGGAGGAGGAGAACGGCAAGACTTTGCACCAGCTGGCCAGGCAGAGAGCAGGTCAGGCGGGACTGGCTGGCTGGTTGGGGAGGGGGCAATCATGCTGCTTAGCTGGTTGGCACCAGCAGCTTGAATGCCCCGACTGAAGCTGGAGTTTACTGTGCCAGGGGAGAAATGAAAAGCCCACCTGTCCCGCAGAGCCCACCGCTGGTTGAGTGGGGAGGATGGGGAGAAAAAGGCTGCTCAGGTGGCTCCCCCCCCTGCTACCAGCAGCTTGAATGCCCCCCCCACCCCCCGACTGAAGCAGGGATAGTTTTCTCTCTCTCTTTCTGTCTCGCTGGCATGGAACTCAGGTAAGCCAGTGCGGGGGGTGGCTCCACACCCTGTCTTGCTTCATACTCCACCCCACCTACCTTGCTGCTCAGGTGCCTCCTACCACCTGCGCTGCTACCAGCAGCTCGGGTGCCCTGGCTGAAGATTTCTTTCTCTCTCTCTCTCTCCTCTCTCTCTCCCTCCCCCTCATTCACTCACTCACACATTGATTGCTCTCGCACTCTCTTTCTCCCCCACCCCTCCATTTGCATGGACAATGGAGGACAGCAACACTTTTCGCACCGAGAATGAAAGTTCCTGGGTCCCTGCCTCTCTGCAAAACAGGATGGGTGCCTGAATTTGCGCGATATTATAGCACCCAGGATCATCCATTCTTGGCACAAAAAGCATTTCCAAACAAATCTCTCCTTTCTCAGAGGCAAAGAAAGAGAGAAACAAAGAAGAACACAGCAGCAGTGGGTACTGGCCACACCCACCATGTGCCAACCCCAGTACCCGAAAGTCAACCACAATCCTGATGCGGCTCTCAATGAAATTCGTTTGACACCCCCCCCCCCCCGATCTACATACTGAAAAATGAGTTCATACTAGTGAAGAATTCAAAAATTCAAGGAAAGAGTAACTTTTTCTTCACTAAGATTGCTTGGTAGTCTCTGCCCTCTGACCCCCAATCATCCTGAATTATTTTTATAGTTGCAGCTCTTTTAAATTCTTTGTCTTCCAAGAAAATGTTTGCCCAAGGGCCTCATCTATTTTATTTTTCTTGCCCTTTTAAAAATAGTAGCCACATATTTGATGATGTTTGTCCTTACACTTCTTTCTCTCTTGGGAATATTGATTATGGTTTTATTTCCTTGGACCCCAAGGAATTAATATCAAAAATTAATTTTGTAACTTTTAAGGGCACTGAGGATTAAGTATTGTTCATATATAATATTCAGTTTCTATTTTTTTTCCTTGCCCCTCTTTTGCCTTGTTGTTTGGAGTGTAGAAACTCACAAGTTGGATTTTAAGATCCCTCGAGCATTTCTTAGTTTCTGGCAGCCCCTGCTGAGAGGTTTGCACTCCAAACATTTCACTCAGACTCTGCTGGAGAAAATGTTTGATGATTTGAAGGCCCACGCAAGGATCACGTCACTTCGGTCTCAGTACCTCAACAGCTGGATCACAAAAATTCTGAAGGCTAACTTGCGACTTAGTAAGTATTGGAAGGTATTCAGACAAGATTTACGTTTTTCACTTGCCATTATTCTCTTTATCAGTGTGGGGGCTGATGGAAAACTTAATTAGGGGACAAGAAAAATTATTAGCAGAAAAACAGGTTGCGTGAAGCTCTAGTGGAGGCTTTTGTGTTCTACAAAAATATATCCTCACCTATAAAATGCATGAAAAGACTAAAAGATGTAATTTAGCAAAGACATAAGATACCATTCTCTGCAGTGATCTTTACCAGGACAGGAATCAAGCAAAGGGTGCATTAAACACCAGTACATTTTGTGAATGTTTGTGGTATTTTTTATCACATTTGTGAAGCAAGCTGTGTTCTGAAAGCTTGTCTTGAAGAGACAAATCAAGTCGACAACAGCTTTCCAGATTCTGTTGTGACCAGCAACCAAGTGTGTCTTGCAGATTAAATATGTTGAGAGAACAAAGAAATGGGTGAGTCTAATGGTCAACAATATGCTTTGCAGTGTATCATTATCATTGTTTGGGTTCCAGATAACTTTGCAGAACACAAAAACCATCACCGGAGCATGGCACAACCTGTTTTACTGCTAATGATCTTTCCAAATTAATTGCTGTGTTTTAAAAATAAAACACTGGCATTAATGCTTCAATTACAATTGTATTAGTTAGCTCAGCAGCTTCCTGATTGCTGCTTTAGCAATATTATACAGGTAGTCCTCGATTTACAACAGTTCACTTAGTGACTGTTTTGAAGTTACAACAGCACTGAAAAAAGCGACTGTTTTTCACGATTACAACCTTTGCAACATCCCCATGATCACAAATTCAGATACTCTGCAACTGATTCATATTTATGACCGTTACTGTGTGCCACAGTCATGTGATCCTCTTTTACGACCTTCTAACAAGCAAAGTCCATGGGGAAGCCAGATTCACTTAACAACCCGGTTACTAACCTAACAACTGCAGTGATTCACTTAACAATTGTAGCAAGTAAGGTTGTAAAATGGGGCAAAACTCATTTAACAACTGTCTCCTTTGGCAACATAAATTTTGGGCTCAATTGTGTTCATACATTGAGGACTACCTATATACATCGAAAGAGAGCAGGCTGAACACTACACATGCTTTGGAAAGCTTCCAGTATTGTTCAGTTTAAGCTCCTAAGCCATAAAATGGTGATCAACTGTTTGTACTAAATTGAAAGTTGGACATTCACAGCCCTAGACTGAAGTGTTGAAGTCTAGTTGGTAGTTCAGTAATTTGCCTGCACTCACTCCAGTGTAGTTGTGTTGTGTGAACCCTATAAGTAGCAGCCATGATTAACTGAACAAATCCTTATTGAAACACAAAAGTAAATTTCTATGGAGATGCTCAATCATCCAGGTCATGGTTGTCCCAAAGGGGCTTTTTCAAAAGGCAACTGGACTTTGTTTTTCCTTGAAGATGTTTCGCTTCTCATCCAAGAAGCTTCTTAAGTGCACAGTATAAATGCCAGACTGGATCCAGTGCACCAGCTTTGGTCAATGGACATGCTTCTGTCTCCTTCCCATGCTTCCATTTTATAGACGGAACTGAGGTTTAAATTTGGGAAATGACCCCATGCAACACACCAGTGCAACTGATGCTTGTAACATCTGAACTTCAACTCATATCTTTTTCACCTCTAATCTTTTCTTGAGTTGGGTAGTGAGAGCCTTCCTTCCTGTTTTCTTCTTTCCTTTCCATGATTCTGGGTTTAGAAAAGAAGTTCAAGTCTTCCAAAGCCAAGAAGAAACGAAGCTGCTTGAGATTGTTCCATCACCATATTTCATTACAGTGGCTGAAGCTTCTCAGATACTGCCTAGATGCGCCTTGCTGGGCCAGTCCTCACCTCTTGCATCTGTAAGTACATCGAAGTAGTGGGTCTGGGGCCACAAAGTGGCTTTCGTGGTTCTAGGGCAGGGGAGAGTAGCAGGAAGGCAAGTTTTGGATCTCCCCATTTTGGCTTTCATCGTTTCAAGATCTAAATTAAATTCTGGAAGGTCTTAGAAAGAGGCTCATTTCTGAGAATCCATCAGCAGAGTTTCACTCAATCAATACTTTCCAATTTTTTTTCAGTCATTGAGCCAATAAGAAAGTGCCAGAACCATCAGTCAATGCAAAGTTCCCCTCACTGTACTTTCCTCTTCAAGAACACAAGAGCTTATGTTTCCTAGCAAAGAAGAGAGCATGTAGGCCTTCTCCAGTCTCCAGCATTTTTAAAGGTCCCCTATTTGCCATTGGCTTAAAAAGGTAACGGTTCCCTCGCACATATGTGCTAGTCATTCCCGACTCTAATGGGCAGTGCTCATATCCATTTCAAAGCCGAAGAGCCAGCGCTGTCCGAAGACGTCTCCGTGGCCATGTGGCCGGCATGACTAAATGCCAAAGGCACACAGAATGCTGTTCCCTTCCCACCAAAGGTGGTTCCTATTTTTCTACTTGCATTTTACATGCTTTCGAACTGCTAGGTTGGCAGAAGCTGGGACAAGTAATGGGAGCTCACTCAGTTACGTGGCACTAGGGACTCGAACTGCCGTACTGCCGACCTTTCTGATCGACAAGCTCAGCATCAGTCACTGAGCCACTGTGCTGCCTTACCCATACCATAATAACAATTCTTAGGACATATTCATTTTGCAAGAATGTTCTTGAACACTTACAACCATTCATTTAATGACCATTTAAAGTTACAACAGCGCTTGAAAAAGTGAGTTATGACTGTTTTCCTCATGACCATTGCAATATCCCCATGGTCACATGATCAAAATTTGGCCGCTTGGAATCTGATTCAAATTTAAGGTTGTTGCAGTGTCCTGAGGTCATGTGATAATCTTTCATGACCTTCTGACAAGTAAAGTCAATGGGGAAGACAGCCATTTAACAATCATTATACTAACCTAACAACTACAGTAGTTCACTTAACAATTGTGGCAAGAAATGTCATTAATGGGGTAAAACTCACTTAACATGTCTTGCTTAGTAATAGAAATTTTGGGCTCAATGTTGGTTGTACATCGAGGACTACCTGTATAGATTGCTGACTGGTAAAGGATCAGGAGGGACAGATGAGTAGTGCAAGGAACCTCCTTTAAGGTAGTAATCAATGAGTCTCCTTTTCTTTGTGAACTGCGTATGTGAGGTCACATTTTATTAATTTTAGCACAGGTAGTCCTCGACTTACAACAGTTCATTAAGTGACTGTTCAAAGCTACAACAGCACTGAAAAAAGTGACATGACCATTTTTCACACTTTACAACAATTGCAGCATCCTCATGGTCACATGATCAAAATTCAGCTGCTTGGCAACTGATTCATATTTATGATGGTTGTAGGGTCCCGGGAACACCTGAACCCCTTTGGGCACCTTCTGACAACCAAAGTCAATGTGGAAGCCAGAGTCAATTAACAACCGTGTTACTAACTTTACACTTGAAAAGAGTCACAACAACTGTGGCAAGAAAGATGGTAAAATGGGGCAAAACTCACTGAACAACTGTTTCACTTAGCACATAAATTGTGGTCGTAACTCGAGGACTACCTGTACAAATCTGGTTTTGCTTGCCAGGATTCTGTTGAGTATGGAGCCTCCATTGCCGGCTGAGGCTCAAGAGAAGCTCCTCTACCTGACTTCTATTTACACCCAAGAAGATGGCGTCTTCCCCAATTCTGGCACCACACTGGACATTTGCAAGCAGCCCATTTACACCGTGGAGAGCTTGCTGGAGCTCAATGCTCCTGCTGCTGCCCACAAATTCTTGAAGAGAGCAGGGCAGACAGAGGTGTTGCCAGGAATGGTTAAAGAGAAAGGGTTGGCTGAGGAAGAGGAGGAGGAGGAGGAGGAGGAGGAAGAAGAAGAAGAAGAGATTGGCACTCAATCACCATCACAGCAAGAACCTCTTTTCCTGGAAGACCCAGCAGCTTTGGCTGAGAAAAGAAAAGTTCTTCAGGGGGGAGTCTGGCAAGTTGGTTCAGGTAAAACCTGGCTTCTAATCTGTTGGGAGTTTGCATGTTTGGCATGTTAAGGGCAAAAAATGGGCCTGAGAGCTTCGTAGTTTATCTCTGAATGTCTTGTATAAATAAGACTGTGGTTGGAAGGCGCGAAAGTGGAGAATGGTAAAAGCAGGAGGAAAGGAACATAGAGTTTAGATAAACTATGCCCCATAATTGTCTTTGTTTAATGGGATACCTCTTTTAATAGCACCTGTCTATAGTCCAAAGCAAGCATATGCAGTTCATGGACTCCCTGGCTCTGGACAGCTAGAAATATGGCCCCATAAGATAGTATAAGAATGTAAAAAAGATGGTTATGTATATGCTTTAACTATAATATATATATTATATGTGGCCCAAGACAATTTATCTTTACTCAGTATGGTCCAGGCAAACAAAAGGTTGGACATGTTTGGTCTAGAGCAGGGGTGGGGAATTATGGCCCTTTCTGAGGAATTCTGGGAGTTGAAGTTCGCAAGTCATAAAGGGCCATCGTTCCACACCTCTGGTCTAGAGGAAGAGGCTATGTCTTTTAAGCTTGATCCTTGGAATTTCCATGTGGCATTTGGAGCCTGCCAAAACCTTAGAGAGCTGCTGCTAAGAAAAAAACATAACAAAGGTGGGACCTTCTGAACAATCGCTAAACCATAAATCACCATTGTTAGTTGAACTGAACAAAGTAACGGGTGTGAAGTTAGATTCCCATCTACTCCAATTAGATTACTTGTAGGACCTCCTGTCTCCAACTATTTGTTTTGTAATATCCAGCAGAGTTGGCATGCTTTGAATTCCTCTCTCAAAGAAGTCACCTAGTGGGATCAAGGGAGCGTGGCTTCTCTGCTGAGGACCTGTCATATGGAACATCATGTTCAGATGGCTGTGACTCTTTCTGTCCTTCCTCACTGGGCCACACCATGGATTAGATTGAAAAGGTTTGGTTCCAAGATGGGACCGTTTCTGAAAGAGCAGAAGACCAAGGTGCTCTCAAGCAGCCTTTCCCAATTTCCAAATATCAGAGCATTCTGGGAGTTGAAGTTCACAGGTCTAAAAGTTGCCAAGGTTGGATACTCCTATTGTTCCCTTTTGGCTCAGTGCAGTGTTTGAACTCAGCTCCTGTGACTTCCTGGGTGACTCTATCCATCATTGGCTGTGTTTGATTTTGCTAAGGTCTAGCCATTCTCCCCCCCTCCCCCCCCCCAGATGAACTGAAATGGAGAAATTTTCCTCTGGGAAAACTACCAGGCCAAATGGATGATCCTGATGCCCTACTAGTGGATAACTATACCATGATGTCGGCTCTTGACCAACTGGAGAATGGAGACAGGAAAAATTCCCACAACAACGTGTGAGTATTTTCCTAGAGATTGGGGAAACGTCTATTGTTGGAGAAGAGTTAATGTTACCTCTTGGAAAAAGGAAGAGGGAGGCTTGTTCAGTCTTGGCTGAATAAGAATGATTAATGAGGAAGGCTTTGAGGTGGTGGGCCTCCTCTCCTCTCAATTTGAGATGTCTCTAAGGGCTACTGTTAAAATAAAATGAGGAGAAATATAATTATGTGCTGAGCTCCTCGGTCAGAAGCACAGATAGTCCTTGACTTACAACGTTCATTTAGTGACCCTTCAAAGTTACAATGGCACTAAAAAAAATGACTCGTGACCCCTTTTCACACTTTGCCCATTGCAGTAACCCCATGGTCACACAATCAAAATTCAGACACTTGACATATATTTATGACAATTGCAGTATCCCACGGTCATGTGATTACCTTTTGAGACTTTCTGACAAGCAAAGTCAATGGGGAAGTCAGGTTCAAAGCAACCTCTTAAAGTAAAGGTTCCCTTGCACATATGTGCTCATTATTCACGACTCTAGGGGGCAGTGTTCACCTCCGTTTCAAAGCTGAAGAGCCAGTGCTGTCCAAAAACGTCTCCATGGTCATGTGGCCAGCATGACTAAATGCCAAAGCTGCATGGAACACTGTTACCTTCCCACCAAAGTGGTCCCTATTTTTCTACTTGCCTTTTTACATGCTTTTGAACGGCAGAAGCTGGGACAAATAATGGGAGCTCATTCAGTTACGCGGTGTTAGGGATTTGAACTTCCAAACTGCCAACCTTTCTTATTGACAAGCTCAGTCTTAGCCATGGAGCCACTACCCTAACTCTTATACAACCTCTTAAGTGTTACTAACTTAAGAACCTCAGTTATTCACTTAACAATTGTAGCAAGGAAGATAGTAAAATCGAGCAAAACTTACTTAACAAATGTTTTACTTAACATAAATTTTGGGCTCCATTGTGATTGTAAGTCGAGGACTCTTTGTATAAACCTAAATGCTATTGCTATATATAAAAAAAGGATTTTCTCTGAACCAGTTTCCGATGGCGATTCTGTTCGTTTGTGTTCCCTTCTTTCCCTTCGCTGTCATCTTCCTTGATGTTTTATTTGAATCCTTAGCAGCATTTGTTCTCACAAACAAGTAAAAGTGCATGCCTCTTGATGGAGGTGTGGCTTGTAAGAAAAGAAGGTTTTTCTGACTTGGAAATCATGCTTGGAGAGCAGCTTTCCTTCTGAGCAGGCCTGTGTGTGTGTCTTTCCTGTCAGATGTCACTCCTGGAGTTTGCACCTGTTGCTGAAGGGCAAAGAGAGAAACTGATGGGGATTAGCGTCTGTTTTCCCCATCTGCTTTCGCAAGCCAGAGGAAGAACTTGATTGATGTACAGGATGCACCTGCTTTCTGGGAGAAATTGAGGTCGGACAGCGAAATTTTTAGAATAGGCATAAACATTTCTTTCATAAGGCTTTGCTCATTCTAAAGTTCAGAGCAGGGCCATTGTAAATATTACCTGCTTTTCTCTGCACCACTTATTCTCCAGTATGAATTCCATTTTGTGTAACATCTGGTGTGGTTATATCAAGATAAGCAAAGTCAATGGGGAAGCTAGATTCACTTAACAACCAGGTTACCAACATATCAATGGCAGTGATTCACTTAACTACTATGGCAAGAAAAATGGTAAAATGGGGCAAAACTCACTTAACAAATGTCTCACATAACATAAATTTTGAGCTCCATTGTGGTCGTAAGTCAAGGACTACCTGTACCAAGTTCTACCTGTACCAAGTTAATGTAGACAACTGTTTTATGGGACAATAAATTATCCTCTGTAGAGTTTACATGTATGTCAATATACTCAAAGTTTTGACCAGCTGCTAAAATCTCAGAATCTGGAAGGAATTGTGGGGGAAGTGATTCTAATAATTGGAAGAAAAAGCTTCTGTAATTACATTGCTGGTTGTTTTGTTCTTGCACTATTCCATGAATAAGTTGCTAAACTGTCTCCCAGGGTGCCAAGCCACAAATTACTTAATTTCTCCAGTTCAATTTATCTGGATTCCGATGTGATTTGAATGATGGATGGATTGATTACAAACATCTATAGTTCTCCAGCTGATGGCGCAGGATGGTCCAGAAGTGGGATGTTCAATCCTTATTTGCCCAAGAGACTGAGTCATAATTGAAGCCACGCCTCCAGCTCCTTCCTGCTTGGGTCCAATTCTGACTCAGTCTTGCCCGTAAAGAGACACAATTTTGGTTTGCTCGTGAGTTGGGTATTTAGTTAAGCGTTTGTTTTACCTTTCTATTGGTGGTTTTTTGGTTTTCTCCTGGTTTGGTGGCTGACTTGGCTCTTTGAGTCGTTCTGCCTTGTTTAGTTTGATACGTTAGATTTCTGTTGTTGGAGGCTCCCTGGGCATTGGGGGGAGCGCTGCTGGCTGCGCCGGTTATCGGACGCTTGTTGCGGTTTCCTGCCTGTTGCCATGTTGCTGGGCTGCTGCTGGACCGGTTGGGAGCTCCTGCAATTGCCTCCTGGTTATCAGAGGCAGGCTGTTTCGGCGGCGCTGCAGGGATGCTTCAGGAGAGTGTCGGCACCTCCTCATGGCAGCGGCTCTGTTCGGCGAAGCTATTAGCGCTGGCTTGCAGAGCAGCGTTTCTTCGGCTTTCCGGTGCTCACGGAGCCGTTTGTCTGCATTGCCAATTGTCCTGTGGAAAATGGCTGCTGGTGAGTACTACGGTCCCTGGGGGTGGCCATCTTGAAGTTTCCCAGGCAGTGGCCATATTGGTGAAGCCATGAGGCGGTGGCCGTTTTCGGTCACCTTGTTGCTGAGTCACGAGGCGGCAGCCAACTTGTTTGCACTTTCTGCCGACACGGAGCTCATTTTGGCTGCTAGCACCTGCAAGCACAGTCACAAGGTTGAGAGTGGCAGCGGGGCCTTATTCCTCCAAGCAGGTTTTGGGCCTTGAGTGTGCGGTCTGTGGGAGTGGGGGAGCAGCAATGGCTGATTCCCCTGGTGAAGGTACTTCTAAAGCTGCCTCTTCCTCTAACAAGAAAGGCTCCAGGAAGAGGAAGACTTCCTTGGCTGACCTTCCAGCCAGTTCTAAGCAGGTTGGCTCCACACATGGCAGCAAGGAGCATGGGGGGGGGGGGCAGAGAAGTCCAGGCAGGATGGTGGAGACAAGGCCTCTTTGTCCCTTCTGAGGTCCACTCCTGTGTTGGGGGCGGTGCAACTCTCCCTCTCTCCATCTCCACCTAGGCTCTCTGAGGGCTAGTTCCATTTCTCCTCTTTCGGAGGTGGACGAAGAGGATAGTGCTTTTCATTCTTTTGCATGCTTAGAACCTACTTCAGGACCAGCACAGAAGCAGAGACTGGCACCCAGGCCGGCCCCAGCCAATTTGAGGGTGAATTTAATGATTTGCCTGATAACATTCAATCTCTTATTCATCGGGCCATAGCTCATGGCATAGCTCTTCGTGGGCGGTCTTCTGACCAGGCAGATATGGAGCTGATGGCAGCCAGGCATAAACAAGCCCAGGCACCGGCCTCTAAGTCAGGCAAGGCATAGAGGGCTGTGTCTCCTTTGCTGAGGAGTGAGATATCTGCCCAGGAGGATGAAGAGCAGAAGGAACTGGAGGTCTCTGATGACGAAGGTTTGGCGCCCAATGTTCCCACTTTTTCAGGTTTGTTTGTTTTCCCTGGGTTTGTTTCGTTCTCTGCTGTTCAAGGCCAGGAGGACCACGGCCATCGAGACAGAGGCGGAGAAGCAGAAGGCGAAGGATCTGGCAGTCGAGGCTTCGGCGTCCAAAAAGGCCCCTAGGAAACGGGCTCTTTTTGCGGAACCTGCTGCAAAGGAGGAGATTCTGGCACCGAAATTGTTTCTGGATGTGGTTCAAAAGCACTGGGCTAAGCCTGGTATTTTCTCCACCCCAGGTGGGAATGATAGGCACTTCTATAGTATGGAGCCTGATTTCTCTCAAGCACTGGAGGTCCCGGCAGTGGCTGCCCCGTGGCTGCCTTGGCATCCCCGGCTTCCCTGGTCGCGAGTGATGTGATGGACAACTTGAAAGCAGAGGATGAGGACTGAACTGGCCTTACGTAAGACCTTCCTGGCTGCGACGTGGGTGATTAAGGCTGCCTCCTCTGCATCCTTCTTCAACCGTGCCACATTGATGTGGCTGGAACAAATGCAGGAGCGGGTGCCTTCGCACGATGTGAGGTTGCTGCAAAACATCAGCAAGCTCATCATTGCGACTCAATTCTCGCCGGGCTCTTTCTTCCTTTGTTTCAGCTAGGAGAATGGTGTGGTTCCGGTATTGGCAAACAGACACTAAGATGAAGTGGAAGTTGGTGGCGACCCCATATATGGGGAAGAACCTATTTGGCGAGGTCCTGGATCCGATTCTTATTGAGGATAAGAACAAACGTAAGGTTTTGCTATCCGCGGCCAAGAAACAGGAACACCGGTTTATACCTTACACACGTAGGCCTAACTATAGGGGCTCAGATAATGAATATAATTACCAGCCCAGGGGGTTTCAATTGTGCCAGGACAGGGGGCAGGATAGATCATCCTACAGGGACAAGTCCTGTTTCAAGCCTCAGAATAAGTAGCTCTTTTGGGGGGGCGAGTGGACGCCCTTTCTGCAGAAACAAAAAGATTGGCATCGGCTCTCATTGGAGGCCAGCTGGCATTGTTTGCTGACTAGTGGGAGTGTATTATCTCTGACCTTTAGGTCCTAAATACGGTTAGATTTGGCCTGCGGCTGGAATTTCTTTCCATCCCCCCAAACTCCTTCAGAACATTCACATCTTCCAAGTTTGAAATGAAGAGGGAACTCATGGTCAGGCTATTGCCCACCTGGTGGAGATCCAAGCATTTGAGTTGGTCCTGCAGAATGAAAGGTGCAGGGGGTTCTACTCCAACCTTTTTGTAGTTCCGAAGTCTTCAGGGGGGTGGAGAGCGATTCTAGACCTTAAAAGATTGAATCGCTATTTGGTACATAAAAGGTTCAAGATCGCTTCCCTTAAGTCGATTCTGGAAAGTATCAAGGATGGTGATTTCTTGGCCTCCATTGATTTAACGGAGGAATATTTGCATATACTACTGTTTCACCAACATAGGAGGTTCCTTAGGTTTTCTTATGCTGGCGTTCACTACCAGTATAGGACTCTCCCCTTTGGGCTAGCGTCAGCTCCCAAAACTTTTACGAAGGTGCTGGCGGCCCTAGCGGCTCATCTCAGGTCCATCCCAGTCAGATTACAATGCTACCTGGATGAATCCTCCTCCAGGCGGAGTCACCGGAGCAGTTTCTTCAGGACATTGGCCTGACTGTGGAGACTGCAACTGTATGGATTCTCTTAATTTTCAGAAGAGTCACCTGAGACCCACTACCAGATTGCTCCACCTGGCACGATCATAGGTACTGCCATGGGGATGGTTTTTCTAACTCAAGATCACAGGGCTAGTCTGGTGAAGCTAGTTCGCCAGGTGCAGCAGTGTGTTCCCATTGTTACCTTGTCTCAGTTGTTAGGAAAAATGATCTCATGTATAGATCTTGTATCCTGGGCAAGGCTTCACACCAGGACCCTGCAATGGTTCTTACTCCTGTATCAGAGGAGCAAGCATAGTGTTTCCACATTCCCGGTTAGGGTTTCTCCTCAAGTGTGGCTCTCCCTGAAGTGGTGCGATTCCCCAGTCTTTATCTAAGGGGTGCGTGTTCAAGAAACCGCAGAGGCTCATGCTGACCACTGATGCGAGTATTTATGGCTGAGGGGCCTTACTTGGGACCCAGCTGGCCCAAGGATCTTGCAAATAACATCAACTGGCTGGAATTGCGGGCTGCTCATCTGGCCCTTCGCCATTTTCAGGCCTGTGTTGCGCATAGTCACATCCTGCTGCAACGTGGCTGCAAAGGCACATGTGAACAGATAGCGAGGGATGCATTCCAGGGCTCTCTGGGAGGAGTCTCAGAGGCTAGGCCATTGGGCCTAGCAAGGCGGATCACATCTCCGGGGAGGTGAGCCATCAGGCAGAGTGGCTCAACAGAGCCACGGTGGACCAGATGGAATGGCAACTGGATCCGGAGCTGTTTGAAGAGATTTGCTGGAGGTTAGGATGGCCAGAGGTGGACCTCTTCGCGTCTCCGGAGAGCGCCCAGCTTCCCAGGTTTTTCATGCGGTTCCCAACTTGGGGAGTAGTGCCCTGCGCAGCAGGTGGCCTCGGGAGTTGCTTTATGCATTTCCCCCTCTTCCTCTCATCCCAGGGTGCTGGAGAAGATAGTGGCGGAAGGGGCGGAGGTAATCATGGTCACTCCATACTGGCTGCACAGGCCTTGGTTCATGCATCGAGTAGGTCTGTCCACTAACAAACCCTGGAGGATCCCACAGGAGGGGCTCTCCCTCTGCCAGGGATCCTGGTCCATCTGGAACCTCAGTGGCTCCAGCTGAGCCCCTCCACAACTAGAATCTACAACGCCACGTGGTCTGCTTTTTGTAAATGGTGTCATGCGGCACACGCGGATCCCAAAGGCTCATCTCTGCTGCACATCCTGGAATTCCTCCTGGATGGACTGGAGAAGGGTCTGTCCCATAATACGCTTCATAGACAGGTGGAAGCCCTGTCCTGGTGTTGGACGGTAGTGTGAGTCTAGGCCGCCATCCGGTTGTTAAAAGGTTTCTCCGGGGGCGGCCAACCTTAAGCCCCTGGTGGTTCACAGGGTCCCATCCTGGGATTTGTCCATGGTTTTCTTGGCTCTCATTAGTGACCCCTTTGAGCCACTGAGAACTACTTCCTTGCAGTTTCTCACTTTGAACGTGGCCTTCCTGGTCACCATCACATCTGCACGAAGGATCTCTGAGCTGGGGGCTCTGTCAGTGAGGGAGGACCTTTGTGCCTTCCATCCCAACACGGTTGTGCTGCGACCTGATCCTACTTTCATTCCCAAGGTTAATTCTTACTTTCATAGGATTCAGGGGATAGTTCTCCTGGATTTTTTCCCCAATCCCTCTCATGATAGGGAGAAAGACTGGCATATGTTAGATATGCGGAGGGCTCTCCGTATTTACATTAAGCGGACGGCGTCCACTAGCAAGATGGAGGCATTGTTTGTCTAGTTTCAGCCTTCCGCTGTGGGCTCCAGGGTGCCACCTTCCACTATTGGGTGCTGGCTGCGAGGTTGCATTGCTCGGGCCTATGAGGCACAGGGTACACCTGTACCCCAGGAGAATCACTGTGAATTGGAGCCAAGCAGGAAGGAGCTGGAAGCATGGCTTCAATTATGACTCAGTCTCTTGGGCAAATAAGGATTGAACAACCCACTTCTGGACCGTCCTGTGCCACGCTGAGAAGAATGTTCAGATAGGACCAACGTTCCATCTGTCCAACTCAAACATGACTTTGGCAGCATAAAACAAAAACAAAAAGAAAAGAAACAAAAGAATCATTATTAAAAATAACCTGTGTTTAAATTGCCTCTAATAAATTATTCATTTTTATGTAAAAGATGTATGTAACCAACCATTTGGAATTCACAATGCCAAAATAAACTATGTCTATTTGCAATCAATTGCTGTCCAGTCAAATTTAGGCCTTGATCAGGTTTGTATACCTCCCTTTGTTTCAGTCCGAACTAAATAAACCAGGACCCAGATAAATTTCCCTATTCCCTGCCTTGCTTTTTGATTGAAATTGTCTGATTGTCCAAAAATCTCCTAAAGAAGCTCGGAATGAGTCAATTCCATTATATTTCATGTGCCCCATGATTTCCTGGAGGAGATGGTGTACCCCAACCATTCCCCCCATTTTTGCCACATGATGTAACCACATTTGGTGAAGTAATTGTGTGCCATGGTTCTGTCACCTCACTGTTGTCCTGTTCTTTTTTCCTACAGCTCATCAGAATGGTCTGGTTTCCTTACGGCAGGACTCTTATGGACCCAGAGTGAGCTTCATAAATTGAAGAGTGGGATTCAGCTTTTTTGAGCGGGAGATTCTATGCCAATGATGTAACACAATGGGAAGTTTCCCTTGCCACCTGCCTGCTCTTTGAAAATTCTTTTTGGTGCAAGTCTCCATCGTAGATATTCCTCCTGGACATTTAAAGACTGTGGAGAAGCAGGCACACTTAATCCACTCAACATATCTGCCCATTGCTTAAATTCATTTTTTTATTTTAAAAAAATAATTAAATATTTTAATATGTTTAATAGATGTGTGCTTTTTATTTTAAAAAGCATGTGAGTCATAAATTTGTATGGTATATCATTGTGGCTATGTTAGATTCTTTTAAGATTTTTTTAAAAAAAAACAACTTTAAATATATACACTTGCTGTTTACTTGTCCCGGATCTGGACTTCAGAACATATATAAGCTTATTGTGAAGCCATCTATGAAACTACAAGTGTGTTTTGTTTTTTACAAAGAGGAAACAAACAAGCTGTTTCAGAGCCTGTGTCAGTGGATCATTTATTGAATACACATTAATTACTGGATATAAAGCATCTCTACAAATGGTGTTACATAGAAATTGGAACTATTCCAACAACAGTAGAGAAAAGTCCTAAGATAATAATAAACATTCTTACCCAGACTGGTCCCTAGAAACCAAAGGTTCAAGCAGGCTAGAATGGTAAGTGGGTTAAGTGATTGTTAGCATCCTCGAAGATTCTGCAAGAACAAAGTGCATCAATGGAGAAGTGGCAGCCTATGAAAGAGGATAAAAAAAAGAGATGCCATCCAACAACAAACAGCTGTTTGTCTAAGATTGGTTATGGCTCTTGCAAAGCCACACAAGGTAGTTTAACATTAACTAATTGGAGGGCACCAATGGGCAAGTCTTGTAACAATGTTGAATGTGCTAAGCATTCAGTAATAAGTATTTATACTCGCACTTATTTGGCGGCCCAGACTGCAGCAATGAGTCAAGATGGGTGTCCAACAGTGGCACGAAAAGTGTTCCTTTTTCAAGTAGGCCTGTACAAAGATGCATGCTACTGGTAGAGGGGAGAGGCATTTAACACAATGACAGGTATATTTTCTCTGTGGCCAGTGACCATCAGAAAGCAAACAAGATAACTTCAGGCCAAACTAAGAACATCACTGGTTTGATAAAGCGATATTTACAACCAACCACATGCAAATATATGTCAATGCAATATGCAAAAGCATGAATTGTCTCATAAAGGGGAAAAAATGGGGGTCTCTCCCAGAAGCTGACACTTTGGAGCTTGGCCATTTCAGTTAAAGAGCATGCTTTCTTAAAAAGAAAGGCCTTGCCCATTAATGCTTACATGCAGCTACAGATAAAGCCACTAGAGTTTATAGTCTTTACAAAACATGCATGCCAGCCCTGACCCAGAGCTAGTGACTTTCTCTGGTGCCCATGTTCCTTTTTCTTTATTCTGCTAATCAAAGAAGTGGTTGAGGCTACCACTTGTGTTGTACACTCTGCTCCTTGCATTTATAAAAGACATTGTCACACCTCTCATTGCAGGGATGGGCAACTTTATGACCTGTGGACTTCAACTCCCAGAATTCCTAATCCAGGCTGGATTAGGAATTCTGAGAGTTAAAGTCCACAGGTCATAAAGTTGCTATAGTTGTCCACCCCTGTGTTATTGGATCTGGGCAATTAAAATCTACCTTTATTCTTTGTCATTGAGACTTACCTTATATTTGGGTCAACAGAAAAAAACCCAAATTTATTTACACACACACACACACACACACACACACACACTTTTTTGAACAATTAAAAGAGTAATGTTTAATTCTATCAATGAAAAAAGTAAACTGTAAATACTACAAAGGGACTAACAGTAGTTAGAAGCTATACAAGCAAAAAAGGATTACTAAATATTTACATAATCACAGTATTAAGCATTGATTTAACAGTATATTACAGAAAATTCAAATGCAAATAAATACTTTATAGGATGGGGTTTTCAGGGTTTTCAAGATAGACAAGTTATATTATAGCTTTCTGATAGATAGATAGATAGATAGATAGATAAATAAATAAATAAATACTCTGCTCTCAAAAAGAGCATTTAAAAGCAAAACGTATTTACAGTATAGGCAGTTATGATTTTTTATATATACCATCCCTTCTATATAAGAAGAAATTCAGCAATGAGAGATGAAGGCAGTGACATGTCAGTTTGGAACTGGTATTGAAAAAATCCAGACAGAAAGAAGTAAATTGGTTTAACAAATGTTACAACAGTTTCAGAGAAAAATAATTAGCAAAAAAACCACAGACACTTTTAAAATTGCCATTCTCTCCTTGCTTTTACAGATTAGATTTTGAAATCATTTTTTTACAAAAAGGGGATTCCTTCCTTAAGGAAAAGAGGTGCTACAGATAGTATACAACTTCCTCTCCCTAGCATTACTTCCCAAAAAGCACACAAGAGACTTGTAACATTTTTAATATATTGCTAACAATATATAGTATATAATATATAGCTTTTACTGACAGTAAAATATTTTCATCCTTACATTTAAAAAAAAAACCACCATGCAGTAGCTTTTGTTCAGCATTCAGTGTGCTGAAAGATTCTGCTAGAATTGTCTACAAGATTTTCTTACAATAGGGATAAAATGGAAAACACCTACTGGTATTTTATACATACAGAAACTGGATTCCATGCAAAAAAATGTGAGCACACAAAATTTCAATGCTGAACTGAAAAGCCATACTTCTATAAGGATCCTTTTAAAAACAAAAGCAGGATGTATAGCACTTTTACTGTCAATAGCCATGTATAAATATGAACATAAGCCTTATTAACACGAGTATTTTACAAAAAAAATTATCTGCAAGAATGTATTAATAAATAGACAATATATAATTTATGCAGCATAATGCTCTTAAATGCACACACACTAGCAGTGTACATTATAGAAATAAAATGGAATTCAAAATTTGCCTATTTTTTTCCCTATAAACTGTAAGTGCCCATTTTAAATAAAAAGATTTATAATCCTCCATGAGCTACTCCCCTTTGACACACAGTGTCACAAACATAGTGATGAAAGTACAATATTGAGCTAATCTAGAGATGGCTTTTATATATTTTTATACAATCAAGAAAGATACAATTTGTATCAACAAACAAAAAGTCGTTTCTGGTTATTTGAGGTGTTGCTTTCAGCTACTTTTAAAAAAAAAGAAATCTCCAAAGAAAGTGGGGTTTTGTCCTCATTGATAAAAGGATCTAGATAACTCAAGGGTTTTCTTTGTTATGTTTTTACAGCTAAAAGGCCAAATATTGCGAAGAATATTCAGGGAACAGCTTAAACCAAAGGGAAAATCTGCATTTTTATTCAGCACTTCATAAAGCACTGGATAAAACTGGGAATGCTGGGGTCTGCAATGCAGTAAGCTCAGCATGGTGCACTATCCAAACTCAATCCAATCAGCAACCACCCCAGAAAAAGCCACCAGTGTGCCAGCAGCAATTTGAAAAAAGCTGTACCATGACAAATGCAGGGGTTATGTCATGTGATCCACCGCCATTTTCCTACAGGGAAATAAAGCTTGTCTTTAAAATCAGAAGACAGCTTTGTGGAAGAGCAAATATGCTACAGGCAGGTGACATCCATATCTTTTGTGGTTGGAAAGTTGTTAGATGAATTACTGTCATCCTTCTCTCTAGAGCAGTGTTTCTCAGACTTAGCAATTTTAAGATAAGTGGATTCCAACTCCCAAAATTCATATTAGCTGGAGAATTCTCGGAGTTGAAGTCCATACTCCTTAAGAGTTGCCCAGGTTGAAAAACACTATTCTGGAGAGATGCTACCTCTAGATAACCTTCTTTAATATGTTCAGCAGAATCTCAATAATCTAAACAAGTTCTTTCTTGTTAGTATCAATGTACGATTATGCTTGTTATGGACACCAAAATAGAATCACCACCCTGCCAGTTAGTGACATCATCCCTGTCTAGATCCACCTCGAATATCCTACCTGATGCCAAACAGAAATAAATTAGGCAGCCATTCTGGCCATCGCTGGTAATTATTCCAGCAACACTTTGGACAACCCCTAGATCTGAAAACAAAAATTCAGAAAGCAGCTTGGAAGCCATTCTCAAAACACCAGAAACAACCCTGACGGCAGCCTCGCGTTCCATGTGTTTCCTAGTCAGAAACATTTAGGCAGTGTCACACCTTCTCATGAAGAAACCAAAGGCCAGTAACTCGGCCTTCTCGACTTTCATGAAAAAAAACTACAGTAGAAGTCAACAAGTCCTAGCTCGAGACATATCGAGTTAGTAATGGTTCAAAATGTTCAAAGACATGTTTGGATTTAAAAAGGGTGTCCGCTGAGTGCAGCTTTAAAAAAAGAAAATGGAAAAGCTACTACACCTGGATATATGTCTCTTACGGGAGATGTTTAGCTACAAAAGTTGCCCGCTCTTGAGCAAAAATACCCAAGCATTTGCTGAGATGCTTTGAGTCAGTCAAATAGCTCCAAAGAAGCAAATGCATACCTTTGCATGGATCTGACAGTGAAAAATTGAAACAAGTTTATCAATTCTGTAGCATCCTTTAGAAAACAACTCCATCTTCTATCATGAACATTTAATCCTTTTAAAAAATGTGTTTACTCATTTTGTACTTAGTTGTACTTGTGCTAAACTGAAATGTGAAAATTGATTTGGGATGCTACAATTATACCACCTTTGGATTGTAAAGAATTGAATTGTACAATTAATTGTATTTTAAAACCCACACCTGCCTATTTTAACAAGATTTATGTGGAAATGAGAGAGTTACAGTTTAGCTGAGAATTGTCCTTGCTTTCATGTCATCTGTTTGACACAGATGGCCTCGTCCCAAAGGGCATGACCTAAAGCCCCTCCCCCCAAGCAAAGATTGTGTGCAGAAACTGAATTTGCCAGAGAACCGAGAGTTGTTCAGATCAGAAATGCTCACCATGTACCACTAAGACACAGCAGGTGAGGGGCCTCAGAGACGCTCTTTGAAAGAGATGTGAGGATGTTCAAATGCACACAGCGCATTTTTTCTTGGAGCAGCTTGTCAATTAATGCTGCAAACTACAAAATTTATTCATGCAATATAATTGCTAATAGATTTGAGGGAATTATTTCAAACATAGGACCTTTTGGATTCAAGAAACAGTATATATCCATGCAAAAAGTATGCACTTCCTGTAAAATACATCTTTAAAAAAAAAGAATCCCAGCTTTAAAAAAATTACTTAATACTTATTTATAATACAGTCTTTTTACAGAATTCTTCAATCACATATTCAATGGAATTGCCAAAACAATCTACAGAGTGGTATACCAGAGCGGGAAACTATTCCCCAAACAGAGAATATCTCTATAGAATCACGGATACCTCCTGCAGGACGTTGGTTTGGTGCAGTCAGTATTTCTCTCCAGGAATTCAAAAGGATACCATGCTAACGCCCTGTTCTCAATTTGGCAACAATCATAGCTGCTAACTGTTGTGCATCAGTCATGTGTGGATTCTTTTCCATCACAGACAAGACGACGCCAGCAGGAAAAATATTACAGAGGTTCTTATAGGTCTGGTACTGATGCTCTGGGATAACACGTGGTTCATGGGGCTCCCCACAAACCCCAATCCAAGGGTTACGCCAGAGTTGCTCCATCTTCTCAGGCATGCTCCTCACCATGACAGGCTCGTAACATGGCTGCATGAGGTTGTTGCTCAAGGGATAGGAATGGTAAGAGTAGGCATCGGTTGCACATGGTAATGGATCCCAGCTGGCATGTTGCTCTCGACAGAGGGGGGGCCTCCTCTGCCGAGTAGGGTTACTTTCATAAAGTCTTGAATCAGAAACACTATCCATCCTTGTCATAACTAGTGCACGGCTTGGTTGGGCTGTAGCTGATGATTGGTGAACGTTTGCAGGCCCTGGGTAGTCCCCTGGGCAACTGGATCGTGCCCCAACAAGAGGGTGTTGGACGTGTAGTGCTAAATGAGAAGCTGAATGCTTGGGTGGAGTATGTTTGGGCCTTTCAGTGCCATAACTCTGAACTCTAGTTAAGCTCTCGTGATAGCCATGAGAAAAAGGCTGAAGTCTGTTTTGTGGTGGAATTCGAGGAACTTTAGTGTGATCCTCTGAACCCACATCTCCTACACCCAGGTACAGGTCGGTATACGAAGAAGAGTAAGAGTCATTACTTGCATGGCTTAAGCAACTGTCAGGACACGGGCTTGAATTTCTTGAATAGACACCTTGGTCTAGATTGACTCCATAGTAATCTGTGTTATGAATATTGCTAAGGTTCAAACTGGAAAAGTCATTGAGCATAGAATAATAGCCGTGGTCTCCCAAAGATTCATATTTGGCGTATGGGTCCGTGTAGTTGATTGAAGCCCCGTGGCTGTTGGTGACCAGGATTGGAGGGTAGTGCATGCTGGCCATATGTTCTAGAGAGGATTTCTGATGGGTGAACTGAGAAGAAGACCCAGGCACGGGGCTACTCGCTGACCGAGCATTTAAGGCCCCAACTGCATGGCTTTTAGGAGGTGGAAGCGTTGGGACACTTAACGCTGTAACAAGAGATGGGACAGAGCTGGCCTCTGGCTTCCGCATCATCGACAGCCGGTCCTCCGGTTCCGCCACTACAGACCGGATGCTTGGATCAGACTGGCGTTTCGGAGGATTGCGCTTCACTTCTGAAATGTTCTCCCCCCCTTTGCAAAGGACTTGCCCTGAACCACATTTGGCTAAGGCACCTTCACTCATGGTTTTCACCGCAGATAATTTTGCACTGATGCGAAGCTCATCTGCGACAGATCTCAAGGGCTGGTTTGTCCGTTCAGGGTGGTAATATTTACATTTGTGCCCATATGTGCATTTTTTCCCTAAGGGGGGAAAAATCCTCTCTGATTAGGCATATTCTTTGCCAACTATATGTCTTAACTTGATAACCCAAGTGAAATGCTTTGTTCTTACCACAAAAACATAAAATAAGACATTGGTATTTTCTTACATCATGATAAAAGGTCCACAATTTTCCTTATTAACAGTTCAAAATTCTTGTCAAGGTTTTAATCTGAGTGACAATGCTCCATGAAGACAGCTAGAGCAGGCCCCACAAATAAATATATTCATTTAAATGTTCACTCAAAATGAGATGCAGCTAAATTAGAACACAGTTTTGTTGCGATAATATTATTCTGATCAAAGAGAATCATTAGGATCTATTCCTAAAAACAAAATGAATGAAGGCAAATATACATGTTCCAGGATAATGCTGCAGGGTCTAATCTGGCTCCGTCATCAGGACCAGAGGCTTTGTCTTCCAAGCCTAACAAATACTTACAAGGCAAGGGCTGGGCAGCACAAGGAAACAACAGCCAATGACTTAAAAGCCAGCCATGAACACACCCCATTCTACATCCAAAAAGCCACTTACAACAGGCACTATAAATACCACACACAGAACAGCACATACTATGCTACAGAGAAGTTCCCTGTGCATTGGGCTCCAGCATGAGTCTGAAAACTCAAAAGACAAAACCTCTAATCCTGGTGACCAAGTCAGATTAGATCCTAAATAAAATGAATTTCTTGGCTGTAGATATAATTGAAACTCCATAGGCAAGAGAGAGCAGAAAACTAAGGCTTTACTCTCAAAGATCATGTTAAATGGATCACATGGCATAAACTAGAGAAATAGTATTTCTATGCTGCCTCCCAACTTTAAAAATTCAGAGTAAATTCTTGATTAGCCAATAAATCTAAATTGTATTTTCTTCAAAGCTATACTACTTTACTACCATTATGAGATGGAAAATAATAATATAATTATTCAATATGTTGATTGATTATTTTAATCTTCCCTAACCTGGAATCTTCCAGAGATTTAGGGAACTACAAATTTCCAATTTAAAAAAATGTTGGCTATGCAGTCTGAAAGTATTCCTCAAACTTTTAGAGCAGGGGGTCTCCAAACCTGGTAACTTAAAGACTTATGGATTTCAACTCCTAGAATTTCCCAGCCAGCAACGAGAGAACGTAAATTTCTCCAAATCCCTCCAATAACCTACTCACCATAAGGGCATGGTTGCTTTTTGTGTTCTGGAATAACTGGCTTTTTCCTTAAGAAGTTTTCAAGACTAGGGCCATGGCGTCCCAATGGATCATCAGGTGGCATAAACCTAGAAAAATGAAATATAGTCAAATTTAACTGCCTAGCATTAATCTCTCTTTGACAAGCTTCTATTTATTACTTCTTGTCCTGCCTGCTTTGGAGAATGAAAGACATGACAGTCTTCCAATATTTGAGAAGCTGTGACAGAGAAGTGGGGTGTCAACCTATTCTCCAAAGAATCTGAGAGCAGGAAAAGAAGTAACGGTTGGGAGATAATTGATGAGATCCAGCCTAGAACTCAGGAGAAATTTCCTGTCAGTGAGAACAATTAATCAATGGCTTGCTTTCAAAATTTGTGGGTGCATCATTATTGAAGGTTTTTAAGAGATTGATTGCAGCCATTTGTCCAGAATTATGTAGGGTCTCCTGATTTAAGCAGGGAGTTGGACTAAAAGATCTCCAAGGTCCCATCCAATTCTGTTATTCTGCAATATATAAAGTAACCAATATCTAGTGGGTAAGGTCACACAATTTTCTGATATTAAAACAGGCCATGACTTATTTACTGTAGTTATATAGTGTATACAGAACATAGACTGATGGTGATTTAAAAGACCATTGGCTTACCTGAATGGTAGTTCTTGAGGCGCTGCCGAGTGTCCAAGCTCGGGTTAACTTCAGCTTGCTGCCCAAGGAACTGAGTTTGAAACTTTGTTGTAGCTCCGCCTCCTGGTTGCTTCAGAGGCTCAGTTTTAAAAAATGAAGGAGATCAATAGTCCATGACTGAACTAGTCCAAGTCCAAAGTCCAAGACACAAAGGTGCTAAGAACACACCTCGCGGCCCCACCTTAAGGGTGGGTTTGGACACTCTGCAGCGCCTCGAGAACGACCATTCAGGTAAGCCAATGGTCTTTCTCCTAGGCGCTGCTTGGAGTGTCCAAGCTCGGGACATGCCAAAGCTATGTCGAAATTGGGAGGGAAGAAGAAATGTCCGGGGCCGCGGTGCTTGCCACGACCCTCTGTAGAACTCTCCTCCCAAAGGATGCCTCAGCGGAGGCGAAAGTGTCCAGTCTATAGTTGCGTATAAATGGAGATGGACCAGACCACGTCGCAGCACGGCAGATTTCTTCAATTGGCGCTTGCGTAGCCCAGGTGGCCGAAGTCGCAGCGCTCCTCGTAGAGTGTGCTGTTGTGCGCGAGGGAACCAGTCTGGCCTGAATCTCGTAAGACAACTTGATGCACGCTCTGAGCCAGCGTCCGATGGTAGAGGATGTGACCTTCTTCCCCATGGAGGCCGGCTGGAATGACACAAATAAGGCCTCCGATTTACGGAAAGGAGCCGTTCGCTTGATGTAAATACGCACCGCCCTCCGTACGTCCAATTTGTGCCAAGTGACTTCCCTCTGGTGCTTGGGACGAGGGCAAAAGTCAGGGAGTATCACTTCCTGCGCTCTGTGGAAGATGGTGTTAATCTTCGGGACAAAGGCAGGGTCCAGTCTCAATATGACTCTGTCGGAGTGGAAAATGCAAAGGTCGCCTCTGACAGACAAGGCGGCCAACTCCGAAATTCTGCGGGTGGAGGTGATGGCGATGAGGAAGGCGGTCTTTAGTGTAAGGTGGCATAGGCCCACCGTCCGCAACGGTTCAAAGGGAGATGCGGTCAATGCCTGCAGAACAACAGTCAAGTCCCAGGTAGGGTACCTGTGAATGGTGGGCGGGCAAAGGTTGGACGCCCCCTTCAGGAACCCCTTTACCTGAGGATGTCGTGAAATCGGTAGCTGAGAGTCAGAAGACAGGATGGTGCTCAGGGCGGCCACCTGTCTACGGAGAGTGTTTGTTGCCAGCCCTTTCTCCAAACCGTCCTGAAGAAATTCCAGGACTTGCGGAATGGTCGCGGAGGATGCCACAAGGTGATGGTTGAGGCACCAACTGGAGAAGGCCGTCCACGTAACCTCGTAGATTCTGATGGTGGACGGTCGTCTGGAGGCCTGGATCGTCTCTGTCGGAGAAGCAATGAAGCCTCAGGAGGTCCCCCTCAAGTGCCAGACGGCCAACTGCAGCCACTGGGGCTCCGGATGTTGGACGGCCCCCTGGCTGAGGGAGATTTGCTCCTGAGGTATGCGCCACGGCCGGGACACCGACAGACTGACCAGGTCGGCAAACCAAGTCCTCCTCGGCCAGTGAGGAGCGACTAGGAGCACCTCCGCAGCTTCCTCCAGAATCTTCCGAATGACATGTGGTATCAGAGGGAGCGGAGGGAAGGCGTACAGCCGACCCGGGGGCCAGCGGGATCTTAAAGCGTCCGTGCCCTCCGCCCCTGGGCAATGGAACCTGGTGAAGTACCTTGGAAGTTGGGCGTTGGCCGGCGAGGCAAACAGGTCGACAACCGGGTGGCTGAACTTCTGAGACAGCTGGTAAAACAGTCTCGGGTGCAGACGCCATTCCGAGTTCTGGATGGTTGTTCTGCTGAGCCAGTCCGCTGTCACGTTGTCCACGCCGGAGATGTGGTCTGCTCGTATTGACGCCAGATGACTCTCCGCCCAGCGACCCAGAGTCTCTGCTTCCGACATCAGCACCAGAGACCGCGTGCCGCCCTGGTGGTTGATGTAGGCTTTGGCGGCGATGTTGTCCGTCAGAATCAGTACATCGCGGCCTCTGACCTGGTCGAGGAAGTGGCGCAGGGCGAGTCTTGCAGCCCGGAGCTCCAGCCAGTTGATGTTGTGGGCGAGCTCCGCCTGCGACCACCTGCCCTGCACCACCGCTGTTCCCAGATGAGCACCCCAGCCGAAGTGGCTGGCGTCTGTGGTGATTATCAGCCTCTTTGGCTCCCTGAATCGTGTGCCTTTGAGGAGGGCTTCCGTCTGCCACCACCGGAGGGAGCGGAGAACCTTCGGTGGGACCCGTTTGGAGTTGCTGGTCTTCTTCCTTTGGAGAGGGAGTAGGAACCATTGCAGTTCTTGCGTGTGCAGCCGCGCCCAAGGGATCACCGCGATGCAAGACACCAGCTTCCCCATCAGTTGTGATAGAGAGAGGATCGAGGCTGACCCGGTCGAGCGGATGCTCCTCACCAGGGGCCAGATGCTGTTGACTCGCTCTTGAGTGAGGAAGACTTGGCAGGTTTCGGAATCGATGATCGTTCCGAGGTGCTGGATCCTGCAGGTCGGGTTCAGATGGCTCTTGGTGAGGTTGACTGAGAACCCGTGAAGCTGCAGGGCCTTGATGGTGGTGGCCAGGTCTGCTTGGGCTTGCCCCCTGGACGACGAGTGGATAAGTATGTCGTCCAGGTAGCATTCCAATCTGACGGGCAGAGACCGGAGTCGTGCGGCTATAGCTGCCAGCAGCTTGGTGAAGGTCCGCGGGGCCGCCGAGAGCCCGAAGGGAAGGGCCCTGTACTGGTAATGGTGATGGGCAAACTGGAACCTCAGGAACTGGCGGTGCACCGGGTGGATCGGAACGTGCAAATACGCCTCCTTCAGGTCGATCGATGTCAGCAGATCGCCCGGTCTGACGCAGCCCAGGATGGTCTGGAGGGACTGCATCTTGAAGCGCTTGTACGCCAGATGCTTGTTCAGCTTCTTGAGGTCCAGGATCGCCCTCACCCCCCCTGATGACTTGGGGAACAGGAAGAGGATGGAATAAAACCCCCTGCCTTCTTGCCCTCTGGGGACCTCCTCTATGGCCGCTATCTCTAAAAGGTGTTGTATCTCCGCCCTCATCAGTTGTAACTTGTGGGCGGACCTGGGGATAGGGCAACGGAGGAAGGTTCTCGGGGGGAAGGATAGGAACTCCAGGGTCAGCCCGTGGCGGACCGTGTTCCTGATCCAACTGTCCGTCGTCGTCTCCTCCCACTGGGCGGCATAGAGCTGGAGCCGGCCGCCTATAGGGGGAGCCCTGTGACGGTCACTTTGACTTTCTAAAGGGCCTGTTGGAATAGCCTCCCCAGAAGGGTTTGCGGAAACCCTGCTGCCTCCCTCTGTCTCTAAAGGAGGGTCTATCCTGGGTGCGATCCTGTGAGGCACCGTAGGCTCGAGTAGGACCGGCAGTGGAAGTGGAGGGCTCGCTGTTCCAAAAGGAATTTTTGCGAAAGGGCTGACCTTTCCGTTCGTGCTTTTTTGTGACCGGAGGGAGCACCTTGCGCTTATCCTTATTCTCGGTGAGGAATGGATCTAGGGCCTCTCCAAACAGCTTACCTCCCTTGAAGGGGGTGGAAGCCACCTTCCATTTCGCTTTAACATCAGCCTGCCAGTGGCGGAGCCACAGCAGGCGCCTCGAGGTGACATTTGAGGCCAGCGCCCTGGATGAAAATTTGGTGGCGGCCAGGGACACGTCAGCAGAATACTCCACGGCGGCTATGATCTTAGTGATATCCTGCCTAGTCCTGGAGTTGCCTGCTGGGAGGCCAGCCCGCAGTTTGCGGAGCCAGAAGAGGGCTGCCCTGCCAAAATAAGAGGAGCTGGCGGAAGCGCGCATGGCCCAGGCGGTGGCCTGGTGCGTCTTAAGAGCCGCGGATTCCGCCCTCTTGTCCTCTGCCTTGAGGCCTTCCAATAACTCAGCTGGAAGGGAAGTGGGGGATGTGAGAGCCATAATTGGATCGTCTACCTGAGGAATCTTGAGGAGCTCCTCCAGGGGGGCCTCCATGGTGAATAGCTTCCTCTCCGTCCCACTGGGAGTGGCTAGAGTCCCCGGCTGCACCCATTGTCGTTGGATGATGTCCAAAAATAACTGGGGTGCTGGCACGAGGTCCAAAGGCGGAGGAACCTCATTAAAAAGTCCTGCGCCGGGGTCCTGGGGCCCTATAACTACACCCGTGACCGGATCAGATATAGGCTTTGCTGCGGGAGCTGGGAGACCCATCTGGGGGCCTGCAGCCCTGGCCTTCGTAAGGAGAGGCTTAAACATGGCCGGATTGAATAGGGCTGAGCCCGTGGCCTGTTCAGCGGCAGGTTCCTCATCCTCCGATAGGACCGGAACCTCTACCTCAGGCTCCTCCTGATCTGACACCTCACTAAGGCCCGTGGGGGCAGGTGAGGGTGCCCTAGCTTCAGAAGCCTTGGGGATCTTGGCCTGACTGGGAGCTGGCTTGTGCGCCACAGAGGGCAACTGGGCCGCCAGCTGTACCATGCCATCTGAGATGCCTTTGGATATGGCCCGAGCTACCACCTCCTCCATGGCCCTGGATAGGATGGACTCCTGACCCTGCGGGGGAGGGGGCTCCAATTCAGATGGAGCTAAGGATTCTTCCTCAGCTCCTGAATCCATGTCTGCTAGGGAATCCATAGCCATGGAATGGGTAGGGGATCCCAAGGAAGCCCTATGAGGGTTGGGGGAGAACCCAAAATTCTCACTGCCTGGGCCTAGAGGGGATTCCCCTTGCTGGGATTCGCCCCTGGGAGACCCACCCCCGGTCTCGTTGGGGGATGGCTCCATAGAAATCTTGCACTGTGCGGCCTGGGCCCTCTGGAACTGTTTCTCCAGGGCCTTCTGACGGCGCAGTGCCATTTTTTCCTCAGCCTTGGAGGCCGGGCCTACCTTAGGCTGCTTCTCCCTTGGGGAAATACCCCCCCCCCAACTCCCTTGCCCGATGGATTGGGCCTGCTACGCTTACTGGGAGTGGGCCTGGTCTTTTCCCCTTGCCTCTCTTCCATGCTGATAGTACTAAGCTGTTGCTCCATTCTGGCAATGGCAGTAGACCAGGCCTGGGGTAGGCCAGAACCTGATCTACACGCTGGGCCTTTAAGGCTCAGAGGCCTAGCCGGCTGAAGAGAGGAGAGGGAGGCTGGAGCTGGCTGAGAGGATCGGCCTAGCGCCTGCGGATCCGCGCTGAAGGCAGGTAGGCGGGGGTTTGAAGCCCGGGTTCCCTGCGGCCGCTGGAAGGAGAAGGAGGGCAAGAGACAGCGTGAGCACCCCACGTGAGTCTCCGGGCTTAAGGCGGCCCTCCGCGGCGATCCGCTGTTCAAGGGAGGCTGCGCGGCAAGAATAGAGGCCTGGAAATGAAAGCGCGCCAAAACGGGCCGTTTAAAATGGCGGGCTCTCTTGCCGCGCGCGCCTGGGGCGTTGTCGGGCCGGCACGGAGCCTAGCGCTCCTGTCAGGGGCTCAGGAAGGCTTTAGCAGCCAAATCCCCCCCCCCCACGTACTCACTGAACCAGCATTTTGGGAGAGACCCGACCTAGAAACAGCCCAGGTGGAGGCTGGGCTGTGATCGCCCCAGGGAGCCTGCCTGCGCGATGGATTAAGGCCTTTAAGGCTCAGAGGCCTAGTCCAGAATTCTCGAAGAAGTAGAAAAGCAGGATAAAATTACCCTAACTGCAACCTATCTATCCAAACTAGCAACAAAGGAGCTACAAACTCTCTAGGAAATACTAAATTGGGGTCCAGCTTGCTGCACAAGGACTGGAGCCCCTGGAAATACGTCCTGTTGGGCGACTGAGTTTTTTAAAACTGAGCCTCTGGAGCAACCAGGAGGCGGAGCTACAACAAAGTTTCAAACTCAGTTCCTTGGGCAGCAAGCTGAAGTTAACCCGAGCTTGGACACTCCAAGCAGCGCCTAGGAGAAATATTGTTTCTGAGTCTCAAAGCAGCAACCTTTACTAGCAAGCCAAGATCACAACCACTTTTGTAGTTTAGCAGTAGTGAATTCAGAAAGCAGCTTGTGCCAATCAATCTTTACTTTCTATGTAAAAGTAAATGATACCTGAAGAATAAGCAACAAGTGTTAACCAAAAAGCTAACAGGATTGCAGTGTTTTCTCACTAAACAGGAAAAAACGTTATTCTAGCTTAGAACAAAATCTATGGAGAGAAGAAGAACTGAAGAATATAGGAAAACATTGAGAACAAATGCCTAAATCAGTTAACTACTATTTCCGTTGTTCACAGACATTAACTCCTGGCCATGCTATTTTCAAATACAGGTAGTCCTCTAATTGCAAAGTTTATTTAGTGACCATTTGAAGTTACAACGGCACTGAAAAAAGTGATTTATGACCGTTTTCAAACAACCATTGTAGCATCCCCTGGTCAAAATTCAGATGCATGGCAAGTGGTTCATATTTATGATAGTTGCAGGGTCCCGGGATCACATGATCCCATTTTGTGACCTTCTGATAAGCAAGCAGAGGCCAGATTCACCTAATGACCATGTTACTAACTTAATAACTGCAGTGATTCACTGTGGCAAGAAAGGTTGTAAACAGTGATGGGTTGCAGGTGGTATGCCCCAGTATGGGTACCGTTCCAGCACGGTGCTCCGGAGGGCCCACCCGCCCACCCAAGCTCCTTACCTGTCCTTTAAGCCTTTGGTGCTTACGCGCACACGTATGGCGCGTATGGTGCCTGCGTGATGCTCCGCCGAGCAGCTGGAGCGTCACAGAGGCTTGTGGAGGCATCGCAAGTAAGTATGATGCATGCGCGCACCGCACACGTCCATGTGGACGACACCGTACCGGTTGGAACGGGATCTGGAACCGACCACTGGTTGTAAAATGGGGCAAAACTCACTTAACAACTGCCTGGCTTAGCAACATAAATTTTGGGCTGAATTGTGGTCGTAAGCCAAGGACTATGTGTGATGAGAATTGGACCCACACCAAAAGAAAAGGAAATCTCTCTAAGGAAGATTTGTGCACAGCAGATGAGGGGAAATAGCATACTTGTCATTTACAAAGGAATACATAAGCAGCCGTTCCTCTATGAATTTCTTCCATTCTGGTTTCTCATTCTGAAGGTCCCGGTAATTGTCATTGGACACAATGATGCCATCAGAATCATAGGCCAACTTCACTATAAAGCGGTCATCGTAACAGACAACTCGTCTTCCTTGCACTCTCCGCGATGGGGTGAAAACAAGAATTTTTTCCTTCTCCAATCTGTGCAAGATTTCTTGGTCTGCAAAATAGGATTTACATAAGAAGGTTAAGATCAAGGTACTTGGATAAAGAGCATTTATTATGGTTTTTCACTGTTGGCAGTTATATAACTGCAGGATTAATATGACCCATTTGGTTCATTGAGTTTATTTAATTCTTTTAGTTCAAGATTACATAACTTTTTTCAAGTTCTAGACAACACTTGGCTTTAAAACAGTGGTGGGTTCCTCCTGGTTCAACCAAACCGGTAGCGGTTTGACAGCCTGGGTTGCTGGAACCGGCAGCGACTCAGGGCTGCCACATCCCCAAACCATAGGTTGCCACCATCTTGTTTATTGCTTTTGCACATATGCAGAGCAATTTTAGTTGTACTGCGCATGCACGCACAGTGCACTCCAATCCAAGCAGCAGTAGTGCCGGCCAGAACCCACGTCTGCTTTAAAAGTAAAAAGTAGGCTTGAATTGATTTATATTTAAACTTAGTTAATTCTTCTATAATACATATGCAATCGTGTTTCGGTTTTTCACATCAAAAAAAGTACTTTTTGGTAATATAGTTTTCTCTGGGGCCATACCCAAAGTTTGGCAGACCAGTGGCTTACTTGCTAAAGAATCTAAGCTACATTTAAGGATCCCAAAAGAATTTTACAGAATTTACATACATTTACTTAACATTTCCAGTTCATATCGGAGTCATCATTTCCCCATGCTATTAAGTTTTTGTCATAATTTATAGGACAATTTTAAAGAACATATTAGGGGGGTTAAAATAGTATTTTGCCTAGTGTGAATTTCCCATGAAACCACCTACTCTAGAGTGATTTAAACCTGTAATTAGGTTTCCTCTGGCCTTTATCCATCAAGTATTTGTCTACATTTCTTTTCAAACATTTAAGGAGCTTTGAAAAGGTAGAGAGTAAAATAAGAACATGGAAAAATATGAACAAAGTTGTTACTTAAGGCAGAGTAAATAATCTGTTATTCACATATCACTCCAACTTCTGAGGAGCTCATTGAGAGCATGCCAATGAAATTCAGTGCAAATCATCTACTGTGGAGAGTGTGATTATTGCCAAGTTCTTATATTCATCCATTCTAAAATAAGTGTTTATATCTCCAGTAGAATATATGGACTTGTTTCTTCCTTTAAATCTGATAACAAAATTAACTATTTCCCTTAATATCGCCTGGAGTCCTTTGGGGCTGATCATCTTCTCCATCATCATCATCATCGTAAAAAAAGTTTACTCACTTCTTTATCAAGAACCTTAGTAACTAGTAACTTAGTAAATTCAGTAAAATTTAGTAACTACTTCACTGTTCAGTAAATTCTTAATGTGATGGATGGGCTTGATGAAGTGATACCAGTTTCCCTGGTTTTAAGTCACTTAGCAGAGTTTCCCAACCTTGGCAACTTGAAGATGCCTGGACTTCAACTCCCAGAATTCACCAGCCAGGGAATACTGGCTGGGGAAATCTGGGAGTTGAAGTCCAGACATCTTCAAGTTGCTAGGGTTGAGAGACACTGCTCTAAAAGCATCAGAACTGTTTTCCTCTCCTCTACTATTACAGCATCAGAGGAGCCTTTTCGGTGGCATTAACTCCTGGCTCTAGTTTCCAGTAGTTTTGGGTGATGGTTTGTCTTAAAAGACACTTAAAAAGTGTGGCCCGTTTCCTACCAGTTTGCCCCTGGAGTTCATGCAAAACTTGCTTTGTTGTCGCCATGTCGAAATTCCTTTTGGCCATTGCCCCGCTGCCCCCTTCCCACCCCAGGAACACCACCACCCCTTTTTTGTCCCGGGATCGCCCTTCATGCGCCCGCAGAAAAGAGGGCTCCCTGCCCGTGGAACACGTTACTGCCGCCCTTGGTGCACAGCGTGCAGATCGATAGAGCACGCACTGACTGACTGGCTACCCCGAGGAATGCGTGGTATGCAAGAGGCCAGAAGCAACCATTTGACAGGACGGGGAGGGGGGAGGATGAGAGTGGCTCATGTCTGCGGTGGGCTCAGGGGGCATGCATGTTCCAAGCCATGGCGCTCGGTCCGGAGAGGGGGGGAAGCCCTGAGCGGTGTGTGCCTAGCCGCCGCATGGGAGCGGCTCGGTGTCTTCTGATTTAGTTGTTTCAACTCCCCCCCTCCTCTGCTCGGTTGCGCGCTCTCTGTATGTTTTTCCTCTCTCTCTCTGTCTCTCTTTTGCTGGGCGGTGGTTGAGGCCACTGGTAGTTAGGATCGATTCTGCTGTTGCTTAAGTCGCCGCGGCGGATAGCAGCAGCAATGAGAAGTAGCAGTGGTAGTATCGAGTAGATCAAAGAAGGGGCATTTATGGCAGGCTAGCCAGTTGAAGCTGTAGGCTCAGTGTGGCTCCTTCTCTGCCGCCTGCCGCCCCTTTGCCTCCTAGCGCCCCCCTGCCACCCCCCTTGCCTCTTAGCGCCCCCCTAAGTCATCCCACCCACCCCCAGAGGGTGGTACCGCCCACTTTGGGAACCACTGATATAGCCCATTAGATTTAAATGCTCATGCAAAATTTTTCTATTATATTATGTAAAAATAGTATGCAATTATAATAGACAGAGTAACTGAGTCATCCTATTGGAAAAATTCTCATTTTTGATCTTATAACAGTTATTCCAGTCCCCGAAATGGTTACCTGTAATTGGTGCATCTGGTCGACTCTGTTCTTTCCTCCAGGTTGGCACAAATACTGTTATATCTTTGTGACCTTTTTCCAGAAACCAATCAACAGCTAGTTGAATCCCTCGACAGGAAAATCCTTCTTTATTTCCATGGCTGAAAATGAGCAAAAATAATTCAGAGAATTCTGATGTATCTTGATAAAGATAGCTGATATAAAAATGCAATAGTTAAGGGAAAGGCGTTTATTAAAATTTAGGAGACAGTATTAAAAAGATCTAGGGGGAAAACACTCTCGCAAATGGAGGCAAATATATGTGTCCCAGGATAATGTTGCAGGATCCAGTCTGAGTCAGTCATCGGGACCAAAGGTTTATTCTTCCAAGCTTTCAGACTCGTGCTGCAGCCCATCCTCAGGGAACTTCTCTGTTTCTAGAATATATGCCCATTCTGGAGAGAGAATGGCGCACAATCTGGAGAGAGAGAATTTTCCTGAGGATGAGCTGTAGATGAGCCTGAAAGTTTGGAAGAATAAATGTTTGGTCCTGGTGATCCACTCAAAACTTCACTCTGTTTTCTTGCTGGCTGGGGAATTCTGGAAGTTGAAGTCCACAAGCCTTAAAAATTGCCAAGGTTGGAGATCCATGATGAGATGTCATAAGATCCATATAGTTCCCTGCCTGATGACATATCATGCTGTCTAGACTTGGCTTCTTACCCAGGCCGTCGGGTAGGGTGGATGGGACACGAGCACCACTACCCTGTTTGTGAGATTTTATGTCTTCTGTGTTGCTGAGTTGCCACCTTGTGTTAATGTCAGAATTCCAAGAAACACCCCCAACGAAAGAAATCTCCAAGGCTTGAGTTTCCTCAAAGTTCCATTTTATTAGAGATGTCATGCTGGTACATCTGGGAAAACCCAAATCTGAAAGCTTCCAGGTTTTCCAACCCAATTGAAAGACCCTGCCCCAACACCCACAAGTCTATCACATAGTCCAATCCTTCATTGCCACGAAGAAAGATTTCTCCCATCCACATCCGTCCAAGTGCAGGAGCAAAGCAACCTTGACTTTCTGAGAAAGAATATTATTATGGCTACACATCACCCATACTCTGTATAACCACCACCCCCCAACTCCCATTTTCCCACAGTAGAAAGTGTGGCAGGCCTAAAATCCAAAAAGTAAAAGATGGCTTCCAGGTATATTTTATTTTCCAGGTTTTTTTAAAAAAAATCTGGTTTGATTCATTCTCTATAGCTGTTGTTTTTGCTATTTTATTGTTGTGAGTCACCCAGAGTCAGCTGGAGCTGAGCAGCATCCAAACAGAATAAATTTGTTTTTATAGCATGCCTGAATCAAAAGACTCTGGGCAGATTACTACTGTGTCAGAAACAGTTTAAGGTGCACTAGCTCTAAATGTCTCTCCCAAAATGGACACCTCCAACAATAAACTAGGGCAGGGGTTCCCAACGCCTGGGCCATGGACTGGCACTGGTGTGTCACAGCACCAGAAATGGGGCTGCACAAACAAGTGAAGTCCCATCTGTGGGATGCAGAAAGTGTGTGAAACCACGCCCCCTCTGGTCCACAGAAAAGCTTCTCTCCACAGAACCAGTAAAGAACTGATACATGTCCCAGGTACATAAAAGGTTGGGAGCTGCTGAACTAGAGGTAACAGTTGAATGGGACAGGGCCATAGGAGGGGGCTGCATATACCTCCAGGAATAGAAAGTTTAATGTACAGGGATACAATAGAAATGGACTCACATATGGTCCACATCTCCCTAATCCCCAGTGTGGAGGGACAGTTTGTGGCCATTTTAGGATGTTCTCAGTGGATGGGCAGATTCAAACCTTGTAAGGTAGTATAGATAGTCCCTGACTAACAACAGTTCATTTAATTAACTATTCTAAGTCACAACGGTACTGAAAAAATGACTTATTGCCATTTTTCATACTTACAACCATTGCAACATCCCCATGGGCACGTGATCAAAATTCGAATGCTTGCCAGCTGACTCGTATTTTTGACGGTTGCAGTGTCCCAGGGGTCATATTGCGACCTTCTGACAAGCGAAGTCAATGAGGAAGCCTGATTCACTTAACAATCATGTTATTAATATAACAGCTGCAGTGATTTGTTGAACAACCATGGCAAGAAAGGTTATAAATGGAGCAAAAGTCACTTAACAACTGTCTCACTTAGCAACAGAAATTTGGGACTCAAATGTGGTTCAGGACTACCTGTATCTGATGTACCTGGGTATAGAATTCAAGGATCTCTGCAAAATTTGCCATTTGAATTCATTGTTGTATGTTCTTATCCACATTTGAAATAAACATTTATCTGGATGCTAACTTCCTTCAAGGGTTTTTAATGCAAGAGGGGAGCAAGTGCAACAAAAACAGCACAAAATTATGAACTACCTCATTGCCACATTACTTCCATCAATTACGATCGGCCTCAAGTTGTCAGAACTGTCCACAACATCCTCCTCCAGGGACAGCTCGGGGCTGGTCACCTCCTTGGCAGCTGTTCCACCTGTGGGAGCAGTGCTACTTCCCAGGCTAGCTGGCCCTTCATTCTCAGCCTTGTTGCCAAGCCTCACAAGTTCAGCCAAAATATCATTGATGAGAGCATCCACCCCCAACTTGTTCAACACGGCTTGAATCTGATCCCCCGCGTAGCCCAGTTTTAAAGCGAAATCAATTTTCGCTTGATATTCTTTGTCCGAGTTTGTTTTACCATCTTCCAGTTTTAAATCCTGAAGAAGGCTGTTCTGGGAGAAGCTGGGCTGGTCCAAGCAAGGAGAGCGGCAAAGCTGCCGGTGAAGCTTGTGGGGGGGAATGTCCTTCTCCCTAGGCAGGGGGTTGTGGGAGCTGTTCTTGACACAAGGCTCCTCATGTTCACTCTCGGAGCTTGTCCATTCTTCAGATTCGGTGCTGCAATCCCTGCCGTCTTGCTCAATAGTCCTCTCATCTTGGGAGTGCCTCTTCTCCATTCTCAGCCTTTCCACCATAGACCAGGCCGTCATCACGTTGACCTTCTGGTGAGATACCCTCAAATTGCTCTCAGTGCCAAAAGTGCTTGGAATGTACGCACCGCTGCATCATCTTGTGGCTTGCTTCTTAAATCAGTCTTGATTTGTGAAAGTCACAAAAACAATTGCACAACTTTTTGGCAGGGAGGGAAGAAAAATAAAAGGGGAAAAAACGAAATTAGTGACAAGTAGTAGTCTGCCACAATAAGAAAAGTAGATTAGGTCTCAAATCCAGATAAACTAAAAGAATTGCTCGTATGGAAAGGATTTGTGAGGGATGCAGAGTTAGAAGCCCATGTATGATTATCTCTGCTTGAGAAATCAATACTTCCTGGGACAATACTGTAACAGATCAGACAATGGGATCTAAAATTAGTTAAATGTAGGCCAGATTCACACCTCATATTATGATAAAGCAGAAGTGCATAAGTTTAGTAGCAGCAAAAGCCACACCAGTTTTTAAACAGCATATTTTATGCCATGCTACAAAGACTAGAAGCATTAAAAGTGGTTCCCTCAAATAAAAATTACAAGTTTTTCTTGTACACTTATACAGTTAATCCTCGACTTGCATCCATTCAATTAGTGGCTACTCAAAGTTACAATGAAAATGAAAACAGTGACTTACAACTGATCTTCACACTAATGAATGTTGCAGCATCCTCACAATCATGTGATCAAAAACCAGATGTTTGGCAACCAACACATTGATACAATGGCTGCAGCATCTGGAGGCCATGCAATTGCCATTTCTGACCTTCCCAGCCAGTTTCCAACAAGCAAAATCAATGGGTGAAGCTGGGTTCACTTAATGACCACATGATTTACTAACAACTACAGTGATTCACTTAACAATTGTGGAAAAAATTGTCATAAAATTGGATGCAATTCATTCAACAACCAGTTTGCTCAACAGTGGAAATTATGATCCTAATTGTTGTAAGTCAAGGACTACCTGTACACACACAAAAACTGACATCCACAGATTCAAAAGAGGGAAAATGAAACTTAGAAACACTGGAGCAGAATGGGACTTGTTACTGAGGGACAATAAAATCAATATAAGGAGTTGTGATGTGATGTACTACATGCACTCTCTGAGACATGCTGTCAATCAAGGCATTAAACCATGACTTCATTAGTTATCCTTTACTGAACAAATCATAATTGGCATGGTTCTGCAGCAGCAGATATGAGCAAATAATCAAATGAACTAAATAGTAGAAAAGTATCAGTAAGTTAGCATATTCTCCCACCCCTTCTTAAAATCCAGTTAATTTTTAACAATGTCAATAACATATTGGGACCAAACCTTCCTCCCTATATTTCATGTATCAGCTGAAGGTGTCCAAGCTGAAACTTACTGAAGGAGAAATGGATCATTGTTTTCTTGAACAGCTCCAAGAAACTGCTCAGCCAGTATTCAGCAGCTGCAAAAAGATAAAAATAAAAAGGAAATTATATGTTAGAGATCATTAGAAAAGGGATAAAAAACAAAACTATTAATACTCTAATACTTTTATACAAGTATACAGTATGACTACATGAAATACTATGTGTTGCTTTGTTTGTGGTAACTCAAATAAAACGTAGAGCAAGAAAGCTTTAGCTTCTCCTTTAATATTTAGCAATATTAAAGAAGAAATTCCTTCAAAGAAATATAAGGTTTTGATTTCAGGAAATAGATTATTAAGGTAGGCCACCACATGGAGATATGAGAAACAATGCACAATGTGGAAAAAGCAGAGATTTATCTCCATCCTCTGTAATATTAATATCAGGAACCGTCAAATGGTACTTCTAGAAGAGTCAAGGTAACCAACCCAAAGCTAACCAATAGAATGACCATAATCTCTTATTTAAACTTTTTGAAAAATTATTAGACAAATTCATCTGAAATTATCAATGAGTACTAATCATTACCAGGGGTCTCCAAACTTGGCAACTTTTAAGACTTGTGGATTTTAACTCCCAGAATTCCTCATGCTGGCTGGGGAATTCTGGGAGTTGAAGTAAACAAGTCTTAAAGTTGCCAAAATGGGAGACCCCTGAATTATCCTATTACACAAGTATGGTATTGTCATTGGAAACTGGATTGAGAGACTCAGATTCAGGTTTCTGCACATGGAAATATGCTGGGTATGATTTTCCAGCCTAACGTTCCTTATAAGGAGTACTGTGAGATTTGCCCTGAACTCCAGGAGGTAACCTGAGATACCAATAGGACTGACTATATCATACAATGAATGTCAAAGGGAACTAGGTTATATTTAGCCTAATGAAGGCTGAGAAGGCTCAGGGAGACCCAATAAGTCTTCTAATACTTAAGGGCCTGTAACGGAGAAGAGGGGATCGATTTATTCTCCGTAGCACCTGATGGCAGGACAAGGAGCAATGGGCTCACCAGAGGGAGATTCAACCTGGAAATAAGGAGGAACTTTTGACAGTGAAAGCAATTAATGACTGGAACAGCTTACATCCCAAAATTGTAGTGGTTCCATCACTGCAGATTTTAACAAAAAGATTGGACAACCGTTTGTCCAGGATGGTATAAGGACTCCTGCCTTGAGTAGGGGGTTGGACTAAAATACCTCCAATGTCCCTTCCTGATCTATGAGTCTATGATTAAAAGTTCAGTATGTTTTAAATCATCACCTCCAGAAAAACATGAACAAAAAAATGATACTCAATTGTTATTTTACTTGTGGTCTTTAAAGAGAGAGCTGGCCATAAACTGATTAAACCTTTAATGACAGTTTCATAAAGAATTCAGCAAAAATGGAAAATGAACTCTACTAAATCTCTAGCATGTCACATTAACTGACATAAAGCTCCTTTTGAAATTCTTCTGTCATTTGAAAGGCTTAATTCCTACCACTGTTCTCAAAGAAGTAAGCAATATCATGCCCTCCCAATGTGTTAAAAAGAATTCTCAAGCACCTAGGCTAGCACAAATCCTGGTGACTGATTCTGGAAGCTGTAATTCAAAATACGTAAAGGCATCAAATTGCTCACATGAAAGGACAACCTTTAGTGGCCAGCAGATACATCCCTCTTTTCCTTGGGGTGTGTTGTCATTGCTGGGAGCAATTTTCACATGCTGACTAGACTATCAGTTCATCCATCAATTGCCAGAGGTATATACTGCACTGTTCTCAGAGAACACCATCTGAAAAAGGAGAATATTTGTAGCTCAGGGTTGAGCTTGGATGTTTCCTTTCCCAAGCTAGGTAACATCATCAGTGATAGTAAGGAGTGGGGTTTGCTCTCAATTTATATTCTAGTGGTTTGTCCTGTCAGTGTGGATGGTTTTAGAGGTTCTTTGTTTGGGCTGTTTACTGTTAGCTTGTTTGGCAGTTCCTTGATTGGGGTATTGTTTACTTCTTGAGTGTTGTTCTAATGTTAATCTTGGTGTTATACCTTCCCTAGCCTATGACTTGTACGAGATGACCAGGCTGACTCTCAAGGGAGGGGCTGACTCTCACGTCATCAGTCTGGAGTCCTTTAGTTGCCCACAAGACCAACCCACCTTGAATTCCATTGACTCTTATCTACTGTCAATTTGCCTTGACTGTTAGTAGTTCAGATTCTTGCAGTGAGCTAGTTTGGAATGAATGTGAACTCATTTGAAAAAACTTGGTTCCTGTTATCTCGCATCTGACATGACTGCTTTCAAGCAGCCTACCAATCACATGACTGGTCTATTGACCTAGGATCAGGAAATCATATATGAAACCACAAACCTATCTTATGCATATATTACACACAGACTCAGAAGTAAATTCCACTGAATTCAATGGTAGGTATTCCTAGAACAAATATAGGACTGTGTCAAAAGCTGGAGAGTATAGAGTGCCTAAACGTATGAAGAATTTAAACTGGAATGAGGCAGAAAGAGACAGGAAGATGTTTTGTTATGCAAACACAGGTTATACATGAGATATCCCTCATTAATTAATTAATGATATTTTTCCTCAATTAAGAACTGTAATCTGTAAAAACCAATAGTATTTGCCGAGAACTTGTGCAATAGCCTGAAACCTTTTGATGTATGTAAGTTCATCAACTTCTCACCCCATAGCAGAGTGTTTAAAAATCCACTTTTCCCAAACTGCCCACTTTGAGGTCTGCTAAACAGTATT
Source organism: Thamnophis elegans (assembly GCF_009769535.1). Lineage (NCBI taxonomy): Eukaryota > Metazoa > Chordata > Lepidosauria > Squamata > Natricidae > Thamnophis > Thamnophis elegans. Next base: position 32,664,622 of record NC_045552.1, read on the forward strand.
CTGGAAGGTTGAAATGTTAAATAGAAACTAAGAAGGCTTTCATCACAAATCTCCATATATGACCCGGAGGCAGTCTTTTGGGAAACTTCATTAGAAAGGAACTGCTGTTACAATGATTTAGGTATCCGCCTCCCCCAAGAAAAATAGAGAAACTGGTATGTTTACTGAAATCTGTTTTGCAACCTGGGAATTATTTTGCAATGTGAAATCTGCTCACTTTAAAGTTATGATAGTCCACGTGCTTTCTGAAACCGAAAACTAAAGTTTAGGCCTTGTCTTGTACTCTAGCCCAACTATGCAAATCAAGGGGAATTCTCAGCTTAGAATTTCCATATGAGTTAAAAAAGGAATGGTCTCTCTTCCACCCTTTTTGCTTTTGTTTTACTTTAAGGGGTGGAGGGAAAGACACCAGTGTTGAAAATCCTCATTCTAACACAGATCAACAAGAAACCTAACATTTCAGCACTGAAATTTAGTATAAAAAATAAATAGTAACTACAGATGTTTTACTAGCAATTAAAGATCAAAACTGATTTACTGACATATAAGCGCAAACCAGTTCGAAGCATAAATCAACTATTCCCCCCCCCCCAAAAAAAACCTGAGAAATGTGGGGTTCTTTTGTTTTTCCCAATTATTAAGACATATTTTGCGGCCCATTAACATCAAGGCCTAGCTATGGAAGTCACTGCCAACAATTGGAGGAATATGGAGCTCAGATCTTCAGCAGCAGAAAACAGAGGAGTACCTTGAGGATTAACAAAAATGGAACAAACACTTAAGGGGAAAGAGTTAAAAATAAGGTGAGGAAAAATCTTCCACCTTCCCAGATAGTTCCAGAACATGTCCTCATAAAGTTGCCAATGGTCTGGAAATAGCATGAACTTGGACTGAATCCAAAAAAGATCATAAATATGACCTAAGACTAAAGGCACATCAGATTGTATTTTATAAACATGGAACTCCTGCCTAATTTGTTATGAAATCAATGAAAATAATTCTTTACTTTTGAAAAACAGTGAAGAGTTTGCTAAAGATATTTTAAAAAATAATAGTATTTGGTTTTGAACTTCTAAAAACAAAGCTTGCTTGTGGAGGGAGGAGCCACGTCGCGACGACACATCGCATAGACCCGACAGTCGATGAAACTTTTGTCTTTCGACGGTCCGGTAGGACCTAAACCATCCCGAAGAGACGGCGACAGGGAAGCCAAAGCCTTGCTGGTCACAGGGACATCGCAAGGGTAGTGCTTCCAATTGAGGACAAACAGGTAGCCCCCAGGCTGGCATAGTCGGAGACCGCTCCTGAAGGAAGAGATGAAGTGAAAGCATTCCATCTGGTGAGGTTTTCTTTTTCTTTTTTTTTTTTACTTTCAGAAGATCCGTGCTAAGAAACTTTAAAAAAAATAAAATAACATCCAGTCCCCAAAGTAAGAATAAAGCGGCGTTTTTGACACTTATTGGACTGTTATTAGAAGATTTCCTGCTCTTGTTAGTAACGATGTTTTGTGGATTGAAGTAATTGCAACATTTCCTGTCTCCCTGCTTGTAGTCTATGGACTGATTTTTTTTCTTTCTATTTTTTTTTTCCTTTTTTCTACCCTAATTTTTTTTGCTGGCTAAATTAAACTTATTTTCTTACTTCAACAATTTTTTCTTCTTCTACTGGTTAAAACCGCTAATTTATTGAATCTGCCACCTGGAAGCCAAAGTCTGAACTTTGTTTCTGTTTTGGTTACAATGTATCTTTTGTTCTGCTTCACTTGGTTTCACTGACCTTGCAATGGAAGGGTTTGGAAAAGCATGAAACTTGTTTTTGTTAGTGCTTCTGGTAAATATTTTGGCAAGAGAAGGAAAAAGATAAACAAGAATAAAAACTCTCCTATTTTAAAAAACCTTGAAAGAACTGGTGTTGAAGGTTCAAAATAAATACAGACACATTTCCTAAAACTTTGACAGGCTAGAGTGGCAGATTCCTCTTCCAATTTTTTTTCCTTTGTATTTCTTTGCATTTTGAAAAATGGATGAATATTCAGAGGCAGAAAATTTAATAATCCAAAACATACTGGCTGGACTTCAAAATATTGCAGAAGGACTTAAGAGATTTGATAAGAAATGGAACAGTTTATGGGGTGCTACAGTTAAAGAGGAGGGGGCTGGAGCCCCAGAGATTAAAGAAGAGAATGGAAATATAGAAAATAAGGACAAGATGTCAGCTGAATCTACTAATGGACTAAATACGAGTGAAAGTGAAAAGAAGGGAAGCTGTAAAAGTGCTTTTGACAACTTGGAGCCTTTCTTTCGACTTCAAGATGCAGAAGGGGAAAAAAAGAGTGGAAAAAATGGAACTAAAAAGACAAATATATCCAGAAACAAGTTTGACAACCAAAGTTAAGCCTACGTTAATAACAATTAAAGAGCGACTAAATTACATGAGAGATTCTTCAAGCTACAGAGTGCAGCGAGAAATGATAAACTCTGAAAAGATTTTAATAAGAGAGATGACACAGCTGCTGGCGAGAGAGATTCATTTTGCTACTGGAAGGACACTGGTTGATAATGCCAAATTGATGTTAAAAATTAGTTAATTTTTGATGGTTAATAAGTAGGGATGTTAGTATTTTGTAGACTCTTATAGATTATTATTGAATGTTTAATCGCTAACATGTAATATATCATGATATTAACAATGAAAGGATAACCTTAATTAGGATAAATAACCAGGCCACAAATTCCAACTGAGACCTGGTGGAATGATAAAACCTATAAATTTGTGCTTTAGACCTTTTTATGAAGCTATAAATAATTTGGATTAGAATAAGAGGTGATGTGACGTAAATAGCAAACAACTGTTTTCTTTTTTTCTCTCCCTGTTTTTCAACTATAAAAACAAAAGGGAATGTTAACATATACTTTGGTGATTATTAATTAGAAATGTCAATATATTTTTTTCTTCTTTCTTTAGATTGTCTTAGATTTTAAATGGTCATTTCGTTAACATATATTAATAGATTGTTGTTCAGAGATTGTTACTTTTTGCGTTTGTGGAGAGGAGAGAAAAATGTAAACAACCCTTAGTTAACTATAATAATAACAAAGATATGCTAGAGCAGTGTTTTTCAACCTTTTTTGTGCAAAGGCACACTTTTTTCATGAAAAAAATCACGAGGCACACCACCATTAGAAAATGTTAAAAAAATTTAACTCTGTGCCTATATTGACTATATATAAAGTAATTTTCCCACGGCACACTTTACACTATGTCACGGCACACTAGTGTGCCGCGGCACAGTGGTTGAAAAACACTGTGCTAGAGAGAGGAAATATAAGATGTCCTACTAATTGACTTTATTTTTTCTTTTTTTAAAAAAAATTTATTTTTAGAACATGTTATAAGGATATAGAGATATGGCATATTGACTGGAACTGGGGGAAGGGGAAAAATGCCAACAGGTGGCTGTGTTTTTGAAATCTTAACTAAATGAAAACTACGATATGGTGAGAGTAAAATATATAAATTTTTAACATGTACAATTTAGACTGAATGAAATATATGTGATTGTGGACAGAATGCACAAAATGTACCTGTGACCAATGGATACACTTTCTACAAGTTGTAATGACAGATGATTTTTTTTGTGTGTGTGTGTGTGTTTGTTTGTAATAAAACTAATACATTTTTTATAAAAAATAAAAACAAAGCTTGCTTGGTCAACAAGTGACCAAATTTATAATTTTTGATTGTCCATGATTGCATTATCAGCCCCAACTACAATTCACCTTTTTTATTCAAGACAGAAAGTCTGGATTTTGACTTGATATTTTCTGCATTCAATCTTGCTCATCCTCCAAAATTCAGAAACACCCAGAATTCTGATAACACAGCCAAAAGCAGCTATATGTGCCTTCATTCAACACATCCTTTTCAGAAGTCCAGAAAGCACAGTGTGTTCTGAAAAGATTTCTATTAGTTGCCTGTCTCCTGGGGGTGAGGAAGGTGTATCTTTCTAATGGAATGTGCTACATTTCGTTGTGAAACAGACTTGTTTTGGGCCTCATAGGCTAGTTTGAGGCAGGCCTTGACTCACCTGGAGATCATGAGGCCCTACACCTCTATGGGAAGACTACTGGAAGGAATCTAGGAGATTGGGAGTACTATTCAATATTTGAAATATTCTAACTCAGTTTTAGAATTATGATAGATGAGGAGGTCATTTCCTGACTGTGGTGGGAGGCCAAATTCAACTTAGATGCAAAGATTTGCTTTGTGATCATTTCTACCATAGGATGCAAAAATCTTGGCAGAGAGCACTCTTATCTGGGATACCTACCTAGCAGAGGTTATGGCCACTTTCCATGCCAGATGCTTTGAGGCTGACTCATGCAAGGTTTTGAGCATGGAGTTGGGCTAGGGCATCATTCTATGACAGGTACTAGTGTATACTAGTTTGTCTTAGTATGCAGACCCTCTGAAGAACTTCTTGATATGAGGATGAGCAGAGAGAATGATTATTGCTTCCCAATAAGAGACCAAGGAGAAGACTCAAAGTTGTCTGTTTGATTGTAGTTCTTTGTTAAGGCCGTTGGTAAGCCTGACATTGAAGATTGAAGGTTGTCATTGGTAAGATTGCTTCTCTTTGAACAAAACTTAATCACATTCACTAGTCAGTATCAGGCTTGAAAGCTTGACACCAAGCCTGAGAGGATTTTCAGGCTGAGCCAATCCACTGCTATTTTGCAGATCATCAAGATATATTCTGCCAAGTAGGCAACGGCTTTGGCTCATTGTGGTTCCTCTGCCTGAGTTTCCTACACTGTGGGAAGCCAAGTTAGCAGTTTGCTCAAAGGACAGAAATCTAGACAAAGACTAAAGAACAAGACTTGATTATGAGAATGGGGGTGTAACCACATGGACTTTGGGTTGCAGGTTCTCCACTTTCCTGTCTTCTTGTTTTTAGGAGTTGTCTTTATGAACTATGTGTTGCCACTGAAGTATCTAGTACAGAGCAAGTTTAGCAAATCTAAGACAGACTGAAAGAAGATAGAGAAGTTTAAGACTTGTGAACTTCAACTCCCAAAATTCCTCAGCCAGCCATGTTGAATCTTTCAGAGCTCCTGGAACAAGAGGGTTCTGCCAGAGAACTGAAAAAGAGCTGATGTGATTCCAATCTTCAAAAAAAGCGGGGAAAGTGGATCCATGAAACTACATACCAAAATCTGGGGAAATCCTGGAAAAGTTAAGCAAGCAGTAAATTTCTGAGAATCTAGGAATGAACAAGATGATTATGAAAAGTCAGCATGGGTTTCTAAAAACAGACCACGCCAAATAAATCTTATTACCTTCTTCGATAAAATAATTAAATTAGTGGACCAAGGAAGCACTGTGTATAGTATATGTATAGTAAACTTGGATTTGATAAAGTAGATGACAGCCTGCTTCTTGGTAAGAGAACAATGTGGGATAGACAGTACTTCTACCAGATGGATCACCATGTGGTTCTTACTGGAACTATCTCTACATGAAAGAAAGAATGCAGTGGGATACCTCAAGATTCTGTATTGGGGCCAGTACTCTTCAACATCTTCATACATGATATAGATGAGGGGATAGAAGGAGAGCTCATCAAATTTTCAGATGACACCAAGCTGGGGGCAATTGCTAACACTTTGGAATATAGACTCAAGATCCAGAAGGATCTTGACAGACTTGAGTATTACACCCTATCCATTATAATGCAGTTCAGTGGTGAGAAAAGTAAGGTACTGCATTTAGGCAGGAAAAACCAAGTGCACAGACAGTACCTGACCCAACAGTAGTACATGTGAGGGGGTTCTAGATGTCGTAGTAGACCACCACTTAAGTATGAGACAGCAGTGTGCTGCCAAAAAAGCCCAGGAAGTCCTAGGCTACATCAACAAAGAGATAGCATCAAAATTGCAAATAAATGATAGTACAGTACTGCTGCATACTGCACTGATGCAGCCACACATGGAATACTTTGTCCAGTTCTGGACACTACAATACAAAAAAACTCATGCTGACGCCATAGAAAGAGAGCAGAGAAGAACATCAAATATAAGGGTAAACCAATGATGAATAGCTAAGGGAACTAAGTATGTTTAGCCTAACAAAGAGATGGCTTAGGGATGACAGGATAGTCGTCTTCCAGTACCTGAAGGACTGGGTCAATTTGTTCTCTAAAGTACCCGAGTACCTGACAAGAAGCAATGGATGAAGAGGGAGATCCAATGGTCAGAGGGAGATCCAACGTGGAACTTGGTGCTCCATTACTGGAGGTTTTCAAGAAAAGATTGGACTTCCATTTGTCTTGGATAGTATAAGGATTCCTACCTTAGACAAGGGGTTGGACTAGAAGACCTCCAAGACCTTTTCAGTCCTATGATTCTATAAATACTGTCACAAATCCAAAGAAAATCAGGAATGCTAAAATTTAATTCTAGTTAATGGGACATAATTTAGCAGCTGCTATTTCTAATGAGGTTAATGAAATTAAAACATGACTTTGGGTCTGAAGTTCTAAATTACAGAGAAGCAGCATTAAGAGTTTTTTCCCATGGGGCCCACAAAGACTAATCACCATTGCTTCTTGGAAGTCTTTCTGTTAAATATTGGACAAGTATCCACTTGAGGATGTTCTAATATTAAGTGTCCCAATTCATTGGCATATTTCTGTGTTTTCTTTCCCAGAGGTTCCCCTATTTCTAACTAATTAAAAAAATACTTAACATAAAACAAATTCAAATGCTATTTGAAAAAAGGGAAACAAGTCTTTGAAGCATACGATAAAATTTGTTTAAGAAAAATGCACCTTGGACATTAGGCATGGACAGAAGGGTTATATATACTTCAAAAATTATTCAGAATTTGAAAATGTAACACAGCTCTGCAATTGGTTGAAAAGGTCACATCTTTTCTAAGGCTTGAAAAAAGTTGTGTCTCTTTTAGTGAATAGCAGAGAGAAATTATGTTTCTGCAGTTCAAAATCCCTTCCAAATCTCTCTAGCAGAGTGAAAAATGTAACTGAACAGGCAATGAAGGTTTCCAACAATATATATACACACTCTCTGCGGGAGTGGTTAGATCTGGTTAGTGCTCTAATTCTTGGCATCTTCCTATAAACTAAAACTAACATTGTTAAATAGATTATGACATTTTCATATGCAAACTATAATATTGCTGCATGTACACACAGAATGGAATATACAATAGTTTCTCACAACTCAGAATAACAGAGTTAGAAGGGACGTTGGAAGGGACCTTCTAGTCCAGCCCCCTGCTCAGATAGGAAACCCTGTACCCATGATGGCAAACCTATGGTACACATGCTGGAAGTGGCACACAGAGCCATCTCTCCGGGCACATGAGCTGTCGCCTGTTGCTCTTCCAGGTTCTGACACACCATCCACCATCCACCATCTTCCCATGCACAGGAGAGGCCAAAACTGGAAGAGCGGCCCAAACTGGAAGAGCAGTCATCCAGAACGTATGTGCATGCCTGCTCTTCTGGTTTCCAATTTCTGGCGTGCATGCACACATGACAATATGCGCACCGGAATCCGGAAGATTATCTTCCCTGTGCGCATATGTGCACTGAGCAGCTGCTTTTCTGGTTTCTGGAGTGTGCGCATGCACGCTCCCGTTTTGGCACTTGATGCCAAAAAGGTTCACCAACACTGCCCTATACTATTTCAGACAAATGGTTGTCCAATCTCTTTAAAACCTCCAGTATTGGAGCACCCACAATTTCTGAGGGCAAGCTGTTCCACTGGTTAATTTTCTGTCAGGAATTGTCTTCTTAATTCTAGACTAGTTTCCATCCATTGTTTCTTGTCTTGCCTTCACATGCTTTGGAGAATAGGTTGACCCCCTCCTCTTTGTGGCAGCCCCTTAGATATTGGAACACTGCTATCATATCGCCCTAGTCCTTCTTTTCATTAAACTAGATACACCCAATTCCTGCAAGGGTTCTTCATATGTTTTAGCCTCCAACCCCCTGGTCATCTTTGTTGCTCTTCTCTGCACTCTTCCTAGAGTCTCAACATCTTTTTTATATCATGGCAACCAAAACTGGATGCAATATTCCAATGGTAGTCTTACTAAGGCATTATAAAGTGGTACTAGAACTTCATGTGATCTTGATTCTATCCCTCTGTTAATGCAGCCCAGAACTGTGTTGGCTTTTTTGGCAGCTACAGCACAATGATAGCTCCTATTTAAGTGATTGTTCACTACGACTCCAAAATCCCTTTCACTGCTGTTGAGCCAGGTATCACCTAGTCTATTCCTGTGCATTTGGTTTTTCTTGCCTAAATGTAAAAGCTTACTTTTCTCTACATTGAATTTCATTTTGTTAGGTAAAGCCCAGTGTTCAAGTCTGTCAAGATCCTTCTGTATCTTGAATTTATCTGCTGGAGTATTGGCTATTCCTGCCAGCTTGGTGTTGATTGCAAATTTGATGAGTTCCAGCAAAATCCTGGTACTGGTCACTGCCAATTATTGCCTTTGTTTAATATTACTGGATTTCTTCCCTTAAAAAACAAAACCCTATTTGTGCAAGCCTATCCTTTCAGTATCCTCTGAAAGTATATTTTGAATAGAAATAAACTTCACAAGTCCTAATATTTGAGACTCTGTATTATTGGTGCCATTTCTAAACTTTATTTGAATATCAAGGGAACTAATTATAAATAAAAGGTATCCTACAAAAGGAAGTACCTAATTGAAAAATGTAAAACCAACAGATCAATCTGCATTGTATCCATTGTGTTATTTTTATATGGCTATAAAAATATTCTGTCTAAAAACTTGCAGTCACAATTCTAAGCCCAGGAAATATAGAAAGCACAAAATAACAAAACAAAACAGATTAAAAGCAATAAAAGAAAAACTGCGTAGATTACTATGTATGAAATATATCACAGAGAACCTTGAATCTATTGAATAGGTATTATCGAATCACCTGCCCAGGCATTTTTTTAAAATAAGCAATTGTAGTCAAAATTATAAATTCTTACTGGTAATGTACCCTTATTTGCTATGAGGATAGAGTTGCACAACCGAAAATGCAGGATAAGCAACTTCTTAAAACTTAACAAAGTGAAAAACTTGTTTCTTTAATGCAAAACAACCTAAACAAGAGGCACTTAATTTTGTTACTTACCTGTTCTTTCCCCATGAATATCTTTTCTGATAGTATCTGTTTTCCGACCCAATGTACTCATTGGAATAAAACAACTGGCACCATCAGAGGAGCACATCTTTGAATGATGAAGGGTGAAATATTTTCTCCTCCCACCTTTCCTTTTTTGCAAACTACTTTCATAGCTATAACTTAAACTCTTCTAAAAGGCATAGCAGAGGCAAATGTACACACTTTTTTAAAAGAAATATTTCTTTCTTCAAAATCAACCTCAGAATATTAAAATGTACACCTTTTTTCCTGCTTCATTCAGATCTCTAACAAATTCTACCATTGATGGACCCAAAATCTCATGAGATCATGGGGGATGGGAATTACACCTATCCTTACAGTATAAAGAAAAGGCACTTAAAAGAATTGTCATAAATCCCCCCAAGAAACTTCAAAAGCCAACAAAACAAATTTAAAAATGGTTCTCCAAAGGCACTCCAGCTAGATACTCACAACTCTCTTTAGAGGAAGCAGGCGGCTTACCTGTCATCAACACCACTAATACAGATGATACATTCTCGGCAAAAATAGTGTGTATAACAGTTTTCTACTCTTTGGACTCTGCTAAGGGACTGTGTGAGTTATGAAAGCTGCTCTCTGCAGAAACACACCCACTTCCATGACTCACAGGAGTTTCTATCTCCTTTTTTTTAAGTAGTTGTCAACTCTGAAAGCTATTAAGAAAATTCAGCTGTATCATTTTTCATTTAAAAACCACCAGGACTCAGGGGTACTTTCATGAGAAAATCACCACTGCCTCTAAACACATGGCTATGAGGAAATAATCCTAAATAATAATCATTCTAAGGTGGTTTACATTTTGAGAGAAATCACAACCAGTCCTCTTTGGGACAGTATTCCTTAGTCATTGGAGTGGCTGGGGAGTTCCCCATATTAGGGACTCCCCCGCCCCTTGAAGGTTGTATGTGTGCCTTTTTACATTTGTGTTAACCATAGTTTTCCTATACATGCTAATGCCTGTCTTCTGTGTAACATCATAATAGTTTGGCAACTCAATCAATGGTGCTGACATCCAAATATCAAAAATTAAAGGTTGTTATACAACACGAGGAAGAGATTATCAATTCAGTGGTGGGATTCAAAAAGGATACCGTAAAATCTCCATTCCCTCCCCACTCCAGAGGAAGGTTTCTGCGAAATCCCCATTCCCTCCCGATCAACTGGGACTCGGGAAGCAGAGAATAGATGGGGGCGGGGCCAGTCAGAGGTGGCATTTGCTGGTTCTCCGAACTACTCAACATTGTGATTGTTTCTTGAAAACAGTAACTTTCTCCTGACTAGAAATTCTGAAAAGATTTTTCCTGTTCTGAACAGAAAGAAAGTAATGGAAAAAAAATACATTACCCAGAAATGTATTATCTTGTTAAAACAAAAGATGTCCTTTTTCTCCTGTCTGAAACTATGGCCAGATTCAATGGGAGACTATGATTGGATTCTTATGCTATCTGAGCAGAAAAATCTGTAAATAATGCTAATTTGTCAAGTGGTGTAATAAAATTTCAAAATTTTAAATTGATATTACCTGGTTTGGTAATGTAACATCTGCAAGAACACCACCAAGCTCAGAGAGAATCAAGGAACCCCCCACCCCCACCCCGCATTTTAAACTTCATTATAGTACAGCAATGCTGATGTAAATACAACATACACTGACATACAGACACAGATACACACAAAGCAATTTAAGGAGAAAACCATGCAGTACTATCAGCTTCTCATTTGTAATCTGCAAAAATGTCATCATCTGAAGTGAAAACTTTGCACTATAGCTTTAAGTGTTTAAGCCTTTGCTGCCCGTTGCTTAGTAACCAGGCATCCTTACCTAAACATTGCTTTTCAGCAGTCACGACTGACTAGTAGGGCTGCTAATGCAATTCAGAGAAAACATGTATTTTAGAATGGTCTGAGTTCTGGTCACATAGCTTAATGAAGTTTCTATACAAGCTTTTTAAGAAGATCTTCTATGATTTATTTATTGCAACTTAAGAGCAAGTGAGGGCTCACAACAACTGCCTGATTATTCCTTCCAGTTTTATCAGCAATATTTTCAGAAGGCTTTGGCCTTGCTGTCTTCTTAGGATTGAAAAAGAGTCACCCAGCTGACTTCTAAGCTTAAAACGGAACTAAAACATGTCTAGCCTGGTGCCTTAACCACCACATCAAACTGGCACTCTTGCTGGCAATTATGCACCATGATACCATGATTAAATCAAAAATTAAGAAACAGTATGTTTTTCACATCAGTTTTTTTTAAAAAAATATTAAGACATAACAGCTGATCATTGTGATTCTACACACTATTCTATTCTGGTTCAGGCAGTTATATCAAGAAATGGTCCCACCAATCCACCTAATTTACAAACAATACAGATTAAAGGGTGCTTCAAAGTCCTCTTATTCAATCAAAGCCATGGACAAGCATTTTCTCGTGATGAGTTTGAAAACCAAGATTTGACTCCCAAACAACAGCAATGAAAAGAAATTTCCTAAGGTTCATCAGAAGCAAGGGATCTCATTTAACTTCCTGCACGGATCAACGATCAGGACCAAATATTCCACTGGAACAGGTAGAACTCATATTATTTCAATGGCATGTGAAGCATCAAATACATGGAACAAGGCATTATCTGTCTTAGAGCCACAATAGGCACGGGGATAGTATCAATAGCAAAAACATGAATCCACTTTTCAAAATGTTATGGGGATTATAGGAAATTTAAACATTGAGCTAATCACTTTTGAAAGCACCAAAAAATTTCTAAATTGCAGGGTCATTAAAAAAGAAGTGTGTTATCAGTTGCCTACAATATAACTTCCAAAAGCAAGTAAGGAATTTAAAGCTCTTTTTGTCATCCCTAAAATTTATAAACATTGTCAAAACAACAGTGTTAGTTTATTAGCTGTAAACTTCATTATAACAATATATGCTGTTTGGTGTGTACAATGTAGGCACACTCTCCTTTATAACATTCATCAATGATATTCGAGAGAAAAAAAGCTTAATAAAAGAAAAATCATCCAAATTTACATAATTAATCAAAGAAATATTGATTTATGTTGGCTTCTGGTGTTCGTGCTGCCTGAAGAGCAGCTCATTTGAGTAGCTCCAGCCCCGAGACCACGTTACACTGTTTGGACAGCATATATCAGCCGTCTGACAGATTGATAACCCTTTCCTTGGGTGAAGAGGAAAGGGGAAAGCTGTTGAGCTTGGGGAGAGCTCCATTAAGCCCCCCAGGAGATAATTCTGGGGTGTGGAAGGTGTGAGCCCCCCTGCAACTCGGCAAACTCCGCGCCCGGGACTTTTTCTGCTTTTCCACAGAAACCAAAGCTCACGATCATCCCTGCACAACGTATGATTTACATCTGAGCCAAAAGCAGGCAGAGCAAATACCTGAGAATTTACAACTGTAGGTATATTTAAACTTTAACTCCATTTTCTAAAAATTCCTTCTATTAAAACTAACGAGACAGAAGATAAAATGGCACCAGAGTCTTGAAGGCGGGGCTGAATCATAATTTAATAAACTACTACAGAGCTTAAGATCTTAAAACAGCATTGATTTATTAGCAAGCTACAAGAGTAATAATTGGAATAAGCGGTTTGTTTGGACTTAATAATTTGGTGGAAGATAAGCTTAATTGAAGGTTAGAAATGGCCTCAAAACAATTTAAAACAACGGCTGGAAGCTCTCCAGCCCCGACAAATAAATTACAGTCATTATTACAACCCCCCTCCTCCAGCTGGAGAAGTTTTAACCCAAGAGGTGCTGCAAGGTGTCTTAAATGATGCTCTAAAAGACCATGCAGCTGCTTTAGAACTTAAAATACAGGAAAATATTCCTGCTGCCTTCAAGGAGGTCTCGGAGGAGATTTTGGAGATTAAAGAGTTAATCCAGATTCGCAACCAAGAGATTAGAGAAGATATTGTGGAAGCCCTTAAAGGCTTATCTGGCTACGTATCTTTACTGGATAATAAAGTGGAAGAAATTAACGATTCTAATGTTAATTTAGCAAATAAAATGGAGGAAGTCCAAGACAAGGTTCACGATGCAGAAACTGAAATTACAATGCTACAATATAGGCAGATGGAACTTGCTTTGAGAATAAGAGGCCTTAAAGAGAATGATCAAGAAAACCTGAAGGAGATTCTTTCAGAAAACCTTTGATCTATTAGTAGGTCAATCAAGAATGGACTATGACTGGCAAATAGACAAAATATACCGCGTTAACTCATGGATTGCCAGACATAAATAACTTCCAAGAGACATTGTAGTCTATTTTGCCACAAGGAATATGAGGAACCTGATACTACATGAGTCCTATAAAATCAAGGAGGTGATAATATTGAAGGAAATCCCACCCAAAATGTTGAGATCTAGAAAAGACTATGCATTCCTAGTGGACGAACTTAAAAACCGCCAGATACAATACAGATGGGAGGCCCCAGCCAGATTAGTGGTCAACTACATGGGACAAAGACACCGTCTTAACTCAGTTTGGAAGGCCAGAGATTTTTACAGCAACGTATTAAAGGCTGGTTATCCCTCATCTCCAGGATCTAGAGAAAGGGAGAAAGCAGGAGAGGCCAGACAGGAAGATGCCCAAGGATCATTGGAGGTGGCCCTAACTCCCTGGCGGAGTTAGAAGGAGTTAAGGAGCAGAGACAAACTCGAGCGGCTACCAGACGTAAGGAACAAGAACTAAAGATGCAACAAGCCCAGCAACAAGCCCAGACAATGGCCCAAGAAGCCATAAGTCTAACTGCTATAAATATTAGCTCAGAAGCGGTGGGAGGAGCCAGGCCAAAAATCAAATTACAGGATTTCCAGGTGGCTCTTAAAAAGCTTCAAGGAGCTAAAGATGACAATTAAATTTTTAACTTGGAATGTCAATGGTTTAAATTCACTACAGAAAAGGAAAAAAATAAACCATTATTTGAAACAATTCAAAAATGATTTAATTTGCCTGCAAGAAACACATATTAGAACAAATGACCAGAAATATTTGATAAATTCAAGACTGGGACAACATTTCGTGGCTTCCGCCTCAGAGAAGAAAAATGGTATAGTTATATACCTAAGAAAGGACATAAAGGCTGAACTAATTGAAGCAGACTCTCAAGTAAGATATATTGCAATAGAACTATTATTAGAAGGGAAAAAAGTTACTCTTAATGGGAGTATATGCCCCTAATCAACAACAAGAAAAATTCTACAAGATGCTCCATACCAAGTTAATACAATGGGACTACAGATCCTGCATATTAATGGGTGATTGGAATGGAGTCTTGGATACCAAGAAGGATAAGAAGGGTCTTTTGCAAAATATCCAAACACGTGCGAAATTACCTAAGTCTTTCTTCGATATGATGGATGATTTGGAGCTAAGAGATATTTGGCGAGAAAGGAATGTTAAAGAACAGGACTTTACATTCTTTTTGGATAGACATCAATCTTTTTCTAGGATTGAAAAGTTATACGTATATGTATATGTAGTTATACTAACTACAAATGATTTGCTTTCTAAGGTAAAGAAGATGAAGATATGTTCCAGAGCCTTAACAGATCATAACCTGGATGGAATTGGAATATTGGAAGGAATCTAGAAGGTGCTGGAGGTTAAATGAAAATTTATTTAGATATGAGAAAAATGTCAATGAATGTAAAAAAATTGCTGAGAGAATATTTTGTTTTTAATATGAATAAGGGTACATCTATGGAAATGGTTTGGGATGCAAGCAAAGCGTATATGAGAGGAGTCCTAATAAATTTAAATAAGCTATATAGACGTAAGGGGAAAAAAGAAAGGAATTAGAGGAAGAGATAAAGAAGAAAGAGCAGGAGTTAATATCCAACCCAGGTTGGATATTAGAAGACAAAAGAGGCAATTACTCTATTACAATTGCAATTTAATATGTTGATGTCAGATCAGGTGGCTACTAATTTGTTATATACTAAACATAATACTTTTTGCAATGCAAACAAACCAGGCAGATGGTTAGCATATATGACGAGGAAAAAACAAAAATCTCGTACCATACAAAAAATATATTATAAAGGTAAAGAAGTTCATCAACAGGATATGATCCAAAAGTCCTTTCTAGAATTTTACACAGGATTGTACACTGGTGACAAAATACAAGGCTTAGATATAGATAGATACTTGGACAAAGAAAAAATACCTATAGTTAAAGATGAGCAAAGGGAGAGATTGAACCAACCAATAACTTCGGAGGAAATCCTCCAGGCAATTAAACAGTTAAAAGCTGGGAAAGCACCTGGTACAGATGGTTTGACAGCAGTTTACTATAAAAATTTACAATTAGAAATGGTAGAATCCCTTAAGGAATTATTTAACAGAATCCAAATGGAAGGAAAGGTACTTCCATCTTGGAGAACAGCTTTTATATCCTTGATTCCCAAAGAAGATCAAGATCTCAGCCAGCCAAAAAATTATAGGCTTATATCATTACTCAACAGAGATTACAAAATTTTTGCCAAAATATTAGCAAACAGGTTGATGTTAGCTATACACCAATTGATTCACAATTATCAAACTGGCATTATACAAGGGAGACAAATGAGAAGTAATGTAAGACAAATTGTTAATACATTGGAATATCTGAGAAAGAATAACCAAGTCCCCGCAGCGCTTATATTTCTGGACGCGGAGAAAGCATTTGATCGAGTGAACTGGCAATTTCTAATGAAAATAATGCAAAAGATGCAAATTGAAGAGTACTTTATAAGATCTATTAAGGCAATATACCAGGAACAAACAGCACAAATTATAGTTAATAGAAGCTTAACAGAACCTTTTAAAATTGAAAAAGGTACATGACAGGGTTGCCCCCTATCGCCATTATTGTTTATTCTAACCCTGGAGTTATTGCTGAATAAAATACGGGGGTTAGATGATTTACAGGGAATTAAGATTAGGCATCACGAATATAGATTACGAGCATTTGCGGATGATTTGGTTGTAACTTTAACCCAACCAGGGAAATCTACTAAGGCCTTAATAAATATGATTAATCAATATGGTCAAGTATCTGGGTTTAAAATAAATCTTGGGAAAACAAAGATCTTAGTTAAAAATATGAACACAAACCAAAGAGAAGAATTAGAAAGAATAACAGGATGTGAGATAGTAAAAAAGTTTAAATATCTAGGAGCTTATATTACAACTTCAAATAGGAAATTATATAATTATGAACCATTATGGCACAGAATACAGGTAGATATGAAAAAATGGGAAAAACTACAACTGTCTTTGTTGGGAAGGATAGCAGCAGTAAAAATGAATTCTTATTTCTTTTCCAAATGATACCAATACTTAAAAAAGACGCAAATTTGCTTGAATGGCAGAAGGGTATTAATAAATTTGTCTGGGCAGGGAAGAAACCGAGAATAAAACTTAAAATAATGCAAGATGTACGTGAGAGAGGAGGCTTGAAAATGCCAAATTTAAAATTATATTACGAAGCAGTAGTTTTATCAATAATTAGTGACTGGATCAACTCAACAGAGGATAGAATACTGAACATCGAAGGGCATGATTTGGTATACAGTTGGCATGCTTATCTGATATACGACAAGAAGGTGGATAAGACTTTCAAAAGTCATATTTTAAGGAATGCTCTATTGCGTGTCTAGAAAAAATATCAATATAAATTAAATGATAAGATACCTATGTGGGCAATTCCCAGACATGCAATAGAGAATATAAGCATAGAACAAATACAGGATGTAACCACATACAGACAGCTTCTTACTATAGAAAGAGGTGTATTACAGCTAAAAACTCTGAATGTATTAAAAGAGGAAAAGGTAATCCAAACATGGTTTCAGTATGGACAATTACAGGCCAGATGGAAAAAAAGACCAGAAAATTGGTATTACGCAAAATGAGGACAATCTAGTAAAACAAATCAGGGATCAAAGTCAAATGCATAGAAAAAGGTTATATAATATATTGATAGAAATAGATTCTGAAACAGGATTAGTTACAGACTGTATGATAAAGTGGGCACAAAATTTTGAAGAACCAATAATGATGGATACATGGGAAAAGATATGGGTAAGAAATGTAAAATTTATGCAAGCCCAAAATCTGAGAGATAATTTTTACAAGATGTTTTAGAGATGGCATTTAGATCCCCCAAAAATGGCTTGTATGTATCCAAATCTACAACCTAAATGCTGGAGATGTGATTGTACTGATGCTACGTATTATCATATATGGTGGACTTGTAAAAAAGGTTAAAGCATTTTGGATAAAAATATGGTGGATTATGCAAAATATCTTTAAAAAGAAGATAAAGTTTACTCCCCAGTTATTCTTGTTAGGTACAACTACTGATTGTACTGTTATAGAGACTAATTTGATTCTGAACCTAACAATGGCAGCAAGACTGTTGGTGGCGCAGTACTGGAAGAAGGAAGATTTGCCTACTATTCAAGAATGGACGTTAAAAGTAACAAACAGCACAGATGGCTAAAATATCAACATATCTCAAGGATCATTCAGACAAGAAATATAACCTGGAATGGAGAAGATGGATTGATTATATTCAAAACAAATATGGGACTAAGAAACTCCAGATAGCTTATGACTGAATGAGCAAGGAATGATATAACTTCTTTAAAGTTAGCTTAACAAAAGGGGAGTTAAAGTGCAAGTGAGGGATGATGCTAAAGTCTGTTAGTTTATTTTAGAATATGGTTGTTAAAGACTTATACCCTGTATTTTTTTCTGGGAGGTTGGGGGGGGAGGTTGGGAGAGGAGGTGGGTCTGGGTGGGGGAGGGAAGGTATATATTTGTAAAACCTTTTTAAAACTTTTAATAAAAAAAAAAGAAATATTGATTTATGTTGATACAAGTGAAACAATCAATACAATAAGCATGGGAAATTTCACCTCCCAAGGCCAGAGGGGTCCATACCCCTTTTCTTTGATATCAAAGCTCTTCTAGCCACATTGCTAAATATTTGCAGCACATTTTTCCAAATTAGAAAATGCATGCTGTAGCAAAAAAAGCAACATTCTAAAGAAAAAAACAAAGGGACATTCCCCCATCCTGTAAAACACCACCACAACTGAATGACACTACTGCATGGTGTGTCGTTTCTCCATGGATTAGTCTCAGACTTTCAACTATTGCACTCTGACTACAGCACTATGTGTGGCCACCGTTGCTTTTATAGCAGGTGTCTGTGAACTTGACAACTTTAAGACTTACGGACTTCAACTCCCAGAATTCCTTAGCCTTTATTATTTTTACAAATAACTTCAGGTGTCCCCACAACAACTATGTGAGGTGGGTTGGGCTGAGAGAGAGAAAGGGACTGGCCCAAAGTCACCCAGATGGCTTCATGGTGAAGGTGGGACTTGAACTCACAGTCTTCCGCTTTTTAGCCTGGTGCCTTAACCATTAGAGTCTAGACCAAACTGGATCAGTCTCTATCTTATACTGATTCTGGTTCAGTTTTTCAATCTTCACCCACTCCATCATCAAATTTAGGCACATTTAACATTACTATTAGAGCAGGGATCCCCAACTCTTGGTCCGTGGACTGGCATCAGTCCACGGCATGCCAGCAGTAGGCCACGCAAACAAACAAAGCCCAATCTGCATGATGCAGGCACCACACAAACCATGCCCTCTCTGGTCCGTGGAAAATCCTTTCTCTACAGAACCGGTCCCTGGTGCCCAAAAGGTTGGAGGCTGCTGTATTAGAGTATCTAGCAGAAACTCTTACTGAAACTCCCCAACAATAACCCCAAAATAATTTGAGTTGCCATTTTGTTAATCCAAGTAAGGAAATTGTAATCAGAATGTTCCTCCCATTTTCACCACTCCCAACAATGGAAAAAAAGCAACCCAGAACCTGCTGTCTTAAGAACAAGGATCAGTTCCAGATCCTTGTTCTAGTTTCAGTTCTCAGCATCCCCAAAGAAACTAAAGTGACGCTGACTATTTTTCTAATGTTTTCTTGGTGGAAACCAAGCCAGCATTTAATATATTAATTGAAATAGAAGCTGTCCCCCTGGTAGTAAACAGGGAGAAAATCTACAATGTATGAACCACAGAATACACTAAATTTAATTGACATAGAACATAGAATAATATTCTATGTCCCCCTGGAAGGGACTTTGGAGGTCCTCTATATGTATCAGTGAACAAATTCCCCTCAAACCAAAGTATTTCCTCTTGAATGCTATTCCAACTTGTAATCCTTCATGTATTAATAATATGAACTTATTTTTAATAACTGTTTTCCCATGATTATATTTCCATAATTTCAGTCAAATTCATAGTTGAATAAAACATATTTTAAATGAAAAAATCATACTGATATTCTAACAAAATACTTTGGATGATGGGAAATATGTTGAAGCAATGCTCTGCAATTAGAACAAATTTTCAAGTTAAGAAAACCATCAAACCATATTTGATGGCTATGAAGCATGGAACTCCATTGCTCCATGCTTAATAGATTTGAGCTACTATTTTGAAGAATAATATATTAAAAGGAAATGGAAGACTTTAACTTACCATTAAACTATTTTCTTTTCTAAAATGCCCTAATAATTTCTTGTATCTGTTACGGTACAGGAATTCCTAGTAAAAAATCACAATAGAACAGATTACAATAATATCTGACTAATTTATGTAAAGAACATTTCAATCCATGGAGATTGAAACCATTAAACAAAATATGGTTGTATGCAAGAATTTTCTTTATTTTTATTAAAAACATTTTTATGGAACATTTTTTTCAAATTTTTTAACACAATTATCAACTTTACAACATTTCCACACAGGTATACCTTCATTATACTATTTTTATCCATACATATATTCAGTTGCATGAAAAAGTCCTGCACGTTTTCAGTTTTAAGCTGTATTTACATGTTTAATCAACTTTACACTCATAGAAACCACGCAAAATTAGTACTTTGATGAAAATTTCTGTAGTCGGATTGAGATGCATAATTTTTATTAATATAACCAAAGTCTTTTTAAGGTTTTGAGTGAGTTTATGTGCTAAAAAACCCACAAATTTTTAAGAATGTTAGGATCGAAAGTAGCCAATCAGCAGAGAGCTTTGACTGACCAATCAAAATGCACAGAGTCTAAATCTATGAGCCAAGCAATATTGTCATACTCACTGACTATAAAAGCATTGAGAAATTTAATTGAGCTCTGGCTGTGGGCAAGGATGAAGGCCTTTGCTTTCTCCAGTACTAAGCAGCGGCATCGCATCATTGTGCTTCATGAAGAAGGTTACTCCTGTACAGAAATAGCCAAGAGAGTGAAGATGTCAGCCTCTGTTTCGCTATTTGCTTTCAGCTGCCATTGAAACGTGGAGGGGGGGGAGGGGCTGGCATTTGGAAGGGGAATTTTTAAGTACAGGAGAGGTTGTAAAAAGTGAGTTTTGTTCTCACCATCTACTGCGCATGCTAGAGATAGTGCTTGGTTTAGTCAAGGCCAACTGTCCTGCATACCAACCTGATGATGCTCCTTGAAGATGGAACTCACATGACACCTAAGGGATTTGCAGATTGGACTGTGGGATGGGGTTACCAGGGGGAGTGGGTTTGGTCACATATTGATATATATGATTTCACGCACTTTTGCCTCAGATCTTGCTTTGCTTAGCTGCTATCTTTTCATAACCAGTAAAAATACTCTTTAATTCTGCAAAATGGAGTTAAGTGGTTTCTTTCTTGGTTGCTGAGGGAGGCTGGCTTGACATTAAGCAAGATCTCACTTTTGCACTCATCCCGGAGCTAACACCTTCCGAGGGGAGTGTAAATAAAACCAAAACCTTCAAAGGAATGTCCAACCCAGGCAGCGACCAGGAGGATGACATAGGGACAGCTGCATCCTCGTGTCCCTTGGTGACAGAGTGGGTACTGGATCTGAATTTGGAGGAACAATCTGTCCACCCCAGGTGGTCGCTGGGAGTGGGACAGAAGTATGACCCAGAGGAAATTCTGGCTGGAGTTACCACAAGGCAGCTGCTTGGCAGGACGCCGATGAGGAGAACCTTATGATGTCCCAGGCTATGAAACTCTTTCAAGAGGCTTGGGAGAGGCGACGTTTATACGAGACCAGTCCCGAAAGAGAAGCTGATCTCCCAGACCTAGAGGAGAGAACTGCAGAAGCCCTGTTCAGCGGGCCCTGGGGGAAGACAGTGGAGCTCATCAGGATGGGGAAGCCCCGGCGGCGGCAGCAGCAGCAGCCACGAGAGCCCTTCAATGGGAGCCCTCCTCCAAGAGGAGGAGCACCCCCCCCCCCACAGACAGACACCGGGTGGCAAAATTTCCTCCGCTTGGTGTGAAATTTGGAGGGGACCCAAAGGAACTGGAATTTTTCCTGGTCCAAGTTTGGAATTTAATGCAACAGTTCAGAGAGGATCTCCCCACAGAAGAAGCCAAGGTAAGAGTTGTTACCATGGCGCTGGAGAACAAGGCAGCGGCATGGATGGTTGCCCTGCATAACAATGACTTCCCCCTATTGAGAGACTATAATAGGTTTATGGCCGCCCTGAGGAAACGTTTTGATGACCCGCTCACGGAGCAGAAGGCCAGAACCAGAATGAAAACCCTTACACCTTATGTGCGCATGTGCGAGACCAAGATGGCTGCGAGGCTCCGTCCGCTCTAAACTACCCGACGAAAAATGCAGATAAAACCGCGAGTAACAACTTTAAAATATAATATGAGAGGCTTGTCCAGGAGGCTTGAGACCCTGGGAACCCGAAAAGATCAGCTAGCGGTAGGGGTTACCTCTTCGGGGATAGCCCCGGACCGCAAAAGCTCCAGCGTCTTCAGCGGCTTCCATGCTGGTCTGGCCGCTCGGCAGCGAGGAGGGGAATCTCGGCCTGGAAACGGCGGCGGCGTTCTTCGGCGGCTCCGGCGCCTATTTAATCTTTCAGCTTCGCCTGCCCGCGACGGGAGCGCCCTACGGCCATGGGACCACCCCCAGGACCGTCTCCAAGCCGTTTGGACGTTACGACCGCGGACCGCGTGGATTCTGGCGGTTCCAGCGGTCTCCGTGCTGTTTCGTCCATATCAGCTGTTCGGCGGCGAGGAGAGGAACCTCAGCTCGGTGGCAGCGGCGTCGTTCTTTAGCGGCCTCATCGCCTGCCCCACTTCCCTACTCTGTCTGCCTGCAGTGGGGACGAGGAATGGGGGAGACCACCCTTGGACTTTACAGACCTGGATGATCCCATTGGCTCTAGGGATTCCGGTGGTTCTCGGGCTGCCTCGGCCATTTAACACTGAGGAAGCAAGTTCCATCTGGAGAACAGCGACGGTGTCCCCTGGCAATTACAACGCCTGTTCCATCTTTTTACCCTACTTATTTTTAGTGGTGTGCCTTTGGGAACTCCTTGGAGTGGTTTTACCCCCAGAAGAAAAACTTTGGACCTGGGCTGCGGGTGGACAGACGATGGCAGCATTGTGTGTTCGCACTGAACCCCCGCAGGACCTTTTGACCAACAAATTTGCAGAAGAAGAGAGGGGCTATAAGACACTCCCCCATATATTCCATCTGAACTATAATTGGTCCCTAGACACTTTAACTCTGAACATTAAGAGCCAATTTTGCCATCTGAACTCGCACCTTAAATTTTAATCAACTGCGCAACTACTTTAGTTTCTTTCTTGTCTTTCATCTTTCTCTTCTTTCTTTGTATGGGATATGCATGAGATACGTATGAGATGAATGAATGTCCCACTTTTTATTATTATATTGTTGTAAATTTTTGTGTTTTAACTCTTACGTGGGGACTGTTTGGGGGAGTGCATGGGTATGTATGATTCGGAGGACCTGCCGGGAGATGCGGGGGCCATGGGGGTGGTTGAGGGGACCAGAGACACGGGAGAGGGTCGGGGTATTACGGTCGTAACAGGGAGGGGCAGATACGGCGGGGACTTTAGGGCAGGCCATTACCGGGGAAGGAGGGTTCGCTACATTACAGAGATCCCTCCTTCCGGCCCTATGAGTCCCACTCCGAGACCAGATGGCGCAAGTAATCAGGACCCTGGACTCAGGCTGCTGTCGCTAAATGCCAGGTCTGTGGTACATAAAGCTCCTCTCGTCCGGGACTTAATTTTAGACGAGAGGGCAGACCTGGCATGTATTACTGAAACCTGGCTGGGCCCAGAGGGAGGAGTCTCCCTTGTAGAGCTGTGCCCAGAAGGATTTCAGGTGCTACACCAGCCGAGAGCCCAGGGAAGGAGTGGGGGTGTGGCCATTGTTATCCGGGAGTCGTTAGTTCCTCGTAGGGTCCCTGCTCCGGAGCTTGTCGGGTGTGAGTCTCTGCTGATAAAGTTGGACCTCAAGGGTCAAGTGGGTCTGCTGTTAACGTACCTGCCTCCCAACAGCGTTGCAGCAGCCCTCCCCTCACTCCTCGAGTCGGTAGCCGAGCTGGCAATTGAGTTCCCTAGGTTGATGGTCCTGGGGGACTTTAATTTGCCGTTGCTCGGTGAAAACTCTGATGGGGCGCAGGAGTTCATGGCTTCCATGACAGCCATGGGCTTGACCCAAGCAATTCGGGGCCCAACCCATTCGGCGGGTCACATGCTCGACCTCGTATTCCTCTCGGAGCAGTGGATTTGTGATCTTGGTCTGAGGGGTAACGACATCATATCCCTGTCGTGGTCAGACCACTGCCTACTGAGGCTCGACTTCCGGAGACCAAACCCCCACTGTAGGGAGGAGGAACCGACCAGGTGGTTCCGCCCCAGGCGACTTATGGAACCGTTAAGGTTCCAGACGGAGCTTGGGGTCATTCCTGATACTTTCGCCCACAGTCCGGTAGAGACTCTGGTTGCTGCTTTGCACTCGGCAGCATCAGAGGCCCTCGACCGGATTGCGCCACTGCGGCCCCTCCGAGGCGGCGGATCCCGGAGACCTCCTTGGTTCACCGAGGAACTCCGGGAGATGAAGCGCCGGAGGAGATGCCTAGAGCACCGATGGAGGTCCGATAAGTCCGAATCGAACCGAGCAATGGTAACCACCAGCACCAAGGAATACACCAGGGCACTTAGGGCAGCGAAAAGATCTCACATAGCCACCTTGGTTGCGTCCGCTGAGTCTCGCCCAGCCGCCCTGTTTAAGATAACCCGCTCCCTACTAAATAAAAGGGAAGCGGGGGAACCCTTGCAGGGCAGAGCTGAGGATTATGCCCAATTCTTAGCGGACAAAATTGCTCGGTTTCGGTCGGACTTGGACTCCATCCCCGCAGTTCCAGCCGAGGCACAAGAGGATCAAGTAGACCATCTCTGGGTTGAGTTTCAAGATGTTACCCCCGGGGATGTGGACAAGGCCATGAGGGCTGTAAGTGCCTCCACCTGCGTACTGGACCCGTGTCCCTCATGGCTGGTTACTAACAGCAGTGAGGTGACACGAGGCTGGATCCAGGCGGTTGTTACCGCCTCTCTTCGGGAGGGGAACTTCCCCGCCGCACTGAAAGCGGCGGTGGTGAGACCCCTCCTAAAGAAGCCATCTCTGGATCCAGCTGTTCTTAATAACTATCGCCCAGTCTCCAACCTTCCCTTCCTTGGGAAGGTTGTTGAGAAGGAGGTGGCCTTCCAGCTCCAACGGTCCTTGGAGGAAGCAAACTATCTTGACCCCTTCCAGTCAGGCTTCAGACCCGGTTACAGCACAGAAACCGCTTTGGTCGCATTGACCGATGATCTCTGGAGAGCCAGAGATGGAGGACATTCCTCCATCCTGGTCCTCCTTGACCTCTCAGCGGCTTTCGATACCATCGACCATGGTATCCTTCTGCGACGACTGCGGGAGGTGGGAGTGGGAGGCACCGTGTTGCGGTGGTTCTCCTCCTACCTCTCGGACAGGTCGCAGTCGGTGTTAGTGGGGGGGGCAGAGATCGTCCCCTAGGCCCCTAACATATGGGGTGCCTCAGGGCTCGGTCTTATCCCCCCTACTATTCAACATCTACATGAAACCGCTGGGAGAGATCATCCGCAGGCACGGGATCAGATACCATCAATATGCGGACGATACCCAGTTGTATCTGTCCGCCCCGTGCCAACTCAATGAAGCGGCAGACGTGATGAACCGAGGCCTTGAGGCCGTTATGGACTGGATGAGGGTTAACAAGCTTGTACTCAACCCAGAAAAGACCGAGTGGCTGTTGTGCTTCCCTCCCAAAGATTCGACCAATATTCCATCACTCAGGCTGGGGGGTCAAATTTTATACCCCTCAGAGAGGGTTCGCAACTTGGGAGTCCTCCTGGATCCACAGCTATCGTTTGACCACCACCTGACGGCTGTGACCAGGGGGGCATTCGCCCAGGTTCGCCTGGTGCGCCAGTTGCGACCCTACCTGAATCGGGAGGCTCTCACAACAGTCACTCGGGCCCTTGTGACCTCTAGGCTGGAATACTGCAATGTGCTCTACATGGGGCTGCCCTTGAAGAGCATCCGGCGACTTCAGCTAGTGCAGAACGCGGCCGCGCGAGTGATTGTGGGTGCACCTCGGTTCACCCACATAACACCTATCCTCCGCGAGCTGCGCTGGCTACCTGTCGATCTCCGGATGCGCTTCAAGGTGCTATTAGTCACCCATAAAGCCCTGCATGGTAGTGGATCTGGGTACTTGAGAGACCGCCTTCTGCCAATTACCTCCCTGCGACCAATTAGATCTCATAGATTGGGCCTCCTCCGTATTCCATCGGCCAGCCAGTGCCGGCTGGCAACTACAAGGAGGAGGGCCTTCTCAGTAGTAGCCCCGACCCTTTGGAACGAGCTCCCCGTGGAGATTCGTACCCTCACCACCGTCCAGGCCTTCCGCACAGCCCTTAAGAACTGGCTAGCCCATCAGGCCTGGGGACAAGGATAGCCGCCCCTCCCGAATGATGAATGAATGTTGCTTATTACTTTTATTATATGTGTCTACGTCATTGTTTGTATTCCCCCTTCCTGATTTTATGTGAGCCGCCCTGAGTCCCCTCAGGGAAAAGGGCGGCCTACAAATGTTAATAAACAAACAAACAAACAAACAAGAACCCAGTGGCTGATTACAGACAAGAGTTTCATGAATGTCCCTTTAGCCTACAGGGGGTGCCAGCTGTTTTCATGCAATTAATAAATGAAGTTTTACATGAACACCTGTACAAGGGCGTGATGGTCTACCTTGATGACATCCTTATCTACATGGAAACACGTGATCAACACGTGATGTTAGTACGATCAGTACTCAAGGAAACTCTGGGCCGCAGAACTATGCCAAATTGCCTAAATGTGAATTTCATCAAGAAAAAATTGATTACTTGGGCTAGCGCATCTCCCACAATGGCATCAAGATGGACCCAGGCTGTAACTGAGTGGGCACCTCCTTGCACCCACAAACAATTATAAAGTTTTTTGGGATTTGTGAATTTTTATAGTCAATTTATCTCCTCGTTCGCCAGCATTGCTCTGCCCATTACAAATCTCCTAAAGTCAAAAGGGGAGGCCAAGCCCAGACCGGGTAAGCCTTTGAATTGGACTATGGAGTGTCAAGCCGCTTTCGAGAAATTAAAGTGACTCTTTGTAGCTGAACCTGTTTTGAAACACCCAAATATGGAGGCACGATGGACTGACTTGGGTAGGGGCTAAATTGTATGTTCCTGCTAACCTGAAAACTATTGTTCTTCAACGGGCCCACAATTCGAGAATGGCAGGCTATTTTGGATTTGTAAAGACTCTACATCTGGTTAAGAGGCAATTTTGGTGACCTTCGTTGAATAAAGACATTGAGTCGTACATAGCCAGTTGTCCCATTTGTGCTGCTGCAAAGCGCCCACTGGGAAAATCCAAAGGCCTTCTCCAAGGTGTGGCCCATCCTGAGGCCCCATGGAAGGATATCGATGGACTTCATTATCAAATTGCCAGAGAGTCTAGGAAATACCGTGATTTGGCTAATCACCGACCTGTTTTCCAAACAAGTTCATTTTGTAACCTGTTCCAAAATCCCATCTGCTAAGTGGTTAGCTAAGTTGTTTATTTCATATGTATACCGGTTACATGGAGTACCTGAACGCATAATTTGGGATAGGGGGGTCCAGTTCACCTCCCTCTTCTGGAAGGAGTTTCTGAAGTTAATTGGCTCCGCTCAGGGGCTAAGCTCCGCCAACCATCCTCAGACTAACGGGGCTTGTGAACGGACTAATTCTGTTTTGGAACAGTACCTTAGGTGTTTCCTCAATTATCAGCAAGATAACTGGGCTGAACTGTTACCACATGCTGAGGTGGCATACAACAACTCTGTGCACAGCAGTATTGGCTTGACCCCTTTTAGAGTTGTGTTTGGGCAGGACTTTGTACCAATTCCTGAATTACCTCGAGAAAAACCGCAAATTTTGTCCCTCTCCAAGTGGAATGACCAGCTTCGCCAAATTTGGCCCATGACCCACAGGGCGTTGGAGGCTGCTCACCGGGCGTACAAGAAACAGGCTGACAAAAAGAGGGTGAAGCAAAGGGAGTACAAAGTAGGAGATCGAGTGTTTTTGTCCACCAAGTTTCTCCAAACCACCCAGAAATCAAAGAAACTGGGGCCAAAGTATGTCGGTCCTTTCCCTATTGTGAAAATCATTAATCCTGTTTCTGTACGATTGGAATTACCAAAGCATCTTAAACGGATTTATCCTGTGATTCATGTAAACCTGTTAAAGCCAGAGCACACTTCTTTTTGTGCACCCCTACCTGTACCCCCTGCCCCTCTTCTTATTGAGGGAAAGCAACATTTTGAGATTAAAAAAATCTTGGACTCCAGGAAGCATAGGAATCAAATTCAATATCTAGTATCCTGGAAGCATTTTCCCCCATTCCAGGCTGAATGGGTTGATAAATCTCGTGTTAGAGCTCCTAGACTCTCAGGGAAGTTCTACACGAAGTACCCTGATAAACCTTCATCCTGTATATTTCTTATGTTATCTTTTCTATTGTTTTATTTTCTTGCAGGGATGAGTTCTCTTCCTGAAGAATGGCCGGATCTCAGCCTCTGTTTTGCTATTTGCTTTCGGCTGCCATTGAAACAGGGAGGGGGGGCTGTTATTTGGGAGGGGAAGTTTTAAGTACAGGAGAGGTTGTAAAAAGGGAGTTTTGTTCTCACCGTCTACTGCACATGCTGGAGACAGTGCTTGGTTTGGTCAAGGCCAACTGTCCTGCATACCAACCTGATGATGCTCCTTGAAGATGGAACTCACATGACACCTAAGGGATTTTCAGATTGGACTGTGGGATGGGGTTACCAGGGGGAGGGGGTTTGGTCACACATTGATATCTATGATTTCGTGCGCTTTTGCCTCAGATCTTGCTTTGCTTTACTGCTATCTTTTCATAACCAGTATGAGGTAAGGACCAAAGCCGTTTTTCACACAGCTGTAAATCAACTTCTTTTATACACTTTAATCTACCAATGTACCAATTTATATACATATTGTATCTATCTATCTATCTGTCTGTCTGTCTGTCTGTCTGTCTGTCCATCCATCCATCCATCCATACATACATACATACATATATTCCTCTTATGCATATTAATCTATTAGTGTACTATTTTATATACATCCTACATTTTTATCTTGTTTATTTATGCGGATTTTTAATTATTTTCTGATTTCTTGATCTTTCTTCCCTTAATGCTTTCTTATTCTTTACATCTTTCCTGTAGCCATTTATATCATATATTCCATACCAAGTAATAATCAGAGTCTCCTTTATCTTTCATTTTTTTTATGAGTCTGTCCATCTCAGTGCACTCTAATTATTTTTTTTAATCACATTTTCCTCAGATGTTATATTTTTATTCTTCTAATTTTGTGCATATATAATTCTTGCTGCGGTTATGAAATGTAATATTAAATATATAATTTTTTTCTCATAGTTCCCTGTAATTATCCCTAATAAAAATAGTTCTGGTTTTAATTCTATTATCTATCTATTTAATTCTATTTATCTCCTCAAGCCATTTTTTAATTCTTATCCAATATTTTCTTGCTGCTGTGCATGTCCACCACATATATGTTCCATGGGCCTGGCTACATTTCCAATAATCCGATGAACAGTTCGGGAACATTTTCGCTATTCTCGCTGGGGGTAGAAGGCATCTGTAGAACAATTTGTGTAAGTTTTCTTTGTATGTTGTTGCCATTGTTAATTAGTATTTTTTTCCCCAGAGCTTTTCCCATTTCTCTAATTCTATGTTGTATCCAAAATTTGTTGTCCATGTTATCATGGTTTCCTTCACTACTACTTCTTCCATTTTAAATCGAATAAATAATTGTATATTTTTCTGATTAATTTTTCTTCTGTCCTCTGTAAAATTGTGTCTAATTCTTGTGGTTCTTTATAAAATCCATATAGTTCTAAATCCTTCTTTTATCTGGTCTGAATCTGCATATATGGCCACCAGTCAATTCCTATTCCCTGACTTGTTAGTTCTTGTCTTGTTTTTCATTTCTCCTGATTGTCCAATAGATCTTGATATCTTATTATTGTATTTATGTCTAATACATTTGGGTAGATTAATACTTCCATAATCAATAGCCAAATTGGTATTTTGTTATAACGATTTCTTTTAATTTTTTGCCATGTTTGTAATAGAGCATTTCTAAATGGTGTCTTTGGAAGTAACTGTGTTGTGAAGTTCCCAGAAGATGACCTAATTAATTTACGAGCCTCGAGACAAAGTTCAAAAGAAATCCATTAATTTATTAGGATCAACATTCTGGCATGTTCGTCTGCGGAGCCAAAACTGACTTCTACTTAATTGCGTTTGAACTTTACCCCTGTGTCCCCTCCCCTCTGTCTGGGTCATAAATCATATTCACCAACAAGGTATCAGTCTCTGTTTTGCTACTTGCTATCAGCTGCCATTGAAACCGGGGGGGGGGGGGCATGGTATTTGGGAAGGGAAGTTTTAAGTACAGGAGAGATTGTGAAAAGGGACTGTGCATG
This sequence comes from Thamnophis elegans, assembly GCF_009769535.1. Classification (NCBI taxonomy): domain Eukaryota; kingdom Metazoa; phylum Chordata; class Lepidosauria; order Squamata; family Natricidae; genus Thamnophis; species Thamnophis elegans. The sequence continues at coordinate 32,694,839 of NC_045552.1, forward strand.
CTGGAGATAGTGATTGGGCCCCCCAAGGCCAACTGTCCTGCATACCAATCTGATGATGCTTTTTGAAGATGGAACTCACATGACACCTGAGGGATTTACAGATTGGACTATGCGATGGGGTTACCAGGGGGAGGGGGTTGGGTCATATATTGATATCTATGATTCCGTGTGCTTTTGCCTCAGATTTTGCTTTGCTTAGCTGCTATCTTTTCATAACTATTAAAAGTACTCTTAATTCTGCAAAATGTAGTTAAGTGGTTTCTTTCTTGGTTGCTGAGGGAGGCTGGCTTGACATTAAGCAAGATCTCACTTTTGCACTCATCCTGGAGCTAACATCTTCCAAAGGGGAATAAAACCAAAAGCTTCAAAATAATGTTCTACCCAGGCAGCGACCAGGAGGATGACATGGGAGCTGCTGCATCCTCATGTCCCTTGGAGAAGCCCCAGAGCCCTTCCAAGAGAGGGAGGGCCCCCCGCAGATGCCAGATGGCAAAAGTTCCTCCGCTTGGTTTGAAATTTGGTGGGGAATCAAAGGACCTAGGATTCTTCCTGGTTCAAGTCTGGAATTTCATGCAACAGTTCGGAGAGGATCTCCCCACAGAAGAAGCCAAGGTAAGAGTTGTTACCATGTTGCTGGAGAACAAGGCAGTGGCTTGGATGGTTGCCCTGCATAATGATGACTCCCCCCCCCTACTGAGAGACTATAATAGGTTTATGGCCACCCTGAGGAAACGCTTTGATGATCCGCTCACGGAGCGGAAGGCCAGAACCGTACGAATTGGCAGCAGACGTGGAGATCGATCTAGCCAGAGACAGGTACCGCGAAGACAGTAAGAGAAAGCACTCCCCCCCAACCCCTCCCCCAAAGGAGCTCCGAAAAGAGGGAAAAATTGGTCTACAAGCAAGCCCTGATCTACCACCAGCTTCCGTTGCGTAAAGAAAGAGCACCGGGCAGCAAATTGCCGTTCCAAGATGGGCCCAAAGACCCCTGCTGAAGGGGAGAGGAAACCAGATAAACAACCTGGGAAGAGAAGGGACACCGCCATGAAAGAGTGGGCGCCCCCTCGCACCTGCAAACAATTACAAAGCTTTTGGGGAATTTCTATTGTCCATTTATCCCCTCATTCGCCAGCATTGCTCTGCCCATTACAAATCTCCTAAAGTCAAAAGGCGAGGCCAAGCCCAGACCGGGTAAGCCTTTGAATTGGACTATGGAGTGTCAAGCCGCGTTCGAGAAATTGAAGTGACTCTTTGCAGCTGAACCTATTTTGAAACACCCAGATATGGATGCACCATTTATTGTTTAAGCTGATGCCAATGATGTGGCGGTGGGGGTAGTATTACTTCAAACGAATGCTAATGGGAAACTGCAGCCATGCGCTTACACCTCTTGTAAACTAACAGAGACGGATAGACGATGGGCTATATCGGAAAAGGAAGCTTTTGCAGTCAGGTGGGCTTTGATGACCTGGTGACATTTCCTAGAAGGGGCTAAACACCCTTTTGAGGTATGGACTCATCATAAAAATTTGGAAGCGTTGAAGACCCCTCATAAGCTATCTCCTAAACAAATGCATTGGGTGCAACACTTCAACTGGTTCAACTTCACCCTCAAGTACATTCCTGGGGGGGGGAGAACTTCATGGCTGATGCTTTATCCAGACTTCCATAATACAACAGCTCGAAGCTGAGCGTAGTTCACCCAGTCATCCCAGCAAAAATTGTTGCTGCCCCAGTTACCAGAAGCCAATGCATTTCGAATTTAGAGGTCACGACAGACCTCATATGCAAACTCAAGGAAGGCCTTGAGTCCGATCACTGGTTCAAACAACATTCAAATGAATGTACTATGAAGGATGGACTGGCTTGGGTAGGGGCTAAATTGTATGTTCCTGCTAACCTGAAATCTATTGTTCTTCAATGGGCCCATGATTCACAAATGGCAGGCCATTTTGGTTTTGTAAAGACTCTACATCTGGTTAAGAGGTAATTTTGGTGGCCTTCATTGAAAAAAGACATTGAGTCCTACACAGCCAGTTGTTCAGTCTGTGCTGCTGCAAAGCGCCCACCAGGAAAGCCCCAAAGCCTTCTCCAAGGTGTGGTCTGTCCTGAGGCTCCTTGGAAGGAGATATTGATGGATTTCATTGTTGAATTACCAGAGAGTCTAGGAAATACCGTGATCTGGATTATCACCGACCTGTTTTCCAAACAAGTTCATATTGTACTCAGTTCCAAAATCCCATTGGCTAAGTCGCTAGCTAAGTTGTTTATTTCACATGTATACCAGTTGCATGGAGTACCTGAACACATAATTTCGGATAGGGGGTCCAGTTCACCTCCCTCTTCTGGAAGGAGTTTCTGAAGTTAATTGGCTCCGCCCAGGGGCTAAGCTCCGCCCACCATCCTCAGACTAACGGAGCTTGTGAACAGACTAATTCTGTTTTGGAACAGTACCTCCGGTACTCCGGTTGTAGAAATATGACATCTAACTCTGGCCAAAGGTATGCACCAAAATGGCCGTGCAAAGACTTTAGGAGCCTTTCAGAGTGCTCTGGGGGCTGGGGAGGACAGAAATGAGTGGAAAACGGGTAGTTTTTTGCTCAATTTTGCTCCCTCAGCCCCCAGGAGCACTCTATAAGCCTCCTATAGGCTATGCATGCCCTTTTTTTGAAAAAAAAAAAGGACCCGTTTTCACGAAAAACAGACCGTTTTTAGTAGGTCTGCAGAGTGCAAAAACTTTTTTTTTAGATTTGCCTCTTCAAAATCTTGGTGTGTCTTATACTCTGGTGTGTCTTATACTCTGAATAATACAGTAGTTTTAATTTGATGGTTTTTTTCCCTAGCCAAATGAATTCTGTGGTTAATTTATTTAGTTCCATAAAAATTTGCCTAGATTTATTGGTACTACTTCTTGGAATAAAAACAGAAGTTTCAGCAATACGTTCATTTTGACTGCAGCTATTCTTCCTGTATGTGAAAGTTGTAGTTTTTCACAATTTTCCAACTCTTTTTTATTTGTTGCAGTCTTCTTATAGTTATCATGTTTGAACGTTTCCTGTTAGCCAAATTCCCAAATATTTCACTTTTTGTTATCTGCCTGCCCATTACTTCCTCTATTTCTTGCTTTTTAGTAAGACTTTTTGTTATTGTCTTTGTTTTGCTCTCGTAACCTACTATTTTGCCAAATTTTTCCATCTCTTTGTGTTAATTTGGACCCTGTTTCTAATGGTTCTTCTAGGATGAACACTAGATCGTCCGCAAATGCTTGTACTTTATATTCTTCTTTTTTTAATTTTTAGTCATTTTATTTCTTGCTCCTGTCTAATTTCCATTAGTAATACTTACTTACTTTACTTTATTGTCTTTACATTGTATGTAAATACACAGTATGTCAGGCCTGCAGTCATATTCCTTTTAGGATCTTTGGCCTGCCACACTTTCTATTATTTTTTCTATGCTGTTTCATTAGTGGGGAATAGGGAGGGGGAATAGTAAGGAGCAAGTAGCTATGCTACTTACGCAATGATGAAAACACAGCCGGGGAGGTCCCCTGGACTACTACAACAAGTGGACAGTCCTAGCCGACCATGGGAAGAGATCGCAATGGACTTCATCATCGAGCTTCCAGAGAGCAGCAGAAATAGAGTAATTTGGACAATTATTGATTTGTTTTCCAAGCAGGCACGTTTCATTGCTTGCTCAGGGCTGCCGTCTGCAAAGAAATTAGCGAAAATGTTTGTGAAACACATTATCGCCTGCACGGAATGCCCAAGAGGATCATTTCAGACCGCAGAGTTCAGTTCACCGCCAAGTTCTGGAGAGAGTTCCTGAGATCCATTGGGTCCACACAAGGACTGAGCTCAGCATTTCATCCCCGCTCGAACGAAGCAGCGGAGAGGGCCAATGCAATGGTGGAACAATACATCCGGTGTTATGTGGACTATCAGCAAGACAACCGGTCAGACTTGCTACCTTTCGCCGAAGTGGCATACAACAATGCGGTCCACAGCAGCACTGGATTAACTCCTTTCCAGATTACCAGTGGCATGGAATTTGTTTCCATGTGTGAGCTGCCTAGAGAACCTCCTTCCTCCATGTCTCTGAATGAATGGATGGACACACTAAAGAAAGGGTGAGAAAATACGAAGAAAGCTCTAGCAGATGCGACAGAATCCTACAATAAGTAAGCTGATAAACACCGCTCGCTCCAACCCCCCCTTCGTGTGGGGGACAAAGTTTTTGTATCTATGAAATACATAAGATTAAGAATGACTAGTAAGAAATTGGGCCCAAAATTTCTTGGTCCATTCCCAATAGAGAAGATAATTAACCCAGTTACAGTTTGACTGTCTGCTCAGAATTCTAGGGAAAATTTACCCAGCATTTCATTGTAGCTTGTTGAAACCAGTAATTGGGTCCAGCATAAGACCGTCCACCCAAGCTCCCCCTCCTCCTGTAGTGGTAGAAGGGGGAACACATTATGAGGTGAAAAAAAATCTTAAGATTCCAGGCTGTATAGGGGTCGCTTACAGTATTTAGTGCATTGGAAGGGGTACCCTTTGTCTGAAGCTACTTGGATGAAAAGTTGGGACCTAAAAGTGAATAAGTTAATAAAACAATTCCATGAGAAGTTTCCTGATAAACCAAAGGCTCCCCCTGGTGGGGGGGGAGAGGTGGTTAATTGTATTGTGTTAACTTTTATGTAATTCTCTTTTCAGGAAACATTTTTCTTCTGAGGCTGCCTGTCAGGCCTGCAGTCATATTCCTTTTAGGATCTTTGGCCTGCCACACTTTCTATTATTTTCTCTATGCTGTTTCATTAGTGGGGAATAGGGAGGAGGAGGAGTAAGAAGCAGAATGTGGTGTTGTCATAATAAAACATTCCTTTCCAGAAGCCCAAGGTCATCTTTTGTCTCCGCACCTCTGCACCTGACTGGAACTAGATGGGTGGAAATGTCAGCATGGCAGAGGAACATTGGACCATGTTATGGACTTGTGGGTGTGGTGGCAAGAGTTTGAACTTTCAACAGGGTGGAAACCCAGGAAGCTTTCAAATTCGGATTTCCACAGTTTGTACTAACATGTCTCTTTTATTAAATTAGAACTTTGATGAAACTATGTCTTGAATTCTGATTTCATTCTGGATATTTGGAACGCTGAAACAGTATACGCACACAAAGAAATTCACATAACCCCCAGACCAGGCCCAACACACATAACAATCCCCAAACACACCCCCACCCACCAAAAAATTCCCCACCCCTAAGCTACTCAAGCATCCACACAATGACCAAGTTGTGCTGTCCAATAGCTCACTGATGGTGACCCTTTAGTTTATTGTTCATAATACCTCTAAAGTTAAAATGAATAATATGGGTGATAGGGGGTATCGTCTTACACCTTTCAAAATGTTAAATTTCTCTGTAACATCTCCATTTATCAGTACTTTTGAAGTTTGGATCGAATATATTGTTTCCACCATTTTCACAAACTTCTCTCTGAATTGTATGTTATTTAATTATGTAGTAATGAAGTTGTCAAAGGCCTTTTGGGGGTCTAAAAAAAATCAGTGCAACCTCTTTTCCGGGATGGACTTCGTAATATTCTAATGTATTTGTGATTATTCTCATATTATGTTTTAATTGTCTTTTCGATAGGAATCCATTTTGGTCTGAGTGAATAACTTCATTTAATTTTTTTTCAGTCATTCTGAAATTATGGTTGTAAATATTTTGTAGTTGCATTTAATAATGAAATGGGTCAGCAATATATACATAAACTAAGCAAGTTTTAAGTCTGTGCTTCTAATGGTAGAAGGGGTTAATCTTTCCTGAAGAATCCAGTGGGAGAGAGACACAGGGCAGATAGCAGCATCTCCGGTCAGTGCAGGGGACATGGCCAGCACTGTGACATCTTGTGTACAGACACAGAGCTGCTCTCTCCTGCATGCCACACTTGTGCATGAATCATCATCAGGTTCTTGGTTCTAGGCTGTTCACACTTTTTCATTGCAATTCATGTTAGCTCTTCATTCTTCAACCATTATGTTATGGCTCCGCGAAAGTGTATTAATTCACCAGACAGTTTCTGTTTCATCTGTGGTAAATATACAGTGTTGAAGCAACAACAGAATATTACAGACTTTGTGAAAAAAGTATACTTTGCATACTTTGGACTAAAAATTGGAGATCAAGATAAAGTTTGGGCGCCTCATAAAGTGTGCAAACGGTGTGTTGAGGACCGCCGAAACTGGTTTAAGGGTAAGAAAAAATCTTTCCATTATGGGATTCCTATGGTATGGCGAGAGCAAAAGAACCATAGTGATAACTGTTACTTTTGTTCATGCGATGTGAAAGGGTTTAATTCCAAATGGAAGCATTCCATTTCATACCCCAATCTTCACTCAGCAATTCGTCCCATCCCCCATGGCACAGATATCATTACTACTATTTTATTGCATTGGTCCATGATGACATTGTCACTACCAGTTCAGGCACTTGACCCAGCAACCACATCACCATAAGGGGCACATCTAATAGCCATGCAATACCAGCCACCAATGGGTTTCTTGGTTCAGGATCCCAAGCCTGCAGTTTGGCTTCTTCCTCAAGGTTCCAAAGGCTTGTGTGGATAACTGTCCAGTTCCCAAACTGACAATTAGGCAGCTTATCCTAGGTTCCCAAGCCTAAAGTGGGTATCTTATATGGTTCCCAAGATGAAGTCCATACTGTTTGTATGAACTGCCAAATTCCAATCGAATTTGAATCAACTGGCACAAACTGGTGATGATCTCTTGTGCCATTTATTGTGCTGCTAACTTTCCATCTTTTTTCTTGCAGCATCCTGCTTTCTTCGATTTCTTCCTTCGGAATGTATATATATTTTAAGTCTCTGAATGTTTCTGTTGCAAAAGTTGAACAGATCTTTCGGCATCAGTATTTGGTCGGTTGCTGGTTGCTGGCTCAAGCCGCCAACTCCATCGCATTGTGATTTGGTGAAACAAAATCGCATGGTAAAACATTCACAGAATTATATGTGTGTGTGTGTGTGTTCTGAAAGAAGAAAGTGAAGAAAGCAAGATGCTACAAGAAGAAAGATGGAAAGTTAGCAGCACAATAGCTGGCACAAGAGATCACCACCAGTTTGTGCCAATTGAGTCAAATTCGATTTGTCAGCAAAGTTTCAAATGACATGATTAACTTTGTGGCCAAAATGTCCAATACTGCCGATCTGAATTTAAAATTGGCTGACATATTTCCCAGTTGTTATGTTGCCTGTATTTGTGACAAAAAATGGTGGGTAGGCAACGTCGTGACATTTTGTTCGAACAAAATGATGCATTGGTAAGATTTATGCATCCGCCAGGCCCTGCTCATTCATTTTATTGGCCTGAAAGGCAATGTTGTGGCCTGCCAGTGACCAGCAGAGCTGGTGGCAGATTCAGACAGTGAGGAGGTTGGGGAGGAACATGGGCCAGTCCGGGAGTCTGGAGAAGGCTCTGAGGAGTGCTCTGTGTCAGAGGCAGAAATGGGGCCAGGGCCATCCAACAGTTATCAGCTGCCTTCAGAGTAGGAGTTCAGTCAGGCAGAACAGCTGGAGCCTGTTCCCAATGTGCACAATGTGCAATGGCACAGAGCTGCCAGGAGAAGGAAACAGTTAAGGAACAAGGGCCAACTCGGGAGTAAAGGCACAGGTGGACAGTGAATGGTCCCTCGCATAGGGAATAAAGCAGAGCGAATGAGGAGTGGAGTTTGCAGGAGACAATAAGTTCCTTTCATGAATATGAAGAGTTGTTCGTGACTCCCAGAGACTCCTTGCCAAGTATTTTCTGGTATAGTGTTGCTTTTGGAAGCTATCAGCCTGGCAACTCTCCAATCTTGATAAGGTCAGTGTTTGTAAATTCACCCTTGAAAGACTGTTTGCCAGAACTGTGCTAAATGTGAATGAGTGGAATTCACATTAGTCTAATAAAAAGGGGTTTTGTCAGGACAAGGAGTCTGCTTTGTGATTTTGTGATGCCTAGGTCAGAACAGGACAAATGTTTGTTGGGTTCCAGAACCACATTTTATTTGTGTGCTTCCAGCGCCTTCAGTTACATTGTCAGGTTGACAGTATCAATTCCCAGAAGTGACACTAAAGAATGTGGGGTGTAAATTCAATAATAAATAAGTGGTCATTGGAATTTGGCAGTTCATACAAACAGTACGGACTTCAGCTTGGGAACCATATAAGATACCCACACAAGGTTTTGGAATCCCGAGGAAGAAGCCAAACTGCAGGCTTGGGATCCTGAACCAAGAAACCCACCCGTGGCTGGTATTGCACAGCTATTGGGCATGTCCCTTATGGCGATGGGGTTGCTGGGTCAAGTGCCTGAACTGGATGTCTATATGAAACAAACAAGACGAAACAATAATAGAATGCATGTGACGCTGTCATACAACGTCCTCCACTTAGTTCCTATTTTTAGGGTTTTATACATCAGCAACTCTACTATTTTAGGGGGGTTGAAAGATGCTTTTTCTAATGAGAAACACTTCAGAAAGTCTTTTTTTTTTTTTGTAAAAGGCTGAAAGTACCTTATCTTTTGGCGTTTTTACAAAAAACATCAACTTTACACTCCATTTGTGAACTATTAGAAAGCAGGAGAATGAAATTTTTTATTCAAAAACCTTGTGTTGCTAAGTTATTATGCACAATGTTTCACGTTTGTCATATCTTTCCTTCCAGAGATATAAGAAGCCAAAATTTACCCTTTTTTTCACGTCAGTCATTTTTGGCCAACTTCACTCCAAATTATCTAGATGCAGATCACTCATGAGAATGTTTTTATTATTTTGTTTAATAAAGCAGAAGTTGTACAAGATGGCCAAGTTTGGTTTCTCTTAACAAAATATTGCCGGAGATATTATGTCTCAAATTTGCTGAAATCTCAGTCATACTGTTGAAGACTGCAGTATGGGGTCAAACAAGTGACTATATCTCCGCAAGAATTGCATCGGCAAATGTAGCACTTATCCAATGTTCATTGGGGATGTGTGTGCATGTTCTCCTTGATGTCCTGAGCTTCCCCTCTCTCCTGTCGATCCCTCTGGGATTAACACTCCCCTTTTTCAAGGTCTCCAGCAGGGAAATTCAGGCAAAGTGAACCATTCCTTTGCACCACTTCACCATGATATCACCACTAGAAGTGTCGATTTTTTTTCTTTATTGATAAATCACACAAGAGTTAATGAACAATTTTATTAGATGATGGATCAAAGGGAGAATGAAGTTGGTATCTGATTTTAACCTTCCTTTCTCAGAAGTTCATTTCAGATTATCGCCTAGGGATCTCTGAAATCTTCCCCAAAATTAACACATTTCTTCTTAAAAGTTTGTAATGCCTATTGGTTCTATGCTGTTCTCTAGGTCTTGAGGGGCAAGAAGCATTTGTATATCTATGTTTCATACCTCATATACAACCAGTCAATTTGATCTGGCTGCAGTTCTCAATACTTTGATTTCATAATTAAAGGCAGCCCTCAACCTACTTAGCGCTTATATACCGCTTCACAGTGCTTTACGGCCCTCTCTAAGCGGTTTACAGAGTCAGCATATTGACCCCAACAATCTGTCCTCATTTTACCACCTTGGAAGGATGGAAGGCTGTCAACCTTGAGCCTGGTGACATTCGCTCTACCAAACTGCTGGCAGCCGGTGATCTGCAGAAATAGCCTGTAGTACTGCACCACTGCACCACTGCGCCACCACAGCTCTTACATGCCAGGATTTCAAATAGCATCCTGTATGAAATAATGCCTCAAGGCAAGAAGTTCCTCAAAACACCAATTTATTAGAAGAGTCATGTTGGCATATCTGGGAAAACCCAAATCTGAAAGCTTCCAGTTTTCCCCACCCAGTTGAAAGTTCAAGATCCTGCCCCAACACCCACAAGTCCATCAAATGGTCCAATCAGTTACTACTGTGGATGAAGATTCCTCCCATCCACATCTGTCCAGGTGCAGGGATAAGGCAACCTTGACTTTCTGAGAAGAAATGTTATTATGGCTACATATCTCCCAAGCTCAATATTATCCCCACTCCCAGTTTCCCATAGTAATTATATTTGAATATGTGGCAGGCTTGAGACCCTATCATTAATGGCTTCCAAGCCTGACAGGTTGCCCCCCCTTGACAGAAGACCGTGTCCTGTAACAAAAGTAACACAGGAGGTTAATCAGGTATCTAACCACCTGTCCCCCCACCCAGGGGGACCCTTTGGCTTGTCTGGGTATTTGTCATGGAATTGCTTAACTAGACTATCTGCACTTATATTCCAGCTTTTTACCCATGTGGCTTCTGACAAAGGGTACCCTTTACAGTGGATTAAGTATTGTAATTGACCCTTCTGTAATTTAGAGTCTAGAATCTTCTTCACTTCATAGTGGGTTTCCTCTTGCACTACAATAGGTGGAGCTGGGGCCTGGACCTAGACCCCAGGATAGGTTTCAATAGGCTACAATGGAACACAGGATGTATTTCCCCTAAAATACGGGAGAGATTGAGCTGGACTGTCACTGGATTGATTACTTTCACTATTGGGAATGCCTAAGAACTTAGGTCCCAATTTCTTGCTAGGTAATCTTAGCCATATATATTTAGTAGACAAGAATACTTTGTCTCCACTTGGAAGGGGGTCTGAAGGAAACGATGTTTATCAGCCTGTTTTTTATAATCATCAGTGGTGTCTGCTAATGCTTTTTTTTGCATTCTCCCAGCCCCTCCCCTTCATCCACTCTGTCAAAGTCATTGAGGAGGGCTCCCTGGGTAATTCTGGCATGGGGACGAACTCAAAACCACTAGTAACTTGGAAGGGTGTCAGTCCTGTACTGCTATGTATGTATGTAACCCACTTCTGCAAATGGCAATAAGACTGCCCAGTTCTCTTGTTGGTAATCCACATAGCATCATATATATTATTCCACCATGGCGTTAACCCTCTCTGCAGCTCCATTAGTACTCAGATGAAAAGCTGAGCTAAGTCCTTGTGTGGATCCAACGGACCTCAGGATCTCTCTCCAAAATTTGACCATGAATTGGACCCCTTGATCCAAGATGATTCGATAAGGAATTCCATGCAGTCGGTAGATGTGTTTCATGAACAGCTTAGTTAGATTCTTCACGGATGGCAGTCCAGAGCAAGCAATGAAATGTGCTTGTTTGGAAAACAAGTGAATCACTGTCCAAATGACTGGTGTTCCCCCCACTCTCTGGGAGTTCAACTATAAAATCCATTGCTATTTCTTCCCAAGGCCTGCTGGGACTTTTTACTTGTTGAAGGAGGCCAGGGGGTTTCCCTGGTCTCGTTTTCATGGCTACACAGGTGGCACACAATCTTCCTCATCTGCTTTCATCTTTGGCCACCAAAACTGTCTTCTAGTGAGGTGTAGGGTTTTCAGGAATCCCAAGTGACTGCCTAGTTTCAAGTCGTGGCTGTGTTGAAGCACCTCTAATCTTAAGCTCACGGGGATATATAGCTTGGATCCTTTCCAAGTTAGTCCCTCCCTCATAGTCAATATGTCTTTATTGTCTGTTAGCCAGGGGTCATCTGGTATTGTGTTCTTTAATGCATCAGTCAGTTTGTCCCAGTTGGGATCTGGTGACCATCAGGTCTGTGCCTGGGTGGTAACTTGCACTGCTAGCTGTGAGGGAGTAAGGACTGTGTGGACTACTACTTCCCGGCGGCTGTCAAACTGCGGTTTTCTTGACAGGGCGTCAACTAGCAAGTTTTTTCCTGCTGTGATGTACTTCAGTTCAGAATTGAACCGTCTGAAGTATTGTGCCCAATGGACATTTTGGGAGCTAACTTCCTAGGGGTCTATAGGGCTTTGAGGTTTTTATGATCAATCCAGAACTCAAAAGGCACTTTTCCCCCTCCACAAAATGTCTTCATGAAAGAAGGGCCCACCTGATTGCGTAGACCTCCTTCTCCCAAATTCCCCATTTCCTCTCGGTATTGGTGAGCTTCTTTGACACATAAGTGCACAGCAGGAGTGGTCCTTTTGGGTTTTGTTGCAGTAGTACTACCATTATTGCTACATCACTTGCATCAGTTTGGATGAAGAATGGTCACTCTGAATCGGGATGCTGCAGGATCAGTTCCTCAGCAAAGAGGTTCTTCAACTTTTCGAAGGCCTTTTGGAAATCCATTGTCCAAGCAAGAGGTTGAGTTGGTTTTTGCTTTGTTGGGAGAGGACCCCAATTTGAATAGCTGTTAAGGGCAGGGCAACTTCTGCTAGAACCAGGATAAACTGCCTATAAATGTTAGCAAACCCCAAAAAGCTTTGAAGTTGCCTGCAAGGGCGAGGCAATTGCCAGTTGAGGACTGCTTTAACCTTTCCATTCCCACCTTTCCGCTAGATATCCGGTAGCCCAGGTAGTCCAGAGAGGTTTTGTGGAATTCACACTTTGACAGCTTAGTGTACCTTTTGGTGGCGAAAAACTTCTTCAATACTTGCCACACTCGCTTTATGTGCTCCTCTAAAGTATCATTGAATATGAGAATATCATCAAGGTAGACTAGAACCCCTTGGTACAAGCGTTCATGCAGCACTTCGTTGATTAGTTGCATGAATACTGCAGGGGCTCCCTGTAAGCCAAATGGCATGACTTTGAATTGGAAATTACCAAGGGGCAGTTGAATGATCCACTCATCCCCTTCCCTAATTTGGATGTGGTTGTAGGCTTCTCTCAGGTCTAACTTCGTGAAGATTTTACCCTTGGACAAGTGGTTCAGCATATCCTTCATGAAGAGTAAGGGGAGGTGTTCTCTACACTAAAGTCAACACAGAGCCTCAACCTCCTTTTTTTTTAAAGAATACTGGGGCTGCTACTTTGGACTTCGCAGGTTGAATAAACCCTCTTGCTAAGTTGTCATCAATGTATCTCCTTAGTTCCCCCACCTCTCTTGGAGTCATGGAGAACATCTTTGGCTTTGGTAGGTTGGCCCCTGGTACAATCTCTATCATGCAGTCGGTGGAGTGATGAGGAGGGAGAAGGTTGCAATCTTCTTTGCTAAAGACCCCCGCTAGTATACCCCCCACGGTATTTTTTTTGGTATTTGGCGGCAACCAGGCAGGGCCTCTGTGGCAGGGGCAGCAGCCTATGGCTTGTTATTGGTGACATGTCTTACAGAGACTTGGCCTGGGTCTGACTTTACAGGAGGCAGTGGCCCAAGGTCTATAGTCAGCTTTCTATAGCTGCCTTCCCAAATGATGGTTGGTCCCCACTTGTCTAGCCAGGTGAGATCCAGTATGATGACTCATTCATTTTGGGGGCTATGATCACAGTTCCCAATGATGCCCCATTTCTAATGCGACCAACTCCATGACTAAGGTGGCCGGTACTCCACCGATTAGTGTGCCATCGATCTGCTCAAAGTGGATGGGTCACTTGAAGGGACTTGTGCAAATGCCTAGCTGCTCAATTATGGGGAGGCCGATTAGACATCTGGTGCAGCTGGTGTCTATGGCAGCTTCCAATTCACCTTGGGTTCCAGTTTCCGGCACTACTATCCGGGTTTTGATAGTAAAGGGAGGAGTGGCTACCCTGATCATTGGGTCATCCCCCCGACTGCTTCCTTCAACCAGGTTTGGTAAGCCTTCCTCTACTAGAGCATCCTCAAAGATGATACTGAGATCATAACACTTCTGGTTTTTTTTTATAAAAACTTACTGATTACCAAATTTCCAAGCTCAATTTGAGTATGGAACAAGTCTGCTCATGTGTGCATCACTACTATTCACAGCTTCTCAATTATGGGATGACCTTCCTGAAGATTCAAGATTGACCAGATTACTGATCAATTGATTCTTCCCACTTCCAGGCTGCCTCATTTTGGGAAACTCTGAATTATTAATGAAACTCATATCATATTCTTTGCTACAAGATAGAATTAGCTTCTAAAGTTGGCTAGTGGAAATTAACATTTCCATATCAACTCCAGAATAATTTGGAGTTTCTTGTACCCTTGTAGGTCATACAAATATTTTGAAGCTAACCTATGCCCAGATTTTTTTCCTTCAATAGAAAAACCAATCCTAAATGTCTAGCCCCTTCCACCTTGAACTTGTCATGTCAGAAAGGAAGAATTTTAAACCTTATATTTACTTTTTTTTTTAAAGCATCTTATTCACTCAGATTTAGTACTGTTATGTGTTCTGTGACAGAGACAAACCATTTAGTTTATGCACATCCATTGTGAAAAAGGTAATTCCTCAGGTAATGTTTCCTCCTAACAATTTTTATTCAACTTTATTCAGTTTTATTTAACTAAGGGACATTTATGCTTTAGTAGGATTCAGCTTCATGCAGTTATTAAGATGCTTAGCTTTAGCTGATTTCTGCCTTGGCTGCTGCTTCTTACTCTCCTACATCCACCTACACAGCAAAACAATAAAAATATGTAACTTAATGCTGGCTAGAACTTCAGCATAGAGTATGACTCAGGTGTTGTTAAGAGAGTTACATAAAATACATCAAGAGATAGAGACAATTGGACAGAAGCAGTTCCACAGAGAAAGTCTGCTTACTAGAATCATTGCTATGACAAGGCCTAAAGTCATTAGAATTTCACACAAAGCTTGCCACGTGAATGATGTCCACATAGATGCATTTAAATGGGTATCTTCCCACTACAAGCAAGAAAAATATATTTGTTTCATGCCCTCACGGCACTAGGCCTATTGCTTCAGTAAGTTACTACTTCATCATGACAATTAAATGGTAAAACGTAACCAAGGAAAAAAGTCTTCCACATATAGAGAGGTCAGACAGCCAGCATTTCCCCCCAAAATCACTGCATCTTAGAGAACTGACTGAACTAAATTCCTCTTGTGGCATTTAAAACATAAATTTCAATTGCTATGTTTCATCAGATAACAATACCGCAATATTGGAGTAGAAATTCCATGCTGAATATAATAAATGTTTCCACAAATCTGTTTACCTCATTATTCTTTTTTTCACTGTGACATTGCCCACAATGTCATATAAAATTGTTCAAAATTGTTCTTTAACAAGTGGAAAATAAATCACCAGCATGGCTTTGAGTACAGGACTCATGAAATAAATGAAATGAATATATAAATATATAAATGAAATGAAATACAATATATATATATGTGTTTGTGTGTTTTCTGAGGTTTTCGCGGGTGTTAGTATGTAGGTCTCTAGTTGTTCGGGTTTTCTCCCGCGTAGAATTGGAGATGTCTTGGCGACGTTTCGACGAAGTCTCATTCGTCATCTGAAGCAGCCTGAAGATGACGAATGAGACTTCGTCGAAACGTCGCCAAGACATCTCCAATTCTACGCGGGAGAAAACCCGAACAACTAGAGACCTACATATATAATGTATATATATATACATTATATATATATATATATTATGATTATTAAACATTCATTTGACGATAACTGTTATTACATCCTTTTATATAAAATATTCTAAATATCTATATTATGGCATTTCATTACATCCTCCTAAAATCATCCAATAACATTACATCTTTATACCATGTTCTATATAAAAATTGTTTATATTTAATAACAAGGCTTTTAAACATCCTCTCATAGTCCTCATTTACAATTTGTATAAAGTTTCATATTATGAATCTGGTGTATATATATGCATTATTATCATTGTTATTTATTTGACTATAACTATTATCACTCCATTTTATACATAATACTCTAAATTTAACTAAATTTAATTTGTATTATGACCTTTCATTACATCATCCTGTATCCTTCCAGTAATAGTGCAATCTTATATCTCTTGCCATTTGTAGTATTAGTATTCTGGTTGCTTTCTTGTTAAATCTTATATGGACTACTCTTAGCAACTTGTTGCTCATTGCATATCTTGTAAAAACTCGAAACCCTCCATCTGTTCCTTCCATCAGCTTGCCTTTGGTTAATTTTCTACCAAAATTTCTCTCATTACTTCTGTCAAATTTTCTCCCTTTTCTTCTTCTATACTTTGAGGTCTGAGGTAGAGTTCCAATCCATCGATCTCCCTTTCCATATTCCACTCTTACCATTTCCAACCACACTCAGTTTACTGTCAATATCAACAATTTTCTTATCTCTTTGTTCATCTTTTTCTTTAATGTTTAGAACTCTGTCCTCCACTTTCATCATCATTTGATAAGTATCCTCAATTTTTCCATCTATTTTTCCTGTTCTGTGTTCTATATTCTCCATTTTCTTCTCTATATTCTGTTATTACTAGTATTTTTTGAATTTCTAGCATAATCATATGCAATGTTAATGTTTCTTTTTCATGTTGTGCCATTCTTCCAACTTATAAACACTGCCACTATAACATCCAAGGCTTTTTAGTTAAATTTCAAGCAAGTTCATTATCTTTCAAGTCAAGGCTTTCTCTTCACTCCAATCTAGCTACTGATAGTACTCCAGAAGAGCACCTGTATAAACAACCCATGCTCTTTCCACTATCACTTTCAATAAACAAACTGAGAAGCTTTGAGATATGTCAAACGTTCAAAGAGAAAAACAGTTTCCAAGCCTCCAGCCTCTAAGTGGCAGTGTTACTTCTTTTTCCTCTGCTTTTACGTCCCTCATTGTGTTCCAAACTTAAGGAGAAAAGTTCTTAAAAGAAAAACAATCCAATCAAGCATTGTAAAAAAAAAGAAAATTTTAATTCATAAGATGAAAAGAAGAGAAAATAGAAGAAAAATTAACCAATCCAATTTGAAAAGTAGGAAACATTTGTAAAGATTCCATCCATAAAAAGAAAAAATTAAAAAAGCTAACACACTAAATTTAATTCTGGCTTAATCTCGCCGCTTACTCTCTTCCGTCTTCAATTTTAATTTCACTTTTGGGTTTTTTGGGTGATCTCTTTTCTAATAAAATTTTTCTCACCAATTCGACAAACTTTCTCTCCCTCTTTCCTTCCGTTCTGGAGCTGTCCCAACTTCAGCAGCTTCAATGGCTGCATCTCTGTTGCCGGAAAAAAGTGTTTCTCCTGGATCAATCAGGGACTTTGCGATGTCCGACGATCAACAGGATGTGCACTTCTCTATCACCGTCTCTATGGGACGGTTTAGGTCCAAAAGGACTGTCCAGCGGTAGAGATATCGATGGCGATCTTGGAGCTTCAAGATCGCATGTCGTATCATCGCGACGTCAGCTCCATCCTCACCAAAAATTAATGAGATTTTTCATTGCATGTTCAAATTCTTGCTTTTCCAAATCTGTTGAATATGGGCTCAGTAGTTTAGAATTACAATTTCTTCTTGTAACAAAAAGTCTATATAAATAGTTCACAACATGCAGAATTAAACAGATGAACGTTATAAAGAAAAAGTGCCAGCTCTGTATTATACATACCTATAAATAAAGTAATTAGATCATGTTTTGAGTTAGGCAAGTAGGTAGGTGCTTCCCCCACTCCAAGTTTATCATCATTAGCTTACACATCTGCAGAGGTTTTCAGTAAGATAGACACCTAGAGTTATCATTTTAATATCCCACAGTAGACACATTTTAATTTCTACAATGATGCACGCAGCAGGGGAACCTGACCTGTCCATGGAATAATTATCACTTGTAAAGGAATTTGATAATCAATGAAAAAAACAAGATTGTCCTCAATTGCTATCTCAAATAATACAGGGATGTATTGATTTATTTTACTGTGCCTTCAGATGTCTCGACAACTGGCAATTATATGGACAAATCCCTGTACTTTTCCTGACAATGTTTTCCTAAGTGATTTGGACCTCCCTTTTCCTACGTCTTAGAAAGAGGACTGACCTAAAGTCGTTCAGCTGGCCTTATATCTAAGGCAGGATTAGAACTCATCTCTAGACTTCTCATCCAGGACTTAAACCACTAGACTAGCTGGCTCTTATAGGCAGTATATCATTAAATTTATTTGCATATGTATTCTTTGTTCTCCATATGAACCAACCACATTTAAGACTTTGAGGGAAAAAGGGTGTTGGTACTTACCTGATACGCCTCTTCTCATAGTGGGGGGAGGAGTATCCAGAAGGGGGTTGACCTTGTCCTCTCATGACTGGATAGTCAGATAAGCTCTTTGGGCAACGCCCCCCGGCCAGCAGGACTTCCCCATATTTGATGAAGAGCTCCATCCGACTCCTTGCACCATTCACTCCAGACTCTTAATTCAGTTCTTAGCTTTTATCGTCTTCAACATCATATTTATATAACTTCATAAAACAATGAACATAACACTAAGTTGTACAAACATAGTCAGGGAGGGACTCCCCACACTGTGAGAAGAGGCGTATCAGGTAAGTACCAATGCTCTTTCTCCATAGTGAGGGGGGAGGAGTAACCAGAATGGGACGTACCAAAGCCTGCACGTCCCTAGGGAGGGAGACCCCTGAGGCCCCATGTCCCCCACTCATGCCAGTTGAGGCGTGGGCCCCGCCCTGTGAACCGCCTGCAACACCCTGCAGCCAAAGAGGCTTCTGCCGAGGCAAAAGAGTCCAGTTTATAGTTCCTAGCAAAGGGAGAGGGGAAAACCCACGTGGCTGCCCTGCAGATTTCGGCCAGTGATGTCTGTGTGGCCCAGGCCATGGACATGGCTGCGCTCCGTGTGGAGTAAGTTGTGATATGATTGGTGTCTGTAAGCCCTGCGATTGGTATGCAGTGGCAATGCAGGTTCGCAACCACCTGCCTATTGTGGTGGAAGTCACCTTGTTACCCAGGACCCTGGTTGGAAGGAGACAAACAGAGCTTTGGATTTCCTGTTTGGCCTGGTTCTCCTGAGGTAAATCCTCAGAGCCCTCCTTACGCCCAGAGTGTGCCATTTCTTTTCCAACGGGTGGAAAGGGTCTGGACAGAATTTGGGCAAATCAGTTCCTGGGCTCGATGGAAGCAGGGGCCCACCCTCGGATGAAGGACGGATCCAGTTGTAACCCCACCCTGTCTTGGTGGAAGACGCAGAGATCCTCCCTGGTGGACAGAGCTTGCAGTTCGTATATCTGCCTGGCGGAGGTGATGGCCACCAGAAAGGCCACCGTAAGAGTCAGGAACTTAAGGGAAACTGTTCGTAAAGGCTCAAATGGAGCGCCTGTTGGAGCGTCCCCTACCCTGTGTAAGTCCCAGGAAGGGTACATGAACACCGTGTGCGGTTTGGGGTTGGAAGCCCCCTTGAGGAATTGCCTGACCATAGAATGGTGAGTCAAGCTCTGGTTCCTGCCACGCAGGAGAACTGGCGAGATGGCTGAAACCTGTCTCCTAATCATGTTAGGAGCTAACCCTCTGTCCAGGCATGCCTGGAGGAGGTCCAGAATCTGAGGCACTGAGGCCTGGATAGGATTGTACCCCAGGGAGTTACACCATGAGGCAAAGGCCCGCCACATGGAGCCATAGATACGCTCTGTGGAGGGTGTGCGGGTAGTCTGGATAGTCTGCATCACCCTAGGGGGGAAGAGGTCTTTCCCCAGGATTATTCGCTCAAGAGCTAAGCGGTTAGCTGGAGCCATTGAAGGTCTGGGTGCTCCAGCGACCCCTGGTTAAGGGATATCCCCTCCTAGGGGATTCTCCAGGGCCTCTCCACTGAAAGCGACTGGAGATCTGCAAACCACGGCCTCCAGGGCCAGTGAGGCGCCAACAGAACCCCTTCCGCCCCCTCCCGAAGGATTTTCCATATGACCCTGGGGATCAGAGGTAAGGCCGGAAAGGCATACCGACGACCCCTGGGCCAGGGGCTTCGCAGAGCATCCACCCCTTCTGCCCCCTGTGTCTGGTACTTGGAGAAGAACCTTGGGAGCTGAGCGTTGAGGGGCATGGTGAAAAAGTCGACCTCTGGCCATCTGAAGCACTCCGCCAGCTCCTTGAAGATTGCTGGCTGCAGCTTCCGCTCCAAATTATCCACCTCAGTCCGGCTGAGCCAGTCGGCTCTGATGTTCCCCACCCCTGCTATATGTTCTCTCCTCAGCGAATGCTGTCTAAAATCATAGGCTATCTGAGGTGCTTCTGCGATCTCTCATACTCAGACATGCCATTCTGAGTTTGTGGTGGGTTCTGGCATAGGGACTGGCCTGTCTGACCCTTTTTCCTCAGCCATAAGGGTGCTATGATTCTATGGCTAGGATTAGCGCAGAGATATTCTGAATGTAAACACAGACGGAGTTCAATGGTCAGCCACTAGAGTGCGTGTAAAGATGAAGTGAGGGAAGCTAAGGTTCACAATAAAGAAAGGCCTGCCGCAAAGGTAAAATAATAATAATAATAATAATAATAATAATAATAATAATAATAATAATAAAAACTCCGCCGTTGCCGGTCCCAAGCCCGGATGAGAAAGGAGGAGGGTTGGGGTCAGGTTGGCATCTGGTCCCGTAAAAAAAAACCCGCCAACCCATACAATATGGTGAAAAAAACAAATAAGAATTCCATACCGCATCGGTCGTCGCGCGGGTTAACAAGGGCCGCGGCAGAAGTTGGGGTCCCTGGACATCCGTCGACAAGTGGGCTACAAGTGGACCAGCCAACAAAACGACAAAAATATAGTGCAGATGAAAACCGTGCCATAATGGCCTGTTACTACAACTCAGAGCCAGAAAAACGAGGCTATTTAAAGCGAATGTATGAATTATGGAAACAACAATATCCAGATTCAAATGTTAGTGAACAACGACTAGCAGATCAAAGGCGATTTATTATACGGAATAAAGTGTTTAGTGAAGTTGAACATGAGGAAATTCAGGCAAATTGCAAAACCCAAAAAACAATATCACAAGCGGAAATAACTGATATTCAAGACACAACTAAAGACATTATAGTAGAACTCCCAGAAGAAGCTCTCGGGGAGGAAATAACATCACCACCACTAGAACCAGTTATCACTGAACCAACTGATGAACTAACTCAAAAACAAAAAGAATTGAAGGATAAGATCATGGAGGATTTTCTGCTTAATAAGGAAAGGCAACGTTTACCATCACTAAAAACTGTGCCTAAGAAAATTTTGGCCCCTATCATGAAAATGGTTAATGCAGTGTTTTCAACAATTGAACCGGGATCCATCTTGGAAACAAACCAGTTAATGTACAGCGCAGCAGTAATAGTCACTAATGAACTAGGCATTAAAATTAAAGTACCTAGTCACACAACAGAAAAAGCATCAAAGCCAAAATGGAAAATCCGTTTAGAACAAAAAATCAAAAAATTAAGGGCAGATGCTAGTAACTTAAAGAACATGCATGAGCAATGGCTTAAAAACAACAAAATCATAGATCGGCTAATCAGACGATATAGATTGGATACAAGAAACATCAATGAAGCTGTAGAGATTGTAAAACAGCAGATAACAGCAACAGCTAGAAAAATTGAAAGATATGAGGCACGAATCATCCAATATAAACAAAATCAGCAATTTTGATCAGACCAACGGCATTTTTCTCAAAGTCTTAATGTGAATGGTGACACCAAAAGTGAAAAACCAGAAAAACAGGCCACAGTTGAATTCTGGAAAGAATTGTGGAAAATGCAAAGGACTACAACAAGGAAGCAAAGTGGATACATGACTTTGAGAAAAGCATTGGCAACAAACAAATGCAAGCATTAGAAATAACAACTGAGATGGTCAAAAATCGAGTTAAAAAGGTAAAGAATTGGACATCACCTGGAAAGGACCAATCACATGGCTTCTGGCTCAAATATCTGACCAGTTTACATGCAATATTGGCCAGGCAACTGAATGAAATTTTACAAAAGGGCCAAATTGATGAATGGTTGACAACTGGAAAAACATACTTGATTCAGAAAGATGCAACTAAAGGAACAACACCTGAAAACTACAGACCAATAACATGCTTGCCAACAACCTTCAAATTACTCACAAGCATTATTGCAGATAACATGATGGATTATTTGGAAACAAACAACATCTTGCCAGTAGAGCAAAAAGGCAACAAAAGAAGGAGCAGGGGCACAAAAGATCAGCTTCTAATTGATAAAATGATATTAGAAAAAGGGCGTTGGTACTTACCTGATACGCCTCTTCTCATAGTGGGGGGAGGAGTATCCAGAATGGGTTGACTTTGTCCTCTCGTGATTGGATTGAGTCAGATAAGCTCTTTGGGCTCCGCCCCCTGGAACTGAGCATGCCCCAGTTTTAATGACGAAGAGCTCTCTCCGACTCGTTGCATCATTCGCTCCAGACTCTTGATTCAATTTTTTGCTTTTATTGTCTTCAACATCAATATTTAAATAACAACATAAACAATGAACATAACACTTAGTCGTACAAACATAGTCAGGGAGGGACTGGATACTCCTCCCCCCACTATGAGAAGAGGCGTATCAGGTAAGTACCAACGCCCTTTCTCCATAGTGAGGGGGGAGGAGTATCCAGAATGGGACGTACCAAAGCCTGCACGTCCCTAGGGAGGGAAACCCCAGAGGCCCCATGTCCCCCACTCAGGCCTGTTGAGGCACGGGTCCTGCCCTGTGAACCGCCTGCAACACCCTGCAGCCGAACGAGGCCTCTGCCGAGGCAAAGGAGTCCAACTTATAGTTCCTAACAAAGGGAGAGGGGGAAGCCCACGTGGCTGCCCTGCAGATTTCGGCCAGGGATGCTTGTGTGACCCAGGCTGTGGATGTGGCTGCACTCCGCGTGGAGTGGGCCGTGATATGGTTTGGTGTCTGTAACCCCTGCGATTGGTACGCAGTGGCAATGCAGGTTCGCAACCACCTGCCAATAGTGGTGGAAGTTACCTTATTGCCCAGGGATCCTGGTTGGAAGGAGACAAACAGGGCTTCGGATTTACTGTTTGGCCTGGTTCTCCTGAGGTAAATCCTCAGAGCCCTCCTAACGTCCAGAGTGTGCCACTTCCTCTCCAATGGGTGAGAAGGGTCTGGACAAACGTTGGGCAAAATCAGTTCCTGGGCTCGATGGAAGCAGGAGCACACCTTGGGAATGAAGGATGGATCCAGCCGTAACACCACCCTATCTTGGTGAAAGACACAGAGATCCTCCCTGGTGGACAGCGCCTGCAGTTCGGATATCCGCCTGGCAGAGGTGATGGCCACCAGGAACGCCACCTTCAGGGTCAGGAACTTAAGGGAAACTGTTTGTAATGGCTCAAACGGAGCGCCTATTAGAGCGTCCAATACCCTGTGTAAATCCCAGGAAGGGTACCTGTGTACCGTAGGTGGTCTGAGATTGGAGGCCCCCTTAAGGAATTGCCTGACCATGGGGTGGTGCGTCAGGCTCTGGTTTCTGCCACACAGGAGAACTGATGAGATGGCTGAAACCTGTCTCCTAATTGTGTTAGGAGCTAACCCCCTATCCAGGCCCGCCTGGAGGAAGTCCAGAACCTGAGGCACCGTAGCCTGGATGGGGTTGAACCCCCGGGAGTTGCACCAAGAGTCAAAGGCCCGCCACGTGGAGCCATAGATGCGCTCTGTGGAGGGCCTGCGGGCGGCCTGGATAGTCCTTATCACCCTGGGGGAGAAGAGGTCTTTCCTCAGGATGCTCCGCTCAATCGCCAAGCGGTCAACTGGAGCCATTGAGGGTCCGGGTGCTCCAGCGCCCCCTGGCTGAGGGATATCCTCTCCTGGGGAATTCTCCAGGGCCTCTCCACCGACAGAGACTGGAGATCTGCAAACGAAGGCCTCCGGGGCCAATGAGGAGCCAACAGAACCACTTCCGCCCCCTCCTGAAGGATCTTCCGTATGACCCTGGGAATCCGGGGCAAGGGAGGAAAGGCATACAAAAGACCCCTGGGCCATGAGCTCCGCAGAGCGTCCGTCCCTTCCGCCCCCCGTGTCCGGTACCTGGAGAAGAACCTCGGGAGCTGAGTGTTGAGGGGAGTGGCGAACAGATCAACTTCTGGGCGCCCGAAGCGCTCGGCCACCTCCTCGAATATCGCAGGCTGTAGCCTCCACTCTGAGTTGTTCACCTCGGCCCGGCTGAGCCAGTCGGCCCTGGTGTTGTCCACCCCCGCTATGTGTTCTGCCCTCAAAGACCGGAGGTTCCTTTCGGCCCACTGACCCAGACATTTGGCCTCCTTCATGAGGGCCCTTGATCTTGTCCCCCCCTGTCTGTTTATGTGAGCCTTGGTGGTGATATTATCTGTGAGGACTAATATGTGCTGGCCCCTGACCGAGTTCTGGAACCGTAACAGAGCCAGGCGGACCGCCCTGAGCTCCAACCAGTTTATGTTGTGAGTCCCTTCCGCCTGAGTCCACTCTCCTTGCGCCATCTGAGCCAGCAGATGGGCACCCCACCCGCTCAGACTGGCGTCCGTCGTTACCGTCAAGCGGTCTGGTGTCCAGAAGGTTTCGCCCTTCATGATCGCTGGGGACGTCCACCAAGTCAGGGAGCGGGAGACCTCTACCGGGAGAAGTACCTTGGTCTGCGAACAGTTCGTGCGCCTTCGCTGGAATGGCAAGAGGAACCATTGGAGATCTCTGGTGTGGAGGCGAGCCCACGGGACGATGCCAATGGCGGAGACCATGGTGCCTAGTAGTTTAGACAGAGTGGCTAGGGACACCTTGCGCTTCCTGGCTATCGAGGAGGCTAGCTGTCTAAGCGCTATCTGTCTGTCGGGCGACAGGAAGACCATGCCCGCCTGGGTGTCTATTCTGGCTCCTAGGTGAATCAGACTAGTAGAGGGGTGGAGGTGACTCTTGGCTAGGTTCACTGTAAACCCGTGGTCCCTCAGGACTGTCATGGTGACATCTAGGTCTCGCAGAGCGCCCCTAAAGGAGGATGACTCCAGGAGCAGATCATCCAGGTAACATTGGATGCGCACCGGGACCTGTCTCAGGTGCGCTGCCAGCGCTGCCATTACCTTTGTGAATACCCTCGGGGCCGAAGACAGCCCGAAGGGGAGGGCCCGGTACTGATAGTGGTGTCCCATGTAGCAGAACCTGAGATACCTACGGTGATCCTGGGCAATGGGAATGTGCAGATAGGCCTCAGTGAGGTCTATAGAAGTGAGAAAGTCTCCTTGTCTAACCCCCTCCAAGATAGAGTGTAGGGAGTGCATCTTGAACCTCTTATAGCGAATGGAGCGGTTCAGGCATTTCAGGTCAAGGATCGCTCTCCAGCCCCCAGAGGCCTTGGGGATGACAAACAGGATGGAATAGTGCCCCTGACCCTGTTGCTCTGGAGGCACTGGCTGGATCGCCCTGATCTCCAACAGGTGTTGGATGGCTTCCTGCATCAGCAGCCTCCGGGTCGGGTTCTTAGAAACCGGACATATCCGGAAGAAGCTCGGGGGACTGGAAAGAAATTCGAGTGAAAGGCCATGCCTGATGGTCTTCTGCACCCATCTGTCAGAGGAGGTGAGGTCCCAGCGGTCAGCGAAGTGCGCTAAGCACCCCCCAATGGGGAGAACACTGGACCTAGCTTTAATTTCTGTGGAAGGAGCGCCCCCCTCCGCCGCCCCCTCGAAAGGGCTGCTTCTGCTGCCTGCCTCTTTGCTGTCTGTCTGGGTACCTCTGTCTAGCAGGGAATCCCCCCTGATACTGCCTGCTTCCCGAGAAACCTGCCTCTGACCCCCTAAGGGAGTCCTGACCCCGAAAGAAGGAACCAGAGTCCTGACCCCAGGAGTAGGAGCGTCTGGGGTATGGAGTTGACCTGAAGCTGCCTTTCTTCTGGGCAGTGGCGAGGACCTTCCTCTTGTCCTTGTTCTCAATCAGGAACCGGTCCAGAGCCGAGCCAAAGAGGGAGTCCCCTGTGAAGGGGGCTGAAGCCAGGCGCCACTTGTGACGAACCTCCGCCTGCCACTGTCGAAGCCACAGCAGCCTGCGTGATGCCACCGACGATGCGATCGCCCTGGAAGCAAATCTGGCTGCAGCCAGGGTGGCATCCGATGAGAATTGGATGGCCGCTGCCAGCCTGTTGATGTCCTGATGTGACCGGGCATCTGCTATGGGGGTGCGTTGCTGTAGCTCCTGCAGCCACAGCAAGGAAGATCTGATGATGAAAGAGGCTGTGGTGGATGCTTTCACAGCCCAGGCCGCTGCTAGATGGCCCCTCTGCAAGGTGAGGTCTGCCTTCTTGTCCTCCGCCTTCAAGGCATCCTCTGGCTCCCCAGGCATGTTGGTGGATGTATGAAGAGCCACGATTGGATCATCTATGGTGGGCTGTGCAAGTAGCTTAGCCAGCTCTTGGTCCACATTGAAGAACATCCTGTCTGAAGAGGAGGGTGAGGGGCCAGTTGTAGGAGATGCCCATTGGCGCCTTATCAGGCCGAGGAAGGTCTTGGACGTAGGAACAGTGTCTGCCTCGATGGCCTGCTCATCGAAGATGTTCTCCGCTGAGAAGCCCTGGCGTTGGGGTGTGGCCTCCGCTGCTCTGTTGCCTAGCTTGACCGTTGCCTTGGCCTTGAAGAGCAGGGACTTAAACAGTGAGGGCTGGAACAACCCGGTGAATGTGGGTTTAGGAGGAGGCATGCCTTCATCCTCTGATAGCTTGAGTTCTCTGATCTCGCCTTCCTCACTTTCATTGTCACTGTCCTCCTGGGATGAATCTGAGGAGCTGTGAATCTCTTCCTCCTGGGCTTCTGGGAATTCAGGAGCCCTGGGGGTGGGGGGGGAGGGGGGGCCCCTGAGGCTGTGGCTGTTGAAATGCTGCAGCCATGTATTGCTGAAAAGCCTGCATCATTAATTCCTGGAAGTTGGGGGCCCCTGTGGGAGGTGTTTGGTTGGGGCTGATGCCCCCCTGAGCAGAGGGGGGGCTGCCCAAAAGGGGAAAGCCAGTAGGCAAGGCTGCCCCCACAGTAGGGGTGGTAGGGGATTGCCACCCCTGAGTAGAGCCCCAAAGTCCCGAGGTGTCTATAGGGATCCTAGCTGGCAGGATTCTCCCTGAGCCTCCACTGGATAAGGGAGTGCCTGGATTTCTCCCCCTTTGCCTGGGGCGTCCTGATGGCTGGCTGCTTTGTTGCAAAGCCTCTCTAAAGCCTTATGCCTCCTCCACTCGTATTTAGAAGGTTTGGAGGGCTTATGACCCCTCCCTTCCTCTGGATCTGCCCTGGGGGAAAGGTGCTTGGTTTTGCATTTAGCCTTTCCTCTCCCCCCCCTCCTCGGGCAGTCTCTGGGGAAGCCACTGACCTGGGTGCTTGCTCTTCTGCCCCTCCGGTGGGGCTGCAGTCCATGTTTGCAGCTGCCTGGGATTCTCCTTCCTGGTAGCTGCAGGGCGCAGCCATCTTGGACCACGTGGGTCCTCCCGGCCTCAAAATGGCGCCGACCGGCTTGCAAAGGGGCGCGAAATTTAAAAGTGCCTGAAGAGAGGCTTGAGCTCCTGAGAGCTAGCCACGTGCGCTCCCAGCCGGATTTTCTTCCTCCTGCCTCTCCTCCGATGCCGCTGTGGCCAGGAACAGCTTCTTCGGCTTCCTCACGATCCTCTGGCCACGTGGAGGCAGCGCGGGCGCTCCAGGGCGTTTGAAGCCCTGGTTCGTCGCTCAACCCTTGAGGGGAGCAACGGAGCGCTCCAGCGACTTACAAGCCTCAGCGGTTAGGGCTGCCTGCTAGAGGCTTTTGCCCGTCCTCTTGCTGCCCGGCCCAGCTCCTCACTGAGAGTCTTCGGATGTCCTCAGTGGCCAGGGCAGCGTGCCGCCCCAGGGGGGCTAGTGGCAGTCCCAATCCTGCAGGAGGAGGCTGTGTGCGAAGCAGGGAGGCAAAACTCGACGGGTCCAAATGAAATTTTCCTTTAAATCCTAGTAAATTCCTGGAGCTCCAGAATGAGCAACTTCTCACGATCGTTTGAGTCAGAAAAACTGGGGCATGCTCGGTTCCAGGGGGCGGAGCCCAAAGAGCTTATCTAACTCAATCCAATCACGAGAGGACAAAGTCAACCCATTCTGGATACTCCTCCCCCCTCACTATGGAGAATTGTAAGAAC
The DNA here is from genome assembly GCF_009769535.1 of Thamnophis elegans. Classification (NCBI taxonomy): domain Eukaryota; kingdom Metazoa; phylum Chordata; class Lepidosauria; order Squamata; family Natricidae; genus Thamnophis; species Thamnophis elegans. The sequence goes on from NC_045552.1 coordinate 32,722,740, forward strand.
AGAAAAACGAACTTGAATATGGTCTGGATTGATTACAAAAAGGCATTTGACTCACTGCCACATAGTTGGATCATAAAATGCTTAGAAACAACTGGCATTAGCAAAAATATTACATCCTTTACTGAAAAGGCGGTGAAACAATGGAGAACTGAGTTGGCAGTAGGGAATGAGATCTACGGAATGGTTAATATCAAGCGAGGAATTTTCCAGGGTGATTCACTTTCACCTCTTCTCTTCATCATCGCAATGATCCCACTATCAGTAATCTTTTAAAAAATGAAATTAGGCTACCAAACAGCCAAAGAAGCTGAAAAAATTTCGCATTTACTATATATGGATGATTTGAAACTCTATGGAAAGTCAGAAATAGAAATCCAATCATTGACAAACACAGTCCAAGTATTCAGCACCGATATTTCAATGCAGTTTGGCATGGAAAAATGCGCCACTGTATCCATAAAAAGGGGCAAAATCACTGCATGTGAGGGAATTGAAATGCCCAATGGCCAACTAATTAAATGCAACGAAAATGAAGCCTACAAATACTTAGGCATTCTGCAGTTGGATAATATCAAGCATGGAGAAGTAAAAACTATTGTCAGGCGAGAGTACACCAACAGAGTTAGGAAAATTTTGAAATCTAAATTGAATGGTGGAAATACAATCAAGGCCATAAATACCTGGGCAATACCAGTTATAAGATACACAGCTGGTATAGTTAACTGGACACAAGCTGATTTGGACATTTTGGACCGAAAAACCAGGAAACTAATGACAATGCACTACAGTTTACATCCACATGGTGATACTGATAGACTCTACCTGCCTCGAAAATCAGGTGGCAGAGGATTATTACAAGTGAAGCAAACAGTTGAAGAAGAAAAACATGCACTGGCTGATTATTTAAAAGAAAGTCAAGAACATCTATCAATTGAAGTAAAGAACAAAAATCTACTGAAGGCCCAACAGACGAAACAAGAATACAGAAAAGATGTGATAAAATCAAGAATGGAGAGTTGGCAGAACAAAGCACTGCATGGCCAATTTCTGGAAAAAATAAAAGATAAAGTGGACAGTGAACAAACTTGGTTATGGTTAACAACAGGTACATTAAAGAAACAGAGTCACTAATCCTGGCTGCGCAAGAACAAGCTATCCGCACAAACGCCATTAAGGCCAAAATCGAAAAATCCTCTGATGATGCCAAATGCAGACTTTGCAAAGAAGCTGATGAAACTGTTGATCACATACTCAGCTGCTGTAAAAAAATCGTGCAGACTGATTATAAATTGCGGCACAATTCAGTAGCATAAATGATCCATTGGAATTTGTGCAAAAATTATAATATCAAAACAGCAAAAAACTGGTGGGAACATCAGCCTGAAAAAGTCACCGAAAATCAGATGGTCAAGATCTTGTGGGATTTCCGTATACAAACCGACAAAATACTGGCGCATAATACACCAGACATCACACTGGTTGAGAAAAACAAGGTCACAATCATAGACATCGCAATACCAGGTGATAGCAGGGTCGCCGAGAAGGAACATGAAAAAATCGCAAGATACCAGGACTTAAAAATCGAAATTCAACGACTATGGCACAAACCAGCAGTGATAATTCCAGTGGTAATTGGCACACTGGGTGCTATACCAAAAGCACTGGAATTACATTTAAAACAGTTAAAAATTGACAAAATCACCATCAGTCAAATGCAAAAAGCCGCACTGCTTGGATCTGCACGCATATTACGAAAATACGTTACAACGTCCTAGGCCCCTGGGTGGGGCCCGACTAGTAACCAATGCCAAATCCGGCGAAACAACTGGCCGCTGTGATACAATTGTATAATAATAATAATAATAATATAAAATAAAATAAAATAAAATACAAAAGGGGGCATCTTCCCGCCTGTTAAAACCAAGAAAGATTAAGGAAACGATTGGTCCCTTGCTGGGAGAAAGTGGCCAGAAGGTGACAAGCAGCAGGGGTTAACTCCTGTTTGGCATCTGTCTTTACCCAAAGGGATAAAACAGTCCAACCTATCAAGAATAGCACCCCAAAAATCAGATTAGGAACCCAAGATCAGATAGGGAAGAAATGGTAAGTGAGCACCTGTCTACCCTAGCCAAAGTCCAATTCCCAGGACCGGATGGGTTACACCCCGGGGATCTGAAGGAACTGGCAGACGAGATCTCCAAAGAACTGAACTATATCTTTCAGAGATCCTGGAGTACCGGAGAACTACTATAGGATTGCTGATGTGGTTCCCCTCTTCAGAAAGGGAGAAAAACAGATCAAGAGCCCAAAGCCAACATGGGTTTGTCAAAAACAGATCATGCCAGACTAGCCATATTGCCTTCTTAGATACAGTGACAACACTAGTGGACCATAGGAATGCCATTGATGCAGTTTACTTGGACTTCAACAAGTCCTGATAAGGTAGACCATAACCTACTACTAGATAAAGTAGAAGAATGTGGGTTAGACATTGTCACACCAGATGGCTTTGTAACTGGTTGACCAACAGCACACACCTGTACTTCTCGATGGAACTGCCTCTTCATGGAGGGAAGAATGCAGTGGAGTACCCCAAGGCTCTGTGTTGGGCCCAGTACTCTTCAACATCTTCACCAGTGATTTGGATGAGGGTGTGAGGTGTGTAAGCTAACAGTTGGGTTAGCAATATATATGCCATGATAGTAGTACTGTTTCTTTAAGTACTGCTCTTATCTCAAGCAGTCATAAGAAGGAGCCAGAATGACTGTTAGCTCTCTGTTTGTTAAATGCTGATCGGTGGGGGGAACTCATCAGATTTGCAGATGACCCCAAGCTGGCAGGAATAGCCAACACTCCAGAATACAGGCTAAAGATACAGAAGGATCTTGTACACTTGAACATTGGGCACTGTCTAAGAAAATGAGATTCCATGAAGTAAGGTTCTACCTTTAGGCAACGAAAATGAAATGCACAGGTAAAGAATACCTTGCTCCACAGTAGTAACTGTAAAGGGGATCTTGGAGTCCTAGTGGATAACCCTTTAAATATGAGCCAGCAGTGTGCAGCAGCTGCCAGAAAGACCAACACAGTTTTTGGCTGCATAAACAGAGGAATAGAATCAAGCTCCCATGAAGTGTTAATCCCACTTTATAAGGCCGTGGTAAGGCCACACTTGGAATTCTGCATTCAGTTTGGTCACCATGATGTAGAAAGGATGTGGAGACTCTAGGGACAGTGCTGAGAAGAGCAACAGAGGGGATCAGGGGACTGGAGGCTAAAGCCTATGAAGAACGGTTGCAGGAACTGGGTAGGTCTAGTTTACTGAAAGGAAGGACTAGGGGAGACGTGATAGCAGTGTTCCAATATCTCTGGGGTTGCCACAGAGAAGAGGCAGCCCAACTATCCTCCAAGACACTTGAGTGCAGAGCAAGAAGCAATGGGTGGAAACTAATCAAGGAGAGAAGCAACTTAGAACTGAGGAGAAATTTCCTGACAGAACAATTAATCAGTGGGACAACCTGTCTCCAGACGTTGTGAATGCCCCAACAGTGCAAGTTTTTAAGAAGATGTTGGATAGCCATTTGTCTGAAATGGTATAGGATTTCCTGTCTAGGCAGGGGGTTGGGCTAGAAGACCTCCAAGGTCCCTTCCCACTCTGCTATTGTATTGCATAGTATTGTATTGCATTGTATTTTGTTCTTTGCCTAGTCGCCCCCCACTCTTGGAAGGCCTTCAGGGGTAATCTCTAACCTCTTCTGTCCCTCTATTGAGAGCTGCAGCCTTTAGCAGCCGGGCTGATTACTCCTCCCCACTCTGCTTGTGTTTTTCCAGGCTGCAAGGGGCTGCCGTCTTGGGCCACGTGGGGCCTCTCCTCCCCCTTCTTCCCAAATGGCTCTGCGGGGCAAATACCATAGCCCCGCCCTCAAGAATTAGCAACAAAAAATTCTCCTGCGGCTCAGAAAGGGGCAGAATAGGGTTTGCATAAATCCTGAAAGCAAGGTTATTGGAACCCAGATGACAAAGTCATTGCTGCCTGAAGAGAAAATTAGTGATCTTTCCTCAGTTTCCAGGCACGTGGGGAGGGCTCTTCCTGCTGCCTCAGCTTTCTTACTTGGAGGAAGGCTGGGGGGAGGGGGGGAATTGATCCACCACCTGCCTTTTTAACACCCCTTGTAGGAAATAAGCCTCCTTTTGGCCTTTGCCTGCCTCCCCCGCCCTTGGCTAATGCCTCTGTGATGGTCTCTCACCTTTTTAAGGGCTCCTCAGAGCCTCCAGTTGTGGTTGTTGCTGGAGGGCTGAGAGCTGGGCTCCTGCCGGCCTCCTCTGAACTGCTGGACCACGTGGTTTCAAGATGCCCCCTGGCTCCAAATTCAAAAGGCTCCTCTTTGCTGAAGCACATAGAAATGGCTTTTGCCTTTGCAGGCTGTCATGTGGCTGCCGCTGCCGCTGGAGGCTATCTCTCTCGCCTCCCCCTGCCTCCCGCAGCTCTTTCTGAGCCTCTCTGGCTCTCACCTTGTTCACTGGTGATAGCTGCTAGCGCAGGCTTTCCAGGGCATTTTAACAACCCGCGGTTCGTGGCTCAACCCCTGAGGGGAGCGGAGGAGCGCTCCTGCTCCTGAGAAGCCTCTGCGGCAAGGGCTTGCCTGTAGGAAGCATGTGCCCTGTCCTCCTGCTTGCCCGGCAAAGGTCCTCACTGAGTGACTCCGTCTCACTCAGTGGCCAGGGCAGCATGCCGCCCCAGGGGGCTTGTAGCAGTCCAGTCCTTGCAGGAGGAGGCTGTGCGCGATGTAGGGAGGCAGGATTCGCCAGGTCCAAGTTTATTTTCCTTAATCCTTTGTAAATTACTGGAGGTCCAGAGTGGTGCAATCTATCCAGTGAGTGGATGAGTCAAATATGGGGAAGTCCTACTGGCCAGGGGGCATTGCCCAAAGAGCTTATCTGACTCATCCAATCATGAGAGGACAAGGTCAACCCCATTCTGGATACTCCTCCCCCCTCACTATGGAGAATTACAAGTAGTCCTTAAACAATTGAGCTCAAAATTTATGTTACTGAGTGAGTTTTGCCACATTTTACAACTTTTCGCACCACGCACTTGTTAAGTGAATCATTGCCAAGGTGGCTGCCCATATAGTTGCAATTTTTATATGTCCTTGAACTGGCAGATAACTACATTTTCTATTTCTATGCTTTGGGCTCTTAAATAATCTGTTAAACAATGGCTAATCTTTCTCTTTTTTTAGAGATTTACTTTTATGCTTCAATAAGTTTGTACTTTATTTTATATATTTTCACTGACAACTGCATGAGGTATTCTCTGAAATATAAGTGAGATGAAAATTATAAATAACAAAAGTACAATTACTACATTTTCAAATTGAATAAAGCTATATTTTTAGCTTTTTTTAAAGAACTAAACTCAATTAGATATTTCCGAATACCCATCATGCAATAAAATGGAGCAGGTTTTCAGTACTAATATACAACTCATTAGAGTGAAATTTAAATATAGCAGAATGAGGATTTTATTAATTATACCTGGCTGAAACAAATGCTGTAACCTGATAAAACGATTAGTAACAATCATAGATAAAACACAATGCCTTATCATAAATTTATAATATAAATTCTCTTCTTTTTTCTCTCTCAATATGATATAGTGTTACATTTTAGCTACCATAAGTCGTTAACTTTAACCTTTGCTTGCATATCAACACATTAAGTATAAACTTTACTTAATACTAATCCTGATCAGCATAGCTAAGACTGTAAAGATAAAATACTTTCCAACAGAAGGAGTGCCCAAAATCGTAAATGTTATCTCTGTTATGAAAAGCCTGTTCTACCATTTCCAATCACTCTTTCACAAAACTTCCTTTTCAGTGACAATAAACTTTGCATGAACATAGTCATAAATCTTCCATTCTTTTTAATGACTTTGAACTGCAGTTACATAATATCCATGAATTATCATTACATCAATGTTCATTGCTTAAAAAATATCTGTAAGAGAATTTTCCCACCTGGAAATAAAGTAAACACAATACGGTAACTGTACATATTTTGATTTTATTATATTCTCAATCATATAAACCTTTTAACACATATAAAAAGTATGTGGGGAGCAGAGTTTCTCTCTCTCTCTCTCTCTCTCTCTCTCTCTCCCTCCCTCCCTCCCTCCCTCCCTCCAATAAAATCCATCTGAAGGTATGGATTGGTCTTCATGATGCCATAAAAACCTTTCATTTTTCAGTACAACTAAAACAGTTACAAATTAACAGCCACATAAATATTTCAGTCTGGCAAAGATTAAGTTCTTACCATAGTGTAATTTCTAATGAATTCAAAGAATCTTATTTTCCAGTAAATAATTTTGATTTGATCATCTGATATTCAAATATTGAACAGTCTTGAGCAAGGGTCTTCAAACTACGGCCTGAGAGAGAGGGAGGAGAAACAGGGAGAAAGGGGAGGAGAGAAAGGATTTTAGTGGCATTTGCTTCAAACGAGCAGCCTTAAATGCTGCTCAGCCACTAATTCCTTTCTTCTTTCTGCAGAAGACTGCATTTGTGATTTCTTTATCCTAACAGAAATATTGTGATCATATTGTACATATTGTGATCTTTGAATTGTATATGAAAGTTTACTCAAAACTAAATATAGGGAAAAGTAATTATCAGGAAAGGATTATGATCGTCAGCACGATGAAGGAACTGAAAACAAAATGGAAGGTATTACCCAGCGCACCAGTTCATCAGCACTTAAATAATCTATATAGATCCAATTTCACAAAAGCCACTGTATCATTTGAAGGATGGTTATGAGTAGGACCACAGGTGATGGCACATCTGTTGGCTATCTAAGTTAGACATCATTTCTTGATCAAACATGACATTGTAAATAAACAATATTATTTCTTCAGAAGAAAGCAGTTCTGCACAACCAAGCTATATACTCATTAATTCAGTCCACTTCTTACAGAAAGTCAGAGCAAAGCAACATGGGTCTTGGGAAGACCACGTATACATTCATGTTTCCCTTCCTGTCTTAGAGAAATGGTCCCTATGAAATAGAGTCACTATCAAATGATCATGAAAACTTGTCCAAACTGCAAAGCTTATCAGAAGCCCAACCTGAGGGCAAATATTGAGATCCATTAAAATGATGGGCACTAAACACAGGAATTCTTAGTAAAACTCTTCCCAAGGAGTGAGGAAATCTATTGTTTTTGCTTTCAATTACAGTTCTAAAGAATTGTCAGACTTCCAGCTGTACTTCTGCCACCTTTGGAAGCCTGGTCCACAAACTCTGCGGTCAGTTCCGATCTCTCCCTGTCAGAGGAGCCAAATTCGGACCATAACCACCCTGAAGGGGTGGTGAAGTAAAGGGGGACCGCCTGGCAGGTAGAGAGCTGCATCTTTCTCCCTGACTTGGAAAGCCCCCTCATCTGAAGATGAGGAGCAGCAGCAGCAGCAGCCAATATGGCTGCCATGAAACCAGGGACAGGCTGAATACCCAAGACTGTGCTGGAGTGGAGAAAGTGAATGGAATATGATCCTGGTGAGAAAATATTTTTTATTGGAAGTTGACCCCAGAAATCCAAGGGGGGATTATATTTAAAGCTATTTGTTGAAGCGTCGAATGAGCACACAGGAAAATATCAGAGAATTGAAGAAGGAAAAGACTTACCTGAATGATAGTTCTCGGTACACTGTGGGAGACTCCATGCATGAGTTATAACTTCTGCCTATTAGCCCAGAGACTGAATTTGAATTGTTTGGACATGCTCCTTGGCTTGATTGGATCCCGTTCTTAACGAAGGGGTAGGTTGAAGATACTTGTATTGAACTTTTCAGAATCTGATGTGGATCCTGGACTGGTGTCCTAGGGAGGGAACAGAGTCTCCCGCAGCACACAGAGAACTACCATTCAGGTAACATCAACCGTCTTTCTCTTGTGCGCTGCTTGGAGACTCCATGCATGGGATATACTCAAGCATAGATGATCAAGGGCAGGTGACAGGCTGGTCCAGGGTCCCTTCCTCAGAGAGAACCCTTTGAAGTATGTGTCGTTCATATGCTGCCTCAGCTGAGGCAAACGAGTCCAACCTGTAATGTTTTATAAACGGCGATGGTGAAGCCCAAGTTGCCGCCCTGCAAATTTCTTCTACTGATGCCTGCGTTGCCAAGGTGGCAGTGGTGGCTGCGCTATGTATCAAATGGGCTATGATGTGGTGTGGTATGGATCTCTTAGGCCAGGCTATGCCGGCCCTCAACCATCTACCGATCGTGGATGGTAAGAACTTTTTGCCCATTGCGGCAGGCTGGAAGGACACGAATAAGGCCTCAGTTTGCCACTGTCCTCTTTATATATGGACATACTGCTTGCCTGACATCTAGCTTATGCCAGGTGAATAGCTCCGCCGGGGGAATAGCTCTGGGGCAAAAATCCGGCACAATGATCTCCTGTCCCCTGTGAAACCACGTATTCACTTTTGGAAGAAAGGACGGATCGATCCTGAGGATGATTCTGTCAGGTCTGCATGAACTGATAGCACTGCCAATTCTGAGATTCTCCTAGTCGATGTTATGGCCACGAGAAAGGCTACCTTGATGGTCAGGAGCCTGAGACTTGTAGACTTCAATGGTTTGAAGGGAGGCAACATGAAGACTTATAGAACAAGGAAGAGATTCCAGGAGAGGTATCCATGTATTACAGGGGGCCAAAGATTGATAGGGGAGCTATCAATCTCTGGCTCCCTGCAATACATAGATAGCTCCCCTGAGAAAGCTCCTTACCTGGGGATGCTGGGAAAGAGAGCTGGAACCCTCAACTGAGAGAATGGTGGATATGGCAGCCACCTGATGTTTGAGAGTGCTAGGCGACAGACCCCTACTTAGGCCTTGGTGTAAAAAGTCCAGAACATGAGGTACAGAAGCGGGCGAGGCTTCGGTGTGAACTCTCACACACCAGCTGCTAAAGGCCCTCCAGAATGCTTCATAGTTACAGGTGGTAGAAGCCCACCTGGATGCCTGGATAGTCAAGATGACATTTCTGAACAGGTTGCACTGCGCTAAGCGCCAGGTGGTTAACTTGAGCTACTGAGGATCTGGATGCTCTGGTTCCCCCTGGCTGAGAGAGACACTGTTCTCTGGTATCCTCCGTGGCGGGGACATGGACAGGTTGAATAAGTCTGTGAACCACTGTTGTCTTTGCCAGTGCGGGACGATGAGGATGAGTCCCACCCCTTCTGTGATTACCTTCTTGATGACCTTCAATAGGAGGGGGAGGGGAGGTGTACAGAAGACCTGGTGGCCAGTGACTGCATAGTGTCCGTGCCCTCTGCTCCTGGGGTATGGAACCACGGAAAGAGCCTTAATAGGTAAGTGCTTTGTGGGGTGGTATATAGGTCCACAGTTGGTTGACCGAAACTCCGGGAGATGTTGTGGAAGAATTCAGGTGGATGCAGGCGCCACTCCACATGTTCGATCATGGCCCTGCTCAGCCAGTCTGCTTGGATATTGGCTGTGCCTGATATATGCTCTACCCACAGGGAGAGGATGTTAGTCTCTGCCCAGAGGGACAGACGTTCGGCCTAATGCATCAATGCCCTGGAGTGAGTGCCGCCCTGATGGGTCACATTTGCCTTGGTGGCAACACTGTCTGTCAGCAAGAGGACATAGCATCTGGATATGTACCTGTGGAGCCGATGGAGAGCAAGATGGGTTCCAGCCAATTGACCAACGACCTTGGGCCAATTGAGTCTGGAGATGGGTCCCCCAGCCAAACAGGCTGGCGTCTGAGGTGACAGTGATCCAGTTGGGTTCCCTGAACAAGGTTCCCTTCTGTACTGCCCGGGATGTTCACCACTGAGAGGATCGAAGGACTCTGTGTAGCACGTGGATTGCCGCAGGAGATGTAGAGGTGCCTACTCTTTGGTGCATAAGAAGGAACCATTACAACGGTTTGATGTGAAGTCGTGCCCATGGGACTATGTCGATGCATGATATTAGCTTCCCTCATAGGTGGGATAACAGAATCAGAGGCACTTTGCGACGAGCTGACAGTGTCCATGAGGGCTGGTATGCTGTTGCAACGCTCCTGCAAGAGGAAGACCATGGATACTTCGGTGTCGATTACCACCCCTAGCTGGAGAAGGCAGGTGCTGGGAACCTGGTGGCTTTTCTCCGTATTTACAAGGGACCAGAGTGTAATGTGAAGGTCCTGATGGGCTTGGCGTAGGGAGGACGATTGGATCAGGATGTCATCCGGATAGCATTGCAGACAAATTGGGACTGACGGGCACATGTACAGTGGGGCAAAAAAGTATTTAGTGAGCCACCAATTGTGCAAGTTCTCCCACTTAAAAAGATGAGAGAAGCCTGTAATTGACATCATCAGTAGACCTCAACTATGAGAGACAAAATGAGAAAACAAATCCAGACAATCACATTGTCTGATTTGGAAAGAATTTTTTTGCAAATTATGGTGGAAAATAAGTATTTGGTCAATATCAAAAGTTCATCTCAATACTGTATTATATCTCCTTTGTTGGCAATGGCAGAGGTCAAACGTTTTCTGTAAGTCTTCACAAGGTTGGCACACACTGTTGCTGATATGTTGGCCCATTCATCCATGCAGATCTCCTCTAGAGCAGTGATGTTTTGGGGCTGTAGCTGGGCAACACAGACTTTCAACTCCCTCCAAAGCTTTTCTATGGGGTTGAGATCTGGAGACTGGCTAGGTCACTCCAGGACCTTGAAATGCTTAAGAAGCCACTCCTTCGTTGCCCGGGTGGAGTGTTTGGGATCATTGTCATGCTGAAAGACCCAGCCACATTTCATCTTCAATGCCCTTGCTGATGGAAGGAGGTTTGCTCTCAAAATCTCATGATATGTGGCCCCATTCATTCTTTCCCGTACAAGGATCAGTCGTCCTGGTCCCTTTGCAGAGAAACAGCCCCAAAGCATGATGTTGCCACCCTCATGCTTCACAGTAGGTATGGTGTTCTTTGGATGCAACTCAGCATTCTCTCTCCTCCAAACACGTCGAGTTGTGTTTCTACCAAACAGTTCTACTTTGGTTTCATCTGACCATATGACATTCTCCCAATCCTCTTCTGGATCATCCAAATGCTCTCTAGCAAACTTCAGACGGCCCCGGACATGTACTGGCTTAAGCAGGGGGACACGTCTGGCACTGCAGGATCTGAGTCCCTGGCGGCGTAGTGTGTTACTGATGGTAGCCTTTGTTACATTGGTCCCAGCTCTCTGCAGGTCATTCACTAGGTCCCCCCCCCCTCGTGTGGTTCTGGGATTTTTGTGACATTTTGACCCCATGGGGTGAGATCTTACATGGAGCCCCAGATCAAGGGAGATTATAAGTGGTCTTGTATGTCTTCAATTTTCTAATTATTGCTCCCACAGTTGATTTCTTCACACCAAGCTGATTGCCTATTGCAGATTCAGTCTTCCCAGCCTGGTGCAGGTCTACAATTTTGTTTCTGGTGTTCTTTGACAGCTCTTTGGTCTTCACCATAGTGGAGTTTGTTTGAGATTGTGAACAGGTGTCTTTTATACTGCTAACAAGTTCAAACTGGTGCCATTAATACAGGTAATGAGTGGAGGACAGAGGAGCCTCTTAAAGAAGAAGTTACAGGTCTGTGACAGCCAGAAATCTTGCTTGTTTGTAGGTGACCAAATACTTATTTTCTACCATAATTTGCAAAAATTTCTTTCCAAATCAGACAATGTGATTGTCTGGATTTGTTTTCTCATATTGTCTCTCATAGTTGAGGTCTACCTATGATATCAATTACAGGCCTCTCTCATCTTTTTAAGTGGGAGAACTTGCACAATTGGTGGCTCACTAAATACTTTTTTGCCCCACTGTAAATAGGCCTCCTTGAGGTCGATAAGACGTCAGGAGGTCTCCCTTGCGAATGCAGGTGAGAATGGACAACAGAGATTGCATCTTGAAGTTGCCTGTATGCTATATGCCTGTTGAGCCTCTTTAAATTCAAAATAGCTCTCCACCCTCCCAAGACCGTGGGAACCAGGAAGATGATGAAATAAAACCTGGTTCCCTCGTGACTCGGTGGCACTGGCTCTATGGCTTTGATGTCCATCAAGTGGCAAATCTCTGCTTCGATGAACCTCTTCTGGAGGGAGTTGTTTGAAGTGAAACACCAAATAAAGTGAGGAGATGGAGGAGATACAAATTCCAGAGTGAGTCCTAGATGGAGGGTCTGCAGAACCCACGTATCTATGGTGGTTGCCTCCCACTGAGTCATGAAGAACTGCAGACGACCACGAATGGGAGTGTTTAGGGAGTCACTTGGACTTCCTAAAGGGCCTATTGCTGGATCCTCTGAAGGATCTCCTGAAATAGGGACTGCTGCTGTTGCTGCCTGTCCTTATCCCTGAAGGACCATCTATCGTGGTAGCGATCAACTCCATGGGAGTAGCTTCACTCATACTGTTGGGCTGGGAACCCAGTGTCAGCTGCGCGAAATGGCTGCCGACCAGGGTAGGGAAACACCCTGCGGTCAAACTTCTTGGTGCTAGAGGGCAAGACTTTCTTTAGGCCTTTTTTTTCCACAAGGACTCGATCTAGTGCCTCTCCAAATAAGTTGTCTCCCTTAAAGGGAGCCAATGCCAACCTCCATTTAGATCTCATGTCGGCTTGCCAGTGTCTTAATCAAGCCAACCGATGGGGTGACATTAGCGGCCAAAGCCCGAGAAACGAACTTGACCCTGAGGTGTCAGCCAAGAACTCAGCGGCTGCAGCCAGCTTGTTAAGATCCTGGTGTAGCCTGGTGTCCTTGGGTGGAATTCTGGCCAAAATTTAACATAGCCACATCAAGGATGCCCTATTAAAGAATGAGGTGGTAGTAGTCGCCCTGATCGCCCAAGCTGAAGCTAGATAGGCTTTGCGAAAAGATGTTTCCGCCTTTTTATCTTCCACTTTCAAAGCCTCCATCACATCAGAGGGAACCAGAGCCGAGGATGTAAAGGTAGCTACTGGGGCATTTACCTTTGGCCACTGGATGAGATCCTCCAATTCTGGAGCTACAGTATAAAAATGCCTATCCGTACTACTGGGAGCTGCAGAGAAGCTAGGCTCAGCCCACTGACCCTGGATAACGTCAATGAACAATTTAGGGGACAGAATGGATTCTTGTGTGGCTGCAGGCTCAGTGAACAGCCAGCCGCTCACCTGTGTCATGTGGCTCCTTGCAGGGTGTAGTGGAATCGCCCATCCCCCCCCCAATTAGTGATGGCCCTAGCTTTGAATAGGAGACTTAAAGAGAGTTGGGTTGAACAAGCCAATGCTGGCTTGTCAGGCTCCAAGCTTGATAGCTCTTGATCCTTGATTTCTCCTTCCTCCAAGATGGAATCATTGCTGTGGTTGGGCTGTTGGGCAGTGTCATGATTCTCCATCACTGGTGGTTCCTGTCTGTTGGCAGTCGTGGTAGAAGAATAAGCAGTGCACTTGGACTTGAGATGAAAGGCAGCCTCTATGCCCTGGAGAATGGCCTCAGCGATGTAACCTCACATTTCTTTTTTAAATAGAGAACTGGTGTGTCCAGAAGGATGGACTGCAGCAGCAGGAGAGGGAATGGACGTAGAAGGAATTGGCTGCAGATGAGAATCAGTCGACATCCCTTCCATAGCAGGAAAGCAGTCAAAGGGAGCAAAGGACTCCTCAAAATAGGCTGGTTGCACAGGTGGAAGATTGGGTGCATCAAGTGATAAATCATGATGAATCTGGCTGGCACTGGTGAAGATGTCTGCACAGTCATAGACTTGCTGGACAGCAACGCGGCTGCCTTTTGGGCCTTGGCAAACTGTTTTTCAAGTGCCTTTTGGCGTCTGGAGGAAAGCTTATCTGCAGAATATGAGGACTTGGATGACGACAAATGCCAGGTCTTAGCCTTGGCCTTGCCAGGCTCAGGTTTGTTATCAGCCATATGTACTCGAGCAAGATGAAAAGGCCAAATTAAAGACAGCAGCCAGATGGTGCAATGTATAACAACCTACAGCCCTGGGATGTGACAAGTACTTGGACAGTAGCCCCGGAGATAGGAGATATAATGGTTGTGCCTACAGATGAATAGGCCCTCAAGAGCAAACAGCACCCCAGTCGACCAAGGGCTGTCAGGTAGGCTGCAAGAGGGAGCAGTTGGATAGAAAGGCTAACTAGGGAGCCAAGCGATGGAACTAATAAAAAGTCATTCTTAGGCTCTATGCAAGCAAACATGAGGGCCCAAAATAGATTCCCCTATGCAAGCAGATTGCTGGAATGAAGGAACCTTGCAAAATGGCAGCCGCACCTTTGTTAACAACAGTCCTGACAGAAGGAGGGCCCCAAAATGGCGGTTGGTAGAAGAACTGCTGCGGGGCGATCAGCCGAGGTGGCAAGATTCAGGTGCTGCTAGCCTTTTGCAAAGGCACTGGATCATTTAGAGTTGCACCCCAGCAACTTGGCTACAATTGCCCTTCGTGTCTCGTCGCAGAGAAATTTGAAGCTGACAGCCTCACAAAATGGCGGATGACACAGCTAAAAATGGCTCCTGAAGGTCAGGTGGCAAGGCACGGCAAAAAACAGCCCCAAATGGCGGGAAACACGATTCGGCAGATCGTGAATCCAAAGGAGTTCCCTCTGCCTCGCTATGGCCAGTACTGAAATGAATCATTGTTGGCGCTTGAAAGCGAGTAGTGCAGCTGGGAAGCAATCAATTAGCCGAATCGTCTCCAGCAAGTGGTTAGGAAGAAGCCTGACGAAGGCTTAAGTGGAACGGCCACCAGCTATATGGCAACCATTCAGAAGCTCCGATGGTGTTTTCGGGAATCCTTGCTGAAGGCTGATGTTATAGATGTTCTCCTGTTTGTTTGAAGACTTCAGCATAGATTTATTCCAAACCTTTGTCTGTTAACCTAGAGAGTGAGTGAAAATACGTCTATTTGGGCTTAGACTGAATTAAGAACTGGCTCCAGTCAAGCCAAGGAGACATGTCCAAACAATTCAAACTCAGTCTCTGGGCTAATAGGCAGAAGTTATAACCCATGCATGGAGTCTCCAAGCAGCGCACAGGAGAAAGATCTGTTTTTTAAATTATAAATAAAAAATTGGTTCTCAAAGTTAAAATACATGATATTGAGAGCATTTTAAAATGCTGGAATTAAAGTCCCAAATTTCTTTTTATAAATATTGCCCAATTATTGGATTTAAAAATTTCTTTTTACGAGGGAGGAGCCAATGTCACGACGAGATAGTTGTGTGGTCTCAATGCTCTGAGACCACAGCCAATACTTTTGCCACTGGGTGGTCCCAACGGACCTAAACCGTCCCGAAGACAGTGAACAGGAAGGTTACGTCTTGCTGATCTCAGGGATATCGCAAAATCCTCGAAAGAAGCAAGAGAAGATCTTCAAGACAGTGACAAAAATTCCAGCCACAAGGCTGACAAAGTCAGGGCGGCCCAAAAGGGAAGGATATGGAAAGAGAAAGTGTTTTCAGCTGGTGAGGAATTTTTATTGTTTTAAAAAAGAGTCTGCCTACAAAAACTTAAAAACCAATTTAAATTATAGAATAGAAGAACCAAGCGGCGGAATTGAATTTGGAATGGTTTTGGACAGTGGTTATCATACTTTTTAAATGTTAATTACATGGATCGAATCTATGCAAGCCTTTTGAAACGGATGGACTAAGTTTTCTTCTTTCTTTGTGACTCTCTGTAACATACAGATTAAAGTTTTCCTCTTTATCTCTGTGGCTATTTACAAAAAGAAACTCTTTAAGAGTGTTCCATATTCAAAATGGAACGTTTCTTCTTTTCTTTTCTTTCACGGATTGCTGACTTGGCACCCCAAGGCTTTGTTTTGGCTACACACTGATAATGAACGCACAAATGTCCCTTTGAAATTTGACCAGAGAGGAGAAATCTTTTAAGCTAGGGTTGCTGTGTTTGTCACAATGATGCAATACCCAGAAAACATAGAGGTCTTGACTTTGCAAGATATACTTTCAGAACGACAGAAAATATTAAATAAAGAAGAGAAACAATTGGAATACTTAGAGCACATAACAAGGAAATATGATGAAAAAATTGAAAATGTTCATCAAATGCAAAACGGGGTGATTGAAATTCAAAACACCAAAGTGGAAAATGAATATAAAGAGACCAAATTTGCTGATATCTATGGTAATTGGTTTGTTCCTGACAATGGAAAGAATGGAATACAGAAAGAGAAATTAAATGGAGAGGAAATCTACTTCAAGGGCCAAGAGATAGAAGAAGATAAAATTAAAGAACCTATAGACTTAAAGAAAGAAATTCCACTAGCAAAAGTTTTCATAACACTGCTGACAATCAAAGACAAACTGAATAAGGAAACAGAAAGAGGGCATCAAGATTATATGAGAGATCTTGTAAGCAAGGAGTTGCTAAGAGAAGTCCATACAAAGCTGATCAAGAAGATGACTAGAGGATTGAGACCACAAATGGCAGAAGATATGAGATTGTTTTATTATTGGAAAGATACAGTTTGATAGATGGAAGAATATAACTTAAAACTAATTAAACTTAGTGAAACTTAGTAATAATAGATATAATTAAATAAATAATTGATAATGATAATAATGTATGCAATGTGTTGTGTTATGGTAAGTAATAATGGATATGAATATTGAATGGTACTCATGAAAAGAGGATTAGAAATCCTTTTGGATTATATACAAAGTTTAATAAAAAAGAACTAAATAAGATATAGTTAAGTTTTTATTATTAGGGGGAAATGTTATGATACAGGATATAGTCAAATAAAGGAGGGATAATGATGACAACCTTTATATAGGTATAGGTACAATATAAGGAAACTGGATGAAAATTACAAATAGTGATCTCGGAAGGAGGATTAGAAAGGTTTGTTACTAAATATTATGGATGTTTAGCTAGAACAGAACATAAGGATTCAGTGTTACTGAAGGATTTTAGAAATATTAAATGAAATGCCAGTATATGGTTATGTATTAAATCTGGGTATATTTTATGAAGGACGTTCAAAAAATTATAGTCAAATAAAAATTGGAGGTATAAGGGTAACATGTATAAATATCTGAGTTAAAATACTATGGCAGAAGATACAAGATTATTTTGTTATTGGAAAGATACAAGTTGATAGATGGAAGAATATAGTGGCAGTCCCAATCCTGCAGGAGGAGGCTGTGCGCGGAGCAGGGAGGCAAAACTCGACGGGTCCAACTGAATTTCCCTTAGATCCTAGTAAATTGCTGGAGATCCAGAATGAGCAACCTTTCATGATCGATTTGAGTCAGAAAAACTGGGGATTCCTGGTGCCAGGGGGGCGTTGCCCAAAGAGCTTATCTGACTCAATCCAATCACGAGAGGATAAGGTCAACCCATTCTGGATACTCCTCCCCCCTCGCTATGGAGAACTAGTTAAACTTAGTGAAATTTAGTAATAATAGATTTCGAATTTGTCACCCCTGAGGAAGTGGACAAGGCCATGGGAGCAATGAGTGCCTCCACCTGTTTATTGGACCTGTGCCCCTCCTGGCTGGTTTCGACCAGCAGAGAGGTGACATGAGGCTGGCACCAGACGATTACTAACGCATCTTTGCAGGAGGGGTCTTTCCCACAACCATTAAAGGAAGCAGTGGTAAGATCCCTCCTCAAGAAGCCTTCCCTGGACCCAGCTAGTTTGAAAAACTATCGTCCTGTCTCCAACCTTCCTTTTTTAGGGAAGGTTGTTGAGAAGGTGGTGGCGCTTCAACTCCGATGGACTTTGAATGAAGCGGATTATCTAGACTCCTTTCAGTCTGGTTTCAGGCCTGGGTACAGCACGGAAACCGCTTTGGTCGCACTGACCGATGATCTCTGGCGGGCTAGGGATAGAGGACATTCCTCTATCCTGGTGCTTCTTGACCTCTCAGCGGCCTTCGATACCATCGACCATGGTATCCTTCTGCGACGGCTGGAGGAGGTGGGAGTGAGAGGCTGGCAGCTTTGCGTTTTGCTCTATGAGAAGACAAGGGACGAGGAGGATGGGGACAGGGAGCCTGCCCACCCCTCCCCAACTGGCGCCAACTCCCACAGCCATCTCAGACTTTCGGACTTTCTACATTCTTCCGGGCCCCGCAGGAGAGAAGAGTGGAAGGGAGAAACCCTTCCCTCCCAAACTATTACCCACCCCAGCCACTTTGAACTTGCGCTGACCGCCTTTGCGGATTTAAGAACTGCGTTTTTAGCCTGTTTGTTGAGTGTATGAATGTATGAATGTGAGAGAGAATGTGCCCACTTTTAACTTAATTAATTATTATATTGTATTGTATTTTAATGATTATTGTGGGGTGTGCATGAGAAGAGTGTCTGATTGGTGCATATGAGAGGACCGGGAGTCCTCTCCACCGAGTGCAGAAGCAGAAGTGGATGGGGGCCCAGATTCGCCTCCCGTCCTCTGACAGGTCGCAGTTGGTGTTGGTGGGGGGCAAAGGTCGACCCCTAGGCCCCTTAAATGTGATGTGCCACAGGGTTCGGTCTTGTCCCCCCTCCTATTTAACATCTACATGAAGCCGCTGGGTGAGATCATACGACAGCACGGGGTTAAGTACCAACAATATGCAGATGATACGCAACTGTATCTTTCTGCCCCGTGCCAGCTCAGTGTAGCGGCGGACGTGATGTGCCGATGCCTGGAAGCTGTCAGGATCTGGATGGGGGTGAACAAACTTGTACTCAATCCTGATAAGACTGAGTAGCTTTGGATGTTGCCCCCGAAGGACAGCCCAGACAGTCCATCCTTGCTCCTGGGGGGTGAAAACTTACACCCCTCAGAGAAGGCCCGCAATTTGGGGGTCCTCCTGGATTCACAGCTGACACTGGAACACCATCTGTCGGCTGTGACCAGGGGGGCCTTTGCCTAGGTTCACCTGGTACACCAATTGCGGCCCTATTTGGATCGGGAGGCACTTCAAACAGTCACTCACGCCCTTGTCACCTCAAGGCTAGATTACTGCAACGCACTCTACATGGGGCTACCCTTGAAAAGCGTTCGGAGACTGCAGCTGGTCCAGAATGCAGCCGCGCGAGCGATATTGGGTGTACCGAGGTACACCCACATTACACTTGTCCTCCGCGAGCTGCACTGGCTACCAATTGGTCTCCAGACGCAATTCAAGGTGTCGGTTATTACCTTTAAAGCCCTACATGGCTTACGGCTAGCGTACCTGCGAGACCGCCTACTGCCACATACCTCCCTGAGGTTGGTGAGATCCCACAGGGTGGGCCTCCTTCAGATGTCGTCAATCAGACAATGTTGGCTGGCAGCTCCCCAGAGGAGAGCCTTCTCTGTGGCTGCTCCTATCCTTTGGAATGAGCTACCCTCTGAGATCCAGACCTTACCCACTCTCATGGCCTTCAGGAAAGCTGTTAAAACCTGGCTATTCCAGCAGGCCTGGGGCTGTTGACCTCACTGTTGAGGTCCAGCCCCGATCAGAACAAATGCATGTGTGGTAATTTTAAATCTGTCTTTCCTTTTTTATTATCCCTTCTTCCTTCTTTTTGTAAGCCGCCCGGAGTCCTTCGGGATTGGGCGGCCTATAAATTTTATTAATAAATAAATAAATAAATAGGAGGTGGAATGGATAGTTCTGAAATTAGACTGTGGGAAAGGATAGAGTTGGGAGGAAAAGCTAGATTGCATAGTCAAATAGAGGGAATAAAATACATAAGGGACAATTATGGGAGGAAAACTAAAAAGAAAATAAGATTGGACGTGGGTAAGGGATGATGGATAAGGCAAAATAGAGTAAAATAATAGTTTTATGAATATATTTCAATAATGTGTATTAATATTAGAACTTTAAAGGTTGGATTATTATTTTAGCAGTGTGACAAATATCAGGAAATATTTTAACATAGATGGATATGAAGAATTGGAAAAATAGATTTTGAATGACTGTACTACTAAATATGTATAAAAATATGAACAAAAGTGGATGGCTAGAACTTAACAATAAGTGATTAGGTGTATGTGTGTGTATGTATGTGTGTGTACGTATGTGTATGTGTGTGTGTATGTATGTATGTATGTATGTATGTGTGTGTAACTATCAGCACAAATTTAAAAAAAAACATTATATATATATATATGTATGTATGTATGTATGTATGTGTGTGTGTAAACTTAAACATGTGCATTAATAGAAGAATTATATGGATTGAAGAACTGGAAAGAATATGAATTGAAGTACCTTAAATCTATACATGATTGTGATTGATACTAAAACTATATAAGGAGATATTGAATAAATGAAGAATGAAGGATGGACCTTTGATTTAATTAAGGAAATATGAACAACAAAATAGGTGGTAAACATGTCTTTGAATATTATAGCGATATGAAAGGGGAGGGTTAAGGGGGATAGAAAATAGTAGGGAATAATAATTATATATCAATATGTTAAGATATACAAAAGTACAGAAAGATGGTTCAGAAATGAAAGGTGATAATAAAAGGCATGTATAAACATTATGAAATAATGGAAATGAAATGTAATATTTAGGAATAATAAGACTATATGAAATGTATGTTACCCAGTTACCACACCATTCATGCACTGATATAGAGAGAGATTATAAAAAATAAAAATTTGGTTGGGGAAAAAAATTGTCTTTAGATAATTAAAATGAATATTAGCTGAGATAATTTTATTGATTATATTGCTCACTCAGTGAACTTTTGGCTATTGTTATACTGTTTTATCTTTTATTGTAAACAGACTCAGGAACTACAGGAAGTCCTTGACTTGCAACAGCTCATTTAGTGACCGTTCAAAGTTACAACAGCACTGAAAAATGACGTACAGCACTTATGACTGTTGCAGTATCCGCATCGTCATGTGATCAAAATTCAGATACTTGGCAACTGTCTCATATTTATGACAGTTGCGGTCAACTGGGAAACCAGATTCACTTAACAACTCTGGCAAGGAAGGTCGTAAAATGGGGAAAAATTCACTTAATTGTTTTACTTAGCAACATAAATTTTGGGGTCAATTGTGGTCATAAGTTGTGGACTACCTGTGTTTCTTTTTTCTGGTTGAAAAGTGGTTTTATACTTTACATTTATGAGAGTAATAATTAAATTTATATGCTGCCTGACTCCCAGCAATTCTGGGTCACTTTACAAAGATTCTATTTTGAAAAGGCAATCTATTGAGAATGCTGTGGTATAACCAGTATAATTAATACTTGTTAATAAACCTACTTTCACTTTTGTCTGTTCAAACAATTTTATAGCCAAAGAAGCTGTTAATTTCAGAATTCACTGCCTTTAAGCAAAGATGCCATGGAATAATATGCAAGAATGCCCAATACTGAGAAATAAGTTTCTAGGAGTCATGCTACATATCCAGGGAACATCTTCTTACAAAAGGCACTCTCCACCAACCTAGGGTTTCTTTTGTGTTCTTGGCCTGCTGATGTTACTACCCTGCACTTCCTAACCACTCCTGTTATAATAGAGAATAATAGAGTTGGAAGGGACCTTGTAGGTCATCTAATCAAAACCCTAATCCAACACCCCCCACCTGAAGCTATACAAACTGATAATGGTCATTCAGTAACACTAGCGGCTTTTAATCCTGGTTGCAAGCCAACCTAGGGATGAAAGCTCTGCACAAATGAAATAAAGATAAATACATGTAGTCCTCGACTTACGACCACAACTGAGCCCAAAATTTCTGTTGCTAAGTAAGACATTTGTTAAAAGAGTTTTTCCCCATTTAACAATCTTTCTTGCCACAGTTGTTAAGAGAATCACTGCAGTTGATAAGTTAGGAACATGGTTGGTAGTGAATTGTGCTTCCACATTGACTTTGCTTGTTAGAAGATGGCAAAAGGTAATCATATAATCTTCGGATACATCAACGGTCGTAAGTATGAACCAGTTGCCAATCATCTGAATTTTGATCCCATGATCAGGGGGATGCTTCAAAGTTGTAACGATGAAAAATGATTGTAAATCATTTTTTCTTAATGCTGTTGTAACTTTGAATGGTCACTAAATGAACTGTTGTAAGTCAAGGACTAGTTGCATTTGGTTGTTCCTTTTTATCTCTTATTCTAGATATGGTTCTTGCTGGAAGCTAGTACTAGTATCTTCGAGTCCAAAATTTCTGTTGCTAAGTGAGACATTTATTAAGAGAGTTTAGCCCTATTTTACAACCTTTCTTGCCACAGTTATTAAGTGAATCACTGCAGTTGTTAAATTAGTAATATGGTTGTTAAGTGAATCTGACTGCCCCATTGACTTTGCTTGTGAGAATGCGGCAAAAGGTGATCACATGACCCCAAGATACTGCAACCGTCATAAATATGAGTCGGTTGCCAGATGACTGAATTTTGATCACATGACCATGGAGATGCTGCAATGGTTGTGTGTGGAAAAATGGTCATTATTTTCAGTGTAACTTTGAATGGTCACTAAATGAACTGTTGTAAGTTGAGGACTACCTATATATTTTAAATTGTTTAAATTGTGATTTTTTAAAAAATTGTTGTGAGCCGCCCAGTGTTACTTTTGCAAGAGGGGAGGCTATATAATGTATTTTTCAGAGTATAAAATGCATCAATATTTTGAAGAGGCAAATTTTAAAAAAAAGTTTTTGCAAACCTCCCAAAAATGACCTGTTTTTCGCAAAAACGGGCCCAATTTTTGGCAAAAAAAATGGGGGCATGTCTAGCCTTTAAGAGGCTTGGCCCATTTTCTGTCAAAAAAAGGGCATGCATAGCCTTTAGGAGGCTTATAGAATACTGCTGGGAGGGAAGCAAAAAATGGCCCGTTTTTGTAAATTTTTGCCCACCCCAGCCCCCAGGACCCCTCTGGAAGCCTCATGTATGCACATTTTGGTGAAGAAGGTGGGGATTCGGGAGGCAAAAAATGCTGTATACAGTGTATAAGACGCACCCAGATTTTCACCCTCTTTTTTAAGGGACAAAGGTGTGTCTTATACTCCAAAAAATACAGTAAATCAAATCAATGCAATGCAATCAACCAACACAATGCATACAACCAAACCAGGCATATCAATGGCAAGATTTCAATCCAATAAAGAATACAAACTGACAGCAAACCACATTCCTTACTAGCACTGATGTTGTTACCTAGTTTGGGTAATGAAATGTCTGCACGAAAACAAACAAGCTCAGAGAGCACGGAGAACGCCTCCTTTCAACCTTGAGTTACAAATATTCTTCTTTATGGGTCCAATATATGGGCGTCAAATGCTTCAGACAGCAGCAAACCAATGCAATCAGTGGATATATGAATGCAATCAATGAATGCCCAAGGAAGACCCACCAAAGGCTAGGTCTCATTTTGGAACCCTGGGTTTCCTCCTGACAGTTCCCCCACCAGGGATTGAAGCCACTTCACGGCCTCCATCATAAGCCAGACGTTGAAAACCTGGACTTCAAACCCAACATTGGTTTCTTTTATGACGAATTCCTCTCTGGCTTTTAAAATTTTTATATATATTTTTCAGAGACATAAAGTACAGGTAGTCGTAGACACAATTGAACCCCAAATTTGCTAAGTGAGACATTTCCTAAGTGAGCTTTGCCCCATCTTACAACCTTTCTTGCCACAGTTGTTAAGAAATCATGGCAGTTACATGTTTGTTAATAGCAGTTAGACTTAGACTTAGCAGTTAGACTTATATACCGCTTCATAGGGCTTTCAGACCTCTCTAAGCGGTTTACAGAGTCAGCATATCGCCCCCACAATCTGGGTCCTCATTTCACCCACCTCGGAAGGATGGAAGGCTGAGCAGGTGAGATTTGAACCGCTGAACTGCAGATAACTGCAGATAACAGTCAGCTGAAGTGGCCTGCAGTACTGCACCCTAACCACTGCGCCACCTCGGCTCGTTAAGCTTGTTAAGTTACATGTTTGTTAAGTGAATCTGATTTATCCATTGACATTGCTTGTAAGAAAGTTGCAAAAGGAGATCACATGATCCTGGAACCCTACAACCGTCATAAATGTGAGTCAGTTGCCAACTGTCTGAATTTGGATCATGTGACCATAAGGATCGGTTGTAAGTGTGAAAAATGATCATGTTCCTTTTTTCAGTGATGTTGTCACTTTGAACGGTCACTAAATTACCTGTTGTAACTCGAGGACTACTTATACTGATAAAAAATTCGTCAACTGGGGCCTCCCCTAGAGGAAAACCAGGATATCAACTCAATTCTCGGAAGGGGAAGGGGAAAAAAGAGGGGGTGAACCACCACCTCCCCCTTCTTCCACGAAGACAACACTGCGATCTCAGCGATCCCAGCCAGATCCGGAAGAGCCCCCCCCCCTCCATCTCCGCTGTTTTAAATCTCTGGGACTCTATAAGGTAGACTGCCCCTGCATTGGGAAACTCTCCCGGCCTGGGCCATGAGAGCTTAGAAGAACAGCAACACCCGCTTCCTCCAGCCACAGAGCCCCCTGCCCTCCTCACCGGGCCTCCTCGCCGATGCAGCTGCCCGCTCAGGATCTGCCGGCGGCGTCTCCGCTTGGGGGGGGGGGGGGGTCGTGGTGGCCGCTCCCGCTCAGCGGCATCCACACATGAGGACGGCCGCAGAAGAGACTTAGCAGCCGGAATGCGAAGCGGCTCCGGAATTTGAGAAGACGCGCCGCCAACGGCGATCTCCAACTGAGGCGGCTTGGATACTAGGCCGCCCGGGCGCCGTCGCTAGGCAACCGCGGCCCCGCCCTCCCCGACGGATTTGCTGAGGCTGCCGGGCCGAAGGAGGCTGGCCCTGGCCGCGCATGAGCGCTGGTTTGCTCTGCCCGCCAGCTGGAGCGGGTGGTCGGTGGGTTTTGGGAACTTGGGTAGAGCCTACACGTGTTGTGGTGGTGCTGGATTAGTTGGCCTGGTTAAGGGGTGTAGCCTATGATAAATGCTCTTGATAGTCGGCAAGTGATTTATTTGCTTTCATAGGATTGGTTTCCATTTTTATTTTAATGTTTATAATTTTAATGTTTATAATTTATATTTTTTTATCTTTGATGATATTCCCTCCCCCCCATGTGTCTTGGTTTTTTAAAATAAAGTAGTGAAATATAGCAACAGAAAATATGATAAAGTGTAACCCATGAAATGCTGATTAAATCAAAAGAAAATATACAAAATGGGGATGAGGGATTGAAATGAAGAAAGTAAAAATTTATCCATAAAGGATCAAGATAAGAGTCCTTTAACATTACTCACTCTAATCGTATAGACCAACAGTTTGTGATTTTTTAAAAATATCATTCATTGTCAGCCATTTGGAGTGTTGACATACACAAGGGTGGTGGCACATTTCTTTATATTGCAAAGTTCATGTGCTTTTTTGCAAGATGTTTTATCAATAATTATGGCTTATAGAAATTGCCTGATATTTCATGTTACTCATCTCTAGTCCATATGACACTTTAATACAAATATATATTTTACATGCTGTATTTGTAAACCATTGGACTGTAAATATGTAAACTTCCAATCATATTTTTTATATGTTGCATTTTTATCTATCCCTTAGCCCAAACCACCTCACAGTGGTTTGACTTCAGCAGCAAAGTGGTGAACGCCTATCCGACTCGGTCATCCTCAAACCCTCACAGCTTCAATCTCAAACTGTCTACTGTGGACCTCACTCCATTCTTAAGAGTCCATAAAGGGGGGGGGGGGTGCATAAGTGCACCAGTGTGCGTACTGTCCCTGTCTTACTGTCGCCATTTATCTGTATTTACTTCCTTTGTTCATGTTTATGTTCATACCTATACTTGTTATCTTGAACATGTTTGACAAATAAATAAAATAAAAAATAAATAAGTAGTGTTTTGTCTCAGGGATAAAACTAAGATAAAGCCACCCAGAGTCACTTAGTTGAGTTGGGCAATAATAGAAATCAAACAAACAAACAAATATAAAATCAACAAAAATAAGATGAAATTAATAAAATCAAATTTAAATAACATTCTTGGTTTGAGCTGACTCGAAGTCACTGGAACCTCTGTGGTTAGCGACTGAATTTAGGTTTTCTCCAAACCTAACTTTTTTAGCTGTTACATTTAATTATAATAATTCTTGACTTATGAATCTGTTGCTGTGGCCATTTGAAGTTATAATAAATTTTCCCCAAAAGCTACTTAACAACCCACTTCCAAAATTCTGACTGCTGCCTCCCCTAAAGTCCAGCCGGCATTTAAAGCTGTTTGCAGCTTCCCATAGCCACATGACTGATTTATATTTTTGTTGAAATTTGTACTTTCACTTTTCAGCAAAACATAGTGAACAGTGAATTCAACAATCGTAGCGTGTGCATTACAACCATTGCAAAAAAGGTAAAATTGGGTTGTCACTGCGTGACCTGCTTTACGACCATTATAGGTAGTTTCCATTATCATGAATCAAGGACTCTTGATTACAGAGACTAAACAAACAGGTTTGCCTTTTTTTACATTTGTTTATTGTTAATGTAGGAACACTAGGAAGTTAAAACATACCCTTCTAGAAAAATGAAGTATCCTGGGAAATATTGAAAAGGCAGAATATTATATTTTCCTGGATAACAAATGGAGAAACATGTTTTAGGTAGGAAACTCTTAATAGCCCCCACCTTTGTCAATGGACCATTAAAATGCCTGAGCCAGTCTACATAACAAAGATCTCCCCCTCCGGCTCCAGGGTGATGGGATTAAGGCATGATAGTATTAGCCCTTTACCCATCTCACCACATGTCACCTGGGAGGATTGCCTCAGCCAGCAGGACAAACAGGCTTGGATCTCAGCACAGCCTACAAAGTTGCCCCTGCACTGCTCCCTGGGAGATTCACCACCAATCAGAATGCATTTCTTACCCAGGAATGGGAAGCTCTGGGGTGGGGCCCAACAGAGGGCATTAAACCAGGAACTTTCAGCATCTTGCTCTCTTTTCTTCTTCACCCAACATCTGGAAGCATGAGATCCCCCTTTTCTGTTCAGGAGCTCAAGCGATGTGATCCTGTCCACCATTAAACCATCTTTCCAAGCAGCCTCCATGTTTCCAGTGTCGTTCTCTCCACTTGGAACTGAACTCAGAAGGACATTTCTTCCAACAATTATAAATGCACAAATGCTCTGAAATGCAAAATACCCAGGAAATAGAGCAGGTCCACATATGGACAAATGTGAGACTCACCCCATTGAGAACTGAAATGCTGACAGAATCTCAACATCATGAGAGAAGGGAGCCCTATGCTACACATTAGAGCTTAGCAACCAGCCGCACATCGATTAATGATCCATTTATTATCCTGCACATTTATATGCAATAGTTATTTATTCAAATGTTTTATGTGACTGAAAATTGCCAGGGAAGCTGATTCAAAACAGATTAAACAGCAGCCACAAACAATTCATTCAAGTTTAATCAATGACAACTTTAAATTTGTTGTGTATGTCTTATTGTATTTTACAAACTGCACAGATGGGACAGCTATTGAACAATGCAAAAAACAACAATTTGGGAAATAAATACCTAAACCGCCATTAAATGAGGCAAAGGAACAAAAAAATTGAAGAGAACAGAGAAAAGATTTCTACTACTAGAAAAACAAGGTAGATTTATTGATTGGTTGTAAACTGCTATGAAGAATCAGTTTGGTATAGTGTTTAAGACACTAGGCTAGAACTCAGGAAACTAAATTTTAGTCCTACCTTTGGCACAAAACCAGCCTCGTGACCTTGTTGGGCCAGTCACTCTCTCTTAGCCCTAAGAAGGAGGCAATGGCAAACCATTTCTGAAAAACAATAAGAAAAATGCAGGGACTTTTCCAAGCCATCTCCAAGAATCAAACATTATTGAATGGAAGGGGGGAAAGCATAGAACTCTATATTAAGGGAATATCATGGGTTTATTTGTAATTTGGCCTGCACTGATTGCCCCTGAAACCGTAGAATGAATCCGCTGTTTTGTGATCCTTCAGCCTTCACGAGAGTCAATTTTTTAATACTTTGCTTGTTTTTTTTTAATTTGCATGTTTCAGTAAATGAGGTAGAAACCACAAAGACTTTACAAGTATCATGTCTTCACTGCACACATGACATTTTGCATCATTGCATCATGTTGCAAATGGTTGGTCTTTAGGAAAACAACAGACACACTGATTAGGATCCTTACTGGAATTGATGAATTAAAGCAGTTGGTTTTTAGATCCAGTTAAAAGAACATTTGGACCAACAGCATCTGATTCTCCTTCATCCAGTCACCATTGAAAATAAGAAATTAAGACCACAACATGGAGTATACTAATAAATCTTGTTCCCCAGTGTTGAAAGAAATGTCCTTCTGGGTTTGGCTCCAAGTGAGGAAAAAGACACTGGAGACATGGAGGCTGCTTGGAAAGATGGTTTATTTGTGGACAGGACCACATGGCTTGAGTCCTGAACAGAAAAGGTGATCACATTATATAGTGAAGGAAGGGCTGAGATGCTGAGTCCTGGTTTTATGCCCTCTCTGGCCTTTGATCTTGAGCTTGTATTCTGATTGGTTGTCAGACTCCCATGGGGCCATGCAGGGGCAACTCTCTAGGCTGCATTTTGAATCCAGGTTTGGTTGAGTTCTCAGATGCCATGTGGTGAGTTGGGCAAAGTGCCAATATTATCATTCCTTAATCCCATCCCCCTGGAACTGAAGTGGAGAATTCTTTATTATGTAAAGTGACTAGCTTGGCCTTCTTAATGGTCCATTGACAAAAGTGGGGGAGGCAGGAAGCTGCAGGAAGTTTGTTTCTCCCTTTCACATCAAGGGAAATATAATATTCTGCCTTTTCAACATTTCCTAGGATATTTCATTTCTCTGGGAGAGGGCTGGGTGATAACTTTCCACACCAGGATGGTTTGTTATCTTGGTCAAAAATACATAGAATCTTCATCTTAACAATCATTCATTTAGTGACCATTTTAAGTTACTTCAGCACTGAAAACAGTGACATTACTGTTTTTCACATGACTGTAGCAACATCCCTGTGATCTCATGATCAAAATTCAAATGCTTGGCAACTGTCTCATATTTTGTGACCTTCTGACAAGCAAAGTCAATGGTTATCACTTAATAAACACATTACTAATTTAACAACTATGGTGTTTCCCTTAAGAACTGTGACAAGAAAGATTGTAAAGAGGACAAAAATTCAACTTTTTTGCTTGCCAAGAGAAATTTTGGGCTAAGTTGTGGTCATAAGTCGAGGACTGCCTTTAATGATGAAAAGCTATTGCTATTGTGGAAAGTAAATATAATTCATCTCCTTCTGCCACTCACAGCTTGCAAATATTCTGCCCAACCTTTTTGCAGTTCTCCAATCTGTCTCTTTTGCTCTTCCAAAGCTTTAGCAACTGGATTCTCAGTTCTTCTGAAACCATCCCATTTATTTTCTCAAATTAAGTCATCCCCAGAGAGAACACACCTACTCCAAACATACAGCTTGAAACTGATTCGATTTCTGCTTAACCCATGACTGAAACCAAGGAGCCTCACTAACTGAGTTTAATGGCACTTTCCCTATCATTCCGGAGATGGTTATTCGCAGAACAGTTAATCATAACACAGAAAGCTTTTCTCCGTCTATCAGTATCAAAAGTTCTGCAATGGTTTGGTCTGTCAATTTAATAACAGGGTTTTTTTTCCCCAGGGGATCCGACTACTCTTAGATTCTGCAGTGTCCTGGGATTGTATCATTCTTGAGTTTGGTTAGAAGTGTTTTTGCATCCATATTCTCTATTACATATACAATCGCAGATTTTCCATCGACTATAACTAAATACCTCACTTTCATTATACAACATATATTCAATTGCAAGGAATATTTTTTCAATAAACCTAATTCCCTTACATTCTTGATTGTCTGTTTAATAACAATATACCTTTATATAATCACTTATCCCATTCTAAATATTTTTACAATATACAAAAATACCCACTATTTATATTTGTATATCACTATTTTCAATTATGTATAATCCCACCAATCATCTATCGAGTATGCTTATGTTCATTATTGTCCTTGTACGTCATACATTCAAACAAAGATGTTATTCCTTCATTTTTCAACAAGGTATTCTAAATACTCACTTCATATATATACCAGTTTTTGATTACTTCCTTATTAAAATTGTTTATCAACAACAGAATATCTTTATAATATATACTTAGACTTATACATTATATCACCAATCTTCTATCAAGTATACATAAATTCATTGTTATCCTTATCTATTTTAAAACAAAAAAATCTAAATTATTCAATTCATATATGTATCAGTCTTTTCTTTGTATCGTTATTAATCTATTTCACGTCATAATTGCATTATCACTTAACTCCTTCAATTAAAATATAGGTATGATGGAATAAATTGAAAAAGAGTTAATATTTTGTATGACCACTAGAGGGAGTCCAAGAGGGAGTTTTAGAAGAGAAATGTGTAATCATTTGATTGGTTAAAGAAAAACAATGTTAGAAGTTGATTGGTTAAACGTCATAATTCTATATAAGGTAATAGTTAGGGCATTACTGTCGCTGATTGGTTTGTAACTGCCCCGATCAGGCTAGCTGATATGGGAGTAGGAGGAGTTAGGGAGGGTATAACTGCTGTTTCGCTTTCGTTGTGGGTGTGGCTCTTTCTTGTAACACACGAGGAATCCACCACGCTTTGCAAACCGTTGATCAAGAGAGATTTTTAATAAAAAGAATTTTATTACTCTACTCCGAACCTCGTCTCTAGAATTCTTCTAAAATTCTGCAAACAAATTGGGGGCTCGTGTCCGGGATCCAATCTGCGTTGGGACTCTGAGGGGTCCCCCTCAGGTGCACCCCTTTCCTTTTTGAAAGGAGGGGAGCCACCCAGAGGACTGCGTAGCTTTTGGAAGCCCGTAAAAATTGTGCGATAGACGAGCAGTAGGAGGGGAGTGAATAAAATAAGAAGCAGCCTGAAGACAGACCGGATAACTTCTGCGCGCAGACCCTGGTGAGTACTGGTTTTGAAAACACCAGAACACAAGACCCAGGGCAGTCAGGGAGTGTGTGGATGTGAGAACTGGCAACGGGGCCGGGTGGAAGTCCTTTTGAGGAATCTCAGGGGAGATTCGCAGGACGGAGTGAGTGATGGGGATATTGTGAATATCCGGAGACGGTGATGTGTGGAATTGAAAAGAGTTGCTGGGAGGGACACAGGAGCACACACTCAAGGAAAGGCTACCTACCCATAAAAGAAATGGGGGGAAATACAAGTTCAGCTGAGAAAGGAACACAGTGTGTAAAGAAAATTAGAAAGAATCCTAAGCTTAAAATCGACCCGAACGGCCCATTGGGCCAAATGCTGGCCGGATGGGGGTCCCCACCTTATAATCGGGAGATTTTGAGATTAGGATTGACTAAAGAAGATATGGTAAATTTATGCTGTTTTATCTGGTGGCAAGATGATAATGTTGAGTGGCCGCGGGACGGCTCTATAAATTTCTTTAAATGCCGTAATCTGTATGATTACGTGAAACAGAAAAAGTGTAAAAGTTTGGACAATGAGTTGGATTACGCCCTGCTCTGGAATCCGGATCTTTGGCCACAAGAACGTATTCTGATGGTGAAGCCCGGAGAGCAGGAAGAAGAGGAAGAAACCCCAAAAAGGGATTTGTTGAAAAATATCCCTCCTCCGTATAATCCGGTTCATATCCAAAATCCACCACACCCGGCTAATATAGTAACTCCACCATTATATCCTGAAATGCCGGGAGGAATAAGCCAACTCACCCTAGGGCAGTGGTCTGGTTCTCCGATGCCCGTATTAAGTCCACAGGGAGGGGAAAACCCAGTCTGGACTCCTAATTGCTCCACCCCCCCAATCCCTTTCCTAATGCCATACACTCCAGGGGTTGATGAGAAAACAGGATGTTCAAAGGACAAATTAGATAGTGCAAGGAAGAATTTAATAAACCAACTAGATGAAGAGGAACAGGTTAAGCAATTTCCTCTAAGAGAGACCCCGAATGGAGTAAATGCCCAAGGGGCCCCAATTATAACATATGTACACGAACCGCTAAGGGCAACGGAGGTTCGGGCATTTAAAAAGGAAATGAAAAGCTTCATTGAGGATCCATTAACAGCTAGCGATCAATTGGATTCTCTATTAGGACCTAACATATATACTTGGGAAGAAATACAAAATATAATGGGTATTTTGTTTAGCCCCGAAGAGAGAAATTTAATCAGAGTAGCCGCCATGGCGGTGTGGGAGAGAGAGAACCCTGTGGTGGCGGGAGGAAATCAAGACAGAGGAGATGCTAAATATCCCCTGGTAAGGCCAAATTGGAATAATAATGAAGCAGAGGGAAGAAGAAACATGCAAGATTTAAGATTAATAATTATAAAGGGGATGAAGGAAGCAATACCAAGAACTCAGAACATGACTAAAGCCATAAATATAGAGCAGGAAAAGGAAGAAGCACCAGCTACGTTCTTGCAACGTCTTAAGGACGGAATGCGGAAGTATGCTGGGGCGGATCCTGACGATGCCCTAAATGTGCAGATAGTTAAAATTCAGTTTGTAACTAAGGCATGGCCAGACATTGCAAAGAAATTACAAAAGAGAGAGAATTGGACTACAGAATCTTTAGAAGTTTTGTTAAGGGAAGCACAGAAAACATATGTAAATAGGGAAGAGGAAAAAGTGAAAAGGGACGGACAGAGGACAAGTCGAATGATGGCTATCGCAGTGAGGGGGGCTATGCAAACACAGCCCAAGCAAGGAAGGGGGCGGGGCTGGGTGCCACGTGGACGAGGGAGAGGCGATACCGGACTTAGGCCAGGGAAGTCCGGAATGAGAAGTAGAGGCGGAGTTAACCGAGGAATGATGAGAAGGAAAACAATAGGAGAAAGAGGAACTTGCTTCCATTGCGGCAAGACAGGACATTTTAAGAGAGAATGTCCCGCTCTGGCCGGGGAGGAGCAAATTAACCGATTGATGGAGGAAGATGAAGATATATATTAGGGAAGTCAGGGGCCCTTCATTAGGAGTTCCCGCCGGGAGCCCTTGATAAATTTGGAGGTGGGAACCCAGGAATATACCTTCTTAGTGGACACCGGAGCATCTCGCACCTCTGTGTGTGTGATGCCAAAGGAGGGAAAAATTGACAATCAGGCAAAAATCAAAGTTAGTGGGGTAAAGGGGGAAGCTTTTAATGTGAAGCAGTTAGAACCAGTGAAAATAAGATATGGGAAAAATGAGATCCGGACTCTAAAATTATTGTATGTGCCTGAAGCAGGAATTAACATCATGGGAAGAGATCTGATGTCTGCCTTAGGACTTACAATAAGCTTTGATAAAAGTGAAACAGTTTATGTTCTAACAGAAGAGAAAGAACAAAAGATTGATCCTTTAGTTTGGGTGCAACCGGGAAATAGAGGTGGATTAGAGATAGAGCCTCTAAAGATAAAATTGAAACCCAATAGTGAGATAGTAAGCCAAAGACAGTATAATATTTCGATGGAAGGAAGAAAAGGTCTTCAACCAGTGATAGACCAACTAATAAAAGATGGGCTATTAGAAGGGACTATGTCACCTTACAATACCCCTATATTGCCTGTGAGAAAACCAGATGGTACTTACAGGATGGTGCAGGACCTGAGACTTTTAAATAAAATAGTGGAAACCAGACATCCGGTAGTCCCAAATCCTTATACTATTTTGAGCAAAATACCTGTAGAACACCGCTGGTTTAGTGTAATAGATTTAAAAGACGCTTTTTGGTCTTGTCCTTTGGACAAAGACAGTAGAGCTTTATTTGCATTTGAGTGGGAGAATCCTTTCACTGGGAGGAAACAGCAGTATCAATGGACTGTGTTGCCTCAAGGATTTACAGAATCTCCAAATTTGTTTGGACAAGTATTAGAGCAGACCTTAGAAAAGTTCAAGTTACCAAAAGGAATAAACATGATCCAATATGTAGATGATCTTTTAGTGTCAGGCAAAAAGAAAATAGATACCGAGGAAGGAACAATAGCCTTACTAAATTTTTTGGCCCAACAGGGTCTGAGAGTAAGTAAGGGAAAACTTCAGTTTGTAGAACAAGAAGTAAAATATTTGGGACATTTAATTAGTCAGGGCTCAAGGAAGATCAGTGCTGAAAGAATTCAAGTGATTATAGAACAACCAAGGCCTAAAACGCAAAAAGAGTTGAGAAAGTTTTTAGGATTAATTGGATATTGTAGGTTATGGATAGAAGATTATGCCAAATGGACAAAAGGATTATATGAACAGTTAACTCAAACAAAACCATTTAAAATTGGGTAGACCAAGGGGTTGGATGAGGACTTTCAGAGACTTAAGCACTTGTTAGTCAGTGCCCCAGTCTTAAGTCTTCCCAATTTAGAGAAACCATTTCACCTTTTTGCGTCAGTGGAAGGAGGGACAGCCCTGGGAATTTTGACACAAAGTTGGGCAGGGCAAAAGAAGCCAGTAGCATATCTGTCCGAAAACCTTGACCCTGTAGCTCAAGGATGGCCCACATGTATTCAAGCCATAGCAGCAGTAGCGTTATTAGTAAAGAAGAGTGAGAAAATCACAATGGGAGGGGCGCTAATTGTAAGCAGCCCACATCAAGTGAGAACATTGTTAAGACAAAAAGCTGGGAGGTGGTTGACTGATTCAAGGTTGCTGAAATATGAGGGAATGTTACTGGATCATGCTGACCTAGTCCTGACAACTGACTCAGCATTGAATCCAGCACAATTCCTCAATAAAACCAGTTCATCTGAAAGTGAAGAAATTGAACACTGGTGTAGTGAAATAGTAGATTTAGAAACAAAAATCAGGCCAGATTTACAGGATACCCCTTTGGAAAAAGGAGAAAGATGGTATATTGATGGCTCTTCATGAGTGATAGAAGGGAAAAGACAAAATGGATATGCTATAATCCAGGAGGGCACATGGGCTCTTCTGGAAGGGGGGAGATTGCCAAACCATTGGTCTGCACAGGCAGCCGAATTGTATGCCTTGAAAAGAGCTCTCATATTGGGGAAAAAAATCAAATTTAACGATTTACACCGACTCTAAATATGCGTTTGGAGTGGTGCAAACCTTTGGGAAGATTTGGAAGGAAAGAGGATATGTGACAAGCCAGGGAAAGGACCTGATCCACCAGCAATTAATCGAGGAGGTGTTATCAGCCCTTGCCCTGCCCCATAGAATTGCTGTAGTGCATTTGAGAGCACACCAAAAGGGAGATGAGGTTGAGAAGAAGGGAAACAGGTTGGCAGACCAGGAAGCTAAAGAAGCTGGTATGAATGAAGTCATTGAACAAATCAAAATTATGATTCCCCATGTATTTGAAATGAAGGAGATACCAATTTTTAATGAGAGAGAGGAAAACAAAATTAAACAGATGGGGGGAACGAAAGATGAAGATGGAAAATGGTGGTTACCAGATGGGAGACAAATTCTCAATTACCCCCTCATGAGACAAATCTTTGAAAGACTACATGAGGGGAGTCATTGGGGAACTCAGGCCTTGATTGATGAAGTATTAAAGAAATATGCAGGAGTAAAAGTCTATACTGCAGCACAACAAGTAACTCAAAAATGTATAATTTGTCAAAGGGTAAATAGAAATCAATTAAGGGAAAAACAAAAGGGAGGAAGACCTTTAGCGCTCTATCCTTTCCAAAATATACAAATAGACTTCACTGAAATGCCACAAGTGGGAAGATATAAATATTTGTTAGTTATTATAGATCATCTGACAGGATGGGTAGAAGCCTACCCTTGTTTTGATGAAACTGCTAGAACTGTTGTTAGATTATTATTAGAACATATTATACCAAGGTATGGGATTATTCAGAGAGTTGATAGTGACCAGGGAAGACACTTCACGGGGAAAATTACTCAAGGAGTGGCTAACGTATTGGGAATAAAATGGGACCTACACAGTCCATGGCATCCACCCTCTAGTGGGAAGGTGGAAAATATGAATGGAAAGATTAAAACAATGTTGACAAAATTGTATTTGGAGACAGGAATGAATTGGACAAAAGCTTTGCCGATAGCTTTATTTAGAATAAGAACACAACCCAGGAGGGATGTGGGAGTCTCACCTTATGAAATGTTATTTGGAATGCCACTAAGGAATGCTGGGATACGAATGGGGAATTTACCTAGCAAAGACAAAGGGTTGATACAATACTTGCAAATACTGTCCCAGACTTTTGATTCTTTCAGAAAAGCGGGCTATTTAATACAGACTCCCCCATTGAGCTTCAAAGTACATTCCATTGAAGTGGGAGACCAGGTGTGGATAAAGACTTGGAAGGACGATTCCCTAAAGCCAAAGTGGGATGGACCATTCCTGGTGTTGCTGACCACAGACACTGCCATCCGGATGAAAGAAAAAGGCTGGACCCACTACACCAGAGCGAAGAGAGACAACTTGGAGGAGTCGGAAACTTGGAAGGCCTTTCAGAAGGAGCCATTGAAGTTGGTGTTGAAAAGGCAGTAATTCTTCTAAAGGAAAAGGCCCGTGAGTTCCTGGTTTGTGACCAATGTGTTGGTTCTGTTCCTGTCCATGTGAAGCTTGCTGTTGTTCCCATTGTATTGACTGTGTACTTTGTACCCACTGCCGGATCCCCTGTGACATTATATTGATTGAACAATACCTGGCGGAATATTTTTATTATCCGGGTCTATTTTCAACTGCTCTCACCACAGACCTCCGTATTACCCCAACAGTACAGAGAGCGCTCGATAATCCCTTTTCTGACAATTATCACGCCGCCTAGGCCTATAGAAGATGAAACCACGATGCCCTTTCATCAGAGGACCGTTACCCGGGCAGGAAGCAGGATTTTGGGACTATTTTTTTTGTATTTTGTATTTATTAGACATTTATAGGCCGCCCTTTTCCCTGAGGGGACTCAGGGCGGCTTACAGTCAAAAAGGAAAGGGAGTGTAGGACAATACAAAAAGAAATGTGCACAAAAGTAAATTAAATAGTAAAACTCAACATTCACTCAACATTCGGGAGGGGCAAAAGTAAACTTATCCCCAGGCCTGACGGGCTAGCCAGTTCTTGAGGGCTGTGCGGAAGGCCTGGACGGTGGTGAGGGTACGAATCTCCATGGGGAGATTGTTCCATAGTGTCGGAGCCGCAACAGAGAAGGCTCTCCTCCGAGTAGTCGCCAGTCGGCACTGACTGGCGGATGGAATACGGAGGAGGCCAACTCTATGCGATCTGATGGGACGCAGGGAGGTAATTGGCAGAAGGCGGTCTCTCAAATAGCCAGATCCACTACCATGGAGCGCTTTATAGGTGGTGAGTAGAACCTTGAAGTGCACCCGGAGATCGACAGGTAGCCAGTGCAGCTCACGGAGGATCGGTGTTATGTGGGCGAACCGTGGTGCGCCCACAATCACTCGCGCGGCCGCATTCTGGACTAGCTGAAGTCTCCGGATGCTCTTCAAGGGCAGCCCCATGTAGAGCACATTACAGTATTCCAGCCTGGAGATCACAAGGGCTCGAGTGACTGTTGTGAGGGCCTCCCGATTCAGGTAGGGCCGCAACTGGCGCACCAGGCTAACCTGGGCAAATGCCCCCCTGGTCACAGCTGAGAGATGGTGGTCAAAAGTCAGCTGTGGGTCCAGGAGGACTCCCAAGTTGCGGGCCCTTTCTGAGGAGTGTAAGTTTTGTCCCCCCAGCCTGAGTGATGGTATGTTGGTCAAATTTTTGGGAGGGAAACACAACAGCCACTC
This sequence comes from Thamnophis elegans, assembly GCF_009769535.1. Classification (NCBI taxonomy): domain Eukaryota; kingdom Metazoa; phylum Chordata; class Lepidosauria; order Squamata; family Natricidae; genus Thamnophis; species Thamnophis elegans. Next base: position 32,760,576 of record NC_045552.1, read on the forward strand.
GGTCTTGTCTGGGTTGAGTATCAGCTTGTTTGCTCTCATCCAGTCTTTAACGGCTTCTAGACCCCGGTTCATCACGTCCACCGCTTCATTGAGTTGGCACGGGGTGGACAGATACAACTGTGTATCGTCCGCATATTGGTGGTATTTTATCCCGTGCCTTCGGATGATCTCGCCCAGCGGTTTCATGTAAATGTTAAATAGTAGGGGGGATAGGACCGACCCCTGCGGCACCCCATAAGTTAGGGGCCTCAGGGACGATCTCTGCCCCCCCACCAACACTGACTGCGACCTGTCCGAGAGATAGGAGGAGAACCACTGCAAAACGGTGCCGCCCACCCCTATCTCCCGCAGTCGTCGCAGAAGGATACCATGGTCGATGGTATCGAAAGCCGCTGAGAGGTCCAGGAGAACTAGGATGGAAGCATGGCCTCCATCCCTAGCTCTCCAGAGATCATCGGTCAATGCGACCAAAGCGGTTTCTGTGCTGTAACCGGGTCTGAAGCCAGACTGGAAGGGGTCAAGATAGTTAGCTTCCTCCAAGGTACGCTGAAGCTGGAGAGCCACCACCTTCTCAACAACCTTCCCTACAAAGGGGAGGTTGGAGACTGGACGATAGTTATTAAGAACAGCTGGATCCAAGGACGGTTTCTTCAGGAGGGGTCTTACCACCGCTGTCTTGAGCGCGGTGGGAAAGTACCCCTCCCGAAGAGAGGCGGTCACAACCGCCTGGATCCAGCCTCGTGTCACCTCACTGCTGTTGGCAACCAGCCAGGAGGGACACGGGTCCAGTATGCAGGTGGAGGCACTCACAGCTCGCATAGCCTTGTCCACATCCCCAGAGGCAACTTCCTGAAACTCAACCCAGAGATGGTTTGCCAAGTCTTCTCCTTGTGTCTCGGCTGGATCTACTGGGGTGGAGTCCAGGTCCGCTCGAAACCGGGCAACTTTGTCCGCCAAGAACTGGACATACTCCTCAGCCTTACCCTGTAGGGAGTCCCCCGTCTCCCTCCTATTTAGAGACTATTGGGCTCCTCGACCATCTTGCAAGTATTTCCTGTTGCATTTTCTAGGCATGACAATAATGATGGGTGTGTTACTTTTGGTGGTGTGGGGAGCATGTGAATATGAGTATCAAAATAAGGAGGGAATAGTAGAGGATTTCTATGGACCTCCCTCTAAACAGAATCGCTCAAAAAGAGAGATAAGTTTTCACCATCATGCGAAGAGACTCATAAACCCACCCGTAAACACCATTTGTATAAAAGGAGGAGGACTACAGAAAGGAGAATTCCAATATTCGAAAACGACACATGAGGGATGCAATCTAACATTAGAAGTAACGGCAAAACAAACTAAGAGAGGATTGGCCTGGTCATGTAAGAATCAAAATGATGGGTGGAGAAAAGGAATTTTCGAAATATGTAAGAATGTAACTAAGAAAGATTTAGATAATGGAGACCCAAGGTGTTATTGGATTGATAAAATTTTATGGTCTAGTAGCTGCAAAATTTCAGAAGGAAGCCCTGGAGATATACAATTTCTTTGTAATAATAATAATAAGAGTCAAAACATACAATTAGGATGGAGTGGGTTGTGTAAAGTATTATGGGAACCCAGCTGGTACAATAAAAGCCCCTCTCGAACTAAAAGGGTTCCAACTGCTGTGACCAAAGTTGAGTCAGAGGACTGTTCACCCTGCATTACCAAGGCTAAGGTGGGTGAACGGACTATCAACACCTTAATATATCATACGCATCCACCCCAGGGATGTAAACCTACTAAAATGGATTGCCTTTATAACAAAACGATGTACAGTCTGTGTACTCTACAGGGAAAAACTGTATGTTATAATCCCAATACTCCAGTTCGCCTTAACGTTACTTTATGGACAGGCTTGCCCAAGACGGGTATTAGGAAGGATCCCGAGGGAGAGGGTAAGCTGTATTTCCTTAATTATACTATACAGTTGCAGCAGGGGAAACAACCCCTAATTCTGGTGTTTGGTGCATGTACTGCCACTAAGTGGGGAAAAGGAGTGCCTTGTGGAGACCAGGCTTGGATTAATAGTTATAACATTAATCATAAATACTTGTGTGAAACTACTCTTAACTAGGCTTATGGTAATCCTAACGTTTGGATTCCTTGTGGAGGCACCACCCAGTGCTCCGGATGGAAATGTGTTTGTGATCACACAGGGGGCGGTTATGAGGGGTGCCCTTATGTAACTTCCTTCCGAAGGGGTGTCGGGAATACTATCCAATTAGAAATATCCCGTGATATTCCACCCATGGTGACGTATGGTTTTGGAATTGACGGACAAGGGTCGGATCCAGAGACATATCTAACTATTAAAGTTGAGAGGATTAAAGATGGAGAAATAAAATCCCTTGGGTGGTCTGTGTATGATACTCTACGAAAATTAGATGACCCCTTACCAATAAATACTAAGGCTAATAATTTATTTATAGAGATGGCTGAGCAGGTGGCTAAAACCTTGACTGTTAAAAACTGTTTTGTTTGTGGAGGGACTAACATGGGAGAGCAATGGCCATGGGAAGCTCTGGAGGCTGATCCAGTGACATATAATAACCTTTCGTATGCTGGTAATATCACAGCAAGAAAAGACTTCACTGGAATTGTGTGGACTCTGTCTACCAACCTGGTAGGGAGAAATTGCTTTGTTAGGAATGGATCTATTCATGTTGGGAATTTAATTTGTCTGGGAACATGGAGTCCTGACTATAATATTTGGTCTTCTCCGGCTAATAATACTCAACCCCTATGTTTTAATATGACTAATTTGAGCTATTTGAATTCTTCTTCTATTGATGATATGTGGAAAGCACCCAATGCTATGTATTGGATTTGTGGAAAATTAGCATATGAAACTCTGCCCAAAAATTGGTCTGGTTCTTGTATTTTAGGATGGATAAAACCATCATTTTTCCTCTTGCCTATAAAAGCCCGACAGGTGTTAGGGGTCCCGCTGTATGAAAAGGTTGGCTCTCAGAGCAGAAGAAGACGAGAGTTAGAATCAAACTCGGTCTTTTCCAACTTTCTTTGTAGTGATTTCACGAAATTTGAAAATAGTGATGTTTGGAGCTCAGAAAGAATTATATGTACATATGGTAGAGCAACGTGGGCAGAAGATGGAACTTATGGGTACCGTACACCCATTTATATGATAAATAGAATTATTCGTCTCCAAGCAGTATTAGATTTGGCTGGTCAACGAATTGATAAAGCTCTTAATATTTTGTCTACTGCTACAGACAAAATAAGAACCGCAGTATATCAAAACCGTTTGGCATTAGACTATTTGTTAGCCAAGGAAGGGGGTGTATGTGGGAAGTTTAATCTATCTAACTGTTGTTTACAAATTGATGAAACTGGGGCCGTTGTGAAGCAGTTAACTGCAGAGATGCGGCAATTAACTTATAATCCTGACCAGATATGGCGGGGATTCAATTTGGATGGTGGGGGCTTTTTAGGGGGGATTTTTAGAAATTGGAAACAAGCATTGTTCATGGTTGGTATAATTTTTATTGGATTAATGATGCTGCCATGTTTAATTCCCATAATAAGAAATGTTGTCACCTCCACTGTGGGAGGCATAATACAAGCTCAGCAACATGAAAAGTCAGTGATGGTATTAAAAGAAATTGGGGATCAGATCCAATTATTGGAAAGTATGAATACATTCCCTATGGAAAGTACAGTAATAGAAAAAGAAAGGTTGAAAGAAATAAGGGAAAATATTAAGAAAATTGCCAAATAAGAGATGGGGGAATTGATGGAATAAATTGAAAAAGAGTTAATATTTTGTATGACCACTAGAGGGAGTCCAAGAGGGAGTTTTAGAAGAGAAATGTGTAATCATTTGATTGGTTAAAGAAAAACAATGTTAGAAGTTGATTGGTTAAACGTCATAATTCTATATAAGGTAATAGTTAGGGCATTACTGTCGCTGATTGGTTTGTAACTGCCCCGATCAGGCTAGCTGATATGGGAGTAGGAGGAGTTAGGGAGGGTATAACTGCTGTTTCGCTTTCGTTGTGGGTGTGGCTCTTTCTTGTAACACACGAGGAATCCACCACGCTTTGCAAACCGTTGATCAAGAGAGATTTTTAATAAAAAGAATTTTATTACTCTACTCCGAACCTCATCTCTAGAATTCTTCTAAAATTCTGCAAACAGGTAAAACATTTTTCATTTCCAAGTTTTTTTTCCCAACCACTCATAAAACAAATCCCATATCTTATAGAATTGCTCATCTTCTTGTTCTCTAATTTCAAATGTCAATTTACTCATTTCAGCGCACTCCATTATTTTTCGAATAACTTCTTCCTGTTTTGGTATTGTTTCATTTTTCCAGTTTTTTGCAAATACGATTCTAGCTGCTGTTAAGATGTTTACAATCAAATATTTTAAGTCTTTGTTATAGATTTCTGGTATAATTCCCAATAAAAAAATCTCTGGTTTAAGATCTATGTGTTTGTGTATCATTTTCTCCAACCACATGTGAATTTTAGTCCAGTATCTTTTGGCTTCAATGCAAGTCCACCACATGTGGTAATATGAGCCCGGTATCTGATGACATTTCCAGCACTTTTCTGATTTATTCTTGGACATTCTTGCAATTCTCATTGGGGGTAGATGCCACCTGTAAAACATCTTATACAAATTTCCTCTATATGCAGTAGACATTGTCATTTTATAATTTTGAGACCACAATTTCTGCCATTTCTCTAAATCAATCCCATGCCTAAAGTTTTTTCCCCAAGCTATCATGGTTTCTTTAACTTGTTCCTCTTGTAATTTAACCTCCAATAAATATCCATATAATTTTTTAATTACTTTTTCATCAGTACATGCTAGAATTTTATCTCAGTCATTTTATTGTAAAAACCTTTTGATTTTCTATCTTCATTCTATCTAGATTGTATCTGTACATATGAGTACCAATTCATTTCTATTCCTTCTTGTTTTAACTCTTGGATAGATTTGAGTTCACCCTCTGCATTCAGTATTTCAACATATCTAACTGTTTGTTCCTTTTTATATATTACTGGATATGAAAATGCTTCAATCATTGATATCCAGACTAGAATGTTTAAGTAGTGTAATCTTTTAACCTTTTCCCAATTTAATAACAAAGCCTCCCTTTAAAGTAGGATGTAAAATGAGATTTGGACATTAAGTGTGAAACCTACTGGGTCAGGCTGGACAGCTTCTCCGGGGCCGTTTACTTCTATTTTAAAAAGCCACATAGGCAGAGTTGCAGCTTGCAACAGAACAGGAAGCAAGTGCCTAATCACAAGATGTTCTAGCCAACGTCCCTATGTAAAAACCTCTGTCAAAAGTCCAAACCTAAGGTGACCAGATTTTCAGATTGGGGGGGGGGGGGGCTTGATTAAAAAATTTATATTTTGTCAAACATGACCCCAGGACACTGAAACCATCATAAATACGAATCTGTTGCCAAACATCAAAATTTTGATCACATGACCATGAGGATGCTGCAACAGTCGCTAAGTGTGAAAATGGTTGCTAAGTGTGAAAATGGTCATCAGACACTTTTTTCAATGCCATTGTAACTTTGGTCACTAAATGAACTGTTTGAAAGTTAAGGCTAGCTTGCATTATAATGCCTTATGCTAGCTTACATTTTCAAGAGAGAGAAGCTAAACTCCTTGTTAGAATTGAAATAGAAATGAATAGAGTAGAGTAAAATAGAATAGAATAGTTTATTAGCCAAGTGTGATTGGACACACAAGGAATTTGTCTTTGGTGAATATGCTCTCAGTGTACATAAAGAAAAATAAAATAGTAAGATAGTGGGATCCTTGCTGCACCTAGCCTTCACTAATCCTCTCACTTTCATAAAAATCAGTAAAAATCACTCATGCTTTTTTATTTCTATTTATTATTTTGCTATGGCCACATATGAATATATATGCACATTCCAAACAGATTTTCTTACTAAACAGCCACCATTCTCATCCATAGGCCACTAAATGCCTCACCAACCTTTTCTGTATTCTTTCATTTCCTTCCATCCATTTTATTTATTTAACACAGAGTAGATTAGGCTGTCAGCCTTAGTCATTCTTCTAACATGACAACAATTCTTACCAACAAGGACGGTATTGACACATTTTAGCTAATGCAACCTAAACATAACCAAAGCCTATTTCATTTCAAGTATGCTAACTTTATTCTATGCCTTCCCACGCATTACATGGCTTGAACGTTCGCGGATCGCCACCAAATTGCACAGGTGGTTGTTCTACCAGATGGACATCCTTACTTTTTCTCGAAAACGGGAGAGAGGCTGCCTTTCCTAGTCTAGCCCCGTAACAACAACCCTACGAGGTAGGCTGGGTTAAAAAAAAAAGCGAGTGTCGGGGAATTCTGCGACTGCATCACCTCTTCGCTGCTCTCGCTTCCCAGGGAGCTCCCTTTCCTCTCACCGAGCAGCCCGTTCTTGGAACAAAACGGAGAGGCTCAGAGGCGGATACGCCTGGCAGTCGGTGGGGACGGTGCTGAGAGGGGCGTGTGCTGGGAAAGGGAGCTTGCACGGTCCGCCTCTGAGCCTCTCCGCGCAGTCACCCCCTTCCCCGTCACGCCCCCCACCCCAAAAACAAACCACCAGCGCTCCTCCCGCTCCCCCACTCCCCAGGCCTGCAGCGCCTTTTCTTCCCGTTCGGCTCCGAGCCACCGTCACGGACCTCTTTTGGCTCCGCTCTAGGCACTGGCCGCCGCGCCGCCGTCCTCCCCTCCATCATTCCCCCTCCTCCCAGAGCACCACCGGAAACATGCCAACCTCAATACGGATGCAACGGTGTCACATCGCCGCTACCCATGTTCACGAGGCGCCGGGCATTGCAGGGCGCAGAGGAAGCCAGCAGACAGATGGGAGACTTGGGGAGGGGGGAAGGAAGAGATCCCGTCCAGGGTAAAAAGAGGGAAAAGCGGAGAGCCTACCCTGGATGGGATCTCTTCCTCCCTCTCCCCCCCGGTCTCCCGTCTGTCTGCTGGATTCCTCTGCGCCCTGCGATGCCCGTCTGGGTTGGCTTCCTTGGACACTCAGCTGCCACCCCCACCCCCACCTTCCCTCCGACCAACTGTCAGTTTATTCTTCCTGCACGTGAAAGCGCTTTAGTCAGTGGAGTGTGTGCTGGGAGGAATCTCTCTTCTCCCTGCACGGACCCCACGGTGCCTGCATCAGAGCTCGGGCGGGATTCAGGTGAAGGAAAGGACTTTTCTTTTGCCGGCATCAGAGCTCGGGCGAGCAAAAGCAAGTATTTTAATCAGTGGGCTACGTGCAGGGACGAATATATCCCCTCCTCCCTGCACGCATCCACTGAATAAAGTGCTTCCTCTGGCCCGCCTGATCTCTGCTGCGGGCGAGAGGGAGCTGGGAGGACAGGAGATTCCTCCCTGCACGTGAAAGTGCTTTAGTCAGTGGAGTGTGTGCTGGGAGAAATCTCTCTTCTCCTCCCTGCACGGACCCCACGGTGCCTGCATCAGAGCTCGGGCGGGATTCAGGTGAAGGAAAGGACTTTTCTTTTGCCGGCATCAGAGCTCGTATTTTAATCAGTGGGCTGCGTGCAGGGACGAATATATCCCCTCCTCCCTGCACACATCCACTGAATAAAGTGCTTCCTCTGGCCCGCCCGATCTCTGCTGCGGGCGAAAGGGAGCTGGGAGGACAGGAGATTCCTCCCTGCACGTGAAAGCGCTTTAGTCAGTGGAGTGTGTGCTGGGAGGAATCTCTCTTCTCCTCCCTGCACGGACCCCACGGTGCCTGCATCAGAGCTCGGGCGGGATTCAGGCGAAGGAAAGGACTTTTCTTTTGCCAGCATCAGAGCTCGGGCGACCCCTTTTCTTCCTACCTCCTTCCCTCTTTTCTCCCTCCCTTCTTCTTTTTCTTCCTTTCTTTTTCCATCTTCCTCCTTCTCCTTCCATTCTTTCTCCTTCCTTCCATCTTTTCTCCTTCCATCTTCTCCCCCCTCCCTTCTTCTTTTCCTTCCCCCCTCCCTCCTTCCTTCCTCTCCTTCTCACTCCTTGCAACTGCAATCAGAACCGCAGACAGGGAAGAAGAAGAGGAGGAAGCGGTGGCTGAGCCGAATCCTTTTGAGAGGGAACGGGCGCGACCTGGGAGACACAGGGAAACTCCGCAAAGGGGGAGAAGGAGAGGAGGGCCGTCTCCTCCCCCCAGCGCCTCCCGATTCCCACCGGTACCGTTACTCACCAGTTAAGCTGCAGCAAGCAAAAGTGAAATGAAATGGAGACTCGCGCGGTAAGCTAAGCGGACTCCAGCCAATCAGTGAGCTGGCTGGGATGGAAAACTGCGTGCTTAAAGTTTTCCATCCCAGCCAGCTCACTGATTGGCTGGAGTCCAGGCCAATCAGTGAGCGGCACACTGGGCTGGCTTAGATTTTTAGTGTAGATAGAATAGATGGGGGAACGGAACGAGCGAGCTAGCGGCAGCTGATGATGGGCAGGGGAGCCAGCGAGCGCCAAAATAAAGCGGGGTTTTTTGAGAAGTGGGCGGGACGTGGGAAAAATGATGAAAATGCGTGCCTGTCCCGCCAAATGCGGGACGTCTGGTCACCCTATCCAAACCACAATTAAAGTTCGTTAATGACACATACTCCATACTTGTAACAAAAGGAGAAGTAAGACCCCATCTCCTTATAAGGCTTTCTCCTCAAGGTAACCACTAAGAAATGAGTTAAGTGTTTCCGTGTTACGCTGTCTTTGAGAATGTATAAGAACGTGTGCTTTGATAATGAAGGTTGTTCAGAACTTGCAATGCTAGCCATGGGCTAGCTTTCTGAACCTGGCTGCCAAATAAACTTTTCCTGTATTCTGAGAAGTCTAAAGCCTGTAATTTTCTGCAACAATTCTGGCCACCGTGGGCAGGATTTAGAGTGATATTTTGCTGAGGACGGAACGGACGACCAGTGCCCCATCGAAGCCATCTCCCCCATCTTCAGGCGCCACAGAGACCTTTCTCTGGAAGAGGGCTGATGACCTCTCTTGGGCATCCGGAGGACATCATTGATCCAAGAATCTGACCAGGGACAGGACAAGTTAATAAAAATTACGCCAGCTGAGAAAGGAGACGCCTGCAGGCAAGTATCAAAAGAATTGTAGACCCATTCGGTTAGGAGTGGAAGAGGGGGGGGGCGATCACCCTCCTGAGCCCGGGATAGCGTCCCTTCCAAACGGAACTGGCGTATCCTAATGAGGCTCTAGGTCTATGTGGGAAGTTAATCTGTTGCAGTTCCTGTTGGTGACCGTGAGCTTCGGGACCGCAGGTCAGCAGAAAGTGTGTTAGAAATAGAACATGGGAGGGTGGGGAGAGTTCCTCGAACGCCCCTCCAATACATGTTGAAAAATACTTTCAGAAAGTTTTAGTAAAGTCTCCGCCAGAGAAATTATCCTCACCCCCATTGTACAAGCCTCAAGGAGGTTGTTTGCAGGGATCAGTAGTTAGAGACACATATGCTGTTGTTAATCAGGTTGCTGCAGCCTGTCTCAGTTGTGAAAAAAACAACTCAAAGACAGGATGGAAACTTCCTTTGGAAGTCCTTCTACAGGGCTCCCAGGTGCTGTATGGCAAATAGATTTCCCCACAATATTCCCAGAAATTGGGATTTAGAGATCTCTTGGCTTTGTGTGTACTAAAAGACATTGTGCCAAGATTCGGGGTGCCTTTCTGTAGGGCCTCAGATTCTGGTCACCATCAGATGAATTAAGAGCCCCACCCAGATGCAAACAATGTGTTATTTTGATCTTTAAAAATATGCCAGCACGGGCTGGGAGGTCAAGATAGAAGAATTTGGATCTTTAAAAATTAGCCAGCGCCGCTGGCAGATCCAAATTAGAAACGGAACACCCCAGGGCAGAGACATGTATTAACAATCTATTGCTTAAGGAGATAGAACATCGGGCATAACTTTGAGCAAAAGTAAGAAATTTAGCAGGTAATTGGACTTGATTAATTTGATGTAATGTCTGTTGAAATTCTTAGGTGTGTCTAAGTCTTTGTGCACCCTCAAGGTAATTGAAACTAAGATGTCTCCAATCCAAAAGGACACGAGAAAAGTTTCATCCTTGTAGTTATTGTGTAGTCGACGGCACCCGGAGAAGGCTCACCCTGTGAGATCTTATCGGATGCTGGGAGGTATGCGGCAGGAGGCGGTCACGGAGATATCCAGGTCCTAGGCCATGTAGGGCTTTAAAGGTAATAACCAGCACCTTGAAGCACGTTCGGAGACCAATAGGGAGCCAGTGCAGCTCGCGGAGGATAGGTGTCACATGGGTGTACCTCGGTACACCCAGTATCGCGCGTGCAGCTGCATTCTGGACCAACTGTAGTCTCCGGACACTTTTCAGGGGCAGCCCCATGTAGAGCGTGTTACAGTAGTCGAGTCTTGAGGTGACGAGGGCATGAGTGATCATTTGGAGTGCCTCCCGGTCCAGATAGGGCCGCAACTGGTGCACCAGGCGAACCTGGGCAAAAGCTCCCCTGGTCACAGCCGACAAATGATGTTCTAGTGTCATCTGCGGATCCAGAAGAACACCCAAGTTGCGGGCCCTCTCTGAGGGGTGTAAGATTTCACCCCCCAGGTTTAGAGATGGAATATCTGGACTTTCTTTGGGGGACAACATCCAAAGCCACTCGGTCTTGTCGGGGTTGAATGCAAGCTTGTTCAATCCCATCCAGACCCTGACAGCTTCCAGGCACTGGGACATCACTTCCACTGCTTCACTGAGTTGGCACAGGATGGACAGATACAGCTGGGTATCATCCGCGTACTGATGGTATTTAATCCCGTGCCAGCGGATGATCTCGCCCAGCAGCTTCATGTAGATATTAAATAGCAGGGGGGACAGGACCAAGCCCTGCGGCATCCCGTATTCAAGGGGCCTAGGGGTCGACCTCTGTCCTCCGACCAACACCGACTGCAACCTGCCAGAGAAGTAAGAGGAGAACCACTGTAAAACGGTGCCTCCCACTCCCACCTCTTCCAGCCACCGCAGAAGGATACCATGATCGATGGTATCGAAGGCCGCTGAGAGGTCAAGGAGCACCAGGAGAGAGGAAGGTCCTCTATCCCTGGCTCGCCAGAGATCATCGGTCAGCGCGACCAAAGCGGTTTCGGTGCAGTAAGCAGGCCTGAAACCAGACTGAAAGGGATCTAGATAATCCGCTTCATCCAAGGTCCGTCGGAGTTGGGAGGCCACCACCTTCTCAACAACCTTCCCTAAGAAAGGGAGGTTGGAGACTGGGCGATAGTTTTTAAGAGCATCTGGGTCCAGAGAAGGCTTCTTAAGGAGGGGTCTCACCACCGTTTCCTTCAAAGGCTGTGGGAAAGATCCCTCCTGAAGCGAGGTGTTTACAATCCTCTGGATCCAGCCACGTGTCACCTCCCTGCTGGTCGAAACCAACCAGGAGGGACACGGGTCCAGTAAACAGGTGGCGGCACTCATTGCTCCCATGGCCTTGTCCACTTCCTCAGGAGTGACAAGCTGGAACTCACTCCACAAAATTTGATCAAGGCCCTCCCTCGGCATCTCTGCTGGCACTGTCCAAGTGGAGTCCAGGTCCGTCCGAATCTGAGTGACTTTGTCCGATAGAAACTGAACAAATTCCTCAGCTCTCCCCTGTAAGGGTTCACTCGCATCCCTTTCTTTCAGGAGGGAGCGGATTATCCTAAGCAGGGAGGCCGGGCGTGATTCTGCGGACGCAATAAGAGCGGAAAAATGAGTACATTTTGCCACCCTTATCGCCACTAGATAAGTCCTAATAAAGGCTCTTCGTAGTGTTCGGTCGGATTCGGAGTTACTAGCCCTCCAGCATCGCTCTAGCCGTTTCTTTTCGCGCTTCATCTCCCGGAGTTCCTCGATAAACCAAGGTGCCCTCCTGGATCCACTGCCGCGGAGAGGCCGCAAAGGCGTAATCCGGTCTAATATCCCAGCCACCGTTCTATTCCAGGCAGCGACCAAGGACTCAGTCGGATTGTGGGCAAGGGAGTCAGGTATCTCCCCAAGCTCCGTCTGAAATCCCAATGGGTCCATCAGGCACCTGGGATGGAACCATTTAATCGGTTCCACCTCCCTGTGGTGGGGGAGTAGCTTCCGGAAATCAAGCCTCAGCAGGAAGTGATCTGACCATGACAAGGGCGAGATCTCTATCCCCTTTAATTCCAGATCACGTCTCCACTGCCCCGAGAGAAACACAAGGTCGAGCGTGTGTCCCGCCACGTGAGTCGGACCCTGAATTACTTGGGTCAAGTCCATGGTTGCCATGGAAGCCATGAACTCCTGGGCCCCATCGGAGCGTTTGCCAAGAGATGGCAGGTTGAAATCCCCCAGTACTATAAATGTGGGGAACTCAACCGCCAGTCCGGCTATTGACTCTAGGAGGGACTCACACCCGGCATTCTCTGGAGCAGGGATCCTGCGAGGAACTAATGACTCCCGGATAATAACTGCTACTCCCCCACCCCTTAACTGGTGTCATGGCTGGTGGAGCACCTGAAACCCTTCTGGGCACATTTATGAGAGGGGGACTCCTCCCTCGTGGCCAAGCCAGGTTTCAGTAATGCATGCCAGGTCTGCCCCCTCGTCTAATAGTAAGTCCTGTACGAGGGGAGCTTTATGAATCACAGACCTGGCATTTAGCAACAGCAGCCTGAAGCCAGGGCCCTGACTTCCCATGTCACCTGGCTCCCGAGTTGAGCTTTCAGGGCCAGAACAAGGGATCGCTGTGACGTAGCGAACCCTCCTTCCCCGGTAATGGCTAGCCCTGTAGTTCCCGTCATACCTGCCCCTCCCAGTTGTGACCATGATGCTCCGGCCCATCCCCATCCCCGTAGACCCCCCCTCCCTCCCAAGGCCCCCATTCTTCTCGGCAGGCCATTCATACCAAACACTCTGGGATGAGAGGCAAATCCGGGCCCCCATCCACTTCTGCTTCCGCACTCAGTGGAGGGAGCTCCAGGCTGCACTCTCAATCCCCTCATATGCACTGGCCAAACATTCTCCACATACATACCCCACTATAGAATTAAAAGAATACAACAATACACTAAGAAAGTATATTAAGCTAATTTAAAAGAACGTGGGCTCATTCAATCACAAGCATACACATAGACTCTACATACGGAAAAGATTGTGCAGGTATTAAAAATAATCTTGTGCAAGTAAGTTCGTAAAAAGGTTCGTGAAGCGGAGGCATAAGAGTCAAGTCGATGGCAGATCGATGGTGATATAGAGGGAATAATTTGCCTTCCCTCCCAAAATAGCGTGAAAAGGGGGCCAAGAGTCTAGGTGGCTGAAATGGTGTCCCTGGGGTAGCGGTGGGTGGCAGTGGTCGTAACAAAAAAGCAAGGTCGTAAGTCTGGAAAGTCCGAGAGTCCAAGTTCGTAGACAGAGAGAGCCAGATGGTAAAGATGGTAAGGAAAAGGAGGCTCCGCAGCCACAAGGAAAGGCGGGGGAGAGGCCGCACCACAGAGAAGACCCCGATTGAATGGAGTGGGGGGCGCCCGAAGGGGCCGCGACAATGCCAAATAAAGTCAATTGCCCACGTCCGTCCAGCGCCGAGTAAATCGACCACCCCACTCCTTGGAAGATGACGATAAACTGGTACAATTCCAAGGCCTCCTCCCAGTCGTGAGAAACAGGAACAAGGCCGCCAGGACCGCCGCAAGCCGATGGGACGATGAGGGAGGGAGGGCGCCTGGGAGGGCCGTGGTGGTGGCAATGAAGCCAGCCGCCTGCTCTCATTCAGCGCCATCCGGACCAGCCACTCCCTCCCTGGCACGATGGTATCCAATATAGTCCAATATAGTCCAAGGCTCTCCCGGGTCTCCCGAGTCCAGAAAATAAAGCCGTCAGCATGACGCCGCCATATTCGCCACCAGATAAAAAGGACCACCAAAGCAACCGCGTATGCTGGGAGCCAACCGAGAATGGCGACCCCCTGGCTGACCACCTGCCCAGGTCCCCTGGGTCATACTCTACCATTGGAACCCCTTCTCGCAGGACTCACAGTTAAACCGGTAATGTTTCCAGCATTTCTTTCTGCCTATTGAGCCGGAGCAAGAAGGCTACCAACCGTTCGCAGCTTGCACATGCGCATTAAGTGGAAACTTCATGCTGTCTATTCCCTACAGAGTAGTGGTGTTGAAAAATTTAATGATTTGATTTAATGACAAAACCAAAAATAGGAGGCAATTATGAGGGTTTTTGGTTGTAGCAGGGTATTGTAGAATATGGATACCGAATTTTGCCCTCCTAGCCAAACCACTGTATGAATCCACAAAAGAGACATAGATAAGAAACAAAAAAGAAAAAGAGAGTCTCAATGAAACATTTAGTTCCTGTGCTGTTTTAGCTTGCATGTTTGTCTTTGTTGATGTGTTTAAAAAGAGAAAGAGAGAGTGTGTCTCCGACATCAGTGCCCTCCACTTGTGTAGCCTTAACATGAAGTAGTTGACACTGAAGGGGTAGGAGACCTAGGGAGACAAAAGGTGGGATCAGATATTGGTTAGAATGAACAAACGGTCCCATTAGGTGGGGCCAGGAGGAAGGAAACCAAAAAGGTTACCGAAGGGACAGATTAAGTGGACCACAACCTGGTCAAGGGAGTAGTTGAGACAAAAACTCAAATTGCCCCTAAGGAAAATTTTATTGCCAGAAACTGAGGGGGAGCTACATAAGGTGTGGATATGCTCCATTCTTAATGGCTGATTTATATAATTGGAAAAATCAAATTCCTGCTTATAGAGAAAATCCAGATGAGATGTATGTCCTTTTTGCATCCATCCTTCTGAACTCACCAGTCTGCTTGAGCTGACATACAAAGTCTGATGGAAATTTTATTAACCCCAGAGAAAAGAAGACTGGTGAAGATAACTATGAATAAGCCTTTGCAGAAGGATCATGAAAAAAAATTCCAGACTGGACATGGTTACTGAAGGAACCAGATTGGGAACCTAGTCCATTCAGCTGAAAAACTATTGGACCTTAGTTTTGTTAGGATTCAACAAAAGTTAAAAATTTAGAGAAGGTCTATTAAATTCAACAGAAACAGGATGAAAATCCAGGGGAAATCCTAGCATGCATTTATCAAACCTTTAGGCAAAATACCACATTAGATCCTGAGCTTGAAGAAAGTAAGAGAATGATCAATATGATCTTCATTGTGACCTGACAAAAGCGCGCACGACAAAAGCACGCCAACAAAACCGCGTTGCTAAAACCGCGACATCATCACCATGCCGACAACAGCGCGGCGACAACAGCGCAGCGACAGAAGGGCGCTTTACAACAGTGCGGTGACAGAAAGCCGATTTAAGTTAAGGTAAGGGTTAGGGTTAGGGTTAGGGTTAGGGTTAGGGTTAGGGTTAGGGTTAGGGTTAGGGTTAGGGTTAGGGTTAGGGTTAGCGTTATGTTTAGGGTTAGGGTTAGGGTTAGGGTTAGGGTTAGCTTTTGAATGCTAGTAAAAGTTTATTTTGTTGCATCAAATGGAATAAATATATCAATTACAGACAGTAAAATGTAGTACTGATGTCGGCGCGCTAGGGTCACATTTTTCTGAGTGCTTCGGAAGGCGTGGATTTGCCCTCTGCGGTTGTGTCACCGCGCTAGGGTCGCATTTTGCTTAGTGCTTTGGACGGCGTGGATTTGCCCTCCGCGGTTATGTCGGCGTGGAAAAGGGCTTCGCAGTTTTGTCGGTGAACCAATCTTCATTGGTCACTCTGCAGATGACATTAGGCTAAAAAAATAAATAAGTAAAATACAGAAGACAAAAAGTGGGGGCAGTAAAGGCATCTCTGAACTTGTGGAATGAGCATACAAAACATATGTTAATTGGGCTCAAATTTCAGAGAAGAAGGATAGAAAGAGGCCTCCAGTTAGCAACTTGCTGGAGGAATTGTCAAGGAGGGGCCAATAGATAGAATCCCATGCCCAGCCAGAGAAAGAGCCCTCCAGTTAGCAAGAAAAGAAAGCCATGAAGATCTGTGTGGCTTGAATAAATGAAAATTGCATGAAAGGTCTTTGTGAAGAAAGAAAGAAAGAAAGAAAGAAAGAAAGAAAGAAAGAAAGAAAGAAAGAAAGAAAGAAAGAAGATGTCAGCCTCCGCTTTGCTGCTGCTTTGGTTGCCATTGAAACGGGGAGGGGGGCACGGTATTTGGGAGGGGACTGATTGTTCTGCTGGAGGAAGATTCTAGCGTTCGAACTGTCCACCTTACTGTGCATGTGGAGGAGGAGTGTTTCCCGCCAAGGCCAACAGAACCAGCATTCCATCCTGGTGATGCCTTTCGAAGTTATCTCACACCTGACAATTGGGAGAATTATGACTGGACTGTGCACGGGATGCCAAGGGGAGGGGAATGAATTATACAATATATTATTCGCTTTCGTGCCTAAATAATCAGACTTCGCTTAGCTTCACTTCTATTCATTTATAATTAGTAAAAGTACACTTGATTTCTATCAATGGAGTCCTGTGATTTTCTTTCCTGATTTTTGAATGAGGAAGGGCTGACAATTAAGCGAAGTCTCAACCTCCACCCCACCAGGAGCTACAACCTACCGAGGGGGGTGTTCTCACAAGAAGAAAAAGAATGTCTTTGCATGTGAGTGATGAAGAGGAAACTGAAGGGGCGGCAGCAGAACCATCTTTAACTGAAAGGCTGGCTGGTCTAAGAGTGGAAGAGCCTACTGTTCGTCCCTGATGGACTTTGGGTGTGGGGCAAAAAGAGGAGTCTGAGGAGTTGGATGCAGGAGTCACGAGAAGGAGACCGGAAAAAAAATCAGCAGAATGGGGTGACGCTGGAGACGAGGATTACAAATTGTCCCACGCCATGCGAATCCTTGAGGAAGCTATGTCCGAACGCAAAAACCGTGAAAGAGCAATGGAAAGGGATCAAGCTGAAGAGTTTGAACAAAGGTACTCCATGCATAGGTTAAGGGAGGGTGAAGAGGCCGAGGGGGGTTGGGAGCAAGGAAACCCAGAACCAGCCTCCTCCCCAGCTAGGGCTGCTCCAAGAGAAGGGGGGGGGGGCCTGGCGACGCCAATTGTTAACTGTTAACTCCCTTAACAGTGAAATATAATGGCGATCCCAAAAAATTAGGGTTGTTTGCCATACAGATTTGGAACTATATGGAAATTTATGGTCCGGATTTAGAAACGGATGATATGAAAGTAAGAATGGTTTTACTCTCATTGGAAGACAAAGCGGCCGACTGGACGGTGGGCTTGCACCAATGCAATTCCCCTCTCCTTGTGATTTCTCCGCGGGTCGCCCATGAAGCCAATGATGAAGGAAGACTCGGAGGCAGGTCTTTCTCGGGATGAGCCGACACGGAATAGAATCCGGAGGCCTCTTTTATTGAGCATACACAAGGAAAGAGTGGAGTCACATGGTCTATGTGGACCAATCATGGTTGTACAAGTCTATGGTATATGGTAACTCATTTACTTCCATGTAGACCTCTGAACCTAAAGAATGCCCATAGTCAGCAAATAAATCTTTTACCAGCATGCAAACTTCTGACCCCTAGTTGATATTGCAAAGTCAGCATGCAAACTTCTGACCCCCTAGTTAATGCTGAGAGTTAACCAGTTGTGACCTCTGACCTACTTAGTACTGAGAGTTAACAGTTTGTGACCTCTGGTCTTATGGTAAATGATTACTGCTGTTGTATAGTGTTCCAGCATACCTTTGCATGCCTACACTTATGTTACAACATCTCCTCCTTTGTTTTAAATTTTGAGGAGTCAGAAAGGAGTATTGTCTTCCTCTGGTCCTTCATCGGAGAGGCCGTTAGCAGGGCTTTGTGTTGCGAATCAAAGGTTGCTGTGTTAATGTTTTTGCTCTGTGTCATACTTTCTACTGTGGACTGAATGATGCTTCGGAGCACTGGGATTAAGCAGGGCAAAAGGAGAAACCCTAGGAGTGCCATGCCTGCCATGAAGGCGGCTTGTTTCCAATTGCGAAAAATTCCTCCCAGGAAACCTGCATCATCCATTAATCCTGTCCACTTTTGCACGGGTACGTGAACCAATTTCCGCAAGTCCGCGGTGAGATCGGCCACTACCTTGCCAGTTTCATCAATTTGAAGACAGCAATTTGTAAGATTAAATTTCCCACATACTCCCCTTCCTTTTGTTTTTTCTTCAAAACATGTGAGTGGAATGCACATGTTTTTGACAAAAGATTAAAATTGGTCAGATCAGGGAGATCCAATTCTTCTGATGAAAAAGCATTGAGAGAGACACTAGAAGGATCTCTTCAGTGGCTCCCAGATAGCTTTCAACCATGAAGGTCTAGCAACCAGGGCACAAATTTCTGGAAAGAAATTTACAATATCCAATTTTCCATGCCAATTAGTATCAGATATCACCTTATATGAGCTTTCAGACAGGTTTTTAAACAAGCAGAAAAAAGGGATGGTTCTTCAACCTGCCCTGGCTCTTATTTTAGTGAGGCCAAATTGAGTTTAGCTAATGTGCAATCCAAGCTTTTGTGCCTGGGGCAAAAATCAACCTAGGA
The DNA here is from genome assembly GCF_009769535.1 of Thamnophis elegans. Lineage (NCBI taxonomy): Eukaryota > Metazoa > Chordata > Lepidosauria > Squamata > Natricidae > Thamnophis > Thamnophis elegans. Next base: position 32,779,160 of record NC_045552.1, read on the forward strand.
AAAACTGTGTGTGGAGGAGATAGTTTCAATCTAATTCTGAATAGGCTCTTTTCTCTCTCTCTCTCTTGGTGTGTGTGTGTGTAGCTGCTTCTACAATACAGAAAATACAGACATTTTGGACAAACTTTCCCTCCCACCAGACATAAATCTAAGGTGTTCAGAATTGCTGTGCTAGTCATTCTCAAAATACAATTCTTACATGAATACATTAAACTGATTACAATATAAATGAGACAAGAAAAAAAACCTTACAATGAATTTCTGTGAAGAAAGCAAAGAAATAAAACTTTAGGATCAATTTTCACCCTCCCCTATAGTCTTTACAGCTGTCTTCTGGGGATAGAAGAAAGTCTTTTGGTCTTTACTTCTCCATCTCTGGGTCCATTCTTTCATATCTGCTGGATGGCATTAGGCTTAGCTTGCTGATAAGAGTGGTCAGTCAGGCTTGGTAGAGTCTGTCCCAGGCTTGGGTAAGTTTTTTCTTTTTCCTCATGTCAGGTTTTATCAGGATGCAATCACCAGCAGCCACTTCAAGAGTTAATGTTTGAGCTAGCAGTCCTTTGTTTCTGAGGTGAAGAAAAGGAGAGGCCAAGTGTACAGTTCTTTACAGACATATCTTTAGTCTCATGTTGTGGAATCTCACCCATTCTGTCCAAATGTGGAAATCCAAACATTATTCCAGAAGGCAGACGATGTAAATGATGTAAATTTCATGGAACAGCACATTCCCACTGCTTCTATGATTGAAACACTTTTGCAGTAAGATGAGTAAATTTTCAAAAGGGACAACAACTTGTCTTGCAAACAACAAACAAAATATCATAGGGTAGAGTACCTTGACTCACAAGCTTTTAAAAAATGCACTCAGGTGTAAAAGAGAAAGGGAAGAAAAATAGCTTTAAAAAAAATGCAATTAAAAAAAGAGGTACCAACGCTCCAAAATATTAGATTCCATTCAGATGGAAGCAAATTCTCATCAAGTATGTTAGAACATTTACAAATGTAAGCAAAATATCTCAAAATCATTTCTTTTCATAGGTTTAATTAAGCATTTTAAACCTCAAAAATGTCCAGAAGGAAAAGAAAAAAATCAAAATTGTATTCAGAGCAGAAAAGGAAATGTAATTGCATAACTTTTATAGATGAAAAGATAACAGTGAAAGGTAAGGGTGAAGGAGCAAGTCACCCATTTACTCCAAATTTCTCAGAAGAGAGAGGAAAAAAATGGTTAAAGTGAGCAAAAAACTTCAGCCGCCCTTCAATGACCCAAAAAGAATGAGGGAAAGAAAGGGGGGGGGAATGCACAGAGGCATTCACAGGTATCTCTGGGGGCATTTCATACACACGCTCATTGCAAAATGAACAGACACACACTCTCCCCATTTCTCCTGCTTCCCTCCAAAGAATGACCCAGAGGGAAAGGAGGGGGGGGGTGTTCACGCAGGCAACCACAGGTCTTTGGATCTCTTCAGTTATCACTCTCTGGGGCATTGGGGACATATACATTCATACTGCAATCAGAGCTCATGCTTGCTCATGCCAACCAATCAATGTAACTATTTCAGGAAGCTTTTTCACAAGCCACCAAGCTTCATTTTATTTATTAGAGGATCTCACCCTCCCTTCAGGTTTGGAAATGATAACACACAAGCATACACACACATACCATTAAATAACCTTGCAACTTACTGTTTCTTTATATGAAAGGAATTAAAATACATTCATACCAACTTTTACCATGACATACATTTGCACTGCAATCAGACTGCTTGTGTAAATTAATTTCACATACAAAAATATCCCATTTCATTCTTCTTTCATACAAAGCAATTATTACAATTATTTCAGGGAGCTGTACATAAGCCAATGAGCTCCATTTTCTATTATTAAGGAATCTCAACTTCCCTCCAGGTCTGAAAATGATTACACACACACATGTACACATATATGCACACATACCATGAAACAACACTTTCAGGCCTGGGGGAGGTTCTGTCACTTTAAATCTTCAAATTTCTTTCCTTGGAGAACTTGTGGCTCATTCTCCAAGCAGTGGGGAAACTCAGAGAGCAGCTTAAATCCTAACTACTCTTCCCTCCCCCACAGCTTCAAGCCCAAGCTTATTTATTTATTTAGCTAGCTGATCAAACATATCACCATCAATTCAATTCAATTCTACATGTTATTAGATGCACACCTAAGAAATTTTTTAACAGACATTACATCAAAGTAATCAAGTCCAATTACCTAGGTCTTCCCATTCAGTCAGGCTTTACCTCGTTACCTGCTAAATTTCTTACTTTTGCTCAAAGTTATGCCCATTCTATCTCCTTAAGCACTAGATTGTTAATATCTGTCTCTCCCTGGGATGTTCCGTTTCTATCTTGATCTCCAAGCAGCGCTGGCATATTTTTAAAGGTCAAGATTTATAGAGACAATGTATAGAGATGTTTGTCCACATTGTTTGCATTGGCCAGGGTTCCAGGTTGGTCCTCCCAGCTGAGCGCTGGCATAGTTTTAAAGAGCAAGGTATATAGATATTTTATTAACACATCATTTGCATCTGGGTGGGGCTCGAGCTCTACTTTTCTTTTAAAAGACAACTATTAACAGCTTTCTAACATATCCCTGTGGACTCCTTAATCGCTTTGGGGAAGAAACTCAGGTAGAACTTCTCTTCAGTTCATCTGATGGTGGCCAGAAAATCAGCAAATTTGTTATAAAATCTAAATGAAAACTGTCTTCTAGAGGCCAGGTTTCGAGTAGGTTGGCCAGATAGATGTGCAGAGGGTTTTACTCAGGTTGAAGGCAAACCTTTAGTAGGAATTTCCTTCATCTTATACATGCACACACAAGGCAACACTCTCCTCCTCCCCCAAAAGAAAAAAATCTTTACTCACCTGAAGAGTAAATCTTCCAGGCCTGAAAAACATGAAAACAAGGTTCCCTCCCCCACAGCTTCAATGGGGAGCCAGTCAACAGACTTCTAACTAAACCCCTGGTGTACGGGGATTGCATGCCATACAGAGAAGGAGCATTTTTAATTTCCTTAATGGTTTTAAAAGGAATGGCCCTCCTCGTGAATTTGGAGGCATTTGATAAGCAAACACCATGTTGTTAAAATGCCCGGAGGGGCTCGGGGTTCCTCATGGAAGTAGGTGCCCAATTTTATCCATAAGGAGAGTTTTAAAGGCCCCTTTTTCCAGGTAGATTGGACAATGATTTTAGACATAAGTCAATAAGTCAATTAAATGCTTTCAAGGGGAAAACGGGAAGCGACTTGCCCATCGCTTGAATAATTACACCAGAAAATTTACAGATATCCCGAAGTTCTTGAAGGTGTGCTACCTGTTCCTTCGAGAAACCTGACCTCATACTCACGAAATGGGAGGGTGCTCCGTTCGCTGACGGCCATCCCTGGGTGTGAGGCTTCTCCCAGCCTGGGGGTGAGATGAGGTGGGCGACATGGATCATCACGTTGGGGTCACCAGATGCGATTTCTCCGCGGGTCGCCCATGAAGCCAATGATGAAGGAAGACTCGGAGGCAGGTCTTTCTCGGGATGAGCCGACACGGAATAGAATCCGGAGGCCTCTTTTATTGAGCATACACAAGGAAAGAGTGGAGTCACATGGTCTATGTGGACCAATCATGGTTGTACAAGTCTATGGTATATGGTAACTCATTTACTTCCATGTAGACCTCTGAACCTAAAGAATGCCCATAGTCAGCAAATAAATCTTTTACCAGCATGCAAACTTCTGACCCCTAGTTGATATTGCAAAGTCAGCATGCAAACTTCTGACCCCCTAGTTAATGCTGAGAGTTAACCAGTTGTGACCTCTGACCTACTTAGTACTGAGAGTTAACAGTTTGTGACCTCTGGTCTTATGGTAAATGATTACTGCTGTTGTATAGTGTTCCAGCATACCTTTGCATGCCTACACTTATGTTACAACATCTCCTGAGGAATTTTAATGACTTTATGGCTGCAATGAAGAGGAGGTTTGATGACCTGCTGATTGAGAAATGCGGGAAGGTGAAATTTATGGCCCTGAAGCAGGGAAATAGACCGGTGGCTGAATATATTCAGGAGTTTCAACAGCTGTCAGCCTGTATGAGGGGATGGTCAGAAGACGCTTTATTAGATCAGTTCGCTGGGGGATTGAATGAAAAAATTTACCAACAGTGCGTTAACAGACACCTTCCCCGCCGAGTGACTGCTTGGTATGAACATGCAGCAGACGTTGAGTTAGATTTGGCCAGACTTCAATGCATGAAAGAGGGAGAAGCTGAGAAGTCACCCCCCCCCCATTGGCCCAAAAAGCCCCTGCTCGCACCAGAAGCGAAGGGAAGGGAAGCTTCGCCGGCAAGACCAAGCCTTTCACGTGATTCCGCTGCGGGAAGGAAGGCCATCGCGCCGTGAATTGCCGTGTTAAACTGGCTCAGACCGCTCCACCCCCACCCAGAAGAGAGGGGAGGGCAAGCAAGGCCCCGGGAAAAAAGAGAGAGGCTGCGTGCGCTGCTGAAAATGTCCCCCAGCATTTCCAGCCGGAGGAGGAGGAGGGTGACGTTACCTCCAGCTCGTCTGACGAATCAGATGACGACCGCTTGCATCGTTGGGTGAGTTCAAACAAAGGCCCCATGTTGATCCCTATTGAACTAAGGGTGCCACCTGCTGGTGAGACTGAAAAGCTTTTAGCTCTGCTGGACTCCGGCTGTTCTCGCTGTATGATTAGTCTGGTGATGGTGGAAAAACTGGAGTTGAAGTTGAGGACTTTAAAAACCCCTATTGTTTTTTTGCCAGATTGATGGTTCTGTTGCGAGTAGGGGCCCTGCTCATTTTTCTACTGAGCCGTTAGAGATGAAGATGGGAACCCATCAGGAGTTAATCACTTTTATTGTGGCACCTGGCATGGACCGGCCCCTTATTTTAGGACTCCCCTGGCTTCGTAAATGGAACCCTTGCATTAACTGGAGGAAGGGGTGGCTACGCATTCGCACTAGCGTGACCCCTGACAGGGAGGTTGAAGCCCCAGACCCTGCTGATTCCAACCCCACTTTGGCAGCCAGGGGGCAGGAGAGAATCGAAGGGGAAGAGAAAATTCCGAAGGAATATTGGGATCTAAGAGGAGTCTTTAGTGAGAAATCTTCTGATAAGCTCCCTCCCCACAGACCCACTGATTGCACCATCGAGATTTTACCTGGAGTGGCACTTCCCAAGCCCCAGATATATTCTATGTCTCCTATGGAGATGGAGGAAATGAGAAAATTCATTGACAAGAACTTGGAGAGAGGTTTCATTGAACCAGCTAGACCCAAGGTAGCAGCTCCTGTGCTCTTCAGAGAAAAGAAAGATGGCTCTCTCAGATTATTAATTTCAAAAATTTAAACAGTATCTCTGCCCAGAACCTCTATCCATTACCACTAATGAAGGACTTGCTAGCCCAACTGGGCAAGGGCCGCATTTTTACTAAACTAGACTTACGGGAGGCATACTATAGAGTCCGTATTAAGGAGGGAGACGAGTGGAAAACAGCTTTCAACTGGGCTGTTTCCAGTTCCGTGTGATGCCATTTGGCCTGCAGGGGGTGCCTGCAATCTTCATGCAATTGATTAATGAGGTGTTGCATGACCATCTTTACAAAGGCATTATCGTATATTTAGACGATATCCTTATTTACATGCAAACACGTGAGGAACACGTCAAGCTGGTTCATACGGTGCTGAAAAAGCTTCGAGCCATGGAGCTTTATGCCAAATTGTCCAAATGTGAATTCCATCAGGAGAAGGGGGACTACCTAGGCTATCGTATCTCCCATGCAGGTGTGGAGATGGACCCCACTAAGGTCAAAGCAGTCACTGAGTGGGAGGCCCCTCGTACACGCAGGCAGTTGTAGAAATTTTTGGGTTTTGCCAATTTCTATCGCCAGTTCATCCCTTCTTTTGCTAAGATAGCTCTTCCCATTACTAACCTATTGAAGTCCAAAGGTGGGCCGAAACCCAGACCTAGCAAGCCATTGGATTGGACCATGGAATGTCAAGCTGCTTTTGAGAAGTTAAAATGACTTTTTGCCGAGGAACCAGTTCTGAAGCACCCGGACATGGACGCACCATTTGTGGTTCAGGCTGATGCCAGCGACGTGGCGGTGGGGGCTGTATTGCTTCAGGCCAATGATCAAGGTAACTTGCAACCCTGTGCATACACCTCTCGCAAACTCACTGACACGGAGAGACGTTGGGCTATCTGGGAGAAGGAGGCGTTTGCTGTTCGTTGGCCTTTGGCCACATGGCACCATTTTCTAGAAGGCGCTAAGCACCCGTTCGAGGTGTGGACTGACCATAAGAATTTAGAAGCTTTGAGAACTCCCCGGAAACTTTCCCCTAAGCAGATGGGCTGGGCTCAGCATTTCAATCGTTTTAATTTCATCCTGAAATACATTCCGGGAGGGAAGAACTTCATGGCTGATGCTTTGTCCAGGCTCCCTCAGTACAACTGTTCAAAGCACAGCGTGGTCCAGCCGGTCGTTCCCACGTCAAGCCTCGCTGCTCTTGTGGTTACTAGACAACAGGCACGTTCTAAAGTGGAGATGTCCCAGGATTTTCTCTCCAATCTCAAGAACACCCTCGCTCATAATGAGTGGTTCCAGCAGCATGTAAATTAATGCACCATGGGGGATGACTTGCCATGGATTGGGGAGAAACTTTACGTCCCTCCATCTCTTCGTCTGGTGGTTCTCCAACGGACTCATGATTCCCGGATGGCGGGGCATTTTGGTTTTGTGAAGACACTGCATCTCGTGAAACGGCAGTTTTGGTGGCCTTCTTTGAAAAAGGACATTGAACTTTATGTCACCAGTTGTCCCGTTTGCGCTGCCGCTAAACACCGCCAGGGAAACCGCAGGGTTTGCTCCAGACTGTGGCTCGCCCTGTCGCCCCGTGGAGGGAGATCTCTATGGACTTCATTGTCGAACTCCCTGAGAGCCAGGGGCACAACGTTATCTGGGTGGTTACCGACTTGTTCTCCAAGCAAGTCCACTTCGTCCCTTGCCCCAAGATTCCATCTGTTAAGGCCCTCGCAAAAATGTTTATTTCTCACGTTTACTGTTTACATGGGGTGCCTGATCGCATCATTTTGAATAGGGGTGTGCAATTCACCTCCGTGTTCTGGAGGGAATTTCTTAAATGGATTGGCTCCGCCCAGGGCTTAAGCTCCGCCCACCACCCTCAGACTAATGGGGCTTATGAGAGGACTAATTCTGTTCTAGAACAGTACTTACGTTATTTCATCAACTACCAGCAAGATGATTGGGTGGACTTGTTGCCACATGCAGAGGTGGCTTATAATAATTCTGTGCATAGCAGCACTGGTTTCACCCCTTTCCGGGTAGTGTCTGGACAGGATTTTGTGCCTATTCCTGAAGTTCCTCGTGAGCAACCGCAAGTTTCATCTCTGTCTTAGTGGAGTGATCGCCTTCGGCATGTTTGGCCTTTAGCACTTCAAACTTTGGACGCTGCGCATCGCGCACATAAGAAACGGGCGGATAAGAAATGGACTAACCATTCTGATTACAAAGTGGGTGATCAGGTTTATCTGTCCACCAGGTTTCTTCAAACTACCCAGAAATCCAAGAAGTTAGGGCCTAAGTATGTTGGCCCATTTCCTATTATCAAGGTCATCAATCCTGTTTCCGTTTGCCTAAAGCTGCCGAAATACCTCAGCTGGGTCTATCTTGTTTTTCACGTTAACCTCATTAAGCCTGTTCACTTTTCGTCTTTACGTCCACCTGTTGATCCACCGCCCGCCCCGCTGTTGATTGATGGTGAACAACATTTCGAAGTTCATGAAATTTTGGACTCCCGCAGGCGGCGGAATCGTATTCAGTACCTGGTGGCTTGGAAGCATTTTCCCCCTTCTCATGCCGAATGGGTGGACAAATCCCATGTCCGGGCCCCTGAGTTGCTCCTCCAGTTCTATTCTGCTTATCCTGACAAGCCCTAGTTTCCCATATTTCCTGACTTTTTCTCTCCCCCCCCCCCGTTTTTTCGCTTTTCGTTTCTTATTGTTCGTCTGTTTGTTTGTGCTTTGTCGTCTTCCAGGTCTGACCGCCTTTTTCTGGAGGAGGGCCAGATGTCAGCCTCTGCTTTGCTGCTGCTTCGGCTGCCATTGAAACAGGGAGGGGGGGCATGGTATTTGGGAGGGGACTGATTGTTGTGCTGGAGGAAGATTCTAGCGTTTGAACTGTCCACCTTACTGCGCATGTGGAGGAGGAGTGTTTCCCGCCAAGGCCAACGGAACCAGCATTCCATCCTGGTGATGCCTTTAGAAGTTATCTCACACCTGACAATTGGAAGAATTATGATTGGACTGTGCACGGGATGCCAAGGGGAGGGGAATGAATTATACAATATATTATTCGCTTTCGTGCCTAAATAATCAGACTTCGCTTAGCTTCTCTTCTATTCATTTATAATTAGTGAAAGTACACTTGATTTCTATCAATGGAGTCCTATGGTTTTCTTTCCTGATTTTTGAATGAAGAAGGGCTGACAGAAAGAAAGAAAGAAAGAAAGAAAGAAAGAAAGAAAGAAAGAAAGAAAGAAAGAAAGAGGACAGGATGCAACGTAAAGTTGTCAAATAATTCCAAAGCCCAAAGCAGAGGTCAATGTATTTGGTGAAAAGAAAAAAAAAGGCCACTGGCTACAAAAATGTCCCAAGACATGCCTGAATGCCCAGTTCCTCTTTTGGGGTGAGATCGTATGCAAAGTGAGAGTTACACTGTCCTTTGAGGAAGAAAAAATGGCCCTAATGATGAGGCACCCCCCCCCCCAATGAGCTATGGTGAGTAATGGTGGTTCAAGAATTTAATCCAAAAAACCCCCACACAAAAAAAGGCATCATCACATACAGCATGTCGTTTGGTTATAGGTGTTTTAACATCCATATTCTCGAATAACATTTACCATCACAAATTTTTCATCTAGTATAACTAAATACCTCACTTTCATTGTATAGTATACGTTCAATTGCGATTAGTATTATTTTTTTCCAATAACTCATAGTTCCCTTACATTCTTGATTATCTATTTGATAATAGTATACCTTTATATAATCCCATGTGAAAGAAAATATTTTTTTACTAACCATTTACATTTATATAGCACGATTTTCCATTATACATAATTCCACCAATCAACTATCAGATATGCTTATGTTCATTGTTATCCTTGTACCTCATACCTTCAAACAGAAATCTTATTCCTTCATTTTTCAACAAAATATTATAAGTGGTCGCTACATATATATACCAATTTTTTAATTATTCCCTTATTAAAATTATTTATCAACAAGATATCATTGTAATATGTTCTTAAGGTTATACATTATATCACCAATCCTCTATCAAGTATACATGAAATTGTTGTTATCCTTATCCTTTTTAAAGCAAAAAATTCTAAAGTATTCAATTCATAGATATATCAGTTTTTCATTGTATCGTTGTTAATTTATTTCACAGCATGATTGTGTTATCATTTAACTCCTTCAGTTAAAGCATGAGTAAAACATTTTTCATTTCCAGGTTTTTTCCCCCAGCCACTGATAAAACATGTCCCATATCTTATAAAATTGCTCATCCTCTTGTTCTCTAATTTCAAGTGTCAATTTACTCATTTCAGCAAAGTCCATTATTTTTCGAATAACTTCTTCCTGTTTTGGTATTGTTTCATTTTTCCAGTTTTTTGCAAATACGTTTCTGGCTGCTGTTAACACATTTACAATCAGATATTTTAAGTCTTTGTTATAAATTTCTGGTATGATCCCCAATAAAAAGATCTCTGGTTTAAAGTCTATTTGTTTGTGTGTCATTTTCTCCAACCACATGTGGATTTTAGTCCAGTATCTTTTAGCTTCAATGCAAGTCCACCACATGTGGTAATATGAGCCCGGTATCTGATGACATTTCCAACACTTTTCTGATTTATTCTTGGACATTCTTGCAATTCTGGTTGGGGGTAGATGCCACCTGTAAAACATCTTATACAAATTTTCTCTATATGCAGTAGACATTGTCATTCTATAATTTTGAGACCACAGTTTCTGCCATTTCTCTAAATCAATCCCATGCCCAAAGTTTTCCCCCCAAGCTATCATAGTTTCTTTAACTTGTTTTTCTTGTAATTTAACCTCCAATAAATATCCGTATAGTTTTTAAATTACTTTTTCATAAGTACCTGTTAAAATTTTGTCTAACTCAGTCATTTTATTGTAAAAACCTTTGGATTTTCTATCTTCATTATATCTAGATTGTATCTGTACATATGAATACCAATTCATTTCTATCCCTTTTCTATCCCTTCTTGTTTCAACTCTTGGATAGATTTGAGTTCACCCTCTTCATTCAATATTTCAACATATATAACTGTTTGTTCCTTTTTATATATTATTGGATATGAAAATGCTTCAATTGTTGATATCCAGACTGGAATTTTTAAGTAGTGTAATCTTTTTACCTTTTCCCAGTTTAATAACAATGCCTCCCTTTTTTTTGTTTTTTTCTGTTCGCTTTTTTATTGTTGTCTGTATGTACTGTCTGTGTAATAAAAATAAAAATTTATAATAAAAAAAAGAATTTAATCCACAAGGCTATGCATCTCATCATGCACCTATAATTATACAAGTAAAGCCTCTAGCTATGCCTGTCTACCTATGGCTTCTTTACCATCTCAAATATATAGAGACAGCCAAAAATTGTTTGCTTTGGGAAAACCTAATAACAGGTCATGAGGCAGTTTGCTTGCCAAGGATTAAAAAAAATTCACCTACCTTTATGGCGAAGATGGAAATGTGCTACTCCAATATGTAGATATCTCAGTAACCAGACAAACGAAGGAGATTTGTTGAAAAAAAAAAGCAATCAATTGCTCCATTTGTTAATGGATAAGGGACATCCTGCCCCAAGGCAAAAAGCTCAGCTGGAAAAGCCCCAAATTAAATACTTAAGGTACACCATAACTTGAGGATAGAAGGCAATAGGAAATGAGTGAAAAGAAACTGTGTGCCAAATTGCAGGATGAGGATTTCAAATTTCGCACTTCTAGCCAAGCCTCCTTACACATCTACGAAGGGGGGTGAAGAAGAACCCTTTGTTTGGAGTTTAAAGCAAAAACGAGTGTAAAAAGCCCTGAAGTCAGAATTATCTCAGGCTCTGATAAGAAAAGGGAAGTTGGCAACAACTTGTGGCTTATCTATCCAAACAGTTCATGGAGGAAGTTAACAAATTACACAAGCCACGCAATTCAAAGAATTTTAGAAATGAAGGGACATTTATGGTTAACAGACCCTAGAATTATGGGCTTTAATCCATGCATTAAAAGAGGACATGAATGAAAGGGTGAACTTCTGAACTGACTCTATATGCCTTCCTTACTTTGCATATCAATACTGCTGATTATAGGGAAAGAGGTCTTTTAGCGGCCTCAGGAAATAAATTAAGGAAATGTGTGAATCGCACTGTTAAGGAAAAGATAAGATGTGTTTGAAACCCACCTTAAATGGGTAGATGCCTTACCCTTAGCTCTCTGGTCTGTAAGATGTACCCCACATAAAGGACTCTAAATAGCTCCTTAATCTCTCCAAACTGGATGGTCGGATCCAGCAGAAAAGGGAAAAGCAGCTGACAGAGAACCAAGGCTGTCAGCAACCTGAGATGATCAGAGCCACCCTGACATGACAGCTTATGCAGCATCGGAAATGCGAAGGGGACTGAGCTCCAGATATTCCAAAGCAGAAGAACTCCATCTTACATTGACTGCTTACACGCACTGTGTGCCCATGTAAGTGAAAGGTGTAGCATGTGTGCTCAATTAAACCCAAGGCAAGGACCTAGACTCCCTCCTGGAAGTCAACCCAAAGGATATTATCCCATGGATTCATTAGTTATTGATTTCACAGCCCAAGTGTGGGCTATATAAGGCAATGCTAGTCATAAATGGGTGAATGCATTGCCTTTGGCACTTTAGTCTGTGTGATGCTCTACACGAAAGGGAATTGGGTTATCTCCTTTTGAAATGATGTTTGGGAGACTCCCAGTTATAAGTACTAAATTGAAATATCATATAGGGCACCTTGGTCAAATAGGGGCCTCATGGGTGAACCAAATGGTGAGAGAACTGAATAAGCAAATACAAGAAATCCAGCAATACTGTGTGTCCCTCAGTCCGTCATTTCTGACCACCCCAGTCATAATATTCAGGTGGGAGAAAAGCATAGGTAAAACACTGGAAAGGAGAAGAATTTGAAACCTAGATGGAAGGGCCCGTATACTGTGCATACTTTTAAGTAAGTAAAGTAAGTAAAAGTGTTGGAATCCAAGTTTTGGATTCACTGGACTCGAGTTAAGCCAGCTGCTGATGAGTATTGGGAGGCATACCAGGATGTAGCCCATCCTCTAGTGATATGCTTAAAGAAACGCCTCCTATAAGCTTTCCTACCGGCAACGGGAAGTTCTTAGGGGGCAGAAGAAGCCCTACTGAAACCACAACCGGAAGCTGGTTTCTCGACGTATGGCTGAAGAATTGAAGGAAGGAAGACAACATTCCATTTATTAGATATATGATGTATTAGAAAGTTTGAGCACCTGTCAGGAAATGGCAAGCCAAGTATTCATAGTCATAACTGCTTTAGTGAATATACTTGTTGTATTGCATATTCATCCCCCTGGAATTGCCCCCTCCAGAGGAAAACAGTTGCTGAGGCTAAAATCATTGACTGTGACAAAGAGGAGTGTGAATCTTCTGATGTCACTTATGTTTGAGGAACCGTGAGAATGGGTTCTTTGCAGTATAATAGGAGTTTTTGGATTGTGGGTAATATGTTTAGCAAATAAGATTTGGTTTTATAGATTGCCCAAATATGATATTGCCCTTCCTCAAACTATATATATCCCCTGCCTTCTCCCTGACGTGGTGATTCAGTGGGCTAAAAGAATTGTGTTAGAAGAAGTTTTGTGTGAGGGACAATTATGGGCCTTTTGTGGCTATGGCTGTTATTGGCAAAGAGCTTGCTAAGTGATAATATCTTGAATAGTAGTTCCCAATGTTGCGAAAATACCCGAGCAACCCCCCTTGCTCTTGAAGAAAGATCCGAGGATGTCAAAAATCCCGAAGAACAGGGTGGAATCAAGTTACAGGATGTGGAATAGGTCCACTCCCATCAACGGTGCATTATTTATGCTTGGGGACGGAACCGTAAGCCAATCCCAATACCTAAAGCCAACCATCTGACTAACCCTGTAAGAAAAAGGGCAAAGCATAGGGAAAATGGGCCCCTGCAACAATTGAGAAAAGGGAACTATATGTTAAAAGAGCGCTGGGTCAAAGAGTTTTAAGAGTGTTAGGTCAAAGCTTAATCAATCGATCTGACCCTGACCTAGGCCAAAAATGCAGGTTGTGCTTGTCTGCAACCTCTTCATCTTACAATGCTGTTCCAGTTGAGCCAGATTTTGGGGAAATGACCAGAGCTATGATTGTCTTTGACAAGGGAGGTAGATGGGGAACTAAAATGGCAGAAGCCCAGTTATATGGCGAAAAGACTGGGGAATGAGCCATCCCCATTGTTGGCCCATAGCAGTTGGTGTAGAAATTATAGAGTCACCCTTCTTGTGTATCAAACGATATCAAGAGCCTGGCATTCCTGTGGGGTCACTATCAGAGGAACAATGCCCATCTGAAATGTATCTTGCCCCCAGGAAAATCCTTGTAGACGTAAAATTGATTCGCAGCATGTCTCCCTCTTCCAACAGAAAGTTACTTTTCTCGCTCCACCTACACTTGTTTTTTAACTGATGGGAGGGGAATCTGACCCCTGGAAGCTGCCCAAGGCCATTCCAACCACCCCGACTTCCCATTTGGCTTTCAATCCAATCCAATACGGGAGTTTGTGTTTACTTCTGCAATATCTCTTTGAAGGACCAGACCTCAGGAATAAGTTAATGGATCCTAATCAAGAGGTTCCATTACAGCCCCTGACTGGTATGTTCCTAGCAGGAACCTTACAAGTCTGGACTAATGGAAGGAACCTCCGAGCCCATGCCTTCTCCGTGAACATTGGCGTATGTGTAGGAGAAAATGGAGTTTTCTTTCTATGTGGGAGAAATGTATTTCTATGTTTACCCACCAATTGGACTGGCACATGCACCTCCTCCCTAAAATGGATGGTAAGTAGGGAACAGACCGTCCCTGTACCCCTCATGGGACATGTCCAGAAAAGAGTGCTGTTCCTAATTCCGCTATTAGCGATCTTGAGAATAGGGACTGCAGTTGGAATGGGTGTAGGTGGAATGACCCACTCCATTACACAGTTCAGGCAGCTGTCGGAAGAATTCCAAGAAAGCCTGAACCAAATTGTTGAACTGGCGTGCGATAGATCTTTTAACTACTGAAAAAGGTGGGCTATGTGTATTCCTGGGAGAAGATTGCTGTTTCTATATGAATAGATCAGGAGCAGTCCGGGGGGTGGTCCAAGAACTATGAGATCAAGCTTCCTCTATTGGTCAAAAAGTACAAGGAACAGATGTGTGGTTCTCTTGGCTACTGGGAACAGGTTGGATTAAGCAAATGCTACTTCTTTTATTATGTGGAATTGCAAGTTTAGCATTCCTCCCTTGCATAATACCCTTACTTAAACAGCTCATTATGAGGTCGGTAAAAGGGATACGGGCTGAAAAGGAGTTAATGTTAATGGAAAGCCTAATCCCACATACCCTCAAGGAAGATGAAGTTCAGATACTAGCTCCTATATTCAAATTGCACTCTTAGAAGAAGGGAAAGTGATTCCGGAAGATAAGCCCTAAGCTGTGTATTGTTTGTATGCTTGCTTTTATTTGCTATTCTGTATTCTGCATGCTTATATTGTTAATCTAACAGGCTAGACTCAATTGTGGGTATTAATAGAGTCTAGAAGGGGGGAATAAAGTAGGACGTAAAGTGAGATTTGGACATTAAGTGTGAAACCTACTGGGTCAGGCTGGACAGCCTCTCGGGGCCCCTTTACTTCTATATTAAAAAGCCACATAGGCAGAGTTGCAGCTTGCAAAAGAACAGGAAGCAAGTGCCTAACCACAAGATGCTCTAGCCAACGTCCCTATGTCAAAACCTATGTCAAAAGTCCAAACCACAAGGTTCAATTAAAGTTCGTTAATGACATGTACTCCATACCCCATCTCCTTATAAGGCTTTCTCCTCAAGGTAACCACTAAGAAATGAGTTAAGTGTTTCCGTGTTACGCTGCCTTTGAGAATGTATAAGAACGTATGCTTCGATAATGAAGGTTGTTCAGAACTTGCAATGCTAGCCATGAGCTAGCTTTCTGGACCTGGCTGCCAAATAAACTTTTCCTATATCCTGAGAAGTCTAAAGCCTGTCATTTTCTGCAATACCTTATATAATGTCTTCTAAAATAACCATGTGCTTTAGTTCCCTTTACCATAAAAAAGCATGCCATCCCAACAGTAAATCATGACCTTCTACATTCAATAATCTAGAGTTTTTTAGTGTTATCCACTCCTTAATCCACATCAAATTTGTTGCTTGGTAATATAACTCCCAATCAGGTAAGCCCAATCCTCCTCTAGTTCTAGCATCTTGTAACAGTTTGAGTTTTATTCTTGCTTTTTCCCCTTGCCAAATAAACTTCAAAACTATTTTATTTAGATCTTGAAAAAAGTCCTTACCCAATCTGATTGGGATTGTCTGGAACAGGTATAAAATTCTAGGTAAGATATTCATTTTAATTTTAGAGATTCTTCCTATCATTGATAGTTGTAGGTTTTCCCATTTCATCAAGTCAGTCACAATTTTTTGTTTTAGTCTAATATAATTGTCCTTCTTAAGAGTACTGCATCTAGGTGATAAATATATCCCCAAATATTTAACCTTGCTTCTGATTTGGATCTGCAAAGCTTCTGACAACTCTTCCTTTTGTCTTACTGGTATGTTCTTTGTCAAAATCTTTGTTTTATCTTTGTTTATTTTCAAACCTGCTACTTTTTCGTACTCCTCTATTCTCTCTAACAATTTGGGTGCTGTTTCTAGTGGATCTTCAAGAATGAAGACCAAATCATCTGCAAATGCTTGTAGCTTGTATTCTTCTTTTTTAATTTTCATTCCTCTTATTTCTTCTTCTTCTCTAATCTTTCTATTTAAAACTTCTAATGTTAAGACAAAGAGTAACGGTGATAACGGGCAACCTTGTCTCGTACCTCTCTTTATTTCAATAGAATCTGTCAATTCTCCATTTACGATTATCTTTGCTGTTGTTTATGATATACCATTGTATGGTTTGGATAAATTTCTTACCAAAGTTCATCTGTTTCAATTGTAGAAACATAAATTGCCAGTTCATGTTGTCAAAGGCCTTCTGTGCATCGAGAAACATCAAAGCCATTTGTTTTTCGGGATGAGCCTCATAATATTCCAAAGTATTCAAAATCATTCTCATATTGTCTTTAATTTGTCTCTTTGGTAAAAAAAAAAAAAACACATTTTGGTCTGAGTGGATAAAGCTATTTAAGTATTTTTTGAGTCTCTCTGCTAGTATAGATACAAATTCCTTATAATCTGAGTTTAATAAAGAAACTGGTCTATATCAGTCTCCTCCTTGGGTAGCAATGCAATGTATGCTTCTGACCATGATTTCGGTATTCTACTCTCAGATATTACTTCATTCATTACTTCTAAGAGTGGGAGAGTCAAGGTTTCTTCAAATGTTTTGTAAAATTCCACAGGAAGTCCATCCGGACCTGGGCTTTTCCATTATTTGTTTTTTAAGTGCTTCCATTAGCTCCATCATTGTTATTTTACTTTCCAACATTGTTCTAGTTTCATCTGATATCTGGGGAAGATTAGCATCCTGTAAATACTTTTAACTCCTCCCTCTTCCACCTTCTCTTGTTCATAGAGCTTAGCATAGTAGTCTTGTATAATTTTTTTTCTCAGTATTTCCATACTGAATTTGTCCTTGCTCATCCCTTAATTGGAATATTTTCTTTGCTTCTCCCTCTTTTTTCAGCTTATATGCCAACCATCTGCCTGGTTTATTTGCATTTTCAAAATAATTCTGTTTAGTGTCTCTAATTTTTTGTGCCAGTTCTTCCTTTTCTAATAGATCAGTCTATTATCAGACCTCTAGTGACAGCCTTCATTGTATCCCAAAGATTCTGCATTGATGTATCTTCTTTCCTATTTTCTTTAAAGAAAAAGACTAGTTCTTTTTCCATTTTTTGTACAAAGTCTTTTTCTTTCAATATAGTATTATTTAGTGTCCATCTAGATCTTATCCTTTGGCCTTTCCATTTAATTGTAATTGGATTATGGTCCACCCAAGTGCTTGTTTCAATCTCAATTTTCTTGTACATTGCAAATCAATTCTGCTGAGGCCCATATCATATCAATTCTGGAGAATGATGAATGTCTATTTGAATAGAAAGTATATTGTTCTTTTTTAGTATTTCTTTTACTCCATATATCTTTTAAATTTATTTCATCTATCATCCTGAAGAAGGATTTCGGAAGCAGTTTTCTATTTAGCTTTTTGTAGTCCATGTTCTGGTTTACAATGCCATTGAAATCTACAAATATCAACATAGTCGAAATCTGAGATTCTTTTATGCAATTTTTTATAAAATTCATCTTGCCTTTCATTAGGAGTATAGATTCCAATTAGAAGTGTTTTTTTGATATCCATAATTTCCACCATCAAAATTCTTCCCTCCTCATCTGCATAAATTAATTTCGCTGGAATATTATCTTTAATATAGAAGATCACTCCTCTTTTCTTGCAATTCACCAGTGTAGTAAACATTTTCCCAAGCTTTGGTTGTGTTAGTAGGTGTTCATGTCTCTTTTCTATATGTACTTCTTGTAGCCTACAAGTTGTAGGGAAATTATGTCAAGTTTTAACTTTTCTAATTTGTGAAATATTTTCTTTCTTTTAATTGCTGAGTTAAGTCTATTAATATTGATTGTAGCCATTTTTCTTTCCTCCATGTTTATACTTTATATACAGGATTTATAACTCTAGTAGGTCTGGGTTCTTGTTGTTCTCTGTGACTTACATCCCCCACCACACTTTCTTCTTTATCAATTCCACCTACAGCTCCTTCTACTTTTTCAGTCTTGATTATAGGTGCCTCCAATAGTTGTGCCACTAATTCATCTTTTCCAGTTTTCTCAGCCGTTTCTCTGAAATATTCTGCATAGAAAGCTTCTGCCTCATCAATTGTATCTATCCTGTGTCTTTGTCCTTGCCATGTAAATAGTAGACCTTCCGGTATGAGCCATCTGTAATTAACACCTTTTTTAATCAGAACTTTAATCAAAAATTGATATTCTCTTCTCTTCTCTCTCACTGCTCTCAGAATTTGTTTCAGAACTACGATCTCCTTGCCTTTATATTCTAATTTTCTATCTCTCATTTTCTGTAGAATTTGTAGTTTGATTGTTTTCTTGGTAAATCTTACATGGACTTCCCTTGGAAGGGCATTTCTCATTGCATACCTTGTATGTACTCAGAACTCTTCATCTATGCCATCCATCATCTTCTCTTTAAATATCTCTAATACGTTTGTCAATATCTTGGATATTATCTGTACTAGGTTCTCTCCTCTTTCTTCTTCTATGTTTTGAAATCTTAAGAAAAATTCAAACCTATCGATCTCCCATCTTAATATTCCACTGCTCTCCCTTTCCACATCGCTCAGTCTACTGTCTAACTTCTCAACCTTCTCTTCTTGTTGAACTTTTTCTTTGATTTTTTTGGACTCTGTCTTCATATTTCATCATCCAGTTTTGCATTTCTTCCATTTTTCCTTCCTTTTTGGCAACTTTTTGTTCTATGCTTTGATTTTGTTGTTCTATTGTCTCAATTCTTTTTTCTATACTCTCAGACTTCTTTACAATGGTGTCTAACTTTTCATCCTTGCTATCAGCTCCTGCTTGTAATTTCTGTATCACTTGCATGATTACCTCTAAGGTTACTCCTTTCTCCTTTTCTTGCTGAAGCATTGACTGTATTGATCTCTGTCCTCCCGCAGGTGAGGAGCCAGGGGTTGTCGTTGTAGAACCAACAGGTGTTACTTTTCTACTCATGTTCTCAGTTTTTTCCCCTTTATATTCTAGTGCAGGTAATATCACAGAAGTTTAGACATCAATTTATGAAGATGAGAGATTATAAATAAAGTGAGAGGAGAAAGAAAAAGAAAGATGGAGGAGGAAAGAGTGAGAATCTCTCAGTTAAGAAGAAAGGTAAAGAAGTAAAAAGGAGAAGAGAAAGGGAGAGGAGAGAAAAAAATCTCTTCAGTCCAATTTGCTCAAATTTTAAGGCAAGCCATCCATTTGTGTCCAATATCTTCAAAAGGAAAAGAGAGCAAAAAAAAATGAAAAGATACTTCAAGCCACTAAAACAAAAGGAAGGGGGGAGTCAAAAAGCCAAAGGAAAAAAAAGTCACCATCTCCCCAGCAAGATGATATAAGAATAGTATAAGAACTGCCACAAAGCTAGAACAAATAAATTCAGTCTTTTTTCTAAGATAAAAGCCTTTCCAAGATCATTCTTAGCTTCCCTTGACGCTTTTATTTAGTCTAAAATAGGTTTCCAGATACTGAAAGTCTCACAGGAAACAGCTGTGTAAACAACTGTATTCCTGCCCTTTCAGCCTTAACCAAATAGCTTACAAGGGACGCTTCTCTCTGGTAACAATGTTTCAAGTCCACTAGATGGCAGTGTTACTTGTATCAACTCTCGATACTTAAATCTTCCGTTTCAACTTCTTCTTAAAAATAACAAAAGTAGCTGAAAAAGAGCTTAAAAAAAGGAATCTTCAAAGCATTTAAGATTTAAATGAATTCAGTGTTCCCACAAAGTCCAAAATTAAGAGTATCAAAGGAGAAAAAAACCACAGAAAGCCAATCCACATTACAATGAAAGTCCAGCCCGGCTTCTGGAAGTAAAAAGGGGGGGGGAAAGACCAATAAGTTGGCCAACTTATATCTGCCACTTTTCTCTCTAGTCAGCCTTATTTTAAATTAAGTTTCCAAATTTAGGGTGTTCTCTTTCCAATAGAAAAAGGGTTTAAAAACTCTCACCAACACGACATGCTTCTCTCCAGCGCTTGCGTGTAGGAACTGTCAGCAGCTTCAGCAGCCTGGTGGCTGACTCGGGATCACTGGCAAAGGGGGCTTTTCCCGGTTCACCAGAGACTTTGTGGGTGTCTCTGGGACCACTGGATCTCCCCCTACTTTTCACTGTCTCTTCGGGACAGCTTAGGTCCAAAAAGAACTGTCCAGATGATCTGAATTAGACAGACATTCAGGAGAAGCCTGAAAGTTTGTCTTCACGCTGTGACGTGAAGCTCCGCCCCTCTCATCACATGGTCCAATGTTGGAAAACCTTTACTTCTAATTAGGCGTAAACTATGGGAACCTTTAGAGTTGGTTTTCCGCCACTCTATGCCAATATGATATCCAATAAAACTGTTCTTTAAGAAATTTACCTGTCTCAGAGTTTTTTTTGATATGGGTACATTACTTGGAATGCTAACACTGAGCCAACCATGTGTAGCGGCAGCCAAAAAAGCCAATGCAATCCTAAACTGCATTAAGAATGGTGTCAGCCTCTGCTTTGCTGCTGCTTCGGCTGCCATTGAAACGGGGAGGGGGGGCATGGTATTTGGGAGGGGACTACTAATTGTACTGGAGGAAGATTCTGGAGTTTCTGCTGCCTGTCTTACTGCGCATGCGGAGGAGGTTTCCCGCCAAGGCCAACGGCACCGACATTCCATCTTGGTGATGCCTTTCAAAGTTATCTTGCACCTGACACTTGGGAGAATTATGATTGGACTGTGACTGGGATGCCAAGGGGTGGGGAATGGGTTATTCTATATATCATTTGCTTTCACGCCTAAATAATCAGTCTTCGCTTTGCTACGCTTCTGTTCATTTATAATTAGTAAAAGTACACTTGATTTCTATCAATGGAGTCTCGTGGTTTTCTTTCCTGATTATCCAATGAAGGAGTGCTGACAAATGGATTCCATCAAGATCATATGAGATACTAATACCACTAATACCATAAAGCCTTAGTAAAACCACACCCAGAAAACTACTTCCAATTTTGGGGACCACATTACGAGCTGAGGTGGCGCAGTGGTTAGAGTGCAGTACTGCAGCCACTTCAGCTGACTGCTAGCTGCAGTTCGGCGGTTCAAATCTCACCAGCTCAAGGTTGACTCAGCCTTCCATCCTTCTGAGGTGGGTAAAACGAGGACCCAGACTGTGGGGGCAATATGCTGACTCTGTAAACCGCTTAGAGAGGGCTGAAAGCCCTATGAAGCGGTATATAAGTATAACTGCTATTGCTATTGCTATTAGAAAAAAATGTTGAGACTCTAGAAAGAGTGCAGAGTAACAAAGATGATTAGGGGACCAGAGGCTAAAACATATGAAGAATGGTTGCAGAAACTGGGCATGGCTAGACAAGTGAAGCAAAGGACCAGGGGAGACAGGATAGCAGTGTTCCAATACTTGAGGGACTGTCACAGAGAAGAAGGGTCAACTTATTTCCTAAAGCACTTGAAGGCCAGACAAGGAGATTCATCAATGGATGTTTTCAAGAAGAGACTGGACTGCCATTTGTCAGAAATGGTGTACAGTCTCCTGCTTGGGCAGTGGTTTGGACTAGATGACCTACAAAGTCCCCTCCAATTCTATTATTCTATTATTCTCTGCCTCCCGAGTCAAGTCTCACCCAAGCAAATCCAGTTCTCCTTCCTCTTTCCATTTCTTGCCAATCTCTCACTGCAACCAGTCCTTATCAGTTTCCAAACAAGTCTTTAAGACAACATGCAGTCATATTTGATTTCTCTTTTATGTATAGTTTTTTAAAATATATTCTGCTTAGGCTTTTTTGTGCCAGGGCAAAAATCAACCTAGGAGAAGCTTTGTGTGAAGGAGAATCAAGGAGATAGTTTCAATCTAATTCTGAATGGGGTCTCTCTCTCTCTCTCTCTATGTGTGTGTGTGTAGCTGCTTCTACAATACAGAAAATACAGACATTTTGGACAAAATTTCCCTCTCACGAGACAGAAATTCTTACATGAATACATCAAACTGATTACAATATAAATGAGACAAGAAAGAAAACCTTATAATGAATTTCTGTGAAGGAAGCAAAGAAAGAAAACTTTACAATCAATTTTCATCCCTCCTCCCAGTCTTTACCGCTGTCTTCTGGGGATAGAAGAGAGTCTTTTGGTCTTTACTTGTCCATTTTAGTGTTCTTTCTTTCATGTCTGCTGGATGGCCTTAGGCTTGGCTTGCTGGTAAGAGTGGTGGTGCAGTGGTTAAATGCAGCACTGCAGGCTACTTCAGCTGACTGCAGTTCTGCAGTTTGGCTGTTCAAATCTCACCAGCTCAGGGTTGACTCAGCCTTCCATCCTTCCGAGGTGGGTAAAATGAGGACCCAGATTGTTGGGGGCAATATGCTGACTCTGTAAACTGCTTAGAGAGGGCTGAAAGCCCTATGAAGCAGTATATAAGTCTAACTGCTATTGCTATTGCTATTGGTTAGTCAGGCTTGGTAGAGTCTGTCCCAGGTGTGGCTAAGTTTTTTCCTCAGGTCAGGTTTTATCAGGATGCAATCGCCAGCAGCCAATTCGAGAGTTATGGTTTGAGCTAGCAGTCCTTTGTTTCTGAGGTAAAAAAAAAAGAGAGAGGCCAAGAATACAGTTCTTTACAGACATATCTTTAGTCTCATGTTATGGAATCTCACCCATTCTGTCCAAGTGTGGAAATCCAAACATTATTTCAGAAGGCAGACAATGTAGATTTCATGGAACAGGACATTCCCACTGCCTCTATGATTGAACCACTTTTGCAATGATGAGTAAATTTCCAAGAGGGACAACAACTTGTGTTGCAAACAAACAAACAAGCAAAATCATAGGGTAGAACACCTAGACTCATAAGCATTTAAAAATGCACTCAGGCATAAAAGAGGGAGAGAAAAAGAACAGCTTTTAAAAAATGCAATTAAAAAAAAGAGGTACTTTAAGTCAACACTCCAAAATATCAGATTCCATTCAGATGGAAGCAAATTCTCATTAAGTATGTTAAAACATTTACAAATGTAAGCAAAATATGTCAAAATCATTTCTTTTTATAGGTTTAATTAAGCATTTTAAACCTCAAAAATTTCCAGAAGAAAAAATCAAAATTGTATTCAGAGCAGACAAGGAACTGTAACTGCATAGCCTTTATGTTGTGACTCAGCAGAAACCTGTGAGTTGTTTCAGGATGCAGGATAACAATGCAGCTGGGGCTCGTTAAGGATCTCCTCCTGTGGATAAAAGACTGATGGTGTGTAACCCTTGAGAGAAGCCTGTAGCTAAGTGTCTGGATTCATGTAACTCTGTTTGGTATTTCGTTTGAGTGAAGACTTTTTGTAAGAGCCATTTATCTATGTTTCTTTTGGGCTCGCAGCCAGCAAAAGCCGGGACTGATAAAGACATTCCTTTTGCAAGCTGTGTGTGTGGCAGTCGTTTGTGAACGAGCACAGAGGGGGGTCAGAATACCTTTATATGGAGATGAAAAGATCACAACAGTGAAAGGTAAAGATGCAGGAGCAGGTCTCCCATTTACTCCAAATTTCTCAGAAGAGAGTGAGAAAAAAGTGGTTAAGGTGAGCAGAAAAACTGCAGCTGCCTTTAATGACCCAAAAGGAAGGAGGGAAAGAAGGGGGGATGCACAGAGGCATTCACAGGTATCACTGGGGGCATTTCATACACACACTCATGGTAAAATGAGCAGACACTCACTCTCCACGCCTTTCCTGCTTCCTCCAAAGAATGACCCAGAAGGAAGAAGGGGGGGAAATTCACGCAGGCAATTCCAGGTCTCTGGATCCCTTCACTTATCACTCCCTGGGGCATCGGGAACACATACTCACATTCATACTGCAATCAGATGTTCATACTTGCTTATGCCAACCAATCATAATAAGTATTTCAGGAAGATTTTTTCACAAGCCACCAAGCTTCATTTTCTTTTATTAGAGGATCTCACCCTCCCTTCAGGTTTGGAAATGATAACACACATACATACACATACATACCATTAAACAACCTTGCAACTTACTGTTTCTTTATATGAAAGGGAATCAAAGTACATTCATACCAACTTTTACCATCAACATACTCACATTTGCACTGCAATCAGACTACTTGTGTAAATTAATTTCACATACAAAAATCCCATTTCATTCTTTCTTCATGCAAAGCAGTTGTTACAATTATTTCAGGGAGCTGTACATAAGCCAATGAGCTCCATTTTCTTTTATTAAGTAATGTCAACTTCCCTCCAGGTCTGGAAATGATTACACACCCACACACATGCACAAATACCATGGAATAACACTTTCAGGCCTGGGTGAGGTTCCGTCCCTTTAAATCTTTATATTTCTTTCCTTGGGGAACATGTGGCTCATTCTCCAAGCATGTGGGGAAACTCAGAGAGCAGTTTAAGTGGCAAGAAATCAGAAATTTTCTTGACAAAATCTAAATCAAAACTGTCTTCTGGAGGCCAGGTTTCTACTTTAGGACCAATAGAGTAGGTTGGCCAGATAAATGTGCAGAGGATTTTTACTCAGGTTGAAGGCAAACCTTTAGTAGGAATTTCCTTCATCTCATACATGCACACACAAGGCAACACTCTCCTCCTCCCCACCCAAAAAAAATCTATACTCACCTTGAAGAGTACAATCTTCCAGGACTGAAAGACATGAGAACAAGGTCCCTTCCCCCACAGAAAAGGCATTGTTGGAGGATTAGAGGAGGGGGGTAGATAGCTTGCAGGGAGAGTTTGAAAAAAAACCCACCAGTTACTAAACAGATAAACTGGTAACATTATTGGGATATCACAGATGAGAAATGGGGGTCTGGATTCACATGTTTCAGGAAAGGGGTGAACAGGTACAATCATTTAAACACACAATAACTGTAAGGATCAAACTTTTCTTGTAAATGAACTTAAAACATTTCCTGTGTTGTTACTTTAAGGTACGAGGAAGGAAGGAAGAAAAAAAATACTTCTCTTTACTCTGTTTCTATTGGCCAGACAGACACAAAATAAAGATCCCCTCCCCCTTTACTCAGTTTTCTGGGCCCGACAAACTGAGCGAAAGCCAGTTTTCTGCCAGTTTACTCTTTTCTTTCTTTGAACAATTTAAAATTCTTGTCTTTTTGGATTGAAGACATTTTAGTTACAATTACCTTGAGGGTGCACAAAGACTTACACAAGGACAAGGAGAAAATAAGAGGAGGGGGGGAGAACTCTCAGGTTTACACATCCTAGTCATTCCCAGCACAAATCTGTTAAATTAGGGAAGACACAAATCTTAACAAACAAACCACGTTGTTGCATAGAAGACAGAGGAAGAGACAAACAGACAAGAGAAAGAAAGAAACCCCAACATTTCCCCTTCTCTTTTAAGTATCTTTATGTAGCCAAATTAGTTTTCCTGTATCATCTTTCAGCAAAGCCCATTTGCCACACAGTTTCCTTGCTCTCCATGCCAACCAAGATAGGCATGTGCCTGGCGTCCCAGGTTTCAAGGAAATCTCCAAAGGAAATTTCTGTCACCCACGAGCTAACGCTTCCCATGACCCTTTACATGTAGGGCTCACTTTGGCCTAGCTGGGTGACCCGCCGTAGGTTTTCGGAAGAAAAAAAATTCTGGGAAGGACTTCGATTCCCTCAATGAAGTATTCAGCACCTTTCCTAGTAGGGAATTCTGCTAAGGTTTTCCAGATCCAAAAAGGTGATCTGGGACAGACCTCTGCCCCTCTGCAGTTAGTACCAGCACCTCCTTCTCTCTTTACGCACAATGGGCCTTTGCTTTTTTGCTTTCACAGGACAAAAGCAACAACAACAACAAAATTTTCATTCACTTTTCCATCCATTTTCACACACACACTCTCCTTTCCCTAACAGAAGGTCATGTGCTCTGGCCTGACCCTAATACTTTCCAGGCTCTCTTGGTAAAACACACAAAGGAACCAAGATCCAGCTGTGATTGGGAGAAAGATTTCATCATCACTCACACACATGAAGGCATACACACATTTCCCATGCTTTGCCATGCTTAAAATGAAATTTAGAGAAATAAAATTTAGAGGTACTCACCTTCTTTCCAGGCAGCCTTTGAGCTCATTCAAAAACCCTTTAAAACCTAGATCCAATGGTTAAGGCCAAGATAAAGTCTACCCACAGACTCAATGGGGTCTGTGCCGGCATGGGAGGCTTACCTGGGCCATATCCAATGGTTAGGCTAGCTTGGAGTCCCATCTGTGGCTCGCCAACTGTTGAAAAAAATGTCCTTCTGGGTTCGGCTCCAAGTGGGGAAAAAGACACTGGAGACATGGTTTATTTGTGGACCACATGGCTTGAGTCCTGAACAGAAAAGGTGATCACATGCTTCAATATTGGTGGAGAAAAAAGAAGGAAGGGCTGAGATGCTGAGTCCCTGGTTTTATGCCCTCTCTGCCCTTTGATCTTGAGCTTGTATTTTGATTGGTTGTCAGACTCCCATGGGGCCATGCAGGGGCAACTCTCTAGGCTGCATTTTGAATCCAGGTTTGGTTGAGTTCTCAGATGCCATGTGGTGAGTTGGGTAAAGTGCCAATATTATCATGCCTTAATCTCATCTCCCTGGAGCTGAAGTGGAGAATTCTTTATTATGTAAAGGGACTAGCTTGGCCTTTTAATGGTCCATTGACAAAGTGGGGATGGGCAGGAAGCTACAGGCAGCTATTCTGTCTTTTAAAACATGTTTCTTACGTTTCACATCCAGAGAAATATTCTGCCTTTTCAATATTTCCGAGGATATTTCACTTTTCTGGGAGCGGGCTGGGTGATAACTTCCTACAATCCGATGGAGTTTTTCATCTGCTTTTTATTTCCAACCTACCCCTTCATCTCTCCCTCCAGCTTCCTTCCCTTCTTCCTTAAATACCTGCTTCTCTGAATTCATAATTCTATTTAGGCATGATTTAAATGATTTATGCATATTTGTTTTAATTTCATGTAGTTCTTCAAATTCCCACCTTTCCATAATGTCCAGTCCCAAAGTTACAGTTAGTTATGCAATTCTTATTTCAGAGTTCTGGTCCACCTTAAATTTAATTAATTCAACTACTGTGAAAACAGAAGAGAAATTGGAGCCATCTTGATCTTTTGTAGACAAAAAAGAAAAAAAAAGACTTCATATTTCCCCAGTTCTTGATTTTATTATTATTTTTTCCTTGCTATTTTCTGCTTCTCATTGATTATAATTGCTCAAAATAAATTAATTGGAACAAATTTGCATAGAGCCAAATTTGGGTATGTTTCTCTTCCCTCCTGCATTTCCAAGTTCTGATTTATGGCAGTTGGTTAATTACAATTTCCCACACAGGCAAGGTTAGGTTGTCAGTTGTCAGTAAGGAGATGGTGCTTTTTTCTTGATCTTTCTCCATTGTTGCATTCCAGTTCTCATTAACTGGAGTTGCTTAAGATATGTCAGTTAAAAGACACTCAGATGAAGCAAATCTTCACACTCCTTGACTCCTTTAAAAACACAAACTTTTCAAGTCCAAAACTAAATTTAGAGTTTGTGTTTAAGTAGGTTGTGTTTAAATGGGTTTGTCATTTCTCTTCTTTCTTCTTTCTGTCCAAATTATTTCAAGCCAATAGCTCTTTTGGGGGCTAGTGATTCAACCCTCATTTTTCCCCTTCTTTCTTTTCACAAAAATCCTGATCTGTCCATCAATATTATTTATACTCTCAAGATTATTTGCCTTTTTCAAATTCTGATTTATAACTGTGGGTTAATAGATCTTACCAGGCTTTCATCTCGCCTCTGCACACTCATGTTCAGCTGCTTTGGCCTGGAGCCAGCTCTTATGCAGCATGTTGCCATGCTGCCGCCTCGGCTCCAATTCAGAGGGCAAATCTCTGACCTACGAGAGACCTGTTGCACTCCCTCTGGGTCTGATGAGATGCTGCCCCTTCTTCACCTCTCCCCCCCACAGGGAGGTTCTGATCCAAAAACGGATCTCGGAGACAGTTTGTCAGACAGGGTTCATGTGAGACTCTTCAGAGCTCACATCCCTCACATCAGTCCAGCTGGAGAACTTCACATCGACCAACCTTCTTCAGTTCTAACTGATTGGTGGGGAATGAAAGGATTTATATTCTTTGCAGTCATCTCCACCAGAGATGGTATTTAGCCGATTCTCTCCGGTTCGTGCACATTCGTGTAATGCGCAAGCGCTGCGCATGTAGAGAAGGCAGTGCGCATGTGCAGATGAGGCACATGGAAGTGCAAGCATGCTCACATTTGTGAACCATAGGGAAGGTAAGTGAATCTCACCTCTGATCTCCACCAACCTCAAAGTGCTAACAATCAGATGACTGCTTCTCATCCAAGAAGCTTCTTCTGGCCAAATGGTGGAAAATGGAAGGATTTATATTTGGTCAGAAGAAGCTTCTTGGATGAGAAGCGAAACATTTTCAAAGAAAAAACAAGAAAGTCCAATTGCCTTTTGGAAAAAAGAACCTTTGGCACAACCATGACCTGGATGATTGAGAAGCTCCATAGACATTGCCAAAATTGGGTAACACTAATGTAACTGAAAGAATAGTCTGTCAGATTCCTAAAAGTGATACTGCCATTCAATTGGGAGGAGGGGGCCCGGGAGTCAATTTATTGGCAGTGGCTGTGACAACTGATATTTTACAACTGGTTTCCTGCCGCCGAAATGCCTGAGATCCCATCACCTTTAGGGGAATGTTTATGATGGCTGTGTGGGATGTTTTGCTTTAATGTCTAATGAAAGATAGCCATGGGAATGTATGTTTATTCCGCTCTCAGGGCTGTTGATAAAGGAAACATTTTCACACTTGTGTATTGGCTAGAATCTGCATTCTAACAAAGGGGAGGGGTCACTACTACTTTAATTCTACTTGCATTGTCCAAGGGAATTCAGATGTTGCTTTGCCTTTAACGGCTTCCATTCTTCTTAATTAAAGGTTCCTTTTGAAATAATCCGTTTCAAGAGTCTTCACTTCCTTAAGTTAGGAGAGGAGCCCTTACATACTCCTTTAGATCTAATACGAAAACAATTCAAGCAATTTGTAAATAATAAATCCATACTGAGAGCAAATCAGCCAAAACATATTCCATAATTGCCACCAAGCACAAGAAAACTATGGAATAAGTTATAGCTGATTTGCTCTCAGTATGGATTTATTATTTACAGACACCCATGGAATTATTTTCTTATTAGATTTGGGGTTCCTAGTAAAAGGGAGATAAAGAAGTGAATGTTTATTCACAAATGCAGTAATTTTGATTTTTCACTTGGGGAAGCTGAACCCAATAAATGCTTTCTGAGGAAAAATTGCGTGATCTTTATTTTATGTAATAAAATGGGGGGTGGGGGTTGTGATTTATGTGATGATGCAATGGTTCAGTAGGCTTGGGGTTGGGGTTTGATTATAGTTCACCCTCCTTTTCCAAACATGGCAATAACCTGCAATGCACATGTTGGCTGCTCAGTGTAATATAATCCTTCCCAACATCAGACTACAAGTTCCATATTCCACAGCTAGCATGGTAAAACTGTGCCACTCAAGAATGATACAATCCCAGGACACTGCAGAATCTAAGAGTAGTCAGATTCCCTGGGGAAAAAACCCTCTGTTATTAAATTGACAGACCAAACCATTGCAGAACTTTTGACACTGATAGACGGAGAAAAGCTTTCTGTGTCAGCCAATGATTAACTGTTCTGCGAATAACCATCTCTGGAATGATAGGGAAAGTGCCATTAAACTCAGTTAGTGAGGCTCCTTGGTTTCAGTCATGGGTTAAGCAGAAATTGAATCAGTTTCAAGCTGTATGTTTGGAGTAGGTGTGTTCTCTCTGGGGATGACTTAATTTGAGAAAATAAATGGGATGGTTTCAGAAGAACTGAGAATCCAGTTGCTAAAGCTTTGGAAGAGCAAAAGAGACAGATTGGAGAACTGCAAAAAGGTTGGGCAGAATATTTGCAAGCTGTGAGTGGCAGAAGGAGATGAATTATATTTACTTTCCACAATAGCAATAGCTTTTCATCATTACAGGCAGTCCTCGACTTATGACCACAACTGAGCCCAAAATTTCTCTTGGCAAGCAAAAAAGTTGAATTTTTGTCCTCTTTACAATCTTTCTTGTTACAGTTCTTAAGGGAAACACCATAGTTGTTAAATTAGTAATGTGTTTATTAAGTGATAACCATCGACTTTGCTTGTCAGAAGGTCACAAAATATGAGACAGTTGCCAAGCATTTGAATTTTGATCATGAGATCACAGGGATATTGCTACAGTTGTGTGAAAAACAGTAATGTCACTGTTTTCAGTGCTGAAGTAACTTAAAATGGTCACTAAATGAATGATTGTTAAGATGAAGATTCTATGTATTTTTGACCAAGATAACAAACCATCCTGTTGCAGAAAATGACAGGCGTTAGACTTCTCAGGATACAGGAAAAGTTTATTTGGCAGCCAGGTTCAGAAAGCTAGCCCATGGCTAACATTGCAAGTTCTGAACAACCTTCATTATCGAAGCACGCATTCTTATACATTCTCAAAAGCATTGCAACACGGAAATACTTAACACATTTCTTAGTGGTTACCTTGAGGAGAAAGCCTTATAAGGAGATGGGATGCTACTTCTCCTTTTGTTTATGGAGTACATGTCAATAATGAACTTTAATTGAACCTAGGACTTTTAACATAGATTTTGACATCTTGTGGTTAGGCACAGGCTTCCTGTTTCTATTGGAAGTTCCAACTCTGTCTATGTGACTTTTAATATAGAAGTAAAGGGGTTCTAAGAGGCTGTCCAGCCTGACCCAGTAGGTTTCACACTTAATGTCCAAATCTCACTTTATGGCTGCTTTAATCCTGGTGTGGAAAGTTATCACCCAGCCTAGGAAATGTTGAAAAGGCAGAATATTATATTTCCCTGGATGTGAAAGGGAGAAACGTTTTAAAGAGAAACTTCCTGCAGCTTCCTGCTTCCCCCCTCCTTTTTGTCAATGGGCCATTAAGAAAGCCAAGCTGGTCCTTTTACATAATAAAGAATTCTCCACTTCAGAATACAAGGTCAAGATCAAAGGGCAGAGAGGGCATAAAGCCAGGGACTCAGCATCTCAATCCTTCCTTCTCTTTTCTCCACCAACATTGAAGCATGTGATCATCTTTTCTGTTCAGGACTTAAACCATCTTTCCAAGCAGCCTCCATGTCTCCAGTGTCTTTTTCCCCACTTGGAGGCGAACCCAGAAGGACATTTCTTTCATCAGAACTTGGCAGTGGAATAGGGTAATGAAAGAAATGCCCTTCTGGGTTCGGCTCCAAGTGGGGAAAAAGACACTGGAGACATGGAGGCTGCTTGGAAAGATGGTTTATTGTTGGACAGGGCCACATGGCTTGAGTCCTGAACAGAAAAGGTGATCACATGCTTCAATGTTGGTGGAGAAGAAGAGAAGGCTGAGGGAGGGGCTTGCTAGGCTTTTTATAACCTGTTCAGTCCCACCTCTCTGTTTCCTGTTCCTGTGTAAGAAATGTATTCTGATTGGTTGTCAGACTCCCATGGGGCCATGCAGGGGCAACTCTCTAGGCTGTGTTTTGAATCCAGGTTTGGTTGAGTTCTCAGATGCCATGTGGTCAGTTGGGACCAATATTATCATGCTTTAATCCCATCGCCCTGGAGCTGAAGTGGAGAAGCCTTTATTATGTAAAGTGGACTAGCTTGGCCTTCTTAATGGCGCATTGATAAAGTGGGGATGGGCAGAAAGCTACAGGCAGCTATTCTGTCTTTTAAAACATGTTTCTTTCTTTTCACATCCAGAGAAATATTCTGCCTTTTCAATATTTCCTAGGATATTTCATTTTTCTGGGAGAGGGCTGGGTGATAACTTCCTACAAGGGAAATTGTAAAGAGGGGATCTGTCCCAACAAAAGGGAATAAAAAGCAGACAAAAAGTGTTTTGGAGGTTGACTGTGGCATAAGGAAAATTGAGATAGGAGGTTACGCCCCAAGAAAGGAAAATATAAAAGATCTTTTTGCCGGAGGCTTGGGGAAAATTGAAGAGGGTGGATATGTCAAAACAAAGAAAAGGGAGAAGGCAGGAATAGAGAAGTGGGACAAAAGTCTTACTAAGAAAAAATCAGACAACTAGAAATTGTTATATGGGAAAATATAAAGCTAAGGGGTTTGTTTATTCCTAAATATGACAATAAAATAGATTTGCTAACTGACTGAATAGGATAATGGAAATATAATTAAATAAAGGTTAAAACATATGGAATATGGACAAATATGAAGCTGATATGGGGAGATTGTAAAGCAGAGGTTTGTGATTCACTTTTATATAAGGTGACCAGATTAGATAATATTAAGGGTAATCTAAAACAAGATATGGAAAAATGGAGAGGGAACATAAAATATACTTACAATGGGAAACTATTGAGATTTAAAGACAGAACTACAAAGTGTAAGGATATATAATTATATAAACATAATGATGAGAATAGCTGGGAATTGTAACCAGGTCTACATCTAGGCCAAAATTAGGCCAGCGGTGGGGCGGGGGGGAGTTTAAAAGTATAATCTACATATGTATACCTTTTTGTTCTCTCTTTAAAAAAAATAGGAAGATATATGTTAAAATTAAATATGTATACTGAAAAGAATTATAAATACCATCAACATAAAATTGAGCTCGCTCAGAAGCTGAAATACACCAAATAAATGAGGTGAAGAGTGTGAAGTAGAGGAGAGAAGGGAAGAAGAGAGGGATAGGAGAGAGGGCGGGGGGGGGGGAGAGAGGAGGAGAGAAAGGAGGAGTGGAAAGGGGAGAGAGGAGAAGGAGAGAGGAAGGGGAGGTAGGGAAGAGAAGGGTGACAGAGGGAAGAAAGGAGGTAGTGAGGAGAAGGAGAGAGGGAGAAGAAAGTGATGTATAAGGTACAAATATGGTATATGGAGAGCAGAAGAGCCAATAATTGTTTTTGGGAGTTGATGGTAAGATGAATTGATGTAAACATTTAATAATACAATACGATGTTGGCTATGTAATAGTATACATGCAATTATATGTTATGAAAATGGAAAAATAAAAAAGCATATATGTATATATGAACTGAAAAAGCTTCATGGATGAGAAGTGAAACGTTTTCAAAGAAAAACCAAGAAAGTGCAGTTGCCTTTTGGAAAACAGAGCCTTTGGGTGAATCTTGACAACTTTAAGATGTTTGGACTTCAACTCCCAGAAGTCTCCAACCACTCATGAATTCTGGGAGTTAAGGTTGATATTTCTTAATGTTGCCAGAATTGAGAGACA
The DNA here is from genome assembly GCF_009769535.1 of Thamnophis elegans. Classification (NCBI taxonomy): domain Eukaryota; kingdom Metazoa; phylum Chordata; class Lepidosauria; order Squamata; family Natricidae; genus Thamnophis; species Thamnophis elegans. Next base: position 32,812,637 of record NC_045552.1, read on the forward strand.
CTGGGCTCATTTGAGTTGCAAAAGCAGAGGAGGTCGGCATGCTAATTTTTCTCTCTTTCCTTCGCCTCTAACGTTGTTTGGGGAAAAATAATTCCTTCCTGCAACGACCTATCACCCTCACCTACACAAATGCAAAATGAAACAGGACAGATGCAATTTTTTTTAAAAAAAGAAATAGTTGCCGGAAGACAGCTGGCAGAAGCTACGCGCTTTGCATGGCGGGACATGTAGTCCCGACTGGCCGCGGGAGCCTGGCCGGCTACAGTGGCTGGAACTGCAAGTCCCGAGAGGTTTTGCTCTCCGCAGCTGCACTCCGCCCCCAGGAGCCCGGCACGGGCGGTGCATCGGGGTCTATTGTCTTGGCATCTCCCCCTTCCCTCCTTCCTCCCCTTTCCCCGACGGGGTTTTACATCTTTTGCGCGAGGGGCTCGCATTGTGAGCGCAGCAGAATGGCTGATGAGCAGGAGATCATGTGCAAACTCGAAAGCATCAAAGAAATCAGGTAAGAATGTGCAGAGAGGGGGTCTCATCGCTTCATCCCCTCCCTTTGGTCCCATTTTCAGGGGGGGGGTATTCAAGAGAACGGATCACGGGGGGAGGGATGTCTTCTAGCCAGCCGAGGGTCTCTTTTTCCTCCTTCCACAGGAATACACCTGGATTTCTCATCCCCAGCGTTCACACGCCGGCTGATTTTGCACAAAACACTCTCAGCTGCAAATTCTCTTTTCTCGGAAGAATCCAGTTTTGGAGGACTCGCAACCCATTGAGCGAATTGCCCCGGCTGGGTTCCATACAACCATAGGGTTGGAAAGAACCTTGAAGATCTCCCAGAGACACGGAGTTAACATGGTTCAAACTAATCAGGGGGGCTGTGTCCCAAAGGTGGTTTTTCAACTTGATTTTCTTGTTTCTTTGAAAATATCATGCTTCTCATCCAAGAAGCTTCTGAAGTTTTGACTGGATGGTGGAGAATATAAATCTTAACATTCACCATTCGGACAGAACAAAAGTTTCTTGTATGAGAAGTGAAACTCATCAAGAAAAAACAAAGAAAGTCCAATTGCCTTTTAGAAAAAACAACTTTGGGACAATCATGACCTGGATGACTGTGAATCTCCATAGATAAGGGAGCTCTTTGTGAACAGAGCAGGGAAGGTGCTGAGCTTAATGTCCCTGGCAAAGAGCTGCTGGGAAAAACAGGCAGGAAACAGATTTATTCCAGTTGTCAAAGAACACATTGGAATTGTGGAAGGAGGCTTTGGGTCATTTGAAACTTGATAAGGAGATTGTGGTCAACATATGACCACAATGGAGCCCAAAATTTCTATTGCTAAGAGAGACATTTGTTAAGTGAGTTTTGCCCCATTTTATGACCTTTCCTGCCACAGTTGTTAAGTGAATCACTATACTTGTGAAATTAGTCACACAGTTGTTAAGTGAATCTGGCTTCCCAACTGAGTTTGCTTTGCTCAGAAGGTCGCTAAAAGTGATCACATGACCTCAGGACACTGCAACTGTCACAAATATGAGCCAGTTCCCAAGCGTCTGAATTTTGATAATGTGACCATGGGGATGTTGCAATGTCGTAAGTGTGAAAGATTGTCATACATCATTTTTTCAGCACCGTTGTAACTTAAAGTAGTCACTAAACAAATTGTTGAAAGTCGAGGACTACCTGTATTGTTATGGTTTGGCCCTCCATTTGTGACTGAAGTTTGGAGGCATGGATCTTGGAGTGAAGGGAAAGAGAACCTTTGATGCATTCTGTTTGGACCAGTATCTGGGAGGAAACCTCTCAATGCATGGATGAACAAGATGTGGGTTTACTTATTTACTGTGTCCCATTATAGGTAATCCTTGACTTACAACAGCTTATTTAGTGACCATTCAAAGTTAAAATGACACTGCAAAAAGTGACATGACCAATTTTTACACAACCATTGTAGTATCCCCATAATCATATGATCAAAATTTGAATTTTTGGTAACTGATTCCTATTTTAAAAATACTGTGTTTCCCCAAAAATAAGACTGGGTCTTATTTTCTTTTAACTCCCAAAATAAGCTGTTGGCCTTATTTTCGGGGAGGTCTTGTTATTTTTGAGGTGCAGGAGGCAGAGAGCGTGGTCACCTCATGGTTGCTGCTGCGTTGCAATATTTTCCTGGAGGGCTTATTTTTGGGAAAATAGGGTAGTTTCCACAACCACAATCACTCCATGCACACACAGAAACTTATGACTAGTTTTTCCTTTTCCTTTCTTTTTCTTTTTTCTTTTCTGCTATAATTTTGCACCAGTGAAGCTAAAACCAATTTCGTTATATTTATTTTGTACAATGACAATAAAGACTATACCCAGGATGGCGAACCTATGGCATGCGTACCACAGGTGGCACACGGAGCCATTGTCAGGGCACGCAGATGACTTTAGCCTTTTTTTAAGGCCATTTTTTCGCCCTCCCCAGGCTCCAGAGGATTTATAGGAGCCTGGGGAGGGCGAAAACAGCCTCCCCCCACCCGGAGGCCCTTGGAGGATTCAGGAGCTTCCCTGAAGCCTCTGGAGCTAAAAAAAATGGCCCTATGGGCAAACTGGAGGTTCGGGAACAGACTTTGCTCTTAGGGCCGATTTAAGCCCTCTGGAGCCTTCAGGGGCCTTCCGGAGGTTTTTTGTCCTCCGGAGCCTTCAGGAAAGCCTCCGGAAAACCCTTGAAGGCTCCGGAGAGCTTAAACTGGCCCTAAGAGTTCCCGAACTTCCGGTTTGCCTGTAGGGCTGTTTTTTTGCACTCTGGATGCTTCAGGGAAGCTCTTGAAGCTTCTGGGGGCAGGGGAGGCTGTTTTAGCCCTCCCCAGGCTCCTATAAAGCCTCTGGAGCCTGGGGAGGGCGAAAAAAGCATGCAAAAAATGGGGGTGAGTGCCTGTCATGCATGCATGGGTGCTGGGGGTTGCGCATTGCATTATTGGTGCGGCACGCCCACGTACGACCTCCCTGCGCTCCTCCCACTTTCGGCACACAAGCCAAAAATGGTTTGCCATCACTGGACTATACTATGATGGTTGCTGTGTCCCAGGGTCATGTGATCATCTTTTGTAACTTCTGACAAGGAAAGTCAACGGGAAAGTCAGATTAATTTAAAGGTAATGTTAGTAATTTAACAACTGCAGTGATTCACTTAACAAAGAAAGATAAAAAAGGTCATAAAATGGGGCATAACTCACTTAACAGAGAGTTAAGCCCCAAAGTTCTGCTAAGCAAAGCAGTTTTGCTTAGTAGAAGCAAAATGGAAAATCGAGTAAAATGGGAAATCCAGTTTCTTAAAATACAGGCAAATAATTGTTTCCCTAGTGCCGCATAATGGAGTGAGCTCCCGTTCCTTGTCCCAGCTTCTGCCAACCTAGAAGTTGGAAAGCACATAAAAAATGCAAGTAGAAAAATAGGTGGGAATGGAACAGTGTTCCGTGCGCCTTCGGTGTTTTGTCATGCTGGCCACATGACCATGGAGACGTCTTCGGACAGCGCTTGCTCTTGGGCTTTGAAAGTGAGATGAGCACCGCCCTCTAGAGTCGGGAACGACTAGCACAGATGTGCGAGGGGAACCTTTACCTAATCGTTTATTTATAACTGATAATCCTCAGTTTGCAGCCACAAATGGGAACTGAAAAAAATGGCAGTAAGCAATGTGATCATTAAGTGAGGTATCAGGTGACTGCACCTGGTTTTATGACCTCTTTGCTGCGATTGTTGAAGGAGATATCACATAATTGTGATTTGGGATCTTCACTGCTAGTTTCCCCATTGGCTTTGCATGTCAGAATCACAAACGTGTGATCCCGGGGACACTGTGATCATCCTAAATGCAAGCTGGTTTATCAAGTGCCCAGTTTACAATGGCATGACTGCAAAGATGCTGCAATGGTCATAAGTATGAGGAATAAGTAACTTTTTTCAGCACCATCGTAACTTCAAATGGTTGCTTTGTGAATGGTGATAAGATGAGGATTACCTGTAATTTTTATTATTCTCAACAAGTTACAACCTTTGTTTAGTGACTATTCAAAGTTACAACAGCACTGAGAAAAGTGACTTAGGACTGTTTTTCACACTTACATCTGATGCAGCATTTCCATAGTCAGGTGATTGAAAGTCAGATGCTTGGCAACTGACTCATACTTATGACAGTGTCAGTGTCCTGGGATCATGTGATCCCCTTTGGCAACTTTCTGACAAGCAATGGGGAAGCCATTTTCACTTAAGAACTGTGTTACTAAAGTAACAACTGCAATGATTCATTTAACAACTGTAGCAAGAAATGTCATAAAATGGAGCAAAACACACTTAGTAAATGTCTCATTTAGCAACATAAATTTTGAGCTCAGTTGCCGTCGTAAGTCGAGGACTATCTGTAGTAAATCAGGAAGTTTTCTAATGCCCCGTAATACAACAGAAAAGTTCTTTTAAACTGTTGTTGAGATTCAAAAAGATTTAAGACGAAATCCAGTCAGGAATTTTGAGATGATGGGATTCCAGTTCAGAATGGTGACTTCCAGACTAAGCATGGTCTCTGAGGCACCCTTTGTCTTTAATTGTGAATCCACACATTGTATTAAAATTGGTGGAATCTGTATATTCCACCAAATTACAAACCCTGATTTTTTCCAACGATGGTGCAGTTTGCACCACATAATCCAAAACCAAGCGAATTAAATGAATAACCTATTAACCCCAATACCCAGATTCATTAAATGAATCTGGGTATTGGGGGTCACACATTGCTCTAAACCATGGATGGTTTAACTGTAGCTTAATGGAGAAACCTCATTTGTGCTGCTTTTGCACAAAATCCAAGCTACAAAATGCCAGGAATCATGAGTTGAACAGGATGTGGCTAAAACAGTGAACACGGTTGTCCCAAAGGTGCTGTTTTCCAAGAGGCAACTGGACTTTCTTGGTTTTCTTTGAAGACGTTTTGCTTCTCATTCAAGAAGCTTCTGATCCTTCCATTTTCCACCATTTGGCCAGAAGAAGCTGCTTGGACGAGAAGCGAAATGTCTTCAAAAAAACCCAAGAAAGTCCCGGTGTCTTTTGGAAAACAGCACCTTTGGCCCAACCATGACCTGGATGACTGAGAAACTCCATAGACAGTCAACGTGGTAGGTTGCAAATATGTAGAGCTTTAGTCCATCATCACAATGACTATCCTGACATCACAACCGCACCTTGCAGACCTCGTTGTTTGGAAGCTAGGCTTCCATTTCTCTCTCATTGCCAGACTCTTCTCTTTGCAGTGAGGCACAATCAAATACCTTCTGGCGACCCTGAAAATGTCACCCAGCTTCTCTGTCTTCTCCATCTCTCCCTACCCCCCCCCCCCCCAGAAATAAAACGCTGCAGATGGAAAAGATAAAAGCTCGCTTGAAGGCAGAATTTGAGGCTCTGGAATCTGAGGAGAGGCACCTGAAGGAGTACAAGCAGGAGATGGATCTCTTGCTGCAGGAAAAGATGGCTCACGTGGAGGAACTGAGACTCATCCATGCTGACATCAATGTTGTAAGTGGAGGGAGGGAAGAGATTCCATTTGAAACTTTCTGGGTGCTGATACAGTCAGAGGGGCCCTTGCTGAGGTTTCATCAGTGGACAAAGGGGAAAAGGCTTGAGGATCTAAATCCCTGTCTTGCAGCAAATGTTGCTATCAATTTTTATACAGATAGTCATCAATTTACAACTACAACTTAGCCCAAAACCTCTGGCATTAAGTAAGTCAGTTATTATGTGACTTTTGCTCCATTTTATGACCTTTCTTGCCACAGTTGTTAGGTGAATCACTGCAACGGTTAAGTAAGTAATAACAGTTTAAGTGTCTCTGGGTTCCCCATTGACTTTGCTTGTCAGAAGATCGCAAAAGGGGATCACGTGTACTCAGGACACTAAGCCATTCATAAATATGAACCAGTTGCCAAGCGTCTGAATTCTAATCAATGGCAATAGTAATAGCACTTAGACTTACATACCGCTTCATAGTGTTTTACAGCCCTCTCTAACCGGTTTGCAACAATCTGGGTTCTTATTTTAGTGACCTCAGAAGGATGGAAGGCTAAGTCAACCTTGAGCTGGTCAGGATTGAACACCATAGCGTATTGCAGAGATAGTCTGCAATACTCCATCAAGTGACCATGGGGATGCTGCAACAGTTGTACGTGTTTTTCAGTGCCATTGTGATTTCAAATGGTCACTAAATGAGCTGTTGTAAGTCGAGGATTAGCTATATTCTCAAGGTGACCTTGCTGTATTTTCCAGCGTTTCCTGCCAAAGTGCTGTGGCTGGTTGAAAACTCTGGAGGTTGCAGTTTTAAAGCACACTAAGCCGGGGGTGGGGGTGGGGATATGAAATAAGATCTTCCCTATTTATATATATATATAATATAATTTTCAAAACAGACACAACTCAAAGAATCCTCCTTTACATACTGTAGAAAGTGTATCAGTTGGTTACAAAAGACTTTTGTGCATCTCTTCCACAATCATCAAGCATAATTCATATTAACTCATAATTATTTTAACTCAGATATATTTATACATATTACCATCATCATACCTCCATTTTCATTTGGCTATAATTGTTTAAACGTCCTTCATCATAAAATATATCAAGATTTAAAACATAACCACACACTGGCATTTCATTTGCTATTTCTAATATCCTCCAATAACCCTGAATCCTTATGGCCCATTCTGACTAAACATCCGTAATATTTAGTAACAAAAATTTCTAATCCTCCTTTCCAAATCACTGTTTACAATTTACATCCACTTTCCTTATGTTGTACCCATGCATATATATATATATACGTTGTTATCATGATCCCTCCTTTATTTGACTGTGTCCTTTATCATAACATTTCCCCCTAATAAACAAAACTTAATTAAATTTAACTTAGTTCTTTTTTATTAACCTTTATATATAACCAAAAAATTTCTAATCTTCCTTTCATGGGTACCATTCAATATTCATATCCAATTATTACTTATCATAGCAATACATATGTATATGTACATTATTATCATTATCAATTATTTATTTAACTATATCTATTGTCACTAAATTTCACTAAGTTTAACTAGTTTTAGATTATACCCTTTCATCTATCAACCTGTATCTTTCCAGTAGCAAAACAACCTCATGTCTTCTGGCATTTGTGGTATCAGTCCTCTAATCATCTCCTTAATCAAATTTGTATGGACTCCTCTTTGCAACTCATTGCTTATTAAGTCTCTCATGTAATTTCGATGCTCTTCTTCTGTTTCCTTAATCAGCTTATCTTTAATTGTCAGTGGTGTTTTCAATGATGTTCCTAACAAAATTTCTCTTTAAATCCATAAATTCTTTTATTTTTTTCTTGTTCTGTATCTTGCCATCTGGGGTAGAGTTCCCCTCCATTTAATTCTTCTTTCCGTATTCCACTCTTTCCATTTCCAGACACAAACCAATCACCATAGATATCAGCGGATTTAATTTCTTTGTGGTCATTTTTCTCTTCGGTTTTTAGGACTCTAACCTCCACTTTTTCTACTTGATAAACATCTCCAACTTCTTCATCATATTTTACTGTTAGATGCTCTAGATTTTCCAATTTCTTCTCCGTCCTCTCAAATGTATTTGATAGTTTCTGAATTTCTAACAATATCTTTTGCAAACTTAAAGTTTCTTTCTGCTGTTGAGATTGTGCCATTATCTCCAGCTGACAAGCACTGCTGCTCTGGCTTGGAAGGTTTTTACAAGATTAAGCATAAATTCACAATAAGGTCTTATTTTCACTTTTCTCTGGTTAAAGATATACTTCAAAGGAACATCTGCATGCTTTTCTTCTTATCACTCTCTATAGACAAAGCCTTGAAGTGCCAAGCCAGAATAATCAGTGAGGAAAGTAAAAGTGTTTTGTTTCCAATACACAAACCTCCAGCCTCCGAGTAGCAGTGTCGTCTTTCCCTCTGTTGTTACAATTTTCTTTGTTGCTTTTTGTATCTTTTTTATTCCAAGTTTTAAAAAAAGTCAAATTCTTGAATGAAATAGAAAAGAAAAAGGGAAAAAACACACGCAGTAATGAAGAAGGAGAATTTTAGTCCATAGGTTGCAAAAAATAATAATGAAAAAAGAAGAAGAAAACTTAATCCATTCGTTTTTAAAACGGCTTGCATAAATTCCATCCATAAAAATAACATTTAAAAAGTAAGATAACCCACTGTCCAAAACCATTCAAATTCCACTGCTTATTTCTTCTGTTCTCAAATTTAAATTAACTTTAAGTTTTTTATAGGCAGTCTCTTTTAAAACGGTAAAAATTCCTCACCAGCTGGAAACACTTTCTCTTTCCATATCCTTCTGTTTTGGAGCTGCCCCGACTTCATCAGCTGGTGGCTGGACTTTTTGTCGCCAGCTTGAAGAACTTCTCTTGGATCCATCAGGGACTTTGCGATGTCCCTGAGATCAGCAAGATGTATTCTTCCTGTTCACCGTCTCTGCGGGACAGTTTGGTCCGATTGGACCACCCAGCGGCAAAAGTATCAGTGCTGTCTCAGAGCATCGAGACCGCACGTCCGTATCGCTGCAACGTTGGCTCCTCCCTCCTCTTCCTTATTTTTTGCTGTCTCGAACATTTTACATGAGAAAAGAAAGCCTAGCATTAGAGGGAGGCCACCACTATCACCCTCAGTTACCTCAAGTTGGAGGATTAGGATCAGTCATTAAGCTACGAGGGATAGATCTGCTCAAAGACTGGATTTCCTGCTTCTCTTCCAGATGGAAAACACGATCAAACAGTCCGAGAATGACCTGAACAAGCTCCTGGAATCAACACGCCGTCTCCATGAGGAATACAAGCCTCTCAAAGAACATGTGGATGCTCTGAGAATGACTTTGGGTTTGCAAAGGTTGCCTGATTTGTGTGAAGAGGAAGAAAAACTTTCTCTTGAGTAAGTTGAGAAGATACTGACCTTAATGTTCTAAAGTCTATTATGGGTCTGGCGGGGAAAGTGAAGAAGTCCATGGATTCATGAAAGAGTATATTGGGAATACTGATAAAAGGGAGTATTTGTAGCTCAGTGTTGAAATGAGGGATCCTTGGTGCTTTCTGAGTTTGATTGTTTTCTTGCAGATGTTTCATTATGAAACTAGGTAAAAATGCTGGACTGTCTAGCACACTGATGATATTACCTAGTTTCATAATGAAAACTCTGCAAGAAAACAACCAAGAACACCTCAGTTCTTCTCCTCTAACTGACAGTGTTACCTAGTTGGGTAATGAAATATCTGCAAGAAAACAACCAACTTCGGAGAACACTAAGGACCTCTAATTTCAACACTGAGCTACTAATATTCTTCTTTATTGAGACTAAAAAATGGATTTAGCTGTTGTGGGTGATTCTGTAATTATAACCCTCCCCGCCACCCCCCTCCCCCCCATTCCTTCATATTTCATAGAGACAGGATGCTGCAGGGAGAAAACTAGATCCTAGAGATAGCTTATTCTATTTGCTCTACAAAAATAGAAGTGAAATAAAAGAGCTGGTTGGTTTCTAAATCTTTCAGCCCTAATTGGATGTTGTTGTTTTTTGGCTTTATGATCTGTCTAGTTACTTTGAAAAGCAGAAAGCTGAATGGCAGACGGAGCCACAGGAACCTCCAATTCCAGAATCCTTGGCTGCAGCGGCAGCAGCTGCTCAACAGTTGCAAGTGGCCCGGAAACAGGATACGAGGCAGACGGCCACTTTCAGACAACAGCCACCTCCAATGAAGGTAAGTAGGCGCAAGTTCAGTGTTACAATTTTTTGTATATACTGTATTTTTCGAAGTATAAGTAGGTACCTTAGTTTTTGGGGAGGAAAATAGGGGAAAAAATCTGTCTACCAGGTATTCATCTGACTAGCGTCCTTAGTGTGGTCAGCTTCAGCAAATAGGTTTGCTGGTTTTGAACTCATGCGCTTTTTATCCCCTAGATTATGTATTCCAAGTGAGGCCACACACTGATTAACTATCACTTACAATCATTACAAACAATCATTATTGAGGGCAAGTGAGAAGTCTATTTGGACCAAAAAGGAGTACGCTTCCCTATCTAAACTCTATCTGAGATCATCCACCAGCATGATCGGTGCTATTTCTATTCTGGAAACTTGGAGCAGTAATACTAGCAAATTATCTGCTCCATAGAAAAATTGAAGGACATACTTCAATGAGAAAATTCAAAGAAGATAGCCACAATTTGCAAAAGAAATTGTTTTTGAAGCACAGACTCAATTTTGTTTGTCTCTACTGTTCCAAGCCTCACTTAGATGTACCAGTATCTAAAGGGGTGAGTATGCTGCAGTAAAAATATTCAAAGCTTTTTTCAGCCTTAATGACATGCTAACCAGTGACTGATCTTCCATGCCAGCCCTAATGAGGCGCTAATGTGGGAGAGCACAGCAATGAGAAAAGCAGGCAAAGCATGGAAGATCACTTCACTCGTTAGCACCTCATTAAGGCTGAAAAAAAGCTTTGAAAAAGCTACATTCGGAATATAAGATGCAACCAAATTTTCAGCCTCTTTTATGGGGGGGAAGTGTGTCATACTCCGAAAAATACGGTAGATCACTGTTTTTCAGCCTTGGCAACTTGACGATGTGTGGACTTCAATTCCTAGAATTCTCTGGCCAGCATGGCTGTCTGGGGAATTCTGGGAGTTGAAGTCCATACTTCTTTGAGTAGCCCAGGTTGAAAAACACTAATATAGATGAATTAGTTGTAAAACTAGACATTGTGAGATCCTTCCTTTTTCCCATGGACCCCCAAATCTGAGACTGCACCAGCTATTTCAACTAGAGCAACCTTTTATTTTCCTTGAACTTCAGGTTCTTAGACTTGGTCCAAAACTCTGGAGCATCAGAAAATGATCTTCTCCCTCTGGATCATGAATGTTCTGTATTTCTTTTCTGTTCTTTGTGATCTTAGATTTTTCACAGGTTCATATTTTTTATTAATGCTCATACCTGTCAGGGCTGCTTCCCACAGTAACCAAGAAAGAAACCACTCAACTCCATTCGGTAGAATTAAGAGTACTTTTACTGGTCATAAGTAGATAGTAGCTAGGCAAAGCAAGATCTGAGGCAAAAGCGTGCGTAATCATAGATATCAATATGTGACCCAACCCCCTCCCCTTGGCAACCCCATCCCATAGTCCAATCCATACACCCCACAGGTGTCATGTGGGAGACATCTTCAAAAATCATCATCAGGTTGGTATGCCGGACAGTTGGCCTTGGCGGCAACTCCTCTATCTGCAGCATGCGCAGTAGATGGTGCGAACACTCCCTTTTTACAGTCACTCATGCACTGGAATAATTCCCCCACCCAAATACCATGTCCCCCCCTTCCCCGTTTCAATGGCAGCCGAAAGTAAGCAGCAAAACAGAGGCTGACATCCGGCCCTCTGTCAGGAAAGGAAATCACCCCTGCAGAAAAAGAACAAGCAAACACACAAACAACGTAAAACAGGAACAAGGAAAAGGTGGAAATGTCCAAATCAATTTGGATCATGGCTTCTTGGGGTAGGTAGAGTAGAATTTTTGTAAAAGTCGAGGAGCCCTCACGTGGGACTTATCGACCCATTCAGCATGAGAGGGGGGAAAATGTTTCCAGGATATGAGATACTGAATCCGATTTCTATGTTTCCGAGAGTCCAAAATCTCTTTAATCTCAAAATGTTGCTCTCTCTCAATGAAAAGAGAGGCAGGTGGTGCAGGTAGAGGAACTCGCAGAGGAAGTGTGTTCCGGCTTCAAAAGGTTGACATGAAACACTAGGTAAACACGGTTAAGGTATTTAGGCCGTTTCAGTCGCACCGACACAGGGTTAATAATCTTTGCAATAGGAAGTGGACTGACGTACTTAGGACCCAGTTTCTTAGACTTCTGGGTTGTTTGGAGAAACTTGGTAGACAAAAACACATGATCTTCAACCTTGTATTCTCTTTGTTTAGTCCTCTTCTTGTCAGCCTGTTTCTTGTGTGCTCGATGAACAGCATCCAATGCCCTGTATGCCAAAGGCCATATTGTGCGGAGCTGGTCACTCTAGTTGGAGAGAGACAGAACTTGAGGCTTTTCTTGTGGCACCTCCGGAATAGGCACAAAATCATGGCCAAACACTACTTTAAACAGGGTAAACCCCGTGCTGCTGTGCACCGAGTTGTTGTAGGCCACTTCAGCATGAGGTAACAACTCAACCCAATTATCTTGCTGATAATTAATGAAACATCGGAGGTACTGTTCCAAAATAGAATTAGTCCTTTCACAAGCTCCGTTAGTTTGAGGATGGTGGGGGAGCTTAGCCCCTGGGTGGAGCAAATCAACTTCAAAAACTCCTTCCAAAATAAGGAGGTGAATTGAACCCCTCTATCGGAGATAATGCGGTCCGGTACACCATGTAGACGATATACATGCATAATGAACAATTTACCCAAGGATTTAGCCGACGGGATTTTGGAACAAGGAACAAAATGAACCTGTTTGGAAAACAAGTCCGTAACAACCCAAATCACAGTATTCTCTTGACTCTCTGGTAATTCAACAATGAAATCCATAGATATTTCCTTCCACGGAGCCTCCGGATAGGCCACGCCTTGGAGCAGGCCTTGGGGCTTCCCTGGTGGGCGTTTCGCAGTAGCACATGTGGGGCAACTGGCCGCATAAGACTCAATGTCTTTCTTCAATGATGGCCACCAAAATTGCCTTTTAATGAGATGCAGAGTTTTCACAAATCCAAAATGGCCTGCCATGCGTGAATCGTGGGCCGGTTGTAGGACCAAAGTCCTAATGGTAGCAGGAACATACACTTTAGCTCCTATCCAAGGTAGACCATCTTTCATGGTACACTCATTTGAATGTTTAAACCATTCATCGGACTCAAGGCCCTCCTTGAGTTTGAAGATGAGGTCCTTTGTGACCTCAAAATTAGAGCTGCTCTGGCTTCTGATGACCACCAGAGCAGCAAGACTCTTCGCTGGGATGACTGGGTGAACCACGCTAAGCTTTGAGCTGTTGTATTGAGGGAGTCTGAATAAAGCATCAGCCATAAAGTTCTTCCCCCTTGGGATATACTTCAAAATGAACTTGAACCTGTTGAAATGTTGTGCCCATCTCATCTGTTTAGGAGATAACTTCCGAGGGGTCTTTAACGCCTCTAAATTCTTGTGATCAGTCCATACCTCAAAAGGGTGTTTAGCTCCCTCCAGGAAATGTCGGCAGGTCATCAAAGCCCACCTGACTGCAAAAGCCTCCTTTTCTCATATAGCCCATCGTCTCTCTGTCTCAGTTAGCTTCCGAGAGTTATAAGTGCAAGGTTGCAGTTTCCCATCAGCATTATTCTGTAGTAATACTGCTCCTACTGCAACATCACTAGCATCTGCCTGGACCACAAATGGCGAATCCATGTCTGGGTGTTTCAAAACTGGTTCAGCTGCAAAGAGGCGCGTTAGTTTTTCAAATACAGCTTGACACTCCATAGTCCAATTTAATGGCTTTCCTGGTCTAGGTTTGGCCTCCCCTTTAGATTTTAGGAGGTTCGTAATAGGGAGGGCAATGCTGGCGAACGAGGGAATAAATTGACGATAAAAATTCGCAAATCCCAAAAAACTTTGCAATTTTTTGCGGGTGCAGGGGGGCGCCCATTCAGTGATAGCTTGGACCTTTGCTGGGTGCATCTCAATGCCCTCATGGGAGATGCGATACCCAAGGTAGTCAATTTTCTCTTGATGAAATTCACACTTAGACAGTTTTGCATACAGTTCCGCTGCACGGAGTTTCTTGAACACTGAGCGGACCAATTTCACATGTTCTTCACGTGTTTCCGTGTAAATAAGGATGTCATCAAGATAGACCATCACCCCTTTGTACAGGTGGTCATGCAAAACTTCATTTATTAGTTGCATGAAAACAGCTGGTGCTCTCTGCAGGCTAAATGGGAGTACTCGGAATTGAAAACAACCAAGTGGGCAGTTGAAAGCAGTTTTCCATTCATCTCCCTCTTTAATTCTGACTCTGTAATAGGCCTCTCATAGGTCTAATTTTGTGAAAATCTTCCCTTTACCCAATTGGGCCAACATATCCTTCATTAAAGGTAGTGGGTAGAGGTTCTGAACAGAGACCGCGTTCAGGTTCTTGTAATTAACACAGAAACGAAAGGAGCCATTTTTCTTTTCTCTGAACAGAATTGGAGCAGCTACTTGGGGTCTAGCAGGTTTAATGAAACCCCATTTTTTGTCAATAAATTTCCTCAACTCATCCATTTCACGGGGGTCATCGAATAAATCTGAGGTTTTCGAAGTTTTACCCTGGGGAGAATATCAATGCTGCAATCAGTGGCACGGTGTGAGGGAAATTTATCAGATGATTTTTCACTGAAAACATCTCTTAGGTCCCAATACTCTCTTGGGATTTTCTCCTCCCCATCAATTTTTGCCCCCTGGCAGCTAGGATAGGGCCAGCATTGTTTCATTTGGGAATCTCCCCCCCTCCCTCAGGGGGTGTAACAGATCAGATGCGTATCCACCCTTTTCTCCAGTTGATGCGTGGATTCCATTTACGTAACCAGGGTAAGACTAATATAAGAGGCCGGTCCATCCCTGGAGCTACAATAAAACTTATTGACTCTTGGTGAGTTCCCATCCACATGTCTATTGGCTCAATCACAAAATGGGCTGGGCTGCCTCCAGCTATTGAGCTGTCCAACTGGCAAAAAGCAATTGGGACCTTCAAAGTTTTTAGTCTTAGGCCCAATTTTTCCACTACTTCGGGGCTAACGATGCAACGTATGCAACCTGAATCTAAAAGGGCCAGCATTTTCTCTTGCGCTCTAGTAGAGGGCAGTTTACGTTCCACTGGGATAGTCATGGGGCCCGATCGGGAGCTTACTAGACGATCGTCATCAGATTCGGTTTCATTTTCCTCCAATGAGGAGGGTGATTTCTCTTCCCCTGCGGCGGGGTGGACTTGTCGATTAGCTTCCAATGCCTTCATGGTGATCTCCCTCCTCCTCCCAAGCAGTTTCTCTGGCCTCCTCTCCCCCCTAATAGAGGGCCTTGGGCTCATCTTGGTGCGGCAGTTTGCTGCTAGGTGCCCCTCCTCCCCACAACTGACAGAGATGAGCAATCTAGGTTTGCCTGCAGACCCACTTTTCCCTCCTTAAGGAGTTCCTTGGGGGGGTTGGGGTGGGGGAGCCTTCTCTCTCTCTCTATCTTCGCTATAATTGTCACGTGCTAAATCAATCTCCATCTCTGCAGCCAGTTCATAGCAGAGCTGCAAATTGGGGGGAGGGAGCCCCCTGTTTACACCGTTCTTGTTTCCCTGGGTAATGGTTTTAAATTCAGTTCTTGCTTTTCGCTCCGTGAGTGAATCATCAAAGCATTTACTCAGAGCAGCCATAAATCTTTTCTAGTCTCTCAGTAGGGGGGGGGCGGAGGTCAGCATTTTGCAGGGGCCCCCTCCAAACAGCTGCCTTATTTTCCAACGCCTTTGTAATTTTTCTTACCTTGGCCTCTTCATTTGGAAGATCGTCTCCGAACTGTTGCATGTAATTCCACAGTTGCCCGAGGGAAACCATAAAATCTTTAGATTCTCCCCCAGACTTCACACCCAGGGAGGGAACTTTAGCCATCCGGCGTCTGGGGGGGGGACTCCTCCTCTTGGAATGTTTCTGGCTGTTGCTGGTGGGGTCGTCCTGGTCAGTTCCCCCTTTTGCCACCCCCCCCAGCTCCTCTCAGGCAGTATAAGCCCTCTGCAGACCTCTCCTCCGTTTCATGGAGATCTGTTTCTCTTCCAGAGTCACGACGGTAACGTCACCTCTCCCAAGCCTCTTCAAATAGCTTCATAGCCTTGGACATCATGAGGTTTTCCTCATCTTCCCCCTGGTCACTGCCTTGTTGGGACATTCTCCAGGGGTTTGGAAATTTTGTTGCACTCCCCTCGGAAGGTATTAGCTCCGGGATGAGTGCAAGACTGAGATCTTGCTTAATGTCAGGGCTGCTTCCCTCAGTAATCAAGAAAGAAACAACTCAACATTTTTTAGAATTAAGAGTACTTTTACTGGTCATGAGTAGATAGTAGCTAGGCAAAGCAAGATCTGAGGCAAAAGCGCACGTAATCATAGATATCAATATGTGACCCAGCCCCCCCCCCCCTTGGCAACCCCATCCCATAGTCCAATCCGTACACCCCACGGGTGTCATGTGGGAGACATCTTCAAAAATCATCATCAGGTTGGTATGCCGAACAGTTGGCCTTGGCGGCAACTCTATCTGCAGCATGCACAGTAGATGGTGCGAACACTCCTTTTTTACAGTCACTCCTGCACTGAAACTATTCCCCCACCCAAATACCATGCCCCCCCTTCCCCGTTTCAATGGCAGCCGAAAGCAAGCAGCAAAACAGAGGCTGACATACCTCTGAATTCAGGACCATGACATAGGAAAAGTTTTCATAGATAGATTGTGGGGAGAAGTAGTCCAGGGAAGGGAAGGGAGGGAAGAGGAGAGGAAGGAAAGGGAGCTATATATGATCAAAAGACAGAAGTCAGTTGCTAGCTTATCTTGTAAACAGCAAATCAGTCCAGATGGTGAACAACCGGGAAAATATACCGTATTTTTTGGAGTATAACGCACCTTTTTCCCTCAAAAAAGAGGCGGAAAATCTGGGTGCGTCTTATACACTGAATACAGGATTTTTTGCCCCATGAAACCACGCCCCTTTCACCAAAATGGCAGAGCCTGTAGGAGGCTTTCAGAGAGCTCCTGGGGGCTGGGGAAGGCAGAAATGAGTGAAAACAGGCTGTTTTTTGCTCAATTTTGCCCCCCCCCCCCAGCCCCCAGGAGCTCTCTATAAGCCTCGTAAAAGGGTATTGATGCAATTGTTTTGACAAAAAAAATGGGCCGGTTTTTGCTTGTTTTCCTAATCAACTAGTTCTCTAATTAGGTAGTTCTTTAATTAAGCACTACCCTAACCAAGGAATTATCAAGGAGAAAAACCACACCCCAATATGGGCAGTGCAAACTATTGTATAAAAAGAAGCAAACTCCACTCTCACTGATGATGTTACCTAGTCGGGTAATAAAATGTCTACAACCAGACAAGCCCAGAAAGCACCAAGAACTCCATATTAATGGTTTAGTCTGTAAATTCTGGTTAAGCAAACCATCACCCAGTGCTTTGTATGATCCCAATCTGGGTCAGTCTTCCCAAGCTGAGCATCTCTGCGTCCCACTGAAAGGGTCTCTAAACTTGGCAGTTTCAAGGCTTGTGGACTTCAGGTTCTAGAATTCGTCAGCCAACTATGCTGGCTGAGGAATTCTGGGACTTGAAATCCACAAGTCTTAAAGTTGCCAAGTTTGGAGAGTCCTGTTCTAGGAATTCTGATTCCCATAGTCCTGTTGGAAAAGACCAGTCCAAGCCAAGAGGATCACAGTCTCTCCTACCTTTCCAATCCCAACACATCAACTTTGTTCTTCTCTCTAGGCATGTCTCTCCTGCCACCAACAGATCCACCGAAACGCCCCCATCTGTCCTCTCTGCAAAGCCAAGAGCCGGTCACGTAATCCGAAGAAACCCAAGAGGAAGCAAGATGAATGAAAAATTACAGAACAGTCTCGTCCAGCCACCCCATCCCAGACCAGAAGACCTTTTCCTTCTTTTGTGGTAGACCTGTCCAGATGATCTACATTTGTTGGCTTGTGAAACCTGAGTGTGACTTAAGCTTTTGTTCCGTTTAACGTGTCAGCACCCTTGTGCAGTCTGTTGAGTGACGCTGGTTTTCAGCAAATCTGGGAAGAAGCTGCTTTTGGTGGAGACGTGAAGAGCATAGTGCTACCTTTGGACCCTGCACACCCACAGGGGCTATGCCCTCCTGATGGCAAACATTTTGTGCAGAGAATGTAATGGGTGGCTTGACTCCTCTTTAACAGCATGTGCTTAAAAAGCAAATGGATTTCAAGCCCCCCTTTTTATTCAACTGATCAAAGGCCCATTGTTTCCATGACTTGTTTATTTTTTTTATCAGGACAGTATTTTTGCACCAAGACTATACTTTTCCATTCAGTCTCCAATGCTCAAGAGTCTTTTCATAGAGATGTCAGGATATGTAATGTTTGCTTGGGTTTGTGCTTGGTATAACTTGGTTTTGTGCCTACGTATAACTAAATAAGATGCGATAACTCAACAGTTGAAGAAGCTGAGCTTATAGTCTGGGTTTGAGACCCAAGCGCCTTGGGATAGGGTGAGCTCCTGTTCTTTACTCCAGCTCCTGTCCATCTAGAAGTTCAAAAGCATGCAAATGCAAGTCTATAAATAGATTTTACTTGGGGGGAAGATAACAGTGATTTGTGCACCTTTGGCATATAGCCATACTGGTCACATAACGAAGGAAGTGTCTGCAAACAATGCTGACTTCCTAAGAAACAGATGAGCATCGCCCCCTAGAAGCAGACATGACTTGACAAAACTACTGAAGTTCTGTTACCCAGAACTACTGAAGAACTGTGTAGCTTCTGAATTCCCTGCATAATCATCTCTAATGTGACTCCCTTTTCCTTTTCCTGCTGCAACATCGTCTGTATTGATCTTTGTCCTCCTGCTGGTGAGGAGGAGGGTGTAGTTGTTGCAGAACCAATGGTTATTACGTTTTTACTCATCTTCAAATTCTTCTGTGTTCTAATCCACTAGGTATGGGTATCAATTGTCCAAAATGACCATAACATGGTCAAAAAATAAGAAATAGGAAAAGAATTAACAAAAAGAGGCAATAGTCCCAAAAAAAACCACAGGAAAAAAAGTAAAGAAGGGGGAGGGAAAAAAGAAAACGTACTGAGAAGAACCTTATCCAATTTAATCCAATTTGAAAAAAGGAAAAATATGAAAACAAGGGAAAAAGAAAAAACAATTAAAAATGATCCCCAAATTAAAAAAAATCACAATGTGAAAAAGCAAAGATTGTGCGGAAAAAATATTTAAATCCCCCCTTTGTCCAATTCAATGGAAAACAAAATAGCTGGTATCTCCCAAAATATGCAAAGAAATAGCAAGAGAAAAAAATAGCCAAAACAAAACAGAGGGGAAGCACAACTTTCACAAGGAGAAATAGACACTGCCACACACACACATCCCAAAAAGTTACAAGGCTTTTCTGAGATGGAATAAAAGGAAGTAAGAGCCTTTCCCAGCTCACTCCAGGCTTTCTCAAAATTGTTTATCTTATTCTTTCCAAACAAAGTTCCAGACACTGAGGATTTCAAAGGGAACACCTGTATAAACAATCCTGTTCTTTTCACTGTCAGTTCTTCACTTAGTAACATGTCCTTGAGGGAAACAACTTTTCTCCAAACATTTAATGCAAAAATAAAAACAATGTATCAAGCCTCTAGATGGCAGTGTTACTAGTTTCCCACTTTCTCCTCTGCGTTTTATTTTCTAAAAACATAAAAAATCCATTAAGAAGAAAAAAATACAGGAATACTTTAAACCAAAATAAACAAAGGGAAAATTCTTAAATGATGCATTTTAATTGTCCAAAGGGTCCAAATGAAAAAAGAAAAAAGAAAGACATAAGCCATATCCATTTAAAAGTGAACTACGTTGAAAGTCCAGTCAAGCTTCCAGCAGTAAAAAGGAAAAATAAAGAGGAAACTTTCACTTTGACTATATATTAAATTCGCCGCTTACTCTCTCACCAGTCAGCTTTTTAACTTAATTTTCTTCACATAGGGTGTTCTTTGAAATAGAAGAAAAATATAACACACTCACCAAAACGACACGCTTCTCTCCTGCACTTTACGTAGCGGAGCTGTCTGCAGTTTCAGCAACGTTGTGGCTGCCTCTTAGCTGCCAGCAAAAGGAGCTTTCCCTGGATCACCGGAGACTTTGTGGGGTCTCTGTGATCGACAGGATATGCCGGTTTAGGTCAAAATTGGACCACCCAGAGACCAAAATTCGGCAGCAATCCTGGAGCAGCAGCAATAGCAATAGCAGTAGACTTATATACCGCTTCATAGGCCTTTCAGGCCTCTCTAAGCGGTTTACAGAGAGCAGGAATGTCCATCATTTCACCGCGACGCCTAGTGGTGCGGGGTGAGTGAGCAGTGACTGGGGGACCAATTCGGGGGTGTGACCAGCCAGCAATCCCTACTGGTTTAACGACCCTGGCCTAATGTCCACTACCAGTTGTCCCGAACCAGTCTGAACTGGTAGGATTTTACCCTACCAGTGTATGTGTTCTGTTTTATTTAAAAAAGGACAATGATCAGGTAATAAAGGTAATGCAGATCTTCTCCAAAGCCACTTCCTATTTCTGCTTACCTGTTTCCATCTTGCCTCTTTAATTTCCTCAGGTAAGCATACATTGTTTTAGTAGGATGGCAAGGTTGTAAAGCATGAAAAAATCCATAAAAAGAAGAACAGGTATAGCCATCATCAAAGATCATCCGAAAGAGAGGGACATCCTTTGTTGGTTATTGGGTTTGGAGGGGCTGGTGTTGCTCAGATACTTCAAGGGAGAAGAAAAACTTGGTTTGAATTTTCTTTTGCCCAGATTTATACTCCCTCTGATCCTTCACTTTGAAGATAAAGGAAACAGAGAAATTTGCTTCTGACACCATTGTCCTTTTGAATGGATGATCAGAACTACCTTCTTCATTCAAAGTAAGAAAGCAGCCCTTTCTGCAATCAATGGCTTGGTTTTGAAAGTGGTTAAGGCTTCAGCCCGCAGTGACAGCAAAATGAACCTCTGGTAGCCATTGTTTGATTTTAGCTGATGATCCAGCAGAAGACCAAAGGAAGAAATCAGAATCGCTTTGTTCTTCATAACTATTATGGGTCAGAGACCAGGATATTTTTAAGCATATTCTGCATATTCTACAGTTTGTTCTTTGTTCTTCTTATCATACTTTTATAGTCATTTCTCTAAGACATAAAAAACAAGAAACGTATAATAATATAGTATAATATAGTATAGTATAATAATTCAGTTGGCATAATCAAAGGCCCTTTGCATCCCCTTCTCTCCAAATTTGAAAGCTCTTCATGAAAAAATTCAATTAAATATTTTATGCAGACTAGTGCTTTAAATCTTGAGTTAAGTCTTGGTGGTCCATGGCCACAAAAAAGTATTTAAAGACTTTACTTATCATAGATTTATCACAGAATTAACATAAATAATTCTATCCTTTCCCTGACAAACCATACTCAATGAAAAGTCCTTAATGGTACTACATCTACATGGAGGGAAGTAAGCAGTGGGGTACTACAAAGTTCCATCTTAGGCACAGTCATAAATGACTTAGATGTGGGAATAGAAGGGGAACTTATCAAATTTGCAGATGATACTAAGCTGGCAAGAATAGCCAACACCCAGGATGATAGGCTCAAGATCTTCATAGACTTGAGCACTGGACCCTAACTACCAAAATGAAATTCAATGTAGAGAAAAGTAAAGGCTTACACTTAGGCAAGGAAAACCAAAAGTAGACATATAGATTGGGTGATACTTGGCTCAACAGTGAGCGGGATCTTGGAGTCTTAATGGACAACCAATTAAATATGAGTGTCAACCAGAGGTGGTATTCAGTGAGTTCTGACTGATTCTGGCAAACCTGAGCCAACCATGTGTAGCGGCAGCCAAAAAAGCCAATGCAATCCTAAACTGCATTAAGAATGGATTCCATCAGGATCATATAAGGTACTAATACCACTAATACCATAAAGCCTTAGTGAAACTACACCCAGAAAACTACATCCAATTTTGGGGACCACATTACAAAAAGATGTTGAGACTCTAGAAAGAGTGCAGAGTAACAAAGATGATTAGGGGACCAGAGGCTAAAACATATGAAGAATGGTTGCAGAAACTGGGCATGGCTAGTCAAGTGAAGCAAAGGACCAGGGGAGACAGGATAGCAGTGTTCCAATACTTGAGGGACTGTCACAGAGAAGAAGGGTCAACTTATTTCCTAAAGCACTTGAAGGCCAGACAAGGAGATTCATCAATGGATGTTTTCAAGAAGAGACTGGACTGCCATTTGTCAGAAATGGTGTACAGTCTCCTGCTTGGGCAGTGGTTTGGACTAGATGACCTACAAAGTCCCCTCCAATTCTATTATTCTATTATTCTCTGCCTCCCGAGTCAAGTCTCACCCAAGCAAATCCCGTTCTCCTTCCTCTTTCCATTTCTTGCCAATCTCTCACTGCAACCAGTCCTTATCAGTTTCCAAACAAGTCTTTAAGACAACATGCAGTCATATTTTATTTCTTTTTTATGTAGTTTTTTAATATTTCCAGTATAAACATACATATTTTATGGACAGTACATTGATTGGGTCAAGTCTTTTTAAACCACATAAATCTCTCACTGCAAAGTTTCCAAACAAGTCTTTAAGACAACATGCAGTCATATTTGATTTCTTTTTTATGTAGTTTTTTAATATTTCCAGTATAAACATACATATTTTATGGACAGTATATTGATTGGGTCAAGTCTTTTTAAACCACATAAATAATAGTAATACAAATAAATATGTATACTTCAAATCATCCAACTTCAACAATATTGGTCTCTTTTCATTATCCTTTATCATTTTTCCAATAGTTCATTTAAATATAAATTACATTTTTGCCCTATATTTATTATCCTCTGCTAAGTAATATCATTTAATATTTTTTAAAAATGCATTATTTCACCATAACTTCAATGTTTTGAATGTGTAGGGTTGCTAATAATGTCAAATATTAACAATATTTGATTAATCCTGGGAATGTATCTCAAGCTCCCCATAATTTCTAATCCTTACTATTTTAAATTCACAATATACCTTAACACATTATTAATGTTATTAATATAATTAAATTACCTAATCCTAAATTCCCACCTACTAATATTTACTTATTTGGGTTATAACAAATATATATTGTCTATTAATGTATATACTACTATTTTATCTATATATATCTTCCCCTTTTATTAATACATTTTCTCATCCATCATTTCTTAATCTCTTTGAAATTATATCATTTATTGACTTTTTAATCAGCCTTTTAACTTTCTTTCTTAAAATCTTGTATTTCTTTTCTTTTTTTTTTATACCTACTAAACTTTCTTTTCCGGGTACTTTTTGTCACTTTCTGCTGTGCTACTTGAACACTCATCCACAAAACTTTTTTGGGGGAAAATATTTCCCTTTTTTTCTCAGCTCTATTATAAATCTTTGAAAAATTATATGATTGTCTTCTACTTATTAATCCTTTCTCCTCTTTATTCTTGACTTTTTGCACCTCGTTTTGATTTTTCCCTTCCCGTTTTTCCAGTTCTTCCTCTAATTCTTGTATGTCATGTTCTTCTTTTCCCCCCAATTGTTGAGCAACTTCCACACCCTTTTCTGTATCCTTAAACAGTCCAGTGATGGGATTCAAATATTTTTACTACTGGTTCTGGGGCATGGCTTGGTGAGCATGGCTTGGTGGGTATGGAAGGGGAAGGATACTGTAAAATCCCCATTCCCTCCCGATCAGCTGGGACTCGAGAGACAGAGAATAGATGGGGGCAGGGGCAGGGACAATCAGAGGTGGTATTTACCATTTCTCCAAACTACTCAAAATCTCTGCTATCGATTCTCCAGAACTGGTCAGAACCTGCTGAATACCACTTCTGAAACAGTCCCTTTATCTCCTTATTGTCTAGTAAAGATTCATGCATATTTTTTAACATAGCTGTTAGTTCTTCATACATCTCTAATGTCTCTTGCGAATCCATTTTAAAGTAATTTGTTAAGAATTACAAAAAAATGTATTTCTATAGTTCCAATATCTCAGTGTTTTAAAACTCCTGCTTAGTAAAATTTCATCAATCCCATAATTATAACTCAAAAGCCCCACATTTTATAATCTAAACTTCATAATACTTATACAGCCTTATAGTTCCACAATTATATATCTCCCAATTATCCAAATTTTAAAGTCTTATTTGGCTTTCTTTCATTTTTCTTTTCTTCTGGCCCTTTTCTTCTTTTGCCTCATAGAATGTTCTATCCAGTAATTTTAATAGTCCAATACAAATCCAAATTAATCAATTAAAGTCCTCCAATCATTCAAATCCAAATCCAGTGTCCAATTTTGGTAAAATTTATTTATTTGCAAGTTAGTTCCTTTTATAAGTATTCAAATGTAAAAAAAGAAAAAGAAATGCTCTCAAATTATCCCAATTGCCTTCTAGCCAATAAAGTCAAAGTTAGGCCATCCTCCAGATGTTGTTACTTCTATTCTGTGTATTGTTCTTTGTGTATATTAAATTAACTTCCGCTGAATATGCTGAATCTATAGTGCTTCTTTTCTTCCAGTAGATGGCTCTCTTTTCCCAACTCCAACATTAAACAGCATATCAAAAACAGCTGACTATCCAACAAATCGAGGGGGTTTAATACCACTAATAATCAAAATAAATTCTCCCAGAATTCTCTTTTCAAATTATTTGTTCTTTTTTTCCAAGCTATCTGTATTTTTATAGCTTCCTTAGAGCTTCTCCTGCCTTTCAATTTCCGGTCCCTCTCCCCACCCCTCCATGTGTTAGGTCGCCACTGTTTTAAATTTAGAAGTTATTTTTTAACATTTTTGTTGTTATATCCAGTCTTTAAGGTAAAATTCATAATTATTTCACCCAGTTTCGATGATCTACCCATACACCGTTCCTGCAGAAAACTTATTGTCCGGTTTTCCCAAATTTCTGATTGCCAAAAAATGGCAGTCTTCCCTGCTGCCATTCAGGGAGTGCTTACTTCACAAGGAAATTGTGGGTTCCTTGTGGTCAGCGAAACACCTCTCCTTTTCTTTCACTGCCTGTTCAAGGCAACTATGATCCTGTAGAGTCTCCCAACAGCAGCTACTGACTGGATTTCGCAGGGCTCAGCAGAGTCTCGCAATTTTCCAGCTGTTCTCACTGCGACTTCAACCAGAAGTCCCTATGTTTGATTTCAACTGCTTTGGAAATGGCTCACTTTTTCTGTTGCTGAGCTGATTTCCCAACAGATTTCCTTTCCTTCCTATTTACAGAATAACAGTGTTGGAAGGGACTTTGGAAGTCTTCTTCTCCAATCCTCTGGCCAAGACAGGAATCCTTATAGACTCACGACTGGAAAGCGATCATGATCCAATAATCCTTACTCTCACATTACACCAGAAATCTCTAAGGGCAGGCACAGCCTACCTACCCAGATTAGAGAGTCAAATACCCAGGTAAAAATTAAATGGAATGAGAAAAATGCAAAGGAAGTTACTAAATGGATGTTAGTTCCAGAAACCTTAGAGCTACATACATCTTTACTAAGGAATAAGTTTGGAGGATCTTAGTTAGAGGGGTTTGAAACTTTAATTTGAAATTTGAAATCACTTCTCACTAACAGAACACTAGCTCACTCCAAAAGGCTGGTCTCAGAGAATAAAAAATGGTTTGATAGAGATTGTGTGCAACTAAAAAGGATATATAATATGGAGTACAGGAAAGTAAAATGTCCCTTTTGAGGATCAAACTCACTACTTAAAGCAGTTGAAAGGACAATATAAGACCCTTCTAAAAGAAAAGAAAAGTACTTTTAAGGAGTCTTGGCACAGACTAATTACTTCAGTCAGGACAAAAAATACATCCCTTTTTTGTCATATCACCAGAGGATTGGGGAAACTTCCCCTACCCCCAACAAATCAGGTACATTGATTCATCCCTGGAAAGAATATTTTAGGGAGCTATATACAGACCCTGACTATGTAACCAAGGGGAAACAAATTAGTTTGGACCAAACATCTTACTGCCCCCCTGTTACACCAGAAGAGATATCCCGGTTGATCGGAGCTCTCAAGGCTAATAAAGCACCTGGTGCTGATAATATCCTGCCAGAAATAATAAAAAAGAATGCCAGTTGGTGGGCTCCACTTTTAGCATCTCTGTTAGGAATTATCATACCAATTTATAAAAAAAAGGTAATAGAAATGACCCAGGCAATTATAATCGTGAAGGCGGATGTCAGGAACGCATAGAAGCTGCTTCTTCAGGCTAGGGATAGCCTGCTTGAGTGTAAACCATGGCATGATGGTCAATGATGACCCCGTGTCGATCTCCATCTCGCATGGAGAGCCCTCGATGAGGACTGTGAGCTTCAGCTTTTTTGGCTGCCTTGTGCGGACTTGGCTGATTGAGGTGTGGTAGGTGACTGTGTCACCCTCTGAATGCCGTGGTGATGGCTGCCATGCCCCTTGGTTGGGCCTTTGCTGGAGGTTAGGTCGGCTTCTGGGATTCCAGGTCGTCGTGGGGTGCTCGCTTCTGCAAACCTTGACAATGTGCTCCTTTCACTCGCAACACTGGCAGATGGCGTCGCGGAAATGGCAAGACAATCTGGCATGGTCTCCTCGGCAGCTTGCGCAAGGTGGAAACGCAGTTTGGATTTTCGCGCTGGCTTGGTGCGGCTACTGCGCATGCGGCAGCTGTCATCTTCGCTTTCTGAGCCCTCGGCCTTTGTAGCCTCACGATGTACGTGTGCGCTCTTTTGCGCGTCTTGTGGAGTGCTTTGGAGCTGCACGGTTTCTGTAGACTTAATGGCAGATCTGGATGCCCTGGCTTCATCCAAGGCAATTTGTAGAGTGAGATTAGATTTGGCAAGTAATCTCCTCTGTAAATTAATGTCCTGCACACCGCATATGATGCGGTCAAGTATGAGTTTGTCTAGGTCTCTGAACTCACAGTACGCTGCGGCCTTTATTAGCGCCGCAACGTACTCATTGATCTATTCACCTTCCTTTTGATTGTGAATATTAAATTCATGCCGGTGGATGTGCTTAGATGGCTTGGGAGCGTAGTGTGTCCTCAGCGTCCGTTGGAGCACTGACCAAGTGACCGATTGGAGCGGCTCAGATAGGTCTTTGGCTGTTTCAAACACTTCCCATCCACAGTAACCCAGGAACATGTTCTTCTTGTGGCCTTCAGAAAGGCCTATGAGGTCATTGCCTTCGCGGAAGCAGTCAAACCTCAGTATATATGATTCCCAGTGCTTGGTGACTGGGTCGTACAGAGTCGGTGGGGCATGCATGGCCATTTTGTGTTCTGAGGGCGTTTTGAGTTTGCTGCACTGAGCTCCGGGCTGGATTTACTTGCTGGACTGCTACACTCTTTTTGGTTCACCTAGTTGCCTTCCAATCCCACCCTTGTCGCCAGTGTTAAATTGGGTAAAGGAAAGGCACACTCAGGCTTAGGCAACAACAACTCTTTATTGTAACAGAACAATTATATACAATCCAGCAAAGGTTCAGTCTGACAGCAGCCCTTTTATAGGGAGCAGTCAGACCCTTCGACCAATGAGATTGAACCTCTGTTCCTGCCAGAACAGAGGATCTTGGTGGAAACCATTATGACAGTTGTTGATATCTAACAAAAGCCAGGCTTCTTCAGGATATGTGGCAGAAGTTGACCATACAGAGGCCGAGTTGAGACAAGCAGGGGATGCCCCCAGGGGTTGTAAGGTTTGTAGTCCTGGGTGGACAGAATACAACACTCTTAAGAAAACCCTTAAGATATAGTCAGTTACCAGGATGAGTAACAAGCCTACAGAAGGCAAAGAAGAAAGGGATGAGATCCCAGATAACAAAAATCTAAAAACTGGGGGAGGGGAAAAGAAAAAAGAAAAAAAGGGGGGGAGGGTCTCAATGGAACGTTTAGTTCCTGTGTTGTTTTAACTTGTGTGTTTGTCTTTGTTGATGTGTTTTTTTAAAAAAGAGAGTCTCTGACATCAGTGTCCTCCACCTGTGTATCCTTGATATGAAGTGGTTTGGCACTGAAGGAGTAGAACCAGAGAGACAGAAAGGGAATCAGATATTGGTCAGAAAGAACAAATTGTCCCAGTAGGTGGGGCCAGGAGGAAGGAAACCAAAAAGGTTCGTGAAGGGACAGATCAACTGGACCACAAACCCGGTCCAAGGGAACAGTTGAGACAGAACTCCAATTGCCCCTAAGGGAAATTGTATTGCCAGGAACTGAGGGGGAGCTACGTAAGGTGTAGATATATGCTCCATTCTCAATGGCTGATTTATATAAATGGAAAAATCAAACTCCTAATTATAGAGAGAATCCAGATCAGATGCATGCCCTTTTGCATCCATTTTCCGAACTCACCAGCATACTGCAAAGTCTGATGAAAATTTTATTAACTCCAGAGAAAAGAAGGATGGTGAAAGGAACCATGGATTAGGTTTTGCAGAAGGATCATGCAGCAGTTCCAGATTGGACATGTTTACTGGAGGAATCAGATTGGGAACCTCAGTCCATTCGGCTGCAAAACTATCAGACCTTAGTTTCTTAGAACTCAAACAGGGGATCCCAAAAGTTATGAACTTAGGGAAAGTCTATCACATTCAACAGAAACAGGATGAATATTGAGGTGAATTCTAGAATGCATTTATCAAACCTTTAGGCAATATACCAAATTAGATCCCAAGGTTGAAGAAAATAAGAGAATGGTCAATATGAACTTCATTGGTCAGTCTGCAGATGGCATTAGGGCAAAATTACAGAAGACAGAAAAGGCGATCTCTGAACTTGTGGAATTAGCATACAAAGTGTATATAAATTGGGCTCAAATCTCAGAAAAGAAGCAACTTCAAAGGGCAAGAAGAAACACAATTTTTTTTTGGCTTTTTATTTTTTTTATTTTTTATTTATTAAATTTTTTTTAAAAATTTTAATTTAAAACAAGTACAACATCCTTCTTTACATACTGTAGAAAGTGTATCAGTCGGTCACAAATAAACTTTCGTACATCTCCACAGTCAACAAACATAACTCATGTTAACTCCAGTGTTTTAACACGGATATTCATACATATCACCATCGTCATATATCCATTTTCATTTGACTGTAATTATTATTTTAAAATATTAATAATAATTACTCTTAAACAATACATGCCCACACCAGTGGGAAAAGAAAAGATCAAAAAAAAAAAAAAAAAACCCAACAAAAAGAAAAAACAAAAAAGACAAAAAGAACAAAAGACAAGGCAGGGAAAGGAAAACAAAAAACAAAAACAAACAACAACAACACAGGTATATATTATATAAAAAAATGTATATCAGCTGGTTACAACATGTTTTGGTGCATCTCTTCCATTAATTCAATTAATTCAAAAATCTTAACTCAAATGTTTACCATATTGCCATCATTATACCTCCACTTTTAGTTAACTACAGTTATTCAAACATCCTTCAACCTTAACTATGCCACAGATTTAGTCCATAACCACATGCTGACATTTCATTTACTTGTTTGTAAAATCCTCTATTAACATCAAATCCTCATATCCTATTTTAGCTGAGCATCCATAATATTTAATACCAAAAAGTCCATCTTCCATGCAGTATAGTCTATTATCATTCTCCCTTCTTTATGTAGTTATATCATATATCATAACATTTTCCCCATATTAATTAATATTTAACTGTATATATTTTATTTTATTTTTTAATAGTGGTAATTATTGTAATTAATAACCTTTATATATAGTCCAAAAGTATTTCTAACCTTCCTTTCTCATATCCAATTATTATTTATCATATCAACTCCACATTATATACATTACTATCAATATCAGTTATTATTCAGCTATATCTATTACAAATAAGAGTAATTAGATTTAGCTAATTTTAAGTTGTATTCTTCCATCTGTCAGCCTATGTCTCTCCAATAACAAAACCTTCTCAGACCTATTGCCATTTGTTGAATAGATTTACCAAATGTTTTTATAAGCAAGTCCAAACAGGGATATCTTCGCACCTTTTTGCTCAGAATGTCTCTGATGAAATAGTAATGTTGTCCCAAGCTTGTTAAACTTTTCAAATTGACTTTAATTCTCGAAGGTGGAATTATGGAATCTGCCAATGATGTTTCATAAAGTGTAGTTTCTTTAGCTCCCCCCCTTTCCAGCATAGCATTTCTTCCTTCCTCCGAGATAGAACAGACGTCATTTCTCACATTTTTCATTTGTATTTCAGGAACATTCAAACATTCAGCGTTCTCACCTTTTCCTTCAAGTTTTAATGTCAAATAGTCCAATTTTTTTTCAAATCTTTGATAAGAATCAAACAGTTTTCGAAATGCAGAAAAAAGTGTATGAAGCGAGCCCTTGGAAATATAATTCGACGCCATGTTGTGTCGTAATTAAAGACTCTAAGATATTTGCAAGTAAAAACACGCTGAGAGCTGTGCGATCTTATCTGATCTTAGACCAACACATCCAAGCAATAAAAGTGTCAGATCGTTAGTTTTACAACCCACATAGAAAGAGTCAGGGGGAAATGTTGAAGAATTCCTTAAAGCGTTTAAGAAATAGGATAACCACCAGCCATAAATCCATTAAAAAAAAAATAAACCAATTCGCCGCTAGATTCTTCTGTTCTTTGGTTCCAATTAGCTTAAATTTTAATGCGGACCGTCTCTCTTTGAGTAATAAAATCAGCTTACTAGTTGGATCCATTCATACCATTCTTAGGGGCAACCTGCAGTTTCGGTTAGCATACAGCTAAGCCAGAAAGGAATTGGCAGGAGGGGTTAATTCCACGCCCCCCAGAGACTTTGCGATCGTCTCTGAGGTCACTGGATCTCCCCTCACCTTTCACTGTCTTCTACGGGACAGCTAGGGTCCAACGACCCATCCAAAAATCCTTCGGAATAGAGGAATTTCAGGAATAGCCTGAAACTCCGTCTTCTCACTGCTAAGCCCCGCCTTCTTCCATCAAGAAACACAATTTTTCTCGCTGAGACTCTTAGACAGGAAAAGCAGGAGCGGGAACTGCCGGAAGAATTTTATGAGGAGGTTGTTTGCGGGGATCAGTAGTTAGAATCCCATGCCTAGTCAGAGGAAGAGCCTTCCAGTTGGTAAAAGGGAAGTGGGTTAATGACAGTAAATATGCATTTGGAGTTTTACATGCTCATGGGGCTATTTGGAAAAAAAGTGCTCACTGATTTTGTCACTCAATACATGCTGGCAAAAGGCACACATGCTGTTGTTAATCAGGTCGCTGCAGCCTATCTCTGTTGTGCACAAAACAACCCAAAGACAGGATATAAATTTCCTTTGGGAGTCCTTCTACAGGGTACATACCCAGATGCTGTGTGGCAAATAGATTTCCCTAAATTTCCCTGGAAACTGGGATTTATCTCTTGGTTTTGTGTGTACTTTTTCTGGGTAGGTTGAGGCTTCTCCATGCCGTACAAACAAGGCTAAAGAAGTAGCGATATCCAAACTCTGTCAGGAAGTCCACTTGCAGTGGCCGCAGGCCATTCCCATAGTTTGCTACAACTCAGAATTGCCCCACGAAAACATAGTGGCCTTAGCCCCTTTGAACTTCTGTATGGACGTGCCTATTCATTCTATAAGTGTAGGTGGGGAGACTATGCATTTGGTGGGGGAAGGAGACCCTCCATTAGTATGTGAGCCACCTTGCTGGGGTTGTGAATTCTCTTTCTCATTACATGCTGAAAAGGAACCCTTGGGCCTGGACCATCTAATGCATCCCTTTCAACCAGGAGACTGGGTCCTAGTGAAAATGTGGAGGCTCAACTCCTCGCTCCAGGAGAAGTGGAAAGGCCCATTCCAAGTGCTGCTGACCACACATACTACCTTGAAGGTGAACGACTTGTCTCGTGGGTCCATCATTCCCATGTAAAAAAGTGCCTAGACCAGGAACTGGGATCACAGTCCAGAGCAGTGGACTATGACCCCAAATCACAGGGCGACGGAGACTTGGAACTGACATTTCTTTTCAAACAAAAGGCTACCACCTATTCCGCATTTCCACAGTTTCCTCTTGACTTTGCTGACTTGGCTCATTTCGAGGAATGGTAGGTGCAGTGAGTTTGGCCCTCGTGTTGCCAAGCAGGGTAAGAACACCAATAGCAGAACGGGTTTGTATATCGGTAAAGGAGATGTTGAAGATATCTCGCATGTTCTATTATAATGTGAGCTATACAGAGTTTATAGGTCTGCATATATTCTCCCCCTTACTTATAGAGATTGCCAGGGAGGGCAGACAATTTTTATGTAGGCTTTCTCCTCTAGGACACAAACCTGGCTACCAGGCATGCAGTGGCAAAATTCTTTGTTGCTGCAATGTCTACAAGAAAGAATTTGGTTACAGAATTATAATTGTCATCTTGTACCAATTATTTGGATATCTCTAACAATTTCTGAACCATTATATCTACTCCTATACTTATTGGTTTTTTATCCATGTAAACCAGGGAGTGAACCAAATAGTTTGAGAGCATGTATTTTCTTAACAGGGATGCTATTATCCATTTTTAATGTCAGTACTTTTTAAATATATTGTAAAAATGTAATGTCTATTGCTGGTCTTTGACTGCAATAAAGATGTCTTTGTTTTGTCTTGTGGTTCCCAAACGTTTTCAGTCCACCGCCCCCTTAGTGCTACAAACTGATCTTCAGTGCCCCCCACCCAGTGGTGGAATTTATTTATTTTTACTACCGGTTCTGTGGGCATGGCTTGGTGGGCGTGGCTGGGGGGGTCATGTGACTGGGCGGTTTGCACAATGGAAGGAAGATAGTAACAGTAAAATTCAAAACTGTAACAATTAATTGCACATTTATTCAAAATCCAATTTAAAAATCTTTTTAGTTAATGTTAATTCAACAAAATTGTTGAACATGATCCAGTGATACTAGGTTTTCAAAGTCTGATAGTCATTTATCAAGAACCTTAGTAACTAGTAACTTAGTAAACTCAGTAAAATTTAGTAACTACTTCACTGTTCAGTAAATTCTTAATGTGATGGATGGGCTTGATGTAGCGATACCAGTTTCCCAATGTCTGGTTTTAAGTCACTTAGCAGAGTGCAATGTTTCCCAACATTGGCAACTTGAAGATGTCTGGACTTCAACTCCCAGAATTCACCAGCCAGGGAATACCGGCTGGGGAAATCTGGGAGTTGAAGTCCAGGCATCTTCAAGTTGCTAGGGTTGAGAGACACTGCTCCAAAAGCATCAGAACTGTTTTCCTCTCCTCTCCTATTTACGGTATCAGGGGAGCCTTTTCGGTGGCATTAACTCCTGGCTCTAGTTTCCAGTAGTTTTGGGGTGATGGTTTGCCTTAAAAGACACTTAAAAAGAGCGGCCCGTTTCCTACCAGTTTGCCCCTGGATTTCATGCAAAACTTGCTTCGTTGTCGCCCATGTCGAAATTCTCTTTGGCAATTGCCCCGCTGCCCCCTTCCCACCCCAGGAACATCACCCACCACCCCCTTTTTTGTCCCGGGATTACCCTTCACGCGCCCACAGAAAAGAGGGCTCCCTGCCTGTGGAACATGGTACTGCCGCCCTTGGTGCACAGCGCGCAGATCGACAGAGCGCGTGCCGACTGACTGGCTACCCCGAGGAATGTGCGGTATGCAAGAGGCCAGAAGTAACTATTTGATGGGACGGGGAGGGGGGAGGACGGGAGTGGCCCATGTCTGCGGTGGGCTCAGGGAGCACATGCATTCCGAGCCATGGCGCTCAGTCTGGAGGGGGGCAAGCCCTGAGCGGTATGTGGCTAACCGCCACGTGGGAGCGGCTCGGTATCTTCCGATTTAGTTGTTTCACCTCCCCCTCTCTGCTCGGTTGCACGGTCTCTCCCCCCCTCTCTCCCTCCCTCCCTCTCTCTCTCTTTCTCTTTTGCTGTGTGGTTGTTGAGG
Organism: Thamnophis elegans; assembly: GCF_009769535.1. Classification (NCBI taxonomy): domain Eukaryota; kingdom Metazoa; phylum Chordata; class Lepidosauria; order Squamata; family Natricidae; genus Thamnophis; species Thamnophis elegans. The sequence goes on from NC_045552.1 coordinate 32,846,406, forward strand.
CCGCTGGTAGTTAGGATCGATTCTGCTGTTGCTTAAGTTGCCACGGCGGACAGCAGCAGCAACGAGAAGTAGCAGTGGTAGTATCGAGTAGATCAATGAAGAAGGGGCATTTATGGCAGGCTAGCCAGTTGAAGCTGTAGGCTCAGCGCAGCTCCTTCTCTGCCGCTGCCGCCCCCCTTGCCTCTTAGCGCCCCTCTAATCATCCCACTGCCCCCCAGGGTGCGGTACTGCCCACTTTGGGAACCACTGTCTTATACCATCCCAGTCAAATGGTTGTGCAGTCTATTTTTGAAAACCTTCAGTGGTGGAGCACCCACAATTCCAGAGGGGCAAGCTTTTCCACTGATTAAATGTTCTCACTGTCAGGAATTTTTACTTAGTTCCAGATTGTATCATTGTTTAACAATCTTCCACCCATTGCATTTTGTCCTGCTCTCAGGTGCTTTGGAAAATAGGTAGATCCCCTCTTCTCTGTGACAGCTGTTCAACTACTGGAAGATTGCTATCATGTCATCCCTAATCCTCTACATTTGGCTACACATACAGAGTTCCCTTAGCTATTCATTGTACTATTTCTCTGGAGCACACTATCTAGGTCACTTTCTTCCAGGAAATACTTTCTACTATTTGAGGATTTAATCTACCCTGTTATCTGGGACAAACAGCTTGCACTGTAATACAGTTTGAAATTCAAAAGAGCAAAACTGTCTCTGTCTTTTAAGCCTTGTAAAATATTTGGCTTAACTCTTGGAGTTTATTTTATACTCCCTACAAAATTGTTAACAGTTTCTTGCCAATGTTGTGAAGTTTTTTTTCCAGGACTGGAATTGGAGCAATTTGAAACAGGTGGTTTAAGAGATGAAACCAAAGCTCTGCCTATTTTTTAGCTGTGTCACCATTTTTCATGCACCTGTATGATGTAGATTAAAAAAAGACAGGTGGAATTTCACTTCCACCATCATAGCCACCAATTTAACTTTTTTGATCACTCTGTGATGGGTTCTAGTGAGGAGGTAGCTCCCCTGGAGGGAAGGGTGCATTCCACAGAAGTAAAAGGCAACTCAGCCCAGATATTCTGTGTGAGAGAAAGCGGGTGAAGACAACCTCTACCTAATAGTTCACATAGTATATTGTACGTGCAGTCCTCAGTTAGAACTCAGCTTGGGAAGAAGAACCACATGTCATTCTTGGTTTTGGGCCTGATATCAAGAGAGCCTTTGGACATCTGCTTCACCAGTTTCCTCCTGGGATTCAGCTGGTTTGCACTAGTTCAACTGAACCAGTTGTTAACTTTTTGTGCAGTTCAGCAAACCGACTGATCCCACCATTGGCTGGACCTGCCCTTCCTCTCCCTGTCACTCCTTGCCTGGCCTGAGAAGATAAGGGTGAGAGCGGGGGAGGGAAACTCTGGGTGGGACTGGAAATCTCTGCTGTAGAGAGTAGTACACAAAGTGGTGCAAGGAATATGCCAGGCCAGTGTCTCAGGGTGGAGAATAGGTCATGCATCTCCCCGAGCAAACAAGGCATGTGTGCCCAGCTGCATCAACAAATGATGGAAGTCACCACCCACCATTTCCTGCTGCAAAAATCTTTAACAAAACCTGACTGTCAGACAGCAAGACCCAGCAATAGATGAGGCACCGGAGAATCAGACTCAGCCACTTCTTGCCGCTGTGACGCTTCCCAGATGTGGCTTACAGCTCTGAGACCGAAGCAGTGGGAGGAAAGGGCTGCCTTGAGTGCAAATGTACCATGATGAAGGAGGAATGCTGTTGCTATGCAAAGGCAAGTACAGGGCAGCAAGGCAGTGCTTGCTGGCTGCAGGAAGCGCCTGGCAGGAGCAGGAGCAGGAGCAGAGGGCAGGGCAGCTGGCTGCCCCGTGTGCCTGAGCTGGCCAGGTACTCTGGACTGCGGACGTCTGTTAGTGCCATGGGCTGGAGATTTGGGTCATGCAAGAAGTCCACTTGGTTGGGGAGGGAGGGAAGCCCTGGCCTGGCTGTCCTTGCCACTGCTGCTCCCTCGCCCCTGGCAGCATCAGTTCTTGTGCTGCCACTTCCATTCAGGATGCTGGAGCAGCCAGGAGAAGGAGAAGCCACCAGAGGGGAGGCAAGCTGCCCCAGAGCGCAGCTCCTCACACATGGAGATGCGCTGTCCAGTAAGAGATTGTGGTAAGAGGCACGCCTGAAAGGCAAGGTGGAGCCAGCATATGTGCACCAGACAGCTGGTCTTCGTGCACGCATGTGCACCAGAAACCAGCAGCCCAGGTGGCTGGTGTGCATGCATGCCCCAAAGACCAGAAAATTATTTGGGTTTTGGCTTGCATGTGCATTTGCATGCTTGTGCACACACCCATTTTCCTACTTGGTGCCAAAAATGTTTGTACACATTCCCGTTTCAGCACTTGTTGCCAAAAAGGTTTGCCATTAGTATATCACTGTATTAGGGCATCAGTCAGAACCTTGACATCAAGCTAACTCTCCAAAAACTAATCAGAAATGACCGGGATTCCTGAGCCCTGGACTCTCCACTTGCTCTCCAATACCTGGGGTGCATGGAGAGAAACTCAGGCCACCATGACAGAGGATGGAATCTCCAAAGAAAGCCTGCCAGGAACCAACAGCCCAATTGGAACCCAAGTGCAGCAGTCTCTAACTATGGAAACTGAGATGTCTGGGATGCCTGCCTCAGTGACCGAAGCAGAAAGGGATGAGTATTGGTGGGAAAAAGTCCCTAAAACAGCCTGTCAGATCCTCTCCATTAGATAATTAGGAAAGAAGACCACGAGACTCCATGAGTAGAAACCAAGTGTACTTTTACTAATTATAAATGATTAAAGGCATAGCGAAGCGAAGTCTGATTATTTAGGCACGAAAGCGATTGATATATAGAATAGCCCATTCCCCACCCCTTGGCATCACAGTTACAGTCCAATCATAATTCTCCCAAGTGTCAGGTGTGAGATAACTTCAAAAGGCATCACGAAGATGGAATGTTGGTGCCGTTAGTCCTGGCGGGAATCTCCTACGCATGCGTAGTCCGACAGGCAGCTGAGCTCCAGAAACTTCCTCCAGCACAATGAGTAACCCCTCCCAAATACCATGCCCTCCCTCCCCGTTTCATGGCAGCCGAAGCAACAGCAAAGCAGAGGCTGACACAGCCAAGGTCAACCCCCCCCCCCACCCCAGCTCCCATCCTGATGATCCATAAGTGAGCTAGAAATTTTGAAGTAGATGGGAAGTAGTCAGAACCCCAAAATCCCTACTTGGGACCCAAGGTGACTTTTTGGAGCAATTTGACTGAGCTATCCTTTATGATGAGGATGTCAGGTTTCCAAATACCATGTAAAATTAAATCAGAGTCGAAGCCAAAACTATGCTTAAAGCAGGCATGTTGGCATAGTGCTGTGGGGATTCCGACTCTGGAAGTTACATCAGAATCCCACCCAGTTAAAAGTTCATGATCTTGCCCCCACACCCACAGTCCATCACATGGTCCAATCTTCTTCCATGCTGGCGTCTACACCTACCTGCTTCCAGTCAGGTGTAAAGGTTTGGGAGACAAAAGATGACCTTGAGCTTCTAGGAAGGAATTGTTTATTTTGAAAACAACACATTCTACCCTTTGCTAAATCTCCCCCTTAATAAGAGTGTGGCAGGCCAAAAATTCTTAAAGGAACCGCTGCAGGCCTGACAGCCTCTCCTCAAAAGAAAAATATTTTCTGGAAAAGAAAATTAAAGAAAGGTTACTATATATATAACCACCCCTTCCTCCCCCAGGGGGACCCTTTGGCTTATCAGGGAACTTCTCATGGAATTGTTTCACCAATTCATCTGCTTTTAAATCCCAACTTTTCACCCAGGTAGCTTCAGACAAAGGGTACCCCTTCCAATGCACCAAATATTGTAAGCAACCTCTATACATCCTGGAATCCAAGATTTTTTTCACTTCATAATGTGTTTCCCCTTCTACCACTACAGGAGGAGGGGGAGCTTGGGCAGATGGCCTTATGCTAGATCCCCTTACAGGTTTTAACAAGCTACAATGGAATACTGGGTAAATTTTCCCTAGGATTCTGGGTAGGCTGAGTCTAACTGTAACTGGGTTAATTATCTTTTCTATTGGGAAAGGTCCTAGGAATTTTGGACCCAGTTTCTTGCTAGGCATCCTCAATCTTATGTATTTTGTAGATAAAAAAAAACTTTGTCCCCCACCCTAAAGTGAGGGAACAATGTTTATCAGCTTGCTTCTTGTAGGCTTCTGCCGCATCGGTTAGAGCCCTTTGGCTTATCAGGAAACTTACCATGGGATTGTTTTACTAACTTATCAGCTTTTACATTCCAACTTTTCACCCAAGTGGCTTTGGACAAAAGGTACCCCTTCCAATGGACTAAATATTGCAAACGACCTCTGTACAACCTAAAGTCTAAAATTTTCTTCACTTCATAGTGTGTTTCTCCTTCTATCACTATTGGAGGAGGGGGAGACTGGGTGGACAGTCTTAGGCTGGACCCAATCACTAGCTTCAGTAAGCTGCAATAAAACTAAAACAAATTAGGGATCAAAGTCAAATGCATATTAAAAGGTTATATAACGTTTTAATAGAAATGGATTCTGAAACAGAATTAGTTAAAGACTGTATGATAAAGTGGGCACAAAATTTTGAAGAACCAATAATGATGGATACATGGGAAAAGATATGGGTAAGATGTAAAATTCACGCAAGCCCAAAATCTGAGAGAGAACTTTTACAAGATAGATGGCACTTAGATCCTAAAAAATTGGCTTGCATGTATCTGAATTTACAACCTAAATGCTGGAGATGTGATTGTGTTGATGCTACATATTGCCATATATGGTGGACTTGTAAAAAGGTTAAAGCATTCTGGATAAAAATATGGTGGATTATGCAAAATATTTTTAAAAAGAGGATAAAGTTTACCCCTCAGTTATTCTTGTTAGGTATAACTACTGATTGTACTGTTATAGAGACTAATTTGATTTTGAACCTAACAACAGCAGCAAGACTGTTGGTGGCGCAATACTAGAAGAAGGAAGATTTGCCTACTATTCAAGAATGGACATTAATATTTAATGATACATACAGGTGTGTTGGGGGGGGAATGCTCAGATATCCTTCTTAACCGAATTAATTTTAGAATATGTCATAAAGGTGTAATGGTATTGGAGATATATTGAAATTGCAAATGAACGCCAGTAGATGGTTGTGTCTTCTAATATAAATGATTCTAGATAAAAACATGTTTAAACAATGGTAACCAAATGAGAATTAAGGTACAGGGATAATAAAATGTATAACTTTTCTTCCTTGATTTAAAATGTACAACATGATTTAAATGAAGTATATGTAAGGACTGTGGAAGAAACGCACAGGATATATTTGTAACCAATCAATACACTTTCAACAAGATGTAACGAAAGATGATTTTTTTTCTTTCTGTTTAATTAAAACAATAAAAAAATTCTCAAAAAAAAAAAGAATGGACATTAAAAGTAACAAACATAGCAGAGATGGCTAAAATATCAGCATATCTTAAGGATCATTCAGACAAGAAATATAAACTGGAGTGGAGAAGATGGATTGATTATATTCAAAATAAATATGGGACTAAGAAATACCAGATAGCCTATGATTGAAAAAGCAAGGAATGACATAATTTGTTTAGAGTTAGTTTAACAAAAGAGGAGTTAAAGTACAAGTGCAAGATGATGCTAAAGTTTCTTTTAGTTTACTTTAGAATATGATTGTTAAAGATTTATATCCTGCAAATACCCTGTATTTGCTCTGGGAAGTCGGGGGGTGGGGTGGGGGGAGATGGGTTTGGGCGGGGAGGGTGGGGAAGGTGAGGTAAATATTTGTAAAAGCTTTTTAAATTTTCAATAAAATAAAAAATAAAAAGTAAGCTGCAATAAAAGACTGAGTGAATTTTCCCTAGAATTCTTGGCATACTGAGCTGAACCATAACTGTGTTAATTATTTTCACTATTGGGAATGGACCTAGAAATTTAGGGCCTAATTTCTTGCTAGGCATTCTTAACTTTATGTGTTTGGTAGACAAGAAAATTTTATCTCCCACATGGAAAGGGGGTTGAAGTGAGCGGTATTTATCAACTTGTTTCTGGTACTCTTCTACTGCTTCTGCCAGAGCTTTTTTTGTATTTTCCCACCCCTTTTTAAGCACATCCATCCATTTAGTCAAAGACATGGAAGAGCGGGTTCTCTGGGCAGTTCAGGCATGGGAACAAATTCCATGCCACTGGTAACTTGAAAAGGAGTTAATCCAGTGCTGCTGTGGACAGCGTCATTATATGTGACTTCAGGAAAAGGTAGCAAATCCTACCAGTTGTCTTGCTGGTAATCCACATAATAACAGATGTATTGCTCCACCATCTCATTGACTTTTTCTGCTGCCCCATTTGTACTTGGATGAAAAGCTGCACTAAACCCACCCAATGAACCTCAGGAACTCTCTCCAGATCTTGGCAGTGAACTGAACTCTGCGGTCTGAAATGGGTATTCCATCCAGGTAGTAAATGTGTTTGACAAGCATTTTTGCTAGTTTCTTTGCGGATGGTAGTCCCGAGCAAGCGATGAAATGGGCTTGCTTGGTATATAAGTCAATAACTGTCCAAATTACTTTATTACTGCCACTGTCTGGGATCTCTACAAGTCCATTGTGATCTCTTCCCATGATCGGCTAGAGTTGGCCACCCGTTGCAGTAATCCAGCCTGGCTGTATTTTCATCGTTGCACAAATGGCACAGCTTTTTATGTAGTCTTCCACTTGAGCTTTCATTTTTGGCCACCAAAATTGATGCCTGGTGAGGTGGAGCATTTTTAGGAATCCAAAGTGGCCTCCTAATTTCGTGTTGTGGCTTTGATGTAGTACTTCCAGCCTCAAATTCACAGGAACGTAGTTTGGATCCCTTCCAGGCTACGCCATCTCTCATCATCAGGATATCCTTGTTGTCATTGAGCCAGGGGTCTGCTGGCAGTGCTGATTTCATTGCTGCAGTCAGTTTGTCCTGGCTGAGGGTAGGCAGCCAGTTAGTCTGACCTCTGGTGGTGACTTGGGCTGCCTTTTGGTGGGAAGAGGGAAGGATGGGGTGAACTACTTTTTCCCTTTTACTGTTGTATTGCAGTTTTCTTGATAAGGCATCTGCCAGCAAGTTCTTCTCTGCAGGGATGTGCTTCAGTTTGAATTTGAACCTTCGGAAGTATTGTGCCCAGCGAACTTGCTTTGGAGACAGTCTTCGAGGGCTTTTGAGGGCTTCGAGGTTTTTATGGTCAGTCCAGACCTTGAATGGCATATTCTAGGAAATGTCTCCAAGTGAGTAGGGCCCACCTGACTGCATATGCTTCTTTCTCCGAAATGGCCCACCTCCTTTCAGTAGCAGTGAGTTTTTTGGAGACATAAGCACATGGCAAGAGGTGCCCTTCTTTGTTCTTTTGCAACAACACTGCTGCTGCAGCCACATCATCAGCATCTGTCTGGATTATGAATTGCTGTTCTGGGTTTGGGTGTTGCAGGATGGGCTCCTGGGCAAAGAGCCATTTTAATTTCTCAAATGCTTTTTGACAGTCCATTGTCCAAAAGTTGGTTTGCCTTTGGCTTTGTCAGGGAAGGCCCAGTTTTTCACAGTTCAGTCAATGGCAGGGCAATTTCTGCAAAAGCCAGGATAAATTGCCTATAGAAGTTGGCAAATCCAAGAAAGCTTTGTAGCTGTTTGCGAGTACTTGGGGGTTTCCAGTCTAACACCACTTTCCCTTTCCCTGGGTCCATCTCTATCCCCTCGCTGGATATGTGATAGGCAAGGTAATCTAGTTTTGTGGAATTCACACTTTGATAATTTTGCCTATAGCTTGGCAGCTAGTTTTCCCAGGACCTGTCGTACCAGCTTCACATGCTCTTCAAAGTCTCAGAAAAAACGAGGATGTCATCAAGGTAAACGAGCACCCCTTGGTATAGGTGCTCATGTAGCACCTCATTTATGTATTGCATGAAGACTACAGAGGGCCCTTGCAGCCCAAATGGCATAACTTTGAATTGGAAACTGCCAAGGGGACTGTCAAGGAAGCCTCCCTCAGTAACCAAGAAAGAAACCACTCAACTCCATTTTGCAGAATTAAGAGTACTTTTACTGGTCATGAGTAGATAGCAGCTAAGCAAAACAAGGTCTGAGGCAAAAGCATGCGTAATCATAGATATCAATATGTGACCCAACTCCTTCCCCCTGGTAACCCCATCCCATAGTCCAATCCTCACATCCCTCAGGTGTCATTTGGGTGTCATGTTCAAAAAGTATCATCAGGTTGGTATGCCGGACAGTTGGCCTTGCAGCAATGCACAGTAGATAGTGAGAACAACTCCCTTTTTACAATCACTCCTGTACTGAAAACTTCTCCCAAATACCATGCCTCCCCCTCCCCGTTTCAATGGCAGCTGAAAGCAAGTAGCGAAGCTGAGGTTGAAAGGGGCAGTTAAAGATGGTGTTCCATTCATCTTCCTCCCTGATAAGTATGCGGTAATGTGCCTCTCTCAAGTCCAGTTTGGTGAACACTTTGCCTTTAGCCAAGTGGTTCAATATATCCTTCATGAGGGGTAGATGGTAGGTGTTCTTTATGCATGAAGCATTTATCCCTCGCAAATCAATGCAGAGGTGAACCCCACTGTCTTCCTTCTCTTTGAAGAGCATGGGGGCTGCTACTTCTGACTTAGCTGGTTTAATAAAGGCCCCAGTTCAAATTGAGGTCAATGTACTTCCTTAATTCAGTCATGGAATACATTTTCAGCTTCAGTAGGGTAGCCTCAGGTATGAACTCTATCGCACAATCAGTGGTCCAATGAGGGGGAGATGGTTACAATCTTCCTCACTGAAGACCTCTGCCAATTCCTAGTACTCTTTTGGCACTTGCTGGATGGCTGGGGCTTTTGTGTCTGCTGCAGGGGCTGCAGGCTCTGGGCGGTCTGCTTTATTGGGTTCGATAGTTTGATAGTTGATAGCAGCCCAAAGCTTATAATCAATTTCTGAACGCCGTCCTCCCACTTTATGGTAGGTGTCCACTTATCCAGCCATGCAAGCCCCAAGATAATTGATTCATGCATTTTTTGAGCTATGATGAATCTGAGGAGTTCATAGTGGCACCCTATCTGCAACTTTACCAAGTCGGTAATTAGTTTGGCAGGGGCCCCTCCAATTAGCATTCCACCCACCATTTCTGGAGGAGCTGTCCCTTCAGCACTTTTCCCTGTCTTGCTATTGGCAGGGTATCATCTTTGGGAGGAGGAGCTCCCCCCTTATGACCTTTCCAAGCTTTTCTCCTTTGCTGCTTTGTGAAGGGCTACTCCATTGTGGATGGGGGTGAGGAAGAGGGCAGCTCAGCTGCTGCTCTTGGTCTTCTGGTTCTCCCTGCTGGGGCATTGTGGCTGGGGCTGGAACCGGTTAGGGGTTCTGTCCCTGGGGTTGCCCTAGGCCAGTTATCTGAAATGGTGCCAAAGATCCAAAAGAAATATGGCTGCAGGCCTGACACCTGTACTGAAACATCCCGATCCTGAACAACCCTCCCAAACAAGTCTGCTGATGCTCTCTACTGCATGCTCCAATACAAAAGCAGGTGGAAGGAGGTAATAGATGTCATCATTCCCCTTCCCCAAGCATCCCCTCCTAGTGACCACTTGTCAACAATGAACCAACCAAAAAGGACAGCTCACAAGCAATTTAACCTAAAACCCCAGCTAGTAGTTGACTCCTGGTTCCATGACAACCAACAAATCTTGAAAAAAAGGGAGAACCTACTCTGGAAGGGGACAAAACTCTATGTCCCCGAGTCCCCCTGCATCTCAATTCTTTGGAGAAGCCATGATGTCAAATCAGCAGGCCACATTGGATTCCTAAAAACTTTATACTTAGTGAAGAAGCAGTTCAGGTGGCTGGCACAAAGAAAGATGTGGAAAGTTACGTAAAAAGCTGCACCATCTGTGCCACTATGAAAAAGAAACCAGGAAAAACCTCCGGGTTGCTACAACTGGTGGCAGAGCCAATGAGGCCATGGGAGGAAATCACAATGGACTTTACAGTTGAGTTGCCAAAGAGCGGGGCTAAGAGTGGGGGGAACACAGTGATCTAGACTATGATTGACTTATTCTCCAAGCAGGCACACTTCATACCCTTCAGTGGACTATTCTCAGTGCACCAGCTAGCCAAATTCTTCCTGAAGCACATCTACCACCTGCATTCTGTACTGCACAGAATCATCTCAGACAGAGGAGTCCAGTTCACAGCTAAGTTCTGGAGGGAGTTCTTGTGATCCATTGGGTCATCTCAGGGCCTCAGCTTGGCTTTCCATCCAAGTACTAATGTGGGGTAGAACAGTACCTGAGATGCTATGTGAACTACCAACTGTCCAATTGGGCTCACCTAATGTCATTCTCAGAAGTTGCTTACAATAATGCTGTTCACAGTAGCACAGGATTAGCCCCTTTCAAAATAGTAAGCAGTATGGACTTCGTCCCTATGCCAGAATACCCAAGGGAACTTTCAGTTCAACTGATTGGCTATCAACCCTAAAAGTGGCATGGAAAAATGTCAAGAAAGCGCTAGCTAAAGCAGCACAAACCTATAAGCAACAGGCAGACAAGCATCGGGCCCCACAATCAGGGGTGAAATGCTACTGGTTTGGACCAGTTCACCATAGTAAAAATGCTATTGGTTCAGGTGAACCGGTTTTTCCGATGATCAGCTGTGCCATGCGATTTATATTTTAAATTTAAATCTAAATTGCATGGCACAGCAGATTCCCCTCTCCTGCTGTTCACTTACCTTTGCAGGTGCTCAGTAGCAGGCTCTGCCCACCCGCCCAGAGTGTCCATTTTTGACACTCTGTGCATGTACCAGAGGTGGGTTGTTTCCGGTTCAGCCCGGATCAGGCAAATCAGTAGTAGCAGCATCGGGACGCTCCACCCACTCGCCCAGACGCTTCTGCACATGTGCAGAAGTGTCATATGTGCACGAGCATGCACAGGAGTGCACCTGAACAGATAGTAAAAAAATTGGCAGCCCACCATTGGCATGTACGTGCGTATGCCATGTATGCAAATGGAGCTGCACGTGCACATGTGCTTGCTGGCTGCTCGTGTGGAACCGTACTCTCTATCCCACCCCCAGCTGTTCCGCAAAGCCGGAAATGTTGGGGAACTCTGGTCTATAGGTATGAAAACAAAAAAGAACTCAGCTCAGATGAATTGTGGGTTGAACTAGAAGATCTCCAAGGCTCCTTCCAACCCTATTATTCTTCGTTTTATGTTCATATGTCATTCTTGGTTTTGGGCCTTAGACATACCCTGTGGATACCCCTGGGTGATTTAGTGAGAATATAGGTCAGTAAATCCTCCAAGAAGCCAAACCTTTCTCTTTGGAAACCTTGAAGTCCTGCTGATAAGTCCAAGATTCCTTTTACACTCAAGACGACATCTCAAAACTGTTGGCCACTGTTTCCTGTGATGCTTTCCTGTCTGTATGGTCTCCCTGTCTTCAAAATAGCTTTCAACATCATTATGGGTGACACCTTTTCATGGATTCAGTGAAATGCCAGAGAATCATTTTGCATTGTCAGCCCATTTTGCTCTACAATGCAGAAAATGTCCTCAAATAATAAGCAACATTTCTTTTTTTCCCCAAAAGTTTTATTTCTTTTAAGACAAACATTTCATCATTCCTCAATCAGTAAGACATCGAAGTACAATTTTTTGTATGTCAAAATAATTCTAGTTTACCACCAAATTCTTGTCTAGCCTAATATATACCCCTCCCTCCCTCCACCCTCTCCCCCAACCCCCCTCCACCTTCCCCCCCCGACTTCCCAGAACCCGTACACAGTATGGATTTCTAACAAACACAGTCTAAAATCTGTTGAGAAAAAAATAAAAATAAAAAAAATTAATAACATTCTACATTGACCTTAGCTTCTTCTTGCTGAACCAACTTTAAACAATTTAAATCATTTCTGATCTTAAGCATAGGCTAACTGGAATTTCTTGGTCCCATATTTATTTTGTATATAGTCAATCCATTTTTTCCAGTCTCGTTTATATCTCTCATTTGAGTGATCTTTAAGATATGCCAATATTTTAGCCAACTCGGCTAAGTTTGTAACTTTCAATGTCCATTCTTGAGTTGTAGGCAAGTCTTCCTTCTTCCAGTATTGCGCCACCAACAGTCTTGCTGCCGTTATTAGATGCAGAATCAAGTTAGTCTCTACCACTGTAAAGTCAGTACATATACCTAGTAAGAATAGCTGAGGAGTAAACTTTATCCTTCTTTTAAAGATATTTTGCATAATCCACCATATTTTTATCCAAAATGCCTTAACCTTTTGGCAGGTCCACCATATATGAAAATATGTAGCATCGAGAGAGCCACATCTCCAACATTTAGGCTGTAAGTTCGGATACATAGAAGCCAGCTTTTTAGGATCTAAGTGCCATCTATAGGACATCTTATAAAAATTTTCTCTCAGATTTTGAGCTTGTGTAAATTTCACATTTCTTACCCAGATTCTTTCCCATGTATCCAACATTATTGGTTCTTCAATGTTTTGAGCCCACTTTATCATACAATCTTTAACTAATTCTGTTTCCGAATCCATCTGTATTAATACATTATATATCCTCTTTATATGCATTAAGCTTTGATCTCTTATTTGTTTAAACCGATTATCCTCAACTTGGATAAAACCAATTTTTTGATCTATTTTCCACCTAGCCTGTAATTGCCCATACTGGAACCATGTTTGAACTACCTTCTCCTCTTTTAATACCTCTAAAGATTTTAGTTGTAGAACCCCCCTTTCCAAAGTGAGAAGTTGTCTGTAGGTGGTTCTATCCTGTCTTTGTGCTATATTCATATTTTCAATTGCGTGTCTAGGAATTGCCCACATGGGTATCTTGTCATTTAATTTATATTGGTATTTTTTCCAGACCTGCAGTAAAGCATTTCTTAAAATATGACTTTTAAAATTCTTATCCAATTTTTTGTTGAATAACAGGTAAGCATGCCAACCATATACCAGATCGTGTCCCTCAATATTCAATATTCTAACATTAGTTAAATGAATCCAATCACTAACTACAGATAGTGCCACTGCATCATAATATAGTTTTAAGTTAGGTAGTTTCAAGCCTCCTCTCTCACGTACATCTTGCATTATTTTCATCTTTACCCTCGGCTTCTTTCCTGCCCATACAAATTTGTTGATACCCTTCTGCCATTCTAAAAGATTCGCATAAAATATTTTTGATCAGTTGATTTGATATGAGTTTCTTGCAAAAAAATTACGTCATTCTTAAACTGTTTGAGATAGTGAAATATTTTCTTTCTCTTCTGTGGAGAATTCAGTCCATTGACATTCCATGTTAAAATCTTAGTTGTCATCTTTGGTTGGCTGAAGCATTTTTAGAGCTTCCTGCATGGCCTGTTTGACCTTAGGCCTAGCTCCTCCCACTGCTTCCAGACTTGTTATTGTAGTTCCTTGATCGATGGCCGGTGATTGTTGATGTTGTTGCTTTTTAGCTTGTTTCTCCATTCGTCTAGTAATCATGCGGCTAGGTCTTTGTTCCATAACGCCTTGCGCTTCTAGAAGAGAGAGATGCTCCATCTTATCTGATGGTTGTGTAGTTTGCTGTCTATCCTGTCCTTCTTGTGGTCTTTCTCCAGGTCCAGATGGTGCAGGATATCCAGCCTTCAAAATATTATAATAAAAATCTTGGGCTTTCCATACAGAGTTGAGGCGATATCTTTGCCTATCAAATGTAAATATAATGCCAAATGGTGCATCCCATCTATACTGTATCTGACGATTTCTGAGTTCTTCGACCAAAAAAGCGTAGTCTCTCCTGGCTCTTAACATTTGAGGTGGTATCTCTTTCAAAACAATCAGGTCTTGACCGCCAATTTGAAGCTTAGTGTTTTAAGACGCTTGTAGTACCATATTTCTAAGCTCTCTTGTAGTGAAGTATATAACGATGTCTCGAGGAAGCTGCTTCTGCTTTGCCACCCAAGAGTTAACGTGATAAACTTTGTCGATTTGCCAGTGGAAATTGGTCCCTGGTCTTCCCACCAGGCGGTCAAAGGCTTCTGATAGGATCTGTTTCAGGTTCTCCTGTTTCTCCTCACGCAGCCCCCTTACCCTTAATGCGAACTCCATTTGTCTATACTGTATCATAATAATTTCTTTTTCAGCATTTTCCACTTTTTGTTCCACCGCCTCTGTTTTCAATGTCAAGTTGGTATTGGCCTCATTAAGATCCTCTAGACTATCTTCAATTCCAGAAACATGTTCTGTCAATACAGTTACAAGTCTCAGCATTTCATCTTTAATTTTAACAACCCTGGCATCGATTTTCTCATACAATTCCTGTTTAAGTCCTTTTATTTCATCTTTAATTTCCTCTTTCATTTCTTTTATTTCCTCTTTTCTCTCCTGTTTTATCTCCTCTCTATGATCTCTAAGTTTATCTTCCATTTTAATTGTCTGTGCATTAAGAGCCAGGCTTAGTTCACTCAAGAAGAATTCTTTCATTAACAAATCTCCAGCAGGGGGCGTAGGGAGCGGAGGCTGCAACCTTGTGCCAGGCACTGGGGATGTGCCCCTGGGAATAGAGGGCGACAGTTTCAAGTTAGGATTTGGTTTTGAAGCCATTTCAAAATTTATCTTTCTGCAATTAATAAAACTCTGCTACCTGACTATGCAGCTTTAAGTAAAGATGCTGAATTTCTCCCTTTACTTTGAAATTTGAGGCTTGGCAAAACTTTCAGTGAGTAAGCATTGTAACAAGACAGTTCAGCAGATTCATCACCATTTAAATTCCAGATAAGCAAAATTAATGAGAGAGTGAAAGTCTTGTAAAAATGAAACTAATTAAAAAGCTTCTGCTGGCCGATTGTAAAACAAGTGATAAGGATGCTCCTTTGAACTTTTAGTGTTCTTGTAACATTTAACAAAAAGTAATCATTATTACCGGAGAATCCAGCCTGTTCGGCGCCATTTTAAAAGCCTCTAAGTAAATAGATTTTCAGAGGAGAAAAAAAAAAGAAGCTAAAATCTTGATAAACAATTAATGTCCACGCAAACGGATTCAGCTCGTGATAAGCTTTGAACTGAGTGGGGGAGACCTACTTTGTTCTGCACAAGGCAGTTTGAAGTTCCCAGCACAGACGCCGTTCTGCTTTGGGCTAGCCCCCCTCTCTCTGCAGGCACAAAAGCTGCAAAAATCGAAGAGCATTTGCCAGCAAAACTATTTCTTCTTTCTTTCTTGCCTGAAAGATAAGAAAACCTGTTAAGACGTCAGATGGATGATCATCTAAACAGGTACGTAGCCAGGAATTCGGAGGCAGCTGATTTTAAGCTGCCACCATCAGCAGGCTCCACCCAGGAAGTCAATAAGCAACATTTCTGAAAGCCAGATTGTGTCTGCTCTAATATTTTTAGTGCCAACCCCAGGGAAACAAATATTTTGAATTACTATACTGTCTTCATTTTAATCTGCTCACACTGTGCTTCCTATAAATATTCTTGCACAAGGATTTTTCACTGCTGTTTTAAGTCTAAAAAGTACACATTCCAAAAAGGGAACATATGAAAAGCTGAGGTGAATGAATGAATGAATGAATGAATGAATGAAGCAGTTGGCAATAATGAAAAGGTAAGTACAAGTAGTTCTTGACTTATAATCATTCATTTAGCAACCATTCAAAGTTACAACAGCACTGAAAAAAGTGACTTACAATGAATCCTCGCACTTATGACAGTTTCATCATCCCCATAGTTCATGTTATCAAAATTTGAGCACTTGGCAACCATGGTATGTTTATGACAGTTGCAATAACCTAGGGGTGGGCGGGCATGTGTTTGTCATTTGTGACTTCCTAGCCCACTTCCAAAGGGAAAACAATGGGGGAAGCTGGATTTGCTTAACAACTGCAGTGATGCATTTAACCACTGTGGTAAAAAAGGGTCCTAAAATCAGGCACATGTCACTTAATAACCCTCTTGCTTAGCAATGGAAATTCTGGCCCAAAATGTGGTCATAAATTGAGGACTGCCAGCAAACCAGATTAATCTGGGGGGAGTAAAAAAAAAAGTCAACATGACAATCATAATAGAGTGTTTAAAGTTCTGCCACTTTTTAACAAAACATGTTGCCACTTGAAAGTGTGTTGCCACCTTCAAAGGGGATCTTTGATTGACCACACAGTTGCCATCTTGATGTTTTTTATGGGTAACAGTATTGTAAGAGCCACTTTGGTCTAGCAATTAATACACCAGACTAGGAAGCAAGAGAGTTTAAGTCTTACCTTAGGCACAAAAGCTGGCAGGGTGACTTTGGGCCAATCAACAGGAGATGGAGGGTTCTAGAATAGAATAGAATAGAATAGAATAGAATAGAATAGAATAGAATAGAATTTTATTATTTATATGCCGCCCTTCTCCGGGAGGACTCAAGGCGGCGAACAATTCAAAAGGGGAAAAAGGGGGAACATAAAAACGAAATACAAATAATAAAAATAAGCAACAGTCGCACAACCATACATGTCGAGAGGGGAGGGAACTCATCACCCCCAGGCCTGCCGGCAAAGCCAGGTTTTGATGGCTTTTCGGAAGGCCTGGAGAGAAGTGAGGGTCTGAATCCCTGCGGGGAGTTCATTCCAGAGGGCCGGAGCTGCCACAGAGAAGGCCCTCCCCTGGGTAATAGCCAGATGGCATTGGCTGGTAGATGGCACCCGGAGGAGGCCAACCCTGTGAGATCTAATGGGTCTGTGGGAGGTAATTGGCAGCAGGCGGTCTCTCTAGTCCCACTTTAGGCATGAAAGTAGGGCTGGCGGTCTTGGGCCAGACACCCTCTGTCAGCTTAACTCATCCAACAGGATTGTTGTGATGCAGAAACTAGGAGGAACATGTTGGATGTTTGCCATCTTGAGTTATTTGCCAAAATAAATAAATAAATAATAAAATAAAACTCCACAGCCTATGATTTCAATACAACCTTTGTGCCATTGTCTTGTTCCACTCAATTTCCCCACTTGTGGAGATAAATTAGCTGTTGGTGAAAAGCTGGCTGGATGTGGCTTGTATGCTTTGCGTTCCCATTCTTCCTATATTTTAATGGTATCAGTTATTGTTGTTATTTATTATTTTATTTTTTTAATGCATGTTGCTTTTAATATTTATAACCTGCCCCCAGTTATCTCTGACAAGATGGGAGGCATGTAAAATAACTAAATTAGTAAACAAACAAACAAACAAACAAACAAGGTTGTTGCAGTCTTGTAATACATCCACGAGCTCTTCTCAAAAATAATTAAAAAGAAATGACACACCAATTGCCAACTGTAGCTGATTTAAATCCATATTTCTTCTCCCTACATTCAGCTGCAAATAAGGTCCAAGAAGAAGCCACAGCAATCTTTATTTGCTTCTCAAACTGGACTCCCTGAGTTTTAGGTGAGAAAGCATAATTTGCTTTTCATGCCATTTTACTAACCAAAACCAGATGCTCCTGTTTTAGGGAGATTTCATGTTTGTAATCTACAGTATCAGACTTTAATCTATCATCCTGTAATCTATCAGACTATCAATTGTAATCTATGTAATCTATTCTTTGCATCTGTTCTTTGTAAAAATGTGAATGAAGCTGATAGATGCCAGTTTTCAGGGTACATTCAAATTAGACTTTTAGCACCTATCATATGCTGCATACCACAAATTCCAGCTAAATTCAAGCAAACTCACTGAGTCTATTTTGATGCTATAGTTTAGATTTTTTTTAAAAAGCAAAAAGAAACTGTGCCTATTATTGGCACCAAAAGCCATAACAAGAACATTTTCATTTCTGGTCACTGCAATCAAACCCTAACAATACACTCACCTTAGAATAAATTCAGCTTTAAAAACTCCATTTAACAGTAAGACAGTGGAGATTTTTTTTTTAGTATGAAAACAAATATGCTATATTTTCTATTGGAGTGGACAGCCATATCAAACTCAATAAAATAGATACACGAATAAAATATTTCCATAAAATAATTATGGATTTCTAGTGTTTTGATTTATTTTCTTCAAACATTTATGATTAGAGGTCAAAAACAGCCATGGGCAAAAAGCTACCCATCTAATTGGATCTTTTTGCAATAATTTAAAATACTCACCTTTCCTGCACATAAAAGTCTGTTCCTAGTTAGTATTATGCTAATGAGAGAATAGAAGAATATTTTGTGAGAAGAAGGCGGGGCTTAGCAGTGAGAAGATGGAGTTTCAGGCTACTCCTGAAATTCCTCTATACCGAAGGATTTTTGGACGGGTTCTTTGAACTCTAACTGTCCCGGAGACGACAGTGAAGGTGAGGAGAGACCCAGGACCTCAGAGACACCTGCAAGTCTCTGGGGGGGGTATTAACTCCTCGTGCCAATTCCTTTCTGGATTAGCTGCGTGCTAACTGAAACTGCAGGTTGCCCCTAAGAATGGTAGAAGTGATGTCATCTGGTAAGCTGATTTTATTATCCAAGAGAGACTGTTCGCGTTAAAAACTTAAGCTAACCTAAACCAAAGAATAGGAAAACTTAGCGGCGAATTGGCTTTTTTTAATGGATTTATGGCTGGTGGTTACTTTACTTCTTAAATGCTTCAAGAAACTCCACGACATCCTCCCCCCTCTGACTCTCCCTAAGTGGATCGTAAAATTTATTTTCTACTAATTAGCCCGTCACGATTTGACATTTTTATTACTTTATTACTTGGCTCTGTTTACGATCAGATAAGATTGCACAGCCTGCAAGAGAATAAGAAAAGTGCTTCGAAGTCTGTGGAAAAAAAAAAAAAAGAGCTTGCAATTTTTAACTGCGACACATCATGGCGTCTCAAAATACCTCTAAGATTTCATTTCAGATTCTTTTTTCCGCATGTAGAGGGCTTTTTGACTCTTATCAAAGGCTGGAAAGAAAATTGGATCATCTGATTTTAAAATATGAAGTAAAAACTGAGATTGTTGAATGTTTAAATGTTCCTGAAATACAAATGGAAAATGTGAGAAATGGTGTCTGGTCTATCTCAGAGGAAGAAAGGAGGGGGGGAGCTATAAAGAAGACTCATTTAAAGAGACAGAGTGCAGGAGGAATGGAAAATCCACCCTTGAGAATCAAAGTTAATTTGGAAAATTTTACAAGCCCAGGACAACATTATTATTTCATCACTGGCATTCAGAGTCCAAAGGTGCGAAAATATCTTTGTCTGGATTTGCTTATGAAAACATTTGGTAAATTTATCCAACGCGTGGCAATTGATTTGAGAAGATTTTGCTATTGGAGAGACACTGGCTGACAGATGGACACTGGAGAGATGGACACTGGAGAGATGGACACAGATGGACACTGGAGAGACACTGGCTGACAGATGGAAGAACGTAATTTAAAATTAGCTAAATCTGATTACCTTAATGTGTAATAGATATAGCTGAATAATGACTGATATGGATAGTAATATATATAATTTGGAACTGGCTGATAGATTGAAGAATACAATTGAAAACTAGCTAAACCTAATTGCTTTTTTTTTGTAACAGATATAGTTGAATAATAATTGATATTGATAGTAATGTATATAATGTGGAGTTGATATGATAACTAACAATTGGATATGAGAAAACATCTTTAGATTATACATAAAGAGTACTAACTACAATAATTATCACTATTAAAAAAACTAAATAAAATACATACAATCAAATGTTAATCAATATTGGGAAAATGTTATGATATATGATATAATTAAATATTATGGATGTTCAGCTAAAATAGGACATGAGGATTTGATGATAATAGAGGATTCTACAAATAAGTAAATGAATTGTCAGCATGTGTTATGGATTAATTCTTTAGCATAGCTAAGGATGAAGGACGTTTAAATAACCATAGGTAATTAAAACTGGAGGTATAATGATGTTGATATGGTAAATATCCGAGTTAAGATATTTGAATTAATATGAGTTAATGGAAGAGAAGCACCAAAGCATGTTGTAACCAGTTGATATACTTCTTTTTTTTTCATAATAGACACCTGTGTTTTGTTTTGTTTTCCTGCCTTGTCTCTTGTCGTTTTTGTCTTTTTTTGTATTATCTTTATTTTTTATTTTTTATTTTATTTTTTATTTTTTATTTGCCCTTTTTTTTTTTTTTTTGATTTTTTCTTTTCCCACCGGTGTGGGCAGGTATTGTTCAAGATTATTACTTTTATTAATATTTCTAAATAATAATTACAGTTAAATGAAAATGGATATATAATAATGCTTGAGTTAATATGAGTTATGTTGGTTGACTGTGGAGGAGATGTACCAAAACTTATCTGTAATTGATTGATACATTTTCTACAGATGTAAAGAAAGATGCTGTACCTGTTTTAAATTAAAATTAAAAAACATTTAATAAAAAAAAAGAAGAATATTTTGTCAGGTATGTTCAACAGTGGCTGATTCATTATTTACACAATCCCAATGTCCTCTATCCTGCCTTCAAACCCCAATGGCCAATATATATTAAGATATATTATCTTTTAAAAATATTAAATATTGCTGTATACAATTGCTTTTGGGCACTAAGTTAAACATGAATATCAAAAGCCATAGTCAATACAGCATAAATCACTAAGTAAGATTCTGTGCTACAATAAATGAAGTCCAGCTGCCCAGAGTCACTTGGTTGAGTTTGTCAGTTATAGAAATGGAATAAATAAAGTATAAATAAGTATAACATGGCCATGAACATATAAAATGAGTACATATCAAGGGGGACAGTAGGACAGGGATGGTAGGCATGCTGGTGTGCTTATGCACGTCCCCTTAGGGACCTCTTAGGAAACATGTGAGGTCCACGGTGGACAGCTTAAGGTTAAAGATATGGGGGTTTGAGGAACTAACAACAGAATCAGGTAGAGTGTTCCAGGCATTGACCATTCTATTGCTGAAGTTGTATTTTCTGCAATCGAATTTGGAGCGGTTTACTTTGAGTTTGCATCTATTGTTTGCCTGTGTATTATTGTGGTTGAAGTTGAAGTAGTCGTTTACAGGTAGGACTTTATGCAGTATATGTGTCAGCGTTCCAAGTATCATGCAGAATTAAATCAGAGTCCAAGGCAAAACGATCCTTAAAGTTCCAATTTAATAAGTCAGACATCTTAGCACATCTGTGGAATCCCAATTCTGGAATTACCTAGGATTCCTACCCAGTTGAAAGTTCATGATCTTGTCCCCACACCCAAAAATCCATCACATGGTCCAATCTTCTTCTTCCACACTGGCATCTTCACCCAGCTGGTTCCAGTCAGGTGCAGAGGTACAGAACAAAAGATGACCTTGGGCTTCTAGAAAAGAATGACAACAACACATTCCACAATTCTACTCCTTTCTATTCCCCCCTCCCAACTACTACACTAATGAAACAGCATAATGAAATAAGAGAGTGTGGCAGGCCCCAGATCCTAAAAGGGATATAACTGCAGACCTCACAGGCAGCCTCTCCTCAGAAGAAAAACATTTCCTGAAAAGAGAATAACATAAAAGTTAACATAACACAATTAACTACCTCTTCCCCTCCCAGGGGACCATTTGGCTTATCAGGAAACTTCTTGTGGAATTGTTCTACTAACTTCTACACTTTTAAGTTCCAGCTTTTCACCCAAACCAGACAAATGGTAACCCTTCCAATGCACTAAATACTGTAAGCAACCCCTATTCAGCCTGGAGTCTAGAATCTTTTCCACCTCAGATTGTGGTTCCCCTTCTATCACCACAGGAGGTGGGAAAGCTTGGGTGGATGGTCTTATGCTAGACCCAATTACTGGTTTCAACAAGCTACAAAGAAATTCTGGGCCAATTTTCCCTAGACTTCTGGGTTAACTATCTTCACTATTGGGAATGGACCTAAAGTTTGGATCAAATTCCTTCCTTGGCATTCTTAATCTTATGTATTTGGTAGACACAAAAACTTCATCCCCCACATGGAAGGGGGTTTGGAGCAAGTGGTGTTTATCAGCTTGCTTCTTGTAGGCTTCTGCCGCATCTGCTAGAGCCTTCTTCGCATGCTCCCATCCTTTCTTTAACGTGTCCATCCATTCATTCAAAGACATGAAGAAGGGAGCTACTCTAGGCATCTCAGGCATGGCAACAAATTCCATGTCACTGGAAATCCAGAAAACCGTTAATCCCGTGCTGCTGTGGACCGCATCATGTACGCCTCTTCAGCAAAGGGTAGCAAGTCTGACCAGTTGTCTTGCTGATAGTCAACATAACACTGGAGGTATTGTTCCACCACCGCGTTGGCTCTCACTGCTGCACAGTTCATGCTGGGATGAACTTCTGAGCTCCCCCAACAAGTTTTTTGGTACTTGTTGGACCCCTGGGGTTTTTGTCCCTGCTGCAGGTGCTGCAGGTTCTGGGCTCTTGGATTCAATCATTACCTGGCTGGCCCTTTTCCTCCCCCGGTGGTAGCAGCTCGAACACAATCAAGGTGGCGCAGTGGTTAAATGCAGCACTGCAGGCTACTGCTAGATCAGCAGGTCAGCGGTTCAAATCTCACCGGCTCAGGGTTGACTCAGCCTTCCATCCTTCCGAGGTGGGTAAAATGAGGACCCAGATTGTTGGGGGCAATATGCTGACTCTCTGTAAACCGCTTAGAGAGGCCTGAAGGCCTATGAAGCGGTATATAAGTCTACTGCTATTGCTATTGCTATCATCAATTTCCTACCACCATCTTCCCACTTTATCGTAGGCTTCCACTTGACAAGCCATGAAAACCCCCAGATTATTTTTTCTGGCATCTCTGGAGCCACAATGAATCTGAGAAGCTCATAGTGGCAGCCCACTTGTAACTTCACTAGTTCAGTAACTAGCGTGGCTTGGGCCCCTCCAATTAGTGTTCCATCTACCTGCTCAACCCGAATGGGATAGGCTAGAGGTCTTGTGCTTATGCCCAATTGCTTTACAATCGACATGCTGATTAAGCATCGAGTGCAACCGGTGTCCACAACTGCTTCAACTTCCCCTTCCACCCCGTCTCAGGTACTTGGAGGTTGACTTGGAAGGCGAAGGGGCGGATGAGTACATTTACCATTGGGTCATCTTCAGCATTTTCTTCCTCTGAGGCCTCCCCATTGATAGGACTCTTCGTCACCTTAGGTTGGGGATCCTCTTCCAAAGGTTGTTTGCTCTTTTCCTCCTCTGAGGCCTCCCCCTTGGTAGGACTCTTTGTCACCTTAAGTTGGGGATCCTCTTCCAGAGGTTGTTGCCCCAGATGACTCTTTTCTGGTAGCATCTGGGGCCTTCTCTTTACCACCGTGGCAGTTGGTGCGCATGTTTGTGGCATTGGGGCTGGAGCCAAGCATTCTGATGCTTTATGGCCAAGTTGACAGCAATGGTGGCATTTTATTGGCGCCCATGAGGAAAGGAAAGGAATCTCTAAACTTAGGAATTGCCTCATCACATTGTTCCGCTATCCATTCTGTAGCTTCCCCCTTGGTAATCCCTTCTTCCATTGTTGAGAACCTTTCTGTGTAGAAAGGTAGGTTAAGAACCTGTTGGGGCATTGCAGGGGAGACTGGAACCAGTGGGGAGATCAATCCCTTGGTTGGCCACTGCCCAGTTATCTGCCATGGTGCCATCTGCTGAGGGAGGGCAGGTGCCCACTGGCATCCCTTCCATTCATGACCTGGGGTTAAGACCCATCCCAGGGTTGCCTGATTCACAGGTTGCAGTTCAACCAATGATGGCTGGTTATGTGCCAAGGCCCCCTCTACTGGCTTGGAGGAGTTATGTGCCAAGGCCCCCTCTGCTGGCTTGGAGGATTTTCCCATGTAGATGGCCAAGCAGGTGCCCAATGGCATCTCTGCCATCCATGACCTGGGAAGAAAGCCCAATTTGGTGATGCTTCATTCACAAGCTGCAGCCCAATTTCTGGTGACTGGCAAGTGAAATCCCTTCTTACTGGCTGGGTTGAATTTCCCATTTTGATAGGGATTCTGTCTTCAACTCAGTTGCAGGGCATTGGTTCTTTTCATTTATTACTGTTTGGGAGAGTCAAAATCTCCACTCCAGGTTTTTTTTCCCCAAGCCTTGGCTGGGGGGAAGGAGGGGGAGCATGCACTCATGTTTAGTTGTCCAAAGTGGTCCGGGAAGCCCATCAGAGATGACTGCATGAGGGTAGCTTGGGTCTTGGGCTTCTAGAAAAGAATGACAACAACACATTCCACAATTCTACTCCTTTCTATTCCCCCCTCCCAACTACTACACTAATGAAACAGCATAATGAAATAAGAGAGATTGTGGCAGGCCCAAGATCCTAAAAGGGATATAACTATAGGCCTGACAATATGTATATAGGTACAGTATATAGTACCTTGCTCAATAGTAGTAACTATGAGAGGGATCTTGGAATCCTAGTGGACAACCATTTAAATATGAGCCAGCCATGTGCAGCAGCTGCCAAAAAAACCAACACAGTTCTAGGCTGCATAAACAGAGAGATAGAATCAAGATCACTTGGAATACTGCATTCAGTTTTGGTCGCCATGATGTAAAGAATATGTGGAGACTCTGGAAAGAGTGCAGAGAAAAGCCACAAAGATGTTTAGGGCACTGGAGGCTAAAACATATGAGGAATGGTTGCAGAAACTGGGTATGTCTAGTTTAATGAAAAGAAGGACTAGGGAAGACATGATAGCAGTCTTCCAATATCTCAGGGGTTGCCACAAAAAAGAGGGATCAAACTACTCTCCAAAGCACCTGAGGGTAGGACAAGAAGAAATGGGTGGAAACTAATAAAGGAGAGAAGCAACTTAGAATTGAGGAAAAATTTCCTGACAGTTAGAACAATTAATCAGTGGAACAACTTGCCTTCAGTAAAGCAGGATAAAATGTGAATTAAAATATAAAAGTCAGATGTGGCAGAAGGGAGAGATACAAGCCTGTTTGTAAGTCGTGTACAAAGACAGGAAAATGTCATCAGAAATCCAGTAAAGGTTCCAGTAAATGTCCTTATGTCAAAAGTCCAAAACCACAAGGTTCAGCTAAAGTTTGTATAGAGACGCGTAGTCAGTACCTATGGCCCAAGACAAAAGGAGAAGTAAGACAATATCTACTTATAAGGCTTCTTTCCTCAAGGTAACCAATAAAAAATGAGTTAAGTGTTTCCGTGTCACGCTGCCTTTGAGAATGTATAAGAATGTGGGCTTCAATGAAGAAGGTTGTTCAGAACTTGCAATACTAGCCTTGGGCTAGTTTTCTGAACCTGGCTGCCAATAAACTTCTCCTTGCATCCCGAGACATCTAAGTCTGTCATTTTCTGCAACATCAGAAGTTGTGAATGCTCCAATACTGAAAGTTTTAAAGAAGATATTGGATAAACATTTGTCTGCAATGGTATAGGGTTTCCTGTCTAGGCAGGGGATTGGACTAGAAGACCTCCAAGGTCTCTTCGAACTCTGTTATTCTATTCTATTTTTATAGCAGATAGATGGCATAGTTCGAGGTTGTCCAAGCCTAAAATTTCAAGCCTGGTGGCATAAGGTATTTTATTGTGAGCAGAGGAGTTAAGTACTCTTCGTGGGAAATATCTCTGGACCAGGGTTGGGTTTCAAAATTTTTTTACTACCTATTTTGTGGCTGTGCCTATTTTGTGGCCCTGGCTTGGCAATCGTGTGACCGGGTGGGTGTGGCCAACTTGTAAAATGTGGGGAAACTCATTTAGCATCCAAAATTTTGGGCTCAATTGTGGTCATAAGTTCTCTTTCTTTTTCTTTCTTTCCCTTTTCTTTCTTTCCCTTTTCTTTCTTTCTTTCTTTCTTTCTTTCTTTCTTTCTTTCTTTCTTTCTTTCTTTCTTTCTTTCTGTCTTTCGTCTCTCTCCCCCACTTTTTTCTTTCTTTCTCTTTCCTTCTTTCTTTCTCTCTCTCTTTCTCTCTCTCTTTTCTCTCTCTCCCTTCCTTCCTCTTTCTTTCTCTCTTTCTCTTTCTCTCTTTGTCTCTCTCACTTTTTTCTCCCTTCCTCCCTCCCTTCCTTTCTCTTTCTTTCTTTTTTTCTCTCCCTCTCTCTCCCTCTCATACACACATCCCTTCCAGTTGATGAAAATTTCTCTGTGCAACCTCCCCGCCACCCCATCGACCTTGGGACACTCCCAGCTCTGCTGGATGGCTGGCATCCCATTGCCAGCTGCACTTGGCTTTCTCCTGGCAATCCTTCCTGGCTGGGAGAGACCCTCTGAGGCAGCCCCGCTGCTCCAGTCGCCTCCTAGGTGGGCACTTCTCCCCCAGAGCGGTCAAATGGTGGTGCCGCGCAGGCTGATGACTGACACAGGGCCTATCATATATATATGATAGATAGATAGATAGATAGATAGATAGATAGAAAGAAAGATAGATAGATGATAGATAGATAGATAGATAGATAGATAGATAGATAGATAGATAGATAGATAGATAGGTGGGGGGAGAGTCCTACTGATCTTCTACCCCTTCAGTGTATTTTTGGTAGAAATTGTAGTCTCGTTTTAATTATGGTTTGTGGAGTCCAGACACAGAGGACCATTAGTGAATGGCTCACCATTTGACAACAAAACTCCTGGCATGGATGGTTTCCCAGTTGAAATCTATAAATCTTTTTTGGAAATCTTAGGACAAGAGATGATAGTAATATTTAATGCTGTCTTGACGGATTCTATCACACCGAAATCATGGGCTGAGGCCTATATAACCCTTTTGCCTAAAGCTGGAGCTGACCGCATCCAAATTAAAAACTATAGGCCCATTTCACTTTTGAATGTGGATTATAAAATCTTTGCAGCTATACTGGCAGATAGACTTAAATTCTTCCTTAATAAATTTATACACCCTGATCAGAACGGCTTCCTGCCGTCAAGGCATTTGAAAGATAATGTTAGAATTATTTTGGATGCCTTAGAATATTATGAAGCTCGGCCGGATAAACAAGTGGCCTTTATGTTTCTTGACGCACAAAAGGCTTTTGATCGGGTAAATTGGAAGTTTATGTTGTCACAATTAGAAAATATGAAGTTTGGAGAAAACTTCTTAAATGCAATTCGGGCAATTTATGTACGACAAACTGCGACATTATTGGTAAATGGAGAAGAGGCAGGTGATATTGAGATTGGTAAAGGCACAAGACAAGGATGCCCGTTATCCCCCCTACTGTTTATCCTCACATTAGAACCCCTTCTTAGAATAGTGAGGAGTGACACACAAATTAAAGGGTTACGAGCTAAAGCTCAGGAATTTAAGGTCCAGGCTTTCGCCGATGACCTTGTTTTTATCCTGGAGGATCCTATGGCTTCTGGGATACAACTTTTACGTAAAATAGAGGAGTACGGTAGGATAGCGGGGCTACGTATAAACAAAGAGAAGACAAAACTGTTAATTAAGAATATGACTCTGAACCAGAAAAGGGAAGTACAAAGCCTGTTAGGGATTAACATGGCCCATAAAATACAATACTTGGGAATTTGGCTCACGGAGAGATGTTCCTCTATCAAGGTAGATAACTATATGAAATTGCTACAGCAGGTATCTAAAGATATGACTAATTGGAGTGGTAAACAACTGTCTTTGATGGGCAGGATTGCGACAGTCAAGACATATGTATTACCAAAATTTTTGTTTCTGTTTCAAACGGCACCAACTAAATTGGACAATTTTTTAAAAAAATCTTTGGAGACAATAGTGGCTCGATTTATATGGCAAGGCAAGAAAGCACGAATTAAAGCCCAAATATTGCAAAAACGAGAACTCCCAGAGAACTGGGAGGCTTCGGAGTACCCAACTGGGAAGCATACTATAATGCAGCAATTATGACATGGGTGAAGGATTGGGTGATGTTGAGTAGAAGGCGCCTATTGGCTATAGAGGGACATGACCTCCCTCAGGGATGGCATGCCTCCCTCTGGCAAGAAAGAGACACCCCCCATAGCTACTTCATGGGACATTATATTCGGGAGATTTTGATGGGGGTCTGGGAAAAGATGAGGAAAAAATACTATCTTAGGGTTCCGTGCTGGTTGGCACCATTAGAGGCCTTAACACATCCCAGTGTATTTAATTGGACAAGAAACATAACATATAAAGACATCATGACAGAAGATGGCAACATGAAAACAAAGATGGAATTAGAGCAGCAGGGCAGGAATCTGGAATGGTGGGAATATTTACAGGTTAGAAACAGGTTTAAAAGTGATAAGGTACGGTTTGGGATCTACACAAACCCTCAGGGGCTAGATAAGATTTTGTTTGGTGGAGACAAGAAAATGTTATCGAAGATTTACCAATTTTTGAACTGCCAAGATGCTAATGAAGAGATGGACAAAAGCCTTCTAATAGCATGGGAGAGAAACTTTGGCTATGAAATTGAAATGGGCAAATGGTGGGATCTATGGAGTAAGACCATTAAACTTACAATATCTACAGCATTCAAAGAAAACATATACAAGATGGTTTATAGGTGGCACTTCCCCCCAACGAGGTTAGCCAAGATGTTCCCTGGGTTATCTCCATTGTGTTGGAAATGTGGAAGAAAGGATGGCACATTCTACCATATTTGGTGGTCCTGTACTGAGGCCACGAAATACTGGAAAAGGATTAAAAAATGGCTAAAAGAGGTTACCGGGGCAAACATGGAATGGAGACCCGAGAACCTTCTACGAAGCATTAAACCAGAAAACATGAGCAATATGGCATTTGAGCCTACATATAATTGTGGCCGCAAGAATAACTTATGCACAATTTTGGAAATCCACTACTATACCGTCGGAAGATGCTATAATTAAAAAGATCTATGAATGTGCAGAAATGGACAGAATGACGGGTTGGCTGAGGGACAAAGGAGAAACGGAAAATTATCTTAGCTGGAACTTATGGTATATGTGGGCGACAAGGAGAACAGCAGGGACTTAAAATGGGGAAAGTTAAAAGTGAACATGGGTATTGTAATAAATCACTGAATTTTGTAATGAGAAGATGTGGCTTAGAGACCTAACAATGAGGAAGGAAAGAAAAAAGTTGGGCTGTGAATGACTGTCACCGCGCGGGGGGGGGAGGGGAGGGGGGGTTGTATGTTTAAATTTGTATTTGTATTTGTATGTTTTACTCTTTAAAAAATGTATAACTAATGAATGCCGATACAAAAGGCTGTATAATTACTTTATATTGTTATGTATGTTTTGTTTTTTCTTATGTTGTTGTATTTTTCTTTCTGTTTTTAAAGGTAATAATGTTTAATAAAAACTATTTAAAAAAAAATAAAGAGAAAAAAACCACACATAATGAAACACATAACAAAGGAACGGTTTAAAACAGCAACACCTCATACATTCATTCTAATCGGGGCTGGACCTCAACAGTGAGGTCAACAGCCCCAGGCCTGCTGGAACACCCAAGTTTTTACAGTTTTCCTGAAGGCCATGAGAGTGGGTATGGTCCGGATCTCTGGGGGTAGCTGGTTCCAAAGAGTCGGAGCAGCCACAGAGAAGGCTCTCCTCCAAGGGCCCGCCAGCTGACACTGTCTGGCTGACGGCATCTGAAGGAGGCCCAATCTGTGGGATCTTACTGGGTGCTGGGAGGTATGTGGCAGTAGGCGGTCTCGAAGGTACTCTGGCCCTAAGCCATGTAGAGCTTTAAAGGTGATAACCAACACCTTGAATTGCGTCCGGAGACCAATTGGTAGCCAGTGCAGCTCGCGGAGGGCAGGTGTAACGTGGGTGTACCTCGGTGCACCCAATATTGCTCACACTGACGCATTCTGGACTAACTGCAGCCTCTGAACGCTTTTCAAGGGTAGCCCCATGTAGAGCATATTGTAATAATCCAGCCTCGAGGTGACAAGAGCGTGAGTGACCGTTTGAAGTGCCTCCCAATCCAAATAGGGCCGCAATTGGTGCACTAGACGTACTTGGGCAAAGGCCCCCCATGTCACAGCCAATAGATGATGTTCCAGTTTCAGCTGCAAATCCAGGAGGACCCCCAAATTGCGGACCCTCTCTGAGGGGCGTAAATTTTCACCCCCCAGGGTTAAGGATGGACTGTCTAAGCAGTCCTTCGGGGGCAGCATCCAAAGCCACTCAGTCTTATCGGGATTGAGCACAAGTTTGTTCACCCCCATCCAGATCCTAACAGCTTCCAGGCATCGGCACATCATGTCCGCCGCTACACTGAGCTGGCACGGGGCAGAAAGATACAGTTGAGTACCATCTGCGTATTGATGGTGCTTTACCCTGTGCTGTCGCATGATCTCACCCAGCGGCTTCATGTAGATGTTAAATAGGAGGGGGGACAAGACCGAACCCTGTGGCACACCACATTTGAGGGGCCTAGGGGTCGACCTTTGCCCCCTGACCAACACCAACTGCGACCTGTCAGAGAGGTAAGAGGAGAACCACCGTAAAACGGTGCCTCTCACTCCCACCTCCCCTAGGCGTTGCAGAAGGATACCATGGTCGATGGTATCGAAGGCTGCTGAGTCCTCTATCCCTGGCCCGCCAGAGATCATCAGTCAGGGCGACCAAAGCGGTTTCTATGCTGTACCCAGGCCTGAAACTGGACTGAAAGGAGTCTAGATAATCTGTTTCATTCAAGGTCCGTCGGAGTTGAAGCGCCACCACCTTCTCAACAACCTTCCCTAAAAAAGGAAGGTTGGAGACAGGACGATAGTTTTTCAAACTAGCTGGGTCCAGGGAAGGCTTCTTGAGGAGGGGTCTTACCACTGCTTCCTTTAATGGTTGCGGGAAAGACCCCTCCTGCAAAGATGCGTTAGTAATCGTCTGGAGCCAGCCTTGTGTCACCTCTCTGCTGGTCGAAACCAGCCAGGAGGGGCACGGGTCCAATAAACAGGTGGAGGCACTCATCGCTCCCATGGCCTTGTCCACTTCCTCAGGGGTGACAAATTCGAAATCATCCCAGAAAATGTGATTAAGACTAACCCTCGGCATCTTGGCTGGTACTGCCCAAGCGGAGTCCAGGTCTGTCCGAATCTGAGTGATTTTATCCGACAGAAACTGAACGAACTCCTTAGCTCTTCCCTGCAGGGGGTTCCCCCACCTCCTCACCTTTCAGGAGGGAGCGGGTCACCCTAAACAGGGCAGCTGGGCAAGATTCCGCGGACGCAATAAGAGCGGAAAAATGCGTACATTTTTCCGCCCGTATCGCCACTAGATAAGTCCTAATAAAGGCTCTTAATAGTGATCGATCAGATTCAGAGTTACTCGCCCTCCAATGTCACTCTAGGCATCTCTTTTGGTGCTTCATCTCCCAGAGTTCCTCGGTAAACCAAGATGCCCTCCTGGATCCACTGCCGTGGAGAGGCCTCAAAGGTGCAATCCGATCCAATGCTCCAGCCGCCGCAATGTTCCAGGCAGTGACCAAAGACTCAGCTGGATTGCGGACAAGGGAGTCAGGTATCTCTCCAAGCTCCCTCTGAAATCCCTCTGGGTCCATCAGGCGCTTGGGGCGGAACCACTTAATCGGCTCCACCTCCCTGCAATGGGGGAATAGCGTCCTGAAGTAAAGCCTCAGCAAGGAGTGATCTGACCATGACAAGGGCGAGGTCTCTATTCCCCTTAACTCGAGATCACGTCTCCACTGCCCCGAGAGAAATACAAGGTCAAGGGTGTGTCCTGCTCTATGAGTTGGACCCTGAACTATCTGGGTCAAGTCCATGGTTGTCATGGAAGCCATGAACTCCTGAGCCCCATCTGAGTGTTCACCAAGAGATGGCAGATTAAAGTCCCCCAGTACTATTAGTCTGGGGAACTCCACTGCCAACCCGGCTACAGCCTCTAGCAGCACAGGCAGGGCTGTCGTGATGCAGCTGGGAGGTAGGTACATCAACAGCAAGCCCAATTGAACCCCTAGGTCCAACTTCAAGAGGAGAGACTCACACCCCACAATCTCTGGGGCAGGGATCCTGCGAGGAACTAACGACCTTCGGACAATAACTGCTACTCCCCCACCCCTTCACTGATGTCGTGGTTGGTGGAGCACCTGAAACCCATCTGTGCACATTTCTGAGAGGGAGACTCCTCCCTCTTGGCCCAGCCAGGTTTTGGTTATAAATGCCAGGTCTGCCTCCTCGTCTAATATTAAATCCTGGATGAGGGGAGCTTTGTTCACAACCGACCTGGCATTTAGCAGCAACAACCTGAGACCAGGGTCCTGTACTCCTTGAGTTGAGCCTGAGGGGCCGGAACAAGGAATCGCTGTAATGTAGCAAGTCCTTCTTCCCTGGTAATGGCTAGCCCTACAGCTCCCGTCATATCTGCCCCTCCCAGTTGTAACTGAAATGCTCCAACATCCCCCCATCCCCGTAGACCCCCCCTCCCCCATGGCCCCCATTCTTCCCGGCAGGCCACGTGTACCATTCACTCCAGGGCGGGAGGCAAGTCTGGGCCCCCATCCACTTCTGCTTCTGCACTTCCCACCCTCAGCAAAATCTCTGAACAATGTACAACAAAACAGTAAGTAAATACATGGAGCTACTTATTATTAATTATAGAAAACATGTAAAAACTATTTTATATGTTGTAATTCCAAAGTATTATAGAAATGCCTCCATGAGGACTGAAAAGTTTGCATTTCTTAGAGGAAATTCTGGAGACTGCAAATGAAGTGCTGGAGATCATTGCTGACTCTGCAGAGTCCAGTTTTAATACAAGTGTGTCCAGCATTGGTACAGTGGTACAAACAACTTTTTAACAATGTCCATACAGCTGTTACAGCAGTGATCACAGTAACCAATTGTAGATGATTATTGTTTTTTACATGCTTTTTTGACAATGCAAGCTGCACCATGATTCTTTCTTTTTATAATTTCCTCCAGCATTCATTGTAACACAAAATTCTTTGTTTTTCCTTGAAGCAGCAAAAGGAAATGGCTCATAAAGGAGAGCTTACCAGGAGCAGGGGAAACTTCTTGGAAAGCCTGTGTCAAAGAGCAAAAGAAACCAGAATATTATTTAGAAATGATTAAGAGTGAGCCAAACTCATCCAGAGCAGTTTGTAGAGATAAAAGGAGGGAATGGGGGGAAATGTTAGGGAACTCAAGACTGCTGTCAAAGAGAGAGACATTCCTTCCTTCCTTCCTTCCTTCCTTCCTTCCTTCCTTCCTTCCTTCCTTCCTTCCTTCCTTCCTCAGTTCTCTTTTCATCAAGGATGTTCTTTTATCTCCCATCTTCACTGTCCAAGCATTGGAAAGAACACTGGGGCTCAAGTGAGGGTCACACTGAGGCTCATTAGATGCTTCACAAAAGATTTTTTGCAGTTGGAACTAAAGTTCTGACAATCAATTGGCTTCAAGGGTAGAATTTTGGTAGCTGATATGATTAAGCCACTTGACAGAGCATTTAATCCTCCCCATATTGTCTGTTTTCAGTTCACACAAATGTCTTCTGCAGCTTAAGAAGCTGGTCAGCATGGATGAACTTCAACCTTGAACTCCTGGAATTGTTGGTGCTCCATTACTGGAGATTTTAAAGAAGAGATTGAACAGCCATTTGTTTGAAATAGTATATGGTCTGCTTCAGCAGGGGATTGGAGTAGAAGACCTCCAAGGTCCCTTCCAATGCTGTTATTCTGTTGCTCTGCAAGGCTTAAGTCACCCATTCTTTAGAAAATCCCAACTCCAAAATTTGGACACAGTCTACCCCCTTCAAGGGGAATCTGAGACCACAAGAAAATATTTGCAACCACCTTTCCTTCTAAGCCAGATGTTTTGCACTTCTGGATTAAAGTATTAGCTCTATGCCTGCTCCCTCAATCACTTATCTGAATAATTTCAAAGAAGGTCTCTGGAGCAGCATCCTCAGAAGTTTGTATGGCTCCTTCTTTCAATGAACTCTAAAGATCTGGGTGTCTCCCAGGCCTCTTATCAGAATGTTTTCTGATGGAGAAATATATAAGTGGGCTCAATAATATTAGTGGGAATTATTGATTGAGCTTTAAGGAGAAGACACCTGCATGATAATATATAAATGAAAAATAAAATAAATAATAAATCAGCAGCCTTTTTATTTATTTGCTAAAAATCGGTTTGCATTTTGATTTACACAATCCTTCCTTACATTTTTCAGCTTGAAGAGCAAGCACACAAACCACCTTCCAAATTATGATGGTTTAACTGAAGGCAAGCTAGACAGTGAATTGGAAAAAGGCCATCTCTTGGAATTCTTCATCTTTCAAAATCAGATTGTGGTTAAGAATTGCATAATAAAACATTGAGATTGCTGCTTGTTGTTCTTTCTTTCTTTCCTTCCTTCTTTCATACTCATCCATACTGAAGTCTAGAGGAGAAGGATATTATGATTGATCGATTTGCTTCTCCAATGTGGTAGTTATCAAAGCCAACTCTTCTTCCATCAGGAAGGGCTTCAATGTTCAATGGACTGTCATCGAAAAGACAAATGTGTCCAATCAGAAGCAGCTGAAGAGAGAGAGATAACCTTCAGCATTTCTTGCGTGTTAGTAAATTACAGGAGGAAGATTTGAGATAGCCAGATGTTTGGGCAGAGAGGGTGAAGATGCCCTTGTCAAACCAGGCCCTTTTTGGCTTGGCCTAAGACTTTCCCCCACTTTTTCTATGCAAGCAATGGCCATCACTGATTACAGCTAAAAGGATGATGATACCACCCATGCTCTGATTTGCAATTTATATTCCCCAGAGGTGACAACTCGTATAGCCCAAATTAATTACTTTACATTATATTATCAGGTTAATACAATATTACCAGGTGATGGGGGCACAATGGCTCAGTAGTTAAAGATGCTGAGCTTGTCAGCTGGAACTCTGACAGCCCAGGTTTGAGACCTGAGTGCTGTGTGATGGGTTAAGCCCCCATTCTTTGCCCCAGCTCCTGCCCACCTAGCAGTTCAAAAGCATCCAATTCAAATACTGAGTAACACTTTGGTGGGAAGGTTACAGTATTTCTATGTGCCTCGGCTTTTTTAAAAAAATTATTTTATTTTTTTGTTACATAAACAACACATACCCACAACAGTGGGGGGAAAAAACAAAAACAAAAAAGAACAAAAAACAAAACAGAAAAAAAAAACATCATTACATATAGCATGTCATTTGGTTACAGGTGTTTTAACATTTATCATTCTTATACATTTATTATTTCATTTAATAGGTATAATATACGGTTTGGGTTGCTTTGTTTACCATCCCTTCCTCCTGTTTTAACACCACCTTATTTTCCCTTTCTTTTCTCCCTTCCTCCCTTCTCTACTTTCTTCCTTCCTGCCCTCCTTTCCCTTCCTTCTTCCTGTACCTTTCTCCTACCCCTGCTCTTCCTCATCCCCTTCCTACCCTCTCTCCTCCTCTTTCTCTCCTTTCCATCCTCCTCTCCTTACCTCTTTCTTTTCACCCTCTCTCCCTTCTCTACTTTCTTCCTTCCTCCTCTCCTTCCCCTTCCTTCTTCCCTTGCCTCTCCTTCGCTTCTACTCTTCCTTTTTCCCTTCCTACCCTCTCTCCTTCCTTTTCTCTCCCTTCCATCTTCTTTTCCTTTCCCTTTCCTTTCTCCCTCTCTCCCTTCTCTACATTCCTCCTTCCTCCTCTCCTTCCCCTTCCTTCTTCCCGTACCTTTCTCCTACTCCTACTCTTCCTCTTCCCCTTTCTACCCTCTCTCCTCCTCTTTCTCTCCTTTCCATCCTCCTCTCCTTACCTCTTTCTTCTTTCCCCCATCTTCCTTTCATTCTCTCCCCCTTTTTCCCTTTCTTTTTCTTCTATTGGTGTTTCTATTTTAAATCTCAGTTTATGTTTCCTTGAGATGGTACTTCCGCCAACCCAGATATAATTAGTATCATTTCTTATTCCCTTACCTTTACTAGTCTATCCTAACTATATTTCCCCCCACAGACACACTTTGTATCTCTCTATTGTATATGCATTTATCTATTTGATATACACAACAATTAAAAAAAACCACACACAAAAAACAACAAGTATATGTTATAAAAAAGTATATCAGCTGGTTACAAGAAGTTTTTGTGCATCTCTTCCATTAATTCATATTAATTAATTCATATTAATTCAAATGTCTTAACTCAAATGTTTACTATATTAACATCATCATACCTCCACTTTTAGTTCACTACAGTTATTTAAACATCCTTCATCCTTAACTATACCAAAGATACCAATCCATAACCACATGCTGGCATTTCATTTACTTATTTATAAAATCCTCCATTAACATTAAGTCCTCATATCCTGTTTTAGCTAAACATCCATAATATTTAATACCAAAAATTTCATCCTCCATGTATATAATTTATTATCATTCTCCTTTCTTTATTTAATTATATCCTATATCATAGCATTTTCCCCCATTAGTTAAGATTTAACTGTATATAGTTTTATTTTATTTTTTATAATAATGATATTAATAATCTTTATATATAGTCCAAATATATTTCTAGCCTTCCCTTCTCATATCCAATTATTACTTATCGTATCAACTCAACATTATATACATTACTATCATTATCAATTTTTATTCATCTATACCTATTGCAAATGAATTTAACTAAGTTTAGCTAATTTTAAGTTATACTCTTCCATCTATCAACCTGTGTCTCTCCAATAACAGAACAGTCTTATATCTGCTGCCTTTTGTGGGTCCAGTTCTCCAAACATCTTTATGAGCAAGTTCATACGAAGAAATCTTTGCACTTTTTTGTCTGTAATGCCTCTCATATAATGTTGCCGCCCCCTCTTTATTTCCTTTATCAATTTGTCTTTAATTCTCAGTGGTGGTATCAAATGTTTTGCAGATGGTATTTCATAAACTGTGAGTTCTTTGATGCTTCCCATTCCTCTCGTCTTTTGAAGTAAACTTTCAGTCCGCTTGATTCCTTTCAAACATTTCATTCTTTCCTCCCTCAGACGTCAACCAATTTTCACGAATATCAGGCTGTTTATCTCCGAAATTCTTATTTTGTATTTGAAAAACATTCTCAGTTTTTTCCTCATACTTTGTTGCCAAAAACACCAAATAATCCAATTTTCTCTGAATTCTATCTTGTATGTCAATTTCTGTAGTGCTGAAAAAATCATTTGAATAGACGCTTGAATAGACGCCATGTTTGTATGCAGTTAGTATTTTTTCTTGAGAGCTCTGAAGTATTTGCAAATAAAAGCAGGCTGAAAGCTTTGCAATCTTATCAGATCCTTAAGCCAAGCAATAAAAGTGTCAAGTTGTAAACAACCAAATTATAGTGAATTGGTTTACAGCCCGCTTGCAGAAGATCAGAGGAGATGTTGGAGTAATCTCTCCTTTGTCCGTGTGAATAACATTTAAAACATTTAAAAGGTAGGATAACCACCATCCAAAAACCAGTAAAAAGATCAAAATTGCTGCTAGATTCTTCTGTTCTTTAATTTAAATTAGCTTGAACTTTTAGGCGGTCTGTTTTTCTCTGAATAATAAAATAATCTTACCAGCTGGAAACACTTTCGACTTTCTTTAGGGCTGTCTGCAGTTTCAGTTAGCCTTATGGCTAATCCGGAAGTCACTGGCAAAGGAGGTTTTTTCCGAACGTCTCTGGGACCACTGGGTCTCCCCCTACCTTTCACTGTTTCTCCAGGACAGCTTGGGTCCAAAAAGGGACCGTCCAAATGCTTCAGAATAGAAGGAGTTTCAGGAGTAGCCTGAAAGTCCATCTTCTCACTGCTAAGCGCCACTGCTATGTGCCTCGGCTTTTAGTCATGCTGGCCACATGACCACAGAAGCATCCTTGGACAATGTTGGCTCCCTCGGCTAGTAAACAGAGATGAACATTACCCCTTAGAATCAGACATGACTGGACAGGGAAAACCTCTACCTTTATAGAGTTCCAAAATAACAGAGTTGGAAGGGACCTTGGAGGTCTTCTAGTCCAATCTGTGCTCAAGCAGGGGACCCTATACCATTTCAGACAAATGGCTGTCCAATATCTTCTTAAAGGGGGGCTTCTTTGAGACCCTTGAGAGCTCTAAAAATTTGAGGGGTTGCCACAAAGAACAGGGTGGTCAACCTATTATCTAATGCACCTGAGGACAGAATAAGGAGCAATGGATGAAAACTTATCAAGGAGAGGACCAACCTAGAAATGAAGAAAAACATACTGATCCCTTCCTTTTTCCATTTTCAAAGAGAAGCAAAAGCTTGAATACTCTATGGTTATTAAAGGCCATAAGGGTAGATAATGCTTTGCATGGAATCAGTGGGAAGCAATTCAGATCAGAAGTGAGAATAATTTGCCTCTTTGAATCCCTTTCAGAGCTTCATCTACCAACAATGATACCTCCCCACCCACCTCGCTCGGCTCAGTCCAAAAGCTTATTAAACTAGGATGTTAATGCTAGTGCATAAGCATTTTCTTTGGGATTGATTGCCTTACCCTCTTTGGATGATGTTTTCTGCTTTGAACCTTGATGTGCTTTGTTAAGCATTAATTTTTAGTACATAAAACATGCAGATTTATAGGTTAGATACTGCCTGCGCATATGAGTATCAGCTGTTGCTGTTGCATTTTGCTCACCTTGATACTAAGTGCTTATGCAATGTATCAATTGCTTCTGGTGTTCTGCCAGAGCATCTTTGGTGCTTGGTATTCAGGTTAAGTTGCTATCCATGACCCCTTGTGCATAGAATTCTGATTCAGTGCTCCACATTTGGTGCTTTGATAGAATTCTGAGGTCACTTTCAGCCCTATGATTCTATGCTCTATGTGCAAATTTTGGAACTGTAACCCAGGATATCAGAACTATGTCAAAAGAACCTGAAGGCAGAACAAGAAGCAATTGATGGAAACTAATCAAGGAGAGAAGCAACCTAGAAAGAAGGAGAAATTTCCTAACAGTGAGAACAATTAGCCAGTGGAACAGTTTGTCTCCACAGCTGTGGATGAACCATCACTGGAGGTTTTCAAGAAGAAATTGGGCAGCTATTTGTCTGAAATGGTATAGGGTCTCTGACTTGATCAAGGGATTGGACTAGAAAACTTCCAAGCTCATTTTCAACTCTGTTATTCTGTATATGACTCCTTGCTTTGAGGATCTCTCTAAAATCAGTATGTGTCAGCCTCTACTTTGCTTGCTTGCTATCGGCAGCCATAGAAACGGGGAGGGAGGGGATTTGAGGTATTTGGGATGGGAAATTTCTGGTGCTGGAGGAGTTATCAGGAGGTTTAGTTCTCACCATGTTCAGCACATGCTGATGGAGATTGAGATTTAGTTTATTTGTATGCCGCCCTTCTCCGGGAGGGACTCAGGGCGGCGAACAACTCAAAAGGGGGAAGGGGGAACATAGAACACAATACACGTGATTAAAATAAACAAGAATCATACAGCCACACAGGTCGAGAGGGGAGGGGAACTCATCAACCCCAGGCCTGCCGGCACAGCCAGGTTTTAATGGCTTTCCGGAAGGCCTGGAGAGAGGTGAGGGTCTGAATCTCCACGGGGAGTTCGTTCCAAAGGGCCGGAGCTGCCACAGAGAAGGCCCTCCCCCAGGTAGTAGCCAGGTGGCATTGGCTGGTGGACGGAACCCGGAGGAGGCCGACCCTGTGTGATCTAACGGGTCTTTGGGAGGTAATTGGCAGCAGGCGGTCTCTCAAGTACCCAGGTCCAATACCATGAAGAGCTTTATAAGTTACGACTAGCACTTTGAAGCGTATCCGGAGACCGATCGGTAACCAGTGCAGCTCGCGGAGGATAGGTGTAACGTGGGTGTACCGAGGTGCACCCACAATCGCTTGCACGGCTGCATTCTGGACGAGTTGAAGTCTCTGAATACTCTTCAAGGGCTGCCCCATGTAGAGCGCATTGCAGTAGTGATAGCCTGTGTTTGGACTTTCTCAAGGTCAACTGTCTCTGCATACCAACTGGATGAGGCTTTTTGAAGATGTACCCCACATGACACCTTAGGGAGTTGCAGATTGGTCATTGGGTTGGGGTAATTGGGGGGAGGGTGCTGGGTAAAAGTTTGATATGTACATGTTGCACCTTTTTGGCTCAGATCTTGCTTTCCTTTTGCTGCTTTCTTTTCATAATCAGGCCACTTTGGATTCCTAAAGATGTTACACTTAGCCTGGAGGCAGTTCTGGTGGCCCAAAATAAAGAAAGATGTGGACAGTTATGTGAAAAGTTGCACCATCTGTGCCACAATGAAGAGGCAACTGGGAAAACCCCCCGGATTGCTGCAACCAGTAGCAGAACCAACGAGGTCATGGGAGGAGATCGCAATGGACTTTATAGAATAGTTGCCAAAAAGTGGGGGAAACACGGTGATTTGGACTGTTCTCCAAACAGGCACACTTCATACCCTGCAGCAGACTATCCTCAGCTCACAAACTGGCTAAACTGTTCCTGAAGCATGTCTACCGTCTGCATGGAGTACCTTGAAGAATTATGTCAAACAGAGGGGTCCAGTTCACAGCTAAGTTCTGGAGGGAGTTCCTGGGGTCTATTGGGTCATCTCAGGGTCTTAGTTCAGCTTTTCATCCAAGCACCAATGTGGGGGCAGAGAGACTGAATGCTATGGTAGAGCAGTATCTGAGGTGCTACGTGATCTATCAGCAGTCCAATTGGGCAGACCTTCTGTCTTTCGCTGAGGTTGCATACAATAATGCTGTTCACAGCAGCACAGGACTAACACCATTCAAAGTAGTGAGCGGCATGGACTTTGTCCCAATGCCTGAGTATCCAAGGGAGCCCCCTTCCTTAGTCAGCTTGACTGACTGGATGTCAATGCTAAAAGCAACCTGGGATAATGTCAAAAAAGCACTAACTAAAGCAGCACATACCTATAAGAAGCAGGCAGATAAACACCGAGCTCTGCAATGACCATTCCTGGTGGGAGAGAAGATTTTCCTCTCCACAAAATATTTGAGGTTAATACTCCCTAGCAAGGGGGCGGGGCTTGATGTCACGATGACACGACATGCAATCTTGGAGCTCCAGAATTGCTGGGCTTCCTGGGGGCGTGGCCTGTTGCCGAGGAGGGCTCCACCGAGCTCCTCAGAGATCTGGTCTGTATATCTAAATAAGATCATAGATAGCACCCCTTTTTGGCTAAGAAAGGGGCAGGGAGGATAGCTCCGTAGACTAGGGTCTATTCGTAAGCCACAGCCTTTTTCTTTTTTTTTGGCTGTGGAAGAGATTAGATCCAGCCGAAGCGGAGCTTTTATCTCCGGCCAGTTCTTCTCAGCTGCCTTTTTTTTTTTTGGCAGCCCCAGACAGGCTAGCCCCCCCCAGGACAAAACAAAGTTTTCTCAAGCTAGATTTGATACGGGAGGGTACCACCCCTGTGAGATTTATGCTTTTATTACTATCTTAAATACCAGCACCATTCGTCTTAAAGACTTCTTTGTTTAAATAGACTTCAAAATGGCGATTTCTCTCCGTGGATGATTACTGGATGTACTTAGCCGGGTTTATCTTCCTGCAGACCGCTCCTTAACAAAATAAACTCTTTTTCTTTGGAAATAGAGGGGAGCGAAGCGCTGCCTACTTGTTTATTTATTATGGCACCCAGATCAAAGAAGCGTCTTGCTACAAATGTGTCTAAAGAATTTAAAGAATCTTTTTTGGAAACACAGCCTTTGTCTCCTACGCCCTCTACTGGAGAAGTTTTAACACAGGAATATCTCTTTAAAATACTTAATACCTTTAAGCAAGAAATTAAGGAATTTGTATTGCAACTTTATGATGATCTAAAATCTAAAGTTAATCAAATGAAGGTGAATACGTTTGCAGCCGTGTCTGCCCTGTCAGATTACTCTGCTGAAATAGAGAACAAATTGGAAAGTCTGGAGAAGGCTAATTTTAACTTGACCACCAATATTCAAATTTTACAAGAAAAAATTAAAAATAACGAAGAACAGCTTATGATGCTAAATTTTGATAGGAAGGCATTTTCAATAAGAGTCAGAGGATTCCGTGAAAAGGAGCAAGAGAATTTGAAACAGACCTTTGCTGAAGCCTTCAGCCATGCGCTGGGAAGCCCGGGATTTAACTTTGATGGGCAGATTCGGAAAATCTATCGCCAGAACTCATTGATAGCGGAACAGCGACAGCTCCCGAGGGACATAATTATACATTTCTCTACAAAAGAATCTAGAAACGCGATTGTGCAAAAGTTTCATAATAACAGTCTCCGAGTTGATGACCAGGACGTGATTGTCTTCAAAGATATACCTTTCCAGATGTTGAAAGCAAGAAGGGATTACACTTTTTTAACTAAAGAGCTTAGGAGTCAACAGATTCGATACAGATGGGAGGCCCCTGCCGGCATCACGGTTACATTTGAGAATCAAAGATTTCGTCTTAATTCTGTTTCGGAGGCTCAAGATTTCTATTGTAGGATTCTGAAGGCGGGACTTCCTGACGCGCTTGGAAGAGAGGAGAGACAAGCGGAAGGAGAAAGCAAACGGCTGGCCATGCGGCTGCAAGATGGAGGGGGTAGCCCCTCCTCCCTCGGAGATTTAGATACTTCAAAAGACTTCCTAAAGTTGAGGACTGAATGGGGGTTTGAGACCTCTCTCCGGTAGAAAAAGTGGACTAATTTTTATCAGAAGGGAAAGCTGGGTGAAACTACTTTGAGCTAGATTCTAAAGTAACGTTAGCATAAATTTGATAGTGGTTAAAAGAATGCGGAATGATTTATGTTGTTTAAACTTTGTTAGATGGGACTATTTTAAAATAGAAGGTTAACTGACTCTTGCCGAAAGTATTATTTGAATATGATCCATGCTATTTAACTTTTATTTGAAGGGAAAGTTGGTTGTAATAGTTCTGAGTTATTTTTCAAATAAACGCTAGTATAAATTTGATAGTGGTAAATATTAGACAAGCAAGAGATGAGGGTAAAATGCATGTGAAATGAACTACGTTCTTTGAGGTAAATACCAGACAAGCAAGGGAAGAGGGCAAAATTTACGTTGTTTAAAGCTTATTAGAACAGGAAGCCGCTTGGGATTATCTTAAGATAACTGTAAAAAGAATGTGGAATGATTTATGTTGTTTAAACTTTGTTAGAAGCGACTACCTTAAAATAGAAGGTTAACTGACTCTTGCTGAAAGTATTATTGGAATATGTGGAATGATTCATGCTACAAATCGCTCTGAGTTATATCTTAAACAAATGGTAGTATAAATTTGATAGTGGTAAATATCAGACAAGTGGGGGATGAGGGTAAAATACATGTGGAATGAACTAAGTTATTTAAATCCTATTAGAAGGGGAAGTCGGTTGGAATTATCTTAAGATAGAAATTGATTCCTGTGTAAGGTAATATCTGATCTACGCTGCTTAACCTTACTAA
Organism: Thamnophis elegans; assembly: GCF_009769535.1. Taxonomy (NCBI): domain Eukaryota; kingdom Metazoa; phylum Chordata; class Lepidosauria; order Squamata; family Natricidae; genus Thamnophis; species Thamnophis elegans. The sequence continues at coordinate 32,889,821 of NC_045552.1, forward strand.
GAAGGGGAAATCTGGTTAGATTATTTTGAATTATTGTTTGAAAAAGGGGTAAAGAAAGATCATTTACGTTGTTTAAATTTTACTAGAAGGGAAAGTTTGATTACTTGTCTGTAAAGTTATATTTGAATATATGGCATGATCCACGCTGCTTAAATCTTATTGGAAGGGATCATGAGGTTTAGGAAGGGAACGGGAGAGCCTACAGAAGGTCGGGGTAAATAGCAAAGAAGTAAGAGATGAGAATAAAACATAGATAGAATGATTTATACTATTTAAGCATAGATAAAGATGGGGGGCTGAGATCAACACAAAGAGTGGTTTCTTTTTTTTTCTTTTCTCTCTTTTCTCTTTTCTTTTTTTTTTTCTTTTTTTTTTCTTTCTCTGCTTTTCTTTTTTTTTTTTTGATATATTACTTTTATTTTTTAATCCATATGTATACAAGATATTTTAGATAGAAGGTAGTGCCAGGTGTGGGCCCTGGGAAGTCGGGAGGATTAGGGATGGGGATTGTGGGGGGTGGGGTGGGGGGGTGTTAACATAGTTTTAACAAGAACAAGAATGTATTTATATACGGTGGTTCTTTTTTTTTTTATTATTATTATTATTTTTTCCTTGGTTCATTTTACTTTTATCAGATCAAACAACACTCGAATAAAGGCATACACCAAGGAGGGAGGTAGAGGGAAGGAAGAGGGAGGAGTAAGGAAGGAGTAAGGGGAATGTAAGGAGTAAGGGGAATGTAAGGAGGGTGTCTGGGGAGTAAGGGGAGAAGGAAGGTTTGAGGGGAAAGGGAAGTAGGAGGGGAGTGTTAGAGGGAGAAAGGAAAGTTGGAGGGGGTAGATGGGGTGTATGGAGGAGGTGGGGTTGTGAATGATGAGTTGTGTTTCCTTTTTACTTGTTCGTTTTCCCTTTTTCTTTTTTTTTTCTTTTTTTTCCTTTTCTTATAGTAAATACCCTGTATATAAATGATTGCAAATGGAATGTGAAAATTGAATAAAATATTTTGAAAGCAGAATTGCTGTCAATATCTCTGCTGCTGGAGGGTCCTTTTGGATCTAAACCATCCCGTAGAGACCATGATAGAGAAGGGCACATCCTGCTGATCTCAGGGATATCGCAAAGTCCCTGATTGATCCAGGAGAAGTTCTTTTTTCTGGCAACAAAGAAGCAGCCATTAAGCTGCACAAGGTTGGGACAGCCCCTGAACAGAAGAAAAGCAGGAGAGAGAGTTTGTCAAAATGGTGAGATAAATTTTACTATTAGAGAACACCCAAAAACACGTAGAGTAAAATTAAAATTGAAGACAGAAGAAAGCAAGCGGTGAATTAAGCCTGGATTAAAATTAGTCTGTTATCTCTCTTTCTTTAACTTTGTTTTTTTAATGGATGGAATTTTTATAAATGCCTCTTACTTTTTAAATTGGACTGGTCTTTTTCTGGCTTCTTCTTCTATTTTCCCCCATTTTTTGTATTGTGGATCAAGAATCTCTTTCTTTTCAATGCTTGGCTGGATAATACCTTTTAAGCATTTTTTTTCTTTTCTCAATTTTGGAACTTAAAGAGAGGGGTAAAAACAGAGGAAAAAGAAGTAACACTGCCACCTAGAGGCTGGAGGCTTGGAAACATCTTATATCTCAAGGCTCCTGACTTTGTTTATTGAATGGGACAGTGGGAAGAGCACGGTTTGTTTATGCAGGTGCTCTTCTGGGGTACTATCAGTAGCTGGACTGGAGTAAAGAGAAAGTCTTGACTTGAAAGATTATAGTGAATCTGTTTGAAACCTAGCAAAAAGCCTTGGATGTTTTAGTGGCAGTGTTTACAACTTGGAAAAATGGCGCAACATGAAGAAAAGGAATTAACATTGCAAATAATTATGCTAGAAATTCAAAAACTACAAATAAGTACAGAAAACATTGAAAAGAGATTTGAGTTGCCAAGAGAAGTCCACATAAGATTTTTCAAGAAAACAATTAGAATACAAATTCTACAAATGGCAAGAGATATAGGATTGCACTACTACTGGAATGATAAGGATGATGAAATGAAATATCATAATAAAAATTAAGTTAAACTTAATTAAATTTTGAGTATTATGTATAAGACAAAGTAATAATAGTTATAGTCCAATAAATGATTAACAATGATAATAATGCATATATACATTAGATTGATAATATGGAACTTTACATAGATTGTGAGGACTATGGAGATGATGTTGAAAAGCTTTATTATAAAAGATAAATAATTCTATATAGAATAGAATAAAAAGATGTTATTGTCAGGCCTGTAGTTATGTTCCTTTTAGGATCTTTGGCCTGCCACACTTTCTATTATTTCACTATGCTGTTTCATTAGTGTAGTAATTGGGAGGGGGGATTAGAAAGAAGTAGAATGGTGGAATGTGTTGTTGTCATTCTTTTCTAGAAGCCAAGGTCATCTTTTTTCTCTACACCTGACTGGAACCAGCTGGGTGGAGATGCCAGCGTAGCTGAAGAAGATTGGACCATGTGATGGATTTATCGGTGTGGGAATAAGATCATGAACTTTCAACTGGGTGGAATCCCAGGAAGTTTTCAGATTTGGGATTCCACAGATGTGCTAAGATGTCTGACTTATTAAATTGGAACTTTAAGGATAGTTTTGCCTTGGACTCTGATTTAATTCTGCATGATATTTGGAACGCTGACATTATCCCAAATCTCCTTTTAAAATAAATCACCAGCACCCCGGAGAGAGGGCTGGTGAGGGGGGTGCTGATTTCCCAACACTGACCGGGTCAGTGAACAATTAAGAGAAAGCTTTTTGAGATAAGAAGCTGAGATGAGACACTTCTCTACATCTCTCCCAAGCAGCAAAAGAATTTGTGGGAGAAGGAAATTTCAGATAAATAGCATCTGGGAAGATGCAGCCAGAGGGGACTGGGAAAACTAATTCACCGCACTGAGGGAGAATGAAAGTCCTGGATCAACTTGAGCAACTAAATGTGAGTGCATGCTCCCCCCTCCTTCTCCCCAGCCAAGGTTTGGAAAAAAAAACTGGAGTGGAGATTTTGACTCCTTCCAAACAGCGATAAATGAAATGACCCAATACCCTGCAACTGAGTTGAAGACATATTTCCTATCAAAATGGGAAATTCAACCCAGCCAGCAAGAAGGGATTTGGCCAGCATCTTTCACTCATCAGCCACCAGAAATTGGGCTGCAGCTTGTGAATGAAGCACTACCAAATTGGGCTTTCTACCCAAAGTATGGATGGAAAAGATGCCAGTGGGCACCTACTTGGCCATCAGCATGGGAAAATCCTCCAAGCCAGCAGAGGGGGCCTTGGCACACAACCCCCCCTGCCAGCCATTATTGGTTGAACTGCAACCTGTGAACCCCAGGTCATGGATGGAAGGTATGCCAGTGGGCACCTGCCCTCCCTCAGCAGATGGCACCATGGCAGATAACTGGGCAGTGGCCAACCCAGGGATTGACCCCACCACAGAGTCCAGTCTCACCTGCAATGCCCCAACAGGTTCTTACCCCACCTTCCTACAGAGAAAAGTTCTCAACAATGGAAGAAGGGATGAATGAGGGGAAGGCTGCAGGATGGATGGCAGGACAATGTGCACCTGTAATGCCAGGTTCTTACCCCACTTTCCTACAGAGAAAGGTTCTCGACAATGGAAGAAGGGATTACCAAGGGGGAAGCTACAGGATGGATAGTGGAACAATGTGATGATGCGGTTCCTAAGTTTAGAGATGTAACTAGGTTCCGTTCCTCATGGGGGCCAATAAAATGCCACCATTGCTGTCAACTTGGCCACAGAGCATCAGAGTTCTTGGCTCCAGCCCCAATGCCACAAACCTGTGCATCAACCTGGCGGTAAAGAGAATGCCCCAGATGCCACCACAAAAGAGTCATCTGGGCCAACAACCTCTGGAAGATGACACCCAACCTAAGGTGACGAAGAGTCCTACCAATGGGGAGGTCTCGGAGGAGTTAAATGCTAAAGATGACCCAATGGTGACTGCACCCATCCGTCCCTTCGCCTTCCAAGTCAATCTCCAAATACCTGAGACAGGGGTGGAAGGGGAAGTTGAAGCAGTTGTGGACACCGGTTGCACTCAATGCTTAATCAGCATGTCGATTGTAAAGCAACTGGGCATACGCACAAGACCTCTAGCCTGTCCCATTCGGGTTGAGCAGGTAGATGGAACGCTAATTGGAGGGGCCCAAGCCACGCTAATAACTGAACTGGTGAAGTTACAAGTGGGCCGCCACAATGAGCTCCTCAGATTCATTGCAGCTCCAGAGATGCCGGGATCAATTATCTTGGGGCTTGCATGGCTTGACAAGTGGAAGCCTACGATAAAGTGGGAAGTCGGTGGTAGGAAATTGATGATTGCGGTTGGGCCGCTACCACCGGTGGAGGAAAAGGGCCAGCCAGGGATGATTGAACCCAAGAGGCCAGAACCTGCAGCACCTGCAGCAGAGACAAAAACCCCAGGGGTCCAACAAGTACCAAAAAACTTGTTGGGGGATGTTTTGTTGAGAAAACCGCAGTACGACACTAATGGAAGCCAGGATGAGCTGAGGACAGCTATGAAATTGGTGCTCCCAACAGACCAGTGGCTCAACAAAAACCAGGTAATCCTAATGATGGAGAATGGATTAGCCTGGAAGGGGTCCAAACTGTACGTCCCTGCGGGGTTGACGCTGGAAGTTCTACAGCGGAGCCATGAGGCGGAACTAGGAGGCCACTTTGGATTCCTGAAAATGCTCCACCTCGTCAGGCATCAATTTTGGTGGCCAAAGATGGAATCAGAGGTGAAAGATTACATAAAAAGCTGTGCTACTTGCGCAACGATGAAACCACTGCCAGAGAAGTCCCCTGGACTGCTACAACAAGTGGCTTGTTTTTATTACACACACACAAAAAGAAAAAAAACAAATCATCTTTCATTACATCTTGTAGAAAGAATGTCCATTGGTATGGATACATTTTGTGCATTTCTTCCACTACCTATACTGCATTCAAATTAAGTTGTACATTTTAAAATTTATGTATTTTACTATCACTATATTTAATTACAGTTATTTAAACTTGTTTTTTTCTAAAATCATTTATATTTAAAGACACAACCACCTACTGGCATACTTTCAGAATCTCAATGAGTCTACCATAACTTTACATCTTTATAACATATTCTTAAAAAGAGTCAATTAGTAGGATATCTGTCAGCCTCTGTTTTGCTGCTTGCTTTTCGGCTGCCATTGAAACGGTGAGGGAGGGCATGGTATTTGGGAGTGGGAAATAATCTGTACAGGAGGAATGTTAATTGGGAGTTGTTCTCACCATCTATTGCGCATGTGGCAAGGAGGGGAGTTTCCCGCCAAGGCCAACTGTCCGGCATACCAACCTGTTCTGACCCCCCCTTCTCTGTCCAGGAACAAACGCCGAAACCAACGTAAATGAGAATGTTTTTTAATCAGTCCAGACTCTCGGTGGCTGCAAGCCACATAAACAAAGAGATAAGCACTCTGGCAGCAAGTCCTACAAAACTTGGCAGCAATGCAAACAAACTCTGGCAGCAATCCAGCCTGCCAAGTTTGTTTCTTGTTAGTCTTTAACGTTGACTTCTGCATAAGGGCGTGGCACAAGCAGTCTCTTTTATAATCAGGAGAGGATCTTAATGAGCATCAGCTGAACGTAATCACCTCCTGTAATTACGCAATTGTTCTTGACGCCGAGTAGCCATGCATCCTGGAACAACTCATAGGTGTTTTCTGGATCACTCACTCTTGTCTCCTCCCCACTGATCCAAGGCTCAGGCGCCACCTGGTGGCCAACCAGTGTCTCCACACCCTGCTTGGAGTCGGAACCCTGTCCAGGGTCCTCCATCTCCTCCAAGGCCGACTCATAAGACCCCTCACTGTCGGAGTCTGGCAGCAGTTCCAACGGCTCCTGCCGGGCCACAACACCAACCTGATGATGATTTTTGAAGATGTCTCCTACCTGACAGCTGTGGAGATATTGGATTGGACTATGGACTGGGGTTACCAAGAGGAGGGGAATGGGTCAGGTATTGATAGCAAATGCTTCACGCACTTTTGCTCAGATCCAGCTTTGCTTAGCTTCTATTTACTTATAATCAGTAAAAGTACTCTTAATTCTGCAAAATGGAGTTGAGTGGGTTTCTTTCTTGGTTATTAAGTGAAGCAGCCTTGACATTAAGATGGATCTCATCTCGCACCCATCACAGAGCTGACACCTTCCGAGGGGGGTGCACCCAACACCTGAAGGATGTCCCACCAAGGCAGTGATCAAGAAGAAGATATTGGAGCAGCTCCCTTTGGAGACGGAGCGAATGGCTGGCCTGCACTTGGAAGAATGATCCGTTCGACCCAGATGGACTTGGGGAGTGGGAAGGAAAGAGGACCTTGAAGAACCTTTGACTGGAATTACCGTGAGGAGACCCAGACAACCAGTGGCTGACTGGCAGAACCCTGAGGAGGAGAACCTTATGATGTCCCAAGCGATGAAACTCTTTGAAGGGGCGTGGGAGAGGCGCCGAGCTTGTGAGAGTGGTCTGGAGAGAGAAGCCAATATCCAGGAACCAGAAGGGAAGCATACTGAAACCTTGTTTGATCTGGGACAAACTGGAGGGTCTGAAGGGGGAGCTGAACAAGATGACCCAGCATCAACCCCAATCACAGCGGCTAGAAACATTTCGAGGAGGGGCCCCTCCCCGCAGATGCCGGATGGCTAAGGTCCCCCCATTAAGTGTAAAATATGGGGGAGAACCGAAAGATTTAGGGTTCTTCATTGTTCAAGTATGGAATTATATGCAAATGTATGGTGATGAACTGGTTACTGATGAAGCGAAGTTAAGAGTTATTATGATGGCTTTGGAAAATAAAGCGGCGGCATGGATGGTGGGCTTGCATAACATTGATTCCCCACTATTGAGAGACTATAATGGTTTTATGGTCGCTTTGAGAAAACGCTTTGATGATCCCCTCACAGAGCGTAAAGCAAGGATTAAGTTTAAAACTCTTACCCAGGGGAAACAGCCAGTAGCTGATTATATACAAGAATTTCGTGAGCTATCAGAGTTTATGAGGGGTTGGTCTGAAGAAGCGTTGTTAGACCATTTCACTGATGGGTTAAACAAAGAGATTTACCAGCACTGTGTGAACCGGAGGCCCCCCGTAGACTGCAACCCTGGTATGAAGCGGCTGCTGATGTGGAAATTGACCTGGCCAGGCTGAATTACCAGGGGGAGAGTGAGGGTGAAAAATCCCCGCCTGCAACCCCCTCCAGGAGCCCTGAAAGGAGGGAAAAGTGGATCTGCAAGCAGATGTGTTTCTGCTGTGGGAAGGAGGGGCATCGCACCATTAATTGCCATGTCAAAATGACTCAAATGTTTCTCCCTCTAAAAGAGAAAAGGCTGGAAAAACCTCCCAGCAAGAGAAAAGAACCTGGCCTGAAGGGGGAGGAACCTTCTCAGCGTTTCCGCCCTGGTGAGAGGGGGGAGGATTCCCCAAGCTCTTTGGATGAGACCGAAACCGAATCTGATGATGAACACCTGGTAAGTTCCCGACCGGGACCCATGACTATTCCAGTTGAGCTAAGGGTGCCCTCTTCTGGTGCACAAGAGAAAATTCTAGCTCTTTTAGATTCCGGATGCACACGATGCATTATGAGCCCGGAAATAGAAAAACTGGGATTGAAGCTTAAAACTTTAAAAGTTCCAATCGTTTTTTGCCAACTGGAAGGTTCCATTGTGGGAGGGAGCCCTGCTCATTTTGTAACTGAGCCTATTGAGAGACAATAAGTTTTATTGTAGCCCCAGGAATGGACCGGCTCCTTATATTGGGATTACCCTGGCTGCGTAAATGGAATCCACGCATAAATTGGAGGAAGGGTTGGTTGCATATCTGATCTGCTACGTCCCCTGAGAAGGAAGGAGGGGTTCCAGACCCAAATAAGACAGACCCCAACCTGGCAGCCAGAGGGCAAGAAAAAATTGAGGGGGAGGAAAAAATCCTGAAAGAGTACTGGGACCTGAAAGATGTTTTCAGTGAGAAGTCTTCTGATAAATTACCCTCACACAGGGCCACCGACTGCAGCATTGGTATTCTCCCTGGGGTGAAACTCCCTAAACCTCAGATTTATTCAATGACCCCTGGAGAAATTGAGAAATTTCATTGACAAAAATTTGGAAAGGGGATTCATTGAACGCGCTAGACCCCGAGTTGCTGCTCTGGTCTTATTCAGAGAAAAGAAAGAAGGCTCCTTTCATTTGTGTGTGAATTTTAAAAACCTGAACGCGGTGTGTGTCCAAAATGTTTACCCATTACCATTAATGAAGGACATGTTGGCCCAACTGGGTAAAGGAAAATTTTTCACAAAGTTAGATCTACAAGAGGCCTATTACTGAGTCAGAATTAAAGAAGGGGATGAATGGAAAGCTGCATTCAACTGCCCTCTTGGTTGTTTTCAATTCTGCGTTATGCCATTTGGACTACAGGGGGCGCCAGCCATTTTCATGCAGTTAATTAATGAGGTTTTGCATGACCACCTTTACAAAGGCATGACGGTCTATCTTGATGATATACTTATTTACATGGAAACACATGAGGAACACGTGAAACTAGTACGTACAGTACTGAAAAAACTTCGGGCAGCAGAACTGTATGCTAAATTGTCTAAGTGCGAATTTCATCAGGAGAAGGTAGATTACCTGGGATATTGCATCTCCCACGAAGGGATAGAGAAGGACCCAGTGAAAGTCCAAGCAGTCACCAAATGGGCGGCCCCCCGCACCCGCAGACAGTTGCAAAGTTTCTTAGGTTTTGCTAATTTCTATCGTCAATTTATTCCTTCATTTGCCAGAATTGCCCTGCTGATTACGAACCTCCTAAAGTCAAAGCGGGAGACCAAACCTAGACCAGGTAAACCCTTGAACTGGACTATGGAATGTCAAGCTGCATTCAAAAAATTAAAACGGCTTTTTGCAGCTGAACCAGTTTTGAAACACCCGGACATGGATTCACCATTTGTGGTCCAAGCAGATGCTAGTGATGTTGCAGTGGGGGCCGTGTTGCTTCAGGCAAATGATAATGGAAAGTTACAACCCTGCGCTTACACCTCTCAGAAGCTAACCGAGACTGAGAGGCGATGGACTATATGGGAAAAGGAGGCTTTTGCGGTCAGATGGGCCTTGATGACCTGGTGTCATTTTTTGGAGGGGGATAAACACCCTTTTGAGGTGTGGACTGATCACAAAAATTTAGAGGCATTGAAGACCCCCCCGGAAATTATTTCCCAAACAAATGAGATGGGCACAGCACTTCAATAGATTCAATTTCACTTTGAAGTACATCCCAGGAGGGAAGAACTTTATGGCTGATGCCTTGTCCAGACTTCCTCAATATAACAGCTAAAAGCTTAGTGTCGTCCACCCAGTCATACCAACAAAAAGTCTCACTGCTCCAGTTGTTACCAGAAGCCAGACCAGTTCCAATTTTGAAGTCACAAAAGGTCTCATTGCAAAACTCAAGGAGGCCCTTGAAACTGATGAATGGTTTCACCAACATACCAATGAGTGCACAATGAAAGATGGCCTGGCTTGGCTTGGAGCTAAATTGTATGTTCCCGCAACTATTAGGGGTCTGGTCCTTCAACGTGCTCACGACTCACGCATGGCTGGGCATTTTGGGTTTGTAAAAACTCTGCATCTCATTAAACAACAATTTTGGTGGCCCTCATTAAAGAAGGACATTGAATCTTATGTAGCCAGCTGCCTCACATGTGCTGCGGCCAAGTGGCCACCGGGGAAACCCCATGGATTGCTCCAAGGGGTGGCCCGTCCGGAGGCACTGTGGAAGGAGATATCTATGGACTTCATTGTTGAATTGTCGGAAAGTCAAGAAAATACGGTAATTTGGGTCATGACCAAATTCCAATTTCCAAACAGGTTCATTTTATTCCTTGTTCCAAGATCCCATCTGCTAAGTCCTTGGTTAAGTTATTCATTACACATGTGTATCATCTACATGGAGTACCGAACCGCATCATCTCTGATAGGGGGGTCCAATTTACCTCCTTAGTTTGTAAGGAGTTTTTGAAGTTGATAGGCTCCGCCCAAGGCCTAAGCTCCGCCTATTTATCTCACCTCTCTTCTGTTCAGGCCCAAAGGAGATTATACCATTATAACCAGCTCTCAACAGAAATTTATTAATAAGGTTTATAGGTCTTTTCCCTAACCCCCAAATTGCAATTTATATCCAGTTTATTTTACTAATTAAGGTTATCATTTCATTGTTATTATCTTGAATATTTAGATGTTAACAAACTAAACATTTAGAATCTAAAACACTCTAAAAATGTTAACATTTCTGCTTAATAATCACCAAAAGTATCCATTAACATTTCCTTATTGTTATTATAGTTGAAAAAAAGAAAAAATGAATTGTTTACTATTTGTATCACATTCTCCTCTCTTCTGACCCTAACCAACCATGGGAAGAGGTTGTAATGGACTTCATCATGGAACTTCTGGACAGCAGTGGGAACAGAGTAATCTGGACAGTTATTGATTTGGTTTCCAAGCACACCGACTTCATTGCTTGCTGAGGATTGCTATCTGCAAAGAGATTAGCGAAAATGTTTGTGAAACACATTTATCACCTGCACAAATTACCCAAGAGGATCATTTCAGACCACTGAGTCCAGTTCACAGCCAAGTTCTGGAGAGAGGTCCTGAGATCCATTGGATCCACACAAGAACTGAGCTCAGAGGTTCATCCCAGCATGAACTGCACAGCAGAGAGGGCCAATGCGGTGGTGGAACAATACATCAGGTGTTATGCGCACTATCAGCAAGACAACTGGTCGGACTTGCTACCCTTCGCCAAAGTGGTGTACAACAATGCAGTCCACAGCAGCACTGGATTTACTCCTTTCCAGATTACCAGTGGCATGGAATTTGTTCCCATGCCTGAGTTGTCTAGAGAACCTTCCTTCTCCATGTTGCTGAATGAATGGATGGACACACTAAAGAAAGGATGGGAGAATACAAAAAAGGCTCTAGCAGATGCGGCAGAAGCCTATAAGAAGCAAGCTGATCGATAAGCCAAAGGGTCCCCCTGGGGGAGGGGGAAAGAGGTGGTTAATTTTGTTATGTTAACTTTTATGTTATTCTCTTTTCAGGAAACGTTGTTCTTCTGAGGAGAGGCCGCCTGTCAGGCCTGTAGTTATGTTCCTTTTAGGATCTTTGGCCTGCCACACTTTCTATTATTTCATTATGTTGTTTCATTAGTGTAGTAATTGGGAGGGGGAATAGAAAGGAGTAGAATGGTGGAATGTGTTGTAATTCCTTTCTAGAAGCCAAGGTCATCTTTTGTCTCTGCACTTGATCGGAACCAGCTGGGTGGAGATGCCAGCATGGCCGAAGAAGATTCACACGAAGATGTGATGGATTTATTGGTGTGGTGATAAGATCATGAACTTTCAACTGGGTGGAATCCCAGGAAGTTTTCAGATTTGGGATTCCACAGTTTGTTGCCAACATATCTGACTTATTAAATTGGAATTTTAAGGATAGTTTTGCCTTGGACTCTGATTTAATTCTGCATGATATTTGGAACGCTGACAGTTATATTACTGGATGATTTCAGAATGATGTAATGAAATGCCATAATATAAATTTATTTTAAATTTAGAATATTTCACATAAAAAGGATGTAATAATAGCTATAGTCAATGATATAATAATTGTATACATAAATATTAGATTGATGATATGAGAATTTATGTAAATTGCAAGTGAAGACTATTGTGACGAGGCACAAAAGCTTGATAACCAATCGCCACACTGTAGGAAATTCAAGGATGGTTTTTATACTTTGTGTGTGTCTATGTTTGTTTGTTTTATGATTGTTTAAAAATAATTAAAAAAAAAAAAAGACTACCTAGCAAGAAACTGGGACCAAAGTTTGTGGGACCATTCCCCATAGTAAAGATCATCAACCAGTTTCAGTGCAACTGAAACTGTCCCAACTGCTAGGGAAGATACACCCAGTATTCCATAGTAGCCTCTTAAAACCCGTGGTTGGATCCACTCTGAGACCACTGCCCCAGGAGCCCCCAGGCCCTGTGGTCAGAGGGGGCCAAACCCTTTATGAGGTGCAATGCATCCTTGATTCGAGGTGGCAGAGGAGGCAACTCCAGTACTTAATCAAGTGGAAGGGCTATCCCTTGTCAGTGGCATCTTGGGTAAAGAATAGAAATATCCAGGCTGATCGCCTTATAGAGAGATTCCATGAAAAAAATCCAAACAAGCCTGTGGGGAGGATGTAGCTTTGAATCCTATACTGGTACTCAAATTGTTTTTGTTTGAACAGATTGCCTTTGAAAAGTGAGGGGAGCCGGATGTCAACTCTCGGTGTTGACATTCCATGCAGAGCATCGACGGAGCCGGATCTCAGATTACAGTAGTTGGGTTCAGATGGATGAAGCTATTGGGTAACGTGTTTTATGACACAGACTGAAGGGAGGACAGGAACATGGGCAAAGTTCAGAAGCAGATAAAGAAAGCAAAAAAGATGCCTGTGAATAAGAAATGCCTAATGAAGAATGCCTAATGAAGCTGTTAATAAATCACTGCTTTTTATATTACAATATCTGGTCGCTTATTATGGATCAGGCATCGTTAGAGGAACTTTACACCGGCAGCCAGAGAGACACCATGAAACTGGCCTGAAGGGTGTGGAAGTTGCTGATGTCCTTCCTCCAAGACAGGAGGAAAAGGAACCTTCTCCTCTTTTGGGAGAAAGTGAAACTGACTCCGATGATGACCACCTGGTAAGTCCCTGATTGGGTGCCATGACCATCCCAGTAGAAATAAAAGTATCCTTGACTGGAGCTGAGGGGAAGATGCTGGCCCTTTTAGATTCTGGCTATACCCGATGTGTAATTAGTTCAGAGATGGTGGAAAAAATGGGTTTAAGACTGAGAACTATGAAAGTACCCATTGCCTTTTGCCAGTTGGATGGATCAGGGGCTGCCCCCCCCCCCGGCCCATTTTGCAACCGAACCAGTAGAGAGGTGGATGGGAGATCACCAAGAAACCTTGAGTTTCATCATTGCACCAGGGATGGATCGGCCCCTCATATTGGGATTACCTTGGCTGCAGAAAGGAACCCACACGTGAACTGGATCCAGAAGTGGCTTACAACAATTCAGTACATAGCAGTACTTGAGTGACCCCTTTTAAGTAGTGTTTGGCCAGGATTTTGTACCCATTCCTGAATTGCCTCAGGAGAAGCCACAGAATTTGTCTGAGTGGAGTGACCATCTTCAACATTTCTAGCCTATGACTCACAAGGCAGCTCACCAAGCACACACAAAAAAAAGCTGATAAAAAAGGGTAAAGCCAAAAGAGTTCCAAGCTGGGGATAAAGTATTTTTGTCCACCAAGTTTCTTCAAACTACCCAGAAATTGTACAAACTGGGCCCGAAATATGTGGGTCTTTTCCCCATTGTCAAAATTGTGAACCCCGTCAGTGCAATTGGAATTGCCAAAAACTCTTAGGAGAATCCATCCTGTGTTTCATGTAAACTTACTGAAGCTGGAAAACATATCTTCTATGCATTCACCCCAACCCTCACCCCTGTACCCCTCCTTATTGAAGGAGAACAACATTTTGAAGTTAAAGAAATCTTGGATTCCAGGAAACATAGGGGATGAATACAATATTTGGTGACCTGGAAACATTTTCCCTCACCCTAGGCTGAGTGGATGAATAAGTCTGATGTCAGGGCTCCCAAACTTTGATGACAATTCTACTCTAAGTACCCTGATAAACCTTAATTGTGATGCACTTATTGGTTGTTATTGTTGCTTTCAATTTTTATCTTTCCCTCCAGAGTGATGTCCTTTCTGAAGGAGGGCTGAATGTCAGTCTCTACTTTGCTTGCTTGCTATCAGCTGCCATAGAAATGGGGAGGGAAGGGATTTGAGGTATTTGGGATGGGAAATTTCTGGTGCTGGAAGAGTTATTAAGAGGGAGTTTAGTTCTCACCATCTTCTGTGCATGCTGATGGCTGCTTGTGTTTGGGCTTGGTCAAGGTCAACTGTCTCTGCATACCAACTGGATGAGGCTTTTTGAAGATGCACCCCACATGACACCTTAGTTGCAGATTGGTCATTGGGTTGGGGTAATTGGGGGGGAGGATGCTGGGTAAACATTTGATATGTACATATTAATATTTATAGTTTATTAAACTTGTATGCCACCCTATTCCCAGGGGGACTCAGGGCGGCTAACAAACTAATAGGGAAGGGGGGCAATACAAAGAAAACGAACAAGACAAAACAAATACAAAAAACAGATTAAAAAACTCCTCAACAGTCGCAACAATACGAGTGGGGCTGGGAACTCATCAGCCGCAGGCCTGCTGGAACAGCCAGGTCTTGACGGCTTTGCGGAAAGCCTGAAGGGTGGTGAGGGTCCGAATCTCCACAGGGAGATCATTTCAGAGGGCTGGAGCAGCCACAGAGAAGGCCCTCCGCCGGGGGGTTGACAGTCGAAATTGGCTAGCTGATGGAATCCGGAGGAGGCCTAATCTGTGGGATCTAATTGGTTGTAGGGAGGTAATTGGCAGCAGGCGGTCTCTCAAGTACCCAGGTCCGATACCATGTAGGGCTTTAAAAGTAACAACTAGCACCTTGAAGTGCATCCGGAGTCCAATAGGCAGCCAGTGCAGCTCGTGGAGGATAGGTGTAACATGGGTGTACCGGGGTGCACCCACAATCGCTCGCGCGGCTGCATTCTGGACAAGCTGAAGTCTCCGAATGCTCTTCAAGGGCTGCCCCATGTAGAGCGCATTACAGTAGTCCAGTCTTGAGGTCACAAGGGCTTGAGTGACTGTTCTGAGAGCCTCCCGGTTCAGGTAGGGACGCAATTGGTGCACCAGGCGAACCTGGGCAAATGTCCCCCTGGTCACAGCTGACAAATGGTGTTCTAAAGTCAGCTGTGGGTCCAGGAGGACTCCCAAATTGCGAACCCTGTCTGAGGGGCGTATAATTTCACCCCCCAGCCTGAGAGTTGGAATACAAGGCCAGTCATTGGGAGGGAAAAACACAAGCCACTTGGTCTTGTCGGGATTGAGTGCAAGCTTGTTCACACCCATCCAGACCCTAACAGCCTCCAGGCACTGAAACATCACGTCAACCGCTTCACTGAGTTGGCACGGGGCGGACAGATACAGCTGTGTATCGTCTGTGTATTGGTGGTATTTTATCCCGTGCCGCCGAATGATCTCACCCAGTGGCTTCATGTAGATGTTAAACAGGAGGGGGGACAGGACCGAACCCTGCGGCACCCCATACTTAAGGGGCCTAGGGGTCGACCTCTGCCCTCCAACCAACACCGACTGCGACCTGTCCGAGAGGTAGGAGGAGAACCATCGAAGAACGGTGCCTCCCACACCCACCTCCCGCAACCGCCGCAGAAGGATACCATGGTCGATGGTATCGAGGGCCGCTGAGAGGTCAAGGAACACTAGGACGGAGGCATGACCCCCATCCCTGGCTCTCCAGAGATCATCGATCAGTGCAACCAAAGCAGTTTCCATGCTGTAGCCAGGCCTGAATCCGGACTGAAAGGAATCTAGATAATCGGTTTCATCCAAGGACCACCGGAGCTGAGAGGCCACCACTTTCTCAACAACTTTCCCAATGAAGGGGAGGTTGGAGACTGGACGGTAGTTACTTAAAATGGCTGGATCCAAAGACGGCTTCTTCAGGAGGGGTCTCACCACCGCCGCTTTTAGGAGGGGCGGGAAGGACCCCTCCCGAAGAGAGGCGGTGACTATCATCTGGATCCAGCCCCGTGTCACCTCCCTGCTGTTCGCGACCAGCCAGGAGGGGCACGGGTCCAGCATGCAAGTGGAGGCGCTCACTGCTTCCATGGCCTTGTCCACTTCCTCAGTACATGTACATGTGCCTTTTTGGCTCAGATCTTGCTTTTCTTTCGCTGCTTTCTTTTCATAATCAGTAAAAGTATCTTTATCTCTACAAAAATAAAGTTGGGAGTTTTCTTTCTTGGTTATTGAAGGAGGCATGCCTGACAATATGTATTCCAAAAATATTTTTTAAAACAGCTTGTTGAAGCTATCAAATATACTACATTATTTTATATATTATTTTCCATGCTCAGTGGAAGCAATAACGAAACATTACTACAAATAAGAGATATAAATATTTAAAGAGTAAATATTAATTGTTAAAATATGTGAATAAATATGAGTTTTTCTCTAATTTGGTTCATTTTTCTCTTTCCAATCGGCTACCAATAGAAATATCTCAGTATTTAAGGAATTTCTATAAATGGATTGTTGTTCTAATTTATACCACAGCAACTTCAGCAACATATTTCTGTTCTAAGGTCAAGCTTCAGGAAATCTTGGCTTCACTTTCAACAGTGTAGTTTACCAAGTGCCACTCTCAGATTAGCCATAAATTTGTTGCTCATCATTACAGAAGGAGAATAATACTATTCAGTCAATGCTAGGTCTAGATCAGTGAAGGAGATAAATCTGATGTTTCTACTTGAAAGCCAGAGTTAATTGAGAAGAAACAGTACAGCTTGGTAAGCTGTAAGAGACCAAAGACAACCTTCTTGGCCTGTCACAATAGCTGGATGCCCTTCCTGCTGATTATGTGAAGTTCACAGCAGATATTTTCTCTTTACGGCCTGATAGAGAAATATCTGTCACTGCCTAGAATTGAACTCTTAACCTTTCAAGTGGGAGGCGAGAGTCTTCACTTTTAAGCCTCCGTACTAGTTGTCCAAACCTTCTTTTTAATGATTTTTTAAAAAAGATAATGATAATGATAGGGAAAGAGGTATAGTTATAAATCCAAACATGAAGGTACATCTTAAGCCATATAGCAGGATTTATTTATTTGTGTGTTTGCTAAATTCAGCCACACACCTCTCTTTTTACAATGAAACACACTTGATGGTTTACAATCAATTAGGGTTGCTGTGCTTGGTACTGAATCTAAAGTCCTGAATTCATTGACTCTATAGCAGCTATCCATGGTCCTATACTAAGGACTCTGTGATTTATTTCCATCTTTTATTATAGTTTCATCCTTTGTAGTAGAGAATAGAGAAGATACATGGGGCAATCAACAACACCTTTAAAGAAATAAATACACAAAGAAGAAAACAACAACAATAATATACCTTTCCTGGATATTGTGATCTGCAGAAGAAAAAATGGCAGACTGAAAACCTAGGTTTATTAAGAAACAATTCACATTAAGTGGGATCTCTATCAAATCAACAACACAAACTTCCCACAAAAGGATGTTTCTTCACATTATTCACGTTATAGTAACCCAGACCTCCCAAAAGAGGAAACAGACTACATATACAACTTTGTCCAATGCAACAAATCTCACACAACTTCATTTTAAAAATGCCTAGATAGATAACTTATCACAACACAAACATCACAGCCCTTGAAAAGAATCACTCTTCCAATCATCAAAAAGATATCTGGAATAAAAAAGATTTCTTTTGGTATAACCATAGCACAGAAAGCAAAAAAAATATATGCTCCAGAACATTTTAAGCAAACCTAAAAACCAAATAATCGAAAGAGTCAACATATGAGTCATTTACAGCATACAAAGTAAGCCACTAGGTACAGTATGGCAGAGAGGTCAAAGATTGACAGAACACACCCACAAGAATCAACTGGCAGTCAAAAATGTGATGCCAATTCCTTAGTCTCTCAATACATAGACAAATCCAATCACTATTTCTACTGGGAAATTATTGACATTTTAGATCAAGCAAAATCTAAAAGTATTAGAGAATTACTGGAAGCTTGGCATTCTGACTAATCAGCTATCAGTAGGCACAATGGTCATCAACATATATACAGTAGATATAAAAGTCTACATTATTGTACATTTTTATTGTTATTTCCCCCCTAAGTGTTTTCAGTTTAGTTTTTCCATTGAATTGCATAGCTTATATGATATATTAAAGGTAAAAATAATACTGAAGTAATTTACCTTGGTCTGAATTTTTTACATCTAAAAAACCTGACATTTTCACAGGAATGTGTAGACTTTTTATATCCACTGTAAATTACTAAAGCTCTCTTTTCTGTCTGTTTAGAATAGAAAAAAATAGAATGGAATGAAATGGAACGGAATAGAATAGAATAGAATTCTTTATTGGCCAAGGGTGATCTGATACACAGATAATTTGTCTCCAGTTCATAAGCTCACAGTGTACATATAATAGAGAGCATTTCACCAAATCTGCCATTAGCAGTGCCAACTTTAATGTTAATCTTCAATTAGCCCAATCTTCCCCAACCTTCAATTAGCCCAAATCATAGCACAACAATTTCTGAATCAAGGTATCTCAAGGTACCTGAAGGCATTAGCACTCGATCTTCCCATTGTTTGTAGCATATATGGCAGCTAACTGAAATCTGGGACCCATTACTCCTTTCGAAGTGAAATTTCAAGGCTTTTCAGACCAATATACAGTACATTATAAGTATACAGTATACATATTTTTTAAGAATTAAATCAGTAACAGACATAAGGAAATTTCATGGGTTGTTGGACTGAATTGCTTCTCCCCCAAAAAAATCTGGGTCAAGGGATCATAATATTAGGAGTGTCTGATTGACTAAGACATTTTGAGGTGACATTTTAACAGAATAGCAGAATTGGAAGGGACTTTAGCGGTCTTGCTCAAGCAGGAGAACCTTTACCATTTCAGATAAGTAACTGTCTTGTCTATTCTTAAAAACATCCATTGATGGAGTACCCTCGACTTCTGTAGGCAAGTGGATCCACTAGTTAATTGTTCTCATTGCCAGGAAGTTTCTGCTTATTTCTAGGCTGGTTCTCTCCTTGATAAGTTTCCTTCTATTGTTTCTTGTTTTGCCTTCAGATGGTTTGGAGGGTTCACCGACAAATGCGCGCCTGACAAATGCGTGCCGACAAAACCGCACTGACGAAACCGTGCCCACAAAAAGCGTGCCATCCACAAACAACATAGTGGAACGCGAAAACAATGTTCCTAACCCTAACCCTAACCCTAACCCTAACCCTAAAACATTGTTTTCGCGTCCCACTATGTTGTTTGTGGATGGCACGCTTTTTGTGGGTGCGGTTTCGTCGGCGCACATTTGTTGGGCACACATTTGTCGGGTCACGGGTTTGGGTTCACCAACAAATGCGCGCCTGACAAATGTGCGCCGACAAAACCGCGCCGACAAAACCACGAGAATAGTTCTCTTTTCTTTGTGGCAGAGGTGTCCAAGCATTGAAATTTTAAGACTTTTCAACTCTCAGAATTCCGTAGCCAGTCATGCTGTCTGGAGAATCCTGGGAATTAAAGTCCACAGGTCTTAAAGTTGCTAAGCCTGAACATCCCCGATTTAGTGGATATGATCACATCCTTTTGGACTTTTGAAAGACTTTGGTTGATACTGTGTCCAATCAACTGATGAAAGAAATGTCCTTCTGGGTTCGGCTCCAAGAGGGGAAAAAGGCACTAGAGACATGGAGGCTGCTTGGAAAGATGGTTTATTGGTGGACAGCGCCACACGGCTTGAGCCCTGAACAGAAAAGGTGATCACATGCTTCAATAGCAATAGTATGTGATATACTATATACTATATACTATATATGTTATATACCGCTTCATAGGGCTTTCAGCCCTCTCTAAGCAGTTTACAGAGTCAGCATATTGCCCCCAACAATCCGGGTCCTCATTTTACCCACCTCAGAAGGATGGAAGGCTGAGTCAACCCTGAGCCGGTGAGATTTGAACAGCCGAACTGCAGAACTGCAGTCAGCTGAAGTAGCCTGCAGTGCTGCATTTAACCACTGTGCCACCTCGGCTGTTGGTGGAGAAGAAGAGAAGGGCTGAGGGAGGGGCTTGCTAGGCTTTTTATAACCTGTTCAGTCTCACCTCTCTGTTTCCTGTTCCTGTGTAAGAAATGTATTCTGATTGGTTGTCAGACTCCCATGGGGCCATGCAGGGGCATCTCTCTGGGTGTGTTTTGAATCCAGGTTTGGTTGAGTTCTCAGATGCCATGTGGTCAGTTGAGTAAAGGGCCAATATTATCATGCTTTTAATCCCATCACTGCCTTTTCAATATTTCCTAGAATATTTCATTTTTCTGCGAGAGGACTGGATGATAACTTCCCACACAACAAAGTCATTGAAAGACAATGCCAGCATACTAATTTATTGCTAATTATGTTAACCTATGGGCAGGAGAGGGGGGAAACCACATTTCTTGAGAATGAGTTCAGGAACTTCCAAAGGGGTCTATGCAGAGATATGTAAGTTCGCTATCAGCTGCCATTTCTCCATCTTGAATATTTCCAAAGATCTTCTTCACCTGTTCTGATCATTGAGCACAGAGCTTTATTTGAAAAATTGATGAATTTTTTTCCAGGGATTGCTTAATGCTTAATCTATACAACAGACCATTCTACAAAAAAGTTTCCTAAAAAAAGAACATTCAGGATCATAGCAATGTGGATCAAATATGATTGATTTCAGGGAGCATATTTTTTTCTAAATTATATTTTCTCTTCCAATTTCAGGATTGTGACTGCTTCAACCATTTCAAAATCACCTTCTATAAGCTATCTTACAGCTGACCAAAATCTTAATATTACCTATTTGATGGCAAAATTTTGCTGCTTAGTAACACAGATATATTCTGAGAAAATCACAGTCGATGACTGGAATGGTTATCTTCAGAGGTGGTCTTGCTTACACACAAAAAATGTGATGCCTTCTATTAGCTTTATTTATCACATCAGATTTCTGATCAAATGACCACAGTAAAGTTTTGATTTCATTTGATTGGATTCCCTGTGAACCAAACCCTTTCTGAATACACATTTATTACATTTACACCAGGATTTACAGGCAGTCCCCTCCACTAAAACTCAAGGTACTTTAAAATAAGCTAAAGCAATAATCTACCCTATAATTATGTAGGTAGTCCAAAGCCCCAAATACATGGTAGAACAACATCTTGGGACTGACCTGAAGGCTAAAAAGTTGAATGGTTTTTTTTTCTAAGAAAAAGTTCTCAAGGACAAGGGCAGCCTTCATTTGGCCTTTCTCATTACTATCTGAAAAGACACACATTAATTTAGTTCAGGAAAAACCCACACCTCATATATGTCATTGTAATACAGATAGTCCTTGACTTACAACCAGTTGGGACAAGAACTTCCATTGCTAAGTCAGACAGTTGTTAAGTAAGCCACACCCAATATTATGAACTTTTGCCATGGTTGTCAAGTGTATACACATGGTTCTTAAGTGAAGCATATGGCCGTTATGCAAATCAGGTTTCTCTCACTGACTCTGCTTGTTGGAAGCTAGCTAGGAAGGTTGCAAACAATGATCAAGTGACTGTAGGATGCTGCAACTATCGTAAATCCACAATGGTTGTTGCCAAGGGTCCAAATTTTGATCATGTGATCACAAAAACTGCAACAGCCAGGAGCCTTTGCTGGCACAGTGGTTAGAATGCAGCATTGCAGACTAACTCTGCTGACTGCCAGCAGTTTGATCATGACCGGCTCAAGGTTGACTCAGCTCTTCCATCCTTCTGAGGTCGGTAAAATTGAGGACCCAAATTGTTGAGGGCAAGATGCGAAATATTGTAAACCACTCAGAGAGGACTCTAAAACACTGAGAAGCAGTATATAAGTTTAAGTGCTTATGCTAACAATCACAAGTGAGAGGACCAATTGTAAGTCACTTTTTTCAGCACTGTCATAACTTTGAACAGTTACTAAATGAATAGCTATAAGCTGAGGACTACTGGTAATTCCTGACACCATCTCATACAGTATTTTCTGCTCCAGTCTCATTCAATTTTTCTTGAATGACTCACCCCATGCATTATGGGAGCCACTGCTGAGATGAAAGGTATTTTTACCTAGCACTTTCTTCCTTCATTTCATTCTTTTGAAAACTCAAAGCCTTCAGAAATTGGCCTGAACTAAGCAGTTGGCTAATTAATCTATTTGGAGAGGGGGGGGCTGGTTCCTCCATATCCCATTCACTTCTTCAAATTAGCTCCTTGAAAGCATTTGCTCTCTCTTCATCCACAATTCAATCCAGCACAGGTGGATTTTGCTGGATGGAATGCTAGCAGGTTTTGCTAAACTCAAATCAGCTCTGATGGGAATTCATCTCCGTGACTCTGCAGTGAGTCATGAGCAAAGAACACAGAACTGTTTCTCCTCACCTGAGTCTAGTTTAACAAAAGGGGAATAATTTGTGCTGGACTCCAGCCCTAGCCAGCTGAAGACCATCTGAATATTTGGAGGGGAGGTTTCCTCTGGGGATGACTTTCAGCATTTTGAGATTTTGAAGTGGCATGCAAGAATGATGTTGGGAGATGGAGGAATAAAGGAAGTGATGCTGCCTAGGGAACAATCAGATAGGAAAGATAGGTTATGTAGCCTGCAGCTACATAACAGGTAGGGAAAGAAATTCAGAAAGGAACCTCCTTAACATCTCAGTTGATGATTTTGAATTGTGGTGTTCAAGAAGACTCTTAAGAGTCCCTTGGACTGCAAGGAGATCCAGTCAGTCAATTCTAAAGGATCTCAACCCTGACCATTCTTGAGAAGGCCAGATACTGAAGCTGAAGCTCAAATACTTTGGCCACCTAAGGAGAAGAGAGGACTCATGAGAAGAGACTCTGATATTAGGAAAGATGGAAGGCAAAAGGAGAAGAGATGGTAGAGGATGAGATAGTTTTATTGTCATTGATGCAATGTACATTAATTTGTCCCATTTATGTGAGGGGGGGTGTTATTGTGCTCCATGGGGTCATGAAGACTCCAACACAATGTAGTGACCAAACAATTAAACCTTTCAGACTGTAAAAGAGACAGTGGGAGATTTGTACTATCAGGCTTGCAAGATTGATGTCAGACTTCCCAGGAAGACCAGCTAGGAAACATGACCAGATGATATTTATTATAAGGCTTCACTAACAGAATCTCAACAGACCAGTCTGATGTACTGGAGATGATGCATTTACAAAAGAGGCTTCAGTCCCACAGCTGGGTCTATCTGACTATTTTTGATACCCTCTGTAGATGCCTCTGAGGTTTATTTTGCACACCAGAGTGAAGTGGCTTTAGTTAGTTTGCAGTTCAGTAGGTCATGCAAATCCAGAACACACACATACATGACACTACAATTGCCTGGAGCCGAGGTGGCGCAGTGGTTAAATGCAGCACTGCAGGCTACTTCAGCTGACTGCAGTTCTGCAGTTCGGCTGTTCAAATCTCACCAGCTCAGGGTTGACTCAGCCTTCCATCCTTCCGAGGTGGACCCGGATTGTTGTTGGGGGCAATATGCTGACTCTGTAAACCGCTTAGAGAGGGCTGAAAGCCCTATGAAGTGGTATATAAGTCTAACTGCTATTGCTATTGCTATTGCCTGCATCTCAATAGCACTCTCATAGTATAAACCAGATTTATAAATGACAATGACAATATGTCTTAGTGCAACCCAGCCTTTGACCTTCAGAGCTCTGTGGTCACTTGGGAGTCATGTCATCAAAGAAGGAAGTTTTGTTGTGTGAACAGAGCCAATAAAGTAGATCTGGCCTGTTCTGAGGCTCACAGGGGAACTGTTCATTGGTGCAGCAGAAGTCAATGTTTCGGGAAAATGCCACTGCTTCTGACAAGTTCACCTAACACATATAGAGGGTTGTGAAAAGCCATGCTGATGTCATGGCAATGATGTATGCTTTAAGCTGTCTTCACCCAATTATCAAATTGTTATCTTTGTGTCAACTGATCTTTGCCCTCTGTGTTCTTCTCTCTGTCCCCATAGAGCTGTAACTGATGTGCAGCTGTCACCTTTGCAACAGTGGGATCCTCTCTCTCTCTGGCCCTTGCATGCACCAGGGCTGTGTAGCTTGCAAGGGCAAAGGAGTACAAATAATAAAACCTGCACAGTTTGCATGATGCAAATTCTTTTTTTATCAACATCACAAAGAGTGGGCTTGCATCATGGCCTCATACCACATATTTTGTTAGGCAGGCATCATTGTGGTTAAGAATGAATAAGTGTATGTAGAGAATAAGGCACATTATTTTGATGGAAATATGTGAGTGCTGTTGAGCATTTTGGAACATTTTAAAATCAACATTTTAAAATCAGAACATCCAGATTTCAGAAGTACTTCAGACAAACACCTTCTCCAGATTCACTACAGTTGAATTTAGAGTGGACTCCCAGAATTCCCCAGCCAGCATAGCAACTGAAGGCAGAGGAAGAAGTAATGGATGGAAACTAATCAAGGAAAGAGCCAACCTAGAACTAAGGAGAAATTAACTGTAAGAACAATTAATCAGTGAAATGGTTTGCCTTTGGAAGTCATGGGTGCTCCCTCGCTGGAGATTTTAAAGAGATGGAACAGCCATTGGACTGAAATATAATATGGTTTTCTACTTGATCAGGGGTTTGGACTAGTAGATCTCCAAGGTACTTTCCAACTCTGTTATTCTATTTTTCAGTAACTGGTTATATATCTATGGAGATTCTCAGTCATCCAGGTCATGGTTGTCCCAAAGGTACTTTTTCCAAAAGGCAACTGGATTTTCTTGGATGAGAAGCAAAATGTTTTCAAAGAAAACATCAAGAAAGTCCAGTTTCCTTTTGGAAAAAGTATGTTTGGGAGGGTTGTATAATAAGTACTACAACCCTGGTCAAGCGTACTTGATTTGACTTATACATCTCTGTACTCCAAAGCTATACAAGGCCTATCAGATGTCCCAGCACTCCTGGAAAGCAAGTGAGGGATTCTGGGGGTTGGTGTTCAGCACAGGTTTCCTACCCCTATGTGAACCAGCAAAGCTGGCATTGTTTCATGGTGCTCCAAAAGAAGATTTCGCACAAATACTCTTTGAAGAGTGAATCAGCTCTCCAAAGTTGTACATGGGTATATTTTATATAGGCTCAGAGGGTACCAATCTGGGCTGCAAAATCAAGCTTGATTAAAAAGGGAATGGAAAGTCATTTGGAAATCTCATAAACAGAAAAAAAAATTCTAAAAAAAGGAAATGCAAACTATTTCCATATCGTTGCCAACAAGAAT
This sequence comes from Thamnophis elegans, assembly GCF_009769535.1. Taxonomy (NCBI): domain Eukaryota; kingdom Metazoa; phylum Chordata; class Lepidosauria; order Squamata; family Natricidae; genus Thamnophis; species Thamnophis elegans. The sequence continues at coordinate 32,915,021 of NC_045552.1, forward strand.
AGAATAGAATTCTTTATTGGCCAAGTGTGATTGGACACAAAGATTTTGTCTCTGGTGCAGATATTCTCACTGTACATACAAACAAGGATAAAGTAACATAGATATAAATAAATAAATATTCTTTGAGTCAGTTGTGATTCCTGACAACTGCTGTTCCTACAGTTTTCTTGGCAATATTTTCAGGAACTACCTTCTGCCTAGGGGTGTAGGAGAATTACTTGTCACTCAGCTGGCTTTGTGTCTAGGGAGGACTAGAAGCAGACTTCCAGTTTCTAAATTGTTGTCTTTAAATACTGTATCAAAGAAGCTCTCATATCCTTATATGGTTTTATAATAATTATTGTTCTTTAATATATAAGTGTATTCCAAGCTGCCTAAGGGTGCACAACAGAATTAGGTTGGGGACAGATTGTTATGGAGAAAATATATCTGTGTGGAGAAGTTGACACCAATTTGTTGGCAGGTAATCAAAACCACCTAGAATCCACTTAGACTAAAGTGGCATCCACAGTTCATAAATAATTAAAACTGGCTGACTCCTGAAGTCACCCAAAATGAATAATTTTCTTGAATTTATGTTTATGTAGTTATTAGTACAAGGAAACAAGAGGTCCCAAATATTCTCAGAAAGCTTCTAAAGTCTAAACCAGTTTGCAGGAAGGGGCATTTTATGATAAGGAAGCCAATGCCAATGACCATCATCTCTTATTCCTTCTCCTCTCATTCTTATTTTAATGGTGAGCGGCAGAGAGGCCAAGAGAATAGAAGGAGCAGAAACCTTAGCACCCTAGCAGATAATGAGGATGAGATGAAGGCAGCTTGAAGGAACTAACATCCTGCGTCAGAGAGAGACACAAGTGGCCTGCTCTAAGTGCCAGAGAAATGACTGAAATAACAGAGGGGAAAAATAATCAGAAAACCTGTGCTGAAATCTGTCATTGCAGTCAGTGAAGGATACAAAATAGCTACCCATCTTGCTTTAGAAAAAGGAGGATCTGTTCAAAAGTTTTTCAAAAGAGAAGTTTTTTCCTGACCTTTTTTGTAAACCTTTCTACTGTATTCAAAAAGTCCTATCTCCATTTGCACTTTCTTTACCAAACTTTCTTGCAAGAGAAAAAATAGCAAGGAAATAATTGTCCCGAAGAAAAGGGACTGGAATTTTTTAAATTTAAACAATGTAAAAAATTGTGGAGATGACTTCTCAGAATAACAGAGGTTTGATAAGGTTCTACCAGCCTGGCACCACTTTGATGAACTTAGCTGAGATAGCTGGCCAATTCTTTATTGGGAAAACAGGTCTGGTGCATCTATCTACCTACTAATCTAATTACTCTTTTTAAATGTTTTAGAATAACTATATTTTTCCATTTACCTTAATTAACTGTGGGGTTTTTTTTTTGCTGCTCTATGAGCAAATAAAGGTTTGACTGACTGATTGATTGATTGAGAAGCCAAGAGGAATGTTATGCTATGTTATGTTATGTTATGTTATGTTATGTTATGTTATGTTATGTTATGTTATGTTATGTTATGTTATGTTGTGGACCAGCAGGAGCCGTTGGAGCTGCCACCAGACTCCGACAGTGAGGGGCCCTATGAGTCGGCTCTGGAGGATGTGGAGGACCCTGGACAGGGTTCCAACTCAGAGCAGGGTGCAGAGAGGCTGGTTGGCCACCAGGAGGCGCCTGAGCCTTGGACCAGTGGGGAGGAGACAAGGGAGTGTGATCCTGACGTCAGCAATGAGTTGTTCCTGGATGCCCGGTACCGAAGAGCTAATAGGCGTCAGGAACAGTTGCGCAAGTACAGGAGGTAATTGCACTCAGCTGGTGGTCATTAGGCTCCTCTCCAGACTATAAAAGGAGTGCTTGTGCACACGCCCCTTTTGCAGAAGTCAACGCAGGAACTAATGTTGGAGAACATTACTGTGAGCTTGGCAGGCTGGATTGCTGCCAAAGACCTGTCTGTCTGTTAATTAAATGCCATAACTTATCTTTGGCTCGGAGTGTGTGTTGGTGTGGGACGAGGGGGGTCAGAACAGTTATGTTATTATATTATATGTTATTATATGTTATTATATTATATGTTATTATATTATATTTTGCCACACTTGCCCAATTTCAGCAAACAAAACAGAGTGGAACCAGGGTAGTTCTTGGAAGAAAGACTTTGTCAGGGATTCAAATATCCAAAATTAAATCAGAGTCAAAGGCAAAGTTACAATTTATTAAGAGAGCCATTTTGGCACATGTAGGAAAACCCAAATCTGAAAGCTTCCTGGTTTTCCCCACCCAGTTGAAAGTTCAAGATTTTGCCCCCACACCCACAAGTCCATCACATTGTCCAATCTTCCACTGCCATGCTGGCAGTTCCACCCATCCAGTTCCGGTCAGGTGCAGAGGTGTAGAGACAAAGGATAACCTTGGATTCTAGAAAGGAATTTTATTTTGGCTACATATCATTTAACTCTGTACAATCCCCCCTCCCATCTCCCCACAAAAGAAAAGGCATAGTAGAAAAATAGAAAGTGTGGCAGGCCAAAGATCCAAGAGGAATATGGCTGCAGGCCTGACATTACTAACCCAGTAATGGCGAACCTTATTCTTACAGTATAAGCATAAGTATAATCTTTATTGTCATTATACTTAAATACAATGAAATTGGTTATGCATGCCAAAATTGCATGCCCACTCAATCCTCTGCACCCACCTGCGCATGTGTGTGTGACTCCCCTGCAAATGCACGTGTGATCCCTCCCCAGGCTCAGAAGGCTTTCCTGAAGACTGGGGAGGGTGAAAACAGCCTCCCCCGGGCCCCCAGAAGCCCTCCAGAAGCTGGAAATGGATTGTTCTCAAACTTTCAGTTGGCCCGTTGGGGGCGGTTTTCACCCTCCCCAGCCTCTGGAGTCTTTCCTGAAGCCCTTTCCTCTGGAAGGGCAAAATATAAGCTGGCCAGCGGATGCATGCACACTTGAGCTGATGGCTGGTGTGCCACCAAATATGGCTCTGCCATATGGCACATTAATTTGGCATTTCTCTTTTTTGAGATGGAGGCGTATGTCTCTAATTTGAGCCAAAACTATTCGTACACATTTCAAAAGTTGCACTTGTTTGCAGCCGATACCAAGATGTCATCGAAATAGGGGACGAATCCTGGAATCCCCTGCAAAAGCCATTCCATGATGCTTTGGAACAGTCCAGGGGCGATACTAACGTCAAATTATAGATGGTGACATTTGAATGCACCCCTGTGCATCACAATGGTTTGGGTCTCAGCCATAGTGCCATCTACAGGCAATTGTTGGTCTGCTTGTGCCATGTCCAATTTTGCAAAGATTTTTCCTGGGCTTAATGAATGAAGTAAGTGCTGTACAATGAGTACAGGGTAAGTGCTTTGTTGTAGTGCTTTATTTATTGTGCACTTGTAGTCCGCGCAGATGTGGACAGACCTGTCAGATTTGACAGGTGTCACTATAGGGGGTCGCCCAGCGTGCGTGATCAACCAGTTCTAGGATTCCCTGGCTCACGAGCTTGTCAATTTCCCTGTCAATTTTGGGGCAGAGAGCAAAAGGTACTCTCCTGGGTTTTAGCCTAATTGGGGCTATGTTGGGGTCCAAACTAAAGGAAATTGGAGTCCCCACATACTTATCCAGACGTCCTCGAACTCCTTAAAGATGGCCTCAGTGCCATCGTCTTTCAAGACGTGATACCAGTCACTTCTAGGCCCAGGGCTTGGAACCAATCTAGCCCTAGGAGGCTCTGCAGGTTGCCGCTGACCACTGTCACTGGGAGTTTCCTGCTGAACTGCTTGAATTTCACCTGGAAGGTGCCTTGGCCCACAATGGGGACCCGGTTTCCCTGGTAATCATGTAGGTGGATGTCAGGGGTGCGTAGATGCTGCTTCTGTAGGCTAGGAATAGCCTGCTTAAGGGTAGACCGCAGCATGATGGTCAGCGATGACCCGGTGTCACATGGAGAGTCCTCAATGTGGACTGTGACCTTCAGCTTTTTTGGCCACCTGGTGCAGACTTGACTGATTGACGTATGATAGGTGACTCTATTGTCGCCCTTTGAGCGCCATGGTGGCTTCTGCCAGATCCCTGGGTTGTGGCAGGGAATTCGTTCTGGCACATCTTGGCGATGTGCCCCTTTTGCTTGCAGCACTGGCAGGTTGCGTCGCGGAAACAGCAAGCCGATATGGCATGGTCTCCTCTGCAGCTAGTGCAAGGCGGGAGATGCAATTTGAATTTGCATGCTGGCTGGGTGCGACTACTGTGCATGCGGCAGCTGTCATTTTCTTCACCTTCTGAGCTCTCTTGCTCTGCAGCCTCGTGATGAATGCGTGTACTCTTTCACGTGTCTTGTGGTATGCTTTGGCACTGCAGTCTCAGTAGATTTGGCGGCTGATTTGGATGCCCTGGCCTCATCCAAGGCGATCTGCAGGGTGAGGTTAGATTTAGCGAGTAATCTCCTCTGCAGGGTAATGTCCCACATGCTGCAAATTATGCAGTCTAGAATCAGCTCGTCCAGGTCTTGGAATTTGCAGTACTCTGCGGCCTTGCAAAGCACCGCAACGTACTCATTAATCGACTCACCCTCTTTCTGGTTTCTGATGTTAAATTCATGCTGGCGAATGTGCTTGGATGGTTTGGGCACATAGTGGGTCCTTAGCGTTTGCTGCAGCACGGACCAGGAGACTGCTTGAAGCGGTGTCAGCTCAGAAAGGTTTTTTGCTGTCTCAAACACTTCCCGGCCACATTATCCAAGGAACATGTTCTTCTTGTGGCTTTCAGGAAGGCCCATGAGGTCGTTTGCCTCGAGGAAGCAGTCAAATCATAGCATGTGCTCGGTGACTGGGTCATACGGAGTCGGTGTGGCATGCATAGCCATTTTGTGTACAGAGGGCGATTTAAGTTTGCCACTCAAAAATGGCTGCTCAAAGCCACGCTGAGCTCCGGGCTGGATGTACTTGCTGGATTGACTCTCTTTTTGGTTTGCCTAGTTGCCTTCCAATCCCATCCTCGCCAGTGTTAGATTGGGTAATGGATAGGCACACACAGGCTTAACGGTAACAACAGCTCTTTATTGAGTACAACAAGTGAGAATCCAGCGAAGGTTGAGTCTGACAACAGCCCTTTTATAGGGAGCTGTCAGACCCTTCGACCAATAGGATTAAACCTTTGTTCCCGCCGGAGCAGAGGACCTTGGTGGAAACCACTGTAGTTAGAACTGATATCTAACAAAGTGTGTGCTTTTTACTGTATCAGGAAGCCTAGGTCAGAACAATTTGCTCCCTGCCACATAACAAACAAACTTCTATTAAGATGGAGCAGCTTTGAGGACTTCCGGTTGTACTTCTGGTGCCTTCAGTAGCCTGATCTTATCTTATCATCTTATTATCTTATCTTATCTTATCTTATCTTATCTTATCTTATCTTACCTTACCTTACCTTACCTTACCATCTTATCTTACCTTACCTTACTTTACCTTACCTTACCATTTTATCTTATCATCTTAACTCCATCTCATCTCATCTCAAGAATATCTGAGAAGTAGAAAAACTAATATGAAAAATATTGCTATAATACCTGCATATCAAATACAAGTCTCCTTGATTGAGAGAACTGTAGTTCAGTAATAATTGGATTCATTATACTGTCTTCATTGTTGTTGTTAGTTGTGAAGTTGTGTCCGACCTACTGCAACCCCATGTTCCTCCATTCCTGTCCTCTACCATCCTCTGGAGTCCATTTAAGCTCACGCCTACTGTTTCGGTGACTCCATCCAGCCACCTCTTTCTCTGTTATCCCCTTCTTTTTCCCTCAATTGTTCCCGGCATTAAGCTCTTCTCAAGTGAGTCCTTCCTTCTCATTTGGTGGCCAAAGTATTTGAGTGTCATCTTCAGGATCTGGCCTTCTAAAGAGCAGTCAGGATTGGAAACCTTATTGGAGCATATTGAAACCTTCCAACCTGAGAGGCTCATCTTCCGGCGTCATATCTTTTTACCTTTTGGTACTGTCCATGGGTTTTTCATGGCAAAGATACTGGAGTGGGTTGCCATTTCCTTCTCCAGTGGATCACATTGTGTCAGAGCTGTCTGCTATGACCTGTCCGCCTTGGGTGGCCCTGCACAGCATAGCTCATAGCTTCATTCAGCTACACAAGCCCCTTTGCCATGACAAAGCAGTAACCCATGAAGGGGACTGTCTTCACTACTTTATAACTAACTCAAGGACGCAAACCAACACAATACTCCTTTCTGCTCCTATTTTCCCCACAACAGTATTCCTGTGAGGTGGGTTGGTTTATGTATTGTATTTAATTCCAAGTTAAATTACATTTTAATCAGTATGTATTATTTCTTTTTTTTCCAGTAATATTTTTTATTTTTTCATTTTCATTTTCATACACTCACATGTATACTGTGCATAGCCAACAACATACAGTATTAAAAAAAGTTAATAACATCTCTACATTGATCTTAGCTTCTTCTTGCTAAGATAACTTTGAACAATTTAAATCATTCCTGATCTTAAGCATAGGCTATCTGGAATTTCTTAGTCCCGTATTTGTTTTGTATATAGTCAATCCATTTTTTCCAGTCTCGTTTATATCTCTCATTTGAGTGATCTTTAAGATATGCCAATATTTTAGCCATGTCGGCTAAATTTGTAACTTTCAATGTCCATTCTTGAGTTGTAGGCAGGTCTTCCTTTTTCCAGTATTGCGCCACCAACAGTCCTGCTGCCGTTATTAAGTGCAGAATCAAGTTAGTCTCTACCGCTTTAAAGTCAGTACTTATACCTAGCAAAAATAACTGAGGAGTAAACTTTATCCTTCTTTTAAAGATATTTTGCATAATCCACCATATTTTTATCCAAAATGCCTTAACCTTTTGGCAAGTCCACCATATATGAAAATATGTAGCATCGAGAGAACCACATCTCCAACATTTGGGTTGTAAATTTGGATACAGAGAAGCCAGCTTTTTAGGATCTAAATGCCATCTATAGAACATCTTATAAAAATTTTCTCTCAGGTTTTGTGCTTGTGTAAATTTCACGTTTCTTACCCAAATTCTTTCCCATGTATCCAACATTATGGGTTCTTGAGCCCATTTTACCATACAATCTTTAACTAGTTCTGTTTCCGAATCCATCTGTATTAATACATTATATATCCTCTTTATATGCATTAAACTTTGGTCTCTTATTTGTTTAAATAGATTATCCTCCACTTGGATAAAACCAATTTTTTGATCTGTTTTCTACCTGGCCTGTAATTGCCCATATTGGAACCATGTTTGAACTGCTTTCTCCTCTTTCAATACCTCTAAGGGTTTTAGTTGTAATGCCCCCGTTTCCAAGATGAGGAGCTGTCTATAAGTAGTTCTATCCTGTTTTTGTGCTATATTCATATTTTCAATTGCATGTCTAGGAATTGCCCACATGGGTATCTTGTTGTTTAGTTTATGTTGATATTTTTTCAAGACCCTCAGTAAAGCATTTCTTAAAATATGACTTTTAAAATTCTTGTCCAGTTTTTTGTTGAATAACAGGTAGGTGTGCCAACCATATAACAGATCATATCCCTCAATATTCAATATCCTATTATTAGTTAAATGAATCCAATCACTAATTAAAGATAGCACCACTGCATCATAATATAGTTTTAGATTGGGTAGTTTCAAGCCTCCTCTCTTGCGTGCATCTTGCATTATTTTCAGCTTTACCCTCAGCTTCTTTCCTGCCCATACAAATTTATTGATACCCTTCTGCCATTCTAAAAGATTCGCATCTTTTTAAAGTATCGGTAACATTTGGAAAAGAAATAAAATTTTTGGTAAGATGTTCATTTTCACTGCCGCTATTCTACCCAGCAAAGATAAGTGCAATTTCTCCCATTTTTTCATCTCTATCTGTAAACTATGCCAGAGTGGTTCATAATTATACTTATATAGTTTCCCATTTGAGGTTAAGATATTAACTCCAAGATATTTGACCTTTTTGACTACCTCACATCCTAACATTCCTCCTAATTCTTCCTTTTGTTTAGTATTCATATTTATAGCTAATATTTTTGTTTTCCCTAAGTTTATTTTAAAACCAGACAATTGACCATATTGATTAATTGTATTCATTAAAACCATACTGGATTCCTGCGGTTGTTCCAATATTATGACCAAATCATCCACAAAAGCACACACTCTGTATTCTTGCTGCCTAATCTTAATTCCTTTTAGACCATCCAAGCCCCGTATTTTATTCAACAATACTTCCAAAGTTATAATAAACAATAGTGGGGACAAAGGACAGCCCTGTCTTGTACCTTTTCCAGTTTGAAAAGAGTCTGTTAAGCTTCCATTGACTATGATTTGAGCTGTTTGCTGTTGGTATATTGCTTTAATTGACTGTAAAAAACTGTCTCCTATCTGCATTTTTTGCAATATCTTCAACAGAAATTGCCAATTAACTCGATCAAAGGCTTTCTCAGCATCCAAAAATATGAACGCAGCAGGAATTTGGTTGTTCTTTCCCAAATATTCTAATGCATTAATAATTAATCTAACATTACTTTTCATCTGTCTCCCTTGTATAAAACCTGTTTGGTCAGCGTGTATCAATTGTTGAATAACTAGCATTAACCTATTTGCTAGTATTTTAGTAAAAATTTTATAATCTACATTAAGTAATGAGATAGGTCTATAGTTTTTTGGTTGGGTAGTATCTTGATCTTCTTTGGGTATCAAGGATATAAATGCTGTCTTCCAAGATGGAGGCACCTTACCTTCCGTTTGAATCTTATTAAATAATTCTCTAAGAGGTTCTACCATTTCTGACGTAAATTTTTATAGTAAGCTGCTGTCAAACCATCTGTACCTGGTGCCTTCCCTGACTTTAACTGCTTAATTACCTGTAAAATTTCCCCCGAGGTTATTGGTTGGTTCAATTTTTGCCTGTGCTCTTCTAAGGGTATTTTCTCTTTGTCTAAGTATTTGTCTATATCTAAACCATTAATTTTATCCCCCTTATACAACTCTGTAAAAAATTCCCGAAATACCTTTTGAATCTCATCCTGTTGAAACACCTCCTTCCCTCTGTAAGTCAGTTTAGATATATTTCAAGTTTTCCTTTTTTTCCTAATCTGATAAGCTAACCATCTGCCAGGTTTATTTGCGTTACAAAAAGTATTGTGTTTTGCGTATAACAAGCTAGTGGCTACCTGGTCAGAGATCAACATGTCAAATTGAGATTTTAATATGGTGATTGCGTCCTTAACCTTTGTATCGCCTGGATTCATTGTTAACTCCAGCTCTTTCCTCTTAATTTCCTCTTCCAATTCTGTTCATTTTACCCCTTGTTTATGTCTATGTGATTTATTTATATTTATCAGTACTCTTCTCATATACGCTTTGTTTGCATCCCATACGAATTCCATAGGTGTACTCTTATTCATATTAAAAACAAAGTATTTGGTTAACAATTTTTTACAATCATTGTTATACTTTTCATATCTAAATAAGTTTTCATTCAATCTCCAGGACCTTCTTGCCTGTACCACCCTTCCCAATTCCATCCAAACTGGGTTATGATCCGAAAGGACCCTAGCCGCAATCTTTGTCTTCTTCACCCTAGAAAATAAATCATTAGTGATTAGTATGAAATCAATCCTAGAAAGGGATTGATGTCTATCAGAAAAGAAAGTGAAATCATATTCCTCTGCGTTTCTTTCTCGCCAAATATCTCTCAGTTCAAAGTCATCCATCATATCAAAAAAGGATTTAGGTAGCTTTGCTCGCATCTTGGTGTTTTGGCGAGAAATCTTCTTATCTCTCTTAGTGTCTATAACCCCATTCCAGTCACCCAGTAGTATACAAGACCTATAGTCCCACTGTACTAATTTGGCATGAAGGTTTCTATAGAATCCGTCTTGCTGTTGATTTGGGGCATAAATTCCCAAAAGTAATGTCTTTTTCCCTTCTAGGATTAGATCTAACGCAATGTATCTTCCAAAGGGATCTGCTTCAATTAATTCAGCTTTCATATCTTTTCTTAAGTATACAACTATACCATTTTTCTTTTCCATAGCAGAAGCTACAAAATGTTGACCAAGTTTTGAGTTAATCAGATATTTTTGATCAGTTGATTTGATATGAGTTTCTTGCAAACAAATTATGTCATTCTTGAACTGTTTAAGATAGTGAAATATTTTCTTTCTCTTCTGTGGAGAATTCAATCCATTGACATTCCATGTTAAAATCTTAGTTGTCATCTCTGGTTACCTGAAGCTTTTTTAGAGCCTCCTGCATGGCCTGTTTAACCTTTGGCCTAGCTCCTCCCACTGCTTCTGTACTTGTTGCTGTAGCTCCTTGATCGATGGCCGGTGATTGTTGAGGTTGTTGCCTTTTAGCTTGTTTCTCCATTCATCTAGTAATCATACGGCTAGGTCTTTGTTCCATAACACCTTGCACTTCTAGGGGAGAAAGATGCTCCATCTTGTCTGGTAGTTGTGTAGTTTGCTGTCTGTCTTGTCCTTCTCGTGGTCTTTCTCCAGGTCCAGATGATGCAGGATGTCCAGCCATCAAAATATTATGGTAAAAATCTCAAGCTTTCCATACTGAGTTGAGATGATATCTTTGCCTATCAAATGTAAATATAATACCAAATGGTGCGTCCCATCTGTACTGTATCTGACGGTTTCTAAGTTCTTCGACTAAAAAAGCGTAATCTCTCCTGGCTCTTAGCATTTGAGGTGGTATCTTTTTCAAAACAGTCAGGTCTTGACCCCCAATTTGGAGCTTAGTATTATAAGACTCTTGCAATATCGTGTTTCTGAGCTCTCTTGTAGTAAAATATATAACAATGTCTCGAGGAAGCTGCTTCTGCTTTGCAGTCCACGAATTGACGCGGTAAATTTTGTCGATTTGCCAGTCAAACCTAGCCCCCGGTCTTCCCACCAGACAGTCAAAAGCTTCTGAAAGAATCTGTTTCAAATTCTCCTGTTTCTCTTCACGCAACCCCCTTACTCTTAATGTCAGTTCCATTTGCCTGTACTGTATCATAATAATTTCTTTCTCAGCATTTTCAACTTTTTGTTGCACCACCTCTGTTTTTGCAGTCAAGTTGGTATTAGCTTCATTAAGATCCTCTAGACTATCTTCAATTCCAGAAACATGTTCTGTCAGTACAGTTACCAGCCCCAGCATATCATCCTTAATCTTAACAACCCTGGCATCAATCTTATCATACAGCTCCTCTTTAAGTTCTTTTATCTCCTCTTTTATCTCCTCTTTTATCTCCTCTTTTATCTCCTCTTTAAAGACTTTAAGTTTATCTTCCACTTTAATTGTCAGGGTAATGATAACCTCACTCATTTCCCTCATGAATAATTCTTTCGTTAACAAATCGCCAGCAGGGGGCATGGAGAGCGGAGGATGCGACTTTGTGTTAGGTATTGGAGATGTACTCCTGGGAGTTGAGGGGGGGGTTTCAAATTCGGATTTGGTTTTGAAGCCATTCCAAGTTTTATATTCAAGCAATTAATAAAACTCTACTGGCCCACTGTACAGCTAAGGAAAGAGGTACTGAATCTCCCTCTTTATTTTGGAGTTTTAAGGCTCGTTATAACTTTATAAGAAGTTTCAGTAAATAAGCATCGTAACGAGACAATTCAGCATACTCATCGCCATTTTAAGCTTCTCTATATTAGAGATATATATTAGCAAGATTGATAAAAGACAGTCTTATAAAATGAAACTAATTAGTAAAAGTCTGCTGGCCGGCTATGAGGCAAAGTGATGATTCACTCCCTTCCTTTGAAGTTTTATAGCTGGGCGGGACCTTGCTGATGGTAGCAGCTTAACAGAGCTGCTCCCGAGTTCCTGGTCGCATTATCTGTTTAGATGATCGTCTATCAGACATCTGACAGGTACCTTATCCTTCAGGCAAGAAGGGAAGGAGAGAGGTCCAGCTGGGCAAAGTGCCCTTTTGATCTTTGCAGTTTTTCTGTCTGTGAAGAGAGGGGGGCCAGCCGAAGCAGAACCATCTCCGTGCCGGAATCTCCAGCTGCTTTTGCAGCTCGAAGTAAGAATCCTCCCACTTAGAACAATATTTGAACTATTTGATTTTAATACAAGTAGAGTTCGTATGCGAGAACTTCATTTGTTTATTTAAATCCTAGCTTCATTTTTACAAGATCTTCCTTCGTTAATTTTGCTTTTAAAATGGTGACGATGAATTCTCCGTAACAATGTTTACCTTTCTAATCTTATTGTGAAGAACAGCTATAAAACTGTATTATTTCTATTAATGTAGGAATCATGGCCAATAAAAAGCATTTTGCATTTAGTTGATCAAATGAGTCTGACTTTTTTCAATGATATTAGTACACATTTCTGATTAAAAATCATTCTAAATTAAATTTGATTTTAAAATTCTTTTAATGAGGAAGTTCCAAAATTGCTTATACACATTCCCACAAATTCCTTTAATATATTCAAAAAGTGCTTATACATTTTTATGATTTCTATTTAATATTGAAAAAAATGATAACATTCCCAATGTTCATATTTTCTCATCTTTGAAGATATATTTATTTTTCAGTATTGGTTTTTTTTAAAAAAAAGTCATAAAATGCCCTTTGAGTAGTCTCCATGGCACCTATATAAATATAATTCTGAGTTCAAGTCCAAGCCAATTATTAACCTGAACATATTTTCTTTATTCTTTGAAAAATGTACTGTATCTTTAATCAAAATTGGCAGTAATAAGGGAGTCAGCCTATACTTAAAATGTTAAATGGTCAGATATGGCTTTGGGACGTTTATTGATCTATGAATCTAACTGAATTATGTGTTTTTATTCTGTCAGATTAAGTAACAGGCATAATCTTCAAGTTATGAGATAATGAACCTCCAAGCATCAATTGGCTAAAAAAAATCTTTAAGCAATTCCATAATCTGAATATTTTTGGTCTTCGCTCCAAATGTTCATTAAGATTTAATTAGCAACCATCTAAAGTCTTCAAGTCTTCAGAATTTTTGGTTCATGCTTAAAGTAGCAAATATGAAAGATGCTTTTCTCACTTTATAATTGTAATTTATATCCTAGTATAATATAGCTATCTTTTCAAGTGATTTGGATGAATATACATCAAACTTTGGGATCACTTGAGATTTCTTTGACATAAAGCTGATAACTTTTTGATATTCCATATTCATTGTCTAGGCCTATTGAAGAACTTGTTCATTGCTTGACATCTAAGATTTTAAATCCCAAAGCAAGTTAAAACTTTCTCTGATCTGTATTTCTTTTATTTTATCTAGGATGTATATCAACATGTACTTCTACATTATCTCCAGTTTTCTACAAATATGTCAGAGACTTCAGTTTTAATTGTTTGAGTTGCTTGGCATTCCCTGTTCATAACACATAATAAATTCCATGGGAATTCATTAGATAGAAACCCTCTTCAATTAAAATAAGACCCTTTTCTCATAAGGTTACTGTCTACAACTGGAAGACTTTCTTGATCTGAAATCTTGAAAAAACAATAATTATGATCCTTAAGATTTTCAGCAATTTTTAATAGTATTCTGATATTATTTACAAATCAGTTTGGATGCTAGGGTATATACATACTTTAAAAAGTAATACATTTGCATAAAAAGCAAGTGTATTGCTTTTAAAAACAGCCATTACTTGTTTAGGACTAAAATGACTGCAACAACTCAAAATCCAATGCTAGCATGTATTTAAATTAATTCTGGACACCAAGGACTTTCAAATTCTCCACATTTTTTGACAGAGAAATCAGGTGTTCATAATAATTATGAACATAATTGTTCATAAGCAGACTTCCCTTGACAATAGAGAGAAGGGAAGGGAAGGAGTGGGAAGAGAAGGAGTGGAAAGGGAAGGGAGGAAGGGTGAAAAGAGAGGAGGGGAGGAGAAGAAGGAAAGGAATATTGACTTTGTTGTTGGAATTGAGTAGAATTGAGGAACAGCTGCAGATACATTGAGAAAGGATTGTGCACAGAGAACGAGCTCTCCACACACCCTCCTTGGCCACCACACTCTTCAGTGTGCCTGAGCACCACACTTCACTCGCAGTGGTGGGATTAAAATTGTTTACTACCAGTTCTGTGGGCGTGGCAGGGGAAGGATACTGCAAAATCCCCATTTCCTCCCAATCAGCTGGGACTCAGGAGGCAGAGAATAGAAGGGGGGGGCAGTCAAAGGTGGTACTTACCGAACTACTCAAAATTTCTGCTACTGGTTCTCCAGAACGGGTCAGAACCTGTTGAATTCCACCTCTGATGCCTCATTCAGATTCTGCAGTCCTTAGAAAGAAATTTTGAGTGCAACCTCTCATTCATGACATTGAAGGAGAGCTGATACAAATAACCATCAGAGAATTTCTTTGCTCAGCAACCTGATTTACAGTCCTTATCCATAGCAGAGCAGCTGAGAAGAAACCACACAATAATACATGAAGCTGCAATGAATTAGTTAATTCCTCTTGTGAGAATTGGTCAGTCTGGCAAACTTAAATCTCCTGCCCATTCATGCTTGTCTTGTAATTTAATGAAGACAGAGATAGGGCTGACAATCCAATTACTTTGGAAATGCAAAATGGGGCTGCAACAGAGAGCATGACATTCAGGGATGAGAGCGCAGGAGGGCAAATGAGGAAATATCTGGGGAGGGGCAGTTCAGAAAGTCTTTCTTAACTGAAAATACCACCACTGGAGGGTTCACCACAGGGGTGGATTGCTGCCAGCATTACTGCTTACTCGCAACCCGCACACAATGTGATGCACACTCTTTAATTAAATTGTTCTGCACGCACGCACAGAACAATTTACAGTGAATTGCGCACGGGCAGTAACCAAAATCCCAAATGGCAGCAGGCAAGTGTTAAAGCACATATGACTGTATCAGAGTTGCATGTAGGCAGTGTTTTCTGAACCTATCTTCCTTTCTTCCTTTTCCTTCCTTCCTTCCTTCCTTTTCTGTGGGAAGTCAGGAGAAAGACACTGGAGATAAAATAGAGGCTGGAGGCTGATTGGAAAGAAAGGTTCTCTTTATTGATGAAGCAGAACCACCAACCACATGTGATTCTGTGCAGCTGACAAAATGAAGTTTAGGGTGGGTGGGTTTTTATACCTTCTGGGTTCCTATGGGGGTCATGTAGGGGTTATGTAGGAATCATAGCTGGCTCTATAGGCAATTGAGGAAATGCAAATCCTAGGTGTTTGTCTGAACTAATTTTGTCAACCTTTTGTTTGTTCTTATCTGAGTTTCTTTCTTCATGCAGTCTTTCTGAATGGATTACCAAATCTGCATTTCTAAAAGCTGGCCTTCTCAGTTTCTGCTTGGGACAGGGAAACTGGGGCTGGTTTCTGTCTCCCTTAAGATTTTTTTTCATGTCTCCTTTAGGGGAAATATAATATTCTGCCTTTATAAGTATTTCCCAAAATATTTCATTCTTCTGGGGGTGTTGCAGAAAACCACAAAACTCAGATTTCAGAATCTCACCAAAGATCATCTACTACTACTACTACTACTACTACTACTAATAATAATAATAATAATAATAATAATAATGACTTAATGCATAATAAAGTCAAGGAATTAACCTCAGCCAAGTACATTCAATGAATTCGCAAGATATTAAAGTCCAAATTGAATGGAGGAAACATTATAAAAGCCATAAATACCTGGGCTATACCTGTAATTCAATACTCTGCAGGAATAATTGACTAGACCCAGATGGAGTTGGACAATTTGGACAAATAAACAAGGAAGCTTCTGACAATGAATCATGCTTTGCACCCTAAAAGTGATGTTGACCAATTGTATCTACCAAGAGCAGAGAGTGGTCAAGGAGGAGTCCTTGTAGGAGTACAAGTAAAGCAGACTATGAAAGAAGAAAGGCACAGCTTGAATGATTACATCCAGAAAAGTGAAGAACCAATGATTAAGGAAGTAAATAAAGGAGGCCTTTTGAAGACAACTAAGTTAAAAGCTGAATTTAAGAAAGAAGTAATTGAGAAGCAAGCTGAAAATTGGAAAAGCAAAGCTATGCACAACCAATACTTGAAAAGTATTGAAGGCAAAGCTGACCAAAAACTAACTTGGAACTGGTTAAGATCAGGAATACTGAAAAAAGAAACAGAAGGCTTTATTTTGGCAGCTCAAGAACAAGCCTTAGCCACAAACTGCATGAAGGCAAAAATTCAGTATGTAACCACCAACAACAAATGTCGCCTCTGTAATGAGAAAGATGAGACAGTCGACCACTTGATCAGTGGGTGCAGCAAAATTTCACAAACTGACTACCTACAACGCCATGACCGCGTTGCTAAGATTATTCACTGGAAATTGTACCAAAAATTTGGATTTGAGTACAGCAAAAACCACTGGGACCATTAGATTGAGAAGATTTTAGAGAATGAGAAAGTCAAGATCTTGTGGGACTTCAGAATCCAGACTGACAGGCACTTGGCCTACAACAAACCTGGCACAACAATAATTGAAAAGAAAAAAGTATGGTTCATTGACATTGCAATACCTGGTGATGCACAAATTGAAGATAAACAGCAAGAAAAAATCACAAAATACCAGGTTTTGCAAATTGAGGTTGAGCGACTGTGGAAAAAGAAATCATGTGTTGTCCCAATTGTAATTTGTGCCCTTGGAGCAATACCTAAAGGGCTACCTCGCTATTTGAAAATTCTAAATTTATCTGATTTGAACATTCTGTTCTACAAAAAACCACCCTACTTGGAACAACTTATATCCTCCGATGTTACCTTAACAGTTCCTAGGTCCTTGGTTAGGACTCGAGCTGTTGAGCTACCAACCAGCCCCAAAGGCTGTGAATCTCACCAAAGATTATCATCATCATCATCATCATCATCATCATCATCATCATCATCATCTTTATTGTCATTGTACAAAATAAATACAACGAAATTGGTTTTAACCTCACTGGTGCAAAATTATAGCAGAAACGAAAAAAGAAAGAAAAAGAAAAAAACTAGCATGTGCATGGAGTGATTGTGGTTGTATTTAAAAGTCTGACAGCCCAAGGATAGAAACTATCTTTAAACCTATTTTTTCGGCTGGTTATACTTTGATGTCTTCTGCCTGATGGTAGAAGTGCAAAGAGACACTGACCAGGGTGTGAATCATTTCTGAGTATCTTCCTTACTCTGCTAAAGCAGCGAGACCTGGTGATGTCATCCAGTGGTGTCAGAGGGCAACCAATGGTTTCTTGTGCCGAATTGATCACTCTCTGTAGTGCCTTCCTGTCCGCAGCTGTTAAACCAGCATACCATACTGTAACGCAATATGTGAGGACACTTTCTATGGTGGACCAATAGAAAGAGGTCATCAGCCATTGTTCCACCTGATTTTTTCACAGGACTCTAAGGAAATGAAGTCTCTGTTGGCCCTTTCCAATCACCAGAGATGTGTTGTTTTTCCAGGTGAGATCTTGACTAATAAGCACTCGCAAGAATTTAAAAGAGGAAATCCTCTCCATACAGCCCCACTCAATATACAGTGGGGCAGGTTCCTCTCTGTGCTTCCAGAAATCTAGCACCATCTCCTTTGTCTTACTAGTATTTAGATGTAAGTTGTTTCTTGAGCCCCATGCGGATATCATCTAGACTTCTTCCCTGTACGCTGATTCGTCCCCTCCAGTTATGAGACCCAGCACCGTTGTGTCGGCTGCAAACTTTATTATGATGTTGGATGGATCAGAGGATATGCAGTCATATGTATACAGCAAGTACAGGTAGAGGCTGAGCACACAGCCTTGAGGAGTCTGTGCTGAGCTTCAGCATGGAAGATGTGTAAAGGGTCCTCCAAGAACCAGCATGGGGCTCCCTTCTATTCCTCTCGCCCATCCACAATTGCCTGCGCTCCAGCCTGCCCGCTTCCCCTATATTTTCCCCTCCTCCCCTCAATACAGCCATCCCTTCCACTCTGCTCATGCTCCGGCCTGCCTGCTCTCCATGCAGGAGTGGCATGGGAGGTTTGGCTTGATGACCCATTTTATCTCAGAAGGGGCAGAAAGAAGGTGGAAGCGCCAAGCAGGAAGAAGTCTTCCTTGGCTGCCTTCAGCTGCCTCTCCCTGGTGAGTTCTGCGTGGATGTGCCTGGTGGCGATGGCAGCAGAGCTTGCCTTAGCTCTCCGCCATCCCAGAACTGCGCTGCGTAGGACTAGCAATATGGCGGGATTTTCTTATGGGGACATGGCCAGGCCACCATCACTACTGGTCTGGTCTGGTAGGCCAGATTTTCACTACCTCTTCTGGCATACCATAGCATACCGGGAGGAACCCACCTCTGATTGATATTAAATATGCAGACTATACACAACTGTATCTGTCTGCCCCGTGCCAACTCAGTGAAGCGGTAGAAGTGATGTGCCAGTGCCTGGAGGCTGTTAGAATCTGGATGGGAACGAACAAGCTTGCACTCAATCCCGACAAGACTGAGTGGCTATTGATGCTCCCTCTCAAGAATGGTCCAGCTATTCCATCTCTTAGCCTGGGGGGTGAAATTATACGCCCCTCAGAGAGGGCTCGCAATTTGGGAGTCCTCCTGGATCCGCAGCTGACACTAGAACATCATCTGTCAGCTGTGATCAGGGGGGCCCTTGCCCAGGTTTGCCTGGTGCACCAATTGTGAACCTATCTGGACCGGGAGGCCCTTCAGATAGTCACTCACGCCCTTGTCACCTCAAGACTGGATTACTGTAACATGCTGTACATGGGGCTGCCCCTGAAGAGTGTTCGAAGACTTCAGCTAGTCCAGAATGCAGCCGCGCGAGCGATTGTGGGTGTACCTAGGTACACCCACATTACACCTATCCTCCGCGAGCTGCACTGGCTTCCCATTGGTCTCCGGACACGCTTCAAGGTGCTAGTCGTTACTTTTAAAGCCCTACATGGTATCGGACCTGGCTACCTGAGAGACCACCTCCTGCCAGTTACCTCCCAGAGACCTATTAGATCGCACAGACTAGGCCTCCTCCGGATTCCATCTGCCGGCCAATGTCGGCTGGCGACCTCCGGGGGGAGGGCCTTCTCTGTAGCTGCTCCAGCCCTATGGAACGATCTCCCCGTTGAGATCCGGACCCTTACTACCCTTCCGGCCTTCCGCAAAGCGACCAAGACCTGGCTGTTCCGGCAGGCCTGGGGCTGTTGAATTATCCAGCCCCATCCTAAGTTATGATTGTTGTTGAATTTTTAATTGTTGTTTTTATTTTTTTATATCCCCCCTTCCCTTTTTATTTGTAAGCCGCCCTGAGTCTTCTGAGAGTGGGTGGCATACAAGCTAATTAAATAAATAAATAAATAAATGATTGTGTCCTTGTTAACTTTAGAATGACTGGTTGTGCTGTTACTTAACCCAGAAGCAAATTATGAAGACAGGCAACAAATGACTTTTCAGTAAATGAATCAGCTTCTTGTAGCCTTTCAAAAATCAGAAAAAACTTGCTTAGTGAGAAAGCAATAATCATTTTTCTGGTGCCAGTAAAATCATGCAAAATGTTTTATTAATTTCTACTTTGACAAGTATAATTTCTCCTTAAAAAGAAGTGAGGACTTGGTCTTTTCTTTTGTCCCTCATATTGCTTTTTTTCCACCACCAGCTTTGATTACAAACAGAAAATGGATGACAGACAAAGACCTAGTGGTCCATCAAGCCTACTCTGAGGATTTTTTTGAACTGTTTAAATTTTTCTCAGATGATGAGCATGTATTCCAAGCCTGTTTAAACTCAGTTAATGATGATTGACTGACTTTCTCTACTGGAACTTGGTTCCAGGCTTCCATTACTCTCTCTTGTGAAGTAATATTTTCTAACATTACTTTTGAACTTTATTCCTGTCAGTTTGAAGTGATGCCCCCATGTTTTTGATTTTTGCTTAATATTGAAAATACTGCCTTCTAGAACCTTATTCACATCCTTAATCTATTTAAAGATTTCAATTATGCCCCTTTCCCTTCTGGCCCCCAGGTAGATATTTAGTTCCTCCTTCAGTTCCTCAACCCTTACACCATTTTTATGGCCCATCTCTGAACTCACTCAAATCTTATCTTTTTTAGGTGAGGTCTCCAGTAGAAGACACAGTATTCCAAATGGGATCTGACTAAAACTCTATATCAGTGGTTCTCAATTGTCACAGGGTGTACACAAAGACTTGAATAAATATTATGAATTAAATCCTGAGTTAAGTCTGGTGGTTTGTGGCCACAAAAGGAAGTCTATGGTGAAGAAAAGGTTGAGAACCACTGCCCTATATAGTGGGAAGATCAAAGAGTGATGGAAAAGTCCAAGGCCCACCCACTAGGAAGAGATGGCTCCAATCAAACATTGCCCATGAACTGGGGTAAGGGGCTGAAACACTACACAACTCCTAGGGCCTATTAAGAACCAAGCTTGTCTATTCCACATCCATCTTTCCTTAGAAATTCTATTAAATATTTCTGGATATAATGAAAAGGTGCAAGCCTTCATGATGGAGTCCTATCTTCTTCTGAACCTGGCCTCTTTCTCTCCCTAATTCTCAAGGGGACTGAAAAACAACTTTCCCATTTCTTTGAGTAGTATGACTGGGCTGGCCTGATTGTTGGAAATGATAATGTTGCTTCTGTTGCTGGTTTTATTTTTTTGTTACATATCATTCTCATATTTTGCCCATGTTCCTGGCACTTGAGGAAACCCACTGCAGACCAATGGAGAGAGGCTGGTGCAATGAAAGCCAGGAAATTCTTGCATGTTACTTTGCCATTTTGTCATGATACCAACCTCTACCTCTGGCATGCCTTCCATGAGAATTTCAGCCCATTTCCTCAGTTGAAATAAAATGACAACAGCAAATTCCTTGCCTTCCAAACAGTGCAAGAAAAGTAACTTCTGTGGCATTGATTGCACAATGGTTACTGCTTCTTTAGGGAACTCTTCTTCAATCCAAAAAGAGGCACTGAAAATTTCATAAACCAATCTACTAGTCTTTTCTTCAGAAGATGAAGGCTGGGTATATAGAGAGTGGAGACCTGGTCAGAATGCAGTACTAACTCTGCACAGAGTCTGGAGTTCAATCCTGACCAGCTCAAGATTGACTCAGCCTTCCATCTTTCCGAGGTCATTAAAATGAGGATCCAGATCATTGGGGGCAAGAGGCTGACAACGTAAACCACTCAGAGAGTGTAAAGCACTGTGAAATGGTATATAAGTCTAAGTGCTATTTAAAAAAAACACACAAATATGTCATCATTTGTCAATCATTAAGACATTGAAGTACAATTTTTTTTTTGTTGTGTGTACCCCTCCCTCCCTCCACCCCCCCACCTCCCCTCCTCCTTCCCCCCCCCGACTTCCCAGAACCCGTACACGGTATGGATTTTTAACTAACACAGTCTAAAATCTATTGAGAAAAAAGAAATAAAGAAATTAATGACATTCTAGATTGACCTTAGCTTCTTCTTACTGAACTGACTTTTAACAGTTTAAATCATTTCTGATCTTAAGCATAGGCTAACTGGAATTTCTTAGTCCCGTATTTATTTTGTATATAGTCAATCCATTTTTTCCAGTCTCGTTTATATATCTCATTTGAATGATCTTTGAGATATGCCGATATTTTAGCCATTTCGGCTAAGTTTGTTACTTTCAATGTCCATTCTTGGATTGTAGGCAAGTCTTCCTTCTTCCAATATTGCGCCACCAACAGTCTTGCTGCAGTTATCAGGTGCAGAATCAAATTGGTCTCTACCACTGTAAAGTCAGTACATATACCTAGTAAAAATAACTGAGGAATAAACTTTATCCTTCTTTTAAAAACATTTTGCATGACCCACCATATTTTTATCCAAAATGCCTTAACCTTTTGGCAGGTCCACCATATATGATAATATGTAGCATCGAGAGAACCACACCTCCAACATTTAGGCTGTACATTCGGATACATAGAAGCCAACTTTTTAGGATCTAAATGCCATCTATAGAAAATCTTGTAAAAATTTTCTCTCAGATTTTGAGCTTGTGTAAATTTCACATTTCTTACCCAGATTCTTTCCCATGTATCCAACATTATTGGTTCCTCAATATTTTGAGCCCATTTTATCATACAATCTTTAACTAATTCTGTTTCCGAATCCATCTGTATTAATACATTATATATCCTCTTTATATGCATTAAGCTTTGATCTCTTATTTGTTTAAACAGATTATCCTCAACTTGGATAAAACCAATTTTTTGGTCTATTTTCCACCTAGCCTGTAATTGCCCATACTGGAACCATGTTTGAACTACCTTCTCCTCTTTTAATACCTCTAAAGATTTTAATTGTAATACCCCCCTTTCCGAGGTAAGAAGCTGTCTGTAAGTAATTCTGTCCTGTTTTTGTGCTGTATTCATATTTTCAATTGCGTGTCTAGGAATTGCCCACATGGGTATCTTGTCATTTAATTTATATTGGTATTTCTTCCAAACCCGCAATAAAGCATTTCTTAAAATATGACTTTTAAAATTCTTATCCAATTTTTTGTTGAATAACAGGTAAGCATGCCAACCAAATACCAGATCGTGTCCCTCAATATTCAATATTCTATCATTGGTTAAATGAGTCCAATCACTAATTACAGATAATGCCACTGCATCATAATATAGTTTTAAATTAGGTAGTTTCAATCCTCCTCTCTCATGTACATCTTGCATTATTTTCATCTTTACCCTCGGCTTCTTTCCTGCCCACACAAATTTGTTGATACCCTTCTGCCATTCTAAAAGATTCACATCTTTTTTAAGTATAGGTAACATTTGGAAAAGAAATAAAAATTTTGGTAAAATGTTCATTTTCACTGCCGCTATCCTACCCAGCAAAGATAAGTGCAATTTCTCCCATTTTTTCATCTCTGTCTGTATGCTATGCCAAAGTGGTTCATAATTATGCTTATATAATTTCCCATTTGAAGTTAAAATGTTAACTCCAAGATATTTGACTTTTTTAACTACCTCACATCCTAGCATCACTCCTAATTCTTCCTTTTGTTTAATATTCATATTTATAGCTAATATTTTGGTTTTTCCTAAGTTTATTTTAAAGCCCGACACTTGACCATATTGATTAATCGTATTCATTAAAACCATACTGGATTCCTGCGGTTGTTCCAATATTATGACCAAATCATCCGCAAAAGCGCGGACTCTATATTCTTGCTGCCTAATCTTGATTCCTTTTAAACCATCCAAGCCCCGTATTTTATTCAACAATACTTCCAAAGTTATAATAAACAATAATGGGGACAAAGGACAGCCCTGTCTTGTACCTTTTCCAATTTGAAAAGAGTCTGTTAAACTTCCATTGACTATGATTTGTGCTGTTTGCTGTTGGTATATTGCTTTAATTGACTGTAAAAAATTATCTCCTATCTGCATTTTTTGCAGTATCTTCAGCAGAAATTGCCAGTTAACTCGATCAAAGGCCTTCTCAGCATCCAAAAATATAAACGCAGCAGGGATCTGGTTGTTCTTTCCCAAATATTCTAATGCATTAATAATTAATCTAACATTACTTTTCATCTGTCTCCCTTGTATAAAACCTGTTTCGTCCGTATGTATCAATTGTTGAATGACCAACATTAACCTATTTGCTAATATTTTAGTAAAAATTTTATAATCTACATTCAGTAATGAAATAGGTCTATAATTTTTGGGTTGAGTAGTATCTTGATCTTCTTTGGGTATCAAAGATATAAACGCTGTCTTCCAAGATGGAGGGACTTTACCTTCCGTTTGAATCATATTAAATAATTCTCTAAGAGGTTCTACCATTTCTAACTGTAAGTTTTTATAGTAAACCGCTGTCAAGCCATTTGTACCTGGTGCTTTCCCTGACTTTAATTGCTTAATTACCTGCAGGATTTCCCCCGAGGTTATTGGTTGATTCAATTTTTGCCTGTGTTCTTCTCTAACTGAAGGTATTTTCTCTTTGTCTAAATATTTGTCTATGTCTAAACCATTAATTTTATCCCCTTTATACAGTTCTGTAAAAAATTCCCAGAAAGCCTTTTGAATCTCTTCCTGTTGAAACACCTCCTTCCCTCTATAAATCAGTTTAGATATATTTCGAGTTTTCCTTTTTTTCCTAATCTGATAAGCTAACCATCTGCCAGGTTTGTTTGCATTACAAAAAGTATTGTGTTTTGCATATAATAAATTAGTAGCTACCTGGTCAGAGATCAACATGTCAAATTGAGATTTTAATATGTTAATAGCTTCCTTAACCTTTGTATCGTCTGGGTTCATTGTTAACTCCAGCTCTTTTCTCTTAATTTCCTCTTCCAGTTCTGTTCGTTTTAACCCTTGCTTATTTCTATGTGTTTTATTTATATTCATCAAAACTCCTCTCATATACGCTTTGCTTGCGTCCCATACAAATTCCATAGATGTACCCTTATTCATATTCAAAACAAAATATTCAGATAGTAATTTTTTACAATCATTAATATACTTTTCATATCTAAATAAGTTTTCATTCAATCTCCAAGACCTTCTTGCCTGCACTACCCTTCCCAACTCCATCCAAACTGGGTTATGGTCCGAAAGGACCCTAGCTGCAATCTTTGTTTTCTTGACCCTAGAAAGCAAATCATTAGTGGTTAGAATAAAATCAATCCTTGAGAGGGATTGATGCCTGTCCGAGAAGAAAGTGAAGTCATATTCCTCTGCATTTCTTTCTCGCCAAATATCTCTCAATTCAAAATCATCCATAATGTCAAAGAAAGATTTGGGTAACTTTGCTCGCATCTTGGTATTTAGGCGGGAAATCTTCTTATCTCTCTTAGTGTCTATCACTCCATTCCAGTCACCCAATAGTATACAGGAACTATAGTTCCACTGTACTAATTTAGCATGAAGATTTCTATAGAATCTATCTTGCTGTTGATTTGGAGCATAAATTCCCAAAAGTAATGTCTTTTTCCCTTCTAAGATTAAGTCTAAAGCAATATATCTTCCGAAGGGATCTGCTTCTATTAATTCAGCTTTCATATCTTTTCTTAAGTATACAACTATACCATTCTTCTTTTCCATAGCAGAAGCTGCAAAATGTTGACCAAGTTTTGAGTTGATCAAATATTTTTGATCAGTTGACTTGATATGAGTTTCTTGCAAACAAATTACATCGTTCTTAAACTGTTTGAGATAATGAAATATTTTCTTCCTCTTCTGTGGAGAGTTCAGTCCGTTGACATTCCATGTTAAAATCTTAGTTGTCATCTTTGGTTGGTTGAAGCATTTTTAGAGCTTCCTGCATGGCCTGTTTAACCTTAGGTCTAGCTCCTCCCATTGCTTCCAGATTTGTTGTTGTAGATCCTTGATCGATGGCCGATGATTGTTGATGCTGTTGCTTTTTAGCTTGTTTCTCCATACGTCTAGTAGTCATGCGGCTAGGTCTTGGTTCCATAGCACCTTGCACTTCTAGAGAAGAGAGATGCTCCATCTTATCTGGTGGTTGTGTAGTTTGCTGTCTATCCTGTCCTTCTTGTGGTCTTTCTCTAGGTCCAGATGGTGCAGGGTGTCCGGCCTTCAATATATTATAATAAAAATCTCGGGCTTTCCATACAGAGTTGAGGCGGTACCTTTGCTTATCAAATGTAAATATGATGCCAAATGGTGCATCCCATGTATACTGTATCTGACGATTTCTGAGTTCTTCGACCAAAAAAGCGTAGTCTCTCCTGGCTCTTAACATTTGAGGTGGTATTTCTTTCAAAACAGCCAGGTCTTGACCGCCAATTTGAAGCTTAGTGTTATAAGACGCTTGCAGTACCATATTTCTAAGCTCTCTTGTAGTAAAATATATAACGATGTCTCGAGGAAGCTGCTTCTGCTTTGCCAGCCAGGAGTTAACGCGGTAAGCTTTGTCAATTTGCCAGTCTTTGTTGGTCCCTGGTCTTCCCATCAGGTGGTCAAAAGCTTCCGATAGGATCTGTTTCAGGTTCTCCTGTTTCTCCTCACGCAGCCCCCTTACTCTTAATGCGAACTCCATTTGTCGGTACTGTATCATAATAATTTCTTTTTCAGCATTTTCCACTTTTTGTTCCACCACCTCTGTTTTCAATGTCAAGTTAGCATTGGCATCATTAAGAACCTCTAGAGTATCTTCTACTCCAGAAATATGTTCTGTTAATACAGTTACAAGACTCAGCATGTCGTCTCTAATTTTATCAACCTTAGCCTCAAATTTCTCATACAGCTCCTGTTTAAGTCCTTTTATTTCACTTTTAATTTCTTCTTTCATTTCTTTTATTTCCTCTTTTCTCTCCTCTCTATTATCTCTAAATTTATCTTCCATTTTAATTGTCTGTGCATTACGAGCCTCGCTTAGATTACTCAGGAAAAATTCTTTCGTTAACACATCCCCAGCAGGGGGCGTAGGAAGCGGAGGCTGCAGCTTTGTGCCAGGCACTGAGGATGTGCCCCTGGAAGTAGAGGGTGACGACTTCAAGTTAATATTTGGTTTTGAGGCCATTTCAAAATTTATCTGCCTGCAGTTAATAAAACTCTATTGCCTGAATATGCAGCTTTAAGTAAAGAGGCTTTTATTTTGAAGTTTAAGGCTTGGCAAAACTTTCAGTGAGTAAACATTGTAACAAGACCGTTCAGCAGATTCATCACCATTTAACTTCCAGATAAGCAAGGTTAATGAAGGAGTAAAATTCTTCTATTGTGAAACCAAAACATATGATAAGCAATCTCTTTTGTTTTGAATTCTTGTGAGGATTAGCAAAAAGTGTTCGTTATTACCGGAGAAACCAGCCTGCTCGGCGCCATTTTAAAAGCCTCTAAGTAAATAATTTTTCGGAGAAGAAAAAGAAAAGAAGCTAAAATGTTGATAAACAATTATTGTCCACGCAGTAAACGGATTCAGCTCGTGATAAGATTAAATCAAACAAAACTTTGAGCAGAGTGGGGGAGACCTACTTTGTCCTGCACAAGGCAGTTTGAAGTTCCCAGCACGGACAGCCGTTCTGCCTTGGGCTAGCCCCCCTTTCCTTGCAAGCACAAAGCTGCAAAAATCGAAGAGCATTTGCCAGCAAAACAGTTTCTTCTTTCCTTCTTGCCTGAAGGATAAGAAAACCTGGTAAGACGTCAGATGGAAGATCCTCTAAACAGGTACGTAGCCAGGAATTCGGAGGCAGCTGATTTTTTGCTGCCACCACCAGCAGGCTCCTCCCAGGAAGTCCCAACCATGAGTATTAATACCACCTTCATTCAGAATTTTGCAAGTCTGAAAGTACACCTCTCCTCCCTCCCTTTTACAGTTGAAGACACTAGGGAAGGTCTCTTCCAAGGCATTTTCCACACTCCCATTTTTTTTATGGGCTCAGATGCCTGTAGGGTTATTTCAGCAATCTAGATAGCTGATAATTGAATAAGCAGATAAATCCAATTCAACAATTCAATTTGACTTTCCAAATCAAGACATGCCTCCTGATTAGAAATTTGACTGAATCAGCTTTGAGCTGATTGAACCAATGTCAGGTTCCAATCCAGAAGGGACAGTCAGGCCCGTAAGTTTCCACAGATGCCATCAGCATTCCTCTCAGGACTTTTTCCACATGACAGAGCAAAGAACATTCTCACATTCTAGCTACCCTGCTGTGCTCAATTACTTTGGGTTGGAGACCAGGCAGCCTGATCAAAAGTGACAGTTTGTCTAATGCAGGGAGACAAAAACCCAGGTTTCATACCGAAAGATGTTCAGGCAATCCGTGGCTAAGAAGACAGAAAGAAAGTCCTGCAATTCTAGGGCAGAAAAAGTCTTGCCAAATGCCTCTGAGAAGGTAGAGCTGTAAAAGAATCTCACTTAATTCACTTTTGAAGGGATACAGGTAGACCTCAATTTACAACAGTTCATTTAATGATCATTCAAAGTTACAACAGCGCTGAAAAAGTGACTTATAACCGTTTTCACACTTATGACCATTGCAGCATTCTCATGTGATCAAAATTCAGACACTTGGCAACTGACTCATATTTATGACAGTTGCAAAGTCCCGGGTCATAGGATTCCATTTTGTGACCTTCTGACAAGCAAAGTCAATGGGGAAATCAGATTCACGTAACAACCATGTTACTAATTTAACCACTGCAGTGATTCACTTAACAAATGTTGTAAGAAAGTGATAAAATGGGACAAAACTCAACAAATTTCTCACTTAGCAACAGAAATTTGGGGCTCAATTGTGGACTAAGTAAAGGATTACCTGTACTTTGCTAATTTATTCCATGCTGCATTGGAACCATCTCTGAAGTCACAGGTGTCTACCAAAAATAAATTAGCAAGACTGTGATCCGTGGATATAGGAGAATCCTACTTCCTCTGGCATACTTTATTTCCATTTTTCCAGTCAGGGAATATATTTCTGAAGTATTTGTATGCATTTTATTTTCTAAGAATGATAAAGAGGCTCATATATTGTGGCATTACTCAAAGTGAAGACTATGCAACAGGGAGATACTTTGATCCTGAGCCCATAATCAGGTCAATATTAATGTATGAAAGCATGGTGTTGTTGTTTTTTTCAATATATTTTTATTATTTTTACATTTAAAACAATGCAGTACCGCGAAGTCGGAGTGACTATAAATTCACATTATATACAGCTAGTCACAACTATTGACAATTAGCCTACTTAATACATTATCAAACCTTCTATCCAATCACAATATATACAGTTTGTTCCAGTCTTGTCACCTTGTCTTATACTAGTCATAAAATCTATTCCAGACTTCAAAATATTTTAATTCCCCTTTATTTTTAAGTTCAAGAGTGAGCCTATCTGCTTCCGCACAGGCCAACACTTTTCTGATTATATCTAGTTCTGATGGTGCATTTTCTTTTTTCCAATATTGTGCATAAGTTATGCACGCCACAGTTAGTACATGAATAATTAAATAAAGTATATCTCTCTTAAACCCCTCTGGTATTATACCTAGGAGAAAAATTTCCAGTTTAAACAAGATTTGGTCGCCCATCATTTGTTCTAACCATGATTGAATCATTTTTCAATAGTTTTTGCCTCATTGCACGTCCACCACATATGATAAAAAGTGCTTGGTGTTTTTTTACACTTCCAACAATTTGTGGCCAGATTTTTAAACATTTTGAAGAGCCGTGCTGGAGGGAGATGCCATCTGTAGAACATCTTATAAAGGTTTTCTTTATACGCCATAGTCATTGTTAGTTTCTGATTAAGTATCCAAAGTTTTTCCCACTTAGCCAATTCCATATTGTAACCAAAAAATTTTGCCCAGGCGACCATAGTTTCTTTAACCTGCTCCTCCTCTAGCTTGTATTCCAACAAAAATCTATACAACACTTTAATCAGCCTGTTTTCTGTCTGTATCAAAAGTTTATCTAATGTTGTGTAGTCTTTGGCAATACCTTCCTTCTTCCTATCCTGTGCAAACCTTGACTGTATCTGTAAATAAGACCACCATGCTACTTGTACCCCTTGTGATGTCAATTCTAATCTAGTTTTAATCTCCCCCTGTCTGTTCAATAACTCTTTATATGTAACTATATTTTCCATATTAATTAAATTTGGATGTATGTATGCTTCCATCGTAGGTAGCCAAATGGGTATTTTGGTGAAGTGGTCGTGTTTAATTTTGTTCCATATTAATAACAGGGACTGTCTGATATAATGTCTATTGAAATATTTATGTGCAAGTCCTTTTTCATACCAAAGGAAGGCATGCCACCCTACTTGGAGGTCATGACCTTCCAATTTGAGTAATCTTTTATTTCTCAACATTATCCATTCTCTTAGCCATGTTAGAGTGACCACAGTATAATAAAGTTCCCAATCTGGTACACCAAACCCTCATTTTTCCTTAGTGTCTTGCATAACCTTGAGGTTTATTCTTGGTTTTCTTCCCTGCCAAATAAATTTCAAAACCAGTTGATTCAAATCTTTAAAAAACCTTTTTTCTAATTTGATGGGAATATTCTGAAATAGGAAAAAATTTTTTGGTAATACGTTCATTTTTATGACTGCGATCCTACCCATCAGGGACAGTTGTAGGTTTTTCCACCTTTCTAAGCCTTTCTTAGTTTTATTGATCAGATTAGTATAGTTATCTTCTTTGATGGTCACACACCTTGCAGATAAATGTATACCAAGATATTTGACTTTTTTTACAGTTTGGATACCCAATTTCTTCATTAACTCCTCTTTCGCTTTTGAGGTCATATTTTTAACCAACATTTTAGTCTTAGTCATATTTATCCTCTAACACAAACACTGGATCGTCCACAAAGGCCTGTAACTTAAATTGTTCCTTTTTATTTCTAGTCTGTAGGGTTTTTACAGTGAATCATCTGAATGGTCCTTGGAACTGAGGTTACACGTGTAAGTAAATAAACCAAAGTTTATTGAGCATCCAGAATTGACATGAGAATCAACAGCAAAATTATTAATCATGAAACATCATTCTTATAGTGTTTTCAGCTTCTTTGAGCTCTACCTACTTTATGTGTTATACCATTATTGGCTAACAAGTCTCCAAGGCACAATAATTGGTTAGTCCTTACATCATTAGTGTTCGTGAGAACATGCATGTTCTCACACACTGAATGAATCAAGTGTTATCAAATGAGTGAATAAAATGTTGCAGGTTATTACTTTGTTTCATCATCCTCTGTCCTCAAATATGTCTGGGAACCCTGCAAGCAAAGAATAGCATGACAGGCAAATATTTTCTGCAGATTGCTGCAGTTTTTACTTACATGTGTAACCTCAGTTCCAAGGACCATTCAGATGATTCACTGTAAAAACCCTACACTGCTGCGATTCAGAAAGGAAAAAAGCCTTTAGGAAATTGTTTCAAATCAGGTCATTGTCAGAAAGATTGTTGTTCATCGCCATCTAGTGGTGGTTGACTATTAGCCTGTTCTTAAACAGGATGTGTTTACAACTCTTTTTTCAGATCCTGTTGCTAGTCATTCATATTTTCATCAAAATGCTAAATCTTTGGCTAAACAATTTTCTGTTCCTATGTCTCAGGCTCGTGACATAGTTCGAGGATGTACTTCTTGTCAACAATTTGCTGTTCCTTTTCCTATGGGAGTAAATCCTCGAGGAACAAAAACTAATCAAATTTGGCAAATGGATGTCACACAATTTGCTACCTTTAAACCATACACTTATTTACATGCATCCATTGATACATATTCTCACTTTTTATGGGTCACTGCTGCTAGACATGAGTGCACTTTTGATGCAATGTCTTCATTGTCTTTCTGCTTTTTCTGTCCCCTGCAAGGACTTTAATTCTTTTTGTCAACAATAGAACATTCAATTGATACATGGAATTCCTTACAATTCTCAAGGGCAAGCTATAATTGAGGGAGCTCATCGTACATTCAAAGCTACATTAACTAAATTAGTAAAAACTGAATCTGGTCCCTTCAATTTGAGAAAAATTCAAAATTTGATCTCTATTGCTCTTTATGCATAGAATTACTTAACTTTTCTAGATTCCTTTTCAGACATTCCAGTCAAGTTTCATTTTTAGATGTCCCCAGGTTATAAGTTGATCGTGGTTATAAGTTGGATGTGGTTACGCTGCAGTTGAAGATTTGCAAACAAAGCAAGCTGTGTGGATTCCAGGCCGGTGTGTTCGTCCTTATCATGGAAAAACAAATGAAAAATCCAAGGATGCAACGTCCTCCAATCTTGCCTTGGAATCACATTGAAGATCAACCTCAATTGAAGAAATCCTTTTTTCTCACGTGTTGCTTTCTCTTTTTCTTTTTCTTTCCGGTTTCTACTAACTCAGAGACAACTCCTGCTTTTCCTCTTAGTCCTAATCTTTGGATTCGTCACGCTCAATATATGTTTTTGATTCATGGTCGTAATATAACTTTATATTATAAACCTCCTATGGCTCTTGGTCAAGTTGCTTTTATTCCTAATCTAATTAATTCTTCTTCTTTCATTGTTTCGCAACTACAACATATTTCTTCTTCTTGGTTATTTTCTACTCCTCCAAATGAATTAAATTTAGTTAGATGGAATTATATTTATATTAACCAATTTACTAGAGGTTTATGTTTTTGTTGTTATGTTCATCATAATTGGCTTAATCAATGGTCTGGTTACGCAAAAGCTAAACATATTTTAGATAAAGTAGGGAATTATAGTTATTGTACTCAGAAATATTGGTTATGTGGTACTATTAAAACATCACAAGGTCATAACACTATACCTGATATGTATCCTGAAAATTTTCCTATTTTTCAAACTGTCTCTTCTAATACTGGAACAGGTGGATCAATCTGTGCTGGATGGCAATTAAAAGATCCTGCAATGTGGTTTTTCTTTGACAAATATGCAACTAACGTACACCCTCAGAACTATCAATGTGCTGCCATTGGATATTTGTCTTTACCTGTACAAGTGGGTGCCGGAAGTTTATCAACTCGAAAAAGACGTGCAGCCTTGGGATCAAAATGTTCTGATGAAGTTATTATTGATACTCAATTTTCTTCATTGCCTACTTTTGGACATGCATTAGTTGGAGCCATAACTGGAACTATTACTTTGGGATCATACCCAGGAATAATAGCTCAAGAAAATAGACATTCTATTCTAGGTCTCACGGATTGGGGAAATCTATTAATGCTACTGCTGCAGTTATTAGAGATTTTTAAAATGAAATTGAAGAACTTAATCAAGATTTAATTCAACAACGCTTTGCTATAGACTATTTGCTAGCTCATCAAGGTGGATTTTGCAGCTTAGTTGGTCAACGTGCTTGTGCTGTGCATTTTCATTCACTTAATAAAACTATTGAAGATGAATTATCTAATTTACAAGCTTCTATAAAAAATAATGTATATGATGAATTTTCTCCTTATGCTTGGTTAACTAAATGGTTACCTGACATTTCATGGTTAAAACAATTGTTTTTCTATGGTGTGAACATAATCGCATTACTTATACTTTGCTGTTGCTGTATGCAATGTGTTCCTTCATTTTTTGCCATGTTTCGCAAGTCTCCTGCACCTACTTTGAATGTGATTCAAATGCATGCTCTTGAAAAATCTCTTTTTTCGTCATTAAAAACAAAAAGCGAGGAAATGTAGGGTTTTTACAGTGAATCATCTGAATGGTCTTTGGAACTGAGGTTACACGTGTAAGTAAAAACTGCAGCAATCTGCAGAAAATATTTGCCTGTCAGCTATTCTTTGCTTGCAGTGTTCCCAGGCATGGTTTGAGGGCACAGGATGAAACAAAGTAATAACCTGCAACATTTTATTCACTCATTTGATAACACTTGATTTATTCAGCTATAACAACATGAACGTTCTCACGTATACCAATGATGTAAGGACTAACCAATTATTGTGCCTTGGAGACTTGTTAGCCAATAATGATATAACACATAAAGTAGGTAGAGCTCAAAGAAGCTGAAAACACTATAAGAATGATGTTTCATGATTAATAATTTTGCTGTTGATTCTCATGTCAATTCTGGTTGCTCAATAAACTTCTGTTGGTTCAGCTATCCGTGGATTGGATTATTTTTCCATCTTCAGCCTCAGGACTCTAAATGCTACACTAGTCCCTTTATTTGTTCCTCTTCACGTACATTCCTGGCTAAAACTTCTAAGGTTAATATAAACAGCAGCCGGGATAGGGGACAGCCTTGTCTTGTACCTTTCTGGATTGCTATACTTTGCGTTAATTCTCCATTAATTATTACTTTGGCTTTTTGATTTGTGTATATTGCTCTAAGCGTGTTTATAAATTTATCCCCAAATTCCATGTGTTCCAATTGTTGATGCAAAAATTCCCAGTTCATGTTATCGAATGCCTTTTGGGCATCAAGAAAAAATAGTGCAACCTGTTTTTCATTATCCACTTCATAATATTCAAGAATGTTCAGGATGATTCTCATATTGTTTTTAATTTCTCTTCTGGGAGGAATCCATTTTGATCTGTGTGGATAAAATATAAGGAATTTTTTCAGCTGTTCTGCTATTTTTAGAGCAAAAATTTTGTAATCTGCATTTAACAGTGAGATTGGTCTGTAATTTTGTATAAACATCTGGTCTGTGTCCACCTTAGGTAATAATACAATATTAGCCTCCATCCATGATAATCGTGTCTTTGCTTCTTTCAGCACAGCATTATAAACTTCCAACAGCATTGGAACAAGCAGATCCTGGAATTCTTTATATATTTCCGCTGGCAGCCCATCCAGCCCTGCAGCTTTATTATTCTTTTGTCTTTGTATGGCTTCAATTATCTCTGAGGTTTTAATGTCTTCATTGAGCATATCCTTTATTTTCTTTGGTATCTTTGGCAGATCTGACTTTTTCAAGTATTGTAGTATTCCTTTCTTTGTATAGTCTTGGTTTTCTCTATATAGTTGTTCATAGAACTCTTGGGTAATCCTTTTCTTTTCCTCTAGTTGGTAGCAGATCTCGCCTTTTCCATCTTGTAATTTATTGATCCAGTTCTCTTGCTTTTGCTTCCTCAGCCTATAGGATAGCCACTGCCCCGGTTTATTTGCATGTTCAAAGAAATTTTGTTTTGCTTTTTTTATAGACTGTGCCAATTTTGCTTTTTCAAATAAAGCCAATTCATATTTGATCAATTCCATACTTCCTTTTATACTTCTATTTTGTGGTTTCTTTTGAAGTTCGCTCTCTAGATTTTTATACCTTTCTTTCAACTCTCTTATTTTTTGTTTCTCAATTTTTTTCTTCCTAGCTGTAGCCAATATTGTGACCCCTTTTATAAATGCCTTAGTTGTATCCCATAGGTTTTGTATGGATGTATCTCCTGGCCAGTTTTCTTTGAAGAAAAGTCTTAATTCCTGATTAACTCTTTTAATATATTCCTGATCCTTTAGGATTGTTCTATTGAGTAACCAATGATAACTGCCCTTTTGTTTTTTCCATATAATCCTCATGGGATTGTGGTCGGCCCATAAGTTTGGTTCTATGTCTATCTCCTTCACCTCCGACCTTAACTCCATCGACATCCAGACCATATCTAACTTTGACCAGGATTCATGTCTATTCGAGTAGAAGGTATATCGCTTTCCCTCTGGGCATCTTTCTCACCATACATCATAGATATTAAGTTCTTCAGCCATTTGAAAGAATGACCTCGGCAAAATTCTCCTAGCTCCTTTTCTCTTCTTTCCACTTTTGTAGTCCCATTTCTGGTCAACTATAGCATTGAAATCACCCATTAAACAAATATTTTCATTTCCCATCTCTCGAATAATGCTATGTAGTCTATAATAAAAAAAAATTCCTGACCTTCATTAGGTGCATATATTACAACCAGAGACACATTTTTTGGTTTAACATTATTTATATAATTAATATTCTCCCTTCCTCATCATGATAAATTAGTTTAGTCTGGATCGTGTCTTTAACATATAGAGCTATTCCTCTTTTCTTTTGATCAGCTAATGCTGTGTAAAGTTTAGCCAATCTGGGATATTCTAAGATCTGGATCTGTCGTTTAGTTATATGGACCTCTTGCATTGCAATTATGTCATAATTCAAATGTTTTAGTTTATTAAAGGTTGTTTTCCTTTTCTGGGGTGAGTTTAGACCATTGATATTCAATGATAGAATCTTGATTTCTCCCGACATAATTCTATGTGTATTTAGGTTGTGTGCTTCTTGTTGCCCTTATCTCTCTCACTTCTTTTGGTTCTTCCCCCTTTTTGTCTAAAATAACTTCTTTTTCCTTTCTTGTCACAACTGGTTCCTTTTCTCTTCTTATCTGTGCCCTGAGTCCTTGCATCCTTGCTCTCGACTGTTCTCCTTCATCTTCCTCATCCTCCTGCCCAACAAGATTATTGTAGAAATCTTCCACTTCTTCCACCGTGTCTATTCTGAATCTTCTATCTCTCCAAGTTACCAGTATACCTTCCGGCATCAGCCATCTGAAGTTAATTTCATGTTTATTCAGGACAGATGTTAAAAATTGATAGGGCCTTCTTAGTTCTCTGATTCTCCTTGGTACCTGTTTTATGACTGTTAGTTGTCGTTGATTGTGTATTATCGGATCATCTCTTGTTCTATTCAACACCTCGTCACATATTGATTTTTTAACAAACTTAACATGGACTTCTCTCAGTAAATTGTTCTTTTTTGCGTAGTTTGTTTGGATTCTATATGTCTCATCGATCTCACTTGTCATCTCGTCCTTTCCTATTCCCAAAGCCTTTGCCATAAGGTCTTCCATCGTGTCTGGTAAATCTTCGCCTTTTTCTTCCTTTACATTCTGAAACTGTAGAAATTGGGCTGCTTTCTCCGATTCTAACGTGAGGACCGTTAACTCAAGTTTTTTGTTTGCTTGGATCAGCCTAGAGCTCAGCTGCTCCATTTTTCCCCCTCACTCTCCAACCTTCCTTCTATTACATTTATTCTTTGTTCATGTTTATTGATCTGTTCCTGGAACTTCTCAAATCCATCTTCTCCTTCAGATCTCCAGTATCATTTCTTATTTCTCTAATATCCTTTTTTAATTCTTCGTGATTTTTAGCCATTACCTCCTGCATAGTCTGTAATATCATCTGAAGTTCCTTAGTTGAGTTGGATCTTTCTCTCTGTAACATATCCTCCGAAGATTTTTGGTTTGAAGGGCTGGTGGCCTCTAAAGACGGCTGAGATGCTGGCTTCCTCCTCATGCCAATTTTCATTAGATTTGTAGTGCTTGTCATTTTTTGGAAGAATTGGATCCCTAATTTAGTTATTTTCCAAAACTCCCACTTTCTTCTCTCCCTCGTAACTTTCTCCAGTCCTTCCTTCCTTCCTTCCTTCTTTCTTTCTTTCTTTATTTCTTTCCGTAGTTTTGAACCTGGGAGGAACTGGATTGGGCAACCCGAGAGCTCCGCCTGACGCCCGAAGGGCTTTGCAGGAAGAAACACGGCTTGAGGCGCAAGGACGGTCCTGGCTGTGGGGCGCAGACCCAGTAAAAGCCTCTCTTTGATTCCCTCCTCCTCCTCCTTCCACAACCTGCGTGACACTGCAGCCATAGGCCGAGAGCTGCTGGCGATGCTGCTGCACAGCTGAGGGAGGGAGAGCGAAAGCAGAGGCAGGGCGCCAAGCTTTGGTTAAGGCAGGCAAGGGAAACGGCGAGCCAAAAGGAAGTCTTGCTGGGAAGATGCGGCAGCAGGGCTTTAAAGGGCTCCCCCCTCCCGAGCCAGCCAGCCAACCCAGCCCATTCCTCCCCCCGCCACCACTGTGTCCAACAGTCCAAGTTGCTGGGAGGAGAAAGTTTGGGCTGCAGAGCAGAGTTTGAACTGCCGAGTGATGTGCGGTGAGCTTCATGGCTGGTGAGGGTCCAGCTCTATGGCGGACGCGGTGCCGGGGCTTTGGCAGGGCTTTCGCGCTTGCCTCATCAGCTATGAAGCTCACCGCACGTCACTGATATACATATGTACATATGTACATATGTACATATGTACATATGTACATATGTACATATGTACATATGTACATATATACATATATACATATATACATATATACATAATATACACATATACACATATACACATATATACATACATACATACATATATACACACATATATGTATCACACTTATAATATTCCTATATTTCTATTAATCTATTCTATTAACCTAAGAGTAAATTCTAAGAATGAATTGCTTATAGTTATTGATTAAATTATAATCAAACCATCTCCTTGATTAATCAATACTAATGCCAATAATATCAAAAGTTGGTGGAATTAATAATCTTATAGCAATAACAATACCAATGACAATAACAATATATTTCCTTGACAGTAGTATTATAACGTTAATTCCAATTCTTTAAGTTCAACCTTATATGTGACCCTCCTGAGTTAAGTAATTATATGAAAATGTTCTGGGTCCCCTTGGTCCAGTAAATCTTCTTTCTCTCTCTCTAGTTGTTTCTTTTAGTAATGTCCAAAGATTAACATCAGAATTCTCCAATAAGACAGAAACTGCCACGTGAAGTGCACGTGAGGTTTAGTAAACAATCCCTGAGAGAAGAAATTTACCAGAAGGCACGTGACCAGAATACCATGTATGCGGGGGAAATGGTCATAGTACTAAAACAGATACCAAGAAGAGTGAGGGAAAGGAGGCAGAAATATCAGGACCTAACAACACAATTGAGGAAACTTCAGGTGATATATAGGTGGCTTTTCCCAGAAGGGATATCTTTTCTCTGGCAAGGCCAGAGGTTTCGGATTGAATCATTGCAAGATGCAAAAGACTTTATGGAAAGCCAGTTGAAGAGGGGAACTCAGAATAACGATGGAGAATTGGATAACAAGAGCCGAGGAGAGGAGCGAAAGAATAGTGTCCCGGG
Source organism: Thamnophis elegans (assembly GCF_009769535.1). Classification (NCBI taxonomy): domain Eukaryota; kingdom Metazoa; phylum Chordata; class Lepidosauria; order Squamata; family Natricidae; genus Thamnophis; species Thamnophis elegans. Next base: position 32,953,458 of record NC_045552.1, read on the forward strand.
AGATGAGAAAGGGGGAAATGAGAAACAAAGCAGAGATGAGAGACCGCAAACGAGGCAGACAACAAAAGCCAAAGCCTTACACAAATAAACATGGCAGATGAACTCCGCTTAATTTCTTTAAATATAAATGGTTTGAATTCACTAAGAAAGAGAAATAAAATACTGAATGCTCTACGGAAAAAGAATTGTGATTTGACATGCCTGCAAGAAGTACATATAGTGAACCACCAGCAAAATGTGTTGTATTACCCCGGCTGGGTATAATTCCAAATTAAGGAATTTTTAGATAATGCAAATCTACCCAAGATCTCAAATGAAGCAAAAGGGGTACTGAACCAAAAGATAACAATAGATGAATTAGAAAAGGCAGTCAAAAAAATGGAAAACAACAAAACTCCTGGCATGGATGGTTTGCCAGTTGAAATCTATAAATCATTTTTGGAAATCTTAGGACAAGAGATGATAGTAATATTTAATGCTGTCTTGACGGATTCTATCGCACCGAAATCATGGGCTAAGGCCTATATAACCCTTTTGCCTAGTCTGTCTTAATAAATTTATACACCCTGATCAGAACGGGTTCCTGCCGTCAAGGCATTTGAAAGATAATGTTAGAATTATTTTGGATGCCTTAGAATATTATGAAGCTCGGCCGGATAAACAAGTGGCCTTTATGTTTCTTGACGCACAAAAGGCTTTTGATCGGGTAAATTGGAAGTTTATGTTGTCACAATTAGAAAATATGAAGTTTGGAGAAAACTTCTTAAATGCAATTCGGGCAATTTATGTACGACAAACTGCGACATTATTGGTAAATGGAGAAGAGGCGGGTGATATTGAGATTGGTAAAGGCACAAGACAAGGATGCCCGTTATCCCCCCTACTGTTTATCCTCACATTAGAACCCCGTCTTAGAATAGTGAGGAGTGATACACAAATTAAAGGGTTACGAGCTAAAGCTCAGGAATTTAAGGTCCAGGCTTTCGCCGATGACCTTGTTTTTATCCTGGAGGATCCTATGGCTTCTGGGATACAACTTTTACGTAAAATAGAGGAGCACGGTAGGATAGCGGGGCTACGTATAAACAAAGAGAAGACAAAACTGTTAATTAAGAATATGACTCTGAACCAGAAAAGGGAAGTACAAAGCCTGTTAGGAATTAACATGGCCCATAAAATACAATACTTGGGAATTTGGCTCACGGAGAGATGTTCCTCTATCAAGGTAGATAACTATATGAAATTGCTACAGCAGATATCTAAAGATATGACTAATTGGAGTGGTAAACAACTGTCTTTGATGGGCAGGATTGCGACAGTTAAGACATATGTATTACCAAAATTTTTGTTTCTGTTTCAAACGGCACCAACTAAATTGGACAAATTTTTTTTTAAATCTTTGGAGACAATAGTGGCTCGATTTATATGGCAAGGCAAGAAAGCACAAATTAAAGCCCAAATATTGCAAAAACGTAGAGAACTGGGAGGCTTCGGAGTACCCAACTGGGAAGCATATTATAATGCAGCAATTATGACATGGGTGAAGGATTGGGTGATGTTGAGTAGAAGGCGCCTATTGGCTATAGAGGGACATGACCTCCCTCAGGGATGGCATGCCTCCCTCTGGCAAGAAAGAGACACCCCCCATAGCTACTTCATGGGACATTATATTCAGAAGATTTTGATGGGGGTCTGGGAAAAGATGAGGAAAAAATACTATCTTAGGGTTCCGTGCTGGTTGGCTCCGTTAGAGGCCTTAACGCATCCCAGTGTATTTAATTGGACAAGAAACATAACATATAAAGACATCATGACAGAAGATGGCAACATGAAAACAAAGATGGAATTAGAGCAGCAGGGCAGGAATCTGGAATGGTGGGAATATTTACAGGTTAGAAACAGGTTTAAAAGCGATAAGGTACGGTTTGGGATCTACACAAACCCTCAGGGGCTAGATAAGATTTTCTTTGGCGGAGACAAGAAAATGTTATCGAAGATTTATCAATTTTTGACCTGCCAAGATGCTAATGAAGAGATGGATAAAAGCCTTCTAATAGCATGGGAGAGAAACTTTGGCTATGAGATTGAAATGGGCAAATGGTGGGATCTATGGAGTAAGACCATTAAACTTACAATATCTACAGCATTCAAAGAAAACATATACAAGATGGTTTATAGGTGGCACTTCCCCCCAACGAGGTTAGCCAAAATGTTTCCTGGGTTATCTCCACTGTGTTGGAAATGTGGAAGAAAGGATGGCACATTCTACCATATTTGGTGGTCCTGTACTGAGGCCACGAAATACTGGAGAAGGATTAAAAAATGGCTAAAAGAGGTTACCGGGGCAAGCATGGAATGGAGACCCGAGAACCTTCTTCTAAGCATTAAACCAGAAAACATGAGCAATTCAATATGGCATTTGAGCCTACATATAATTGTGGCCGCAAGAATAACTTATGCACAATTTTGGAAATCCACTACCATACCGTCGGAAGATGCTATAATTAAAAAGATCTATGAATGTGCAGAAATGGACAGAATGACGGGTTGGCTGAGGGACAAAGGAGAAACGGAACATTGCCTTAGCTGGAACTTATGGTATATGTGGGCGACAAGGAGAACAGCAGGGACTTAAAAAGGGGGAAAGTTAAAAGTGAACATGGGTATTGTAATAGATCCCTGAATTTTGTAATGAGAAGATGTGGCTTAGAGACCTAACAATGAGGAAGGGAAAAAAAAGTTGGGCTGTGAATGACTGTCACCGCGGGGGGGGGGAAGGGGGGGTTGTATGTTTAAATTTGTATTTGTATTTGTATGTTTTACTCTTTAAAAAATGTATAACTAATAAAGATTACTTAAAAAAAAAAAGAATTCTCCAATAGTCAGCTCTCTTGTTTTCCAAGGGGTATCATGCCACCCAAAAAAAAGATTCCAGATTTCACCAGTAGATGTCACTCTTCCACAAACTAACCAAATACAGACTAACCAGAAACAGATGTGGCAAGGAACACTGCCATAAATCAGCTTTTATATCTTCTCCTTCAAATCTTCAGTAGTTAACTCATTTCCCCCTGAAGGCATCCATGTAGTCAGAGTTATTTACAGCCAGCTTTTGTTGTGTTAACTAATTAAGTTTAGATTCAGCTCCTCAGACAGTTCAGAGAAAAAGAAGAAATAGCCTCCAGCCTTCACTCAGCATAATCCTCTCGCCGCTATAAAGGGGGGTGAAAAAAAAACAACCAACCCACTCCTTCTTTGAGCCCTTAAACTCTTGAGCTGTTTTGGAATAAAAATACCTTCCACCAAGATCAGGAACTGTTAAGCCACTCCGCGACTCCAGCAGCTTCTCTGTAATAAATCCTCGCTTATTTTGAACTGCTGTCAGCACTCTGGGACGGCCTTTACAGATCGCCCTCTTCCACGCCCGGGGTTATGAAGGAAATTTCAAGCACAGACCATGAATTGCCATCCTATGGTTGTGCCAAACCAACCTTCTCTTCAGTCTTCCCTACAGGAGACCTTCAGTTTACAAAAATCTTTCCAGAAACCCCTCCGGACGCCAAATCCAGCTGCTCTTCACGGAGCTCTCCATTCAAGCAGCCATTCATGCTCGTGTTTTGTTGACGCATAGAGCTCCTTCAGTGAATAGATTTTGCACCTAAACTAATTCCCACAGAACAGTTATGGAGTTCAACAGATAACAACATCTCTCAAGTTTGAGGTGATGTCCAAGAATCTAGAATGTACCTCTCTATGGTTGCTTTAGTTTTCACCTTTCCCACACTCAGATTTTGAGTGAAAAATGAACAGAAGTGGCAAGAATCGAATCATCTGTATCAGCAGTTCCAAAAGCATGCATTCTGTCAAGCCAGCCTCCCTCAGCAACCAAGAAAGAAACCACTTAACTCCATTTTGTAGAATTAAGAGTACTTTTACTGGTTATGAAAAGATAGCAGCTAAGAAAAGCAAGATCAGAGGCAAAAGCACGGGAAATCATAGATATCAATATGTGATCCAACCCCCTCCCCCTGGTAACCCCATCTCTAGTCCAATCTGCAAATCCCTCAGGTGTCATGTGAGTTCCATCTTCAAAAAGCATCATCAGGTTGGTATGCAGGACAGTTAGTCTTGAACAAACCAAGCACTATCTCCAGCATGCGCAGTAGATGGTGAGAACAAAACTCCCTTTTCACGATCTCTTCTGTACTTAAAACTTCCCTTCCCAAATACCATGCCTCCCCCTCCCCGTTTCAATGGCAGCTGAAAGCAAGTAGCGAAACAGAGGCTGACACATTCATTCATTCAATACACTATCAGATGTAGGGGGGTGGAGTTAAACAAGTCATCAGCCTAGAGTCATTATGTTGTCACAAATATCAAACTCCAGCCCCTCTTGGAATCCCTTGACCCTTATCTGGCAATAATTTAGTATAGAATTTTAGTTGACTAGATTCTTGTGTATATGCATGAGCAATAAATCTTCTGAACTTCAACTGAACAAATGGTCCTGATTCTTTGCATCTGACATCAGATAGGTACACTATCAGATCTTCCAAGGAAAAACAACAGTTTACAATTCAAAGCAATGAGGGCATCCTTAGTAAAAATTCCAAATAAATTCACTTACGGAACCTCAACCAGTCTTAATGATAATGACTAGTTTGCAAGTTGCACTATGTCGGGGTTTAATTTGACCGTGCTTTGTTAAATATTCCAAATAAGGTACAAACCATGATTTATAAGATAGATGAGCTGAACTGAATGCAACGTAACTAACGTAACATAACTAAGGCAGAAATTAACAAATCACTTACAGCTTAGAACAGTGCGAGATAATTTATACTTGGATAAACAGCTTATTCCAGGATAAACACCATGCCAATAAATGAAAATAAAATAAAGATCATTGCATGATTCAATAATCAGGTATTCACTAGATGGCAACAAAGAGATACACCAACATATCTCTTTCCCACATCAGTGGTCAAATAAAGTTTATTACCATATATTAAGACTGAAGAGTGTTGGGAGGGATGAAAGTGCACGGGTGTGTAATAAAAGCCATGTGGCAGAAACTGTAATTTAATAAAGCTCCAGATATGCCGGAGAGAAGCAGGAAAGGGTGGGTTAAAGATTCTGAAAGAATCAGGGGAAAAGACATTAACCATTTTCTATATTAAAGCTTGCGGCTGCTTTTACTCCTAAAAACAGCAGATAAAGCTGGATTTCTTTAAATATGTCACTATCACCGCAACTAGTTTGGCTCTGGGAAGAAAGTAGGTTTTTCTTCCTTTTTCGTGGCCCAATATTTTGAAAATGAAGTCTGGCCAGGATGACATAACATTTAATTCCCATATAAGTTTAAATCTGTTTTGGAATTGTATCAAGAGAAGTAGATTCAACTCAAACATTGTGACACTGAGCAGTTTACAATAGGCTGTATCTTGTCCTTATTCAGCATTTCAAGTTGTCTAGGTAGGAGCATGGTTGTCATTAGAAGATAGTAAAATTCACAACTCCTGCCCAGGGGTGTTTACAAGATTTGGTCACTAAAGCCGAGAGGACAGCCATAATATTGCAATCAAAGTGATACATGTTTTCATGTGCAATGCACCACCACAATCACTCTCTTTACTTTATTGAAGCCCTGCTAACGCAATAGTGAGAATGCAGCATTGCAGGCTAATTCTGCCAATTGTCAGGATTTTGATTCTGACTGGCTCAAAGTTGACTCGGATTTCCATCCTTCCAAGGCCAGTAAAATGAGGATCCAGATTGTTGGGGGCAAGATGCTGACTATGTAAACCACTTAGAGACAGCTGTAAAACATTAATGAAGTGGTATATAAATCTAGTGCTATTGCTCTGAAACTTTGAAAAATATGATTATAAAAGCCCAGTTCAGCATAATAACACTGAAAAAGAAAAAGAATAAATCCAAGAAGAAACTAGCATGGCTGCACAAAGATCTCTCTGAGAAATTTAAAGACAAAAGGACAAGTACAAAAAATGGAAAGAAGGACACATAACTAAGGCAGACTATCAGCAGATAGCCAGAATCTGCAAAGACAAAGTCAGGAAAGCAAAGGCTCAGAATAAACAAAGACTTGCAACAAAAGTCAAAGATAATAAAAAAAGTTTCTTCCAACATATAAATAACAAGAAAAAAATCAAGGAAACAGTCCATTAAAGAGAGAAGATGGCAAAGTAGTAACAGGCAGCAGAGAGAAAGCAGAGCTGTTTAACTCATTCTTTGCATCGGTCTTCATGGGGGAAAAAACAATAGTCCAACCTACCAAAAATATAACTGTAAAAGACAGACTAGAAATAAAAGTTAAAATAAGCAAAAATATGGTAAGAGAACACCTGTCTGATCCTGATAAATACAAATCACCAGGACCTGATGGATTACATCTCAGAACCATTGTACCAATCTTCCAAAAAATCCTGGAGCATCAGGAAATTACCAGAGGATTGGAAAAGACCTGATATGGTTCCCATCTTCAAAAAGGGAAAGAAACAGACCCAAGAAACTACATCAATACCCAGGAAGATACTGGAAAAGATAATTAAAAAACAGATCTGCCAACATCTAGAAACAAGTAAAGTAATAACTAGAAGTCAGAAGTCAGATTTGTTAAAAACACATCATGCCAAACCAATCTTATTTCATTCTTCAACACAGTGACTAAATTAGCAGACCAGTGAAATACTGTGGACATAAAATACTTGGACTTCAGGAAGGCATTCAACAAAGAAACCACAACCTACTTCTTGATAAACTAAAAAAAAGTGGGATAGATAGCATCACCATCAGATGGATCTGTAACTGTGAGACCGCCTACTGCCACATACCTCCCAGCGGCCAGTAAGATCCCACAGATTGGGCCTCCTTCGGATGCCATCAGCCAGACAGTTTCGGCTGGCGGGCCCCCAGAGGAGAGCCTTCTCTGTGGCTGCTCCAACCCTCTGGAATCAACAACCTCCAGAGATCCGGACCATACCCACTCTCATGGCCTTCAGAAAAGCTGTTAAAACCTGTATGTTCCGGCAGGCCTGGGGCTGTTGACCTCATTGTTGAGGTCCAGCCCCGGTTAGAGTGAATGCATGTCGTGATTTTAAACTGTCTTTATTTTTCTCTTATTATCTTTTCTTGCTCTTTTTCTTTTGTAAGCCGCCCCGAGTCCTTTGGGATTGGGCGGCATATAAATTTTAATAATAATAATAATAATAACAACAACAACAACAACTCCGCCGTTGCCGGTCCCAAGCCCAGATGAGAAAGGAGGAGGGTTGGGGTCAGGTTGGCATCTGGTCCCGTAAAAAAAACTACCAACCCATACAATATGGTGAAAAAAACAAATAAGAATTCCATACCGCATCGGTCGTCGCGCGGGTTAACAAGGGCCGCGGCGGATGTTGGGGTCCCTGGACATCCGTCGACAAGTGGGCTACAAGTGGACCGCCAACAAAACGACAAAAATATAGTGCAGATGAAAATTGTGCCATAATGGCCTGTTACTACAACTCAGAGCCAGAAAAAAGAGGCTATTTAAAGCGAATATATGAATTATGGAAAGAACAATATCCAGATTCAAATGTTAGTGAACAACGACTAGCAGATCAAAGGTGATTTATTATACGGAATAAAGTGTTTAGTGAAGTTGAACATGAGGAAATTCAGGCAAATTGCAAAACCCAAAAAACAATATCACAAGCGGAAATAACTGATATTCAAGACACAACTAAAGACATTATAGTAGAACTCCCAGAAGAAGCTCTCGGGGAGGAAATAACATCACCACCACTTGAACCAGTTATCACTGAACCAACTGATGAACTAACTCAAAAACAAAAAGAATTGAAGGATAAGATCATGGAGCATTTTCTGCTTAATGAGGAAAGGCAACGTTTACCATCACTAAAAACTGTGCCTAAGAAAATTTTGGCCCCTATCATGAAAATGGTTAATGCAGTGTTTTCAACAATTGAATCGGGATCCATCTTGGAAACGAACCAGTTAATGTACAGCACAGCTGTAATAGTCGCTAATGAACTAGGCATTAAAATCAAAGTACCTAGTCACACAACAGAAAAAGCATCAAAGCCAAAGTGGAAAATCCGATTAGAACAAAAAGTCAAAAAATTAAGGGCAGATGCTAGTAACTTAAAGAACATGCATGAGCAACGGCTCAAAAACAAAAAAAATCATAGATCAGCTAATCAGAAGATATAGATTGGATACAAGAAACATCAATGAAGCTGTAGAGATTGTAAAACAGCAGATAACAGCAACAGCTAGAAAAATTGAAAGATATGAGGCACGAATCATCCAATATAAACAAAATCAGCAATTTCGATCAGACCAATGGTGTTTTTATCAAAGTCTTAATGTGAATGGTGACACCAAAAGTGAAAAACCAGAAAAACAGGCCACAGTTGAATTCTGGAAAGAATTGTGGGAAAATGCAAAGGACTACAACAAGGAAGCAAAGTGGATACATGACTTTGAGAAAAGCATTGGCAACAAACAAATGCAAGCATTAGAAATAACAACTGAGATGGTCAAAAATCGAGTTAAAAAGGTAAAGAATTGGACATCACCTGGAAAGGACCAATTACATGGTTTCTGGCTCAAATATCTGACCAGTTTACATGCAATATTGGCCAGGCAACTGAATGAATGGTTGACAACTGGAAAAACATACTTGATTCAGAAAGATGCAACTAAAGGAACAACACCTGAAAACTACAGACCAATAACATGCTTGCCAACAACCTTCAAATTACTCACAGGCATTATTGCAGATAACATGATGGATTATTTGGAAACAAACAACATCTTGCCAATAGAGCAAAAAGGCAACAAAAGAAGGAGCAGGGGCACAAAAGATCAGCTCCTAATTGATAAAATGATATTAGAAAATTGTAAGAACAGAAAAACAAACTTGAATATGGTCTGGATTGATTACAAAAAGGCATTTGACTCACTGCCACATAGTTGGATCATAAAATGCTTAGAACCAACTGGCATTAGCAAAAATATTACATCCTTTACTGAAAAGGCGATGAAACAATGGAGAACTGAGTTGGCAGTAGGGAATGAGATCTACGGAATGGTTAATATCAAGCGAGGAATTTTCCAGGGTGATTCACTTTCACCTCTTCTCTTCATCATCGCAATGATCCCACTATCAGTAATCTTTTAAAAAATGAAATTAGGCTACCAAACAGCCAAAGAAGCTGAAAAAAATTCGCATTTACTATATATGGATGATTTGAAACTCTATGGAAAGTCAGAAATAGAAATCCAATCATTGACAAACACAGTCCGAGTATTCAGCACCGATATTTCAATGCAGTTTGGCATGGAAAAATGCGCCACTGTATCCATAAAAAGGGGCAAAATCACTGCATGTGAGGGAATTGAAATGCCCAATGGCCAACTAATTAAATGTAAAGAAAATGAAGCCTACAAATACTTAGGCATTCTGCAGTTGGATAACATCAAGCATGGAGAAGTAAAAACTATTGTCAGGCGAGAGTACACCAACAGAGTTAGGAAAATTTTGAAATCTAAATTGAATGGTGGAAATACAATCAAGGCCATAAATACCTGGGCAATACCAGTTATAAGATACACAGCTGGTATAGTTACGGTAACTGGACACAAGCTGATTTGGACATTTTGGACCGAAAAACCAGGAAACTAATGACTATGCACTACAGTTTACATCCACGTGGTGATACTGATAGACTATATCTGCCCCAAAAATCAGGTGGCAGAGGATTATTACAAGTGAAGCAAACAGTTGAAGAAGAAAAACATGCACTGGCTGATTATTTAAAAGAAAGTCAAGAACATCTATTAATTGAAGTAAAGAACAAAAATCTACTGAAGGCCCAACAGATGAAACAAGAATACAGAAAAGATGCGATAAAATCAAGAATGGAGAGTTGGCAGAACAAAGCACTGCATGGCCAATTTCTGGAAAAAATAAAAGATAAAGTGGACAGTGAACAAACTTGGTTATGGTTAACAACAGGTACATTAAAGAAAGAAACAGAGTCACTAATCCTGGCTGCGCAAGAACAAGCTATCCGCACAAATGCCATTAAGGCCAAAATCGAAAAATCCTCTGATGATGCCAAATGCAGACTATGCAAAGAAGCTGATGAAACTGTTGATCACATACTCAGCTGCTGTAAAAAAAATCGCGCAGACTGATTATAAATTGGGGCACAATTCAGTAGCACAAATGATCCATTGGAATTTGTGCAAAAATTTTAATATTAAAACAGCAACAAACTGGTGGGAACATCAAGATCTTGTGGGATTTCCGTATACAAACCGACAAAATACTGGCGCATAATACACCAGACATCACACTGGTTGAGGAAAATAAGGTCACAATCATAGACATCGCAATACCAGGTGATAGCAGGGTCGCCGAGAAGGAACATGAAAAAATCGCAAGATACCAGGACTTAAAAATCGAATTACATTTAAAACAGTTAAAAATTGACAAAATCACCATCAGTCAAATGCAAAAAGCCGCACTGCTTGGATCTGCACGCATATTACGAAAATACGTTACGACGTCCTAGGCCCCTGGGTGGGGCCCGACTAGTAACCAATGCCAAATCCGGCCGCTGTGATACAATTGTATAATAATAATAAACAGCAAACTGGTGGGAACATCAGCCTGAAAAAGTCACCGAAAATCAGATGGTCAAGATCTTGTGGGATTTCCATATACAAACGGACAAAATACTGGTGCATAATACACCAGACATCACACTGGTTGAGAAAAACAAGGTTACAATCATAGATATTGCAATACCAGGTGATAGCAGGGTCGCCGAGAAGGAACATGAAAAAAATCGCAAAATACCAGGACTTAAAAATCGAAATTCAACGACTATGGCACAAACCAGCAGTGGTAATTCCAGTGGTAATTGGCACACTGGATGCTATCCCAAAAGCACTGGAATTACATTTAAAACAGTTAAAAATTGACAAAATCACCATCAGTCAAATGCAAAAAGCCGCACTGCTTGGATCTGCACGCATATTACTGTTGCAGCAGATTGTGGTTAGTAATCTACTTACGAAAAAGCAGGACTTGAGACCACGAAAGTGAGAGAAACAGGTTTATTGGATGCATCGAGTTCAGCGTGTTCACACACCAACATCTGAACTGAACTGAGCTCTGCCCAGGATCCTACTTTTATGCCGTGTTCCACACGGTACATTCTCAAGGCATTTCCATACACGAGACAAGCATGACATTTCAAAAGGGGAAGTTCACTTGGACTGTTACAGCAAAGTACATAGGAGAAATATAAAAAAGAGAAGTTCCTATTTCATCTTAAGCTGTCAGCAGCTTTTACCTCTGTTCTATCTCTCACCCACGTCTGGCTTCCTGTGCCTCCACTTTACAGGGTCTTGCCACACAGTTCAGCCCTATTACGAAAATACGTTACGACGTCCTAGGCCCCTGGGTGGGGCCCGACTGGTAACCAATGCCAAATCCGGCGAAACAACTGGCCGCTGTGATACAATTGTATAATCATAATCATAATCATAATCATAATCATAATCATAATCATAATAACAACAACAACAACAACAACAACAACAACTGGGTGACAAACTGCACTCAATGAGTAGTCTTTAATGGTACTACATCTACATGGAGGGAAGTGACTGGTGGGGTACCACAAGGCTCCATCTTAGGTCCAGGACTCTTCAATATCTTCATCAATGACTGAGATGAGGGAATAGAAGGGGAACTTACCAAATTTGTGGAGGATACTAAACTGGCAGGAATAGCCAACACCCTAGATCCCTGATAGCAAACCTATGGCACGCATGCCAGAAGTGCGCACAGAGCCAATATTCTACAAATCTATTAGACTACAGTTCTTTTCTGCTACCATGGCGTTTGGGCATCCTGGCTAGTGATAATAAGAACTGTAGTCCCTCCAGTGCAGGCTGAAATAAAGAGCAACGTGATAGTCCTCGACTTACTATCACAATTACTATTGTTAAGTGAAACATTTGTTAAGTGAGTTTTGCCACATTTTATGACCTTTGCTGCCATAGCTGTTAAGTAAATCACTGCAGTCATTAAGTGAATCTGTTTCCCCACTGACTTTGCTTGTCAGAAGGTCGCAAAAGGGAATCACATGATTCAAGATGTATGACTGTCATAAATATAAGTCAATTGCCAAGTGTCTGAATGGCTTCTGCAACAGTCGTTAAGTGTGAAAAACAGTCATAAGTCACTTTTTTAGTGCTTTGTAACTTTGAATGGTTGCTAAATGAGCTGTTGTAAGTTGAGGATTATCTGTAATATCTTTCAAGCAGATGAAACTCTGTCATCCCCTTTCATCTCCTCAGCCAGAATGACTCACAATGTTTCTACCCAGGTTAAGGTCTCCTTGAGGCAAACTTGCTTTCGGCAGGTTTTGTGGACACAGATGTGGCTCTATTTTTGGCCATTCGGTTGTGTTTTGTACCTTTTCCAAGAAAGCTTCCATTGTTCAATTTCCCTTCCTAAAACTTCTTGGAAGCCTCCAATCAAAGCGCCAACTAGTTCAATCTTGCTTAGCTATTCCAAAAGCAGTTAAAGTTAGCTAAATAAATCTGCAGTAGTCATCATGGTTAGCTGCAGACAATTTTTTTAGATCACAATAAAGGTTGGTCATTCTGCAGGATCCAATTTGAGTCAATCACGGGGTTTATTCTTCCAAGCTTTTGGACTTGTGCTAGATATAAGAATAAATTCCTGGTCCCAGTAACTGACTCAGATTGGATCCTGCAACATTATCCTGGGACACGTATATTTGCCTTCATTCACGATCATTCTCTTCTTCCAGCACACCACCCCCAAATCTTCTCAATCTATTCTGCAGGGCTATATTTCCATGGCGGTCTTTCACTCAAGTATGAACAGCTTTCTTCTGAACAGCGTTTCTGTTGGCTGAGGAATTCTGGGAATTGAAGTCCACGCATCTTGTCAAATTGTCAAGGTTCGGAAACACTGCTCTAGAATGTGGATATTTTCCCCAACCTTTCACAAAAGATTGCTTTCCTTCTCCTTGGCCTTGAAAAATACAGCCCTAACCATTCTTCTGTGCCAGTCTCCATCTCCCCCCCCCGCCCCAAAACCGAGCGTCTCTGCAGCCTACATTGGGGTGTGACCCTCATTTCAAACTGAAAGCCTAAATGGGTTCTGGATAAAAAGGGCAGCCGTTCCAAAGAAAGAGGAAGCTAGAACCAGCTTCAATCTCCTCCCCCTTCTTCCTCCTCCTCCTCCTCCTCCTCTCCCCTTTTCTCGCAAGATGCGAGCTTCTCCAGCAAAGGGAGAACTGAGCTAAAGCGATGTGCGTGTGCTTTCTCACTCCCCACTCAATTCCCAGGCTCCTCCCACTTTCCCCCTCCCCAATCGCTCCGTAAAAAAAAGTTGAAGGATTCGGCTGGGCTCTCACAGCGTTGCTGCTGCTACCGGAGCGGAGACGCGCTGGCGCGCCTCGGCGGCTTGTGATGCTTCTCCGCTCTCGCGGGGAACTCGCCAGCTTCCGAACGGAGCGCACCCTTTCTCCGCTCCGCTCAGTGCCCGGGGAAGTCAGCAAAGCCCTCACGTTCCATGCACCCCCTCTCGTCTCCGAGCGGAAAATCTGTCCCGAGGCCGAGATTCAGAGAGCAAAGGCAGAGCCGGGGGGTGTATTTGGGAGTGGGGGGGAGACCGCAAGGGGGACGCGCCTCGGAAGCACGCCCAGAAGGATCCACGACCTCCGCCCAGCCCACCGCAAAGCATCCAGCCCAAGTCAGGTAAGCGCCGTACTGTTAAAATGGACCCATCTGCGGACTCTGGACGGAGGGGCGGGGGTGTCGGGAAGGTTGTTGGGGAAGCAGGATGGCATGAATGAAAGGAAGGGGTTGGGCAGCTTCGATGCCACGGGTCTGAAAGGGAAAGATGATGGCGCGCGCAAGGACGCGCGTCCCTTTGCCCGGCGGAGGAATGACAAGCTAAGCACGTGCGGTCCTCCCTCTCTACCACCCCACCCCGAAAATTCGTGATCGCGAGAATGCCTGCAGAAAGGAAACGTTAGGGGAACAGAGATGGGGCAGGAAGGGATTGGAGGTGGCGAGAAGGTGAGCCCACACTCCCGCCCACCCACGAAACGTGACCTTTGTCCGAAGGCATCTTTCGGTCTGGCTTTACCACCGAGCCAAGGAAGCCGGAGCGATTCAGTACCTGAACAGGGCTCACGTCCCTTTCCCCCCTCCCCTCCCCCCTTTTAAAAAGAAAACCTGGATTTTTAGAGCCAAGGTGGCGCAGTGGTTAAATGCAGCACTGCAGGCTACTGCTAGATCAGCAGGTCAGCGGTTCAAATCTCACCGGCTCAGGGTTGACTCAGCCTTCCATCCTTCCGAGGTGGGTAAAATGAGGACCCAGATTGTTGGGGGCAATATGCTGACTCTCTGTAAACCGCTTAGAGAGGCCTGAAAGGCCTATGAAGCGGTATATAAGTCTACTGCTATTGCTATTGCTATTTTTGAACCGCGGGAGAAATCGGCCAGCTTTCCTCTAAATCTCCACCGCCTTCCTTTACTGGGCAGAAGAGGTTACAACAGCACTGATATCCAAGGAAAACTAGTTAAGATGACACACACAGACACACACAAAGCCACGGTATGGAAATATAGCTCATCTTCGCCCTTTTCTGTCTTCCAAGCTAATATCATCTTCATTATCATCATCATCATCTTTACCATCATGCCCAAACTAGACTAGAATAAAATGGAGTTGGATAGTTTCTGATTTGGCAAAAAAACAGCCATCCCTTGAACTGAGCCACAATGTGAATGCCTGTGCACCCCATGCTAAGCAAAGCCGAAAGGTTTTAAGAATGAGCAATGGTGTCAACTCAGTAGAAGTGAGTAGGTTTAATAGCCAAATCATTGTGTCATTCCTTGTATCAAATACCCCATGTTATATTCTGACAGAAAAGCAAGACCAATGCTACATCCAGGTAATAAGGAGAAGCTCTTTGCTTCATAGGGCAATTGGGAAGGGATGAAGAGAAAGATTCTTAGCTGAATGGTGCAGAGGTAGTAGTAGCAATGTATTAATTGATTAGTCTCACAACATATCAAAGAAAAGAAACAAAGTCGAATTCATGGATAAAACAGATAAAAGGAAACACAATCATAAAATGCAGATGTGGTCCATATGCAATCATCAATATTGAAATAAACACAACACTTTTGCAGGATATCCAGATCTTCTGCTCAGTATAACGGGTCCTTAGTTGAATTGCCTCATCTAGAAACTTAGCAGTTCTGCTCACAATGTATGCATTGGAGCAGAGGAGGAAATAGGACAATCAGTGATTCAGTTGGAAAGGTGCAATGGGTTTTCTAAAGTGAGTCCTAATCTCCAGGGAGCAAAGAATATTTGAGAGGCACCTTGGTTGCCACATATCACAGGCAGACACTGGTGATTGTGCATTCGGTTCAATGCATTCAAGCTACAATAAAGTGGGCATCTGTACATAAGTGTACACATGTGTGAACAGTACCACAACTATCTTTCTGTGATCTTCACCCTTCTCTTGCACCATTTTCTAGCCTGCTTTTTATATAAACTTCACATCAGGAAGAAAAAAGAATTTTCCCATCCCCCAAAGCATATATCTCCCTTTCTGATCCATTTCCCTCTCCCTCCAAAAAGGCCAATTAAGAGCTCTTCCAAAGCAAGAGAACAAAAGCATCTCTTAAGAAGGGAGAATTAATCAAAGAATTGTGTGATTTATTCTATTTCATTAGATTTTCCAGTTCCAAGATTTTGGACCACAGAAATATTCAAGAATATCCCATGCACATTTCTACATACATATATCTTTTTAATCTGTTGCAATAGCATATTAATTCTGCTTGTGTCCTATGGTAAATGTTTGGAAAACACACACACATTCCCTGCTTTAAAAAAATAACAAAATTAATTTTAGCATATCTCTCATTAAAGAAGACATTCAGGAGATATTCTTCTCAAAGGGGGTGGAGCATTGTCATATGCTACCTAAATTAAGAAGCAATGAAAAGATACACACACACACACACAATTAATCTGCTTAAGGAAATGAGATCTAGAGTAATTTATTACTGACAGAGCAATGCTATCCTGCATATTATGATAGCCTAACCATGCAGCTTAAGCATTAAAAATGCACTGAGCCAAATGAGCCTATGACTTTTGTGTTGTTGATCTATGAATTAAAATAGGCATAAAGGCTGAACTGCAATTAAACTATAAGATGTGTGTGCTGCAGCTGCCTTATCCTCTGACCTAGGATAGGAAATTGTGCTTCCAGTAAGGATTTCTTCTACATATTTACCAAGGATCCTATGGACTGGAATATATGCAAGTCAGTAGTTATTTTGGAGGTGGGGTGAGAGTGGACATATCACAGAATACTCTATATTTCAAATTACATTTAATCAGGATAATTGCTCTGAAGGTACTTGCACTTTTACAAACAAAACTTGCACTTTTGCTATTGCCCAATAGAATTTTGGGTTTCTTTAATTCCACTTCTACTGGGGGACAACAGGCAAGGTCCAGCAGTCTGGGATTTGAGGGGTCCTTGTTTGCATTATCCAAACTAAATAACATCATCGGTGCTAATACCATCACACTAGCACTGATGATGTTACCTAGTTGGGTAATGAAACATTTGCAAGAACAGAATCAGCCTCAGAGAGCACCAAGGACCCCTCATTTCAAACCTGAGCTACAAATATTTCCCTTTATCAGTTTGGGATTTGCTCTTCTTACTTCTTAAAATAGCCCGCAGCCACCTGGATATTGCAATGTTTCAATCTCTTCCTACAATGGATCACTGGACAGCCGGAGATCTTCTTTGGAAAGAGTGCAGAAAAGGGCAACAAAGATTATTAGGGGGCTGGAGACTAAAACATATGAAGAATGGTTGCAAGAACTGGATAGTGAAAAGGTCTAGTGAAAAGGACTAGTGGTGACATAATAGCAGTGTTCCAATATTTGAGGGGCTCCCACAAAAAAGAGGGAGATCAACCCATTTTCCAAAGCACCAGAAGACAAGACAAGAAACAAGAGAATGGAAACTAATCAAGAAGAGAAGTAACTAAGAACTAGAACTAAGAACTAATTTTTTAACAATGAGAACAATTAACCAGTGCAACGGCTTGCCTCCAGAAGTTGTAGGTTAATCACTAGAAGTGTTTAAGAAGAGACTGGACAGCCATTTGTCTGGAATGATATAGGGTCTCCTGTTTGAGTTAGCAGCAGGGGGTTGGACTAAAAGACCTCCAAGGTCCCTTCCAACTCTGATATTCTATTATTCTGCTAGTGACTCTTCAGTCCAACCCCTGCGCATCACTGCTCCACAGCTAACCACATTTGTGTTCATTCCATGAGACAATGCCAGGGGGGGCGAGGGAGGTTGGGAAAACCTTTATCCCTGCAGCAATTGTACATTTGCAGGTCTGGACCCAATGCCCGTATTTGCAGCAAGAGGTCCATATACCTGGGCAGTAAAGCAACTATCTGTGCAAGAAAACAAAAAGCCAAGACAGAAAGACTATGTATGGGGAGAGGTCATATTCTGGACGGTCATTCTATATGATAGGGTGGCTATGCCTTGACTTACCCTGAAGAGAAGTCCTTAATTTTTTTATCAACTTTGTAGCTTGATCTCTTACATAAGTAAGAGTATTCATCACTGAGACTGCATGTAGCTGATGCTCTCATTTAAAAGCATCTTTATGCAAGACTCAGAAGAAGAAAAAACAACTACAAGTGATGGAAGTTCTCCATGAGATTTCAATCTGCTTCCTAACTGAGCTTTCCAAGCTTGAAACCAGGAGAGTAGGAGTTCTAGTCCCAGATTGGGTAAAATACCAGGTGGGTGACCTTGGGCCAGTCATTTCCTCTCAGCCCTAGGAAGGAGGAAATGACAGACACTTTTGAAAAACTTTAGCAAAACTGCAGGGACTTGTCCAGGCAGTCTCTGAGAACTGCTAATTGGAAGGAAGGAAGAGAGGGAGGGAGGGAGAGTAGATAAAGCTGAGAAGGGACATATTAATGTTAAAAAAATCATTTCTCTCATTCATGTGTGTGTGTGTGTGTGTGTATGTAATTGGCCTCAAGCTTTATATAATTCTATCCCCAACTGCACATAAGTGTACTGCCCATTGCTCCTTCTGTCCTCTTTACAAACATAAAGGCTAGATTCATACCTCATGCTAAAATACACTGTGGTTTGTCGGCTTTGGGGTTAGTTTTATGGCAGCCTATGCCTTTTATAAACCATGATTGGCATGAAATCTGCCAATGGCAGCTTATTCAAGATTATTCAACATTATTTAAGATAACCTTGGCTTCCCATCTGCCAGTCTGCTCAATGTGCCCAATTCCATAACAGAAATGTGTCTATAGTCTACAACATTCTCCATAAAGGAGCTAATTTATCTATGGGTTCAAGCAATGACAAAGTTTCCAGAAGGAGGGAGAAAATGATGCACAAGTAGTTCTCAACTTATGACCAGAAATCAAGGTCCCCTCCAACTCTGTTATTCAAATTTCTGTTGCTATTCTGTTGCAATTATTAAGTGAGTTTTGCCCCATTTTGCAACCTTTCTTGCCTCAGTTGTTAAGGGAATCAGCTATTAAGATAACGAAGTTGTTAAGTCAATCTGCCTTCCCCGTTGACTTTGCTTGTCAGAAGGTCACAGAATATTATCACATGATCCCAGGACACTGAAAACCATCATAAATATGAACCATTTGCCAAGCATCTGAATTTTGATCTTTGGGGATGCTGCAACTGTAATTGTGAAAAACGGTGATGTCAATTTTTTTCAATGCCATTGTAACATCGAACAGTTACTAATTGAATGGTTGTACGTCGAGGACTACCTGTATATAAAACATGCATATTAAAAAAGAAGAATTGAGGGTGCTAATGTATGTTGGTATTACTTTATGTAGATCAGCATTCTGGCTGGCCAGCAGGTGCCAAAAAAGCCAACACAGTTCTAGGCGGCATAAACAGAGGGATAGAATCAAGATCACATGAAGTGTTAATGCCACTTTATAATGCCTTGGTAAGGCCATACTTGGAATACTGCATCCAGTTTTGATTGCCACAATGTATAAAAGATGTTGAGACTATAGAAAGAGTGCAGAGTGCAACAAAGATGATTAGGGGACTGGAGGCCAAAACATATGAAGAACTGTTGCAGGAACGGGATATGTCTAGTTTAATGAAAAGAAGGACTAGCAGTGCTAATATCTCAGGGGCTGCCACAAAGAAGAGGGAGTCAAGCTATTCTCCAAAGCACCTGAGGGTAGGACAAGAAGCAATGGGTGGAAACTAGTCAAGGAGAGAAGCAACTTAGAAGTAAGGAGAAATTTCCTGACAGTTAGAACAATTAATCAGTGGAACAGCTTGCCTCCAGAAGTTGTGAATGCTCCAACACTGGAAGTTTTTAAGAAGATGTTGGATAACTATTTGTCTGAAGTGGTGTAGGGTTTCTTGCCTAAGCAGGGGGTTGGACTAGAAGATCTCCAAGGTCCCCTTCAACTCTGTTATTCTATTCTATTCTATTCTTGCCTTTCCCTCAGGTACTTTGAAGAATAGGTTGTTGATCCCATCTGCTTTGTGACAGTCCCTCAAGTACTGGAAAACAGCTATCATGTCTGCCCTCCATCCATCTCTTAGGCTAGACCTACCTAGTTCCCTCAACCATTCATTCTTTGATTTAGCCTCCAGATTCCGAAATATCTTTGTTGTTCAAACTGATCCTCCCCAGGTCTAGGCTACTCCATGGTGGCACAGTGGTAGGAGCCGTGGTGGTGCAGTAGTTTGAATGCAGGATTGCAGGCTAATTCAGCCAAGAATTTGATCCAGACCAGCTCAAGGTTGACTCAACCTTCCATCCTTCCAAGGTTGGTAAAATGAGGACACAGATTGTTGGGGGCAAAATGCTAACTCTATAAACTACTTAGGAAGGGCTGTAAAGCACTATATATAAATCTAAGTGCTGTTGCTATTGACATTGCTATTCCACTTCTTCCAAGCATTTTCCAAATCTGATGTTTTATATCACGTCGCTGTTTTTTTCCTTTTCCTGTTTTGATGTTCTTCCCTTCTCCCTCAACTTAATCGTAAAAATTAGCAGTTTTGTATCACATCCGAGGGTTACTGTATGGATTACAAAAACAGACCTGTAGGCAAATGGAAAATAAATTAGCAAGAATAAACATGGAGATTTTGGCAAATGGGAGGCAGAAAACAGGTGTCCTTTAAAAAAAAAGAAATAAAAAGAGCATTTTGATGGAGAGAACTAGCACACGCAACACAGACCTCAACAGCACAGCTACCAGATAAACCTTTGATACTGTATCTGGTGTAATGAGCACAAAGGATTAAGTACTGCAAATCCTTCTAATTAGTTGTTTCAACAGCTTCATAAAGCTGCAAAACAATTATGGAGTTTTAGAAGTAAAATCAAGAAATGGGTGATTTTGTGTCACCTACAAGGCTTTTGCACATCAAAACAATTCTGCCAGCAGGTCCATGCTGTGCAACCTTTTTCACGCCAAGAGTGACAACTGGGTTAAAATTAAATCTAAAGCTATTTTCAACATAATTCTAGTTAACAGTACATTAATTAAAGTTAATATGATTACCGATGTTTCTAATAGTTCCCACTTCTCTCGTATTAAAAATTAAAAATATATAACACCGTTTGCAGAGGCTTGTGGTTCTACAAAGGGAGAGAATGTATAGCAATTGGAGCGCCTGGTTTCGTGATTCATACATAAAGGGATAAACAAACATGAGTTTGATTTAAGACAAAATGAAAGTTTCCAATTATTTTTGGCTATTATACTTATTTGGAAGAATCCTAAGCAGCAGCTACTGTCTCCTGTAAAACGGGCCTCACAATTTGTTGAACCAAGCCAGAGATGGGTTCCTACCAGTATGGTGCGGTTCGGCCGAATAGGTAGTAACTCCAATGGACACGTGACTGTACCAGTTCTATCCTTGGTGGCGCCATCTTGGTTTTCTGTTCTGCACATGCGCAGAACATTGAAAAAATGTATTTTTTTCCTTTTTTAATGTTGTGCACATGCCCCGTCCACCTGCCACACCCAGTCACTTCTCATCTCCCGGGTGGCTTCCCTGCCTAAGCTGCCAAGTGGTGCCTGCCCTGCGCCCAACTGAACTGCATCCTCCTCCCGCCTACAGATCTTGCTACATCACTGCCCCGTCCACACCAGGCTCACAACCTTCCCTTCCCCTGCCCCTTCCAGGATCCCCACAAGCCCCATTTGGGTCCCAGCAGGCTTCCCCACAAGCCCCATTTTGGGTCCCAGCAGGCTTCAGTGGGGCGGCTAGCAAGTCTCCCTGCAGCTCCCTGGGAGCAAAACCCGGGGGGGGGGGCTTCAAGAGAGAAAGAAAGAAATCCGCACCATTTGGGGACCCCCAAGTGCATGGAGCATAGATAAGATGACCAGACGTCCCGCTTTCGGCGGGACAGTCACGATTTCTAACAATTTGTCCCGCGTCCCGCGGCGTTTTTTAAAAGTCCAGATTTTGGCTTCATGTTGAAAGCGCATTGGATTTGCTTAAGAAATCCTAACTGGGGCAAGACAAAAGACACTCTGTCTAACCCCTCTCTATGTCTCAGTACTTTCATTGAAGATATTAAAATGTTAAAGCAAAAAAAAAAACAGACCCCCGCCCCTCCCCTTTTACTTTCTTTTATAAGAAAAGATGACCCAGTACCTACCTTCCTGGATTTCCCGGAGGGGAGGGGCACAGAGGTTGGAGGTTGGCTCATGTGGGAAAAATGGTGGCTCCTCATCACTATCAAGGTTTCTATTTCCCTGGGACTAATTAATTAAATTAATTAATTCACCATTTTAATTTGCTCAGTTTTTTGTATTAACATCTACATCATTCTGGATTGACTTGGAGTGCTTCTTAAAGGCAAGCACAGAGAAAGTCACTGAAATGTATCATTTTAAAGGTCAGAAAGAACAGCAAACCCTTCTCAGAGTCAAAATTATAGCATAATTAGATTTATATATAGTGCTTTACAGCCCTTCCTAAGTAGTTTATAGAGTCAGCATATTGCCCCCAACAACAATCCGGGTCCTCATTTTACCCACCTCGGAAAGATGGAAGGCTGAGTCAACCCTGAGCCGGTGAGATTTGAACTGCAGAACTGCAGTCAGCTGAAGTAGCCTGCAGTGCTGCATTTAACCACTGCACCACCTCGGCTCTTGTTGTTATGTGGAAAATATTAAACGGAAGATTAGGTATGTTTTCCGCCTTTCAGTTATTTGTAAAAATAAGACAGGTGGGATAAAAATCTAATAAATAATAAAAATAAAAATAAATGAACCATAGACCATTTATTCTATCAGAACATCTTATTCCTAATCAATCAATTGGATTATTCCTTCATGAGGACTGAAGGTAGCATTAACTAAAAAGTCCCGATTTTTTAAATCAAGAAACCCCCCCCCCCCCCAGGTCAATGGTGTCCCCCTTTACCAATGTTAAAATCTGGTCACCTTAAGCATAGAGCACACCTTGGGAACTTTTAAAACTGGTGGACTTCAACTCCCAGAATTCAGTTCTGCTGGCTGGAGAATTCTGGGAGTTGAAGTTCACAAGTCTTAAAGTGGCCAAGTTTGAAGAAGTCTGTCATGGAGCTTGAGTTGAGAGCTTATTGAGAGCTTATCCTTGCTCAGGCTAAGCTAATCAATAGTGGAGCTCTAAGAATGCCAGATGATCAATGGGCATGTTCTGAGTTTCAAAACGTCTGGCTTTTCTTCCTCCTATCAAAGACCACCTGGGGTTCTTCACAGGAAGGAATGAAGGAAGGAAAGAGGGAGGGAGGGGAGAAAAAGGGAAGGGAAAGTGAATGAGATATGGATGGATGGATAGAGGAAGGGAGGGAGAGAGAGAAAAAGGCGAGGAAGGAAGGACTGCAAACCTGGCACTAGATCCAGCTTCAGAGGATGCTTTGAAATAGCACAGCAATCCAGGGCTAGAAGGGACCTCAGAGGTCATTTAGTCCAACCCCCTGCTCCAACAGGAGACCTTACATCATCTTATTTTAGTGCCACTAATACAGAGGAGAAATTCCCAGAAATCCCCAGTCATTGCCAATCTCTCCCCCCTAGTAAAAGAAAACCTAGAGCAAAAACTTCATGTAGTATTACAAAGAATAGAAAAGGAGGCTGCTGTGTATTGTTTAATGGATTGCTAAATTGGCAAAATAGATAGCCAAATTGGCCATGCCCATCCAGTCACATGACCGCCAAGCTGCCAAGACATGCCCACAAAATAAGCCACGTCCACAAAACCGGTAGTAAAAAATTTTTAAACTCACCACTAAACCAAGCCATAATGCAATACTAAGCTATATTAGGTCAGTTCAAACATCATGCTCAGTTAAAACCAAGCTTAGCACTGTTGTGTGAATCAAGCTCCAGGATAAGTGTCCTAGGAGGAGGAGGACTAAGCAGTAGGTGGTGATGTCGTAACAAACATCATGTCATGATGTCTTCTATCAGTCACCCATGCCTACAAGTTTGAACCATAAGAGGATCTCCTTTGAAATAATAATCCTTGGGAGAATACAACAATATAAATAAAAGAGAATATTTGTAGCTCAGAGTTGAAACAAAGTACAGATACAGATTAACATAGTAACATCAGTGCTAGTCAGCTAGTCAACCCTAGCGCTGATGATGTTACCTAGTTTGGTAATGTAACATCTGCAAGAAAACAATGAAGCTCAGAGAGCACAAAGGACCCCTCAAATATAATGGTAGCAGGAAAAGCAAGTCAGTGAGTAGGTATTAAATAAATATCTTTTATTTCCTTTTCATATTTATTCATTCAATTCATTCCACATTTCTGAATCACCCATCTGTCCTCAAGAAATTGATTAAATTGATGCAGACCTGCTGCAGGCTGTTTCTGGTTTTTCCCTTCTAAATCTTTGTGCTTCTGAAGCAAATACTGGATTAATAAATGTAAATCCCAGGCCAGCCAATTGAAACTTTCCCCTAGCAAGTTATTTTAAGGAATGACATATTCATTTCACGGACTTGAAATGTATAGACCAAGTACATGCTAAGTTGGGCAGATAAGTAGCTGCCTTGCTCTGAATCATAGACTGACCTGTTTGCTATTCTTCTTTTATCCAGATCACTTTTCCAGAGTCACAAACTACTTGGATAATTCTTACTCTCTATACTGTGAGACTTGGGATGAAAATGTGGCTACTGTTTAGAAGAGAAAAGCAAAAGCAAGCAAATACAGCACACATCGGCTAAGCTAGGAATGAAAACATTACTAGATTTCATTGCATCAACCGTTTTTGGATGGACCAGTTTCTGCCCTCATTGCAATAGCTTCTGGAATGAGGGTTGATTACCAAACTCAGAGTGAAACAAACTCATAAGGAATCTATTATTGTCGTGATGGCTCTCTTAGCTCAGTGAGTGATCCCTTCCTATCATGAAATTTGTCAATTACCCTGATTAACCACACAAGGAAAGACAGAGAATTGGAAAATAAAGTGGTCATCAGTCTTCCATTCATGTTCAGAGCAAAGAGCTCGGAAAGATGTCTTTCACTGCCAGCTGTTAAACGTCTCCTGTGGACCATGTAACTTCATGGACATAACTAGAAGCAAGCTGTGTTCTCTTTATCCTTCCTCTGAAAACATCTCTGTCTAAAACATTAGCTATCCTAAACAGTCCAATGAGGCCCAAGTTTAGAGACACTTCAGTTCCCCCTTCTCTAACAGCCAAGGTGCGTGAGACCTTATTGAATACCACACAAGAAGCTGAAGTCCAAAAGACAGAGGAATCCCTTTCATCAGCTGTGGCATTGCTTGTGGTGCTGATCCTCCTCTTCTGCCTGGTCTCTGTGTCCCTGGCGACCTACTGCTTTCATAAATGGAAGCTGAGGAGCAAAAGATTACAGAAAGCTCATGAAGAGTATCAGAAGGACTATGAAAACAGTGGGCACCACATCATGTCAAGACTTGTTTAACAAGAGGAAACAAAACTCAAAGCAAAGACATCAACCTAAGCTATTATATTTCTGCATTAATAAGAAAGAAGATAACTGTGGACATTATTGATTCAATGATATAGCATATTGCTTTCCTAATATGGATCTGTCATTAATTGAGATTTTTCCTACTTTTTCATTCTCTATTTAAGATCATACCATGATTGGACTGTAAAGCTACTAGCACACTCTCCAGGAAGCAATATTCAAACATATAAAAGCATCACTCCATTATTTGTCTACACAATAATGGCTACTCTGGAAAAGCCAGCTTGAAAGTAATCTCTTTTCTTTTATCCAGATTTTCCACTGGTATCAGATAGCTTAAATCTGAGCTGCTGAAAAAAGGACAGCACAACTCTGAAATCCATATAAATCCTCTGAATGTAACAACTTCAAAGAAAATCATAATTTTTTAAAACAGTAGAAGGCAGCCTGATCAAAGGCTGTGGCATTTCTATCCCATCAAATACTTACCACAAATGCTTTCTCTTGCAAGGTTCACTTCAATTGATTGGAAATTCACTTTTAAAATAATAGGAACAACTTTATACATAGGTGCCAGTTACAGATTTCACTGCAAATGGTAAGATAAAGGCGAGGTAAAATATTTCTCCTAGGAAATACTTACTAGAGGGTGAAATATAGTTATTCTTTCCTCATTGGGGGGAGTGGGTGTGTCTCTACATAGTAAGAGAATGAAATCTGTACTCTAATATAAAAACCTTTCCATTTTTTTTTTTTTGCTTTGTTTCCCTACGTTTGTAATAATTATGGAAAAAGTCAGAGACCCCAATCTGCGGTAGAAATCTAGTATAAAGCCCATGATTATAATAATGGCCCCCTAGCTGAGCAGAAAAGGAGCCTCAAGAGGAGCATTAATAAGCTTCTTTTCAACATCCTATGGCTGAATACAAAGAAAAAGGCAACAATATTCACAAAGGGATTTGGTGCCAGTATATTTATAGTTATGGTACACACAGAAAACAATTTTTTTAAACAGAAATACAAAGGCAGTTATTAAGAGGCCACCTGAATCTACCATTCAAATAAAAAAAGATATGGATATAGATTGATGATAAAGTAGGTAGGTAGGTAGGAAGGTAGGCAGGTAGGTAGGTGGGTGGGTGGGTGGGTGGATGGATGGATGAGAGGGAGGGAGGGAGGGGGAGAGAGAGAGAGAGAGAGAAACACAGAGAGACATCACCTTCGACTATTCTGGTATAGCAAGGGAATCAGTATGGCAGGTAAAGAAAAATCTGGTGGATGGCTACAACATTAATTAGTTAGATGATGACAAGTAAAACCTTTAAAAAATGGTGTCCTCGGTTAAGTAAGGCTGATTTTTTAAAAAATGCTATTTTTAATATGAAAACTTAAAAACAACATGCAAGGAAGACATGACCTCGACAAAAGCAATGGCCTTGCATTCGTAGCAGTGGAGAGAATTTCCAAGAGGGGCAGTGCTCTTATTCACATGCAAATATAATCAACTGAAGCCCTTATGATTAACCAATTAATTTTTTTTATATTCTTTTCTTGCCTACCCATGTTTACAATTCCTTTTAACTGAGCTTGTTTATAATAGCATGTTTCCATTTTCATGGCTTACTGACTTCATACCAAGGACAATAATTTGATAGGTAGCATATTAAAAGTAATCCCTTTTAACCAGAATGTGAAATATATCATGAAAATGACCATCTGTTTTTTTTTTTTAAGTAGCATGCATATATAAACCTGCAACCATCCTGCTAAAGCATATAGCTTGCTTGCAATTGCCATTTGCCAATGTAATGCACATTTTTCAATAAGTTGTAAAACTGTGGGAAAACTTTACACCTTTTCTTCCAGAGAGGGGAGGAAGTTTCCTGTTTTTTTTGGGGGGGGGGGGTGTTAAGTGAAAAAACTGCTGAAGGGATCGAAAGAGCTCACTGAGGGCTGTTTCTTAAGAATGCCACAAAGAGGAAATCATGGAAGAGCCTTAACATCCGTTTGATTGCTACAGAGAGGTTTTGAAAAATGTATTTATGGATCATCCGGATGATTCTATGCAGAAACAAAACAGTATAACTTTATTATTTAATAAATCAAAGAAGCAGTGAATTTTCATGCCTTTTTTGTGAGAGATCTTTTTGAATTGTTTAGTGAGCCTCTTTGGTGGACCAAAAGAATGACCATCTCTCTGGAAATGCATGAGGCAAAGGGTTCTCAGGCTCATGCCTTCCAGAATATACCCAACCTTCTCCCAAAAGAACAAGAAGGACCGTAAGTAGAAGAGTAGGCAGCTATTCTTGGAAGGAACATATTATTGAGAGCTTTCAATAAAGCATGGGATTTTCCAAGAAATTCACAGAAATTACAAGTAGTCCTCGACTTACAACAGTTCATTTAGTAACCATTCAAAGTCACAGTGACATTAAAAAAGTGACATTTTTTCACGCTTACAACCATGGCGGTATCCCCATGATCACATGATAAAAATTCAGACACTTGGCGACTGACTCATATTTATGACGGTTGCAGTGTCCCAGTGTCATATGATACTGTTTTGTGATCTCCTAACAAGCAATGTCAATGGGAAAGCCAAATTTGCTTAACAACTGTGTAACTAACTTTAACAACTGCAGTGATTCACTTAACAGCTATGGCAAGAAAGATCCTAAAATGGGGCAAAATGTGTTTAACTGTCTTACTTAACAACTTTAAATTTTGGGCTCAATTGTGGTCATAAGCCAAGGGCTACCTATATCATGCTGAAAGAAAGCAGGTTTCAATTGGGTATTACAAGGACAACCAACCTAAGTAGGGTAAGCAGTGGTTCCTTATATGAACTTTTCTTTTAGAACTTCCTCATCCTGATTCAGGTCATTTCTCCATCAAGCCAACTGGAGCACCAGAGCCACCCTTGGTTCCCCAAAAGTCCCACTGGCCCATGAACTTTGCAAAAATGCTATCAAATTCTATTTTTCCATGGAGATGGAAAGTTCTCAAGTCATATGACACTGTTTAATATGTATAATAAATTTTCATTAAATTGCATTGCAGCAAAAGTCTCCTGGGCCAGGGTAACTCTTAAATTCTATATCCCTGATCACACTTAATATGGTTTCCTCTGATCATCATCAGCTTCCTGGGTCTCATCAGTCCATCACCTGCCATTCAGTCCTTTATTAACAAAGATGACATAGGTTGAGACTTGATTCTTCCAGAAAGGCCATAGTCCTTTTCTCCCATGCCATGAAATCACTGAAGCCCTGATTAGAACTTTGAGCCTTCAAAAGTTCATAATTCAAATTGAGACTCTGAAGACCAGAACTTACTAGACTGAAGACCAAATCCCAAAAGTTCCAAGCAGGGCAAGAAACAGGGTCAGTGGAGACTGCAGTCACCCAAAGGCTGAGCACTTTCGTGTGGTCAAAGGACACAAGTAGCATCATTTGGATGAAAGGATGAGGGCTGTAGACATGAGGGTCATGTATCACATATATGGGTGGGTTTCATCAGAGAACTCTTAGAGGTCTGTCTGGATTTGCTTACTCAAACTATGCCTATTTTAAGGCTTAAAGTTCAGTTTTCATCTCTTTTTATCGTAATAGAACAAATCTGGGCTTTCAAATTTTCAGCAACTGTACCCAGCAACAGACAATCATCACTATATAATCTATTTCCCCAAAGTCCATAGCCTTCAGAAGTGCTCCGGCATTTCAGTTGGGTTGCATTAGATATTTTATTCTCTTCTCTGCTTCAATATCCACAAGTATATTTCCCTTCTAAAGCAACATTGCAGCTTCTTCCTTGGAATTGTCAAGAATGGTGGCCTAACTTCACTTCAAATTTGTCATGGATTTCAGCACTATCAAAATATATTCAATTTTACAACTTCTGCAGTTTCTTTCAAGCACGTGTCCAAATTCCAAAAAGAATTTTACTCAAAAAAAGTTGATATTTATGACATTCCCACAATAAGAAAAAAATATTTTCTGTTATTTGAAAATATATTATTTAATTCAAGAATCACATACAGCTCTACTTTCCCTGGGACAGAAGGTAAAAATTGACTCTGGAATCCAAATTGTCATTATTCTTAATACTGTCATTGCTCAGCCTATAGAGATTCCATCTATGGTTGTGTTTATTTGCTCCAATATCCCTACAAGCAAAAGCTATTCTTTCCAAACTCTTTTATTCAGTTTCTGCCATATATTTCTGGGATCTTCAGAAAGCTTAGGAAGACTTTTATGTATTTCTCCAATGAGTGTGAGAGAATCCTGAAAGAAGAAGAAAATATGGTGAAATACTTCCTATTTGCCTTCCTATTTGCCATTACTACTGTTAACAAATTAGTTTATTTGATTTTTGTACCACCTTTGTTACCTGTATAAATAACTCATCGGGGAGAACATACAAATATTCCTTCCTCCTATTTTCCCCGCAAAAACAATATTCTATTCTATTCTATTATTATTTTATATATGGCTTAAGAGAGGAACCCTCAAGAAAGAAACTTGCTGCTCAAGAACAAGCACTACAAACTAATACCATGAAAACAAAGATACAAAAATCCACTGGCAATCCAAACTGCTGACTTTGCAACAACAAAGTTGAAATTGTTTCACACTTAACATGTAAGTGCAACAAAATCACGCAAACTGATTAAAAAGCTAGACATGATCGAGTTGCTAAATTAGTCGTCATTATGTAAAAAATACGACACACCTGTATCTGAAAAGTAATGGGAGCACAAAGTGGAAAAAGTCACCAAAAATGGGACGGTGAAGATCTTGTGAGACTTTTGAATACAGACAGATCGTCATTTGGAACACAATATGCCAGATATCATGACCTGGCCATTGAAAAGGGCGTTGGTCCTTACCTGAGATGCCTCTTCTCAATAGGGTGGAGGTAGCATCCAGGCTGGGTTGACCTTCATCCACTCATTGCGAGGACTGAGCCTGACAGTTAATTGAAACCATGCCCCTGTCACTAGGCAAAAGCCCACTTCCAATGAAGGAAGTCAGACTCGATACATCATCGCCTCCCGTGGTCCAGTCCTTCAAATGCCGATCGTCTGAAGCAGTTCGCCAAATGTCAATCATCTGATGCAGGTAAGTACTATTGTGAATTCTAAAACAACAGTCAGTCACAAAGGAAGATGCATAATAACCAACCGCAATGAGATTAAAAAAAAACCTAACAAGGAAAAGAAACAAGGAAACCAGTCCTATCCTGGGAGGGGCTGGATGTTATCTCCACCCTAAGAGAAGAGGCGTCTCAGGTAAGAACCAAGTCCTTTCTCCATAGTAGTGAGGTAGCATCCAGGCTGAGATGTACCAAAGCGGTAGCCGTCCCTCGGGTGGCCTTATGACTGGTTCTACCTATTGCCAGTTCTGTGGACCGACTGAAGCACCCGCCAGCCAAAAGTTGCATCCCCAGATGCAAAAACATCCAGCTTATAGTTTTTGATGAAGGGGGACAGGGTAGCCCATGTCACTGCCTTGCAAATCTCCGCCAAGGAAGCCAGGTCACCGAAGCAGCAGCACTCCTTGTAGAATGTGCGGTCAATCCATGTGGAATTGGAACAGAATAAGATTGGTTTGGTATACAGACCCGCAACCACCTGCCTATGGTGACAGATGATACCTTCCTGCCCAAGGAGGATGGTTGGAAAGACACGAAAAGTGACTCTGAGGATCGAAAGGGCCCAGTTCTTTTCAAATAGATCCTTAGAGCACTCCTCACATCCAAGGTGTGCCATTTGTGTTCCAAAGGGTGAGCAGGATGGGGGCAGAAGTTGGGTAACACAAGTTCCTGTGCTCGGTGGAAACAGGAGCACACCTTGGGAATGAAGGAGGGATCCAGCCGTAGCACCACCTGGTCCGGAGGGAAAACACACAGGTCTTCTCTGATCAAGAGTGCTTGTAGTTCAGAGATCCTCCTGGTAGAGGTAATGGCCACCAGAAAGGATACCTTCAGAGTCAAGAACCTAAGAGAAGTTTCTTGAAGGGGTTCAAATGGGGCTGAAGTAAGCGCATTCAGGACCCTGGGTAAATCCCATGAAGGATATCTGTGCACCCTGGCGGTTTAAGGTTGGATGCCCCCTTAAGGAAACGACGTACCGTGGGTTGTTGGGACAGTGAAGGGGAACCCCCACAGGTCAAAATGGATGAGATGGCTGCCAGTTGACGCCGGATGGTGTTAATGGCCAAACCCTTATCTAAACCATCCTGTACAAATTCCAGGATGTGTGGGATAGTGGCCCTAATGGGGTCCAAGGTCTTACCATCACACCAGGAACAGAAGAACCACCAGGTGGTATCGTAAATTCATTTGGTGGACTGGCATTGTGCGGCCTGGATCGTCTGGATGACGCTGGAGGAGAAATTGTCCCCCCTCAGGACGCTCCACTCAAGCACCAGATGGTCAACTGGAACCACTGGGGATCAGAGTGTTCCAGCGACCCCTGGCTGAGGGAGATTCGGTCCCTAGGGATCCTCCAGGGCCTGTCCACCGAAAGAGTCCATAAGTCCGCAAACCAATGCCTGCATGGCCAGTGGGGGGCGACCAGGATCACCTCTGCCTTCTCTCCCATCATCTTCTAGATGACATGAGGCAGGAGAGGAAGTGGGGGAAAGGCATAGAGGAGGCCTGGAGGCCACCTGCATCTCAGGGGATCCATCCCTTCCGACTGCTGAGCCGGGAACTGAGAGTAAAACTGAGGGAGCTGGGTGTTCTGGGGGATGGCGAAGAGATTGATCACCAGCATGCCAAATCTGTTCACAATGTCCCGAAAGATCGATGGGTGCAGGCGCCATCCGGCACTGTCCACAACCTCGCGGCTGAGTCAGTCCGGCTGGACATTCGCCACCCCCGAAATATGCTCTGCGGTGAGAGACAGCAGGTTCCTCTCGGCCCAATGACCCAACTGCATGGCTTTCTCCATCAGGGAACGTGATCTGGTCCCCCCTGATGGTTTATATGCACCTTGGCCAACAAATTGTCCATCAATACCAAGATGTGCCTGCCTACCACTGTGTCTTTGAAGTGGTGGAGAGCCAGGTGGACTGCTCATAGTTCCAGCCAGTTTATACTATGAGTCCGGTCCACCTGGTCCCACTGCCCTTGGGCCATCTGCCCTTGGAGGTGGGTCCCCCAGCCAAACAGGCTGGTATCTGTGGTGAGAGTCAGAGAGTCCTGGTCCTTGATAGGCCCTTGGTAATAGCCTGAGATGTCCATCAAATGAGGGAACGGGAAACCTCCGCTGGGATACACACCTTGGCCAGGGAACAGCTTAAGAGTCTCCTCTGAAAAGGCAAGAGAAACCATTGGAGCTTGCAGGAATGCAGGCTCAAGGAACTATCCCAATGGTGGACACCTTGGTGCCCAACAATTTAGAAAGTGTGGCTAAGGAGTCCCTGTGTCCCCTGGCCACTTGGCCTGCCAATGATTTAAGGGAGTCCTGACGCTCCTGTGACAAGAAAACGCTACACTCAATTGTGTCAATTAAGGCACCAAGGTGAACTAACCTGGTGGTCGGATGGAGATGACTCTTGGGTATGTTAATTGAAAACCCATGGATCTGGAGGGCCTGCATAATGGTCGCAAGGTCCCTTCACGCCTGACTAGGTGATGAAGATTATATGAGAATGTCATCTAAATATGCCTGTAATCTGACAGGCACCTCTCTCAGTGCAGCGACCAGAGCCGCAAGCACCTTGGTGAACACTCGAGGAGCGGAGGACAGCCCAAAGGATAAGGCCGTATATTCAAAATGGTGTCCAAGATAGGAAAAACGTAAGAATTGTCTATGCTGGGGTAAGATGGGAATGTGGAGGTATGCCTCTGTTAAATCAATTGATGTTAGAAAATCTTTGTGTCTAACGCTACTCAAAATAGTCTGCAAGGAATGCATCTTGAAACATTTATAACAAATAAACTTGTTTAATTTCTTAAGATCAAGGATGGCTCTCCAGCCCCACGAGGCCTTGGGGATGACAAAAAGTATAGAATAAAATCCTTGGCTGTGTTGGTCCGCCGGCACTGGCTGGACTGCCCATATGTCCAAAAGATGTTGAATTGCCTCTTGCATAAGGCATCATCAAGCCAGGTTGTTAGATAATGAGCAGGCCATGAAGAGCCATGGGGGGTTGGAGATAAACTCGAGGGCGAGCCCTGAACAAACAGTAGATCTAACCCAAACATCGGAGGTGGTTCTATCCCATTGATCAGCAAAAAAAGCCAATCTGCCTCCAATGAGATAATTAGATGCCGGTAAATTAGGTACGGAGGTAAAAACGTCCCCCACCCCTGCGAAAGGGGCGCTTGGAGGCCTTACCCCTCTGGTAGCGGTCTGACTGCCCCCTCTGCCTAGAGGAATACCTTCCCTGCTGCCTATACCCCTGGTTGCCGTAGTCTGCCCCCCGAAAGGACGAACCATAATCTTGGTACCGAAAGGACGACCCCCCCCCCCATCTTGGCCCTGAAAGGAAGACCACCTGGGATAGGGAGCAGGGCGGGAGAACCCTTTCTTGGGCGTGGTAGGGAGAACCTTCCTCTTTTCCTTGTTCTCAATGAGAAAAGGATCCAATGCGTTCCCAAAGAGAGATTTGCCCTTGAAGGGGGCCGAGGCCAAATGCCATTTATGGCGCACCTCCGCCTGCCATTGGTGAAGCCACAACAGTCTGCAAGATGCCACAGAAGATGCCATGGCTTGGGCGGCGAATCTGACAGATGAGAGGGTGGCATCAGATGTAAACTGAACCGCCGCCACTAGTTTGGCAATATCCTGATGTACACGGAGGTCTGCAGTGGGGATACGCTGTTGCAGGTCCTGCAGCCAGAGAAGACAGGAACGGGTGAAGAATGAGGCAGTGGTTGAGGCTTGGACTGCCCATGCCGCTGTCTGGTGGCCATGCTGCAGAGTGAGATCTGCTTTTTTGTCCTCTGGCTTAAGGACATCTTCTGGGGCCCCTGGCATATTGGCCGAAGTATAGAGGGCAGTCACCGGGGCGTCGACAGCTGGGATTGACAGGAACTGAGCCAATTTATTGGCCACATTGAAGAATTTCTTGTCAGAAGCCGATGGACTTGGGCCCAAGGTGGGACATCCCACTGACGCTACTCCAGGTCAATGAAGATCTTTGGGGTAGGTATCATTTCTGATGGACGAGCCTGCTCGGAAAACAGGGTGTCTGCGGACACAGTTGCTGGGGGGGGGGGGAGGGTGTGCTGGCTGCGTGCCAAAATTGAAGCCATTTTGGCTTTGTATAGTAATGAAGGGAACAGGGTTGGTGGAAAAAGGCCAGAAGAGGTCTTCTGGTCCGGTTACCTGCCCTCATCCTCGGACATTCCAGCCTCTATAATTTCCCCTTCCTCGGATTCAGAAGAGTGGTCTGATTCCTCCTCATCTGGGGCCGAAGTCTCTACTGTTGCCAAGGGTGGAGGCACTGCAGGTCTATCAGCTGACTGCGTTTGGGCTGGCTGCTTGTTGGATTGAGCATCCCTTTGCTGCAAACCAGCTGCAATGCCCTGTGAGATGGCAGTTGCAATGATGTCTTGGAAATTGACCATGCAGAGGGGATTGGATTGGCCAATGCGTGCTGAAGTAGATAGAATACTGTCTACCCTCTGTAAAGTGGAAGGGGCCAGTGATGCTGTAGGAGTCACGGCTGGATTTATCTCCTGCGTTGGCCCCCAGATGCCTGACACATCAATGGTAAAGAGAGGGTTAAGGGAAGCTTCACTGCCCTGTCTATTCCCAGGAAAAAGCTGTAAGGCCAACTGCATCTGGACAAGCTAAGGTGGATCAGTAGGATTAGAGGAGGAAGGATTCTTGGAAGCAGCTTTCTTGTAAATGTGTTCAAACTCTTTTTCCTTCTGCTTCTCATAACGAGAAGCAGGTTTAGAGGATTTTTTTGACTTGCCGGCTCTTGTTGAGGCTTTCAAGGGCTTCTTCCGCCCCCTGGTGGTGCTAGAGGAGGCAGATGTGGAGGCAGTGTGGGGGAGGAAGCTCCCACTTGCTCTTCCACCACCTGGGGAATGCTAGCCTCGGCAGTAGATTCCCTGCCAACGTCCGTTGCTTCAGAGGCTGTGGCAGCCGCCATTTTGACAGGAGAAAAGGCGCGCAAATATGAAAATGGCGCTTTGCGCCTTTTTTCTAACGGTCCCGGTCACTGAAGCAAGGTGTTTCTCTTAACAGCACGCCACTCTGCAAGTTGAATTCCCTGCTTTTGAAGGCTTGGGTCACTCCACGGTAGCTGAAAGATGCTCAAGTGACAACCAATCAATCAAAGCTACCGTGGTTCACTGCTCTACTGCAAGCAGGAGCAGTGGAGCGTTTCCCAGCGTGACAGAATGTCTAGATCTCACAGGGGAAGCTGATAGGTCTGGAGCGCAAGCAAAGAAGGACCGGCGGCGAAGGCAGGGACATGCTGTGGGCTGGAAGGGTGCAAACCTCGCAGGCAATTAGCAATGCAAGCCACTCTTGCTTTTCAAGCTACAAAGGAACGCTTTAAACCGCCTTCGCCCGATAACGCTGTCACGCCCTAAGAGGGCTCAGACATCGACCCACAAAGGCTCTTTAGCTCTGTGAGGAGCTTTAGTCAGCCAGGGTCACATTCAGTCAAGACAATCGCTGTACTTACAAAGGCAATATCACAACTATTCCTCTCAGCCTAGGAACAAGGTGATGATGCATCCATCCTCATTGAGGGACTGAGTTGGAACTGGGGCTTTTGCCTAGTGACAGGGGTGTGGTTTCAATTAACTGTCAGGCTCAGTCTTCAGAATGAGTGGATGAAGATCAACCCAGCCTGGATGCTACCTCCACCACTATAGAGAACTACACGGCTATGGATGAAACATGTAACAGTGATAACCATTGTCATTGGGGCACTTGGTACCATGTCCAAGAATTTTATAAAATACCTCAAGAAATCGCAGCTTCCTGCAATAACACCAGCGGAACTGCAAAAAACTGCGCTACTCGGAACATCTTATATTTTAAGAATGTACTTGGTTAATACCTAGGACGCTGGCAGCAACCTGTATCAACCATTAGCACCAGTCAGTGGTATTTGTGATGCATTTTTGAATGTTCATTTGACTGTTTTTTTTAAAGAATTTTTATTTTAAACACATAAACACATCAACAAAAACAGACACATAACTTAAAACAACATAGGAACAAGAAGTTCCATCGTATATCATATAGCAGTTTCGTATCGGTTTCTTTGCAGTTAGTGTTTTCCCTTTTATACATTTCTATCTTGCATTCATGGTCTTCTTATTCGTTATACCTTTTTATGTACAATTCTATATTTATTTATACTTAGCTATTTATAAACAAACATTGTTTAGCTATATTGTGCTTTATATTCTTACTATCATTTATTCTTACATACAATTATAGGTATACATTCACATAGTTATTCTTTTTCTTTGCCACCCTTATACTATTGTTATTCCATTTAAAAGGTTACAAGGTACAGTTTGGATTGCTTCATTTACCATTCCTATTGCCTGTTGTAGCACTACCTTATTTTCTCTGTTTTCTTTTCTCCCTCCCTTCCTTCTCTCCTTCCTTCCTCCTCTCCTTCCCCTTCTTTCTTACCTTACCTCTCCCCTACTCCTACCCTCTCTTCCACTTCCTACCCTCTCTCCTTCTCTTTCTCTCCCTTCCTCCCTCCTCTCCTTCTTTTTCTCTCCCTTCCATCCACCTCTCCTTACCTCTTTCTTCTTCCCTTACCTCTCCTGTTTACTGTTTACTGTTTATTAAATTTATAGGCTGCCCAATCCCGAAGGACTCTGAGCGGCTTACAGAAACAGAAGTTAAGAGAAATTAAAAGCAGATAAAAACACAACACTCTTCCTCTACCTTTCCTATCTCTCCTTCTCTTTCTCTCCCTTCCACCCTCCTCTCCTTTCCCTTCCTTCCTCCCTCCCTTCTGTACTTCCTTTCCCCTCTCATCTCCTTCCTTTTTCCCTCCATTTCTTTTTCTATTGTTATAGGTGTCTCTTTCAAATCTGAGTTTATGTTTTCTTAGGGATGGTATTTCCACAAACCCATATAGTTTCATATCATTTCCTTTATCAGTTTTTCTGTTGTCTCTAATTCAATCATTAATGTTCTGCCTTCTTCATCTGAGTAGACTTCTTTGGAATTTATTTTTTCCTTTATATAAATTGCTATTATCTGCCAATGCTGTATATAATTTCCCTACTTTTTTTTTGTTTTCCAATAAGTTCCTAGGTTCCTTTTTAATATGCACTTCCTGTATACAGGCTATATCTACTTTCAATTTCTTAAGTTTATTAGACATCTGGGCTCTTTTTTTTGGTGCATTCAGTCCATTCAAGTTTATCAAAATAATTGTTATTTCTTGATCCATCTTTAGCTGGGGTTGTTTTTTTTTACTTCTAGTTTGTATCTGACTTTTCCCTCTCGCACCTTCCTTCTCTGCTCTCTCTCTTTCTTGCCTCTGTTCTTCTCTCCTGTTTCTTTCGTTGTCTTCTGATATTTCTTCCTCTTGACCTCTACTTTCTAATTCCTCTTTGCTTCCTTGTTCTACTTCCGTCTTGCAATATTCTTCATAGAATTTCTGTGCTTCTTCTATATTCTCTATCTTATATCATTTTTCCTTGCCAAGATACCAGAACCCCTTCTGGTACCAATCATCTGTACATTATTCTGTTTTTATTTAACTGGCTTGTTAAAAATTGGTACTGCCTACGTTGTTCCCGAATTCTCCGTGGAATCTGTTTAAGCGTGATCAACTCTTTTCCCTGTAGTATAATTGTCTCTTCTCTGGTTTTTTTGTGCACTTCGTCTCTTGTTGTTTTTTTAGCAAATCTTACATGGACTTCTCTTGGGAGTCTATGTCTTCTGGCATAATTAGTATGCACCCAATAAGCTTCATCGATGTCTCCTCTCAACTCTTCTTCTTTTTTTTTTAAGAGATTCAGTGAGGATTTTAATCATTTTTCCTTTCAGGTATTCCTCCTTCTCTTCCAGTATGTTTTGGAATCTTAGGTAGAATGCAGCTCTTTCATTTTCAAGTCGGGTTATTGATATTTCTAGTTCTTTATTAAGTTGTTTATATTCCAATTCCATTTTTCCCATCTTCTGATCTGCTTGTTCTATTTTTTCTTCCATACACTGGATTTTCTGTTCATTGATTGCTAAGGCATTCTGTATCTTATCAATTTTATCATCTACATTCTTGATAGTTCCTTTCAATTCTCCCATTTCATTTTTCATTTCTTCATGATTCCTCCTTGTCTCTTCATGATTAGTAATTGTCACTTCTTGGCTTTTTGCCAATGTCTCTTGTATCATCTGGCGCATCGATTGCATACTCTGCATCGTTGGAGCTGGCCCCGCTGTTTCTGCCATATTTCCACCTTTCTCCAACCCCAACACACTCTCAATTGATCTTTGATTTGAGAAGGGTGGTGTTGCTGAAATCACATTAGGTGTAGTTTTTTCCCCTGATTTTACTGAAGTTGCCATTTTTATCCCCCTATTTATCCTTGCCCACAATTGCATACAAGTTTTACCTTACTTCTACTTTATCAGTAATATCAATGATATAATTGTATATTTCAATATTCAACAATAATTAACCTTCCTTAATATCACGTTTCAATACTTAAACATTCCTATGTAGTATTCTATTCTATTTGATTATTTGATTTTTGGTCTTTAATTAATTTAATTAATATATATCATAGATTTATATATCACTATTATCTTATACCAATAAATGTCTCTCAATTTATCAAATTTACAAGTATTCAATTCTAGTAATTAGTCCTCTATGTATATATATGTAAAAGTTATGTCACCGTTACTTTTCTTGCATCAGACTTTAGATTGCATCACGGTTTAGATTTACAGTCCACTAGGTGTCACCCTCTCCTCAATGACTGTTAGTATCCACGAAGCAAAGGTCTCCTTCTATCTATTGTCTCTGACACTGTTCCAAGCTCTGAGGCAAATAAATATCAAGTACTTATAAGTTCAACAAAGCAGCAGAAGGAAGAGTGAGCAGAAGGAAAAGAAACCCAGTATACCAACCCGACTGTTAAACAATCTCTTCTCTGACCTTTCCAAATCTTTTCGGCAAATATTATTTTCCACTCCTGTTGTCCATGTCGGGTTTTCGTTCTCACTGTGGCTAACTCCTTTAACTTATTCCGGCTGTCCTTCCAACTCAGCGTCTCTGCTCCACTTCTTTTCGGCAAGATTGAACTGCAGAAACAGCCTCCTTCCCGGCGCCTTCTTTCCAGCTCACCCTCTCTGCCAATTTCGCATTGCCCTCCTCTTTGGGTTGTCAGCAATAGTAACAAGTATCCGATTTCAACTGCTTCTTTCTCTGTTTCCTTCCTTCTTATGCGGTCGCCATCGTTCTGGTCCTAACCAAATGGCAGGATAGTTCCTTGTCCATTTAGGGAGTTTCTCCTATCCGCTGGGGGATTTGCCTTATCACCCAGCATCTACAGAGTATCCCCCTTAATC
Source organism: Thamnophis elegans (assembly GCF_009769535.1). NCBI lineage: Eukaryota > Metazoa > Chordata > Lepidosauria > Squamata > Natricidae > Thamnophis > Thamnophis elegans. Next base: position 32,993,139 of record NC_045552.1, read on the forward strand.
TGCTGGCCCCTTCAGGATCAACAGCGCTCAAAAATGAGCCCAAACGAAGAGGTTAGAGTTAGAGGTTAGGAGAGCTCCTTTTCCTCCGCTCTAAGCACGGTGACGTCACCACAGGATAACCATTGTCATTGTGGCTCTTGGTACCATGTCCAAGAATTTTATAAAATACATCAAATCGCAGCTTCCTGCAATAACACCAGCGGAACTGCAAAAAACTGCGCTACTCGGAACATCTTATATTTTAAAAATGTACTTGGTTGATACCTAGGACGCTGGCAGCAACCTGTATCAACCATTAGCACCAGTCAATGGTATTTGTGATGCAATTTTGAATGTTCATTTGACTGAGTTTCATGTTTAAGGAATAAACACTAGAATAGAATATTTAATAATAACAATAACCACAACAAAACAACACAATAATAATATATTAAAAAAGCTGTGTGTATATACACTGCTCAAAAAAATAAAGGGAACACAAAAATAAGACATCCTAGATCTGAATAAATGAAATATTCTTATTAAAACTTTGTTCATTACATAGTTGAATGTGCTGACAACAAACTCACACAAAAATTATCAATGGAAATCAAATTTAGCAACCCATAGAGGTCTGGATTTGGAGTTACACTCAAAATTAAAGTGGAAAAAAAATTACAGGCTGATCCAACTTTGATGTAATGTCCTTAAAACAAGTCAAAATGAGGCTCAGTAGTGTGTGTGGCCTCCACGTGCCTGCATGACCTCCCTACAATGCCTGGGCATGCTCCTGATGGGGTGACAGATGGTCTCCTGAGGTCTCTCCTCCCACACCTGGACTAAAGCATCCCCCAACTCCTGGGCAGTCTGTGGTGCAACATGGCGTTGGTGGATGGAGTGAGACATGATGTCCCAGATGTGCTCAATTGGATTCAGATCTGGGGAACGGGCGGGCCAGTCCATAGCATCAATGCCTTTGTCTTGCAAGAACTGCTGACACACTCCAGCCACCTGAGGTCTAGCATTGTCTTGCATTAGGAGGAACCCAGGGCCAACCGCACCAGCATATGGTCTCACAAGGGGTCTGAGGATCTCATCTCGGTACCTAATGGCAGTCAGGCTACCTCTAGCGAGCACATGGAGGGCTGTGCGGCCCCCTAAAGAAATGCCACCCCACACCATTACTGACCCACTGCCAAACCGGTCATTCTGGAGGATGTTGCAGGCAGCAGAACGTTCTCCATGGTATCTCCAGACCCTGTCATATCTGTCACATGTGCTCAGTGTGAAGCTGCTTTCATCTGTGAAGAGCACAGTGGCGAATTTGCCAATCTTGGTGTTCTCTGGCAAATGCCAAATATACTGCACGGTGTTGAGCTGTAAGCACAACCCCCACCTGTGGACGTCGGCCCCTCATATCACCCTCATGGAGTCTGTTTCTGACCGTTTGAGCAGCCACAAGCACATTTGTGGCCCGCTGGAGGTCATTTTGCAGTGCTCTGGCAGTGCTCCTCCTGTCCCTCCTTGCACAAAGGCGGAGGTAGCGGTCCTGATGGTGGGTTGTTGCACTCTTGCGGCCTCCCCCACGTCTCCTGATGTACTGGCCTGTCTCCTGGTAGTGCTTCCATGCTCTGGACACTATGCTGACAGACACAGCAAACTTTCTTGCCACAGCTCGCATTGATGTGCCATCCTGGATGAGCTGCACTACCTGAGCCACTTGTGTGGCTTGTAGACTCCGTCTCATGCTACCACTAGAGTGAAAGCACCACCAGCATTCAAATGTGACCAAACCATCAGCCAGAAAGAATAAGAACTGAGAAGTGGTCTGTGGTCATCACCTGCAGATCCACTCCTTTATTGGGGATGTCTTGCTAACTGCCTATGCTTTCCACCTGTTGTCTATTCCATGTGCACAATAGCATGTGAAATTGATTGTCAATCAGTGTTGCTACCTAAGTGGACAGTTTGATTTCACAGAAGTGTGATTGACGTGGAGTTACATTGTGTTAAGTGTTCCCTTTATTTTTTTGAGCAGTGTATGTTCCAGCATAACTCTGGAGCACCTCGAGCAATTTCAACCAGAGTTGGTACACAGGTGACTTACCCTCTGGAAACAAATACTGGAGGTAAGGGGGGGGGGGAGACACACCTGGTGTGTCTCTGTGTCTGTGTGTATTTGTGTTCCAGCATAACTCTGGAAAGCCTTGCCCATTAAGGAGAGCGAGTGCGGCGTCCTAGAGCGGGAATTTTTTTTTGATGTCAATTCCTTCACAGCTTCCTCTGGAAAGCCAGCCATGATGTTTGCCCTGTAGTGGACCAATGAGGAAGCGCCTGATGGATTTGGGACAGTGTCTTGATCGTAGACAGGGCAGGAAAGAGGAGTGCATGGGAGGGGGAAGGGAGAGGGCAGGGATGATGGGCATGGGGGTAGGGGGAAGAAAGGCTCCTCTCAATGGCTCCCTGTCAGACAAAGGCTTTGACGTCTATAAATACCCAGGCAACGCCGGTTCATCAACTAGTATTTATATAAAAACAAAGGTGTCACAGATTAGAGGACATCAGATTGTAGATGAAGGCAACATATAAATGATACTAAATTGTGCTAGAAATGATGCCTATTAGTAAAATCCAATAAACTCTCAGCCATTTATAAATGCATGTGTAAGAGTTTAGCTCCGATTGTTATTAAATTATCATGAACAATGAGACACAATACAGAACATAGACACAGAGCCTGGCTGGTTGGGGAATTCAGGGACTTGAAGTCTACCCATCTTAAAGTTGCCAGGGTTGAGAAACACTTGCTTAAGCAAGTGGACTCACCCATTACACAAAACTGACTACCAGTCAGAAGAAAAAATGCATTGCAAAATGGCTCTGCATTCATTGCTACAATCTTGATTTCACTCAAATACAGATAGTCCTCAACTTATGACCCCAACTGAGCCCAAAATTTATGTTGCTGAGTGAAAAATTTGTTAAGTGAATTTTGCCCCATTTCACCATAAATTGGTAACATGATTGTTAAGTGAATCAGGCTTCCCTGTTGACTTTGTTTGTCAGAAGATTGCAAAAGGTGATCGATCACATGACCCCAGGACACTTCAACCATCATAAATGTGAGTCAGTTGTTAAGCATCTGAATGTAAATCACATGACCATGGGGATGTTGCAAGTCATCAATGTGAAAAACAGTCATAAGTCACTTGTTTCAGTGCTGTTGTAATGTCAAAGGGTCACTAAATTAACTGTTGTTAGTCAAGGACTATCTGTATTATAAATCTTTGGATTCCAAACTTTAATTTCCAAAGTTAAAAAAAGAATCAGATACACAAATTTCATGAACTTTTTTTGAGAAAAAAATATGTAATCTAATCCAATTCTGAATCTTACTAAAATATTAGTAGCAATTTGGAGATATGCAGATTGCAATAGCACTTAAATTTATATACTGCTTCATAGTGCTCTACAGCTCTCTCTAAGCAGTTTACAGGGTCAGCCTATTGCTCGGGGGCCTCATTTTACCGACCTCAGAAGAATGGAAGGCTGAATCAACCTTGAGCTGGTGAGAATCGAACTGCTGAATTGTTGGCAGCTGGCAGTCAGCAGAATTAGCCTACAATACTGCATTCTAACCACTGCGCCACTATGGCTCATGTAGTGTAGTATAAAATAGCACAGTGCAGCATAGCACAATAAAATACATCTACGTTTGGTACATATATTCTGCTTTTTGCTTACTTTGTTGTACATATAGTCTTCCAGTTTCTCTTGAAGTAAAACATTATCTAATATAGTTTTCTTTCGACTGAGAAATTCAACTTTTGCAAAACCTGCTCTTTTCTTCATGCAAAAGCGGCATTGTGAAGGTTGGTGCACTTCCATTTCTGCTATCTTAAAGGCAAAGAGAAATAGAATTTTAAAAAATATTTGTTAGGCCCTAAAAACAAATAATATGTCAAGTTACTTCTAAGTAGTTTCTTTATTGTTGTTTGCCTACAGACAGAATTTTGCCAGACTAAAGCAGCTATCTGCATAACTATAGATTCTGTGTTTGCCTGTTTCCTGCCTACCAGACATTCCACGCTCTGTTGCCTCTTTGCACTCTGGGAGGCAGCTCTCCCTCCTAGGAGTCCACATTACATCCCACCACACTGTCTTCCTTAAAAACAAGAGCAGGCTAATATGCAAGTATATAGAAGAGGAAGGCAGACTTTAAAACCAGATAAGCTTTCTTCTAAAATGAGCTAAATAAAGAAACCAATTATTATTTTCACCAGGAGATAGCCTTTATTTCTCTCTTGCAATAACTTCTGTAGCAGCAATATCATAAATTTACTTAGCCATATCCCTTGAAATCATCATACTGCAATTCGTTCCTTCTGTCAAAAGTTATTTTAACACTCAGCTTCTTAAAAAAAGAATATAATGTAAAGAACTCCAGCAACAAACTTTATTAAGGTTCCCGTCTTAGATGCACTTACCAGGAGCAAGCTTCATTAAATGCAATAGGGTTCACTAAACATGTATCAGATTACATTGGAAGAGCATCACATTATAGCTATAGTGCTTAAATTATTTTAGATTGAGAGAAGGGGAGAGGTGCATATTACTCATCTCATTAATTCTATCTTGTCGCTATGAACAAGAAGCTACTGTGAAGGAAGATAAACTACCTTCTAAGGATATTCCATCATCTATAACTAAATGTAAGCATTTCTCCTCGGGGTTAATTAATTAAAGAGCAGGGCTTAGAAAATTATGGTGAGACTATTTTTTACTTTCTTTTCAAGGCTAATTGCCCTTTCTCAACCTGGGCTTCCCCATTAGTAGATGTCTTCCTTCTGCAAGTGAAAATGTACATTAAATCTTCATTATAATCACGATGGCTTCAGCTAAAACTAACAGTAAGATTCTTAAATGCATGTGAGAACCTAACTGTACTATGCAAAATCATGTCACAATTAACAAAAATAACCTGGTTGAAGAGCTTACTTGCATGAAATATGCATGTACAACAAACATTCCATTTTTAGTTTGATTTTCGCAATTTTTAAATATACTGAGGCTAATCTTCTATTGCAAAATAGCACAGAATCTTGTAGGGAGAAAACAAAGTTTCTGTTATTAACTGAGGTGGTTATTAAGTGAGACCTGCCTCATTTTATGACAGTTCTTGCCACAGTTGCTAAAGGAATCAGTGCAATTAAGTTAGTAACACATTTGTTAAGTGAATCTGACTTCCTTGTTGACTTTGCTTGTCAGAAGGCTACAGAAGGTGATCATGTGACCCTGGGATACTGCAACCGTCATAAATACATGCCAGTTGCCAAGATCTGAATTTTGATTGTGTGACCATGGGGATGTTGCAATGATCGTAAGTGTGAAAAACAGTCATAAGTCACCTTTTTTCAGTGCTGTTTTAATGTTGGCCATTAAACAAATGGTTGTAAGTTGAGGACTACTTGTAAGTCTGTGAATAACAACAAGTAGCAATTGGCTTTTCCCCACCCTCCCAGTCATTTGAAAAAAGGTCATGATTTCAGCACCTTTTTCATCATCTCCTTGAGACTTTTCAGATGAAGTCTGTTTACTAGCTCAGGAGGGACAGGAGAGTTGCAACCTCCCGTCTGCTGCCTCCGTGAAACCATCCTAGGCCTCTGTTCCTTACGGCTATTTCTTCTCAATGGTTCTGAGCTCCTCTGATGATGGAGGTGGTTGATTTTGCTGGCACAGAAAGATTGCAGAGCCCCGAGTTCTTTTTCAGAAATTCCTGGTAATGCTTCATTGGGGGGAGGGAGGGGGAAACAGAACAAAGTATCAGATACTATCTAGGGATGAAAAAGCTTATAGTCTTATTTCCAGTCACCAGGAATATCATGGTGGTGACATTTGTTGAGTTTTGCCCCATTTTATGACCTTTCATGACACAGTTGTTAAATGAATCTGGTTTCTTCATTGACTTTGCTTGTCAGAAGGTTGCAAAAGGGGATCACATGACCCCGGGATACTGCCACCGTCATAAATATGAATCAGTTGCCAAGCATGTTAACATTGACCTCATGACCATGAAGATGCAGCAACATTCGTAAGTGTGAAAAACAGTCATAAATCCCATTTTTCAATGATGTCGTAATGTTGAACGACTACTAAATGAACTGTTGTAAATCGAGGATTACCTGTATTGAAACTTACATTAGCATTACTTATTGAATAGTGCATTTGGAGTCAACAATGTTTACAACAATCAGGGACAAAACAAGAAACCCCTTCAACAGCATAAAGCAATAACCTCTTTGCCAAAAAGGAAAGTTAGACTTTTGGAAGAATAAAAAGGATTTGATTGCAGATAATAAAGAGAAAATAGAATGCAGATGCTGGAACAGTTTTAGTCAAAGGGTTCCTTTTCCTTTTTACTCAAACACTTCTAGCTTAAACCACATGGATGAAAAGGATTTAGAAACTCAGCTGTTATTTGTTATTAGGAAACAGATTCTACCTGGTCCAAAAATTAGTCTGAATAGAGCAAGTTGGGACCTACCTCCCTTGCCCCTTCAGATGGCTGATCAGAGGACCAGCAAGACTTCCTTCAAATTTTTTCATCAAACTCTTTGATACAGGAAGGCCAGAACATAGAGAAGCAATTTGGATGTGGGACAACATGGGAAAATTTGAACTACTTTGGACCATGTCTCCAGACTCTGGACTACCCAAGCAAGATGTTTCAAAGTGTTTCTCAATCCACTCTAGCTGGGGAATTCTGGGAGTTGAAGTCTACACATCTTCAAGCCGAGAAGCACTGAGCTGGAGACCAAACAGTAGGTGTTAGTGAACCTCCCAGCTTTTCACTTTGAAAGTTCTCAAGGCTTTGTATGTTAACAAAATGGTCAAATTAAAATAATGGGAATGCTAAAAAAGCAGTATTATGAAACTAGATCTGTATTCTAGCCAAGTAACAGTAGGAAAGGGGCAGGGCCCAATTAAGGCCCCCTGATGCCCTAAGCACAGCCCAGGAATGGTGCCTCTCAGCTTTTCCATTGCTTCATTGGCCAGGCATTACGTTCAAGTGCTGAAGAGGAAATAAGTGATTAAAAATTCAGTGTAATTCCAGGCCATTGAGCCCCTGCAGCTATATTAAATGTAAACTTTTTAAAATTTTATGTTTTTAACATCAAATCTCAGTAAGCAATTTGAACAAATTATTTACTTATAACTAGGGCAATAGGGGAAAATGCAAATTTTCATCACTTTTTAATGTTTTTTAAAATAAAATTGTTATAAGGGAAAAATGCAAATGCAAAAAAATATTGAAAACTAAAGCTGTGAGTGGCAGTGGAAGAATTCAGGGCATGCTCAACTTTTTGGGCGGGGGGAGTCTGATGTTCTCCCACTTCCTTAGTGCCCTGAGCATGAGCTTATTTTGCTTACTAGCCACCTTGCTTTCTAAACCACAACGTGCTGATCTAGAAACTGGGAGATTGTGAGTTCTAGTCCCATTTTAGGCATAAAAGCCAGCTAGGTGACTTTGGGCCACTCACCAAGGGGGTAATGAGTTCTAGTCCTGCCTTAGGCTAGGAGATACTGAGTTCTAATCCCACCTTAGCCATGAAACTGGTCTGATGAAAGAAGGGCTTTACCTGGTCTTTAATGGTTTCATTTAATATGTAGTGGTTTGAAGTCATCTAGAATCAGAAAAGTAGGATAGACAAATACATTCTCTCTCTCCCACTGCTCTTTTTGTGGCCTTATAATCCCTTAATTTTGGAGGCGACAATGGAGCTGAGCGTTTACTGCCCGGATGCCCTTCCCAACACCTTTGCAGAGTTTGCAGCAGATATTTTTTTTCTTTCCACCCTAGGAGATAAACACCTGCCGCTACCTAGGATTGAACGCACAACCACTAGGTTGTCTTCACCACTAGGCCAAAAACTATGATTTATGAAACAAGCCATAATGATCTGGTTTTATTTAGCATCTTATAACAAGCGATTTTTTTCCCAATGGGGTCACACAATTTATCAGGATAAAATCTCAATAAAGAAAAAGCTGAGCAAAAAAAAACCCTTTTGATAATGTATGTTTGCTTTTTAGTTCATTCTTAATAGCATTTACCTGAGGAGGAATACTTCAAAGCAGATAAATTTAGACATTTTCTTAAATTTACTGAGAAAGTATTAATTGTCTTGCAGCTGATCTTCAATTATGCATTTAAAAAATTAAGCTATTCTCCCTACTTCTTTCAAGGAGATAAAGAAAATTGTAAAAGGCTCCCACAGCTGAGGTCTCCAGCAAACAAGTATTAAATTCAACATATACATTTTTAGACAGTGGCACATCAAAGCAATTGCTGTATTGTTCTGCCCAGAGAGGTACATTTTAAGATGCAACGGGTGTGTTTAAGGACATGCTGCTTAATTTAAATGTAATAATCCCACAGGGAATATATGCTACAGATTTGGGAAACCATCCTAAAACCTTTTTTTAAAAGACTTCCTTTTACCCAGCTCTTGGAAAACATTTTAGAAATAGAAACCATTTGTGAAAGAATGGATGATGAGAAGAAAATTGATCCTAACCTTAGGACGGTGCTATTACAATTCCAATTAATAACCTAGTCATTATATTTTGCATTAATTGCTGAGCTGCCATTCCTGTCATATCGGGGCTAAATTATATTTTAGGGCCAATAAGCACAATTGCACAGTTTCTATTTTCTAGTAACATCAATGGTGCTAATGCCAAGTCACTGGCATCTTGTCAAATACTAGAAAATCTGTGCCTCATTGGGTCATTTAAGATACTTACTAACCTAAAAAAGAGAAACAGAACAACCACAGGTAGACCCCCCCCCCCAAAAAAAAGCACTCAGAGGAAAGCAACGTCCAGCTTATATAATACTGCAACCAATTTTGATGGTCATATTACAAAAAAGATGTTAACACTTTGGAAAAAGTTCAGAGAAGAGCAACTAAGATGATCAAAGGCCTGGAAACTAACACATACATAGAACAGCTGCAGGTTTTGGGTCAGGGAAGACATGATAGCAGTATTTGAGGGGCAGTCACAAAGAAGAGGGGGTCAAATTATTCTCCAAAGGGGAACAGGAGCTGACGTCGCAACAGTATGACGTGCGATCTTGGAGCTCCAAGATCGCAGTCAATTTTTTTTGCTGCTGGATGGTCCTTTTGGACCTAAACCATCCCGAAGAGACGGTGACAGGGAAGAGTACGTCTTGTTGATCTCAGGGACATCGTAAAGTCCCTGATTGATCCAAGAGAACCTCTTCTTGCTGGCGACAAAAGCACAGCCCAAAGCTGCTGAAGTTGGGACAGCTCCGGAACGGGAGAAAAGCGGAAAGAGAACGTGTGTCCATCTGGTGAGGAAATTGTATTGTTATAAAAGAGACTGCCCCCCAAAAAATCAATGCTAAATTAAACTTGCAAAGAAAAGAAAATAATCAGTGAAATTAAGCTATATTGGACAGTGGGTTATCCTTTGGGGGGGGGAATTTTGCAAATATTTCCTATTTTTAAAGTGAAAGTATTGGTTTTTCTTCTTCTATTTCTTTTTTTTTACCTATGGATTAAATCTTTTTCTTTATTTTTATAATATTGGTTTGGATAGGTTTTTTCTCTTTATTTTGCTCCATTTAAGAATTTTGTTTCTTTTAAGCCTGGAATAAAAGAAGATATAAAAGGAATATAAAGCGGGTAGTAATATCAGAGGGAAAAGAAGTTGCACTGCCACTTGGTGGTTGGAGTTGAGTCCTGGAAATATTGCTTTCTCTTTTTTCTCTTTGATCATTTTGACTTTGCACTTCAAAGGCTTCAGCTTGTTACAGAAGAGACAAGGAGACGAGCATGGGTTGTTTATGCAGGTGCTCTTTGGATGCTTCTTTGGCAGGTAGAGAGAAATGAAAACAAAACCTTGTTTTGAAACTAAAGTGGCAGTGTTTACTAGTTGGAAGAATGGCACAGCTCCAAAAAGAAATCATAACATTACAACAGATTATGTTTGAAATTCAAAAATTATTAGAAACAACAGAGAGAATTGAGAAAAGATTGGAAAATATAGATTGCAATGCAGTGAAATTCGATGGAAGAGTTGAAGATATTCAGCAAATGGAAAAAGTGGTTAGAGTCCTAAAAACCCAGGGGAGAAATGAACAAAGAGGCAAGATAATTATGGATACTGACAGTGAACTGAAGTGGAACATGGAAAGGGAAGATAGATGGAAAGGAGCTCTGTTGTGACTCAGCAGAAGTCTCCTGTGAGTCTTTTTGGGATGCAAGATTAACAATGCAGCTGGGGATCGTTAGTGGCATCTTCTGGTGATAAAAGGACGGATGGTGCCACGCCCTGGTTGCAGGAGTCAACGTTCATTCATTTGTTCATCATTCATCAGTCATGGTTTGTTTGTGAGAGACACTTGGAGAAGTGATTTGCTTTCTGTAACCCTGATTCAAGGAGACACTTGGAGAAGTGAATTGTTTTATAAGAGTTTTGTTTTGTATTCTGTTATCTTCTGGTCAGAGACTTGATTTATGTTTATTTTTGGGCTCGCAGCCAGTCTGAGCCGAGAATTGATAAAGTTCTTCCCTTTTACGTTTGTCTGCCTGTCGTCTGTTAACGAGCGATGGAGGGGGGACTGAACAGATTGACTCCTGCCCGACAAGCCTCCATTTGATTAATTATGGAGCAATTAATTGCTGAAAATAGGCAAATGGCTCAACAAATCGTGATTTTGGCGAACCAAATTAAACAGCTGCAGAGAGCTGCCAAACCCCCAGCCAAGGAGGAAGTGCCCAGTAGCCATGCCAGATAAATATGATGGGAGTCTGGCCATGTTTGCCGCATTTCTGGGACAATGCCAGCTGTTCCTGAGTTTGAGAGCGGAGGACTTTCCCACTGACCGGACGAAGGTGGGATTCATTATCAGTTTGCTCTCAGGCACAGCTGCCCGTTGGGCTACCCCCTTGTTAACTCAGCCAAGCCCTTTGTTGGATGACTTCCAGGGCTTTTGTCAGTACTTCAAACGGATGTTTGAAGATCCTATCAAGGGGGAAACATCAGCTAGAAGTCTGAAGTCACTGCAGCAGGGGAGTGGTTCATTGCAGGACTATGTTAGTGAATTCAGGCTGCGTAGCCAGGATTCCACGTGGAATGAACCAACTTTAATGGACACATTCCAGGATGGATTGTCTGAGGCCTTGCAGGATGAACTGGCGAGGGTGGACAGGCCACCGACGTTCGACGCATTGGTCCACCTGTGCCTCCGGACAGACGCCCGGCTGCAGAGGCGAAGGCCTCACCGTGTATTCCAGGAGACCACCAGCATGCCGGTTCAGCAAGGGACTGCAGTGGACTGGGAGGAGCCCATGGAGTTGGGTGCTGTCAGACCTAGAGTGTCACGTACTGAGATGGACAGACGACGTGCTGAGGGATTGTGCTTCTACTGTGGGGATCTTGGACACCTGGCAGGGAGCTGCCGTGTAAAGTAGAGAACTCTGACCCTGCGAACTCGCTTCCATCTCGTACTGTTCTACCTGTTGCATCCTGCGCTGCCGTTTGTCATCCCGTGAGCAAGCAGTCCCTGATGCAGGATGCGCAGCAGGGTGACGACTGGGTAGAGCGACGAAAGGCGGAAGTGGGGCCGGCGTCCCCATGGACTTTGGAAAGGGATCTTTTGAAGTGTCGGGGCCAGCTCTATGTTCTCACAGGGCACATCCGTCGACGAGTGCTGTCGCAGGTTCATTGCGCGTCTGCATCAAGACATAAGGGTTTTTTTCGGACGTTGCGCCGGGCCTCCCGTTAATTTTGGTGGCCCCATCTGAAAAATGACGTGCAGAGGTGCATGGAGTCATGTGCCCAGTGCCAATGGGCCAGGTCTGCAAGGAGAACTCCGCCAAGATTCCAGCCTTTGTTGACTCCGGTCCCCACAGCACTGGACTTTGTTTCTAGGTTCCCGGTGGGGTACCATTGTCTTGGACCGTGTTCCGTGGAGGCCGTCACCAACCCTTCTGGGCCGCACCCTGATCGTCGAAACCGAGGGAAAGGCTCTGCAGGAGGGGATTGCATGGTGGCTCGGCAGGAGTCGGTGGAGCTGCTGCCGGACTCCGACGGCGAGGGATCATATGAGTTGGCCTTGGAGGAGGTAGAGGACCCTGGACAGGGTGTTAGGACTCGGCCGGAGCTAGTAGAGCCGCCGCCAACCTCCGACAGTACAGGGGCTGGTGGGTCGGCCTTGCAGAGGGTGGAGGACCCTGGACAGGGTATTAAGGCGCGGCCGAAACTGGTAGAGCTGCCGTCAACCTCTGACAGTACGGGGGCTGGTGGATCGGCCTTGCAGAGGGTGGAGGACTCTGGACAGGGTGTTAAGGCTCGGCCGAAGCTGGTAGAGCTGCCGTCAACCTCCGACAGTAGGGGGGCTGGTGGGCCGACCTTGCAGAGGGTGGAGGACCCTGGACAGGGTGTTAAGGCTTGGCCAAAGCTGGTAGAGCTGCCGTCAACCTCCGACGGTAGGGGGTCTGGAGGGTCAGCCTTGCAGAGGGTGAAGGACCCTGGACGGGGTGTCGACGCCGTGAAGGGCGGAAGGAAACATGGTGGCCACCGGATACCTAGGGAGTTCCGGCTCAAGGGGCTATTCCTGCAGAGGTTTGGGACTCATGAAAAAGGCACCACAGGAAATGGGTGCGGGCCCTCTTGTGGACAAGTCATTCCGACCGCATCCAGACCATTGGAACCCAGGGAAAGGACCCTGCGGTGGGGGATAGTGTTGTGACTCAGCAGAAGTCTCCTGTGAGTCTTTTCAGGATGCAAGATTAACAATGCAGCTGGGGATCGTTAGTGGCGTCTTCTGGTGATAAAAGGACGGATGGTGCCACGCCCTGGTTGCAGGAGTCAACGTTCATTCATTTGTTCATCATTCATCAGTCATAGTTTGTTTGTGAGAGACACTTGGAGAAGCGATTTGCTTTCTATAACCCTGATTCAAGGAGACACTTGGAGAAGTGAATTGTTTTGTAAGAGTTTTGTTTTGTATTCTGTTATCTTCTGGTCAGAGACTTGATTTATGTTTATTTTGGGGCTCGCAGCCAGTCTTGAGGCGAGAACTGATAAAGTTCTTCCCTTTTACGTTTGTCTGCCTGTCCTCTGTTAACGAGCGAAGGAGGGGGGACTGAACAGAGCTCTATCCCAGATTTCAAGGTATGGAAGAAGAAAAAGAGAAGAACTGATGGATTCAAGGAGAGAAACTTTGACAAAAGCACTACTGATAACCAAAGATAAGCTGATTAAAGAAGCTGACGGAGGGTCTCGAGATTTTACAAGATATGTAAAAAGCAACAAGTTGCGAAGAGAAGTCCACACAAATTTGATTAAGGAAATAATCAGAAGATTAATTCCACAAATGGCAAAAGACATAAGACTACACTATTACTGGAAAGACACAGGTTGAGATATGAAAACTAATAATAAAATATTAATCAGATTTAGTTAAAATTAGAGCATTATGTTAAAAATGAAGTGATAATGGATATAGTTAGATAAATAGATAATGGTAACAATGTACACATATGTATTGGTTTGATAAGAGGAAATTTGGTATAAATTCTAAATGGTGATCATGAAAGGAAGTTTAGAAACTCTGTTATGTATGAAAGCTTATATTTTAAAAAAAGCGTAAGTTAAATTTAGTTAAACTAAGACTAAAAAAATATATATGAAATGATGACGGATATTGTTAAATAAATGATTGATAATGATAATAATGTAATATTTGTATTGACATGATAAAAGGGAAATTGGATATAAATTGTAAACAGTGATTAAGAAAGGAGGTTTAGAAACTTTGTCATTAAACATAATTAATTTTTATTTAGAAAGTATTATAAAGGTGTAATGTTGCTGGATGATATTGAAAATAGAGAACGGAATGCCATCATTTGGTTTTGCTTTAAATTTTGGAATATTTTATATATAGGGATGTAAAAACAATTATAGTCATATGAAGATTGAGGTATGATGACAGTAATATATATAAATATATTTGATTTAAAATATATAACTTGATATGAATTGTAGGTGATGACTGTGGAAGGGATGCACGAAAGCTCTTTGTAACCAATTGACACACTTTTTACAATTTGTAATGGAAGATATTTTTGTGGCGTTTGTTATGTTTTGTCTGTCTATGTTTATTCAAAAATAAAAAATTATATTAAAAAAAATATTCTCCAAAGCACCAGAGGGCAGGACAAGAAACAAAGGTTGGAAACTAATCGAAGTGAAAAGCAACCTGGAATTAAGAAGAAATGTCCTAACAGGATAATTAATCAGAAATCACGGATGCTTCATCAATGGAGGTTTTTAAGGAGACTAGACAGTCACTTGTCTGAAATGGTGTAGGTTCTCCTGCTTGATCAAAGGGCTGGACTAAAAGACCTCCAATGTCCCTTCCAGGTCTATTCTATTCTAAAGTATTCTAATTGCATTTAGCTTTGATAGGCTTATATGTTTGAAAAAAACATGAAAAATGGGAGAATGCCCCCAAATCTGACATTATAGTATCACCACACTGTGTCTAGTGGCACTCAATAGGTATCACCATTACCATGGTTAAGGCTAAGAAGTTTCAGACCTGAAAATTGACTTACCAGTATCTGGTTCTATGGAAGATGTGGCTCTCTCAGTGATAGTTCTTCTGTTGACTTTCAGAAGATTGATCCATTTTCTAGTTAAAGACTCTCCTACAACAAACGCAGAATCTAACAATTCTAACAGGGAGGAAGGAGGAAAAAACAGAGGTCAACCAAATGACAAACCGATTCATACATGCGAAACTCATAGCAATAGCAATAGCAGTTAGACTTATACACCGCTTCATAGGGCTTTCAGCCCTCTCAGACATACATAAAAGACATGTGAAGCTGTTTAATTCACGAGCATGGGCTAGCACTGTTAAAAACATAGTCTTCCTTATGTCCAGGTGCAGTTCTCGATAACCTTAACCTTCAAAGATTTTTTGGGAGGAAATCTTAGAATATGATAAATATGTATGTATGTATATGTAGAAATAAAATTGTGTAAAACCTTCTGGTTTTTCTTAATCAAGTAGTTATTAAAGTGCTATGATGGGAGTCTGCAATTGAAGGAGAAGAATTGGGAATGTCAACAGTAGCCCAGCAGTCTCCCAGGGAGGAGGCAGCACATTCCAGAATGAGACGCAAGACAAAAGACTGCATGGTCCAGACCTGGAAGGAGGAAGAGATTCAGGTAGCCACACTCTAGAACAATGTTGGCAAACCTTTTCAGCACTGAGTACCGAAATGGTAGCATGCCGGGGTGGGTGGGAAAGGGAAAGCACTAGAAACCGGAAGAAGAGCTCCTCGGTGCGCACGAGTGGGAGCGCCGGAAACCGGAAGAGCAGTTCCCCGACACGCATGTGCGTGGTGGGAGGCTGAACTTCCGGTTTCTGGCATGTGCATGCACGCCAGTCACCGGGTCTTCTGGTTTCTGGCACAAAGACCAGCTGGCCAGTGCGCATGCGTGCACCAGAAACCGGAAGCTTAGGGAGCGCACCAGCAAGCTGCTCTTTGAGTTTCCAGCACTCCTGCATGTGCGAAGACCAGCCGGCTGCCATGCCAGAACCTGGAAGAGCAACAGGTGACAGCTGGCGTGCCCGGAGAGGTGGCTCTGCGTGCCACTTCTGGCATGCATGTCATAGGTTCGCCATCATGGTGTATATGTTACATTAGAAGCTTATAGCTTTAGTCGGACAAGATTCTGTCTAATGGATGTAAGCAAATAAAGAAGCAGACTTAAGTGGATCTCACTGTGTTGTTTTGGGGGCTCAGGCCTGACAAGTCCTGGTTAAAGGGTGCACTAAGCACAGAATCTTATAAGAGTGGAAGGGTTATCATTTTTTCCTGTTATGGTTTCCTACCATCTGGGATTTTCTCCTTGATTAATGTCATCACAGGCCAAATATAGTGTTTCTTTTGTCCATGGCTGTCACTAATTATACAATTAAAGCATTTAAAAAATATAAAACATTAAAAATGATTAGCCCATATGAATTTTGGGCATCCAGTATTTTGCTGCTCTTACAGAGCTACCCGATCTCACAGATGCTCTACAAATTGACTGCCCCCATTGAGCTAAATGCTACACACAGACATTTCCTTCTTTTGCGTGGCATATATTTCTTCATTTCTGTAATATTGTTTAATTTTTTATTATTTTTATTTTAAATTGTATAATTCATTTACCGTATATACTCGAGTATAGGCCGACCCGAATATAAGCCGAGGCACCAAATTTTACCACAAAAAACTGGAAAAGTTATTGACTCGAGTATAAGCCTAGGGTGGGAAATGCAGCAGCTACCGGTAAATTTCAAAAATAAAAATAGATACCAATAATGTTTTTGAATATTTATTTCAAAGAAAAACAGTAAACTAGCGGTGTATTCAATGAAATACTTCACTCACCTCATGATGCTGATGTCCCGCTGTGATGATGATGTCCCGTGCAGCCGCGGGAGCGATGTCCCGCCTCCTATGACACACGGCACAGTGATTCCTATCATTGGATCACTGTACCAGAGGAGGTGGGACATCGCTATGTGGCTGCTTGCCATAACAAGGAGGAGGTGGGACATCGTTGCAGAGCGGCAGGAGGGGGAGGAAGGGGAATCGTAAGACAGCCCTGCATTACATTAGAACGTGAGGAGGGGGGATGGTGCGGTGCGCGCTGCGCGGCAAACTGACACAGAGGGAGGGGAAACTCACAGGGGCACTGGGCCATTCACGAGTGTCACCCAGCGGCATGGCCCCGCCCCTTTTTCTCCTCCATTTCGGGCAAATTTTTCACTGACTCGAGTATAAGCCGAGGCGGCTTTTTTCAGCCCAAAAAGTGGGCTGAAAAACTAGGCTTATACTCGAGTATATACAGTAATCTATTTAAAAATTCTTAATATTTTATTATTAATAACTTAAATATAATTAATATTTTTGTAATATTTCTAAGTTTTTTGAGTTAGCAAAATAAAAAAAATTAACTTGCTGTTAAACACAAAGTTGGCAAGTTTCTCTTTTGCCTTTTTCTCCCCTTGTGCTTGTTTTCTATTTTTGCTGACCTAAGTCTCCCTCCCTCACCACTTGTAAACCTGCAGAAGGAACTGAACCAAATCCTTGTGGATCCTAACCGACCTCCATCCTTTTGACATGAGGATTGCCAAGTGTTCTCTGTCAGATCAGAGGCCGTTGGCTCTTTCCACTCATCCGCTGAGTCATAAAATTCAAATGAGTCGTCCGCGTACTGCCTCTCATCCTCTTCTTCAGTCACGGAGGTAAATGTATCCTCTGAATAGTTGGGAAGAGACATGCTGCAGTTTCAGTTTGGCCCCATCTGCTCCGCGACAGATGTCCCCAACTCATCTCCCCAGCTGGTCATGACACCCTTTAACTAAAAATAACCAGGGCAAAATTAATTATAAACATAGAAGCATGAGATTAAAATAACAACCAACCTGTCTGCTATCTGTTCCCAAGATGAGAATACCTTTGGAGCAAGTTTTCTAAAAACCAGCAACCGGAAAATCACAATCCCCAAATTTAAAACTACCGTATATACTCGAGTATAGGCCGACCCGAATATAAGCCGAGGCACCAAATTTTACCACAAAAAACTGGAAAAGTTATTGACTCGAGTATAAGCCTAGGGTGGGAAATGCAGCAGCTACCGGTAAATTTCAAAAATAAAATAGATACCAATAATGTTTTTGAATATTTATTTCAAAGAAAAACAGTAAACTAGCGGTGTATTCAATGAAATACTTCACTCACCTCATGATGCTGATGTCCCGCTGTGATGATGATGTCCCGTGCAGCCGCGGGAGCGATGTCCCGCCTCCTATGACACACGGCACAGTGATTCCTATCATTGGATCACTGTACCAGAGGAGGTGGGACATCGCTATGTGGCTGCTTGCCATAACAAGGAGGAGGTGGGACATCGTTGCAGAGCGGCAGGAGGGGGAGGAAGGGGAATCGTAAGACAGCCCTGCATTACATTAGAACGTGAGGAGGGGGGATGGTGCGGTGCGCGCTGCGCGGCAAACTGACACAGAGGGAGGGGAAACTCACAGGGGCACTGGGCCATTCACGAGTGTCACCCAGCGGCATGGCCCCGCCCCTTTTTCTCCTCCATTTCGGGCAAATTTTTCACTGACTCGAGTATAAGCCGAGGCGGCTTTTTTCAGCCCAAAAAGTGGGCTGAAAAACTAGGCTTATACTCGAGTATATACAGTAATATCCAACACAGGTGGGGGACAGTAATATAATCTTTGTTATCTTTAAGTTACCCTTTGACATGGTCAAATAACTAAATCAACAGTTTCTATTCTATTCATTAAATTATGCAGTTAAATTCCAAATGCCTACCATTTCAGTCTGCAAAGCAAAAAAGAAAGAAAAAAGGTGTGGGATTTTGTGACAATTTATGTGACACCTTAAATACCAAAGCTGCATTGCTATAATTGTCTTGCCTTAGACATGAAGCCAATTGGATGACCTTGTGCCAGTCACTTTCTCTCAGCCCCAGAAAGAAGGCAATTGCAAATTACATCTGAAAAACGTTGCCAAGAAAATGGCAGGGACTTGTCCAGGCAGAAGAATCTCTCTCACACACACAGCCAATTTGGTGTAATAGACAAGGCACTGAGCTAGAAACCAGGAGAATGCAAACTATAGTTCTGCCTTAGGGATGAAGCTGGGTCACCTTGGGCAGCCATTTTCAGCCCTGAAAATCAGGCAATGGCAAAGCACATGAGAAAAACCTTCTCAAGAAAACTGCAGGGACCTTTCTAGGCAATCTCCAAGTATTGGACACAAGTGAACAGAAATCAACACTGAACTGCAATCCAAGGGGCACATTTAGGGCAGGTGTGGGGAACCATGGCCCTTTTATGACTGTGAATTTTAACTCCCAGAATTCCTGAGCCGGCCATGCCAGGATTTCTGGGATTTGAAGTCCACAAGTCTTAAAATGGCCATGGTTCCCCACTCTTGACTTAGGGGAAGGACATGCTGGACAACTGTGGACCACTGTATCATCTCCAGACATTTTGCAGACTACCAGACAAGCAAACAGTTTTAAATGTTAACAGTTTATGGAGGATAGGACTCATAGTTACATTTCAGAGATTATTTAAAATGTAGCTACTGTTAAAAACATATTATGCTTTTAAGTGTCAGGGAGGCGTAACTGCATGGTTGTGAATAATAATCCCTGTGATGAAATTACATGTGAGACATGCAGCATTCATTTAGACCAATGTTTGCAAGTTAGGAACCATTTAACTGAAATCCTGATAATACGATTGCACCATAATAGAGTCAAGGTGGTCTAAGCCCATGATAGTGAACCTATGGCATGCGTGGCAGAGCCCTCTCTGGGGGCATGTACATGATCTCCAGGTGCTCTTCTGGTTTCCGGTGCATGTGGTTTCCAGTTGGTCTTTACAGGCACCGGAGCAGCAGGAAACGGCTTGAAAATAGCCAAAAAAACCAGGCTATTTTCAGGGTCATTTTCAGGCTGTTTTGGGCCTGAAAACCAGTCTGAAAACAGCCCGAAAACAGCCCCCCCCCCCAATGCCCAAAAAACAGGTGTGCCAGGCAGCTGGTCTTCAGGTTTTTGGTGCTCCAACACGCGTACATCAGTGGTGGAATACAACCGGTATGCCCTGGTACGGACGTACCGTTGTCTGCTGGGAGCACCAGGTACCATTCCGGGGTCCACCCACCGTCCTTACCCATATTTGAGCTGATCGGGACTTCTGCACACAGAGCGTACGACGCCTGCGCAACGTTCCACTGAGCAGCTGGAGCGTCGTGGAGCCATCACGGGAGGTAAGTATGGATGCGCACGCTGTGTGCGTGCATATGGTGGACACCCAGCCCCGTTGCACCATACCGGTTGCACCAGGATTCAGAACCACCCCTGGCGCACATGTGCATGCCTTCCAGTTTGGGACTTGAGAATATTAAGAAAAAAAGAAAGAATGGAGAAGATTCCATACTGTGGAACCACCTCAGATGATATAACTGCAATATACAGATACACTAAAATTCAAATTCATTCATTTCCCAGGCTCAAACAGCAGAGTTACAAGCAGGGGCTTTTGTTTTCGAAAAGGCAGACCGTGCTCTCCTTCACTTTATTTTGAATTCTTTTAATTTTTGCAAGGCATACCTAAAATCACAGTGATACAAAGTGGCGAACGTGTTTAAGGAAATAAATCAGTTACAATGATCTGTATTATAAAGTAGAATTTCCTCTGCAGAATAGCCCTTCAAAATTGCATGTATTATTCATTTGTTTTACAAGGCTTTTATGCCACTCCAAAGAGCTTGTACATCTTAAGGTGCCTGTTAGCTCCACTCCAGGACCAGATGGCGAGAGTTGTCAGGGCCCTGGTCTCAGGCTGTTGTTGCTAAATGCCAGGTCTGTGGTTTACAAAGCTCCCCTCGTCCGGGACCTAATATTAGACGAGGGGGCAGACCTGGCATGTATTACTGAAATCTGGCTGGGCCAGGAGGGAGGAGTCCCCCTCACTGAAATGTGCCCAGAAAGGTTTCAGGTGCTCCATCAGCCGTGACTCGAGGGAAGGGGTGGGGGAGTGGCTGTCATCATCTGAAGGTCATTAGTTCCTCATAGGATCCATGCTCCGGAGCTTGTTGGGTGTGAGTCCCTGTTGGTGAAGTTGGACCTGGAGGGTCAAGTGGGCTTGTTGTTAACGTACCTACCTCCCAACAGCGTTACAACAGCCCTCCCTGTGCTCCTCGAGTCAGTAGCCGAACTGGCGGTAGAGTTCCCCAGGCTTATGGTGCTGGGGGATTTCAACCTGCCTTCGCTTGGCGAACGCTCTGATGGGGCGCAGGAGTTCATGGCTTCCATGACAGCCATGGACTTGACCCAAGTAATACGGGGTCCGACTCACTCAGCGGGTCACACGCTTGACCTCGTATTTCTCTCGGAGCAGTGGAGATGTGATCTAGATTTGAAGGGCATTAAGACCTTGCCCTTGTCATGGTCTGATCACTTCCTACTCAGGCTTGACTTTCGGAAGCCAATCCCCCACTGTAGGGAGGGGGAACCGATTAGGTGGTTCCGCCCCAGGTGCCTGATGGACCCTACGGGATTTCAGACGGCGCTTGGTGAAATACCTGACACTCTCGTCCACAGTCCGGGAGAGTCCTTAGTCGCTGCTTGGAATACAGTGGCGGCAGGGGCTCTAAACCGGATTGTGCCTTTACAGCCTCTCCGAGGTACCGGATCCAGGAGAGCTGCTTGGTTCACCGAAGAACTCCGGGAGATGAAGCGCCAAAAGAGATGCCTAGAGCGCTGCTGGAGGGCTAGTAACTCTGAATCTGACCGAGCACTGATGAGAGCCTACATCAGGACCTATCTCGTGGCGATACGGGCGGCAAAATGTGCACATTTTTCCACTCTTATTGCATCCGCAGTGTCGCGCCCAGCCGCCTTGTTTAGAATAGCCCGCTCCCTCTTGAAAGGGAGGGATGCGGACGACCCTTTACAGGGCAGAGCTGAGGAATTTGTCCAGTTTCTGTCGGATAAAGTCGCTCGGATTCGGACGGACCTAGACTCCAATTGCACGGTACCAGCCGAGGTACCGGGGGAAGGTCTTGAGCGGATTTTATGGAGTGAGTTTCAACTTGTTGCTCCTGAGGAAGTGGACAAGGCCATGGGAGCGGTGGGTGCCTCCACCTGTATACTGGACCCGTGTCCCTCCTGGCTGGTCTCGACCAGCAGGGAGGTGACACGTGGCTGGCTCCAGACGATTGTTAATACTTCTCTCCGGGAGGGATCCTTCCTGCACCTCCTAAAGGATGCGGTGGTGAGGCCCCTCCTGAAGAAACCTTCTCTGGACCCAGCTGTTTTGAACAACTATCGTCCAGTCTCCAACCTCCCCTTCGTAGGGAAGCTTGTTGAGAAGGTGGTGGCCTTTCAACTCCGACGGACCTTGGATGAAACTGATTGTCTGGATCCCTTTCAGTCGGGTTTCAGGCCTGGTTACAGCACGGAAACTGCTTTGGTCGCACTGATCGATGATCTCTGGCGAGCCAGGGATAGGGGTCACTCCTCTTTCCTAGTGCTTCTTGACCTCTCAGCGGCCTTCAATACCATCGACCATGGTATCCTTCTGCGACGTTTGCGAGAGGTGGGTATTGGAGGCACCGTCTTATGGTGGTTCTCCTCCTACCTCTCGGACAGGTCACAGACGGTGTTGGTTGGAGGGCAGAGATCGACCCCTTGGCCCCTCAATTATGGGGTGCCGCAGGGCTCGGTCCTGTCCCCCCTCCTATTTAACATCTACATGAAGCCGCTGGGTGAGATCATACGCTGGCACAGGATTAAATACCACCAATACGCGGACAATACTCAATTGTATCTGTCCGCCCTGTGCCAACTCAGCGAAGCGGTAGAAGTGATGTGCCAGTGCCTGGAGGCTGTCAGGGTCTGGATGGGAGCGAACAAGCTTGCACTCAATCCCGACAAGACCGAGTGGCTATTGATGCTCCCTCCCAAGGATGGTCCAGCTATCCTATCTCTTAGCCTTGGGGGTGAAACTATATGCCCCTCAGAGAGGGTTCGCAATTTGGGAGTCCTCCTGGATACGCAGCTGATGTTAGAACATCACTTGTTGGCTGTGATCAGGGGGGCCTTTGCCCACGTTCGCCTGGTGCACCAGTTGCGACCCTATCTGGACCAGGAGGCCCTTCAGATGGTCACTCACGCCCTCGTCACCTCAAGACTGGATTACTGTAACGCGCTCCACGGGGAGATCGTTCCATAGGGCCGGAGCAGCTACAGAGAAGGCCCTCCCCCAGGGAGTCGCCAGCCGACATTGACCGGCAGATGGAATCTGGAGGAGGCCTCATCTGTGTGATCTTATAGGTCTCTGGGAGGTAAATGGCAGGAGGCGGTCTCTCAGGTAGCCAGGTCCTAAACCACTTGTTTAGTGACCGTTCAAAGTTACAACAGCACGGGAAAAAATGACTTTGGACCAATTTTCACATTTAGACTATTGCAGCATCCCCATGGTTATGGGATCATAACTGTCTGGTTTGGCACAGCATCCAAATAAGACAGACACAGACTTCAGCGGATAGTTAGAACTGCAAAAAAATAAAATGAATTGCAACCAGCCTGCCTTCCATTGAGGATCTGTATATTACACGAACCAGAAATAGGGCTGGAAAATATGTACAGACCCCTCACATCCTGGACATCAATTTCTCCCCTCAGGACATCACTATAGGGCCAAAACAACCTATAAGATAGGTTTTTTTCCCCATGCCATCCCTCTGCTGAACATCTCATTCCCACAGCACTGTCTCACTTCTCATCTTTCCTATTCTCTTCATTGGTTTCTTATGATGTATCAATTGTTGTTTATATCTTATGATTATTGATTGTAACTATGATTATGATCTATGCCCCGTCACTTTATTGTTTTATGTGTGTACAGTGAGCTTATGCACCACAATTGAGACAAATTTCTTGTGTGTCCGATCACACTTGGCCAATAAATAACTTTGTGCTCAGCTATATCACAAGTTGAAGACTACAATACCTATATTTTGTACTAGCTGAATAATCGTGCTCCGCTATGAAAGTATGTGATTGGGCTCGATAAATCAACACAGCTAGAAAATTAATGAGTAGTTATGATCAGCCTCTTCTCTCCCCTTCTCTCCTCAGGCTTGCCCCACAGAGGCCTCTCCTATCCCCTTCTCTCCCTCTGACTCCTCTCCAAACTCCCAGCCTGCAGGCCAGATGTCAGCGTTCCAAATATCATCCAGAAATAAATCAGAGTCCAAGGCAAAACTATCCTTAAACTTACAATTAATAAGAGAGACATGTTGGTACATCTATGGGAATCCCGAACTTGAAAGCTTCCTGGGTTACTATCCAGTTTAAAGTTCAAAACCTTGCCCCCACACCCACAAGTTCATCACATGGTCCAATCTTCCTCTGTCACGCTGGCATTTCCACCCATCTAGTTACGGTCAGATGCAGAGACAAAAAATCACCTTGATTTCTAGAAAGGAATGACAACACCACATTCTACAATTAAACTCCTTATTATTCCCCCCTCCCAATTACTACACTAATGAAACAGCATAGAAAATAATAAGAGAGTGTGTGGCAAGCCAAAGATCCTAAAAGGAATATAACTGCAGGCCTGACACCAGATCAGTCACGTGCTGGCCATGCCCAAGTGGCAGATGGAACAGAGTTCCTTTCAAGTTGGGAGGGGGAGTAGAACAGCTAACTCCTTAGCATCAGAGCGTATTAATAATAATAATATAAGAAGCTTCGGTAGACAAGTACATATGATTGCAGAATGAAGCTTTGATTCTGTGTTTACCTCAAAATAAGAGGTAAATTTATGCTTTATATTAAGCTTGGATTTTGAGATTTGCAGAACAGATCCAACTCTTGAGTAGGTAATGCTCAACTTATGACCATTTGTTTAGCAACCATTCAAAATTACACTACCACTGAATAAAGTGACTTACAACTGCTCCTTGCACCTATATTGCAGCATCCCCATGATCAAGATTTGGGCACCTGGCATATATTTACAATAATTACAGTATCCTGGTCATGTGATCGCCCTTTGAGATCTTCCCAGTCATCTTTTGACAGGCAAAATCAATGTCAGATTTGCTTAACAAATGTCATAAATTTGGATGTGACTCATTTAACAAATATCTTGCTTAGCAATTGAAATTCTGGTCCCAGTTGCAGTGATATGTCACAGACTCTCTGTACAGGTTCAGATGCTCAAAAAATGAGTATCAGAAAAACACACATTTATCAGAAAAAAATGCCACCTCCTTACACCTATCTTTGGAGCTTTTTCCTGAACAAATGGGCACACTTAACCTAGAGACATTCTCTCAAATTTATTTTCTGGGAATGCCTCCAGGCTCCATTTGGTGATCCAGCTTAGTGTAAATAGGTGGTGTGGTAAAAACCAGGAAGCTGTGAGTTCTAGTCCCCTTTTAGACGACAAAAGCTGGCCAGGTGGGAAAAAATAGGAGGTGGGAGCATTATGAATGTCATCTTGCGTTGTACGAAAACAAAGGCAAGATACATAACTAACAATGGTAAAACAGTCACAGTGCTTAAAGTGGGAGGACATTTCTTCTGAAATTGCAACTTAAATGGTTTAAAAATAAGAGTCTTTGCTCTTTAGCAAGCTAGCTTCCCAAGTGTGTATGTTTGCCTGTGCACACACACGCACACCTGCACATGCCTTTGCTTGACTCCTAGCAACTGCCTAGACAAGTCCCTGCAATTTTATTGGCAAGATTTTGGAAGTGGTTTGACATTTTCTTCTTCTTAGGGTTAAGAGAGGTAGATAGGCTCAAGGTCACTCAGCTGGCTTCATACCAATGTGAGACTAGAACTTGCAGCCCTCCAATGTATAGTCCGGTGCCTTAATCACGAAGATGGGTCAGTGGCCATGCATCTGAATTTTGAGCAGGTGACTATGAGGATGCTGCAACAGTCATTAGCGTGAAAAACAGTGATAAGTCACTTCTTTCACTGCTGTTATAACTTCCAATGGTTGTAAATCGAGACTTACTTTTAATCCCCAAAGTGCTGGCATACTCACAAGTGCTTTCCAACACTGTTCCTGAAACCTAGATTCTATAACATAACCAATGAGTTTACAGACCATGCCTAATACAAATAAACCCAAAGTATGATGCAGCCCAATCTCTAAACCAGGCCAAAATTCTCTAGGTCACTAGTTCTTAACCCTGGCAACTTTAGGATGCGTGGACTTCAACTCCCAGAATCCCAAATTGGCTGGGGAATTGTGGGAATTGAAGTCTATGTGTTGTAAATTTGCTAAGGTTGTAAAACCCTGCTCTAGTTAGAGATCGCTACTTTCTGATAGAATGGTTTATGAACAACAGTCAAAAGACAGCATATAAATTTACAAAATACATTTTACAAGTGATTGTTCCTTATTAAAAACCCACCATAGAGATTTTTAAGATCAGTGAACGCCATATAAATTAATGTAAGTTACAGGAGTTTCTAGATTAAAGTTGTTGGGCTCTGCTTAGCCACTGCTATTCTGCAAACAACTGGAAGTAAAGTTCTACACAGCACTTAATATAATGCTGTATTATCCAGAATGTTCTTTTCAATGGTCAAGCTCCTCCTATACTTCGAAATCGATCCAAAGCAACAGAAATCTCTAATGTTAATTAAAACTTTGCTGTTTGCCAGTTGTATCCCTTTTATTACTCCTCACTGAGGGCAGCAGCAATTAGGCTGCAGCTGCCCTACCAAGTGAAGCAATTGAAGGGGAAATTAATAGAAAATGATCAGCCATTCTTCTGCTTCACTCCACAGGATACAGTAAAAGGAGTAACAGCTATTTCTGCTCTTACACCATGAAGAGGGATAGTTATGATAATGAAGATGCAGAGAAATATACAAAAGTCTTCTAGGCTACATGTTGACAAATTTAGATAGATCGATAGAATTCTTTATTGGCCAAGTGAGATTGGACACACAAGGAATTTGTCTTTGGTGCATAGGCTCTCAGTGTACATAAAAAGAATAAAATACATTCATTAAGAATAAAAAGATACAACACTTAGTGATAGTCAAGGTTACTAATAAGCTATCAAATTGCACTAGTAAAAAAATAAAACAATATCAATGGAAAGATACAAGCAACATGGTTATAGTCATAAGTGGGAAGATATTTACCATTTAGTTTCTTCATTAAAAGAGAATAAATAATGACCGTTGACCACAGTTGAAGTTCTGCAAACCTTAAATACGAAGCAGAAAAAGAAAAAACATCAGAAGAAAAGCTTTGCATAATTCATACATACCTTAATATGACAGAGGGTCAGATTGCATTATAGAGCTGTGATGGCAAACCTATGGCATGGTTGCCACAAGTGGCACGCAGAACTCTCTCTGCGGGCACATGAGCCATAGTTCAGCTCAGCTCCACCACACATGCACATGTGCCTCCTGCTGGCCAACTGGTTTTCGGGTCTCTGCTGCATAGGCGCGGTGCACATGCAAGAGATGCATGCACATGCACAGGGGGTCGTGTGCACATGCGGGGCAGGGGCCATGCAGAGGGTTGTGTGCACATGGGTGGGTGGCAGGGGAATGGGGGCGCACATTGCATTGTGGGTGCAGGAGAGCACTGTTGCGTGTGCGCACACACGCATTCAGCACACACACTTTCAGCACGTGACAATAAAAAGGTTAGCCATTACTGGTGTAGAGTTTATGACTCCAATAGTTAATTATTATTCTCCCAAAATAATTGTCAGGATTTCAAGATATTTCTTTTAAAAAGCTTGCATAGGAAGGAGTTGCAGAAAGTCAAATAAATACAAATTGTTAAAGGGGGAGGAGTAGGGGTGGGCTGTCACGGGTTCGCCCGGGTTCAGGAGAACCTGTAGCTAATGTTATGGCCAGTTCGGAGAACCTCCAAATCCCACACCTGGCTGGCCGTGCCCACCATGCCCCTCCCAGGAGCCTTCGCGCAGCCCATTTTGGATGCAAGGTAAGGGCAGGGCTCACGCGGAGGCTCAGGGAGTGGGGAAAACAAGCCTCCTGGAAGACCTCTGGATCCCTGGGGGAGGCAGTTTTCAAAACCTCTGGAGCCTGGTGAAGGCGAAAACGCCACCCTCCCCTGCTATGGTGCAAGAGGCTGACTAGGCCACGCCCACCATGGCCATACCACCCAGCAACCGAGCAGAGAACCCATTGCTGAAATATTTTAAGTCTACAATACAGATAGTCCTCGATTTACCACTGTTCATTTAGTGATTGTTTAAAGTTACAGCGGCACTGAAAAAAGTGACTTATGGCATTTTTCACGCTTACAACTGTTGATCATGGCCATGTGATCAAAATTCAGAAGCTTAATAATTGGTTCATTTTTATGAGGGTTGCAATGTCACATGATCCCCTTTTGCAACCTGAGAAGCAAATTCAATGGGGAAGCCAGATTCACTTAACAACAGCAGTGATAAATTTCACTTCTGTGACAAGAAATATTGTAAAATGTCTCGTTTAGCAATAGAAATTTTGGGCTCAATTGTGGTCTTAATTTGAGGACCACCTGTAGTACTGTAGTTTTTTTTTCATATCAAAAAAAACCTGTAGTCTTCAACTTATAACCACTAGTGGGACCAAAATTTCCATTGCTAAGAAAAATGGTTGTTAAGTGAGTCACACTCACTTTTATGACCCTTTTGCCATCAGTCAATGATTCACTGCAGTTGTTAAGTGAGTCATGTGGTTGTCAAGCAAATCCAGCTTTCCCCTATTGACTTTTTCTTGCTTAGGTCACAAAAAATAATCACAACCTGGGAACACAGCAACTGTCACAAATACTTGCCTTTGCCAAGTACCTGAATTTTGATCACATGACCATGAAGATGCTGCAACAGTTGTAATTGTGAGAACTGGTAATAAATCATTTTTTTCAGGGCATTTATAGCTTCAAACAGTCACTAAACAAATGGTTGTTAAATGGAGGATTACCTATTGGCATTGAATTGTTGCTGTCTGCTTATGTACCAGCACCTTCATTTTAGCAGCAAGGGTCCTCTGAAAAGAAGTAATATTGTTAATTTTCTTAACTTTTCACTTACTGGCTCTAGGCAATTTAAAAATTATTCTCATATAGTCAAAATTAATAGAGCATAACTTTAAAGTTTTAAAAGGCTTATGTAGTGAAACACATATAAAGTTTTCCCAAACTATAACCAGCCTCAAAACCAACAGTACATATATTTTGGACACACCACATTTTCCCCCTGGAATCAAATGAGGAATCACACTCCCAGGAAAATATAAATCTGGTTTAAAGAATTGCCAGGAATTCCAACATAAATACTTCTAAACACCTTTTCCCCTTAGAATCCAAAGTAGGGCACTGATTTAGTGTAGAACAATATTTCTCAAACTTGGCAACTTTCAGATGGGTGGATTTCAATTCCCAGAATTCCCCAGACAGCAAGGAGTTTCAGGAATATAAATTTCAGTTAGTCCTCAACTTACAACAATTTGTTTAGTGAACGTTCAAAGCAAATGGCACCAAAAAAGTGACTTATGACTGTTTTTCACACCACTGTTGCAGCATCCCAATGATCACATAATCAAAATTCAGATGCTTGGCAATTGATCCATATTTATGACAGCCACAGTGCCCCAGGGTCATGTGATCACTTTTTATGACCTTCTGATAAGCAAAGTCAATGGGGAAGCCAGATTCCCTTAACAACCACATTACTAACTTGATTCATTTAACAACTGTGGCAAGAAAAGTCATAAAATGGGGCAAGAGTCACCTAACAACGTTCTTGCTTAGCAACTGGGTTCAATTTTGACCATAAGTCAAGGACTACCTGTACTCATTTTTCATGCCACATTAAATAAACCAACAACAGGCTACATGACAGGGAGATGTTGCAGAAAAGGAAATGCATTAAGCTATGAATAAGTACCATGGAAATGTCCCACCCAGCTAAGATTACGATCTGATGACCATTTCCCTTAGAGTAAGTTTCCCTAAAATCAGTTTACTTTCATAGAAAAAGTCGGGGAGGTATCCTGGTTCAAGAGTTCCTACTTCAAATCCACTCTCAGCGATGGAACCTCATGGAGAGCCTTTTGGAGAATTATCACTCAGCCTGGCCTACCTTACAGGGTTGTTGTACAGAGAAAGACCCACTCGGGTCCTTGGGGAAATGGTGGCCTGCAAATCTAGCAAATGCAGAGCAAATAATTTTCCAGAGACATTATCCCACTGACCTCTCTTGCAAAGGAGGAGAGAAAGGCCAGCAGCCTACCTTGCAGGGCTGTTGTGTTGTTAAGCAACAGGAGAACCTGTGGGCACTTCTCTTGTTCAAACACTAGCTTGTTTTACCGTCTGCTGTTCTGCGCAAGCTCGCAGAGCAGCAATGGTTCATAATTATACAGCCCTGCGAGGTGAGTCAAGAAAATCGAAAAGAGCGAGATCCCACCCACCTTCAACCGGGTCCAAACTAATACTTTTTCCAAAATGAGGGAAATGAAGAGGTCGTTGCGTCGTCCATTCACAGAGACGGGGGTGCTACGGAACGTCCATTTTTCCCCTTCCAGGAGGATTTCACTCTAAATAAAAATGTTCGGATTCGAATCCAACCCCAGCGCGGACTTACCCGCGCCACACAGGCCGTTCCCGTTGCCATGGGTAAAGCGCCGACGTGAGTTTCAGCTTTTCTGTCCCTCCCGCTCCCGCTCCTGACGCATTTGAGTTCCGCTGAGATCTCAATCGGATCCGTCCAAAAAAAGTTGCAGCACTTCAATTCCCACAATTCCCTCGGCCAACCATCACGGAACTAGGAGCTCTCACGCCTGTTTTGCGGGGCGTGTGGGAGGAGACTGGATTACATTCCTTAGAAAAAAGCCCTCAGTCGGGAGATGGAAGTTTGGGGGTCAGAAGAAAAATGTATGCTTGTGCTTCTGAAAGGACTTCTGCAAATTCTAAGATGCATTTTTTTGACCCTCTCCCCCATCTTGAACTTTTGTGCAAGCAAAGAGTCACCATTCAAAAAAGAAAAAAAGAACCCATGTTGGTTGTGCTACATTAGCAAGCAAGCAAGTTCCTCACCCCACTATGCTTCATTTGATATTCCTCATTTGATATTCAGCTGCGATCCAAAGCATTTATCTTTCCAATTTCTGCCGCTGATTGGACAGGAAAGTAAAATAACCGTAGAAGCTCTATGATTACAAAAGAAAGTTCACTCTTTTCTATTTAAAAATTTTTCTAATCATCAATCCACAAATCATAAGTGATTTTTTCCTTGGTATGCAAAATTCTGTAAAATCTATTATCTCTAATAAAGAAGTTATTTAAAGAAGTTAATTTATCCATCACCAACAGAGGGTTTGGAGCAAAGTAGGCCTCCAAACAACCACCAGAGGGCAACAAAATGATGGAGGAAGAATGTCTCTGATGCCCGCTAATGATCAGCTATATTTTTTCAGGTCAAATATGATGCTGTGCTGTGCCTCTCTTGACATTCTGCAGGTGCCTGTACAAAGAAACAAAATTCACAGTTCTCCCAAAGCTAAACTTGGCAGAACAACTTTTAAATTTTCATCTCTCTTCCTACTTCTAAACTATCCTCTCTATACTCACATCCTTGAAGTGTTTGGATGGACACCGATGATTCCTTGCCTGGCCATTATGAGGGATAAAGTCCAACATATGTGGAGGACATTGGCTTGGAAAAGTACGCCAAAATCACAACTCTCTTTGCTGCCACCAGACCTGATAAAATATCTCTGGAGAAAAGATAGCTAATCAAGCATTTTCTTGTCTCTCAGCCTCATTGTGCAGCTGACCAAAGATATTGCAGAGCTAGGTCACCAGCAGAATTTAATATTAAGAGACAAACCAGGAAAAAAAGTAGTAGAAATGTAGCTGAATTAACTCTAGACAAAGAGAATTGCTTGTTGTTAGATACTAGCCTCAGCTATAATGATTTCCACCAAGGTCCTCTATTCCGGCGGGAACAGAGGTTTAATCTCATTGGTCGAAGGGTCTGACAGCTCCCTATAAAAGGGCTGCTGTCAGAATCAACCTTCGCTGGATTGTACATAGTTGCTACTGAGTTAATAAAGAGGTGTTGTTACCATTACCCTTTGTGTGCCTTTCCATTACCCGATCTGGCGACGAACATGGGATTGGAAGGCAACTAGGCAAACCAAAAAGAGCGGAGCAATCCAGCAAGTAAATCCAGTCCGGAGCTCAGCACAGCTTCGAGCAGCCATTTTTGAGCGGCAAACTCAAACTCTCAGAACACAAAATGGCCATGCATGCCCAACTGACTCCGTTTGACCCAGTCACCGAGCACTGAGACTTGTATATGCTGAGCTTCAACTGCTTCCTTGAAGCCAACGACCTCATGGGCCTTTCTGAAGGCCGCAAGAAAACATGTTCCTTGGTTACTGTGGACGGGAAGTGTTCAAAACTGCCAAAGACCTGTCAGAACCAACGCTGCTACAATCAGTCACTTGGTCCGTGTTCCAGCAGACGCTGAGGACTCCCTACGCTCCCAAGCCATCTAAGGACTTACACTAGCATGAATTTAATATTCGCAACCAGAAGGAAAGCAAATCAATGAACGAGTGCATTGCAGCACTACGAAAGGCTGCAGCGTACTTTGCAACTTTAATAAGACTTGTATGCCACCCACTCCCTAGGGATTCTGGGCGGCTCACCACAAAAAGCGAGTTCCGAGACATTGACGAGCTTATTCTTGACTGCATCATATGTGGTGTACGGGACATTAATTTACAGAGGAGGTTACTCGCCAAATCTAACCTCATTCTACAAATTGCCTTGGACAAAGCCAGGGCATCAGAGTCGGCCATCAAGTCAACAGAAACCCTGCAGTGCCAAAGCACTCCACAAGATGTGCAAAAGAACACACACACATTCATCGCAAGGCTGCAGAGGCTGAGAGCTCAGAAGGCGAAGAAGCTAACAGGTGCCGCATGAGCAGTAGCCATACCAAGCCAGCGCGCAAATTCGAACAGCATTTCCTGCCTTGCGCTAGCTGCGGAGGAGACCATTGCTGTTTCTGCAACGCTATCTGCCAGTGCTGCGAGCGAAAGGGACACATCGCCAAAGTTTACAGAAGCGAGCACCCCACGACGACCTGGCAGCCAAGAAGCCGATCCAACCGCCAGCAGACGCCCAACCAAGGAGCATGGCTGAAGCCACCACGGTGCTCAGAGGGCTACACCAGAGTCACCTACCACATCTCAATCGGCCAAGTCCGCACTAGGCGGTCAAAAAAGCTGACGGTCACAGTCCTCAACGAGGGCTCTCCATACGAGATGGAGATCAACACGGGGTCATCACTGACCATCATGCTGTGGTCTACACTCAAGCGGGCTATCCCTAGCCCGAAGAAGCAGCATTTAGGCGCCCCTGACATCCGCCTCCACGATTACCAGCGGAACCGAGTCCCCAACATGGGCCAGGGCACCTTCTGGGTGCAATTCAAGAAATACAGCGGCCAGTTCCCAGTGATGGTGGTCAGCTGTGACCTGCAGAGCCTCCTGGAGCTTGACTGATTCAAAGCCCTGAGCCTAGAAGTGACAGGTATCAATGCCTTAAAGGACGAGAGTGCTGAAGTGATTTTTAAGGAGTTCGAGGACATCTTCGGCACCAGTCTGGGTAAGTATGTGGGGACTCCAATCTCTTTTAATTTGGACCTCAACATAGCCCCCTAAGGCTAAAACCCAGGAGGGTATCTTTCGCCCTCCGCCCCAAAATCGATCTGGAAATTGACAAGCTCATAGGCCAGGGAATCCTAGAGCCGGCTGATCATGCATGCTGGGAGACCCCTATAGTGACA
This sequence comes from Thamnophis elegans, assembly GCF_009769535.1. Classification (NCBI taxonomy): domain Eukaryota; kingdom Metazoa; phylum Chordata; class Lepidosauria; order Squamata; family Natricidae; genus Thamnophis; species Thamnophis elegans. The sequence goes on from NC_045552.1 coordinate 33,026,633, forward strand.
CCTGTCAAATCTGACGGGTCTCTCCGCATCTGTGCGGACTACAAATGCACAATCAATGAAGCATTACAACAAAGTGCTTACCCTGTACCCATGGTACAGCATCTATTACATTCTTTATTCTTTATTTGCTAAATTGTACATGGCGCAGGCATACCAACAATTGCCTGTAGTTGGCACTATGGCAGAGGCCCAAACCATTGTGGCACACATGGGTGCATTCAAATGCCTGCAATTTGGAGTTAGTATCGCTCCTGGACTGTTCTAAAGCGTCATGGAACAGCTTTTGCAGGGGATTCCAGGAGTTGTCCCCTATTTTGACGACATCTTGGTATCGGCTGCAAATGAGGCACAACTTTTCAAACGTTTATGAACAATTTTGGCTAGAATTAGAGACGACGGCCGCTGTCTCAAAAAAGAAAAATGCCAAATTAACGTGCCAAGGATTGAATTCTTAGGGTACTTAATCGATGGCTCTGGGATTCACCCGACCACGAGAAAAATTAAAGTGATTCAGGATGCCCCTACACCTTGCAATCAAACTGAGCTACAGGCGTTCCTCCGACTCCTTAATTTCTACAGCGTCTTTCTTAAACAGAAAGCCACCGTTGCTGAGCCCTTACATCGTCTCCTGGCGAAGAATGTGAAGTGGTCCTGGGGCAGAGCTGAGGCTGCCGCATTTGCCGTGTTAAAAAGACTTTTCTCAGCAGACACATTCCTGGTGCAGTACAGCCAGACCCTGCCATTGGTGCTGACCTGCAACGCTTCCCCATTTGGCGTCAGAGCCGGCCTCAGCCATCGCATGCCCAATGGAACCGAGGCTCCCATAGCCTTTTACTCTAGGACCTTGTCCGCCTCCGAGCGGAACTACAGCCAGTTGGACCATGAGGCTTTGGCTGCTGTGGCCAGAGTAAAGAGGTTCCATGAGTACCTATACGGCTGTGATTTTGAACTAATTACGGACCACAAACTGCTACCGTGCTTGCTGGCTGGGGACTGACCTACTCCTGTGTCATTATCACCATGGATGACCAGATGGACCATTTTATTAGCTTCCTACTCCTACTGCCTCGTCCACCATCCAGGCTTCACTTTGGGGCACACCGACGCTTTTAGCCGCTGCCTGCTACCAGAACTTCTTGCTGACCCTACCCCCAAGATGCCTCTTATTCTCATTGACTGCTTAGACACTGGTCCTGTCTCGTCTAGTAACGTTGCCCATCCCTCTGCAAAAGACTCCACCATCAAACAAATTTTGAACTGGGTGTGGAGGGGGTGGCCCAAGGGGCCGGTTGGGTTTGAATTCAAAGTGTACCATTGTAAGCGTGACAAATTGTCTGTTGTTAATGGCTGTTTGCTTTGGGGGGACCGGGTCGTTGTTCCACCCAAACTGTACATTGCAGTATTACCCGCTTTACATGTAGGGCATCCTGGAATTGTCAAGATGAAGTCTTTGGCCAGGAGTTACGTGTGGTGGCCTAACATGGACAGGGAGATCGAAGAATGGGTGGCTACCTGCACACCGTGCCAAGAGTCCAGACCAGCTCCCCCAGAGGCACCCGCTAAGGAGTGGGAGCGACCTCAAGCACCGTGGTCTAGGGTGCACATTGATTTTGCTGACCCAGTTCATGGCCAGACTTTCCTCGTATTTGTGGACGCCTACTCGAAATGGCTAGAGGTAGTCCTGATGACCTCCACTATGGCAGAAGCGGTCATCAAGGTACTACGGAGACTTTTCTTCACGCATGGCCTGCCCGACATTCTGGTCTCTGACAACGGGCCCCAATTCACGGCCATGCAATTCGAAACCTTCTTAGCAGCACAGGGAATCAGACATGCCCTGGTCGCGCCATTCCATCCGGCCTCCAATGGTCAGGCGGAGAGAATGCTGAGATCTGCAAAAGAGGCCCTATCTAGGATGGGCCCGGGAGATTGGCAAACACGGGTTGACCACTATTTGCTAATTCTGCACATCACACCCATGCCACTACAGGGAGAAGCCTCTCCAAGCTTCTCATGGGTTGCCGGCTAAGGTCCCACTTAGACAGGCTACACCCAAACTGTTCTGCTGCATTGCCCCCTGACTCCAAAAGCAAAATTCAGAATTTTAGCATAGGGGATTCAGTTTACGCCTACAACTATGCCGGGGGAACTCTGTGGATTCCTGCCACAGTGATAGGCATCACCGGGCCTCGCTCTTATCTTGCAGAGCTCAAGAACGGTCGGAATTGGAGAAGGCACGTAGACCAACTCCGTGGCCGCCTCTCCAAATCCACTCTTAGATAGCCAGAGGTAACTCCTGCATGAGTTAGTCAAAGCCCTACCCAAACGGAGCAAGAACTCACTCCATCCACAGGCAGCTGAAGCCCGAGGGTACCAGGGAACTTATCTGGTTGGGTTGCAGGCCCGCAGCGAGCTCCGAGCGAACTGGCTCTAGAAGCTCCAGCCACGGCCTGTGAAAGGTTCCAGGAGCTTCCACCAAGCAGAGCTGCGGAGCAAACAGGTCTGTCTGACCTGCCCAAAGAACACCCTCCAACTGAACTGCACAGGTCAGGCAGAGGTACCAAAAAGCCCGCCTACCTGTGTGACTACATAACCAGTAAGATTACTCCATTTAAGAGGGGAGGGGTGTTAGATACTAGCCTCAGCTATAATAGTTTCCACCAAGGTCCTCTGTTCCAGTGGGAACAGAGGTTTAATCTTATTGGTCAAAGGGTCTGACAGCTCCCTATAAAAGGGCTGCTGTCAGACTCAACCTTCGCTGGATTGTACATAGTTGCTACTGAGTTAATAAAGAGCTGTTGTTACCATTAGCCTGTGTGTGCCTTTCCATTACTCGATCTAACACTTGTCTTTGGAGAGAATTGGATTATAAACTTTATCTGGTGGATTTAAATATTAGAGCTTGTTGGACTATAAAGATTAAAGATAAATGAAAGATTATAAAATGTAAAATTTAAAGTGTAATTTAAATTGTCTATTGAGAAGATGAATAGGTGTTGCTATATTAGACAACGTTAAAATTGAGTAACCGGAGGGTGGGGGTGAGGAAGAGTGCTCTAAATCTTACCAAAATTGGTAAAAATATTTCTTCTCCGGCACCCTCCTCTGGAGCTTCCAGTCCAGTGAACTATAGACTCAATACTCCAACAAGAAAAAGCTAATAACTTTCAAAGAGAAATGCAGACGTTACAGATGATTCAAGAAATAATTGTCTCAAAGAAAGAAGATAAGGAAGAATAATGATGAGATAATATGAGATAAAAAGTAACTAATATAAAATGGAAGAAAAAACAGATAAGATGAACAGATCCTTAATATAAATTCCCAGCTAGAAAATTTTCAACAATGCATTACAAAGAGTGAACTGGGAGGGGGGTGGGGGATAAAACCTAAGATTTATTCAAAAATTCCAGAATGGCTCATAACAATGAAAGCCTTTACATATCCAAATCTGGTGAAGTTTGAAAACATTGTGACATATAAACATATTTTGAACCCTGAAGGGAAATCTAAGCAAAAGTTTGAAGACTAGGTGACAGCACCTCTCCATTTAATAATTAGGAAAGAAAACCATGAGACTCCATTTGTGGAAAATCAAATGTACTTTTACTAATTAAAAATGGTTAAAGAGCGGTTGCATAGCAAAGTCTGGTTAATTAGGCGCGAAAGCAGTTGATATATAGAATAGCCCATTCCACACCCCCTGGCATCATAGGCCTAGTCCAATCATAAGTCCTTCAAGTGTCAGGTGTGAGATAACTTCAAAAGACATCACGAAGATGGAATGTCGGTGCCGTTAACCCAGGCGGGAAAACATCCACGCATGCATAGTCTGTCCATCCAAAGACCTCCAGAATCTTCCTCCAGCACAATAAGTAACCCCACCCAAATACTGTGCCCTCCCTCCCCGTTTCAATGGCAGCTGAAGCAACAGCAAAGCAGAAGCTGACATCCGGCCGTCCCCCGGAAAAAAGGCTGTCAGGCCTAGATAAAAAAGAAAACACAGACAAACAGACAAACAACAAAACACAAAGAGAAACAGGGAGGGGAAAGAGAGAAATTAGGGTTTATCAGGATATGCCTCATAAACCTCCGAAGCAGTCGGGGGGCACGAACATGGGACTTGTCAACCCACTCGGTATGAGAGGGAGGGAAATGCTTCCAAGCGACCAAGTATTGGATGCGATTACGCCGCTTGCGGGAATCAAGAATGTGACGAACTTCAAAGTGCCGTTCACCATCGATGAGCAGAGGGGCAGGCGGAGGGACATCAGGCGGACGTAAATGGGAAACACGAACAGGCTTAATCAGGTTAATGTGGAAAACCGGATGAACCCGGTTCAGGTGCTTGGGCAGTTGCAAGCGGACAGAGACAGGATTGATGACCTTCACGATGGGGAACGGACCCACGTATTTCGGCCCCAACTTTTTGGACTTCTGCGAGGTGTGGAGGAACTTAGTGGATAAATAAACCATGTCACCCTCCCGGTATTCATAAGGCTGTGTCCGCTTCTTGTCTGCCTGTTTCTTATGGGCACGATGTGCCGCATCCAGAGTTGCCAGGGTCAAAGGCCAAATGCGGCTGAGACGTTCGCTCCAGTCAGCGACGGATGGAACCTGCGGCTGGTCACGAGGCAGTTCAGGAATAGGAACAAAGTCTTTTTTTTTTTTCATTTTTTATCAAAGATTCTTTTATTACATTTTCATTTTCCTTTATACAATCACTTAAATACTGTGCAGTTAAAAAAAAAAGAAGCAATAAACAACTCATAACACTTCTATCCTACATACACCCTTCCTTCTACCCCTCCAACTTTCATTTCTCCCTTCCAACAATCCCCTCTTCTACTTCCCCTCCCCCTCAGCCATTCCTTTCTCCCCTTCCCACCATCTCACCCTCCTTACATTCCCTTCTCACTCCCTCTTAATTCCCCCCTCTTCTTTCCCTCTACACCTCGCTTTGGTGTATTTCTAGTATTCATTGGTCTATTTGTTTTGTACTAAAACAAAAGAAAAATAAAAGGAAAAGAAAGAAGAAAAGAAAAAAAGAAAAAAAAGCAACAGTATCCAAGTGCATTCATTGTTCTGAAAATTGAGTCTATACTTCCACCCTCCCCCCCACCCACCCCCTGACCCCCTTCCGACTTCCCAGGTCCCATTCCCTGCATCGTTCTTTATCAAGCAAAGTCTGGAGTATATTGAAACCAAATAGATTAGAAGTTACAAAATAATAAAAAATAATAAAAAATAAAGAACAAAAAAGAAAAGAATAATAAAAAGAAAAAAAGGGGGGGGAACCCCCCCCCCAAGAAAGAGAAGTCAATATACTCTCTAACATTAAACTCAGCTTCTCATTATTTTTAAAATCTTAAACAATGTCTTTACCTGCTTCCGCATATAAATTCTATACCTCCCATCCTGCCTTTACCCGTGTCCGCATATATATTTTATCCTCATCCATTGCTCCTCTCATATTTACTCCACCCTCGTGTAGACTCTCCAGATAATCTTTCTTAACCTTGTATTCAAATAACAATTTATACAAAAATCAGCTTACATTCTGGATCAAGATAATCTAATTGAACTTTCACTACCCTTCCATCTACCCCACGCACCCGACTCCATTCATCCCAAACCACAATCCAAGAAAACTATGATCTCCGCTCTCCTCGCCCCAAAGAATAGATCATGCGCAGTTTAAATTAAGATTCAAACAAGTCTTATATAAGTCCCATACAATATATGTCCAAATTCAGCACCACTTCTTTCAGTCTCAATATCTCTTCATCGGTATACAGCTTTGTCATTTTATACCAGACAGGAGTCCTGAAATTTTATTCAAATTAAAAATTTAAGAAGTATTTTAAAGGCATAGCTGGATCTTTATTCTTTACTCTTCTGCCCTTCCGGAAAGGGAAAGCAACACCCTCCGCCTTGTAGCCACGTGTCCCGCTGCTTATCTTCTCCTTCTCCTTGTCTTTCTCCAAGTCCGGGTGAATCAGGAAGTCCCGCCTTCAGAGTTTTGTAGTAAAAATCTCGGGCTTCGCAAACAGAATTGAGACGATATTTTTGGTTCTCAAATGTGACTGTGATACCAGATGGCACTTCCCATTTATATTGTATCTGAGAATCTCTGAGTTTTTCAGTTAAGAAAGTGTAGTCTCTCCTTGCTCTTAATATTTGAGATGGTATTTCTTTAAAAACAATCAAGTCCTGTCCATCGATTCGCAGCCTGTTATTGTAGAACTTCTGTATTATCGCATTTCTGGATTCTCTTGTGGTGAAATATATAATTATGTCCCTCGGAAGCTGTCGTTGTTTTGCTACACACGAGTTCTGGCGATAAATTTTTTGAATCTGCCAATCAAAGTTAAATCCCGGACTTCCCACTGAACGTCTGAAAGCTTCAAAAAAGGTCTGTTTCAAATTCTCCTGTTCCTTTTCACGCAATCCTCTGACTCTTATTGCAAACGCAGTCTTATTGTAATTTATCATAACGAGTTGTTTTTGAGCATTTTCAACTTCCTGTTGTAACGTTTGAATTTTAGATGTCAAATTAGAATTAGTTTTTTCCAAAAGTTCCAATTTGTCCTCCATTTCAGAAACATAGTCTGTCATAACAGTCATAACTCTGATCGTATCTTCCCTTGTTTGAGCAATCTTGGCGTCCAGTTTATCATATAAGTCCGATAAAAGTTGTTTAATTTCCTGTCTGAACTCTTTAAGGGTTTCAAAAAGAAATTCTTGCGTTAAGAGATCTCCAGTAGAGGGCGTGGGAGGCAAGGGCAGCGATTTTGTAACAATTTCTTGAGATGTATTATTAAGGAAACGCTTAGACTGCTTCGATTTGGGAGCCATTATAAAAAAACGCACAAACAAACAAAGTCTCTGCTCCCCTCGGTTTTAAATGGGATACTATTTATAGACTTTTAACAGTTAATAAGGAGAAGTCTTCAGGAGAATAGAACTGATTGAGTGTGTCATATATCAAATGCAGAAGCTATAAAATCGCCATCTTGTAACGCAGCTGGATAAGAAAGCCTTTTACAAAATTGAAGCTGGTATTTTGAATAGTAATAAGAAAAAAATTTACAACTTCAAGTTAATATTTGGTTTTGAAGCCATTTCAAAATTTATCTGCCTGCAGTTAATAAAACTCTATTGCCTGAATATGCAGCTTTAAGTAAAGAGGCTGAGTTCCCCTTTTATTTTGAAGTTAAGGCTTGGCAAAACTTTCAGTGAGTAAACATTGTAACAAGACCGTTCAGCAGATTCATCACCATTTAACTTCCAGATAAGCAAAGTTAACGAAGGAGTAACATTCTTGTAGAAATAAAGCTAATTAAAAAGCTTCTGCTGACCTATTGTGAAACCAAAACATATGATAAGCAATCTCTTTTGTTTTGAATTCTTGTGAATTCTTGTGAGGATTAACAAAAAGTGTTCATTATTACCGGAGAAACCAGCCTGCTCGGCGCCATTTTAAAAGCCTCTAAGTAAATAATTTTTCGGAGGAGAAAAAGAAAAGAAGCTAAAATGTTGATAAACAATTATTGTGCACGGAAATGCATTCAGCTCGTGATAAGATTAAATCAAACAAAACTTTGAACTGAGTGGGGGAGACCTACTTTGTCCTGCACAAGGCAGTTTGAAGTTCCCAGCACGGACAGCCGTTCTGCCTTGGGCTAGCCCCCCTTTCCCTGCAAGCACAAAAGCTGCAAAAATCGAAGAGCATTTGCCAGCAAAACAGTTTCTTCTTTCCTTCTTGCCTGAAGGATAAGAAAACCTGATAAGACGTCAGATGGAAGATCCTCTAAACAGGTACGTAGCCAGGAATTCGGAGGCAGCTGATTTTTTGCTGCCACCACCAGCAGGCTCCTCCCAGGAAGTCGCGGAACAAAGTCTTGACCATACACAACCCGGAAAGGCGTGAACCCAGTGCTGGAATGGACAGAATTGTTGTAGGCCACTTCAGCATGCGGCAATAAGTCCACCCAGTCATCTTGTTGATAATTGATGAAACAACGTAAATACTGTTCAAGGACAGAATTAGTCCTCTCACAAGCGCCATTAGTCTGAGGATGGTAGGCGGAGCTAAGGCCCTGGGCGGAGCCAATACGTTTGAGAAACTCCTTCCAGAACACTGAGGTGAACTGGACACCCCTATCGGAGATGATGCGATCAGGCACCCCATGTAAGCGGTAAATGTGGGAAATGAAGAGTTTAGCTAGTGCTTTAGCGGAAGGAATCTTGTGGCAGGGCACAAAATGAACTTGCTTCGAAAACAAATCAGTAACGACCCAAATGACGGTGTGCCCCTGGCTCTCGGGGAGTTCAACAATAAAGTCCATAGAGATCTCCTTCCAAGGGGCAACAGGTCGGGCAACGGACTGGAGCAATCCCTGTGGTTTCCCTGGGGGGCGTTTCGCGGTCACACAAACGGGACAACTTGCAACATAAAGTTCAATGTCCTTTTTCAAAGATGGCCACCAAAATTGTCGTTTCACTAAATGTAAAGTCTTTACAAAACCGAAATGACCCGCCAACTTGGAGTCGTGAGCCCGTTGGAGGACAACGGGGCGAAGGGATGTGGGGACATATAATTTGGCACCGATCCATGGCAAGTCGTCCCTCATTGTGCACTCATCCTGATGCTCCCGGAACCAGTCATCCTGGGGAAGGGCGAGTTTGAGGTCAGAAAGAAAATCTTGAGGCACGTCGACTTTCGCACGTGCCTGTTTGCAAGTAACCACCGGAGCCGCCAGGCTGGAAGTAGGAACCACAGGTTGCACGATGCTCAGTTTAGAGCAGTTGTATTGTGGGAGTCGGGACAAAGCGTCTGCCATGAAGTTCTTCCCACCGGGGATGTACTTGAGTGTGAAATTGAAACGGTTGAAATGTTGGGCCCACCGCATTTGCTTGGGGGAGAGTCGGCGCGGTGTTCTCAAAGCTTCCAGATTCTTATGGTCAGTCCACACCTCGAAAGGGTGCTTAGCGCCTTCCAGAAAATGCCGCCAAGTGGTCAGGGCCCATCGTACAGCGAAAGCCTTTTTCTCCCAAACCGCCCAACATCTTTCGGTGTCTGTGAGTTTGCGGGAGGTGTACGCGCAAGGTTGCAAGTTACCTTGGTCGTTGGATTGCAACAAAACAGCCCCAACGGCGACGTCGCTGGCATCAGCTTGGACGACGAAAGGCTTGTCCATGTCGGGATGCTTCAGCACTGGTTCCGCAGCAAAAAGGCGTTTCAGCTTTTCGAAAGCCGCCTGACAGTCCATGGTCCAGTCAAGAGGTTTGCTTGGCTTAGGTTTAGGACCACCTTTGGATTTCAGCAAGTTAGTTATAGGAAGCGCAATTTTGGCAAAGGAAGGAATGAACTGACGGTAGAAATTAGCAAATCCCAAAAATTTTTGCAATTGTCGACGAGTTCTAGGCGCGTCCCACTCAGTGACCGCCCTCACCTTTTCAGGGTCCATCTCAATGCCGGCTGGAGAGATGCGATACCCAAGGTAGTCAATCTTGGTTTGGTGAAACTCACACTTGGATAATTTGGCATAAAGATCAGCAGCTCTGAGTTTTTTCAAAACAGTGCGCACAAGTGCGACATGTTCGTCATAGGAGCGAGTATAGATAAGGATATCGTCCAAATATACGATAACTCCTTTGTAGAGGTGGTCATGCAAGATCTCATTGATTAATTGCATGAAGACTGCAGGGGCCCCCTGCAGGCCAAAAGGCATGACCCGGAACTGGAAGCATGCAAGAGGGCAGTTGAAAGCAGTCTTCCATTCATCCCCCTCCTTTATGCGTACCCTATAATAAGCTTCTCTGAGGTCCAATTTAGTAAAAATGCAGCCCTTCCCCAAATGGGCCAACATGTCCTTCATTAATGGAAGCGGGTATACATTCTGAGCTGATATTCCGTTCAGGTTTTTAAAATTAACACATAATCTGAGAGAACCATCCTTCTTTTCACGGAAAAGCACAGGGGCAGCAACTTTGGGGCGAGCAGGTTCAATGAATCCCCGGCTCAAGTTTTTATCTATGAAATTTCGCATTTCCTCCATCTCCCTGGGTGACATGGAATATATTTGGGGTTTTGGTAGCTTAACCCCGGGTAGAATGTCAATGGAGCAATCAGTAGGCCTGTGGGGTGGAAGCTTGTCGGAAGACTTCTCACTGAAAACTTCCCTCAGGTCCCAATACACTTTAGGAATTTTTTCCTCTCCTTCAATCCTCTCCTGCCCTCTGGCGGCCACCTCAGGATCGCAATTAACAGGTTTATCGGGAATGGCCTCCCCTTCCGGGGGCTGAGCTGTACGAATGCGTAACCAGCCTTCCCTCCAATTTATGCAAGGGTTCCATTTTCGAAGCCAGGGTAGGCCCAAAATGAGAGGCCTGTCCATCCCCGGGGCCACAATGAAGGAGATGAGTTCAGTGTGGGAGCCCATTTTCATTTCCAAGGGCTCAGTAAAGAAATGAGCGGGTCCTCCCCCCGCAATGGACCCATCTATTTGGCAAAAGACAATGGGGGTTTTTAAAGTACGTAATTTGAGGCTGAACTTCTCCACCATAGCAGGATTGATCATTGACCAGGAGCACCCTGAGTCAAGCAAGGCTTGTAGGGACTCCGGTTTCCCATCGGGCAGCACTTTTAACTCTATGGGGATTAGCATGGGGCCCTTGTTTGAACTCACCCAGCGAGGTGATGTGTCATCATCTGAGTCGTCAGAAGAGGTGGGGGAGGCATCCGCTTCTCCCTCCAAGGCGTCGCTGAAGCGAGGGGGTTTGGAATCCATAGCGAAGGCAGCTTCCTTCTTCCTCTTGTCCGAGGACTTGCCAGATTTCTCCTCCCACTTGGATGGGGGTTGGGAGGTTGTTGGTAATTTAGCACGGCAGTCTGGGGCGCGATGGCCTAATTTCCCGCAACGGAAGCACGTTATTGGTCTGGATCTCCCCTCACCCTTCCCTCCGAAAGGGGCTTTCCGGCTGGGGGGTGGTGGTTTTTGTAGCTTGCTCCTTTCTTTTCCGTCTCTCCTCTTTAGCGCAATGGAGCCTGGCCAAATCCAGCTCAATGTCAGCAGCGTGCTCAAACCAAATAGTTAAGCATCTGGGGAGATTTCGATTGACACATTGCTGATAGATATCTTCATCTAGGCCCAAAGCAAATTTGTCCAAAAGTGCCTCCTCACTCCACCCTCTCATGTACTGGGAAAGGCGTTGAAACTCTTGAATATACTGGGCCACCGGTCTGTCGTCTTGTTCGAGGGTTATAAATTTCAACTTGCTTTTTTTTTCAGTAAGGGGGTCATCAAAGCGCCTTTTGAAGGCCTCCATAAACCTATTAAAATTCCTCAGGAGGGGGGAAGCTGACTGATGTAAACCAGCACTCCAGTCAGACGCTTCGCCGTCCAAGGATAGTAAAATCATTCTTATCCTCATAGTATCTAATTCAAAATCTGGGCCGTAGATTTCCATGTAATTAAAGATTTGCATGATAAAAGACCCCAGCTTCGCAGGGCTTCCATCATATCTCACAGGCAAGGGTGGAATCTTAGCCATTCTGCGTCTCCTGGGAGGTGGGCCCCCTACTCCGGCAAAAGCCCCAGCTGCAGGGGGTGAGTCAGCTCGAGGGGGGGTGAATCAGCGCGTGGGTTTTCTCAGCCCCAGCCCCTCCTGACCTCTTCATCTTCCCCACCTATTTGCCCAAAGTACCTTTGTCCCCAGTAATCAGGTAGATCTCTCTCCTGGGGTCTCCTTTCGGCTCCCACCTCCAGCAGTCTTTGTTGGGGTCTTCTTCTGGTAACCCCCGCATCCCAGCTGGCCCCTTCCTCTCTTTGTCCTACCGAGGTAGACCACCTGGGGGGAGGTGGATCAGCCAGGCTTGATATCTGCAGTTGACACAAATCTTCATGAAGCGAGAGTTCGGGGGGAGGACGTTCTTCCTCAGCAGGGAGTTCTGCCTCCTTTTCTTTTCTGGCTGGCGAAGACATTTGCACCCTCCACGGTAGATGTTGATCTCCTGGAAAGGTGGGTTTGAGACTTTGCTACTTGTCAGCACCTCTCCATTTAATAATTAGGAAAGAAAACCATGAGACTCCATTTGTGGAAAATCAAATGTACTTTTACTAGTTAAAAATGGTTAAAGAGCGGTTGCATAGCAAAGTCTGGTTAATTAGGCGCGAAAGCAGTTGATATATAGAATAGCCCATTCCACACCCCCTGGCATCATAGGCCTAGTCCAATCATAAGTCCTTCAAGTGTCAGGTGTGAGATAACTTCAAAAGACATCACGAAGATGGAATGTCGGTGCCGTTAACCCAGGCGGGAAAACATCCACGCATGCGTAGTCTGTCCATCCAAAGACCTCCAGAATCTTCCTCCAGCACAATAAGTAACCCCACCCAAATACTATGCCCTCCCTCCCCGTTTCAATGGCAGCTGAAGCAACAGCAAAGCAGAAGCTGACACTAGGGCACTATATTATCATGGTGGCCTCAATTGCAAATGCAATCTAGATACGACAAATACATGAAAAAGTATGGCCTCTATAAAGGGCAAATAGTCTTTGATCAGATATTGTTGAACTCTGATGAAAAATTAAGAAAAGGATCTATGGCAATGGCAACTTCTTATAAAGAAATTTTATATAAAATGTTTTATAGATGACAGCTAAAGTTATAGCTAAAATGTTTAAAAATATGTCTAGCATATTACTATATGTGGTGGACTTGTGTTAAAGTAAAAAAAATTGGAAAATGCATAAGTGGTTAGAAAAGATGACAGGAAAAATATGTAGATTTTAAACCTGAACTGTTTTTATTAGGTATAACATCAGAACAACTAAATTGTGGAGGTTAAGAATGTAATCTGTATGGTTAAACAAATTAAATAACCAAGACAATACAATGTTTATAAGCACTAACGAAATGTAAACAGAAAATCAATAAAATCTAGAGACAAAAAAGAGCTCATCTAAAAGATACTTGAGCATTTGAAATGATCCATTCTGTTGTCCCCAATTCGTGTCTGAGCCTGGTGCCGAGGCCAATGATGGACGCCAGACACAAGGTGCAGGTTTTGATTGCTTTTTATTGGGATACCCCAAGGAAAAAGGATTTCTGGCCAAAACGCCAAGAACCAAGAACAAATGATTAAGAAAGCTTTATACATTTTCACTATAGGAGGAGGAGGGACAAGGTGAGATAATAAGAAATATCATCTAATGAACATTTTAGTAATAATTCTACAATTTGTTCTATTGATCTCTAGCTGCCCCTATTCCTAAGCCTTGGCTAATGAATGCCCAGGAGTTATTTAATACACATTTCCTTTGCTGCAAGCCATCTCTGTTCCTAACTTTTAGCTGAGGTCTGCAAATTGTCTAACTCATTACTTTTATCAGCTTTCTAACTACCTATAATTGCTTTACACATGCGTATTTCCTGTGGATAAGCATTCTTTGTTCTTGCCAGACCCCCAAAATTACAGTCTTCCTGATTTACTTTCAAGTGCGTATCATGACCTTGCTTTATTTTAGCAGCCAGCCCACCAATTCAATCAATGATTTTCAATAAAATAGATGTAGTGTTTCTTTTAAAAAGGTCTTTAACAATAGCCTGTATCCGGTCTCTTAATCTCATTTTGCATTTCATTTTGAATCATGCTATGATTTCTCCACTCCTTCTTTGTAAAGATAGCCCTTGCTTTACAACAGTTTAGTTACCATTATAAAAAAGATGTTGAGATTGAAAAGAGTGCAGAGAAGAGCAACAAAAATGATTATGGGGTGGAGGCTAAAACATATGAAGACCAGTTGCAAGAACTGAATGTGTCTAGTCTAAAGAAGAGAAGGACTAGGGGTGATATAGCAATGTTCCAGTATTTGAGGGGCTGCCACAAAGAGGCGGGGGGGAGTGGTCAATGTTAACTGAGGAATTCTGAGTTAAACCTACATATCTTAAAGTTGCTCAGTGGAAGAACAATTGAGCAGGACTTAAAGGTTCTTCAAATATACTTTTCCCAGTGCTTAAAAAAGGAACACTGTCAGCATCCCTCCATAATATAATTAGGAAAGAAAGACCCAAAGATTCCATGTGTAGGAAATCAAAAGTACTTTTACTAATTACATATGGCTAGAGAGCGGTTGCATAGCAAAGTCTGGTTAATTAGGCATGAAAGCAGTTGATATATAGAATAGCCCTTTCCACACCCCCTGGCATCATAGGCCCAGTCCAATCATAAGTCCTTCAAGTGTCAGGTGTGAGATAACTTCAAAAGGCATCATGAAGATGGAATGTCGGTGCCGTTAGTCTAAGCGGGAAAACCCCCACGCATGCGTAGTCCGTCCATCCAGAGAACCCCAGAACATTCCTCCAGCACAATGAGTAACCCCATCCAAAATACCGTGCCCTCCCTCCCCGTTTCATGGCAGCTGAAGCAATAGCAAAGCAGAAGCTGACATCCGGCCGTCCCCCGGAAAAAGGCGATCATGCCTTAAAAAAAAACAGAAACAAACAGACGAACAACAAAACAGAAAAGAAATAGGGAGGGGAAAGAGAAAAATTAAGGCTTGTCAGGATAAGCATCATAAAACTTCTGAAGGAGGCGGGGGGCACGAACATGGGATTTGTCAACCCATTCCGCATGAGAGGGAGGGAAATGTTTCCAAGCCACCAAGTATTGGATGCGATTACGCCGCTTGCGGGAATCAAGAATTTGACGAACTTCAAAATGCTGTTCACCATCAATGAGCAAAGGAGCAGGCGGAGGGTCATCAGGCGGACGCAGATGTGAAACCCGGACAGGTTTAATCAGGTTAATGTGGAATACCGGGTGAACCCGGTTGAGGTGCTCGGGTAATTGCAAGCAAACGGAGACAGGATTGATGACCTTCACGACGGGGAACGGACCCACATATTTCGGACCCAATTTTTTGAACTTCTGCGTGGTGTGAAGGAATTTAGTGGACAAATAAACCATGTCTCCCTCCCGGTATTCATAAGGCTGCGTACGCTTTTTGTCCGCCTGTTTCTTATGGGCACGATGTGCAGCATCCAGAGTTGACAGGGTCAAAGGCCAAATGCGGCTGAGACGGTCACTCCAGTCAGCGATGGAGGGAACTTGGGGCTGGTCCTGAGGCAATTCAGGAATAGGGACAAAATCTTGACCATATACGACTCGGAAAGGTGTGAACCCCGTGCTGGAATGGACAGAATTGTTGTAAGTCACTTCAGCGTGGGGTAACAAATCGACCCAATCATCTTGTTGATAATTGATGAAACAACGTAAATATTGTTCAAGAACAGAATTAGTCCGTTCACAGCCGCCATTAGTCTGAGGATGGTAGGCGGAGCTAAGGCCCTGGGCGGAGCCAATACGTTTGAGAAATTCTTTCCAGAAAACTGATGTGAACTGGACACCTCTATCGGAGATGATGCGATCAGGTAGCCCATGCAAGCGGTAAATATGGGAAATGAAGAGTTTAGCTAGTGCCTTAGTGGAAGGAATTTTGTGGCATGGCACGAAATGAACCTGTTTGGAAAACAAGTCCGTGACAACCCAGATGACGGTGTGCCCCTGGCTCTCGGGGAGCTCAACAATAAAGTCCATAGAAATCTCCTTCCAAGGGGCAACAGGCCGGGTAACAGATTGGAGTAACCCTTGAGGTTTCCCAGGGGGCCGTTTAGCGGCCGCACAAATGGGGCAACTGGCAACATAAAGTTCAATGTCCTTCTTCAAAGAGAGCCACCAGAATTGCCTCTTCACTAAATGTAAAGTTTTAACGAAACCAAAATGACCCGCCAGTTTGGAGTCATGAGCGCGGCGGAGGATCCCGAGACGGAGGGAGGCAGGGACATACAATTTGGCGCCGACCCATGGCAATCCGTCCCTCATAGTGCACTCATCCTGATGCTTTAGGAACCAGTCATCTTGAGGAAGTGCGAGTTTGAGGTCAGAAAGAATGTCTTGAGGCATCTCTACTTTTGCGCGGGCCTGTCAGCGAGTAATGACCGGGGCCGCCAGGCTGGAAGTGGGGACCACTGGTTGTACGATGCTCAGTTTAGAACAGTTATATTGGGGGAGTCTGGACAAGGCATCTGCCATGAAATTCTTCCCACCTGGGATGTACTTGAGTGTGAAATTGAAATGGTTGAAATGTTGGGCCATTTACACCCTTCACGGTAGATGTTGGTCTCCTGGAAAGGGTTTTTCAGACTTTGCTACTTGTCAGCATCCCTCCATAATATAATTAGGAAAGAAAGACCCAAAGATTCCATGTGTAGGAAATCAAAAGAACTTTTACTAATTACATATGGCTAGAGAGCGGTTGCATAGCAAAGTCTGGTTAATTAGGTGCGAAAGCAGTTGATATATAGAACAGCCCTTTCCACACCCCCTGGCATCATAGGCCCAGTCCAATCATAAGTCCTTCAAGTGTCAGGTGTGAGATAACTTCAAAAGGCATCATGAAGATGGAATGTCGGTGCCGTTAGTCTAAGCGGGAAAACCCCCACGCATGCGTAGTCCGTCCATCCAGAGAACTTCAGAACATTCCTCCAGCACAATGAGTAACCCCACCCAAAATACCGTGCCCTCCCTCCCCGTTTCATGGCAGCTGAAGCAATAGCAAAGCAGAAGCTGACAAACACTGTAAATACTTTTCTGCTGTTCAAGAGGTTGGCAAAGTTAGAAGTGTCAGGACAATCTGACTTTATGATCACTGCAGTTCACTTATCAAGACTGGCTTTAGGTGCCTTTCTTAAAGAAAAAATATATAACTTTATACCATAATTTTATCCACCTTTTGGAGTTTTCTCCTGCATTCTTGCTGAGCTAAGAACGCAGCCCCTTATTTTCTTGCATCTGTGAAAGGAATCAGCGCATGCTAGTCTTGGTTTAGTTTCTTTTTTTTCTAAGATGATTTTTTGTCTTGTAGGCAGCACATTAGAGGAAGGCAGGGTAGCCAAAGTTGTACAGTTGCTCATAGGGTGAAGGTTCAAATCTAACTATGAAAATTCACTGGAGCCAGTCTACATCACACTACTATTGTGAGAATATATACAAAGAGATCTTCCCATGCAAGCTATTTTGGACTCCTAAAAGTGTAAATCTGACAAATACTTAACTAAAAAGCATTTATTTATATGCCACCCATCTCCCTGCTAAGGCGACTATGGACAGCTTGCTTGTTTTTTAAATGTGTTGCCGCCTATCTGGTTGTGGAATTACTCTTGATAGCTTATAATAAAAAGGAAGAAAATGAAAGCAATGTAACCAGAAGCAATATAATAGAATAAAATAAAATAATGAAAAACACAATGAGAATACATCAATATAAGAAAAAATAAAAAACAAAAAGCTAAAATATGTTAACATTATACAAATAAAAAAGAAAACATGTTATAGGATTTGAAGGGGAAAGATTTCTTTTAATAACGTCCTGTCATAAGCACTTTTTGGAGGATCTGTTATAACTACAAACAGTCACTAAGCAACCATTGTCACTTGAGGAGTCCCTAGACTTACAAACTAGCAGGAACTATTTCCAACATGGAAGTTTGAATTCCTGAGTGTGACTGTGGCAGGGAGTCCCACAGGAACAACCAAGTCCACATCCTGAAAGGGCAACATTTAAGAAAAAAAGCACAACTGGCAGCCACGTTATGAACTAGAAACCTTTATCTTTTGTTGCTTACTTCACCCTGAATCCTTTCATGTTTTTAGAAGAATTCATGGCAAGTAATGAGTGGAAGAACCTTTTCAACTATTCAAGAATGCATCAGAAAGCAGGATTAAAACATCACACAATCACATATTCTTTATTGATAATTGTTACATTCAGAGGGACGGTACAATTGCACAATAATTATTGTACAATTATTGACAGTACAATATGTTTGCAGTTGATGGTTGCATTGTAAAAGCATTTCATATCCTTCATCTATTCCTCTTTTGCTAAAGCAGCAAAAGTCAAACAACCTTTCCTGTTTAAAAAAGCACTCTTTGTCTTATTAATAGTGGCTAAAACAAATGAGAAAAGTGAAACAAAAGACATTTGTGTTTTCTAAAATACATACCCCTCACCAAATGAAAAAATAAAGCAAAATCACCCACCTACTGTTTTAAATGGCCACTTACTCTGGCTTTGTTGTGTCTCCACTTGCATTGAACTCTCTCAAGTCATCAAAAAGTGTGTTTGTGGTGGATAGAAGAGAAATTGGGAGTTTCTCTACCTGATCCCTAAGCTAGAAGTATCTCATCCAACCTGTTGCTCTGAGTATGCATGGAGACAGCATTTCCCAATATTCTAAGCCAATGAAACTGGGAATTCTGGGAGCTAGGGTGCAGAAGGCAGTTTCAATGTATGTTGGATATAGTTTCTGCAGAGGTTTTTTCCTCTCCTCCACTTGCATGCAAACCACGGTTTAAGAAAGAAGCTTCCTGCCAAATGGAAAAGTGCCCTTATCAGCTGTTCTTTTTACAGAGCATTTAAAATAATGTTGGCTAAAATAAGGTCTCAGGTCCCCTTTGAGACTCATGGCTGGGAGAACGCCATATCTTCTAATCCCAATCTCTAATGGAAAGATTGAAGAGAGCAATTCAAATATCTCAACTAGGGGTTCAGTGGTGTGAAAGGAGGGGAAGAAGCAAGATAATCCGTGTAAACCAAAGGTTATGTGGGTCAGGGAATGGGTAGCACACAAGTAAAAGACATTTCTAGGATACAGAGCAGCAGTTGCTAAAAAGATGTTAAAAAAGAATAGTTCAGTTCCTAATGCTAAAAAAGCTAAGGACACCAATGCTCAGGACTGAGCTTGGGGCTTGCTTAATTTCTCCTCTCTCCAGTTAAAAATCTGTCTCCTCCTCCTCCTCCTCCTCCTCTTTCTCTTCTTCAGGTACAACCCCCAGTGGCCCTCCTAGGATAAATATGGGTAGTTTCATCACTTCACGAATGGGATTTCCAAAACCCCAAAGCACATTGGCCACAGTTGTGGGCAGCTCTGAGGAACTCTGGGATTCTTCAGGCACCGAGGATGGAGGATCAGGAGCTGCAGAGGCAGCCCTTTCAGGCGGAGGGCTGTCAATAACAGATGTGGCAGGAACCCCTTGGATCAAGTCCAGCTGGGCATTAGCCACTCTTTGCGCCTCCTGGGCCTCCAAGCATTCCATCCGATAGCGCAGTACACAGAAGAACACAATGAAAGAGGTGCTGAGTGCAAGTGCTATAGCAATGAACTCAAGGACATCTGAAAAATAAGGGACCAGTTGTTACAGGTAGTCATTGACTTAACAAGTTCATTTACTGACCGTTCAGTTACAATGGCACTGGAAAAAGTGACTTATGACCATCTTTCAACCTACCACCAAGCTGCAGTATCCCCATCGTCACATGATCAAAATTCATATATATGATGGTTCCAGTATCCTAGTGGGTCATGTGATCGCCATTTGTGACCTTCTGACAAGCAAAGTCAGATTCACTTAACCGTTACTAGCTTAACAACTGCAGTGATTCACTTAATGACTATTTCAAGAAAGGTTGTCAAATGGGGCAAAACTCACTTAATGTTTCACTTAACTAAAGTTTGGGCTCAATTGTGGTTGTAAGTTGAATACTACCTGTACTTGTTCTCCTAAAGATTTGTGTGCCATGCACTCTCTCATAAGTCCCTTTCCTCTTTGATTCTTCCAGCAGATCCCCAAATGCCTCCCATTTCTAGAGAATTGTTCTGCATTAGTAACAGACTTCCGTCTCTTCGTCTTTCCAGTAACCTGCAACACTATGAATGAATTTGCCCATTAGGTTTGCAGAGTTTCATACCTAGTCATTGTGGCTTGCTGAATTCATAACAGGATAGCATGCTAAGCAATGATTTACAGACTGCAGAAAGCTGGGTTCCCAGATTGTCAACTATAATCATTTAGTGTGATATATGATCCTGGGCATTAAAAGTTATTTACCAGCCAATCAACATCTGCAGAACAGTCTTAGCGGTCATGCATTTAGTTACAACACAAAGGTCTGGATGGATTCTGAATGGTGCTAAGCAATAAAAGTGTTAAGTTTTAAAACTACTATCTAACTTGTCTGTTTGCTTAACAATTATCCATGGTTACCAGTCATGCTTTGTTGATTAGAAGTTTAAGCCCCCCCTTTATTTCGCTGAATTTGTTATTTACCAAATTATTTCAGCCTTGGCTGCCTACTTTATATTTTTAACTTAGCATGTTTTTTTCTGGTTTTATATGCCATCTAAAGTTCGGCAGCCAATAAATTAAAAATTAATAAAACAATTTCCTGGGTCAGCAATAACAAGAGGCATAAACTGTGCAGGTCGGATGCACATCAAAGACTCCAATGTTGGTTTAAGAGTCAGCAGCTACACTCATACAACAGACTTAATTTGATTCATCCATACTCTGACTAAAGATACAAATCAACAACCATCTCTGGGCTTCGACAGCAGAATTAGCTACCAAAATATCTAATTACCCAGCTCACTGCTGCACAAATGAGGCTTTAACAACGGTAGGGTGACCACAACCATGCTGCGCTTTATAAACAGGACTGACATTCAGTAAAGATGGCTTTGCCAGCCAACTGACAGGTAGTCCTTGACTTACACCGGTTCAAAGTTACAAAGGCACTGAAAAAAGTGACTTATAACCATTTTTCACACTTATGACCGTTGCTGCATTCCCATGATCAACATTCAGATGCTTGACAACTATTGCAGTGTCCCTAGGTCACATGAGCCTCTTTTGCAAACTTCTGATAAACAAAGTCAATGGGGAAGCCAGATTCATTTAACCATGTTATTAAGAACTGCAAATTAACAAATGTGGTGAGAAAGTCATATAATGGGGCAAAATTCACTTACATTTTTTACTTAAAACCACAATTGAACCCAAAATTTATATTGAGAATTACATCTATTTGCATATTAATGTATTAGGAAGAGGTAACGTTTGATTGACTCATGTACCTGTGCATCTATGAACACATCTTTATGGTTTTTCTTGGGAATGGTATGGAAGTTGTGTTTCACTGCTTTCATTTTTCCTCACAATGTGTTATTCTCACAACTCCTAGCCATTCTCATCCAAGTATTAACCTGGGCCAGGCCTACTTAGCTCTAGGCAATTATCTAGTTATACCTAGGTAGTTTCCGGCTATGCATCTTTATTTAATCCAGTGTTTCTCAAAACCTTGCAATTTTGGAATATGTTGACTCCAAGAAGTCTCCAACTAGCATGGCAGACTGAGGAATTTTAGGAGTCAAAGGTGCCAAGTTTGAGAATATTAAGTTACACCACTCAATGACAACCATTAAGGCTGGACCCCAACAACATTCTTCACCCAAATCTAGCATGTTGTGTGAACTTAACAGTGTCCTAGTATAGTCTAGGCTTCTTATGAAGAATTGAGATGCATCCCATTTTTAGTCAGACTAAAACTTTGCCCAACTCCAAACATTGACATTTTAGCCAAAGATATCACCAAAAATAGTCTTGTCTTTTACTCTTCAAAACCAACAGGAATCAAGAATGCTAACTGAGCCTCTTTTGTGGCTCCAAGCACCAGACTTATTTTGGAGTAAGTCAAGACCCACACTCACTCATGGGATAAATTGTCTGTGTTAAAGACACCCCCCTTAAAGTTAATATACAAATGCCCCCCCCCAATAAGAGACAGATGTCATCTTACCGATCTTCTCAACTGTGGGTCCATCAGGCTCTTGGTTCTCTGTCCTAACAATCTTGGAACAGCTTGCCTGGTCCAGGCGCTCCTTTGTGGAGGAACAGCAGTAGGAGGCCATGCAGGTGCCACAGCAAAACATCTCCTTCCATTGGTTATCTTGGGTGGGGCAGTGGAAAGTCTCAACGGGACTTGCCTTTCCACACACCCATTTGTCGCATTGTTCACCTTCCATAAGAAGAACCCCAGCTTCTAATTTAGAAAAAAAGAGCATGTGAATAAGTCCTGCTGCACTCATATATTTGCAGAGCTAATTCTTAGGAATAATGGCCAAGTTGTAGGGACAAGGAAAACATCATCTCATAACTTTGATTAGCTTCCTTACAACTTGTACTTAAGTACTTAGTTTTTAGTTCGTAATGCCATCTAACAGATTTTTTAAAAATGAGGGGCGTTATAAACGGCGTAGATGATGGTATACAGAAGGTCATCCAACACTATTCTCAACTCAACACAGCAATGGAGGAGCTAGACGGTTGACTCGGAAGGCCGCCCTTAAGAGAATACTCATTTATGCCAGGCCAGTTCCGAAAACTTTCTTCCTCGAGGTGTACCCCTAAATCTCAACCAGATTCTCGTGTCCCCTCAGCTGGGAGTGGAGAACCAGCCCCTCCCCCTCGCCAGCAGGAAACACTTCAAACAGCTTTGCACAATTTGCGCTTTTAACTTTGCGCAGGCGAAAGATGGCACAGCGAAGGGAAGCCAGGAGTTGCAGCTACCCCGTCATTCACTGCTCCTTCCCCAACCGCCGTTGACCACACTCCTCCTTACCTGGTGGGTCGGTGGGAGAACGGCTAAACTCTTGCGCCGAGGCGCCAAGGCGAATCCAGAGCCTGCTGGTCTCCTTCGCCGGCGGGTCGGCAGCGCGTGTCTTTCCTGGGCGCGTAGGGGACCTTGGGGCTCGCTGTAAGGAAGACTCCTCGGAGGCGTCCAGCAGCGGCACTCCGTAGAGCACAAGGCGGCACGTGTCGCTCCGGCCCGCCCCAGCGGTGTATCCTAGGAAGAAGAACAAGAGGAGAGCGCTGGGCAGAGGCTTCTCCATGGTACAGAAGCTCCCTCAGTTGTGATCTGCGTCTTCTTCCCGACCCTCCCGGTCTGACATACCGCTTTATTAAGGCTAGGGAAAGCAATTGACTTTATAGGAACCTACTCCACCCATTCACACCTGACCTGGTGCAGGAGCCTGCAATATAGACACTAATCCCTGGGTTGGGTGTGGGCTTTGGCTTACTCCAAAGTAGGACTGATTTTTGGAGCTAGAAAACTGGCTTAAAACTCTTGATTCCTGATGGTTTTGAAGATTAATCAAAGTCAAGACTGCTTATGGGATATCTTTGGCTAAAATGTCAACATTTGGTGTTTGTAGTTGGACAAAGTTTTACCCTGGCTAAAAGTAACATGGTTCTCAATTCTTCATAAGAGTCCTAGACTATACTAGGACAATGTTAGGTTCACACAACATGCTAGATTTAGGTGAAAAAGGCTGTTTGTGGTCCAGCCTTAAAGGTTGTTGTAGCAAGTTTTGTGAATGAAACTTCCACATTAAGCCATAATAAGGGGGGGGGGGGCTTGGTGCTGTCTGAGTCTGGTTTTCTTGCAGATGTTTCATTCCCAGACTAGATTAACACTGATGTTACCTAGTTGGGTAATGAAACATTTGCAAGAAAACCACCAAGCTCAAAGACCACCAAAGACCGATCATTTCAATCCTGAATTACAAACATTCTCCTTTATTGGTAAACCTTAATACTGTAGTTTGTGGATGTGTTGTAGAAAGTTGCAGTTGAGCTTTGTTAGCCCAAGTTGAAGATATTGTGGGGATATGACTTATATTTCATGGCATTGACAAATGCGCTTAATGGATTTTAATCTTTTAACATTTTTTAGAAAAGTGTCAGTTCAGCCAGTGGAACATAATCCTGGTCAATGTGTTTTGTACCATGAATGTGAGCCAAAATAGCATGGGGATTAGTTTATGGATTAGTATAGGAATCCAGCCACTTGGCTTATTCAATGACCTACAGTATGGTTAAATCAAATCATGCCTGGCTAAGCTACATGTTTGAATCCAGCCACAGACTAAATTTATGAGATTGGCTTAAATGTTACATTTGTGGCACCAAAAGACAGCATTCATAAAAATGCCACACCAGACCAGCTGAAGGGTGAGCAGCTGCACTGGCAACAACAGGTTAAACTTGGTTTGCCTTACAAGCCTACAATACTAGTTTGGGTTGAGTTGGAGAAGCTGCTATGAATACAATGGCTGAGCTCACATATTGCTAAAAACCAAATAGATCACATGGGTGACCATCCCCTCTGAGGATGGTCACCCATCTTATCTGCCTGCCTTGGAATGAACCAGAAACTTATATTTGTTGCTTACTTCATCCTGTATCTTTGATACTCTCTTGGCAGGACCCCAAAATCCCATGTAGAGCCTCTTCAGAGAGGCTAGAATCCAGCAGAAACCAGGTTTAAAACATCACACAAACACATTATTTATTGATGATTGTTACATTCAGAAAGTTACAATAAAAACAGTGTGGACAGTTCCATTTTAAAAAGCATTTCAAACCCCTTGCCTACCTATTCCTCTTTAAGGTCTACCACAGCAGCAACCATACAACCTTCCTGTTTTGTTTTAAAGTATGGTCAGTCAGTTGTTAAATAACTGTTTTATTTAAACTCTAGTAGACCCTGACTGGTATGCAAAATTAGGGGGGGGGGGTTTAAATGATTAAAAACATAAAATCGGTCAGGCCAACTAAAACCACCTGATAAAATAACAGTCAACAAAATGCTTTCAAGTTTAATCAAGGAAAGCATGAGAACAGTTATATAGAAAGGAGAGGCATTACTGTCTGCTGCAACCAAAGAGGAAGGGTTCATGTGATGTAGGGCATGCAGCCAGATATTTAGGAGAACAAGTAACATACAGCTTCTTATTTTTCAGCGACCTGTCTGAGAGGTAGGAGAACCACCGAAGAACGGTGCCTCCCACTCCCACCTCCCACAACCGTCGCAGAAGGATACCATGGTCGATGATATCGAAGGCCGCTGAGAGGTCAAGAAGCACTAGGATAGAGGAATGACCCCTATCCCTGGCTTGCCAGAGATCATCGATCAGCGCGACCAAAGCAGTTTCCGTGCTGTAACCAGGCCTGAAACCGGACTGAAAGGAATCCAGATAATCGGTTTCATCCAAGGACCGTCGGAGTTGAAAGGCCACCACTAGAAAGGGGAGGTTGGAGACTGGACGATAGTTACTCAAAATGGCTGGATCCAGAGAAGGTTTCTTCAGGAGGGGTCTCACCACCACATCCTTTAGGAGGTGCAGGAAGGACCTGTCCCAGAGAGATGTGTTAACTATTGTCTGGATCCAACCACGTGTCACCTCCCTGCTGGTCAAGACCAGCCAGGAGGGACACGGGTCCAGTATACAGGTGGAGGCACCCACCGCTCCCATGGCCTTGTCCACTTCCTCAGGAGCGACAAGTTGAAACTCGCTCCATAAGCTCCGCTCAAGACCTTCTCCCGGTACCTCGGCTGGTACCGTGCAATTGGAGTCCAGGTCTGTCTGAATCCGAGCGACTTTATCCGTTAAATACTGAACAAATTCCTCAGCTCTACCTTGTAAAGTTTCATCTGCATCCCTCCCTTTCAGAAGGGAGCGGATTATCCTAAACAAGGCGGCTGGGCGCGATTCAGCGGATGCAATAAGAGCGGGAAAATGCGAACATTTCGCCACCCGTATTGCCACGAGATAGGCTCTGATATAGGCTCTCATCAGTGCTCGGTCTGACTCAGATTTACTGGCCCTCTAGCAGCGCTCTAGGCATCTCTTTTGGCGCTTCATCTCCCGGAGTTCCTCGGTGAACCTAGGAGCTCTCCTGGATCCGCTACCTCGGAGAGGTCGCAAAGGCGCAATCCGGTTTAGAGCCCCCGTCGCTGCTGTATTCCAGGCAGCGACTAAGGACTCCACCGGACTGTGGACGAGAGCGTCAGGTATTTCTCCAAGCGCCGTCTGAAATCCCGTAGGGTCCATCAGGCATCTGGGGCGGAACCACCTAATCGGTTCCTCCTCCTTACAGTGGGGGATTGGTTTCCGAAAGTCAAGCCTCAGTAGGAAGTGATCAGACCATGACAAGGGCAAGATCTTAATACCCCTCAAATCTAGATCACGCCTCCACTGCTCCGAGAGGAATACAAGGTCAAGTGTGTGACCCGCTGAGTGAGTCGGACCCCAAATTACTTGAGTCAAGTCCATGGCTGTCATGGAAGCCATGAACTCCTGCGCCCCATCAGAGCGTCCACCAAGCGAAGGCAGGTTGAAATCCCCCAGCACCATAAGCCTGGGGAACTCTACCGCCAGCTCAGCTACTGACTCGAGGAGCAAGGGGAGGGCTGTTGCAACGCTGTTGGGAGGAAGGTACGTTAGCAACAAGCCCACTTGACCCTCAAGGTCCAACTTCACCAACAAGGACTCACACCTGACAAGCTCCGGAGCAGGGATCTTACAAGGAACTAATGACCCTCGGATGATGATAGCCACTCCCCCACCCCTTCTCTGGAGTCGCGGCTGATGAAGCACCTGAAAATCCTCTGGGCACATCTCAGTGAGGGGGACTCCTCCCTCCGGGCCCAGCCAGGTTTCAGTAGTACATGCCAGGTCTGCCCCCTCGTCTAATATTAGGTCCCGGACGAGGGGAGCTTTGTGAACCATAGACCTGGCATTTAGCAACAACAGCCTGAGACCAGGGCCCTGACAACTCTCGCCATCTGGTCCTGGAATGGAACTAGTAGGGCCGGAAGGAGGGATCGCTGTGATGTAGCGAACCCTCCTTCCCCAGTAATGGCTAGCCCTAAAGTTCCCGCCATACCTGCCCCTCCCCATCATGACTATAATGCTCTGGCCCACCCCCGCACCCGTAGACCCCATTTCCCCTCCCGCAGCCTCCGCTCTCCCTGGCAGGCCATTTATGTCAATCATTCTAGGACGGGAGGCCCCCTACCACTTCTGCAATAGTACTCAGTGGAGGAGGCACCTGGCTGTATTCCCAGTCCACTTAAACAAACATAGCCACTCACCCATACAGTCCCCACGTGAATCAATTAAAAAACAAGTTACAATGATAATAGGAATTTAAAAACTGGGTACACACATCAGCAATCACACCATACACACCTCATTCATAAAATTGCAGATAGATTAGATTTGTGCATTTCTTAGAAAAAAAGACAGTTTAAAATCACAACACCACATACATTCATTCTAATCGGGGCTGGACCTCAACAATGAGGTCAACAGCCCCAAGCCTGCCAGAACAGCCAGGTTTTTACAGCTTTCCTGAAGGCCATGAGAGTGGGTATGGTCTGGATCTCTGGAGATAGCTGGTTCCAAAGAGTCGGAGCAGCCACAGAGAAGGCTCTCCTCTGGGGGCCCGCCAGCCGACACTGTCTGGCTGACAACATCTGAAGGAGGCCCAATCTGTGGGATATTACTGGCCACTGGGAGGTATGTGGCAGTAGGCGGTCACGAAGGTACACTGGCCCTAAGCCATGTAGGGCTTTAAAGGTAATAACCAAGATATGTAGAGAAGTGTTTCATCTCAGCTTCTTATCTCAAAAGGCTTTCTCTTAATTGTTCGCTGATATTTTATGTTGATTCAGTCAACGTTGGGAGTCAGCACCCCTCACCAGCCAGGTTGCTGGTGATTTAAGGGAGATTTGGGATGTCAGCGTTCCAAATGTCATGCAAAATTAAATCAGAGTCCAAGGCAGAGCTATCCTTAAAGTTCCAATTTAATAAGACAGACATGTTGGCACATCTGTGGGATCCCGAATCTGAAAGTTTCCTCGGATTCCCACCCAGTTGAAGGTTCATGACCTTGTCTCCACACCCATAAATCCATCACATGGTCCAATCTTCCTCTGCCACACTGACATTTCCACCCATCTAGTTACGGTCAGATGCGGAGGTGCAGAGACAAAGAATAACCTTGATTTCTAGAAAGGAATGACAACAACACATTCCACAATTCTACTCCTTACTACTCCCTGCTCCCAATTGCCCACTAATGAAACAGCATAGTATAAAGAATGAGAAAGTGTGGCAGGCTAAAGATTCTAAAAGGAATATAACTGCAGGCCTGACACATGCTTAATCTGGTTAGCCATACTCAGTTAATTGCTGGCTGTGTGCAACAAGATCTTGCAAAACTAATCAGGCTCCTCATTCCTGTGCAAATAAGTCTGCTTAATATTTATCCAGGGTGAACAAGGGTGAGCACAACCAGTGGGTGCTCTGCAAATGGGACTGACCTGCAGCAAAGTAGGAAGAGTTTGCCAGCCAACTACTAGACAAGAATTTGCATATTAACATGTTATTGAGCCCTGGTGGCACAGTGGTTAAAATCCAGTATAGCAGGCTGACTCTGCCCACAGTCTGGAGTTCGAATCTCACCAGTCTCAAGGTTGACTCTGCCTTCCATCCTTCTGAGGTCAGTAAAATGAGGCCCCAGATTGTTGGGGGCAAAAAGCTGACTCTGTAAACTGCTTAGAAAGGGCTGTAAAAGCATTGTGAAGTGGTATATAAGTCTCAGTGCTATTGCTATTGCAATTTCAGAAAAGAGAAAAATGTCTCTCTTGACTCAAATTCCTACATTCACATGAACACATGCTTATGGTTTTCTTGGGAACAGTGAATTACAACTTTCTTCTTTTTTTCTTGCCAGGTTGATATCCTCAAAATTCCTAGCTGTGTCTCATCCAAGCAGGTTAGCTTTCAGGTAATTACCCCATCTTATTTTGGTAGTGCTATGGATTCCTTTATGGGATTTAACCCACTGTCTCTGGATCTGGGCACTGTAACAGGTGTGGACTTCAACTCCCAGAACTGCCCAGTCAGTACAGTTTGGCTGAGGAATTGTGGGGGTTCAAATCCATCCATCTCAAAGCTGCCAGGTTTGACCCCCTGGTTTTTTTTCTCCCTTCTTCCAAAGTCAAAATCCAAATGGTGCCACAACGGAGCTATGGATGTCATCCCTTATGTGGCTTCTCAGCTGGAATTAAAACAGTCTTTCCTGGGGATGAACAGCAGTAAGATGCCATGGAGGTGTCACAGTAAAAATATTAGCTGGGTGATTCTGTTGGGTCGAGCATCGGAAGGTGTCAACTGTAGTCACCTGTTCCATTTATGACACTCATGTTTCAGCTGACCAATCTCAACATTAAAAAGAAACCAAGCATCCAAAGTAGTCCTGCTCCACACACACATATTTGCAGAGTTGGCTCTACGTTAAACAATGGCCAGTTGCAGAGACAGGCAAGGAATTCATCTTATAAATTTGATTAGATACTGAGAGAAACATGGTAAAGGTAAACAAAGACTAGCTACATCATTCTTGGGGGGGGCATGCAGGATGGTTAATGACTAGCTACATCATTGGGAGAGGGGTTTACCTGAACAAGAGTTAAATCTGAAACAGGTTCCTAAGGATTGTAAAAGGCATGTTTTTAACATGGCTTTAGAAAGGAAAATTCAAGAGTAAAACCAAAAAGCTAAATAACATGTATGACAATCGAAAGTCACCTTTTCTTATTGTTAGCTCAGCATGGGAGGGAGGAGGTAGCTGACTCTGGAAGGACACTTTAAGGGAAGTAGAGTAATTATTCGAGATTTTCTTCCTCACGGTGTGTCTCAGAATCTCCAGGAGACACTCTCCGTCTCCCCTCACCAGGCGATGGAGAACTGGGTCCCGTCACTTGAGCTCTTAAAAAACTGAAACTCTTGGAAACTGACCAAGGAGAGATTCAACCTGGAAATAAGGAAAAGATTTCTGACAGTGAGAAGAATCAACAATGAAACAGAGGTTACCTTCGAAAGCCGTGGGAGCTTCATCACTGGAAGCTTTCAAGAAGAGACTGGATTGCCATCTGTCAGAAATGGTGGAGCCAGGTCTTCTGCTTGGGCGGGGGCGAGGATTGGACTAAATGACCTACAGGGTCCCTTTTAAATCTGTTAATCTGTTAACTTTGCACAGCTGGAAAGCAGCGCATTACAAAAATTCTAGGGGCCGCCTGCGGATGCCCCATTAGTCAATGCCCCTCCCCAGCCCCCGTAGACCACTGTCGTCCTTACCCGGTGGGTCGGTAGGAGATCGGCTAACCTCTTCTGCTGAGGCGCCGCTAAGCAGAGCCCAGGGACGGCTGGTCTCTTTCGCAGGTGGGCTGCCAGCCCGGGTCTTCCCCGGGACCATAGGGGAAGTACGGAAGACGTAAGGAAGATCTTCCTTCCTTGGTGTAAGGAAGATTCCCTGGAGGTGTCCAAGAGGTCTGGACACTGGGTGGAGTCGTTGAGCAGCCGCGATCCATAAGGGCTAAGGTGACACGTGACGTCGCTCTGGCTTTCCCCGGCTAGAAGTAAAAGCAATAGGAGGGTGAGGGGAAAGAGGCCTCTTCATCGCGTAAAAGCGCCATGGTCTTCGTCCCTATGTCTTCTTTCCAGTCCCCCACTCTGAGGAATCGCTTTCTCGCCCTCCAAAACCCTGGAAAAAGCATTTAGTCTTAACTGGCCAGGAACCTGTTCCACACATTCACGCCAGCCCCGGAGGTACAGAGACTCGAGTCCTTGGAAGAGGGGAGGAGACTCTGCTTACTGAAAAGCAGAACTGTTGCTTTGACTTAGTTCATCTAAGTCAAGGTTGGTTTGGAAAATTTAGCTAAATTGAAGGGTTTGTGGAATATTCTTGGCTAAAATGTCAACACTTGGAGTTTATAGTTGGGCGCTCTTTCTTCCTGAGAAGCCCTGGCTGCCCCATGACAGTGCCCATTTTTATGATTCCATAACACGACAGCCTAGGGTCAAGTTAAAGAAGCTTGTTTGTAGTTCAAAATCAGGCTCTGTGAATCAGGCTTTATGTTAAGCCGTAATAGGGCTTATTTGTTGGGGTTGGTGTGTTATAGGAATACTACAGTTATGCTCTGTTAATGCCATGAAATGCAAAAGCCACGTTGGGTTAACAAATGTGTTAACGTTTAGCCTTAACATTTATCTAAAAAGTTTCAATTCAATCTAATTAGGGTGGTTCATCAATAAAGATGATAAGGTTTCCAACTTTCAGTCTGTGATCTGAACCACAGGCTGGTTCCTGAAAGTAACCCGCATTTTGTAGAAGGGTTGTCCACAAAAGATCCAATGTTTCCATTTATATAAGAACTTTTGTTTATGAGAAACTGATAACCATGTTCATATCGTGCAAATGGTACTGTGCAGTTCTTAAAATGCAGAAAAATATTTGGATAGCTGAGTCGAAAATAAGGGGATCTTTAACCCTCCAGATTTTGATGTGTTCTATTGTTATAGGTTGCATGGAGCCCTTACTCCTTTCTACCAGTAGTTGCTTGGCGCACCCGAAAAGTAAATTTCCCAAGATCTCTAAGGCTATACCCATCCAAAACCCTAGAAGCAATTTACGTTCCATAATGGAAAAACCTTTATGAGTATCAGTCGCTTTCCGTGGTGCTGAAAATGAGTACCGAGCACTTAAAAATCAGTTCCGAGAGTGTTTCTGAACACCGGAGAACGTGATCATCTGTAGTTCTTTAGAGCAGTGGTCTCCAACCTTGGCAACTTTAAGACCTGTGGACTTCAACTCCCAGAGTTCCTCAGAAGTCCACAAGTCTTAAAGTTGCCAAGGTTGGAGACCACTGCTTTAGAGCAACTGCCTCTTTACTTGGGATCACCCCATCCGTCTTCTTTGCCTCCATCATCCTGGGAAATGGTGTAGTTAAAAAAGGAGCTAGCCTCATGACTCCATGTGCTCAAAATGACCAACCTGGGATCAAATCCAAAAAGCACAACGACTCTAGGGCTGGTTAATATTGATCGAGGTAGCTAAAACCTAGAAAGATGACCCAATCTGATCGATGGTAGAAGATGCATTCAAGATCATGAACAAAACTCCATGCTGAAATCCTGGTGGAATAAATAGCATTTCGTGGCTCTTAGCAATGTCAAGAATTGCTAATACCGATGGAAGGATTCAATGTCCACAGACTTTATTTTGGCAGCCAATATGCTTAACAACTAAGCTAAGCTCATTTTTAATAGTGGTGCATAGATGATTGACAGCAGCTGGTACTTTTGTATAAAAGCTGCACCAGTTCTATTTACATTTTCACTCCTGCCCCAGTGTGAACTGCTAGGCAAGAAAAACTCTTGACTCCATTTGAAGTGAAAAGGTACTTTTACTGATACTGTTTGCTGGAAAATCAAGCGGAATCTAAATTCCTGCTTGGTAATACAGACTTAGAGCCGGACATCCTAGAATGTGAAGTCAATGTGGGCCTTAGGAAATCTGAGCAACAACAAAGTTAGTGGAGGTGACAGTATTCCAGCTGAGCTATTCAAAATCTTATAGGAGATGCAGTAAAAGCGCTACACTCAGTTTGCCAGCAAATTCGGCAGTGGCCACAGGATTGGAAAAGATCACTTTACATTGCAATTCCAAAAAAAGAAAATGGCGTAGAATGTTCAAACTATCGCACCATTGCACTCATTTCACATGCTAGAAAAGTTATGCTCAAAATCCTACAAGCTAGGTTCCAGCAGTATATGGATTAAGAACTACCAGAAGTACAGGCAGGATTTCAAAGAGACAGAGGAACTAGAGATCAAATTGCCAACATACTCTGGATCATGGAGAGTTCCAGAAAAACATCTACTTCTGCTAAAGCCTTTGACTGTGTGTTGTGTGGATCACAACAAATTGTGGCAAGTTCTTAAAGAGACCATCTTATTTGTCTCTTGAAAAACCTATATGCAGGTCAAGAAGCAACAGTGAGAACTGGACATGGAACCACTGATTGTTTCAAAATTGGGAAAGGAGTCCAGCAAGGCTGTATACTGTTTCCCTGTTTATTTAACTTGTATGCAGAGCACTTCATGAGAAAGGTGGGGCTAGACGAATCAAAAAATGGAATTAAGAGTACTGGGAGATATATCAACAACCTCAGATATGCAGATGATACCACTCTTAATGGCAGAAAGTGAAGAGGAACTAAAGAGCCTCTTGATGCAGGTAAAGAAGGAGAGTGCAAAAGTTGGCTTGAAACTCAACATTATGAAAACTAAGATCATGGCATCTGGCCCTCTCAATTCCTGGCAAATAAATGGGAAATGGAGATAGTGAAGGATTTCATCTTCCTGGGCTCCAAGATCACCGCAGATGGGGACTGCAGCCAAGAAATTAAAAGATACTTGCTCCTGGGGAGGAAAGCTATGGCAAACCTAGACAGCATACAAAAAAGCAGAGACATCACCCTGCCAACAAAAGTGTGTATAGTCAAGGCTATGGTTTTCCCAGTTGCAGTGTATGTATGTGAAAGTTGGACCATAAGAAAGGCTGAGAGCTTTTGAACTCTGGTGCTGGAGAAGGCTCCTGCGAGTCCCTTGGACTGCAAGGCAATCAAACCTGTCAGTCCTAGAGGAGATCAACCCTGACTGCTCTTTAGAAGGCCAGATCCTAAAGATGAAACTCAAATACTTTGGCCACCTAATGAGAAGGAAGGTCTCACTGGAGAAGAGTCTCATGCTGGGAAAGATTGAGGGCAAAAGAAGGAGACGACAGAGAAGGAGGTGGCTGGATGGAATCACTGAAGACTGTGAATTTAAGGGGACTCCAGAGGATGGTAGAGGACAGGAAGGCCTGGAGGAATGTTGTCTATGGGGTTGTGATAGATCAGACAAAATTTTGCAACTAACAATATTCGCTGCATTCTTTTAGAGGAATCAATCCGCTGCTGACAAGTTCTGACACTATGCTAAATGAGAAATTACTCTTAAATGTAATTGGGTGTCATTTCATTCACTCACACATTACGCTAAAAACCAAATTGTTTTTGACTTAGCAAAAGGGCTCCCAGCCAATGTAGTTTGTAAATTATGGGTTTACCTTAGTTTATAGCCATGGTTATTTCACATCCATGGATAAATAAACCACAGTTTTGCAGATTGAGTGAACTATGCCCCTATTAGGGGCACTATATCTGCACAGCAGTGCTTTTTCTCTTGTGTGTTCATTAGAATTAATTCTTCTGGCTTCGGTGACATTTAAAGGAGTAAGACCACTCTTCCAAAAGGCCAGTTTCCAAAAACTAGACATTTTATTGTCGAGTTGATGCATACACGTACAACCTTGCCTTTGAGAAATGTCCATGCTTTTTTTTAAAAAAACAACCCAGCTTCTTCCACCATAACATTTCATTCAAGAGGCACACATAATTGTTTTGTTCCTTCAGGTTAATTACATAGAAATGGCCATACAAATTTACACTTTTAAAAGAGCTGCATGCTGTGCTGTGTGTCATAACACCTCGATAGGAATTGTAAAAAGAGGCTCTGGGCTTCTGTTGGTACAATTACAGCCATTCATTCGCATCAGCTGAGAAAAGTCGGATAAGAATACAGGCTTGATAAGGGAGTTAATGCAGTTTCTTAATTTACACACTTTGTGAAATAGAATCATTTCTAGGAGGTTGAGTGCTACATTCAAATGTCTTCTCAAGAACAGGGATGAGCAGCTTAGTAACTATAGCAGCTTAGTAACTAGTACCAGTACCTATTAGCCCCAGCCATCACCTATGTAGCAACAGTCTGAGGCAAGTGTGGCCCAAAACGCATCAAAGGCTCGGGTTACCTGTTTTGATTTCACAGTAATGATGGTTTGAGGAGTAATGGTTGCAATTAGTTATTGGCATTGTATCACACCAGCCTTTATTTCTTAAAACAGGGCAATTTGGAGAAACAACTTGTACATTTAAAAGTACTCCATCA
Source organism: Thamnophis elegans (assembly GCF_009769535.1). Taxonomy (NCBI): domain Eukaryota; kingdom Metazoa; phylum Chordata; class Lepidosauria; order Squamata; family Natricidae; genus Thamnophis; species Thamnophis elegans. The sequence goes on from NC_045552.1 coordinate 33,061,231, forward strand.
AGAGCACTTGTGATTTTAAAAGCTTCACAATATCTTCACACATTACTTAATGGACCTTATTTCATTTATCTCCAACTTGCAAAGCCAATGAACTGAAGATGGGAAGCAAAATCCAATGTATCTCTTGCAGAGCGTGATTGTGTCTCTCAGCTCGGATCCTACAAGACTTCCTCAGCTTGGAGGAGTAGAATAACTTCCTCATGAGGAGCAAGATCTTCTCCACTGCTTAGAGCTCATCTTCCATTTCTAAAATAGTCTCCGAGGTGGGTCCACAAGCAGCTCCACTTCCAGGAGCTGCTACAAGCAAGGAAGCTGACCCACCCTTGGGGATACTTGGCCTTCGGAAATGCACAAATGCCTCTCTGTGCAGCGCAGAGGGGACAAATCGGAAGTTGCAGCTGCTATCAGCAACAGGAAAGCTTTGTGGAGTTCTGGATGCAAAAGCCCCATAGCGCTGCAGAGAGTTGATAAAAGAGGTCCTGGGAAGAAGTCTACGATTGTCCGTCCAGCCTTGCCAACTCGGATGAAGACATGAGAGAATCCAGGGATGGTATTTCCGCTGGAAGCAGCAATAGATTATTAAAGCGAAGGCAGCCACACAGAGGGCAATGAGGACCAGGATGAAGTCTGTCAGCTAAGGAAAAAAATAGGGCTTGCTATTAAGTGAACCTGTTTTCTGCCCATCCCCTCTTTCTATTTGAAGGTCGTTCTCCAAGCAGACCCCAGACAGCCTGGAGGCAGTAGACACCCCACCCCACCCCCGAAGAAGAGCCTCCCCCCCCAAGGTGACCAGAGCAGTCAGACCACCTGGCCTATTGCAGAAGCAGCCAGGGACCAGCAGTCCTGTTAAGCAAGTTCAGCCTTTCAGAGGCAGCAACGACTGTAAACCAGGAGCAAAATGAGCAGATATTCTCACCCTTCAACCACCCTCAACTCAGGTCTTACATTGGGGGTCCCGTCCCCCCAAAGGCAACTGGACTTGCTTGGTATTTTCTTTGAAAACGTTTCGCTTCTCATTTTAGAAGCTTCTTCCGTTCTAATTAATAAAGAAACGTTTTGGAGATCTGGATGATTGAGAATTGGTTATCGGTCGGGGAAGGCGAGCTCCCTTTCCGCCTTCAGATCGCTGGCGGAGAGTGTGGGACCGGCTCCGCCTTCTGTGCAGCTCCGGGCGTGGCTGAGAAGATCTCCGACCTGCGTCCCCATCGGCAAATTCCCTGCGTGACCCAAAGCCCTGGGCGGCGCGGCGCCAGGAATCCAGACCCAGCTGAGGAGGCATAAAATCACCAGATCCATGGACGGAGGCGTCGCCGGCCGGGCGAGTCTCCTGTGGAATTCGCGGTCTCCTCCGGCTGTCTAAGAACCTTTCAACTCAGCATCCGCGACGCCCACCGGCTTTTATCGCCTCCCCGGAGTTTCTCCTCTTTTCTGGATCCAGAACTGACGCAACTGAGCTCAGGTGAATTGGATCCGCGCCTTCCCAAGCTGAGTACAGCCCGCTCCGCGGAAGCTGCAACGAGTCATGCGTCTCATTAGCAACGAAGGCCAGGAATGGCTATACTGCCAGCAAGGAAGTTGATGTTCTCCAGATGTTTTGAGGATCACAACGCACATCAGCTACAACCGCAGTATTGAATGGGTGTCCCAAACACTGGAGGGGAAAGCACTGCTTCCATAGTTCTACTCAGGGTCAGTAATTTGAGGCAACTCATAGGTTGAAAACAAGCTTTACAGACTATAGTGGTTAGAAGCATCTCATGGGCCAAGTAAAAAGAGAAACCACACTGGTTGTGTTTGTTTTGACTCCCTCACCTCACCCAAGCTGATCTTTTTTCTTTTCTTTTTTGCTTCATGTGTTGGATGAGCCCAATCTGTTGGTTAGTATATAGTATGGGGGCTTGGTACATGCAACATATAAAACAAGAGTAAAAGGACTTCATTATATTATTTTATTATTTATTGTATTGACACTCTGAAAGACCACATTAGTGATAGGTTGTCATGGAGAAAACCTAGGAGCTGAAAACAAGTTGATGGACATATATCAATCGGTTTGCCTTGTGGTGGTAGCTTAGCATGTTCTCGCTGTTGGTCCTCTCATTAAACCATTGACAATCCATACATATAAAACATGAAATGTGATTTTTTAGAATTCAGAGTGTTAGAGTTAGCCTGATAAATGTGGGCCCCTAAAATTGGGCTGAGTAAATCCTGGAAATGTTACTCTAATACTTACATTACATTTAAAATGCAATCATTTTAAAGTGAGCACAGTTATTACAGCTTAGCACAATTCTCTCCTTGGTACCGCTCAGTAAGCCATTTAAACGTGGTTTACTGAATATATTACAGTTACTAGCTTTCCCCCACCAAAGTCATAGACTGATGATTGCACTTCTAAATTGCTGGCGTTATGCAACACTAAAACCTAAGAGTTGGGTGAAAGCAACCTCTGAGTTCAATGGCCTTCTCACTTTTTGGTCTCTACAGCTCAGGCACAGCCTACAAAGTGGCAAATTCTTAGTAGTGCTTGGGGCTGAGGAGGGCAACTTCACACTGTACTAATGGTGCCCTTGTCTTCATTGCAAAGATGGAACTGCTATTGCCATCGCAAAACAAAAAAAAATAACTCTGCAGCATTTAGGATAAAACCTGCTGCAAAAGGGAGAGCAATGATTTTAGTTCTCTAAACCAGTAGTTTTCAACCTCAAAAACCTTTTAAGAAGTACAGACCTCAACTCCCACAATTTTCTAGCCAGCATTTTTCCAGTAGTCTGGAAGTTAAAACCCAGACGTCTTAAAGTTCCTGAGGCTGAACTCAGTGACATCTTTCTTAGTTTTTGCCTGATTTGAATGATTGGGTCAACCTGACATTATGCCTTGTCACCTTGGGAGACCTAGGAAGTTCTTCTCACCTTGACCCCTGTAGCAATTGCCCACTGGAACATCCCACCTGCATCCCAAAATGTCACACTCACTGTTATGGCTCTAATAATGCAAATTATTTTACTTAGTACTGTGTGACACCATAATGTTGTCAATGCTTGTACCAGATGCCTAAGCAACCTAGACTTCATGTGGGATTGATTTAAAAGCCAACATGTGATTCTGGCTTATTGCATTGCCTAAACGCACTGTAAAAGCAATCAAGAGGACATAACAAGAAATAACAGATGGAAGCTAGTTAAAGAGAGTTAGTTATCCAATCTAGAAGTCAGGAGAAATTTTCTGACTGTGAACAATCAATGGAACAGCTTGCCTCCTGGCATTGCGATTATCTATTTCAAGAATAGACAACCATTTGACCAGAATGGAATAAGGTCTCTTGCTTTGAGCAAGGGGTTGGACTAGAAAACCTCAAAGTCCCTACCAGCCCTATGATTATATGTTCTATGTTCTAGCCTAGTTGCCATATTAAACCATAATCAATTGTAATTTAAAAGCCTTGGTTTGTGGATTAGGATTACTGTTCTCCAAACTCAGCTAGTGTGTTGTGTATTGTGGCTTATGCTTAGAGTTGAGCTGCCCAATTTATTTAATAAACTACAGGACATCCATACACCATGCTAAGATGAAATAAAAGGCAATGTTTGTGTGCACCCTGCTGTTTCAGTAGCAATCCAGCTTCATAAAACAATCATGAGGTCCAAACTTTGAAAATATCACCAAAGACTTTTCACTCTCTGTGTACCTGTGTAAAAAGGGAAGAGATTTCCTTTCAACATTTGCTTTATGTCCCCATTTGGATTCTAGCAAGGTGACCCTTAGCTTATTCAGAAGCAAATTCCATTCCATAAGTGGAACAACCCCATATATAATTCTACATTAAGCAAGATTAGAAAAGCTTCCATTAAGCTGGTTGAACTCTGATATACCAAGCATGTCAACATTGGCTAGGTACACACCCAAACACCAAGCAACATCTAAGACAGAGGTATTGAACTCTGGCAACTTTTAAGGTTTGTGGATTTCAACTCTCAGAATTCCCCAGCCCGAATTCTGGAACTTGAAGCCCACAATCTAAAACTTGCCAAGTTTGGCCATCCCTGATCTAAGGACATAGCAAACAAATTGTGTTACTTTGGCCAAAATAACCATGAAGTTTCAACTATCTTATGCCCAGCAGGACATCGTTTCCTGCTAATGGAAGGGGATGGGGGGACTTTAGTCCACAAAGAAAAGTCAAGCCACCATTTAAAGACCACACAATACCAGTTTTTATTGGCAATTTGGTACAATTTGAAGGGAAATGATGATTTAACAAACTTGTGTTTAAAACAATTGTTTTCTCCTGTTCAGCGGGGATCAGGAGGCAGCGTGTCTGTTTTTTTTAATACAAGGATAAAGCTAAAAGATTGAGTCACACAAGCAAGATTTAAAAGCCTCCAGGGCAGGTCGGGTTGGTCCCCTTTGGCTACGTCCCACCTAGAATTGTAGAAAACAATTACATTGCAGACCATTCATAGATAAGTTGATCCAAGGTAAATAATTCTTTATGAGGAAAGAAACCGAGGCAGTATCTAACCAAACATTTCAGGTGGTTACAATGCTAGCTTGTCTAGTCTTCATCAGGAACATTTAATACATTTGCTTCAGAGCTTCCCCGCCCTTCTCAGCGGACTTTGCTTTTCCCCTCTTAACCTGGAGCTATTGTACATATTAACAAAAATACAATGACCAAGCAACACTTTAGAAACTAAACAGCTCTTAACTCCAATTCTTAGCAACTTTCTGGATACAACCCCTTATTACCCCTTATACATGGAAGTTTCTTTCATAGGCAAAGCTAGTTCACAATTGCATATCAGTTCTAACCATTTGTTACAAAGGAGGGCAATCCACAATCCTGGTCCAATGTTGATCTGGAATGCAAGCCCAGCTCGTTTGTTCACTCTCTGCAGAGGGAAAGGGGGACAGATGATCTTGGTCCAAGCAAAAATCATTACTCTTCCCACTGCTGGCATCAGTTGGGACACGGAAACCACTTGAAAGGATCTTCATGGCTTGCCAATAGCTTGGTGGCAAAAAGGTGATGGACATTAAGCAAGTAAAGGATTACATGGTTAAAAGCATCAATCAAGGCTAATCAATACAATTAAAATCAATCCTGAGAGGGTCATTCGTTTTCTTGATTTTAAAAACAAGGGATTTAGTGTGGTGGTTTGCTAGGGAAGCACAAGGGCTCCCTTAGAAGCCAAACCCGCTACATTGCAAAGGCTCCCCCCACAGCCCCGGCGGGCTCGGCCGGGGCTCCCCCCACAGCCCCGGCGGGCTCGGCCGGGGCTCCCCCTACAGCCCCGGCGGGCTCGGCCGGGGCTTCCCCTACAGCCCCGGCGGGCTCGGCCGGGGCTCCCTCCACAGCCCCGGCGGGCTCGGCCGGGGCTCCCCGAGGCAGAAAACTCGGGGAGGCAAAAAGATCGGTGGCACTGTATGGAGGTGGATCAGCCGGATAAGGTGGAGGTGGGTCTCCCCATTCGGTCTCACGGAGCCTGCTACGGGCTCCGCCCTCGGCCCCACGGAGCCGGGACGGGGATGCCCCCTCGGTTGGGCCCATCCTAAGTGGTGCATTGGTCGCAGAAACCGGCAAAGAGGCGAGAGGGTCGATAGCACTGTACGGTGGTGGGTAATCAATAGAGCGTGGGGAAGAAGGGGGAGGTAGGAGAATGGGGGGAGGCGAAACTTGAGAGCGACGTTCCTCCATCTCGATCCCTCCTTCCTCTTCCTCTTCCTCGTGGTCGCCACAGACTCTCGGACACCTCAAAACGCAGTAATTGCGGCAAAGGATACACAGGACAATGCCGCCAACCAAGATCGCAATAAAACACCAAAGGATGTTCAGCCGCCCTGGAAAAAGATGAAAAAGATGAAAAGATGCCCCCCCGTAGGAAACCCACCCTCTACCCCTCCAGCGGCCACCCGTTGCAGTCCCACAACACGCTCCTCCTCATCCGTGAAGCGGCGTCTTGCCTTGGGACCAGCTGGAGGGGCAAAGGTCTGTTCCCACAGCCCCCGAGTAGCCAGGGGGAGTGGGAACTGGGCATGACCCGAACACCGCCCCCCACGAGCAAGGGGACAGAAAACAATCCACTTCAGACTTTCCGCTCCGACGTGAGTTCTGCGTTTCTTAACCTGCATAGTTGCCTGGGGAATTCTGGGAGTTGAAACCCAGACGTCTTCAAGTAGCCCAGGTTACAAAATAGCGGACGGATTAAAGAAGGGAAACGGGCGATTTTGGACAATTGACCTTCAAACGACAGGTGGGTTTTAGGTGAGAAGGCCAGCTTTTTCGGATGGAAGAAGGCACCATCAACGGGGCCAAAGGATAGGAGACCTGGAAAGAAAATAAACACCCAAGCCCCTCCGGTATCCATTGTTACAGGGGGAAGAAGTTGTTTAGAAAACTCCTGCTTTTCTTTCATTCCTGGCATTTCCTGGTGGTCTCCTGTTCATGAGATAAAGCAGCCCAAGCCTGCCTCGTTTCAGAGAAGGTCGGCCAGGGAGCAGGTGCCTTCTAAAACGTGGGCAAAGGGGACGAAATGAGGCAGCTGAAGCTGGGGTACCACATTTTCAACATCCAAGGTGTTTTCTAGCCCAGAGAAGACGCTCTTTACCATCCTTTCCAAGCGCGGGTGTGGTCGGAGTGGTCGCCTCGGGAACCGCGTGGAAAGCAGGACAGCGAGTCTGATCCAAGCTGTGCTCTTGGGAGGAGCAGCAGAAGGGCTTACTGCAGTTTCCACAGCAAAACCGGGCATTGTTATGGTCCTGGGACCCCGGGCAATAGTAAGCTACAGGGTGGGACTCAGGCCCCTGCAGCGGGTGGTAGCACAACTCACCCAGCAGCTGCCCGCTCCCTCCCCTGGAAGCCATCAGGAAGAAAAAGACGCACAAAAGGGGCCCCTTCATAGTGAACCCACCCTCGGCCTCCCACCCCAACCCCCACCCCGGGAAAAACAAATGAGCCCCCAAAAAGGCGGACAGACCAACCCCGCGGAGCTGGCTTTATATCCTGGAGGAAATTCATGAGGTCGGGTGCTTAACCTGCCTCAGGTAACCCGACTGAGGCTCGCCCCCTCCGCCCTATGGCTAATTAGGGGCAGGGAGACGCCCTGACTGAGACACCTTACTCGCAAAAAAGACAGCAGCGTTTCAAGGAATATGCTCCTTTTAAAAATATATCTTAATCGGTAAACAAGATAAAGCGACGGCCAACAAAAGTATTGATGGTCTAACATGATATAAACATAATAACCAATAACCATAATAACTAGAATTTGGCTAGTTAGCCTTGCTATCAAGGGGTTATTCTTTTCCAAAATGACTTTATATTCTAAAAAACAAAAGCGGCATGATATGTTTCTAGGGGATCTAGCTTTTAATGTTTCAGTTAATTTTGCATTAAAATCACCTATAGCTTTTATTGCAAACTCACTGCTAAGATCAGAGCGTTGACAGTTTATTGAGGGCCCCCCAGATCCTATGAAAGTTTACTCATGGGTTGATTCTGCACTGTCTTCTGAACCAAGACAGCTAGAGTAGTGCTGACACTTTCATGGTAAACTGGGTTAGTTTTAAACTTAGCTAGTATTTGCTCCATTTGAGCCTTGCATGTTTCAAAATTTATATGTTCTTTTATTTGAGGTTCCCTGGTGTTCTCTGATGATGTTCGCTGGGTGGACTAATGATGTTACCTAGTTTGGTAATGAAATGTATGCAAGAAAACCACCAAGCTCAGAGAGACCAAGGACCCCTCATTTCAATCCCGAATTACGAATTTCCAAATAGTCTCCTCTATCAGTTATAAGAACCAATTTAATATCCAGGGTTAGAAGTAAAAAAAAACTGAGTTCTAGTCCTGCATTTTGTACTTTGTACTTTGGCCACCTAATGAGAAGGATCTCATTAGGGTCTCAGAAGGGTCTCACTGGAGAAGAGCCTCATGCTGGGAAAGATTGAGGGCAAAAGAAGAAAGGGACGACAGAGAATGAGGTGGCTAGATAGTGTCACCCAAGCAGTAGGCGTGAGGTTAAATGGACTCCAGAGGATGGTAGAGGACAGGTAGAGGAGGGTGGTAGAGGAATGTTGTCCATGGGGTCACAATGGGTGGGAGATGACTTTGCAACTAACAAGTCCTCCATTAGGCATCAGAGTCAGCTAGGTGACTTTGGGCCAGGAGACTATGAGTTCTAGTCCCATCTTTGCATGAAAGGTAGCTGGGTGCCTTTAGGCCAGTCACTTTTTTTCAGCCCAACACACCTCACAGGGTGGTTGTTGTGGGGAAAATAGGAGGAGGAAGGGGTGTTGTGTGATTTTGTGCCTTGACTTATTTATAAACAATGATAAAAGTGATATATAAATAAATACATATGCAATTTTAAAGGACTCTGGAAATGTGCCTTCTCTGTCACAATCCTGTTTGTTGGATTGAGGTTTGCCTGAGATGCCATCACACCCCTTTGTTGGTATTTAGAAGGACCCTGAAAAGGTGGCTCTTTCACCCAGGCTTTTGGTGAACATGATTGATGCTCTTTTCTGTTCTTCCCATTTTGATGCCATTTTGGTTTTTTCATGTGTTTTCATGTGTTTTTTAATTGTTTTTAAAAGTTTTTAGCAATTTGTAAGCTACCCAGGGAATTACATCATTATGGTTTATTACATAGTCAGCCAGATGTTCAGGCTGGATTTGGCATTTTTGTCTGTCTATCCAGTCCTTCCTAAAGACTTGGGATAGTCAATGTGGATGTTTGAGGGTCTTAAAGGTATTGTTATAGGATGTAAATTGTTCCCAGTAAAGCTGCTTTTTGCAATTGACTGAGGATGATTTTGTCAATACCAATAGTGTTTTGGGATTGCAGCCAAGGCAATTATTGATACTATGTTTTCTTTTGCCACAGTCATTCTATTTCTATTTGCATTATTAGTATTAATATCTGCATTTACATTGGTTCTATATTTAAATAGCAATTAATTAAGCCATGTTCTCCACAGTGCATTGAACCAAATTGGCTGGGCTTGTACAAAAAAAATGCAAAGGCCACAAGAAAACTGAAAAAGTTTAATACTGTCAAAAGCAACCTGTTGCACTTTAAATCATGGCTTTTAACTGACTTGCTTTAGCATGTTTTGTGAACACAGCCATAATACTGTGGAATCATTATCTGAGCCTTCAGCAGGTCATGATGTTTTTTGCTGGTGGAATGTCATGTAAAAATGCAACATTTTTATATGACTTTACATGAATAACACAAAGCACAACAAAACAAGATATGCCTGTATTCCAATTTCTCAACCTCAGCACTTGAAGATGTGTGAACTTTATTTTCCAGAGAGTTTAGGTTCCCTCCTCTTTAAGTTGCTGAATTTGAGAAATAGTCAGAACTGAAGAAGCTCCTTGGATGACAAGCAAGAAGTCTTCAGGGAAAAAACAAAGTCCAGTTGCCTCTTTAAAAAGCATCAATAGAATACCATGACCTGGATGAATGAGAATCTCCATAGACAAATGCGAGAAACCTTTCTCTAACACAGATCAAACCCAAATCCACATTAAACTAGCCATCTTTGTACAATGTACAAATGAAGGCACCAGCTCTTTCAGTGATAGTTGAGTTTTCCCATTTCAACTTTCCATTTGTCTAAAGAACAGGCTTGTCACTAGTGGAGTGAAAAATGAAAGTGGACAATAGGAAGAAAGCAAATATTGGCTTATGTCTGACCATACATTAAACTAGGCTAAAATAGAGTTGGTGGTTTATAATTCTGCATGTTATAGAAATCCAGCTGTCATCTTAGTAGATTTACAATGTAATATGTATTGATATATGTATTAATACATTATTGCCTGTATTAATGTAATATTGGGGGGTCTGTTTTGTTAATTTGTATTACAGGTAATCCTCAATGTACAACCACAATTGAGCCAAAAAATTATGTTGAAAAATTTGATAAGTGAGTTTTGCCCCATTTTACAACTTTTCTTGCCATGGTTGTTGAGTGAATAGCTGCAGCTATTAAATTAGTAACATGGTTGTTAAGTGAATCAGGCTTCCTCATTGACTTTGCTAGTCAGGTGGTCACAAAAGGTGATCACATGACCCCGGAACACTGCAACTGTCATAAAAGTGATGTAACTTTAAACGTTCATTAAATGAACTGTTGTAAGAACTACCTGTAATTGTAAGATTGTTTTAATCTGGATGGTCTATTTAGTTTCAGATTTTGTTTTCATGGATTTTCCAATTTTGTGTATTACCCAAACCCTACTTTGGGCAGCAAATCAATTCAAATTAAATGTGTTTTGATTTGGTAGACATTCCATATTCTGAAAATGCAGCTGTTGTGCTTTCTTAATGCAACTTTAGGCTGAGCATGTTGTGGGAACATAGATGTTGTATTAGCACTCAATTAGCACTTTTGTTGTTGACCCATGGAACATTGGATAAACAGAGCATTGCAATCTTCCCCTTCTCCTCGCATTGAACCACCAATAGTCATGTGAGTTGCAAAACCCATAGAAAATCATTTTTGTTTAATGAACTTTTTGAGACATAGACACAACCTTTATAGCATTAGAACATATAAACTCACAGGACTGGAGGCCTTCTAGCCCAACCTTCTGCTCAAGGCAGGAGACCTTATGCAATCCTGGGCAAAATAGTCTATTTTTTAAAATGGAGCACCCACAATTCCTGGGGGCAGGATATTCCATTGATTATTTGTTCAGTTAATTAATAGCCTTTTCCCTGACTATGTGCCTTTAATAGGGAGACATCCAAGTGGGATCCAGTTTATATGAGGGATGAAGGATGATCCACCCTTGATTGGATTCAAATGATGCTCCACCTGCTTTAAAGCATCATTGCCTAAATTCAGATAAGACAACTATCAAATATGGCTTTACAAATTACAGACCACGGGGCTCAGATTTATGCAACATACTAGGCCAAAGCAAATTTGGTAATGATTTATCATCTAATAATGATTTATCAAACCTCATCAAGCCTTAATAAAATTCTTGAAACAATTACCATTCTAATGCTTAACTGGCATTTTCATAGCAAATATAAAAATAAACAGGGCAATGTTTCTCAATCTTGGCAGCTTGAAGATGGACTCACCAGCCAGCATATAACTCAATTCTCAGAATTCCTTAGCTAGTATATAATCCAAAACACCCAGTAATACATAAATATAAGCCTAGTTTCCCCATTTATTGGTAAATCTTTGATGTTGGATATAGCATGGAAAAAGGAGACTATTTAATTCTTTATTGCTTTCCCAATTATTCACAGTTCTTCCAACTTCAGTTTTTATATCCATGCTTGTTTTGTTTTCACTATGTTAAACAAGTCCCAGTTCCACACAAACACAAGGCCAGAATTTGGTTAACCAAACCTGTTTGAACATTGGGCTCTGTTCTATAAAATCATTAAGTTTTGACTTGTTTAACTATTATCTGTTGAATAAGCCACAATTAGATGAGTTTATAGGTCATGGCTTAGCACTGTGAATGCAGCTGGAGGGTGAAATGAAATTATGCCTGACGAGAAGCTGAAATATAATTCCTTCTCGTGCTTCCTCTTGAGATATGCTCCCAATTGAGGAGAAGTCACCAAATATTCTTTCCTAAACCTTAAAAGGATTTTATGGGGAAATGATTTGCTGAAGGTGGTTGCTCTACTTATCTATCAAAATTTGGCATAAATCTGCCCTAAGAATAAAGAAGATTCCAACCATTGTATCTGGGGAGAGAATAATGGAACAGCAGAGTTGGAAGGAGCCTTGGAGATCTTTTAGTCCAACTCCGTTTCAAGCAGGAGGCCCTATATAGTATATCATTTCAGACAAATGGTTGCCCAATCTCTTCTTTAAAAATTCCAGAGATGGAGCATTTACAACTTCTAAAAACAAGTTGTCCCACTGATTAATTGTTCTCACTGTTGGGAAGTTTCTCCTTAGTTCTAGGTTGCTTCTCTCCCTGATTAGTTTCCATCCATTGCTTTGTCCTGCCCTCTTGTTCTTTTGAAAATAGGTTGAGCCCTTGTCTTTGTAGGAGCCCCTCAAATATGGCTATCATGTCTCTCCTAGTCCTTCCTTTCATTATAGAGATACCTAATTCCTGTAATATAATCTAACTAACATATTTCTACCCCCAATTTGTAAATTGCTTGAGACCCACCTCCTATTCTACAAAAGGTTAGCTTTTGTAAAAGGAAAGAAAGTGACCAATATTGCTTGATGATTAATGATGCTTCAGGCAGTATTTTTGACTCTGCTTATTTCATTAATTTTTCTCTCATATTTATTTGTATATATTTTCCTGCTCTTCTTTGCTCATTGATTTTTCATTTCTTTATTTTGCCAAATGTATATGGTAGAGTCCAGGGATGAAATCCACCAGGTTCTGACAGGTTCTGGAGAACCAGTAGCAAAAATTTTGAGTAGTTCGGAGAACTGGCAAATGCCACCGCTGGCTGGCCCCAGAGTGGGGAGGGAATGGGGATTTTCCAGTATCCTGCCACACCCACCAAGCCACACCCTCAGAACTAGTAGTAAAAAAAAATTGAATTTCACCACTTCTGACACGCAAAGTAAGTTGGGAAGTCAGATTCACTTACGGTTACTAACAACAACTGCATTGATTCACTTAGCAATCTATGGCAAGAAAGCTTAAGCTTAGAGTTTGGATGTTCTCTGGCACACATCAGTAGATGTCAGGGGCAAACATTAAGCTAGAACAAAAGGAAGTATTCAGATACCTCCAGTGCTTGCATAAAAGGATCAAGAATTAAAGTTGCAACACATTGGATAGACCTATTTAGGATTACAATGGTACCTATAGATATGGCTCAAAAATCTTGATAGCCAGTCAGACATATGCGACAGTGGGGTGGGTGGGTGGGGAATGAGGACTGCATGGGATTTAAGGGATAATAGAAAGTGGACATGATGTATGTTGGGCATCTAGACCATATTTCCCAACTTGGCAGCTTGAAGATGTGTGGACTTCAGTTCCCAGCTCGCCTGCTGGCTGGGGAATTCTGGGAGTTGAAGTCCACACATCTTCAAGCTGCCAAGGTTGGGAAACACTGGTCTAGACTAAACCATTGTTGTATTAGCAATGTTAATTGTTTCTAACATCACATGACATGCTCAACCCCAAGGTTTACTTCATACAAAATGTGGTGGAATGGATTGTGGTTTACACAATTACACCATGCAGGAACAGGAACAAAGTCTCTAGTACTTTCTACGTTAGGACAAAGGAACTTGGGGGAGTTTCATTTCCTTTCTTAACTCAGGACTGAGTTTTACACCTTAGCATAAACTTTTATCAATGTGATAGAGGAAGGTGTCAGCCTCTGCTTTGCTGCTGCTTCGGCTGTCATTGAAACGGGGAGGGGGGCATGGTATCTGGGAGGGGAATCATTATGTGCTGGAGGAAGTTTCTAGTCACTGATCTGACCACCTTACTGTGCATGTGGAAGAAGGGAGTTTCCTGCCAAGGCCAACTGTCCGGCATTTCATCCTGAGGACACTTTTTGAAGTTGTCTCCCACCTGACAGTTGGGTACATTATAATTGGACTATGTACAGGGGTGCCAAGGGGAGGGGAGTGAATTGTACTCGATATTATCCACTTTCGCGCCTAATTAACCAGACTCAGCTTTGCTTTGCAACTGTTCATTTATAATTAGTAAAAGTACACTTGATTTCAATCCAAATGGAGTCCAGTGGTTTCTTTCCTGATTACTAAATGAAGTCAATGCTGACAATAAGCTGAGTCTGCTTTTGCACCCATCCCGGAGCTAAAACCTACCAAGGGGGGTGCCCTCACAAGAAGAAAAGAAATGTCTTTGCATGTAAGTGACCAGGAGGAAGAGGAGGGGGCAGCGGCGGGACCATCTTTAACCGAACTTTGGCCGAACTAAGAGTGGAAGAATCTGCCGTTCGTCCCAGATGGACTTGGGGTGTGGGACAAAAAGAGGAGCCTGAGGAATTGGATGCTGGAGTTACGAGAAGGAGGCCAAAGAAAAAATCAGCTGATTGGACACTGGAGAAGAAGATTACAAACTTTCCCACGCCATGAGACTTCTCGAAGAAGCATGGACTGAACACAGAAACCATGAGAGAGCAGTGGAAAGGGAGCCGACAGAGGAATTTGAATAAAGGTACTCAATGCATAGTTTAAGGGAGAGTGAAGGGGCCAAGGGGGGTTGTGCGCAAGAAAACCCAAAACCAGCCCCTCCCTCCAGCTAGAGCCGCTCAAAGAGCGGGGCGGGGGGGCAGGCGACGCCGAATGGCAAAAGTTCCTCCCTTAACCGTAAAATATGATGGAGATCCCAAAAGTCTTCGGTTGTTTATAATTCAGGTCTGGAATTATATGGAAATCTATGGACCTTATTTGGAGACAGATGAAATGAAAGTGAGGATGGTGTTGATGGCTTTAGAGAAGAAGGTGGCCGAATGAATGGTCGGCCTATACAAATGCAATTCCCCTCTCCTGAGGAATTTTGATGACTTTATGGCAGCTATGAGAAGAAGGTTTGATGACCCTTTGACCGAAAGACGCAGGTGCCTGAAATTTATGGCTCTGAAGCAGGGAAACAAAACTGTGCCAGATTATGTCCAGGAATTTCAGGAGTTGTCAGCTTATATGAGGGGGTGGTTGGAAGAGGCTTTGCTGGATCAGTTTGCTGAGGGATTGAATGAAAAAATATACCAACAGTGCATAAACAGACGCCTTCCCCGTCATGTAACCATTTGGTATGAGCACGCTGCTGATGTGGAGTTGGATTTAGCCAGGCTTCAATGCATGAAAGGAGATATGAAGAAATCCCCCCCAGCAGTCCCAACCCACCCACCCCCGCCCCAGGAGTGAGGGCAGAGGAGGTCTTGCAGGCAAAGCCAAGCCTTTCACTTGTTTCCGCTGTGGGAAGGAAGGCCATCGCGCTGTGAATTGCCACGTAAAATTGGCTCAGACCACCCCCCCCCCCGGAGGGAGGGAAAAGCAGTGAGGACTCCAAGCAAGAGAAAGGAGGCTGCATTCGCTGCTGAGAATGTTCCCCAGCATTTCCAGCCGGAGGAGGAGGGAGGCGTGAGCCCCAGCTCATCTGACGATTCGGATGAGGAAGAATCTCATCACTGGGTAAGTTCCAGAATGGGCCCTATGCTTATCCCAATTGAGATGAGAGTGCCATCTTCTGGCGCAACTGAGAAACTTTTAGCTCTCCTTGATTCAGGCTGTTTCCGCTGCATGATAAGCCCTGAAATGGTGGAGAAACTAGGCTTAAAATTGAGAACTTTGAAAACCCCTATTGTTTTTTGCCAAATTGATGGTTTTATTGTGGGAGGCGGCCCTGTTCATTTTTCTACTGAGCCCATAGAGATGAAAATGGGGACACATCGGGAGTTAATAACTTTTGTTGTGGCACCTGGGATGGACCGGCCCCTTATTTTGGGACTCCCCTGGCTTCGTAGATGGAACCCTCACATTAACTGGAGAAAGGGTTGGTTACGAATTCACACAAACATACCTCCTGAATGGAAGGTTGAGACTCCAGATTCTGCCGCTACTAGCCCCACATTGACAGCCGGGGGCAGGAGAGAATCGAAAGGGAAGAAAGAATTCCAAAGGAGTATTGGGATCTCAGGGTTTTTTTTAGTGAAAAGTCTTCTGATAAATTACCCCCCCCCCAGGCCCACTGATTGCACCATTGATATTTTGCCTGGGGTGAAACTTCCAAAGCCCCAAATATATTCAATGTCCCTTAGGGAAATGGAGGAAATGAGGAGATTCATCGATAAGAACTTGGAGAGGGGGTTCATTGAACCGGCGAGACCCAAGGTGGCGGCTCCTGTACTATTCAGAGAGAAGAAAGATGGCTCCCTAACATTATGTGTTAATTTTAAAAACCTGAATGCGATATCATCTCAGAACCGCTACCCATTGCCACTGATGAAGGACATGCTGGCCCAACTGGGGAAGGGCCGCATCTTCACTAAGTTGGACTTAAGGGAGGCATATTGTAGAGTCAGAATTAAAGAGGGGGACAAATGGAAAACTGCTTTCAATTGTCCCCTTGGCAGTTTCCAGTTTCGTGTAATGCCTGCAGGGGGCGCCAGCAGTCTTCATGCAGCTAATTAATGAGGTTTTACATGACCATCTTTACATGGGCGTTATCGTATATTTAGATGATATCCTTATTTACACGGAAACACGTGAAGAACATGTGAAGCTGGTTCGTACTGTGCTGAAGAAACTTTGGGCGGCTGAACTTTACGCCAAATTGTCCAAGTGTGAATTCCATCAGGAGAAGGTTGACTACCTGGGCTATTGCATCTCACACGAGGGTGTTGAAATGGACCCCACTAAGGTAAAAGCGGTTACCAAGTGGGAGGCCCCTCGTACACGCAGGCAATTGCAAAAAAAATTGGGTTTTGCTAATTTCTATCGCCAGTTCATCCCCTCTTTTGCTAAGATAGCTCTTCCCATAACTAACCTTCTAAAGTCTAAAGGTGGGACGAACCCCAAACCTAGCAAGCCACTGGATTGGACCATGGAATGCCAAGCTGCCTTCGAGAAGTTAAAGCGGCTTTTTGCAGAAGAACCAGTCCTCAAACACCCGGACATGGACGCACCTTTTGTAGTTCAAGCTGACGCCAGTGACGTCGTGGTGGGGGCTGTGTTGCTTCAGTCTAATAGTCAAGGTAATTTGCAACCTTGCGCATACACCTCTCACAAACTAACTGACACGGAAAGACGTTGGGCCATTTGGGAGAAAGAAGCATTTGCTGTTCGCTGGGCTTTGGCCACATGGCGCCATTTTCTAGAAGGTGCCAAGCACCCTTTTGAGGTGTGGACTGACCATAAGAATTTGGAAGCTTTGAGAACGCCCAGAAAACTTTCTCCTAAACAGATGCGCTGGGCTCAACATTTCAATAGATATAATTTTACCCTGAAATACATTCCAGGGGGGAAAGATTTTATGGCTGATGCTTTATCCAGACTTCCTCAATACAACTGCTCTAAACTCAGTATGGTCCAGCCTGTCATTCCCGTGACGAGCCTTGCTGCTCCTGTTGTTACTAGGAGTCAAGCACGTTCTAAGGTAGAGATATCTCAGGACTTTCTTTCCAACCTGAAAAAAGCCCTCGCTGATGATGATTGGTTCCGGCAGCACGTGAATGAATGCACTATGAGGGATGAATTGCCTTGGATTGGGGTGAAATTATACGTTCCTGCGTCTCTTAGACTCATTGTTCTTCAACGGGCTCATGATTCTCGAATGGCGGGGCACTTTGGTTTCATCAAGACACTCCACCTCGTCAAGCGACAGTTTTGGTGGCCCTCTTTGAAAAAGGACATTGAAAAATATGTTGCCAGTTGTCCCGTTTGTGCTGCTGCTAAACGCCCGCCTGGAAAGCTGCAGGGGTTGCTCCAGGCAGTAGCTCGCCCAGTAGCCCCATGGAAGGAGATCTCTATGGATTTCATTGTCGAGCTTCCTAAGAGTCAGGGACACACTGTTATCTGGGTTGTTACTGACTTGTTCTCCAAACAGGTCCATTTCATCCCTTGCTCCAAGCTTCCTTCTGCTAAATCTCTTGCTAAGATGTTCATCTCCCATATTTACCGCTTGCATGGGGTGCCCGACCGCATCATATCGGACAGAGGTGTGCAGTTCACCTCCGTTTTCTGGAAGGAGTTTCTGAAGCGAATTGGCTCTGCCCAGGGATTAAGCTCCGCCCACCACCCTCAGACTAATGGGGCTTGTGAGAGGACTAATTCTGTACTAGAACAATATTTACGTTGTTTCATCAACTGCCAGCAGGATGATTGGGTGGATTTGTTGCCGCATGAGGAGGTGGCTTACAACAATTCCGTGCATAGCAGCACTGGTTTCACCCCTTTCCGTGTGGTATTTGGCCAGGACTTTGTGCCCATTCCTGAGGTTCCCCGTGAACAGCCCCAAGTATCGTCGCTGTCCGAGTGGAGTGACCGCCTTCAGCGCATTTGGCCTTTGGCTCTGCGGACTCTAGATGCAGCGCACCGCGCTCATAAGAAACAGGCTGACAAGAAACGGACTAAGCCTTATGAGTACAAGGTTAGTGATCAGGTGTATTTGTCCACTAGATTTCTTCAAACACCCCAGCAATCGAAAAAATTGGGGCCCAAGTATGTTGGCCCGTTTTCCGTTGTCAAAATCATCAACCCTGTTTCTGTCCAGCTCCAGCTGCCTAAGCACCTCAACCAGGTTTACCCTGTTTTCCATGTTAACCTCCTGAAGCCTGTCTGCACTTCGTCGTTGAGGCCGCCTCTCTCTCCTCCTCCCGCTCCGCTTTTGCTTGAGGGTGAGCAACATTTCGAAGTCCGTGAGATTTTAGACTCTCGTAAGCGCCGGAACCGTGTCCGGTACCTGGTGGCTTGGAAGCATTTCCCACCTTCTCACACTGAATGGGTTGATGGGTCCCATGTTCGAGTGCCTCGTCTGCTCCACAAGTTCTACTCTGCTTATCCTGACAAGCCCTGAATTTGGACATTCTCCTAATTTTTCTTTTTCTTGTTTTTCTTCCCTCCCCCTTTCCCTTTTTCGTGTCTTGTTGTCTGTCTGTTTGTTTGTGTTCTTTTCATTTCTGTAGGTCTGACCATCCTTTTCTGGAGGAGGGCCGGATGTCAGCGTCTGCTTTGCTGCTGCTTCGGCTGTCATTGAAATGGGGAGGGGGGCATGGTATCTGGGAGGGGAATCATTATGTGCTGGAGGAAGTTTCTAGTCGCTGATCTGACCACCTTACTGTGCATGTGGAAGAAGGGAGTTTCCTGCCAAGGCCAACTGTCCGGCATTCCATCCTGAGGACACTTTTTGAAGTTGTCTCCCACCTGACAGTTGGGTGCATTATAATTGGACTATGTACAGGGGTGCCAAGGGGAGGGGATTGAATTGTACTTGATATTATCTGCTTTCACGCCTAATTAATCAGCTTTGCTTTGCAACTGTTCATTTATAATTAGTAAAAGTACACTTGATTTCAATCCAAATGGAGTCCAGTGGTTTCTTTCCTGATTACTAAATGAAGTCAATGCTGACAATAGGGGACTATCACACCAGACAATGTCTAAATGATAAGAAGCAGCTGCAGAGTTTAGTCAGAGAAGAATACAAAGAAACCCAAGGAGAAGTTGATCATCCCATTTCAAGAGGCTAGAATCAAAATTCTATAGCAATGTTTATTAGTAATACAGTAATACATTGGACAAATAAAGTGTCGCACACAGCATCAACTCCACAATAATTTGACAAGAGTTCCCTTGCCTTGTATCTATAACTACAGATCCAGAACTTAGTATACAATTAGCACTTTCCACAAATAGAGGAATCTTCTCAGCATGTAAGTGTTCTTTCAAAGGAGATTTCTATCACATCATTTATAAGGTGCCAGAAGTGAAGTGTAGTAGGTAATGGCCCAATTCAGATAAACTATAGAGAAGACAGGGATGATAGTCCATCTCCATTTTTCACACATCAACTATTATAATGATGCAATAAGTATTTAAGGCACATGGGGATACACTCCACCACAAATGTAGGAGGAAACCACCTCAAGCAGAAAAGTTGAAATGTAACACATCTGATGAGTTCTAAACTGAGAAGATTCCTACCCAATGCCAAGTGAAGAGATAGATGAAACTGAAAAAGGAGAGCCACTTTTGCACAGTCTTCAAGGTGGCAGCCTCTGCAGATGTTGGGTACAGCTCCCATCAAGCTCAAGATGAACTAGTTAATGACTGGTTAATCTTGTTCCAAGAATTCAATCATTTTAGACACGGCTTGTTGTCCTTGTAGTGTAGTTTTTCTTCTCTTCCTCCCCAAAATGAAGGGTAAAACTGGCTAAATGGAAAAATAGTACCTTAAAAAAATACCCCACCTAATAAATATTAAAGATAAGCACAATTATGATTATCCAGGATTCATTTTCCTTGGTCTATAAGGTAAGATCATGCCTATTTAAGAGTCATCTGTCACAGCTTTACCAAGATCCCCAAATCCATTTTAAAATACCATTCATTATTTAGACTAAGGTTTCTCAATCCTGGGAACTTTAAGACATATGGATTTCAACTCCCTAGTAAGCAGGATTGGCTGAAGAATTCTGGGTGTTGAAGTCCAAATATCTTAAAGTTGCTAAAGTTGAGAAACGCTGAGTTAATCCAAAAAATCTGATTCTGGGGTTGGTGGAGGATTAGTGGGAACCTGAGGAAGTTCAGTCATCTCAATATCCAGGTTCCTATCAATGCAAGTCTGCCTGGGGGCAGACTGGAGACCAACAGTGAGGCAAGGGGAGAGAGGTGGCTCAACATCTTCAGGAAGTTCATTCGAATTGCTCATCTCAGACACGGCTTCTCTCTCCAACTCATTGGTCTGTTCATCCAGGCCTAGCAGCCGATGCCGAAATTTCTTACAGGAAAAGCAGATAGTCAGACCAAGGAAGCAAACCATAATCACAATGATGTAAAACCAGGAAGCATTGGAGATTGCTGAAAAAGGAAAAGAAAAACTTGATTGCTTGCACCGTTCATGGTTGTCCTGTACATTTATGCCCACTACACTAAAATCCTTATTTTCTCCTCATGCATAACAAAATCCACTTCTCTTCTTCCTCTCTTAGGTTTCAAAAGACTTGTTCCGAATCCGTTCATTACCTTACAGTAATTAGCACTCTCATTCATGCCAACTATATTCCCACATTTAAACTGATTTCCAAATTAAACCATTTTCCAGGTTTGTGCACTCCTAGTCTTCAATTTACAATTCATTTAGTGACTGCAAAGTTACAACAGCACTGAAAAAAAATGACTGTTTTTCACACTTGTAACCATTGTTGTAGCATCCCCATGGTTGCATGCTCAAAATTCAGCCGCTTGGCAACCTGTTCATATTTATGACAGTTGCAATGTCCTGGGGTCACATGATCAGCTTTTGCAACCTTCTGACAAGCAAAGTCAGTACTTAGCAACTGGATTACTGATTTAACAACTGCAGTGATTCACTGAACATCTGTGGCAAGAAAAACCATAAAATGGGGCAAAATTCACTTAACAAATATTTCCCTTAGCAACATAAATTTTGGGCTCAATTGTGGAAATAACTAGATGACTACATGCACAAGCCATCATGGTCAGCTATGTGTGCTACAGTTTAGCACCCTAGATGACCTCAGTCAGGCAAATTGGTTTGGCTGAGTTCACATGACACACTAACCCCATAAATTACACTTAGCAAACCAGACTGGCTGTGTTCACGTACCATATTAAGCCAAAATAAGTCCCGTGACCGTGACTAATTGTTTTTAACACACATGCCAGGAGTTGTCAAACTTAGTAATGTTAAACTGAGATGGAATCAAATCAAATACGAACCATACACATAGATGTTTAGCTGAATATTTAATTAGATAGCTGGACCTACCAGTGTAACTTTCTCCTAAAACTTACTCTGGGCTGTGCCCACTTTAAGCCCTGTCTGAGGAAAGTTGAAATAAGCTTTCACAGGCAAGGTGTTCCTCTTTCCTTACACAATTCAAAACTGGCTGGGTGGTAAGTTTCTTGACCCACAAATCAGAAAGCCCAGGATGTCATGCACCTCCAACCTATAAAGTTGTTTTTTTAGTTAGCTAAGTTTGGGATCTGTAAGCTTTAAGGGAGCACCCTCTCTTGGCCCATGCTGAGAAAAAGAAACTTGGCTAAGATACCACCTGTGATGCTTGGGCATCTCTACACATTGTCTAATGAGGATAGAGCAGAAAAGAATCCAAAGCACCTGAGGGCAAGACAAGAAGTAACAGGTGGAAACTACTCAAGGAGAGAAGTAACCTAGAACTAAGGAGAAATTCCCTGACAATAAGAACAATTAATCAGTGGGCCAGCTTCCCTCCAGAGGTTGTGGGTGCTCCATCACTGGAGGTTTTTAAGAAAAGACTGGACTGTCACTTGTCTTGAATGGTATAGGGTCTCCACCTTGAACAGGGGATTGGACTAGAAGACCTCCAAGGTCCCTTCTAACTCCCTTCTGAGAGTCTCTCCGCAACAGCCCAGCTTCCCCCTCGACTTACGGAATTCCCCATGGAGGTTCGACGTCGCCGTTTCCACTCTGCCGTCGGAGTGCCTCAGCCTTAGCACTTCCATGGTCTAATCCCAGCCCAGATCCAGGAGCTTCTGCCGGAACGCGCAGCAGTCGAAGGAGTCGCGAATGCCACAGCCAAGTTGGGCTGGAAAGATGTAGCCAAAGGCTGCGCCCCGAGACTTTCACCTGCTCTGCCCAGGATGTCCCCGCCGATCCCCAACTTGACCAGCGTGCCGAGCAGAAACTTGGATCCTGCATGTAGCGCTCCGAGAAGTAAAGGATCTGCCCCGTTCTCGCGCAGGTAGCCTGCTGGAGGCACCGACTTGCCCCGTTTACCAGCAGAAGGCGCGCAGCTAGGGCGGACCTTTGCTCCTCGCCCTCATCAAGCGCCCCAACTCAGCTCAGCTGGTCTGGTGCATCCCCCGAGGCCCCAGAATTGATCGTGGGCTGAATCGGAAGTAGATGCGCTGCCGGGCTTGATTGGGATTTAGTCCTAGATTCTGGGTTCATGCAAACTGTGGTTTGGCTGGTTGTGGATTAACAATGGCCAGAATCACTTTATCCAGAAAATAGGAAGGGAGGGAAGAAAAGGATTTCAGCTGTTGGACTTGGTAACTAAGGGCACATGGTATAGGGCATTGTGTTAATCAAACATTCATGGTTTCTTCAACTACCCATGGTTTATCATAACCAATGGCCAGGCTGTTAAGCAAGTGCTCTCCAATCAATTTAGACTGCAACTTTTCCAATCCTTTGGCAAAGGCTGATGGCCATTAAACTCCCCAAAACTATGAACTAGATCAGGGAGCCTGTTTTAGTTCAAATCGCAGCACCCTTCTTAGAAAATCAACTAAGGAATTCTGCAACAGATTTCTTTATATATTTCCACTACAGCATATTGAATAGAGCACACCTGGATGAGTGACAGGCTTGCAGCCTCCTCCTCACCCCAGAGGATAGGTGAGGATGGACTACTGAAAGTTAGTCTTTAGAGGAGGGATACCAAATCTTGGCAACTTTAAGGTTTGTGGACTTCAATTCCCAGAATTCCGCAACCAGCCATGCTTTAGAGACTCTTTTCAATCAATTTGGAGCCAATTAGTGTTTCTCAACCTCAACAACTTTAAGGTGTGTGGACTTCAAGTTCCAGAATTCTCCAGCTACCATGCAAACACAGAGATGAAACTGCCAATGCTCTCTCTAGAGAACCATGTTGTCATTTCCATATTTAGCAGGTGAGAATAATTTTGTGTTTAATACAGACTCAGTGGCAATTAAAGACAAGGTGACAAGCCACCCCAGGTTCTTCCATCTGCTGGTAGCCTTGTGAGTATATGCAAGACTTTCCCCAAGGACATCTAGTACCATGATGGTGAACCTATGGCACACATGCCGGAAGTGGCATGTGGAGCCATCTCTCCAGGCATGCCAGCCATCGCCCAGGTTCTGGCCAGCTGGTCTTCGTGAGAGCGCCAGAAACCAGAAGAGCAGCTCCCTGGTACACATGCACATGCAGGGAAGCTGAGCTGCTGGTTTCTGGTGTGCATATGCGTGCTGGCCAGCTGGTCTTTATGTGCACTTGCATGCCAGAAACTGGAAGACCAGCTTCCTGGTGCACATAAACATGCTGGAACCTGGAAGCTCAGCTTCCTGGTGCGTGCATGCACAATGGGGAGCTGCTCTTCCATTTTCTGGTGCTCCCCTGCAAGCACACCCATTTCAACTCGGTGCAGAAAACACTGATCTAGTAAATGTGGTGTTGAGTCATTCTTTGATTGTTTCTCTTCTATTTCAGGACCTTCTGCAGTCCTACAAACTCAGAACACACAACACAATAATCCCCCTAAGTCTCTCCTTTCATGGGAATGCAAAACAGCTGGGAAGATCAAGTTGATTGGATAGAATGCTTCAGTCTGCAGAGGTAAATCAGAGTCAATTTATTAGACTTTCTAAATCAGATCAATTTAAGCACATGCAATTGTATTAGTTTGATCAGGTTCAGAAAGTCAAGGCAGTGGAGAGCTTTTACTGAATCGCCTTTTAATCAAATCCCTGAAATGAATCTTCATAGAGTCTTTTGGGAAATACCACTGATATCCCTTTGCTTAGTTTGGGGCAATGCAGTAACAAACCTAAATGGTTTGGCCTGCTTTATCAGGCAACAAACACAAATTAAGCCAGGCAGGACCTACTATATGGTAGGCTTAAACTGTGGTGGGTTCATTTTGGTTTAATGAATAATCCCAACATAGCTAGTGGGCTTAACATGCTGGGATCTTTGATCATAAGGTTGGCAGTTTGAGATCCAAGTACTGCAGGATGGAGTGAGCTCCTGTTCCTGCTCCAGCTCCTGCCAACTTAGCACTTTGAAAGCATGCAAACTTGAGTACATAAAGAGGCACCACTTTGGTGAGAAGGTAACAGCGTTCTGTGCTCCTCAGTAAAAGTCATGTTGGCCACATGACCACGGAAGCATCTTTGGACAATACTGGCTCCCTCAGCTAGGAATCAGAGGTGAGCATTTTTCCTCAGAGTCAGACACAATTGGATAGGGGAAACATTTACCTTTATGTTGTACAAATTGTCTGGTCTTTTTTTTTTTGCCTCTGAAAACTTTGCTTCTCATTCAAGAAGCTTCTTGGATGAGAAGTGAAATGTTTTCAGCGGAAAGAAAAGATGAAGAACATGGGACAACCATGACCTAGATCAGGGATGTCAAACTCATGGCCCACAGGCCAGATGCATCACACACTGGCCAAGGCCATCCCCAGTTTAGCAAAGGGGGGAAAGTCACGATGTCATGAGTTTGACACCCTTGACCTAGACGATTGAGAATCTCCATAGGTATTGGTTTCATCTAGTAGAACATATCAGGGCAGTTTGGATGTGAACTATATAATCTGAAGTGCGATTGTGGTAAGGTTAATATGATGGTGAGCACAACACAGGCCAATCAATGTTTTCAATACCTAGAATACCTAGAATACAGAGCTTTTACATGAACACTATTTTTTATATCCTTTTTCTTCAATACTCCTACTAGATCTAAAATTAGAATATTATAATCCAGTCCTACATATTTTGGGACAAATACACTTTGCACTGTTACACAGAAAAAATGCTATGTGTAAGCATGTTCATATGATATAACCCAATTAAACTAAAATTGTAGAGTTTTAAAATGTTGCATAAACAGAGCAATCGCTTTTCATTAATCAGAGATGAAGATTTAGGTTGTTGTACAAATCCTGCCATTGTACACTGCACATAACAAACATCATTGAACATGACAGATTCAATGATAGGCTCAAAAGTTTAAAATCTAGGAGAGAAAGAACCGAAGTCGCAATGACACGACGTGTGATCTCAATGCTCTGAGATCGCAGTCGACACTTTTGTCTCTGGGTGGTCCAAACAGACCTAAACTGTCCCGTAGAGACGGTGAACAGGAAGAATACATCTTGCTGATCACAGGGACATCGCAAAGTCTCTGATTGATGCAAGAGAAGTTCTTCAAGCAGGTGACAAAAAATCCAGCCATAAAAATGGCTGATGAGGTCAGGCCAGCTCCAAAATGGAAGGATACAGAAAGAGAAAGTGCTTTCAGCTGGTGAGGAATTTTTACTGTTTTAAAAGTGACTGCCTATAAAAAAACTTAAAATTAATTTAAATTGAAGAACAGAAGAAATAAGTGGCGGAATTAAATTTGGACTGGTTTTGAACAGTGGGTTATCTTACTTTTTAAATGCTATTTTTACGGATGGAATTTATGCAAGCCTTTTAAAATGAACGGATTAAGTTTCCTTCTTCTATTTTTTTTCTTTGACTATTCTCCATAATTTATGGACTAAAACTTTCCTCTTTCATTAGTGTGGGTATTTTTCTAATTCATTTAAGAATTGGACCTTTTTTTAAAACTTGAAATACAAAAAGAAACAAAGAAGTGGTAACATTGTAACATTGTAACACTGCTACTCGGAAGCTAGATGTTTGTGTATTGGAAACAAAATACTTTTTTCACTGATTATCTTGGCTTGGCACTTCAAGAACTCACAGCTTGTTTATAGAGAGTGATAATAATAATAAGAAAAACACACAGATGTTCCTTTGAAGTAGATTCTTAACCAGAGAAAGGTGAAATGTTATTGTGATGCTTAATTCTGCTAAAACCTTCTAAGCTAGAGTAGCAGTGTTTGTCAGTTGGAAATCATGGTGCAATTTCAACACCAGAAAGAAGTTTTAAATCTGCAAAAGATATTCTCAGAAATTATCTGTCAGCCTCTGCTTTGCTGCTGCTTCGGCTGCCATTGAAACGGGGAGGGGAGGCATGGTATTTGGGAGGGGACTACTAATTGTGCTGGAGGGAGATTCTGGAGTTTCTGCTGCCTGTCTTACTGCGCATGCGGAGGAGGTTTCCCACCAAGGCCAACGGCACCGACATTCCATCTTGGTGATGCCTTTCGAAGTTATCTCGCACCTGACACTTGGGAGAATTATGATTGGACTGTGACTGGGATGCCAAGGGGTGGGGAATGGGTTATTCTATATATCATTTGCTTTCGCACCTAAATAATCAGACTTCGCTTTGCTACGCTTCTGTTCATTTATAATTAGTAAAAGTACACTTGATTTCTATCAATGGAGTCTTGTGGTTTTCTTTCCTGATTATCCAATGAAGGAGTGCTGACAATAAGCGAAGACTCACTCACACCCCACCAGGAGTTTTCAACCTACCGTGGGGGGTGTACTTACAAGAAGGAACAAAGAAAATGTCATTGCGAGCGAGACTGAAAGGGAAACTGCAGACCCATCTTTACCTGAAAGACTAGCTGGCCTAAGAGTAGAGGAGCCTGCAGTTCACCCCCGATGGATTTTGGGAGTGGGGCAAAAAGAGGATTCTGAGGAATTGGATGCAGGAGTTACCAGAAGGAGACTAAAAAAAAAAAACCCAGCGGACTGGGAAGAAGCTATGACCGAGCGGAAGACTTGAGGGAGAGCGATGGAAAGGGAGCAAATGGAAGAATTTGAACAAAGGTACTCCATGCATAAATTTAGGGAGGGTGAAGAGGCCGAGGGGGGATGGGAGCAAGCAAACCCAGAAACAGCCTCCCCCCCCCAGCCAGGGCTGCTGCCAGAGTAGGGGTGGGGAGAAGACGCAGAATGGCAAAAGTCCCTCCCTTAACAGTAAAATATAACGGTGATGCCAAGAGGTTGGGCCTTTTCGTCATTCAAATTTGGAATTACATGGAAATATATGGTCCAGATTTAGAAACCGATGAGATGAAGGTGAGAATGGTTTTACTTTCTTTGGAAGAAAAGGTGGCTGATTGGATGGTGAGCTTACATCAATGTAATTCCCCTCTCCTGAGGAATTTTGATGACTTTATGGCTGCACAAAAGAGGAGGTTTGATGATCCGCTGATTGAGAAACGCGGGAAGGTGAATTTTATGGCCCTAAAGCAGGGAAATAGACCAGTGGCTGAATATGTTCAGGAGTTTCAACAGCTTTCATCGTATATGAGGGGGTGGTCTGAAGAGGTCCTCCTGGATCAGTTTGCATTGGGATTAAATGAGGACATTTACCAACTGCGTTAACAGACACCTTCCCAAGTGAGTTGTTGCTTGGTATGAAAATGCAGCAGATGTTGAGCTAGATTTGATTAGACTTCAACGTGCAAAAGAGGAAAAAGCAGAGAGGTCGCCCCCCCCCAGCTCAAAAAGCCCCATTCTGCATCAGGGGTGAAGGGAGGGGAAGCTCCGCCAGCAAGACCAAGCCTTTCACGTGCTTCCATTGTGGGAAGGGAGGCCATCGCGCCATGGATTGCTGCGTTAAACTTCCCCCGACCGCCCCACCCCCTGCCAAGAGGGAAGGGAAGGCAAGCAAGGCCCTGGGAAAGAAGAAGGAAGCTGCGTATGCTGCTGAAAATACCCCCCAGCGTTTCCAGCCAGAGGTGGAGGAGGAAGCGGACGTGACCACCAGCTCCTTTGATGAATCCGATGACGACGCCTCGCCTCGTTGGGTGAGTTCAAATAAAGGCCCCATGTTAATCCCAATTGAGCTAAGGGTGCCACCTGCTGGTGCGACGGAGCAGCTTTCCGCTCTCCTTGACTCTGTCTGCTCTAGATGTATGATTAGTCCGGCAATGGTTGAAAAATTGGGCTTGAAGTTGAGGACCTTGAAAACCCCTATTGTTTTTTGCCAGATCGATGGGTCCATTGCAGGTGGGGGCCCAGCCCATTTTTACACTGAATCTCTAGAAATGAAAATGGGCACCCATTTAGAATTAATCTCTTTTATTGTGGCACCTGGGATGGACAGACCCCTTATTTTGGGACTCCCCTGGCTTCATAAATGGAACCCTCGCATTAACTGGAGGGAGGGGTAGCTGCGCATTTGGACCAGCACAGCCCCAGACGGGGAGGTCAAAGCCTCAGAGCCTGCTGGCTCCAGCCCCACTTTGGCCGCCAGGGGCCAGGAGAGAATTGAGGGGGAAGAGAAGATTCCAAAGGAATATTGGGACCTGAAAGGAGTTTTTAGTGAAAAATCTTCTGATAAGCTTCCGCCCCACAGACCCACTGATTGCTCCATCGAGATTTTGCCTGGGGTACTGCTTCCAAAACCCCAAATATATTCTATGTCACCCAGGGAGATGGAGGAAATGAGGAAGTTTATTGACAAGAACCTGCAAAGGGGTTTCATTGAACCAGCCAGACCCAAGGTGGCTGCCCCTGTACTATTCAGAGAGAAGAAAGATGGCTCTCTTCGTCTCTGTGTGAACTTTAAGAACCTTAATTCAATCTCTTCCCACAATCTCTACCCTTTGTCTCTGATGAAGGACATGCTGGCCCAACTGGGGAAAGGCCGCATTTTTACTAAACTGGACTTACGGGAGGCATACTATAGGGTCCGGATTAAGGAGGGGGATGAGTGGAAGACTGCTTTCAACTGCCCCCCTGGGCTGCTTCCAGTTCCGTGTAATGCCCTTTGGCCTGCAGGGGGCACCTGCAGTTTTCATGCAATTAATTAATGAGGTTTTGCATGACCACCTCTACAAGGGTGTTATCGTATATTTGGATGATATCCTTATTTACACGCAAACACATGACGAACACGTCAAATTGGTCTGCACTGTCCTAAAGAAACCCTGAGCCGCGGAGCTTTATGCCAAGTTGTCCAAATGTGAATTTCACCAGGAAAAGATAGACCACCTTGGCTATTGTATCTCCCATGCAGGTGTGGAGATGGACCCTGCTAAAGTCAAGGTGGTCACTGAATGGGAGGCGCCCCGTACACGCAAACAATTGCAGAAGTTTTTGGGTTTAGCCAATTTCTATTGTTAGTTCATTTCTTCTTTTGCCAAAATTGCACTTCCCATCACTAATTTGTTGAAGTCCAAAGGTGGGCCGAAACCCAAGCCTAGCAAGCCATTGAATTGGATCATGGAGTGTCAAGCTGCTTTTGAAAAGTTGAAATGACTTTTTGCCGAGGAGCCAGTTCTGAAGCACCCGGACATGGACAAGCCCTTCATCGTTCAAGCTGATGCCAGCGACGTGGCGGTGGGGGCCGTATTGCTTCAGACCAACGACCAAGGTAATTTACAACCTTGTGCCTACACCTCTCGTAAACTCACGGACACAGAGAGACGTTGGGCGATCTGGGAGAAAGAAGCATTTGCTGTATGTTGGGCTTTTGCCACATGGCGCCACTTCCTGGAGGGCGCTAAGCACCCATTTGAGGTGTGGACTGACCACAAGAATTTGGAGGCTTTGAGGACTCCTAGGCGGCTCTCCCCTAAGCAGATGCGCTGGGCTCAACATTTCAATCATTTTAATTTCACGCTTAAGTACATCCCGGGGGGGAAGAACTTCATGGCTGATGCTTTGTCCAGACTCCCTCAATACAACTGCTCTAAGCTCAGCGTTGTCCAGCCCGTTGTTCCCATGTCAAGCCTCGCTGCTCCTGTTGTTACTAGGCAACAGACACGCTCTAAGGTGGACGTGTCTCAAGATTTTCTTTCCGACCTCAAGAAGGCCCTTCCTCAGGATGATTGGTTCCAGCAGCATCAAGGTGAATGCACCATGAGGGATGATTTGCCATGGATTGGGGCGAAACTTTACGTCCCTGCCTCTCTTCATCTTGTTGTTCTCCAACGGGCTCATGATTCCAAGTTGGCGGGGCACTTTGGATTTGTGAAGACGCTGCATCTGGTGAAACGGCAGTTTTGGTGGCCCTCTTTGAAGAAGGACATTGAACTTTATGTCGCCAGCTGTCCTGTTTGTGCGGATGCTAAACGCCTGCCGGGGAAACCGCAGGGTTTGCTCCAGACTGTAGCTCGCTCTGTCGCCCCCTGGAAGGAGATTTCTATGGACTTCATTGTCGAATTTCCTGAGAGCCAGGGGCACACTGTCATATGGGTAGTTACTGACTTGTTCTCCAAGCAAGTTCATTTTACACCTTGCCCAAAGATTCCTTTTGCAAAAGCCCCCGCTAAACTATCCATTTCTCACGTTTACCGTTTGCACGGCGTGCCTGATCGCATCATTTCTGATAGAGGCGTGCAATTCACCTCGGTCTTCTGGAAAGAATTTCTTAACCGCATTGGCTCTGCCCCAGGCTTAAGCTCCGCCCACCACCCTCAGACTAATGGGGCTTGCGAGAGGATTAATTCCGTTCTGAAACAATATTTACGTTGTTTCATCAATTACCAGCAAGATGATTGGGTGGACTTGTTGCCGCACGCGGAAGTGGCTTATAATAATTCTGTACATAGCAGCACTGGGTTCACCCCTTTCCGAGTTGTGTTTGGCCAGGACTTTGTTCCTATTCCCGAAGTTCCTCTTGAGCAGCCGCAGGTTTCATCCATGTCTGAGTGGAGTGAGCGTTTGTGGCATATTTGGCCTTTGGCACTTCGTACTTTGGATGCTGCGCATCGCGTGCATAAGAAACAGGCTGATAAGAAACGTGCTCAACCTTATCAGTACAAGGTGGGTGATCAGGTTTATCTATCCACAAAGTTCCTTTAAACTACACAGAAATCAAAGAAGTTGGGCCCTAAGTATGTGGGCCCGTTTCCCATAATCAAAGTCATCAATCCTGTTTCGGTTCGTTTGCAGCTACCCAAGCACCTCAACCGTGTATACCCTGTTTTCCATGTTAATCTCATTAAACCTGTTCGTTTTTCATCTTTACATCCGCCAGTGGATCCGCCACCTGCCCCCCTATTGATTGATGGTGAACAGCATTTTGAAGTTCGAGAAATTTTGGACTCTCGAAAACGATGGAATCGGATTCAGTACCTGGTGGCTTGGAAGCATTTTCCCCAGTCTCATGCCGAATGGGTGGACAAGTCCCATCTCCGGCCCCCCCAACTGCTCCGCCAGTTCTATTCTGCTTATCCTGACAAGCCCTAGTTGTCTCTCCTTCCTGACTTTTTCTCCCCCCCCCCCTATTTTTCTTTTTCTGGTTTTTGTTGTTCGTCTGTTTGTTTGTGTTTTGTCGTTTTCCAGATCTGACCGCCTTTTTCCGGAGGAGGGCCGTATGTCAGCCTCTGCTTTACTGCTGTTTCAGCTGCCATTGAAATGGGGACGCGGGGCATGGTAGTTGGGAGGGGACTACTAATTGTGCTGGAGGGAGATTCGGGAGTTTCTGCTGCCTGTCTTACTGCGCATGCGGAGGAGGTTTCCCGCCAAGGCCAACGGCACCGACATTCCATCTTGGTGATGCCTTTCAAAGTTATCTCGCACCTGACACTTGGGAGAATTATGATTGGACTGTGACTGGGATGCCAAGGGATGGGGAATGGGTTATTCTATATATCATTTGCTTTCGCGCCTAAATAATCAGTCTTCGCTTTGCTATGCTTTTGTTCATTTATAATTAGTAAAAGTACACTGAATTTCTATCAATGGAGTCTTGTGGTTTTTTTTCCTGATTATCCAATGAAGGAATGCTGACATCATCAAATACAAAAGAAAGGATAGAGAAGAAGTTGGATTACTTAGTGCATCTAACAGTAAAATATGACGGAGAAATTGAAGATGTTCATCAAATGGAAAAAGTGGCAGTTAAAATCCAAAAAATCGAAGAGGAAAATGAATATAAAGAAATTAAAATTGCTGATATTTATGGTGATTGGTTTGTTTCTGAAAATGGAAAGAGTGGAATACTGAAAGAAGAATTAAATGGAGGGGAAACTTACCCCAGATGGGAAGATACAGAAGAGGAAAAAATAAAAGAATCTATGGACTTAAAGAGAGAAACCTTATTAGCAATAGTTTTGATAACACCACCGACAATCAAAGATAAGCAGATTAAGGAAAGAGAAGAAGGGCATTGAAATTACATAAGAGATCTTATAAACAAAGAGTTGCTAAGAGGAGTCCATACAAAGCTGATTAAGGAGATGATTAGAGGACTGACGCCACAAATGGCAGAAGATATGACACTGTTTTGTTATTGGAAAGATACTGGTTGATAGATGGAAGAGTATAATTTAAAACTAGCTAAACTTAGTGAAATTTAGTGATAATAGATATAGTAAAATAAATAATTGATAATGATAATGTATACAATGTGTAGTGTTGTGATAAGTAATAACTGGATATGAATATTGAATGGTACCCATGAAAGGAAGATTAGAAACCCTTTTGAATTATATATAAAAGTTAATAATAATAATAATAATAATAATAATAATAATAATAATAACTCCGCCATTGCCGGTCCCAAGCCCGGATGAGAAAGGAGGAAGGTTGGGATCAGGTTGGCATCTGGTCCCGTAAAAAACCCCCCGCCAACCCATACAATATGGTGAAAAAAACAAATAAGAATTCCATACCGCATCGGTCGTCGCGCGGGTTAACAAGGGCCGCGGCGGATGTTGGGGTCCCTGGACATCCGTCGACAAGTGGGCTACAAGTGGACCAGCCAACAAAACGACAAAAATATAGTGCAGATGAAAACCGTGCCATAATGGCCTGTTACTACAACTCAGAGCCAGAAAAAAGAGGCTATTTAAAGCGAATGTATGAATTATGGAAACAACAATATCCAGATTCAAATGTTAGTGAACAACGACTAGCAGATCAAAGGCGATTTATTATACGGAATAAAGTGTTTAGTGAAGTTGAACATGAGGAAATTCAGGCAAATTGCAAAACCCAAAAAACAATATCACAAGCGGAAATAACTGATATTCAAGACACAACTAAAGACATTATAGTAGAACTCCCAGAAGAAGCTCTCGGGGAGGAAATAACATCACCACCACTAGAACCAGTTATCACTGAACCAACTGATGAACTAACTCAAAAACAAAAAGAATTGAAGGATAAGATCATGGAGCATTTTCTGCTTAATGAGGAAAGGCAACGTTTACCATCACTAAAAACTGTGCCGAAGAAAATTTTGGCCCCTATCATGAAAATGGTTAATGCAGTGTTTTCAACAATTGAACCGGGATCCATCTTGGAAACAAACCAGTTAATGTACAGCGCAGCTGTAATAGTCACTAATGAACTAGGCATTAAAATTAAAGTACCTAGTCACACAACAGAAAAAGCATCAAAGCCAAAGTGGAAAATCCGTTTAGAACAAAAAATAAAAAAATTAAGGGCAGATGCTAGTAACTTAAAGAACATGCATGAGCAATGGCTTAAAAACAACAAAATCATAGATCAGCTAATCAGGAGATATAGATTGGATACAAGAAACATCAATGAAGCTGTAGAGATTGTAAAACAGCAGATAACAGCAACAGCTAGAAAAATTGAAAGATATGAGGCACGAATCATCCAATATAAACAAAATCAGCAATTTCGATCAGACCAACGGCTTTTTATCAAAGTCTTAATGTAAATGGTGACACCAAAAGTGAAAAACCAGAAAAACAGGCCACAGTTGAATTCTGGAAAGAATTGTGGGAAAATGCAAAGGACTACAACAAGGAAGCAAAGTGGATACATGACTTTGAGAAAAGCATTGGCAACAAACAAATGCAAGTATTAGAAATAACAACTGAGATGGTCAAAAATCGAGTTAAAAAGGTAAAGAATTGGACATCACCTGGAAAGGACCAATTACATGGTTTCTGGCTCAAATATCTGACCAGTTTACATGCAATATTGGCCAGGCAACTGAATGAAATTTTACAAAAGGGCCAAATTGATGAATGGTTGACAACTGGAAAAACATACTTGATTCAGAAAGATCCAACTAAAGGAACAACACCTGAAAACTATAGACCAATAACATGCTTGCCAACAACCTTCAAATTACTCACAGGCATTATTGCAGATAACATGATGGATTATTTGGAAACAAACAACATCTTGCCAGTAGAGCAAAAAGGCAACAAAAGAAGGAGCAGGGGCACAAAAGATCAGCTTCTAATTGATAAAATGATATTAGAAAATTGTAAGAACAGAAAAACAAACTTGAATATGGTCTGGATTGATTACAAAAAGGCATTTGACTCACTGCCACATAGTTGGATCATAAAATGCTTAGAAACAACTGGCATTAGCAAAAATATTACATCCTTTACTGAAAAGGCAATGAAACAATGGAGAACTGAGTTGGCAGTAGGGAATGAGATCTACGGAATGGTTAATATCAAGCGAGGAATTTTCCAGGGTGATTCACTTTCACCTCTTCTCTTCATCATCGCAATGATCCCACTATCAGTAATCTTAAAAAAAATGAAATTAGGCTACCAAACAGCCAAAAAAGCTGAAAAAATTTCGCATTTACTATATATGGATGATTTGAAACTCTATGGAAAGTCAGAAATAGAAATCCAATCATTGACAAATACAGTCCGAGTATTCAGCACCGATATTTCAATGCAGTTTGGCATGGAAAAATGCGCCACTGTATCCATAAAAAGGGGCAAAATCACTGCATCTGAGGGAATTGAAATGCCCAATGGCCAACTAATTAAATGCAAAGAAAATGAAGCCTACAAATACTTAGGCATTCTGCAGTTGGATAACATCAAGCATGGAGAAGTAAAAACTATTGTCAGACGAGAGTACACCAACAGAGTTAGGAAAATTTTGAAATCTAAATTGAATGGTGGAAATACAATCAAGGCCATAAATACCTGGGCAATACCAGTTATAAGATACACAGCTGGTATAGTTAACTGGACACAAACTGATTTGGACCTTTTGGACCGAAAAACCAGGAAACTAATGACAATGCACTACAGTTTACATCCACGTGGTGATACTGATAGACTATATCTGCCTCGAAAATCAGGTGGCAGAGGATTATTACAAGTGAAGCAAACAGTTGAAGAAGAAAAACATGCACTGGCTGATTATTTAAAAGACACTCAAGAACATCTATTAATCGAAGTAAAGAACAAAAATCTACTGAAGGCCCAACAGACAAAACAAGAACACAGAAAAGATGTGATAAAATCAAGAATGGAGAGTTGGCAGAACAAAGCACTGCATGGTCAATTTCTGGAAAAAATAAAAGATAAAGTGGACAGGGAACAAACTTGGTTATGGTTAAAAACAGGTACATTAAAGAAAGAAACAGAGTCACTAATCCTGGCTGTGCACGAACAAGCTATCCGCACAAATGCCATTAAGGCCAAAATCGAAAAATCCTCTGATGATGCCAAATGCAGACTTTGCAAAGAAGCTGACGAAACTGTTGATCACATACTCAGCTGCTGTAAAAAAATCGCGCAGACTGATTATAAATTGCGGCACAATTCAGTAGCACAAATGATCCATTGGAATTTGTGCAAAAATTATAATATTAAACCAGCAACAAACTGGTGGGAACATCAGCCTGAAAAAGTCACCGAAAATCAGATGGTCAAGATCTTGTGGGATTTCCGTATACAAACCGACAAAATACTGGCGCATAATACACCAGACATCACACTGGTTGAGAAAAATAAGGTCACAATCATAGATATCGCAATACCAGGTGATAGCAGGGTCGCCGAGAAGGAACATGAAAAAATCGCAAGATACCAGGACTTAAAAATCGAAATTCAACGACTATGGCACAAACCAGCAGTGACAATTCCAGTGGTAATTGGCACACTGGGTGCTATTCCAAAAGCACTGGAATTACATTTAAAACAGTTAAAAATTGACAAAATCACCATCAGTCAAATGCAAAAAGCCGCACTGCTTGGGTCTGCACGCATATTACGAAAATATGTTACGACGTCCTAGGCCCCTGGGTGGGGCCCGACTAGTAACCAATGCCAAATCCGGCGAAACAACTGGCCGCTGTGATACAATTGTACAATAATAATAATAATAATAATAATAATAATAATAATAATAACAACAACAACAACTCCGCCATTGCCGGTCCCAAGCCCGGATGAGAAAGGAGGAAGGTTGGGATCAGGTTGGCATCTGGTCCCGTAAAAAAACCCCCCGGCAACCCATACAATATGGTGAAAAAAACAAATAAGAATTCCATACCGCATCGGTCGTCGCGCGGGTTAACAAGGGCCGCGGCGGATGTTGGGGTCCCTGGACATCCGTCGACAAGTGGGCTACAAGTGGACCAGCCAACAAAACGACAAAAATATAGTGCAGATGAAAACCGTGCCATAATGGCCTGTTACTACAACTCAGAGCCAGAAAAAAGAGGCTATTTAAAGCGAATGTATGAATTATGGAAACAACAATATCCAGATTCAAATGTTAGTGAACAACGACTAGCAGATCAAAGGCGATTTATTATACGGAATAAAGTGTTTAGTGAAGTTGAACATGAGGAAATTCAGGCAAATTGCAAAACCCAAAAAACAATATCACAAGCGGAAATAACTGATATTCAAGACACAACTAAAGACATTATAGTAGAACTCCCAGAAGAAGCTCTCGGGGAGGAAATAACATCACCACCACTAGAACCAGTTATCACTGAACCAACTGATGAACTAACTCAAAAACAAAAAGAATTGAAGGATAAGATCATGGAGCATTTTCTGCTTAATGAGGAAAGGCAACGTTTACCATCACTAAAAACTGTGCCGAAGAAAATTTTGGCCCCTATCATGAAAATGGTTAATGCAGTGTTTTCAACAATTGAACCAGGATCCATCTTGGAAACAAACCAGTTAATGTACAGCGCAGCTGTAATAGCCACTAATGAACTAGGCATTAAAATTAAAGTACCTAGTCATACAACAGAAAAAGCATCAAAGCCAAAGTGGAAAATCCGTTTAGAACAAAAAATAAAAAAATTAAGGGCAGATGCTAGTAACTTAAAGAACATGCATGAGCAACGGCTTAAAAAAAACAAAATCATAGATCGGCTAATCAGGAGATATAGATTGGATACAAGAAACATCAATGAAGCTGTAGAGATTGTAAAACAGCAGATAACAGCAACAGCTAGAAAAATTGAAAGATATGAGGCACGAATCATCCAATATAAACAAAATCAGCAATTTCGATCAGACCAATGGCATTTTTATCAAAGTCTTAATGTAAATGGTGACACCAAAAGTGAAAAACCAGAAAAACCGGCCACAGTTGAATTCTGGAAAGAATTGTGGGAAAATGCAAAGGACTACAACAAGGAAGCAAAGTGGATACATGACTTTGAGAAAAGCATTGGCAACAAACAAATGCAAGTATTAGAAATAACAACTGAGATGGTCAAAAATCGAGTTAAAAAGGTAAAGAATTGGACATCACCTGGAAAGGACCAATTACATGGTTTCTGGCTCAAATATCTGACCAGTTTACATGCAATATTGGCCAGGCAACTGAATGAAATTTTACAAAAGGGCCAAATTGATGAATGGTTGACAACTGGAAAAACATACTTGATTCAGAAAGATCCAACTAAAGGAACAACACCTGAAAACTACAGACCAATAACATGCTTGCCAACAACCTTCAAATTACTCACAGGCATTATTGCAGATAACATGATGGATTATTTGGAAACAAACAACATCTTGCCAGTAGAGCAAAAAGGCAACAAAAGAAGGAGCAGGGGCACAAAAGATCAGCTTCTAATTGATAAAATGATATTAGAAAATTGTAAGAACAGAAAAACGAACTTGAATATGGTCTGGATTGATTACAAAAAGGCATTTGACTCACTGCCACATAGTTGGATCATAAAATGCTTAGAAACAACTGGCATTAGCAAAAATATTACATCCTTTACTGAAAAGGCAATGAAACAATGGAGAACTGAGTTGGCAGTAGGGAATGAGAGCTACGGAATGGTTAATATCA
Organism: Thamnophis elegans; assembly: GCF_009769535.1. Classification (NCBI taxonomy): domain Eukaryota; kingdom Metazoa; phylum Chordata; class Lepidosauria; order Squamata; family Natricidae; genus Thamnophis; species Thamnophis elegans. The sequence goes on from NC_045552.1 coordinate 33,099,581, forward strand.
AGCGAGGAATTTTCCAGGGTGATTCACTTTCACCTCTTCTCTTCATCATCGCAATGATCCCACTATCAGTAATCTTAAAAAAAATGAAATTAGGCTACCAAACAGCCAAAAAAGCTGAAAAAATTTCGCATTTACTATATATGGATGATTTGAAACTCTATGGAAAGTCAGAAATAGAAATCCAATCATTGACAAATACAGTCCGAGTATTCAGCACCGATATTTCAATGCAGTTTGGCATGGAAAAATGCGCCACTGTATCCATAAAAAGAGGCAAAATCACTGCATCTGAGGGAATTGAAATGCCCAATGGCCAACTAATTAAATGCAAAGAAAATGAAGCCTACAAATACTTAGGCATTCTGCAGTTGGATAACATCAAGCATGGAGAAGTAAAAACTATTGTCAGATGAGAGTACACCAACAGAGTTAGGAAAATTTTGAAATCTAAATTGAATGGTGGAAATACAATCAAGGCCATAAATACCTGGGCAATACCAGTTATAAGATACACAGCTGGCATAGTTAACTGGACACAAGCTGATTTGGACCTTTTGGACCGAAAAACCAGGAAACTAATGACAATGCACTACAGTTTACATCCACGTGGTGATACTGATAGACTATATCTGCCCCGAAAATCAGGTGGCAGAGGATTATTACAAGTGAAGCAAACAGTTGAAGAAGAAAAACATGCACTGGCTGATTATTTAAAAGAAAGTCAAGAACATCTATTAATCGAAGTAAAGAACAAAAATCTACTGAAGGCCCAACAGACAAAACAAGAATACAGAAAAGATGGGATAAAATCAAGAATGGAGAGTTGGCAGAACAAAGCACTGCATGGTCAATTTCTGGAAAAAATAAAAGATAAAGTGGACAGGGAACAAACTTGGTTATGGTTAAAAACAGGTACATTAAAGAAAGAAACAGAGTCACTAATCCTGGCTGCGCAAGAACAAGCTATCCGCACAAATGCCATTAAGGCCAAAATCGAAAAATCCTCTGATGATGCCAAATGCAGACTTTGCAAAGAAGCTGACGAAACTGTTGATCACATACTCAGCTGCTGTAAAAAAATCGCGCAGACTGATTATAAATTGCGGCACAATTCAGTAGCACAAATGATCCATTGGAATTTGTGCAAAAATTATAATATTAAACCAGCAACAAACTGGTGGGAACATCAGCCTGAAAAAGTCACCGAAAATCAGATGGTCAAGATCTTGTGGGATTTCCGTATACAAACCGACAAAATACTGGCGCATAATACACCAGACATCACACTGGTTGAGAAAAATAAGGTCACAATCATAGACATCGCAATACCAGGTGATAGCAGGGTCGCCGAGAAGGAACATGAAAAAATCGCAAAATACCAGGACTTAAAAATCAAAATTCAACGACTATGGCACAATCCAGCAGTGATAATTCCAGTGGTAATTGGCACACTGGGTGCTATTCCAAAAGCACTGGAATTATATTTAAAACAGTTAAAAATTGACAAAATCACCATCAATCAAATGCAAAAAGCCGCACTGCTTGGATCTCCACGCATATTACGAAAATACGTTACGACGTCCTAGGCCCCTGGGTGGGGCCCGACTAGTAACCAATGCCAAATCCGGTGAAACAACTGGCCGCTGTGATACAATTGTATAATAATAATAATAATAATAATAATAATAATAATAATAATAATAATAAGAAGAAGAAGAAGAAGAAGAAGAAGAAGAAGAAGAAGAAGAAGAAGAAGAAGAAGAAGAAGTTAGATTCAGTTAAGTCTTGATTACTAGGGGGAAATGATATGATGCAGGATATAGTCAAAGGAGGGATAATGATAATAACGTATATATATGTATGGGTACAATATAAGGAAATGAGATGTAAATTGTAAACAGTGATCTGGAAAGAAGGATAGAAAACTTTGTTATTAAGTATTATGGATGTTTAGCTAGAATAGGATATAAGGATTTAGTGTCATTGGAAGATTTTAGAAATAGTAAATGAAATGCCAGTATATGGTTATGTATTAAATCTTGGTATATTTTATGATGAAGGACGTTTAAATAACTATAGTCAAATGAAAATGGAGGTATGATGACAGTAACATGTATAAATATCTGAGTTAAAATACTTGAGTTAATATGAATTATGCTTGATGACTGTGGAAGAGATGCATGAAAGTCTTTTGTAACCAATGGATACACTTTCTACAGTATGTAAAAAAGGAAGATTTTATGTGTTGTGTTTTTTTTGAAAATAAAAAAACTTTAATTAAAAAAAAGTTTACTGCTGCTTAATTTGTGTAGTTAAGCAAACAGCAGTGCATTTTGTGGGCATCAGCAAGCCCATTTTGATCTGTAATCTTCTGGCACTTTGGCAAAGTCCTGCAAACCACCCCCAACCCTCACTCTAATCATTACCAGGAACTGAGACCAGGAACTGAGCCTTATGTCAGAGTTCCTGAAAACCTCAACTCCAAGAGAGGCATTTTCTGAAAGCTCCCATTTATTATAGTAGTATACAGGCACATCTAGGAAAACTCGAATCTGAGATTTCCTTCAGTAAGTCAAAAGTCCAAACCCATCCCCTGCACCCATCAATCCATCACCTTGTCCAATCCCAATCCAACATATGCAGCCCTTTAATACCAAAAGATGAAAATGGGAACACAATACTACAGAATATATAAATTGGGAGGGTGGGGCTGACATCCCGATGGTACAACATGTGATCTTGGTGCTCCAAGATTGCCTTCGATAGCTCTGCCGTGGGACGGTCCTTTTGGACCTAAACCGTCCCATGGAGATGGTGAGAGAGAAGGGTACATCCTGCTGATCTCAGGGACATCGCAAAGTCCCTGATTGATCCAGGACAAGCTCTTTTTTCTGGCAACAGAGAAGCAGCCATTGAAGCTGCTGAAGTTGGGACAGCTCCAGAATGAAAGGAAAGCGGGAGAGAAAGTGTGTTGAATTGGTGAGATAAATTTTATAATTAGAGAAGAGATCACACAAAAAACAAAAGTTAAATTAAAATTGAAGACAGAAGAGAGTAAGTGATGAGATTAAGCCAGAATTAAACTTAATGTGTTATCCTTTTTTCTTTTTATGGATGGAATTTTTACAAATGTTTCCTACTTTTTAAATTGGATTGGTTAATTTTTCTTCTTTTGTTTTTCATTCTTTTTTTCATACTTATGGATTAAGAATTTTTTTTACAATGCCTGATCAGATTGTTTTTCTTGTAAGAACTTTTCTCCTTAAGTTTGGAATACAAAGAGGGATTAAAAGCAGAGGAAAAGCACTGCCACTTAGAGGTTGGAGGTTTGGAAACATTGTTTTTGTCTTTTCTCTTTGAACATTTGACTTATATCTCAAGGCTTTTGAGTTTGTTTATTGAAAGTGATAGTAGGAAGAGCACGGGTTGTTTATACAGGTGCTCTTCTGGAGTACTATCAGTAGCTGGACTGGAGTGAAGAGAAAGCCTTGACTTGAAAGATTATAATGAACTTGCTTGAAATTTAACAAAAAAGCCTTGGATGTTATAGTAACTGTTTATAAGTTGGAAGAATGGTGCAACATGAAAAAGAAACATTAATACTGAAAATGATTATGCTAGAAATTCAAAAAATACTAGTAACAACAGAGAACATTGAGAAGAGAATGGAGAATATAGAACACAGAACAGGAAAAATACATGGAAAAATTGAGGATATTTATCAAATGATGATGAAGTTTGAGGACAGAGTTCTAAAAATTGAAGAAAAAGATGAACAAAAAGATAAGAAAATTGTTGATGTTGACAGTAAACTGAGAGTGGTTGGAAATGGCAAGAGTGGAATATGGAAAGAGGCGATTGACGGATTGGAACTCTATCTCAGACCTCAAAATATAGAAGAAAATTTGACAGAGGTAATGAGAGAAATTTTGGCAGAAGCATCAATGATAACCAAAGGCAAGCTGATGGAAAGAACAGATGGAGGGTTTCAAGTCTTTACAAGATATGCAATGAGCAACAGGTTGCTAAGAGAAGTCCATATAAGACTTATCAAGAAAGCAATCAGAACACTAATACTACAAATGGCAAGAGATATAAGATTGCACTACTACTGGAAGGACACAGGATGATGTAATGAAAGGTCATAATAAAAATTAAGTTAAATTTAGTTAAATTTAGAGTATTATGTATAAAATGGAGTGATAATGGTTATAGTGAAATGAGTAACACCAGGTTGATAATATGAAACTTTATACAAATTGTAAGTGAGGACTATGGAGAGGATGTTTAAAAGCATTGTTATTATAAACAATTTTTATATAGAATCTGGTATAAAGATGCAGTATTATTACATGATTTTAGGAGGATGTAATGAAATGCCATAATATAGATTTACTTTACATTTAGATTATTTTATATAAAAGGATGTAATAACAGTTATAGTCAAATGAATTTTTAATAATCATAATAATTGTTTATATATAGAGTATGTTGGATTGATGATATGAGAATTTGTGTAAATTGCAAGCGAGGACTATTGTGAGGAAGCACAAAGCTTTGTAATCAATCAACATACTGTATGTAACTGGAGGATGATTTTTATGTATTGTGTGTGTCTATGTCTATTTGTTTTATGTTTGTTTAAAAATATTTTTTTTAAAGTCCAAACCCATCCCCTGCATCCATCAATCCATCACTTTGTCCAATCCCAATCTGTCCAAACTCAAGACATCACTCCAACCTCTCCTTCTCCAGATGCAGGAATACCCTGACCTTGACTGAAAAGAAGAATGCTATTATGTCTAACTACATTCCCTCTACTAAATCCCCCCATCTACTTTCCCAGGCATAAGAATGTGGCAGCATGGAAGCATCCAGTGTTAATATGGCTTCTAAAGCTGACACCTTCTTATATTTATAGGGCATCTTCAAATGCCAAACAACATAGGGAAGTCACCCCATGGATCCAAATAATTTCAGATAATCCTCAACTTACAATAGCGTATTTAGTGACTGTTCAAAGTTGCAATACGAGTGAAAAAAGTGACAATCAGATCTCCAGCATGGTTTTCTGAAGCTTGCTTACTCTTGGCTGCCATAGAAACAGGCAGGAGGGCATATGCATTTGAGTTGGGGAAGTGAGTTGGTGTGTAGTAGTCTCATGAGACTTGGAAGGGAGGTTTCGCTCATGAATTATGACACTGCTGAGTGGAGTTGTTTATATTCCATTAAGGCCAACCATCCTGACACTTCAGATGTGAGAAATACCTGCATAGGAGCTTTCACATAACATCATACTGCATGTCAGGCCTGCAGCCACATCTCTTTTGGATCTTTGGCCTGACACACTTTCTATTTTTCTACTATGCTATTTCTATGGTGGCAAAATGGGAGGGGGGATTGTACGGAGTTAAATGTTATGTAGCCAAAATAAAATTCATTTCTAGAATGCCAAGGTTATCCTTTGTCTCTACATCTCTGCACCTGACCGGAACTGGATGGGTGGAACTGCCAGCATAGCAGTGGAAGATTGGGCCATGTGATGGACTTGTGGGTGTGGGGGCAAGAACTTTCAACTGGGTGTGGAAAACTGAGAAGCATTCAGATTCAGGTTTTCCCAGATGTGCCAATATGCCTCTCTTCATAAATTGGAACTTTGAATAATACTTTGCCTCGAACTCTGATTTAATTTTGAATGCTATTTGGAGCCCCGACATTAACTCAATTCTCCCTTAAAATACTTCACCAGCTACCCTGAAAATTGGGGCGCTGTTCGGGGTTCTGAGTCCCAGCACTGACCTGAGCTTGGGCAGTGCAAAACCTTGGTGAAGATGGAGAAGGAGAAAGCCACGTGGAAAGCAGCAGATGATGGATTGCCTATCCATGCCGAGACCATCTGCATGCCTTCCAAAGCTGTAGTGGAAGCCTCAGAGAGGGAACACCAGCTGGGAGCCAGGCCTAGGCCTCCCTCGCAATTGGAACTAACTGCAAGATGAAGCTTTGGGATTTATTGCCTCTAGGAAGTTGCTGTTGGAGTCACAGTGGGGTGCAAGGACAGCCTTGACCAATGCCTGGAGGACACCAAAGCAAATGCCAAATGGCTGCCCCTATGACTGGGGATCCCAGCCACCCTCACGCAGGCAGTCTCTGACCGGACTTCCATACCAATTCGGACAGCTGAATGTGAGTGAAATCAACCTTTGCCTTATCTCTAGACCACCCAGGTGGACCATGGCCCAGCCTTTCCTGGTAGAGACTCTGCAATGCACTGGAGTGCAGATTTATCTTCCTTCCATACTGTGTCAAGCAACCCTAGGGATTGAACCCTCGACCAGTTCCAGCCCCAGCTGCACTGCCCCAACAGGGACAACCAGAAGACCTGAGAACAGCAGCTGGAGATCTGGGAACAGCAGCTGAGCCACCCTTCTCCTAACCCCCAACCATGCCGGCACAAACCCAGTATCAGGCGCTGGGGCTCTGCCCCCCTTCACAAAGCAGCAGGGAAAAAAGCTTGGGAAGCTCAGAGGGGGAAGGTATCCCCCTTCCAAAGATGATTCCCTGTCAATAGCAAGATGGGAAAGTGCTGAAGGCTCCAGGAACCTCAGCCAGCAGAAAGCCAAATGAAGCTGCATGGGAGGAGACAAGCCGGTAAATTTGCAAAGCAAGCCTTGGACAAACAAACCCTTTCCCCAGGGATCAGTGGAGGCCCAGCCGAAGACCCTTGCCCACCCCCACCCAAAGGGCCCTTATCAAGCCCAGATGAAGAAAGCAGTGGGGATGATGACCCAATGGTAAACACACCCATCCGCCCCTTTGCCATCAAAGCCAAGCTCACAGTGGACAGAGGTAGAAGGGGAAGTTGAGCTGCACCCGATGCTTAATCAGCATGTCTATCGTGGAGCAACTAGGCATACGCACAAGACCCCTAGCCAATCCCATTCAGTTTGAACAAGTGGATGTGATGCTAATTGGAGGGACTCCGGTCAAACTAATTACTGACTTGGTAAAGTTGCAGATAGGCCACCACTATGAAGTCCTCAGATTTATTGTGGCTCCAAAGATACATGAATCAATTATCTTGGGGCTTGCATAGCTGGACAAGTGGACATCTACTATAAAGTGGGAGGATGGCATTCAGAAATTGATTATAAGCTTTGGACCACTATCAACTATTGAACTATCGAACCCAATAAAGCAGACCGCCCAGAGCCTGCAGCCCCTGCAACAGACACAAAACCCCTAGGCATTCAGTAAGTGCCAAAAGAGTACTGGGAATTGTCAGGGGTCTTCAGTGAGAGAAGATTGTAACTATCTCCCCCCTCATCAACCCACCAATTGTGCGATAGAGTTCATACTTGGGGCTACTCTACCAAAGCTGAAAATGTGCTCCATGACTCCTAAATAGATGGTAGAATTAAGGAAGAACATTGACCTCAATTTGAAGTGGGGGCTTTATTGAACCAGCTGTCAGAAGTAGAAGCCCCCATGCTCTTCAAAGAGAAGAAAGATGGTGGGGTTCATCTCTGCATTGATTTGCGAGGGATAAATGCCGAATGCGTAAAGAACACCTACCCCCTACCCCCATGAAGGATATGTTGAATCACTTGGCTAAAGGCAAGCTGTTCACCAAACTGGACTTGAGAGAGCTGTATTACCACATACGTATGAGGGAGGAATGGAAGGCTATCTTTAACTGCCCCCTTGGCAGTTTCCAATTCAAAGTTATGCCATTTGGGCTACAAGGGCCCCGTGCAGTCTTCATGCAGTACATAAATGAGGTGCTACTTGAACACCTATATCAGGGATTGCTCATTTATCTTGATGACATCCTTGTTTTTTCTGAGACCCTAGAAGAGCACGTGAAGTACAACAGGTCCTGGAAAAACTTCTAGCTGCCAAGCTATATGCAATCAAAGTGTGAATTCCACAAAACCTCATTAGATTACCTGGATCAAGGGAAAGTGAAAACTGTGTTAGACTGGAAACCCCCAAGTACTCACAAACAGCTACAAAGCTTTCTTGGATTTGCCCATTTCTATAGGCAATCCATCCCGGCTTTTGCAGAAATTGCCCTGCCATTGACTGAACTATTAAAAACTGGGCCTTCCCCGACAAAGCCAAAGGCAAACCAACCCAAAGCATTTGAGGAATTAAAATGGCTCTTTGCCCAGGAGTCCATCCTGCAACACCCCGACCCAGAACAGCAATTCATAATCCAGACAGATGCTAGTGATGTGACTGTAGCAGCAGTATTGTTGCAAAGGATTAAAGAAGGGCATCTCTTGCCATGTGCTTATGTCTCCAAAAAACTCACCGCTACTGAAAGGAGGTGGGCCATTTGGGAGAAAGAAGCATATGTGGTTAGGTGGGCCCTACTCACTTGGAGACATTTCCTGGAAGGAGGGGATGTGCCATTCGAGGTCTGGACTGACCATAAAAACCTCAAAGCCCTCAAAAGCCCTCAAAGACTGTCTCCAAAGCAAGTTCGCGGGCACAGTACTTCCGAAAGTTCAAATTCGAACTGAAGCACATCCCTGCAGGGAAGAACTTGCTGGCAGATGCCTTATCAAGAAAACTGCAATATGATTCAACCAGAAGTTCCTCAGCAAGACAGACTGGGGAGGTCTGAAGAGCCTCACATGAACTCTGTCTGACAAACCAATGCTGAGATTCTTTTGGATCAGAACCTCCACGGGGGATTTAAGAAGGGGCAGCATCTCATCAGATCCAGAGGGAGTGCAACAGGTCCCTTGTAATCTTAATCAAATTGACAGCAATGGTGGCATTTTATTGGCTCACCCGAGAGACAGAACCTAGTTGCATCTCTAAACTTAGGAACCGCCTCATCACATTGTTCTGCTAGCCATCCTGCAGTATCCGGCTCATTCATCTGTTCTTCCACTGTTAAGAACTCTTCTTTGTACGAAGCTCAAGTAAGAACCTGTTGGGGCATTGCAGGTGCACATTATTCCACCATCCATCCTGCAGCCTTCCCCTCAATCATCCCTTCTTCCATTGTCGAGATCTCTCCTCTGTAGGAAGCTCGAGTAAGAACCTGTTGGAGCATTGCAGGTGATACTGGAACCAGTGGAGAGGTCAATCCCTGGGTTAGCCACTGCCCAGTTATCTGCCATGGTGCCATCTGCTGAGGGAGGGCAGGTGCCCACTGGCATCCCTTCCATCCATGACCTGGGGTTAAGACCAGGTTCACAGGTTGCAGTTCAACCAACAATGGCTGGCAGGTGGGGTTGTGTGCCAAGGCCCCCTCTGCTGGCTTGGAGGATTTTCCCATGCTGATGGCCAAGCAGGCACCCACTGGGATCTTTTCCATCCATACTCTGGGAAGAAAGCCCAATTTGGTGGTGCTTCATTCACAAGCTGCAGCCCAATTTCTGGTGGCTGGCAAGTGAAAGATGCTGGTCAAATCCCTTCTTGCTGGCTGGGTTGAATTTCCCATTTTGATAGGGAATCTTTCTTTAACTCAGTTGCAGGGCAATGGGTCATTTCATTTATCGCTGTTTGGAAGGAGTCAAAATCTCCACTCCAGGTTTTTTCCCCAATCTTGGCTGGCGGAAGGAGGGGGAGCATGCACTCACGTTTAGTTGTCCAAAATGGTCCGGGAAGCCCATCAGAGATGACTGCGTGAGGGTGGCTGGAATCTACATTCATCAGATCTTCTGACCATCCTCTAGTCGTGTGTAGAATAAGCCTTTCTAGCCCTCTCCGTTGCATCCCCCTCAGGCTGTGCCTCTTCCCAGATGCTATAAATCTTGAAACAGAAATTCCTTCACCTTTGAAGATTTGCAGAGAAGCATCTCATCTCAGCTTCTTATCCCAAAAGGCTTTCTCATAATTGTTCACTGATATTTTACGCTGACCTGGTAGCTTTGGGAAATCAGCACCCCTCACCACCCCCATGCAGGGGGACTGCTGGTGATATATTTTAAAAGGAGAATTGGGATAATGTCAGCATTCCAAATATCATGCAGAATTAAATCAGAGTCCAAGGCAAAGCGATCCTTAAAGTTCCAATTTAATAAGACAGACATGTTGGAACATCTGTGGAAATCCCAATTCTAAAACTTCCTGGGATTTCACCCAGTTGAAAGTTCATGGTCTTATCCCCACACCCATAAATCCATCACATGGTCCAATCTTCTTCAGCCACGCTGGCATTTCCACCCATTTAGTTCCGGTCAGATGCAGAGGTGCGGAGACAAAAGATGACCTTGGGCTTCTGGAAAAGAATAACAATAACACATTCCACAATTCTACTCCTTTCTATTCCCCCCTTCCAACTACTACACTAATGAAACAGCACAGTGAAATAAAAGAGAGTGTGGCAGGCCAAAGATCCTAAAAAAGGAATATGACTGCAGGCCTGACATAAGAACTGTACAACTAACTGTAATTTTGGAACTGGACATTATGGTAAGGTGGGAATTTGAAGAATTATGTGAAATTATAAAAATATGCATAAATCATCAATATCAAGTCTAAGTAGAATTTTGAAGTCAGATATTGAGGAGAAGCAGGAAGTGAAGGAAGAAGAGGAGGGATAATGAAGTGGTAGAAATGGTGGAAAATAAAAAGCAGACAAAAACTTCATTGGGTTTGACAGTGGTATAGGGAAAATTGAAAAGGGGGGATGTGTCCCAACAAAAGGAAATAAAAAACAGACAAAAGATCTCACTGAGTTTGACAGTGGCATAGGGAAAACTGAAGAGAGGGGTTATGCCCCAACAAAGGGAAATACAAAAGATTTCACTGGGTTTGACAGTGGCTTGGGGAAAATTGAAGAGGGTGGACATGTCAAAACAAAGAAAAGGGAGAAAACAGGAATAGAGAATTGGGACAAAAGATTTACTAGGAAAAAAATCAGATAATTAAAAATTGTTATATGGGAAATATAAAGCTGAGATATGTGGTTTAATTCTATATATGATAATTAAACTGTTGCTAACTGATTGAATATGATAATGGAAAGATAATTAAATAAAGGTTTAAATATATGGAATATGGACAAAAATGAAACTGTTTTGTGGAGAATATAAAATAGAGGTATGTGATTCACTTTTATACATGATAATTAAACCAAGTTGCTAATTGATCATATATGACAATGGAAAGACAATTAAGTATATGTTAAAATATATAAAATATGGACACATATAGAACTCTTAAGATGATGAACAAAGTGAGGTGTGTACCACTTGTTATTCTACATAGTAGATTAATGGAATTGTAATGAACATTGAACAGTAAGGATTGTTATTTAAAGATAATTAAGGGCAAGCTAAGTCAAGATATGGAAAAATGGGGGGAACATGAAATATACTTATAATGGAAAATTATTGAGATTATAAAGACAGAACTACAAATTTTGAGCGTGTAATGATGTATAACTATATAAATATAATGATGAGAATAGCTGGGAATCGCAACCAGGTCTACATCCCGGCCAAAAGTAGGCTGGAGGGGGTGGGGTTAAAATATAATTACTATGTATACTTATTTTCTTTCAAAAAAGGAGGAGGATACATGTTAAAATTAAAGACGTATATTGAAATGGAATTATAAATACCATCAAAATAAAATGGAGCTCGCTCAGAGGCTGAAATACACCAAGTAAATGAGATGAAGAGTGTGAAGTAGAGGAGAGAAGTAAGGGAAGAAAAGAGGGATAGGAAAGAGGGCAAGGGGAAGAGGAAGAGAGAAAAAAGGAGTGGAAAGGGGAGAGAGGAGAAGGAGAGAGGAAGGTGAAGTAGAGAAGAGAAGGATGACAGAGGGAAGAAAGGAGGTAGGGAGGAAGAGAGAGTGAAAAGAAAGTGATGGATAAGGTACAAATATGGTGTATGGAGAGCAGAAGAGCCAATAATTGTTTTTGGGAGTTGATGGTATGACGAATTGATGTAAACATTTAACAATATAATGTTGATTATGTAATAGTATACATGTGGTTATTTGCTATGAAAATGAAAAAATAAAAAACTTTTTATAAAAAAAGAAAAAGAAAACCACAATACGGCAGTAAAAGGGAAGAAGTGGTTCACCCCATCCTTCCCCCTTCCCACCAAAAGGCGACCAAAGTTCACTACCAGAGGCCAGACTAACCAGCCACCTACCTTCAGACAGGACAAGCTGACTGCAGCAATGAAATCGGCGCTGCCAGCAGACTACTGGCTCAATGACAAGAAGGACACCCTGACGATGAGAGATGGTGTAGCCTGGAAAGGATCCAAACTGTATGTTCCCGCGAGCTTGAGGCTGGAAATACTACAGTGAAATCATGATGCAAAATTAGGAGACCACTTTGGATTCCTAAAAACGCTCCACCTCACCAGGCGTCAATTTTGGTGGCCAAAAATGAAAGCTGAAGTGGAAGACTTCATAAAAAGCTGTGCCACTTGCACAACCATGAAAATACAGCCAGGTAAGCCCCCTGGACTACTGCAACGGGTGGCCTACCCTAACCAACCATAGGAAGAGATTGCAATTGACTTCATCCTCGAGCTCCCAGACAGTGGCAGTAATGAAATTATTTGGACAGTCATTGACTTATTTTCCAAGCAAGCCCATTTCATTGCTTGCCCAGGATTACCATCTGCAAAGAAGCTAGCGAAAATGTTTATCAAACACATTTACTGCCTGCACAGCGTACCCAGGAGGATCATCTCAGACCGTGGAGTTCTGCTGCTGGGGAAGACATCACAGCATTGAAGTGTAGAGCTCTGGTGGGGTGGGGGGGACTGGCCGACTTCCTCCAGTTGAAATCAGGCTTTCTCCCGATAATCCACCTTCTGCCATGGTTGCCTGATTTTCTCTCCAATCACCCCAAATATTGGCGAAATGCTCGGAGAGCCTGGGATTCAGAAAACTCAGAAATGTTGATAGATTTTTAAAAGTCAGTTTAGGCTCTCTGTGAAGTTCCCAAAAGATGACCTAATTAATTTACGAGCCTCAAAACAAAGTTCAAACAAAAAACATTCATTTATTAGGATCAACATCTTGGCTTGATCTTCTGTGGAGCCTAAACTGAATTCCACTTAATGGCATCTGAACTTTACCCCTGTGTCCCCTCCCCTCTGCCTGAAGTCATGAATCACATTTGCCAACAAGATGTTACGGCAGGGTTCTGGACATGCGCATTCACATTCCAGTTACAAGAATATGGGACTTTACTCTGGCCAAAAGTATGCATGGTATTTTCCTCCCTTCTCAAGTTGATAGTAGCCATGGAAACTCTTTAGAAATTGACATTGTAACTTTCATGTGCTTTAGTTCAGATCTTGCCTTGCTTTTGCTGCTATCTTTTCAAACTTAGTAAAAGTACCTCTCCTCTAAACTAATGGAGCTAGAGGTTTTCTTTTATACGTTTTGAATGGAAGTAGGCCTGATGTTTATGATCATTTTTTATACTTACCACCATTGCAGTATCCCCATTGTCATGTGATCAAAATTCAGATACTTGGCAACTGGTCACCTTTTGTGACCTTCTGACAAGCAAAGTCAATGGGGAAGCCAGAATCACAACCATGTTACCAATTTAACAACTGTGGCAAGAAAGACGATAAAATTAGGCAAAATTTGCATAACAAATGTGTGACAGAAATTTTGGGCTCAATTGTGGTTATAAATCAAGGTCTACCAGTATTTCCTACCTTTAATAAATCATGTGCTAAATCTCAGCCCTGAACACTTGTTTTTATTGAACAAAAGAACACATCAATAAACATAAATCTAACAAATGTGCTAAAAGAAACAGCTTGTATGCCAAAGCATTGAGCTGGCAGCCACTTTTGCCAGCTTCCTTTCGTCACAGTTAATACACAAAGGTGTCACACAATTGTCACAGTTTAAAAAGTTCTGCAGTCAGCAAAGAGCCTTCAAGGTAACGCGGCAGGTATTCTTCTGGCTTATCACCACCATGGCTCCAATTCCACGGAGAACCATCACAACAAGGAAAGAGTTACCTTGGAACTTGTCCTAGAGCAATCTTCGCTAACCTGATGCCAAACAGAAGTGTGGGGACTTCAGTATCTAGATGCCTGAGCAAACAGCCATGCCGGCCATGGATTCTTGACTTGAAATCCATTTGGCAGGACACAGATGAGAGAAGCGCTGAGTCAAGGTGGATTCCTTTCCTGGATCCTAAAAGCAGGCCATCACCATAAGAAAGAGATTCTACTTCAACCACCTTACAAGGAGATGGTCTTCCAGATTGTGGGTTCCTCATCCACTGAAGCCTCTGCCTCCAAGGTCAAAATAGAAGAATAGCCAGACATGTTTCGATGCACCAGCAGTCCCACATCAGCCTCACTGCCTGAGCTTCCACTACTCAGGCATGGGAATGATGGTGGAGGGGGCCAATCCCAGTTGCCTGCATGATCTTCCACACTATAAGGTGGTGGGTCATCATTGTGGGGAGGTGGGGGAAGTGGAATGGTGGGGGGCGTTTGGTGGTATGGAGGTGGGGGGCCCAGAAAGCTAGGAGATTCATGGTTATAGAAAGGAGGGGAAATCAGAAAGGTGGGTACATCATCATCATAGGGGGGTGGGGAGGCAGCAAAGCCAGTTGATCATCATCATAGGGAGGGGGGGTAACTCAGAAAGCTGGGTGAAGGAGGTGAAAGAGAGTTACAAGGAAACAAGCCTTGGTTCTCGTAGTCTGGCATGGAAGGATGCAAATAGAAAGTCCACCTTTGCCAGAAGCGGCCCTTGTAGTAGCAAGCTGCCATCCAAAACAGCAGGAAGACAATGAACAAGACAATAAATATCACCCTAGGCTTCCAGTCTACAACTGCAAAAAGAAGAAAAAGCATCAGTTATCAAGGTAATCTTTCTTTTATACTCTGTTTCTTCTGCACTTCCTTTATTAACAACTTCCCAATCCCACGTTCCCCCCCAGGAAGCTGCAAAAGGACATGGGTCCACAAAATGGCAGCAGAGAGTGGGGTCTATGCCTTGTCAATATGTATTTGTATATAGACTTAGGTATAAGTATAGGACAATACCTGGGAAAAGTACAGACAAGTTCAGACCAGGTACAGACCTATACTTATATCCAGGTTCTGGGGTTCTATCTTGTCTCTACCTACAAAGATCAGAATCAGGCAAGCCATGATCTTCCCTTGGAAACACTCTATGGAAGTGAAAGTTTCTTTAAAGCAGAAGGATATTGACAATTGACCCCTTTGAAGTTGGTATTGGAGAAGATTCCGCCAAATACTATGGGCAGCTAAAAAAAACAGCACATAGATCATTCAACATATGAATTCGCTCGAGACATAAATGACCAGATTTATGTTATCCTACTTTGGACACATTATATGAAGACTCACCTCTCTGGAGAAGGTATTAATGCTGGGAAAGGTAGAAAGAGAGAGAAGAGGGCTGTAGGAAGTTATCACCCAGCCCTCTCCTAGAAAAATGAAATATCCTAGGAAATATTGAAAAGGCAGAATATTTCTCTGGATGTGAAAAGGAAGACACATGTTTTAAAAGACAGAATAGCTGCCTACAGCTTCCTGCCCATCCCCCTTTGTCAATGAGCCATTAAAGCCTGAGCTAGTCCACTTTACATAATAAAGAGTTCTCCCCTTCAGCTCCAGAGTCATGTGATTAAGGCATGATAATATTGGCCCTTTACCCAACTCGCCACATGGCATCTGAGAACTCAACCAAACCTGGATTCAAAATGCAGGCTAGAGAGTTGCCCCTGCATGGCCCCATGGAAGTGACAACCAATCAGAATACAAGCTCAAGATCAAAGGCCAGAGAGGGCATAAAACCAGAGACTCAGCTTCTCTTCCTCCCTGCCCTTCTCTTTTCTCCACCAACATTGAAGCATGTGATAACCTTTTCTGTTCAGGACTCAAGCCATGTGGTCCTGTCCACCAATAAACCATCTTTCCAAGCAGCCTCCGTGTCTCCAGTGTCTTTATCCCTACTTGGAGCCGACCCCAGAAGGACATTTCTTTCATCAGAGCAATGAGAAAAAATTCATCTTTAGAGGATAATATTTGTACCTCAGGATTGAAAAGAGGGGTCCTTGGTGCTCCCTGAGCTTGGTTGTTTTCTTGCAGACGTTTCCTTATCCAAACTAGGTAACATCATTAGTGCATCAGCAAGAAAACAACCAAGTTCAGAAAACCAAAATGATCCCATAATCCATCTCTGCTGCCATTTACAGGCAGTTTAACTATAGAGTAGTAGAGCAACACAATGAGTTGGGATCAAATAGGATCTCCCCACTGCGAGTCGGATTCATCACTGTGTTATGCTGAAAAGTCTATACACCTGGAACATGCCCATCTGGGGAAAGATTGCATTAAATAATAGTTCATTCAATAAACCACAAAGGTAAGGTGACCAGATGTCCCGCTTTTGGTGGGACAGTCCCGCTTTTGAACAATTTGTCCCGCGTTCCGCGGCGTTTTTAAAAAGTCCTGTTTTTATTTTAAGCACGAAAGGAAAAATCTGCAAAAAGTCACCAGGAACCCCGGGGATTTTCCCTCACAAATCATCATGGTCGCATAGAATGCAAATTAAGGTGCTTATCTCCCCGCCCGGCTCCATGTGTTCGTATTCAAATCGGAGTCACGCTGAGTCCCATTCAGAGGGCGGAGGGACGCTGTGCTTTTCTTTTTGCTTTACCTGTGTTCTCACAACCATGCAAAGGTGGGTTTTGTGCTACAAGGATCTTTCTTTCTTTCCCTGTCTGCAGTTCCAATTGCAGTCGTCCTTTGCTTCGGATTAAAGCACCATTTCTCATTCCTTGCAAAACTGGGGAAACAGCAGGGCCGCCTCCCTCCCCACTTTCATTGCAGCACCATCGGTTGCAAAATGTTCCCCTGATTTGGTTTATAAGTTCGCAGCAATGCGATCCAACAAATAAGAAAGTTTTAATAAGATCTTCTGACTTTATTTGGTCTCTGCTGCCCCCCCTGACGCCGTTAGCCCTTGGGTTTTGTCCCCTCCCAAGGAGAGAGTGGGAAGGAGAGGAAGGAAGGAGGGAGGGGGAAGGAAAAGAAGAAGGGAGGGGGAAAGATGGAAGGAGAAAAGATGGAAGGAAGGAGAAAGAATAGAAGGAAGGAGAAGGAAGGAGAAGGCGGAAGATGGAAGAAGAAAGGAAGGAAGAAAAAGAGGAATGGAGGGAGAAAAGAAGGAAGGAGGTAGGAAGAGAAGGGGAAGAGAGGGAAAGAGCAGAAAGACAAAGAGGATGAAGTTGATAGGCAAGAGGAAGGAGGAAGGAAGGAAGAAAGAAAAAAGGAGGGAGGGAGGAAAGAAGAAAAGATGGATCTAGAAAGGAAAGAAGGGAGGGAGGGAAGGGGAAGACAGGGAAGAGCAGAAAGACAGAGGTGAAGGTAGATAGGCAGAAGGAAGGAAGAAGGAAGAAATAGGAATGAGGGAAGGTGAAAGGATGGAAGGAGGAAGGAATAGAAGTGAAGGGGAAGAGAGAGATGGAAAGAGTAGAAAGACAGAGAAGGTAGATAGGCAAAAGGAAGGAAGCTGAAAGAATGGAAGGAGGAAGGAAGAGAAAAGGAGGAAGGGAGTGAGTGAGGAAAGAAGAGAGGATGGAAGAAGAAATGAAGGAAGAGAGGGAAAGAGCAGAAGAAGATAAGATGAAGGTAGATAAGCAAGAGGAATGAAGGAAGAAGGAAAGATGGAAGGAGGAAGGAAAAAGAAGGGAGGGAGGGAGGAAAGAAGAAAATAATGGAAGAAGAAAGGAAGAGAAGGGGAAGAACAGAAAATAAAGAAGAAAGGGAGGAAGGAGGGAAGGTGAAAGGATGGAAGGAGGAAGGAAGGGAAGGGCAAGAGAGATCTAAAGAGCGTAAAGACAGAAGGAAGGAGAAAGAATGGAAAGGGAGGAAGGCTAGAAGAAAGAAAGAGGGAGGGAAGGAAGGAAGGAAGGTATGTGAAAGGAGGAAGGAAGGAAGGGGTACTTCCACTTGTAGGCCTGGGACTGAATGCAGGAGGAGTCTCTCCATAGGATCAGCTGCTCCTCTGATCATGGTCTATGAAAATGTTACTGCCTGCCTGATGCAAATTTAGACAGACAGTGCTTTGGAATGCCCTCAAATCCCCCCCCTTTACTCCCCCCCTGTAGAATTCAGCCCTCTGAGTTTTGCCTTTGAGGGGCATCTAAATTAAGGTGACCAGACGTCCTGGTGGGATACTCCCACTTTTGAACAATTTGTCCCGCGTCCCGCAGCGTTTTTAAAAAGTCCCGATTTTTTAAAAAAAATTAATCAAGACGCCCCCCCCCCAGGTCAATGGTGTCCCTCTACCAATGTTAAAATCTGGTCACCTTACACAAAGGGCTTTCAGGCAAGACACTGACCAGCCAAACGATTTTCTTGTGACTTCCAGTCAATGGGAGCCAAGCCCTCAATGTAAACAAAGCTTATAGCCATGTGAGAATTGGGGGGGGGGTGTTGGACTTGGCAGCAAGGCAGCCACCTATCACACTGCAACTTTCTATGAGGAACCTTGTGCAAATCCTACCACTCCTACTTTGTTCAACAAACTGGGTTAAGTCCTTAATCCAGATGACTTTTGGCTTTAGATGCGGAAGGTGCAGCCAAACCGACGGAAACCAATCCCCAAGGCCAGCTGACTCCCGACCTGACCCCGTGAAGGGTGAACTGGTGGTCTTACACTTCCCGGGCTCGTCCTGAATCAGGGGCTGCGCGGTCTGGGCCTTCCGCGGGCACCGCCCCCCCCCTCCAGCTGCACTTCTCCGGCATGGCAGCAGGAAAAGAGGCGGCAGGTGCCGCAACACAACTGCAGCTGCGGGCAGCGAAGGGTGCCTTCTTGGGGACACAGCTCGCTCTCCGTGCCCATCAAAAAGGCCTCGCCCAGCCGACAGCAGAGGGAGCAGCAGCAGAGTGCCCAGCGCGGGGCCAGCCATGGGGCAGCCTCTCCAGCCAGGCAGGGGGGGGGGTCGTCAGGGGAGTTTGGTCCAGCTCTCTCAGCCGCAAATGCTGCGCCTTTATAGCCTTGCAAGATTCTTCGGGGGACCAGACTGCGTGGCCCTGCCCCTGCCCCCGCCCCCACCCCATCAATAAGGACCCAGCAGCTTTCGGTGCCCACGACAAGAGTCCCACTGAAAGGCAACCTTTGCTCCCGAAGCTGCTAGTCGCTTCTGGCCTGGTTCAGTTCCCGGGAAAGAAAAACGTGAAGTTGAACCGGGCTTCAGATGTTCCTCTCTGGGTAAAGGAGGGTGGGTAGCTTCGTGTTGGAACCTCTTCTTTTACGTTCTTTCAGAGAAAGAATTGTCCCGGGTTGTCCATAAGAAGAAAAGAGATTCCAAAATCAGACTCAACATGTGAAGGAACTTGATTCCAGATGTTTTTTTCTTGCAGAAAGTCTAAGGACAGAACCAGTTAAAATAGAACTGCAGGAAAAATTTCAGTGTAGTGGGCTCCATAAGGTTGTCCATTTCCGTGCCACATTTATTTCAATTTGCCAATGATTTAAGAAGAAATGGAGAGCTTGACATAGAAGCTTGACATAGAAGGTAGTGAAGGGCAAGGAGGATGGGGCTCTTCTTGGGGAAGACATCCATATAATTGTGCACAAAAGCAAAGCTTGTATGGTTAGTGAAGAGACCTAGCAGGTAGGGAAAAGAGTAATGGTTCCAGTGGATAAGAATATACAGAGCTTTCATCAGTCACAGCACCGTCATACCTGCTACATGCCCAATACTTTTTTCTCTAGCATCACAGGGTCTGTGCAACACAAGCCATGATTGGAGAATTAAGCCATTTTGGAATCACAAGATATTTTGGTCCATGAATGGTGAAATGGGCTAGTGAAATAAAGAAGGCAAGATTCACCCTGCTCTCCAAAGATACGTAATAAAGCAGGAGTATCCAACCTTGGCAACTTGCAAGAACTGGGCATGGGTAATCTTGTGAAGAGAAGGACCAGGGGAGACAGGGGATCAGTGTTTCTGTATTTGAGGGGCTGTCAGAGAGGAGATGGTCAGCCTATTTTCTAAAGCACTTGAAAGCCAGATAAGGAACAATGGATGGAAACTGATCAAGAAGAAATTCAACCTAGAAATGAGAATTTTTTCTGCCAGTGAGAAAAATCAACTTGGACAGGAAGTTCTCTAGCTGGACAGACGTGGGGGATGTGAGCTCTGAAGAGTTTCACATGAACCCTGTCTGACAAACTTACCCCAGTGATCCTTTTTTGGACCAGAACCCTCCTGGAGGGAGGGTCAAGAAGAGCAGCGTCTCATCAGACACAGAGGGAAGCAACAGTCCCTCACAGGTTGGAGATTTGTCTTATGAATCAGAGTGGGGGCGGCAGCCTATAATATGGCTGACAAGATGCTGACTTCCCATCTAAACTAATGCACAGGAGGGTGCGGAAGAGATGAAGACTGGTAAAAACGTTTATCTAACCCACAGCTATAAATCAAAACTGGTAAAGACAAAGAAATTTTGAGAGCATAAATAATATTGATGGTCAGACCAGGACTTTCTCCAAAAGAAAGCAAGAAAGAAAAGAAAAATTGAGGGGTTGAAACACCCCTCCCCCCAAAAAGCTATTTTCCTTGTAACAAATTTGGACAGAAAAGGAGAAGCAGAGAAATGACAAACCCACTCAATATAAACTCAAATTTGGTTCTGAATTTCAAATAAAAACCAAATATTTTGAAGGATTTATTTTGCTTTGAAGCAACTCCTAACCAATAACCTAACCTTGATTCTGTGAGAAGTTTTAATTAACCAACTACCATAAATCAGAAGTTGGAAAAGCAGGAGGCAAAAGAAAGACGTTCCCGCATCTGGCTCTTTATAAGTTTGTTCCAATTGATATGTTTTAAGCAGCTGTGGCTGATCGGAGACCCAAGGTGACAAGGGAAAGAATTATTATAGAGTTAAGAACTGGAAAATGCTAGTTGTTTTTCTTCTTCACTCTTTCATCTTTTTACTTTACTGTAAAAGATAGCCCCAGTTTCACTTCCGGTCCCACAGTAGTTAAAACTTTAAGGTGGACAAGAGCCTCAAAATAAGACTTTGTATTGTTGGAAGAAATGTCCTTCTGGGTTCAGCTCCAAGTGGGGAAAAAGACACTGGAGACATGGAGGCTGCTTGGAAAGATGGTTTATTGTTGGACAGGGCCACATGGCTTGAGCCCTGAACAGAAAAGTTGATCACATGCTTCAATGTTGGTGGAGAAGAAGAGAAAAGGGCCAAAGGAGGGGCTTGCTAGGCTTTTTATACCCTGTTTAGTCCCACCTCTCTGTTTCCTGTTCCTATGTAAGAAATGTATTCTGATTGGTTGTCAGACTCCCATGGGGCCATGCAGCGGCTACTCTCTGGGCTGTGATGAGTTCTCAGATGCCTTGTGGTCAGTTGAGTAAAGTTCCAACATTATCATGCCTTTACTCTCACCCCCACCCCCCGGGGCTGCAGTGGAGAAGTCTTTATTATGTAAAGTGGACTAGCCTGGCCCATTAACAGTGGGGATGGGCAGGAAACTACAGGCAACTATTCTGTCTTTTAAAACATGTTTCTTTCTCCTCACATCCAGAGAAATATTCTGCCTTTTCAATATTTCCTAGGATATTTCATTTTTCTGGGAGAGGGCTGGATGATAACTTCCCACAATCCCTCCTTTTTTTTTCAAAACATGTGCGTGGAACGCACATGTTTTTGACAAAAGATTAAAATTGGTCAGATCAGGGAGACTTAATTCTTCTGATGAAAAAGCATTGAGAGAGATAGCAGAAGGATCTCTTCAGTGACTCCCAGAGAGCTTTCAACCATGAAGGTCTAGCAACCAGGGAAAGAAATTTACAGTATCCAATTTTCCATGCCAATTAGTATCAGATATCACTTTCTGTGAGCTTCCAGACAGGTTTTAACAAGCAGAAATCCCAAAATTATTCACAGCCATGCTTTCCCTTTAAGTTACAGGCTGCTCATTTTAAAAGGGATGGTTCTTAAACCTGCCCTGGCTCTTATTTTAGTGAGGCCAAATTGAGTTTAGCTGGTGTGCAATCCAGGCTATTTAGTATTTGTAAAATTACACAGAATGAGCCTGGGGACTCCTACTCATGAGACCACCAGTGCAACATATCCTGCTTTACTGGGCAGTGTGGGTTTTTTTGTTTTGTCACAGTGAGGGCTTGGGTTTTTTTTGGTTTTTTTTAGATCCTCTCTGCTAGCTCTTCAACTGGGGGAATTGCCTGAGGAGATTGACCCTCCCCCAATGGGATTAAAAAAGGGAGAAATCACTTTTTAGGCTTTTGTGCCAGGGCAAAAATCAACCTAGGAAAAACTGTGTGTGGAGGAGATAGTTTCAATCTAATTCTGTATAGACTCTTCTCTGTCTCTGTCTCTTTCTCTGTCTCTGTGTCTCTGTCTCTCTCCCTCTCTCTCTCTCTCCCTCTCTCCCTCTCTTTTTCTTTGTGTGTGTGTGTATGTAGCTGCTTCTACAATACAGAAAATACAGACATTTTGGACAAACTTTCCCTCCCACTAGACAGAAATCTAAGGTGTTCAGAAATTGCTGTGCTAGCCATTCTCAAATACAATTCTTACATGAATACATTAAACTGATTACAATATAAATGAGACAAGAAAGAAACCTTACAATGAATTTCTGTGAAGGAAGCAAAGAAAGAAAACTTTAGGATCAATTTTCACCCTCCCCCATAGTCTTTACAGCTGTCTTCTGGGGATAGAAGAGAGTTTTTTGGTCTTTACTTCTCCATCTCAAGGTCCATTCTTTCATATTTGCAGGATGGCATTAGGCTTAGCTTGCTGGTAAGAGTGGTCAGTCAGGCTTGGTAGAGTCTGTCCCAGGCTTGGCTAAGTTTTTTCCCCTCATGTCAGGTTTTATCAGGATGCACTCACCACAGCCAATTCAAGAGTTATGGTTTGAGCTAGCAGTCCTTTGTTTCTGAGGTGAAGAAAAAGAGGAGAGGCCAAGTATACAGTTCTTTACAGACATATATTTAGTCTCATGTGGAATCTCCCCCATTCTGTCCAAGTGTGGAAATGCAAACATTATTCCAGAAGGCAGATGATGTAAATTTCATGGAACATAACATTCCCACTGCTTCTATGATTGAAACACTTTTGCAGTAAGATGAGTACATTTTCAAGAGGGACAACAACTTGTGTTGCAAACAAACAAACAAAATATCATAGGGTAGAGCACCTTGACTCACAAGCTTTTAAAAATGCACTCAGGTGTAAAAGAGAAAGGGAAGGAAAAACAGCTTTTTAAAAAAATGCAATAAAAAAAAGGTACTTTGAGGCAACACTCCAAAATATTAGATTCCATTCAGATGGAAGCAAATTCTCATTAAGTGTGTTAAAACATTTACAAATGTAAGCAAAATATCTCAAAATCATTTCTTTTTATAGGTTTAATTAAGCATTTTAAACCTCAAAAATTTCCAGAAGGAAAAGAAAAAAATCAAAATTGTATTCAGAGCAGAAAAGGAGATGTAATTGCGTAACTTTTATAGATGAAAAGATAACAACAGTGAAAGGTAAAGGTGAAAGAGCAGGTCACCCATTTACTTTTCTCAGAAGAGAGAGGGAAAAATGGTTAAAGTGAGCAGAAAAACTTCAATGACCCAAAAGGAAGGAGGGAAAGAAGGGGGGTGCACGGAGGCATTCATAGGTATCACTGGGGGCATTTCATACACATGCTCATTGTAAAATGAGCAGACACTCACTCTCCCGCCTTTTCTGCTTCCTCCAAAGAATGACCCAGAAGGAAGAAGGGGGGGGGATTCACGCAGGCAATCACAGGTCTCTGGATCTCTTCACTTAGCACTCCCTGGGGCATTGGGGACACATACATTCATACTGCAATCAGACGCTCATGCTTGCTCATGCCAACCAATCATTATAACTATTTCAGGAAGCTTTTTCACAAGCCATCAAGCTTCATTTTATTTTATTAGATCTCACCCTCCCTTCAGGTTTGGAAATAACACATAAGCATACACACACATACCATTAAACAACCTTGCAACTTACTATTTCTTTATATGAAAGGAAATCAAAGTATATTCATACCAACTTTTACCATTGAC
Organism: Thamnophis elegans; assembly: GCF_009769535.1. Classification (NCBI taxonomy): domain Eukaryota; kingdom Metazoa; phylum Chordata; class Lepidosauria; order Squamata; family Natricidae; genus Thamnophis; species Thamnophis elegans. Next base: position 33,123,657 of record NC_045552.1, read on the forward strand.
ATACTCACATTTGCACTGCAATCAGACTGCTTGTGTAAATTAATTTCACATACAAAAAAATCCCATTTCATTCTTTCTTCATACAAAGCAATTATTACAATTATTTCAGGGAGCTGTACATAAGCCAATGAGCTCCATTTTCTATTATTAAGAGATCTCAACTTCCCTCCAGGTCTGGAAATGATTACACACACACATACCATGGAACAACACTTTCAGGCCTGGGGGAGGTTCTATCCCTTTAAATCTTCAATTTCCTTTACCTGGGGAACATGTGGCTCATTCTGCAAGCAGTGGGGAAACTCAGAGAGCAGCTTAAATCCTAACTACTCTCCCCTCCCCCACAGCTTCAAACCCAAGCTTATTTATTTATTTAGCTAGCTGGTCAAACATATCACCATCAATTCAATGCCATTCAATTCTACATGTTATTAGTATAGATGCACATCTAAGAATTTTTTAACAGACATTATATCAAATTAATCAAGTCCAATTACCTAGGTCTTCTCATTCAGTCAGGCTTTATCTTATTACCTGCTATCCCTGTGGACTCCTTAATCGCTTTGGGGAAGAAACTCAGGTAGAACTTCTCTTCAGTTCATCTGATGGTGGCCAGAAAATCAGCAAATTTGTTGACAAAATCTAAATCAAAACTGTCTTCTAGATGCCAGGTTTCAAGTAGGTTGGCCAGATAGATGTGCAGAGGGTTTTTACTCAGGTTGAAGGCAAACCTTTAGTAGGAATTTCCTTCATCTCATACATGCACACACAAGGCAACACTCTCCTCCTCCCCCTCCCCCAAAAAGAAAAAAAAATATACTCACCTGAAGAGTAAATCTTTCAGGCCTGAAAAACATGAAAACAAGGTTCCCTCCCCCACAGAAAAGGCATTGTTGGGGGATTAAGGGTAAGGAAGGGGCTTGGGTGGGGGGTAGAAAGCTTGCAGGCAGAGTTTTAAAAAAAGGTAAAATCATCAGTTACTAAACAGATAAACTGGTAACATTATGGGGATATCACAGATGAGAAATGGGGTCTGGATTCACATGCTTCAGGAAGGAAATAAACAGGTAAAATCATTTAAACACATGATAGAAGCAAGGATGAAACTTTTCCTGTAAATGAACTTAAAACATTTCCTGGGTTGTTACTTTAAGGTATAGGGAAGGAAGGAAGGGGAAAAAAACTTCTCTGTACTCTGGGGTTTTTTTGGGCCGGGGCAACAAACTGAGTGAAGGCAATTTCTGCCAGTTTACTCTTTTCTTTCTTTGAACACTTTAAAATCCTTGTCTTTTGGATTGGAGACATCTTAGTTACAATTACCTTGAGGGTGCACAAAGACTTAGGCACACATTTACACAAGGACAAGGAGAAAATAAGAAGGGGAAAAAAGAACTCTCAGGTTTTCACATCCCACATTCCCAGCACAAATCTGTTAAATTAGGGAAGGCACAAATCTTAACAAACAAACTACGTGGTTGCATAAAAGACAAAGAGACAAACAGACAAGAGAAAAAAAGAAACCCCAACATTTTTCCCTTTTCTTTTAAGTACCTTTATGTAGCCAAATTAGTTTTCCTGTATTATCTTTCAGCAAAGCCCATTTCTCACATGATTTCCTTGCCTTCATGCCTGCCAAGATAGGCATGTGCCTGGCGTCCCAGGCTTCTAGGAAATCTCCAAGGGATTTTCTCGTCACCCTCGAGCTAATACTTCCCATGACCCATTACATGCAGGGCTCACTTTGGCCTAGCCGGGTGACCACCGCCCCATAAGTTTTCAGAAAAAAAAAAAGATTCTGGGAAGGACTTCAAATTCCCCTATGAAGTATTCGGTCCCTTCCTAACAGGGAATTTCCGCTAGGGTTTTACAGATCAAAAAGATCTGTGAAGGCACCTCTGCCCTTTCAGTTAGTACCCGCACCTCCTTCTCTTTACACACAATGAGCCTTTGCTTTTTTTTGCTTTCACAGGACAACAGCAACAACAACAAAATTTTCATTCATTTTTCCATCCATTTTCACACACACTCTCCTTTCCCTAACAGAAGGTCCTGTGCTCTGACTTGACCCTAATACTTTCCAGGCTCTCTTGGTAAAACACACAGAGGAACCAAGATCCAGCTGTGATCAGAAGGATCCCACACATGCACGCATACACGCATTTCCCATGCTTTTCCATGCTTTAAATTAAACTTTGGAGAATTAAAATTTAGAGGTACTCACCTTCTTTCCAGGCAGCCTTTGAGCTCAAACTCAAAACCCCTTTAAAACCTAGATCCAATGATTAAGGCCAAGATAAAGTCCACCCACAGACTCAATGGGGTCTGTGCCAGCATGGGAGGCTTACCTGGGCCATATCCATTTGTTAGGCTAGCTTGGAGTCCCATCTGGGGGTCTCCAATTGTTGAAAGAAATGTCCTTCTGGGTTCAGCTCCAAGTGGGGTAAAAGACACTGGAGACATGGAGGCTGCTTGGAAAGATGGTTTATTGTTGGACAGGGCCACATGGCTTGAGCCCTGAATAGAAAAGGTGATCACATGCTTCAATGTTGGTGGAGAAGAAGAGAATAGGGCTGAAGGAGGGGCTTGCTAGGCATTTTATACCCTGTTTAGTCCCACCTCTCTGTTTCCTGTTCCTGTGTAAGAAATGTATTCTGATTGGTTGTCAGACTCCCATGGGGCCATGCAGGGGCTACTCTCTAGGCTGTGATGAGTTCTCAGATGCCTTGTGGTCAGTTGAGTAAAGTTCCAACATTATCATGCCTTTACTCTCACCCCCACCCCCCGGGGCTGCAGTGGAGAAGTCTTTATTATGTAAAGTGGACTAGCCCTGCCCATTAACAGTGGGGATGGGCAGGAAGCTACAGGCAACTATTCTGTCTTTTAAAACATGTTTCTTTCTCCTCAAATCCAGAGAAATATTCTGCCTTTTCAATATTTCCTAGGATATTTCATTTTTCTGGGAGAGGGCTGGATGATAACTTCCCACAGTATAATTAACTGCAACTTTGGAACTGGATATTAAGGAAGAACAAAAGACCAAGATGGCTTCCATCGTTCTCCCCTACAGCAGTGGAAGTGGACAAACGTAAGGTGGACCATAACTTTGAAATAACTGTATAGCTAATTGTAACTTTGGAACTGGACATCATGGAAAGCTGGGAATTTGAAGAACTACGTGAAATTATAAAAATATGCATAAATCATTAAAATCAAGCCTAAATAGAATTCTGAACCCAGAGAAGCAGATATGTAAAGAGGAATACAAAGATCAAAGGGGGCAAGGTAATGGAGTAGAAATGGAGGGAAACAAAAGGCAGACAAAAAACTCCATTAATCTTGGCAGTGGTATGGGGAAAACTGTAAAAAAAAGAGGTGTCCCAACAAAAGGGAACAAAAAGCAGGCAAAAGAGGTTGAGGCTGTTAATGGCATAAGGGAAATTGAAGGGGGAGGTTTTGCCCCAACAAAGAGAAATAAAAAACATCCTTTTGGTGGTGACCTGGGGAAAGTTAGGGAGATTGGATGTGCCAAAGCAAAGAGAAGGGAGAGGGCAGGAGCAGAGAAGTGGGACAAAAGATGGGAGAATATATGGGAGAATATAAAACTAAGATAAGGGTTTTATTCCTAAATATGACAATAAAATGGAGTTGCTAATTGATTGAATGTAATAATGAAAAGATAATTAAGCAAAGGTTGAAATATATGGAATATGGATAAATTTGATATTGATGTAGGGAGGCTGTGAAAAATATGACAATAAAATGGAGTTGCTAACTGGTTGAATATAATAATGGAAAGATAACTAAACAAAGCCCAAAATATATGGAATATGGATAAATATGAAACTGACATGGGGAGGTTGTAAAGCAGAGGTTTGCCATTCACTTTTATACATGATAATTAAACTGAGTGGCAAATTGACTGAAAACAACAATAGAAGGACAACTAAGCATGGGTTAAAATATATGAAATATGGAGCTATATAGAACTTTTAAGATGATGAAATAAAGCGAGATGTTTACTGCTTGTTATTCTATATAATAGATTAAGTAAATTGAAATGAATATTGAACAGCGAGGTTTGCCATTCATAGACAATTAAGGGTAATCTAATCCAAGACATGGACAAATTGGAAAGGGAACATGATATACACTTATAATGGAAAAATTGAGATTTAAAGGCAGAATCACAAATTGGGGGCACATAAGGATGTATAATTATATAAAGACAATGATGAGAATAGCTGGGAATTGTAACTAGGTCATCTCGACCAAAATTAGGCTTGGGAGGGGGGTTTAAATGTACAATGACTATATATTTATACTTTTTTGTTCTATTTTTCTTTTTTTTTTAAAAGGAGGAGAATATATGTATTAAAAAAGGAGGAGTTAAAATTAAATATGTACATTGAAAAAGAACTATAAATACCATCAATGTAAAATGGAGCTTGCTCAGAAACTGAAATACACCAAGCAAATCAGATGAAGAGTGGGGGGGGGAGGAGAGAGATAAGGGAAGGAGAGAGGGATAGGAGAGAGGATAGGAGGGGGGAAGAGAAAAAGAGAGATGAGTGAAAAGGGGAGAGAGGAGTAGGAGAGAGGAAGGAGAAGTAGAGAAGGGAAGGCGGACAGAGAGCAGAAAGGAGGTAGGGAGGGGGATGAGAGAAGGAGAAGAAAGTGAACACATAAATATAGTGTATGGAGAGCAGAAGAGCCAATAATTGTTTTCTTTTTCTTTTTCTCTTGGGGAGTTGATGGTAAAATGAATTGATCTAAACACTTAATAATACAATACGATGTTGGCTATGTAGTAGTATACATGTGATTATATGTTATGAAAATAAAAAATAAAAAACTTTTCATACAAAAAAGAAAGAAAAATCAACTAGTGGAAGAGCTTGCCTTCAGAAGTTTTAAGTGTTTCATCACTGGCAGCTTTCAAGAAGAGACTGGACAGTCACTTGTCAGAAATAGCTATAAGGTCTCCTGCTTGAGCAGGGGGTTGGACTAGATGACTACAAGGTCCCTTCCAACTTTGTTATTCTGTATTTTATGGGAGTTGAAGTCCACAGGTCTTAAAAGTTGCCAAGGCTGGACACACCTATAATAAAGCTCAATTTAAATTAACCAAACTTTCTATCTTGTAAAATGTAACCACAAAGTGTTTAACAGATCTATAGCTCTTACCCTTGATTGTGTTAACCACCATATGCTCAATTCCCCTCCCTTTTGGGCTACTGAACCAAAAACTAATCTGGATTTGCTTTGCACTAGGATGGAGTGGTGATCTGGGTTTAGAGATTGCAGCACACCTGTGTCCCCAGGGTATGGTCCCAAAAGTCAAGATTGTGGCTACAACTAAGCATCACAACACATAAAAACAGAGACATTTTAATTGTATTGTAGCCATCGCCAAAGCTTTTGGAAATATTCACAGTGGATGCTCCTGCTCCGGAATCTGTCATTCAAATATTGAGAAAGCTCAGCAGTCAAATAACTTGTGACATGATTGTATCTTCTGATTTCTAATATATGACTCATCACTTTGTTGTTTGCATGTACACTGAGAGCTTATGCACAGGTGTGTCCAATCACACCTGGCCAAAAAGAATTCTAATTCAAATTATAAAAGGCTATTTAATAGTTAATAACCAGTGATTTAGGAAGTATTGGTATTCTCTGAGCTTCAGTCTTTGCTTGCAAATGTTTCATGTTTATGGAGATTTCAGTCATCTGGGTCAGGGCTGTTCCAAAGGTGCTTTTTCAAAAGGCAACTGGATTTTCTTGGTTTTTCCTTGAAGATGTTTTGCTTCTTATCCAAGAAGCTTCTTCAGTTCTGATGGTGGAGAATGAAAGCCAGTCAGAACTGAAGGTGCTTCTTGGATGAGAAGCGAAACATCCTCAATGGAAAATAACAAAGTCCATTTGCCTTTTGAAAAAGCACCTTTGGAATTGCAGATGTTTCATTACCCAACTAGGTAACATCAGTGAGAGTATGAGATTTGCTTCCTATTTATACACACCAGTTTGTCCTGCCAGTCTTGGTGGGAGTGTGGTTTTCTCCTCGATAATTCCGTAATTAGGCTATTATTTTCTGCAGGTTTTCTGCATCAATCCCTACTTGTTTGGGTATTGTTTGCTTGGGAAAGTAGTTTGATGGTTCCCTATAGAGTCAAGAGGTGCAACTTTGGATTTGGTATGTGTTGGAATCCATTGCTGTGTGTATGTGCAGGGCAGTTATGGCTGCCTGAAAACACAGGCACAGGGATGGATGGTACCATGATGTGCATAACATTCCTTTTAGCAATATGTATAGCATTCCTTTTAATTAACGTGCTGATCTGTACCAGCCTACGAGCTAAGATGTGCTAGCATCTGGCATGTATCAATTAGCAAGCACCTCAAACGGACACAGGAATGCGAGCTGCTTACCTCTTCCCCCCACCTTTCCCCCCACTTCCCCCCACCTCTCACCTATCCTTCTCCCCACCCAGAGATGAAGTTTTTGCTACACTGTAACATTATTATTGGACTTAGTTAATCATGTGCCTTTTGATGTAATCATATACACCTTCTCTTTGTTTGTACCTAATAAAAGAGGACTCCGATTTTCCTTCGAAGCCCTCATCCCAAGAAAGCATTTGTCCGGTGTCTTTCTTCTCATTTGGCTAAAAGCATGAGCGGCCCATCAGAAGCGTAAAGCCGCAACTGGTGACCCCGACGTGATCTTGCTGACCGAGCTCGTCGCCTCATTCATCTCTCTTGGCACCACCGTGCTCACCGGCGAAGGAACGCCTCTTGCATACCAGGACCGGCTGCCGCAGACGGAGCATCCTCCCAGAATCGTGAGTTATGGGGGCAGAATTCTCTAAGCCCCAGGTTGCGCACCTTTTTGAACTTAGAGAATTGACCAAGTCCTCAATATTAATTTTAAAAAACAATGGGAATATTATCCCCATCCCTTCGAAAAAAGATCTTACTAACCTTCTCAAGTACATTTATCAAAATTGTCCCACATATCCTGAGAAGGGCTCAATTCAAACAACCATTTGGGTAAAATTAGGGAAGTATTTTCATGAGCCCCTAAGGGCATCACCGAAAATACTTTCCAATTGGCGGATCGTCATGGAATGCTTACAAGTTCATGAAAAAGCCATGACGGTGGGACCGGACCCCCCCCCCCCCCGCCATATTTGGAAACCTCTTCACTAAATTCACCCTCTGAATCCAAGGCTTCCTCCTCCCTTGTGTGCATGCCTCTGTCACCCACAGCCCCTGAAGCTCATCAGCATTCAGAAATGCCACCGGCTTCTTCTGTGACACCCTTTCATGAGGGTGCCATAGCTGCAGCTTTAAGAGAAGGTTTTCTAAAAGGGGACATCCCTTTAGAAGATGCTTCTGCCTGCTTTCCAATTGAAATGATCCCTGATCCGAATAATCCAGGTCAGACGATTCCAAATTATCCCTTACAAGGTTATCAAGGATCTTAAGTCTGCCGTCTCCTTGTATGGGATCACCTCTCCGTATGCACAAGGGATGTTTGCTACCACAGCTAATACTTACACTATGACTTTAGAGGACTGGAAAATATTGTGTGGTATGATGTTGACCCCTTCCCAATACTCCATTTGGTTGTCTCAATATACTCATGAAATTCAAAAAGCCATTCACAGGGGTTTACCTGCTCTTGTGACCGATGCCCAATTGTATGGTACAGGTGCCTTTCTCACGGCTCAACAGCAGGTTACTTCTCCGGCGGCTGCTTTTACCATAATTTCTCATGCAGCCGTGGCAGCCCTGAAAAAGGTGGATGAGGTGTCGGCCGCCCCACTAAAATCTTTTTCTAGAATTATACAAGGCCCGAATCAGGCATATTCTGACTTTGTCGACGACCTTCAAAAGGCGTTGACGTGTCAAATTGAAAATGTTGATGCCCAAAATGAATTGCTCATGAAATTGGCTTATGAACATGCTAATTCAGATTGTCAAAAGGTTCTGCACCCTCTCGTGAGCAAACCTGAAGCCACCATTGCCGACTACCTGAAGGCTTGTCGGGTGGTTGGAACCAACACCTATAACATGGAAACCTTGGCCATGGCCATTCAGGGAGCTTCCCGGAATAATCCTAAATCAGGCAACTGTTGTAATTGCAGGAAACCTGGCCATTTTCGCTCTCAGTGCCATGCACCCGGGGGAGGGGCCGCTGCCGCAAGCTCTCACCCACCGAAGCCAAAAACAGTCTGTCCTCGTTGTAAAAGGGGATTTCATTGGGCAAATCAATGTTGCACAAACCCCATACCCAAACCTGACTCACAGTCGGGAAACTAATGCTGGGGCATTCAGCCAGCCCCACACAAAAGGCTGATGCTGCTATGTCTGCTTCTTATTTTCCCTCTTATTTCAATCTCTTGGCAAGTGAATCTATTGATGCTCCATTGCCTGGCTCTTCTTATTTTCTTCTGGTGATCCCGGCTACCTCTATTTCACTACCCCCTGCGATGCCTCTTCTGGTTTTCCCTCATCGTGATTTCATATCTCAAGGAGTTCTCGCTACTTCCTATCTTACTGACTCCTCTGATTTCTCTTCTGTTGCTTTAGTTTTTATTCCTAATGTTCCGATGCATGTTCCCGAGGGATCCCTGGTGGCTATGGCAATTCCGGTACCCCTCGAGACGGACCCAAATGATTACCATGACAGCCATGAAGCCATGGCTATAGAACAAACAATGAAACATGTCCGCCCATCAGCTAAATTTCAAATTAAGGGCCACTCCTTTCTTGGTATTTTAGATACCGGAGCGGATGTTTCGGTCATCCGTGAGGAGGAGTGGCCACCTGATTGGCCTACTGAAGCGTCTCCGGCAGTCCGCGGTATAGGCGGCGTCCAAACGGCAAAAATCAGTAAGCATTGGCTACCAGTTGTTTCTTCTGATTCTTCTGTAGTAGCTCACATCAAACCTGTCATTTTGCCCCTCCATATTAATTTGTGGGGCCGTGATCTTATGCACCAGTTTAATGCCAAACTAATTTTGCAGTAACTGCTTTCCACTTTGTTTGTCATGTCTTCTTCTGCCTTGTTTTCTGATCCTTTGCGATTAACCTTGAAAACTGAAACCCCTGTCTGGGTCGATCAGTGGCCAGTGACTCAGGAGAAGCTTAAGGCTTTAACAGAACTAGTGCAGGAACAATTACAAAAAGGACACATTGAGTCATCCCTGAGCCCGTATAACACCCCGGTGTTTGTTATAAAAAAGAAATCTGGTAAATGGCGTTTTTTGCATGATTTGCGGGCCGTTAATAAAATTCTCCAACCCATGGGGGCGCTGCAGTGCGGCCTCCCCAATCCAAATTTGATTCCCCAAGAGTGGGATCTCATGGTTATTGATTTAAAAGATGCCTTTTTTTCTATACCACTCCATGAGAATGATCGCAAATTGTTTGCATTTATTGTCCCGGAATTTAACAACTCCAAACCTGCTTCTCGCTATCAATGGACGGTCCTGCCTCAGGGAATGCTCAATAGCCCCACCATGTGTCAATACTTTGTAAATAAAACCTTGCAGCCGTATCGGATGGCACACCCTCACTTTTTAGTTTACCACTATATGGATGATATCTTGGTTGCAGCATGTGGGCCCCCAGGTACGGTTTTAGCAACATTATCTTTTCTGACTAACCAACCTTCTCCATAAAAATGGCCTGCATATAGCTCCAGAAAAGGTTCAAACAGCACAACCTTTTTCGTACCTGGGTCATAAGCTTTTGGCTTCTCATGCTGCGCCTGCACTGCCAAAATTGGACTTGCCACTCACTCCCACATTAGTACAGCTACAGCAATATTTGGGCTCCATTAACTGGGCACACCCATATATGGGGCTTACAACCCCTCAACTGGCTCCGTTGTTTTCTGCATTAACAATGGGAAAAAACCCTGCGGATATTATTACATTAGATGAAACACATCAGCAAGTTTTAAAAGAAGTAAATGAGGCCCTTGCTCAAATTTGGGTGGATCGTCTTCAGGACGACACCCCCTTAGCTTTCATTATATGTAACACTCTTGGGCTCCCAACAGGGGCTGTGATGCAAAAAACTTCAAAATTATTAATTATTGAATGGGTTCATTTGTCTCACACCCCAAAATCCACTATTTCTCAGAAACCTGCTCTTTTTGCAGCTCTAATTACAAAAGCCCGTGTCAGAACAAAGTTGTTGGCCGGAATTGAACCTTCCACGATTTTTGTCCCTTGTTCTTTATCAACTTGGGAGACCTTACTTGCTAGCTCGGAAAACCTTCAATTCACACTCGCCGACTGGCCAGGTGAGATTTCTTGCCATGCACCTCCCGACCCTAGATTGGCTCTTTTGAAAACTCTTCCCCTGCAATGGCACACTCCATATTCCCCTCGCCCGCTTCCTCAGGCCATGACTATTTTTGCCAATGGAAGCAAGACTTATGGAGCTTGTGTCTGGCAGCAGGATGGCCGGTGGTGTACAAAAATTACCCCCCCCCCCGGCAGACTTCCGCTCAGCGTGTGGAGCTTGCTGCTTCTATTTTGGCTTTTTCTACTTTTCCAAATAAACCCTTCAACTTGATTTTGGATAGCCTCTATGTAACTCAAATTGTGAAATCAATCTATGAGGCCTATCTTTCTCCCTCATTGGAACTACAATTACTCTCGCTCTTTTTATCTTTGCAAAAGTTAATTTCCGCCCGTACCCATTTTTTTCATGTTTCCCATATCCGAAGTCATCAGCCTTTTTCTGGGCCTCTCCAGGAAGGCAATGATGTAGTTGACGCCGCGGCAGCGGCTGCTACCAACCCTTCTTCCCTTTTAACCTTGACAGCTCCCACTCCATGGGAGAGTCATTCCTATTTTCACCAAAATAAGAAAGCGTTCATGAAACAATTTGGCATTACTGCAAATGGGGCCTCTGCCATTGTTCAGCAGTGCCCTACCTGTAGCCAGCAGGCAAACTCTCTCCCTATGGGGGTAAACCCTAGAGGGACAGAGTGTTGCCAAATTTGGCAAATGGATGTTACCCAATATCCTCCATTTGCCCCATGGAAATATTTACATGTTTCCATTGATACGTATTCAGGCTACATTATGGCATCCCCACAAAGGGGCGAAGCACCAAACACGTTATTAATCATTGTATTCGGACCTTTGCATTGCTGGGATGCCCAAAAGAATTAAAAACAGACAATGGCCCCACTTACAAAGGTGCAGCCTTTGCTGCCTTTTGTAATCAATGGGGCATTGTGCATAAATTTGGCATTCCTTATAACAGCCAGGGTCAGGCGTTGGCTGAGCGTGCCAACCAGACATTAAAACATGCCCTGGATAGATATATTGGCAATAGGGGAAAAATGCCCCCTGGCCTCCCAGCAGTGCAAAACACGCTTAACCTTTGCCTTTATACCCTGAATTTCTTAAATCTTACCGGCAGCCCACCATCCTCAGCAGCGACTTGTCATTTCGCAGCTCCACCTTCTGCGGACACTCTTCGACCGCCTGTCTACTATCGCTGCTTGCCTGACTTGACGTGGCGAGGACTTGCCGACCTGATTACCTGGGGACGAGGAGATGCGGCGATCCAACTCCCTGATCATGTTCTTTGGGTCCCAGGAAGACACGTAAGACCTTTTCTTCCAAAATCACCACCACACACTTCCAGGGATGGCGATCGTCCGTCAGCCCCCAAATGTGGAAGAGCTTCTGGAGGTTGCCTCCTGGCCTGACCAGGAAAACAGGCCTGGACACCCTTCACCGTATGAGATTGCGGAGGCTGTTTCCTGCCCCGACCAGGAAAACGGGGTAGGACACCCTCCACCGTATTCGCCACCAGAAGGATGCCCCTTATTTCGAAGAAAGCCTCCAGGTTATCCCCTGTCGCTGTGGCAGGAGTTCACGAAACCCATTAGTTATAGAACTTTCTCATATCATTCTGTTATTTTTTCACTGTGTGCTATAGTTGTAGTATTGATTATATTTTTAATACACTGTGAAGCTTCCCATCGTGCCTCTTACAAGATACAGGAACCATTACATGTAGCTACTAGGTCTCTCACACACAGGATGAAAAGGTCAGCTCCTTCTCATGATCTGCACACTCGGATGGCATACAACCTGTGGATGCGTTTGGCAGAACAGGCAAACGTATCCAATTTTTGCCTAAGCGAATCTGTGGACATGAACATGTTATTGGGGAATTGTTTAATACCAGTTTGCACGCCTCTTTCCATTATTTTAAATGACACCCAGCTGGCCATGTTTAAAAAAGGAGAGGAAGTTAATTACGGTGACTCTGTGATGTGGGGCCCTACCACAAGGCAGCTCCCAGCTGATGCCATGTCTCTCACCACACCCTTTGTAGCTAGCGGACCCAACGTTACATGTGCACACATTAAAAATTGTACTGCTTCTCTCACACAATTTTGTATGCCTACAGGAATCTTTCCCGCCAACTGTTCCACTTATGAGGACATTTCCTACAATTGGGCTCATGTTCTGCTTCCTGCTGGTTGGTTTTTCACATGTGGTCAAAAAACCTTTAATTACATACCCGCTAATCTGTCGGATACACGTTGCTGTCTGAGTCGTCTTACTGCAGTTCTACCAACCAGACAGGACCTCAGTCCACCACCACGGAGGTCATCGGTAGTCCTTGACGAAACATGTGACAGCTCGATTAATCTTTTTAACAAGGCTGAATATCTTTCCCTTGCTATATCTATAGTTGGTGTTCCGGCATTAGCAATGCACAACCACAGGACAGCCCACTGCATTGCCTGTTCCCTTGCAAAAACCATCAATTTCACATCTGCAGCCATAGCCGCCTTGAATCAGGAACAGGTAGAGATTAGACACGCTGTCTTAGACAATCGTGCTGCTATTGATTTTCTGTTATTAGTACATCATCTAGGCTGTGAATCGGTCAGAAACGTGTTGTTTTAACTTGTCAGACACCTCTCAATTGGTCAGGCATCAGATCAGTTCCTTAAAGGAGTTGGCTTCCCAGATTCGAGAGGACATACTGCCAGCCTGGTGGGATGATCTGTGGTCCTGGCTACCGGATGGCTCCTGGTTAAGGAGCATTTTTTCATCCATTATGTGTATTACAGTATTGCTTGTTTCACTTTGTTGTTGTATTCAATGCCTGCCTTCCCTTTTTCAGCTGTGCAAAGGCCTTATTTCCTCAGCTAGGAAGGATGTTTTGTTCAATGAAACCAAATCCCTTCTGGAAGCTGAGGACGAGCATGAGTTGGAGAACAGCCTGTCTATAAAGGTGTTTGCTAGTGATGCTAGTGACCAGTGATGAGGACGATTCTGCATTTTGATATGTCTGTTTTCCTCCTTGTCATTTTAAAACAAAAACAGAGAAGATGTTGGAATCCATTGCTGTGTGTATGTGCAGGGCAGTTATGGCTGCCTGAAAACACAGGCACAGGGATGGATGGTACCATGATGTGCATAACATTCCTTTTAGCAATATATATATATAGCATTCCTTTTAATTAATGTGCTGATCTGTATCAGCCTACGAGCTAAGATGTGCTAGCATCTGGCATGTATCAATTAGCAAGCACCTCAAACGGAAACAGGAATGCGAGCTGCTTACCTCTTCCCCCCACCTTTCCCCCCACTTCCCCCCACCTCTCACCTATCCTTCTCCCCACCCAGAGATGAAGTTTTTGCTACACTGTAACATTATTATTGGACTTAGTTAATCATGTGCCTTTTGAGGTAATCGTATACACCTTCTCTTTGTTTGTACCTAATAAAAGAGGACTCCGGTTTTCCTTCGAAGCCCTCATCCCAAGAAAGCATTTGTCCGGTGTCTTTCTTCTCATTCGGCTAAAAGCATGAGCAGCCTATCAGAAGCGTAAAGCCGCAGGTAAGTCCCATCAAGCCCAACATTTTGTAAATGGCTGTGTCTAAGGTCTACAGTAGACCTGTCTTTAAGGGGGAGAATTTGAGCCATAAGCTTAGCAAGCTTAATCCATCCCTCTTGTTTTTTAATTCCACCCAGCCTTCCAAAACCTGAACTGAATCCTCTGGTGTTGTAGGAAAAGAATTGTGGTGGTGCAGTGATTTGAATGCAGTATTGCAGGCTAACTCACTGCCCGCTGCCAGGAGTTTGATCCTGACCAGCTCCAAGATTGACTCATCCTTCCATCCTTCCATCCTTCCCAGGTTAGTAAAATGAGGAGCCAGATTGTTGGGGGCAATGTGCAAAATATTGTAAACCACTCAGTGCTGTAAAGTACTATTGAGCAGTTTATAAGTCTATAAGTTTACTATTGCTATTTGGGTTACCAAAAGTAACAAATGGTGTGCTAAAGCCATGTTTATGGTAATTCTATGCTAAACCATTAGCCGGTTTGTTTCATCTTGGTTAAAGCACTATGTGAAAGCCACTATAGCTCATAAGCCATAGTGTAGGACAGTGTTTTTCAAACTTGACAACTTGAAGATGTGCATTCAACTTGAAGCGCACACATCTTTAAATTGCTGAGTTTGAGAAACATTGGTTTAGGATTAACATTAGGTATAAACTGAGTCTAATCCCATAGTAAAGGACCCATTTTTAAAACCTTGAATTAAGGACTGAGCATATATGGTTGGGCTTATACTTCCTGCTAAGTGAAAAAGAAATGAAGCTGCATTTTAATGCCACATAGGAACAAACCATTGCTTTCCCTTTGCTTAGGAATCAGTTTCCCAAATATTGGCAAACAATGTCATGATAAGAGGGTTGGATGCTTGGATATTCCATAGAAAATACTTGCCAGGAAGAAGCAAACTACTTCAAGTGGATCAATGAATGTTTTGTGTTTTTTATTAATTTTGGACACACGCATGCAGACATTCATTTGATGGCTGTCTGTGCTAAGTTAAAACAACTTCTTGAATCTTAGAACAACTGCATTCCGAAGACTTATTCATCTTTGCTTCTTCACGATTCACTTTCCATCCATTCTTCTGTTGTGGGGATTGAGGTATACTTGCATTCCTGTGCATGTAGAATTCTCACCACAATCAATTTATACAATAAGAAAGTTCCAAATCTTTTTTCCACAAACCATCTGTGGGTGCTCCATCACTGGATGTTTTCAAGAAGAGATTGGACAACCTTTTGTCCAGAATGGTATGGGATCTTCTGCCATGAGCAGGAGGTTGGACTAGACCTAGGTCCCTTCCAACCCTATTGTTCTGTGTTCAATTAACAAAGCAAAAGCCTGCACCGAGTGTCTATGGAATATGTCAATCTGAAGATTTTATTTTGTTGATGGGGTTGATCAAGCCAAGCGGATTCTACCTTGAGTCGCTGGGAAACAGGTAACATATAAATCTAATCTATTATTTTGATGGTAGATACTAGAAAAGTCCAAAATTGTAAGATAAATCTCAGAAGACGGCAGTGTAAGTTGCTTCCATATTGCTGCCATGAAAATTAAATCGATGAACCATGGCAATCCAAGGACTTGAAATGTTAGTTAAAGTCAACTTCAAGCCCTCCCTGCCTGCCTTATTAACACTAAATATTTTACTCCTGTTTTAACTGTCTTCCATTGGAATGCAATGTGTATATGGTTTGTATGCTAGTCGTTACTTTTAAAGCCCTACATGGTTTAGGACCTGGCTACCTGAGAGACCGCCTCCTGCCACTTACCTCCCAACGACCAACAAGATCGCACAGGTTGGGCCTCCTCCGGGTGCCGTCAACCGGACAATGCCGGCTGGCGGCCCCCCGGGGGAGGGCCTTCTCTGTTGCTGCGCCGGCCCTGTGGAATGATCTACCCGTAGAGATCCGGACCCTTACCACTCTCCCAGCCTTCCGTAAACCGTCAAGACCTGGCTGTTCCGGCAGGCCTGGGGCTGTTGATTGATATCCAGCCCCGCTTAGATGGAATGGATGATGTGGACTTTTAATTGTATTTTTTATTCTTAAATTTTAAATGTTTCTTTTGTCTTGTTGTGAGCCGCCCAGAGTCCCAATGGGAGTAGGTGGCATACAAATTTTATTAAACTCGAAACTCGTATGTTTTATGTTTTAACTCTATACCACCCAGATTCCCTCTGTGAGTGAAATAGGCTGTCTCCAAATTTGATATTTAAATCAGTAAATGAATTTGAGTTTATAATGTGTGAACCAGCCAACAAAAGGCACCGTTTGCATGGACTTTTGAGCATATGTAATCCCACATATGCAGCCCTTTAATACCAAAAGATGGAAATGGGAACAGAATACATTACAGAATATATAAATTGGGAGGGCATGGCTGACGTCGCGACGATATGACTTGCAATTTTGGAGCTCCAAGATCACTGTCGATATCTCTGCCACTGGATGGTCCTTTTGGACCTAAACCGTCCCGTAGAGATGGTGATAGAGAAGGGCATATCCTGCTGATCTCAGGGACATTGCAAAGTCCTTGATTGATCCAGGAGAAGCTTTTTTTTCGAGCCACAGAGAAGCAGCCATTAAAGCTGTTGAAGTTGGGACAGCTCCAGAACGGAAGGAAAGTGTGTCAAATTGGTGAGATAAGTTTTATTATTAGAGAAGAGAACACCCCAAAAGATCAAAAGTAAAATTAAAATTGAAGACAAAAGAGAGTAAGCGGCGAGATTAAGCCTGAATCAAATTTACTGTGTTATCTTTCTTTAATTTTTCTTTTTTACGGATGGAATTTTTACAAATGCCTCTTACTTTTTTAATTGGACTGGTTTTTTTCCCCTTTCTTTTTCTTTTTTCCTTTTTTTCATACTTATGGATTAAGAATATCTTTCTTTTTTCAACGCTCAATTGGATTGTTTCTTTTTAATAACTTTTTTAAAAAGTTTGGAATATAAAGAGGAGTAAAAGCAGAGGAAAAAGAAGTAATACTGCTACTTAGAGGCTGGAGGTGTCAGCCTGTTTTGCTGCTTGCTTTTTGGCTGCCATTGAAATGGGGAGGGGGGCATGGTATTTGGGTGTAGGAAATATTCTGTACAGGAGGACTGTAAAAAGGGAGTTGTTCTCACCATATACTGCGCATTTGGCAGAGAGAGAAGTTTTCTGCCAAGGCCAACTGTCCGGCATACCAACCTGATGATGATTTTTGAAGATGTCTCCCACATGACACCTGTGGAGTAATTGGATTGGAGTATTGGCTGAGGTTACCAAGGGGAGGGGAATGGGTCATGCTTTGATATCTATGCTTGCGTGCGCTTTTGTCTCAGATCCAGCTTTGCTTAGCTTCTATTTACTTATAACCAGTAAAAGTACTCTTAATTCTGCAAAATGGAGTTGAGTGGTTTCTTTCTTGGTTATTAAGTGAAGCAGCCCTGACATTAAGCTGGATCTCATTTCACACCCATCCCGGAGCTGACACTTTCCGAGGTGGGTGCACCCAAAACCTAAAAGATGTCCCACCAAGGCAGCGATCAAGAAGAAGATATGGGAGCAGCTGCATCCTCCTGCCCTTTAGAGACAGAGTGAATGGCTGGCCTGCACTTGGAAGAACGATCCGTTTGGCCCAGATGGACATGGGGAGTAGGATAGAAAGATGACCCCAAAGAACCTCTGACTGGAATTACTATGAGGAGACCCAGACAACCAGCAGCTGACTGATGTGACTCTGAAGAGGAGAAACTTATGATATCCCAGGCGATGAAACTCTTTGAAGGGGCCTGGGAGAGGCGCCGAGCCTGTGAGAGTGGATTGGAGAGAGAAGCCGATCTCCAGGAAACAGAGGGGAAGTATACAGAGACTTTGTTTGACCCAAGAGAAGCTGGGGGGGGGCGAGGGGGGAACTGAGCAAGATGACCCAGCTTCGACCCCAATCACTCCAGTTAGAAACATCCCAAGAGGAGGGGGCCCCCCGCAGACACCGGATGGCTAAAGTTCCTCCTTTAAGTGTAAAATATGGGGTGGGGGAATAAAAGGATTTAGGATTCTTCATCGTTCAAATATGGAATTATATGCAAATGTATGGGGACGAACTGCCTAATGATGAAGCGAAGGTAAGAGTTATTACTATGGCTTTGGAAAATAAGGCAGCGGCATGGATGGTGGGCTTGTATAATGCTGATTCCCCCCTACTGAGAGACTATAATGGATTTATGGCCGCCTTGAGAAAGCGCTTTGATGATCCACGCACAGAGCATAAAGCAAGAATTAAATTTAAAACTCTTACCCAAGGGAAGAGATCAGTAGCTGATTATATACAATAATTTCATGAGCTATCAGCCTTTATGAGGGGATGGTCTGAAGAAGCATTGTTAGATCATTTCACTGATGGGTTAAACAAAGAAATTTACCATCACTGTGTGAACCAGAGCCCCCCCCCCCGTAGACTGCAAGAGCGAGAAACCCCCGCCTGCCACCCCCCCAGGAGCCAAGAAGGGAAAAGTGGGTCTGCAAGCAAACCAAAACCCTTTGTGTGTTTCCACTGTGGGAAGGAGGAGCATCGTGCCACAAATTGCCGCACCAAGATGACCCAAAATCCCCCTCCTCGGAGAGAGAAAAAGCTGGAAAAACCTCCCAGCAAGAGAAAGGAATCTGCCATGAAGGGGGAGGAACTTTCTCAGCGTTTCCACCCTGTTGGGGTGGAGGATTCTCCCTGCTCTTCGGAAGAAAGCGAAACCGATTCTGATGACAAAAGCCTGGTAAGTTCCCGATCGGGACCCATGACTATTCCAGTTGAGCTAAGGGTGCCCTCTTCTGGCGCACAAGAAAAAATGCTGGCCCTTTTAGATTCTGGATCAACATGCTGCATTGTGAGCCCAGAAATAGTAGAAAAACTGGGATTGAAACTTAAAACTCTAAAAGTCCCAACTGCTTTTTGCCAGCTGGATGGTTCAATTGCAGGAGGGAGCCCTGCTCATTTTGTAACTGAGCCTGTCAGTCTCTGCTTTGCTGTTGCTTCGGCTGCCATGAAATGGGGAGGGAGGGCATGGTATTTGGGAGGGGTTACTCATTGTGCTGGAGGAAGGTTCTGGAGTTCAGCTGCTGGTCGGACTACCCATGCGTGGGAGATTCCCGCCAGGACTAACGGCACCGACATTCCATCTTCGTGATGCCTTTTGAAGTTATCTCACACCTGACACTTGAGAGAATTATAATTGGACTGTAACTGTGATGCCAAGGGGTGGGGAAAGGGCTATTCTATATATCAATCGCTTTCGCGCCTAAATAATCAGATTTCGCTTCGCTATGCCTTTAATCATTTATAATTAGTAAAAGTACACTTGATTTCTACACATGGAGTCTCATGGTCTTCTTTCCTAATTATCTAATGGAGAGGTTCTGACAGTAAGCGAAATCTCACTCGCACCCCACCAGGAGATTTCAACCTTCTGTGGGGGGTGTACTTACAAGAAGAAACGAGGACGATGTCTTTGCAAGCAAGTGATGAAGAAATTGAAAAGGAAACCACTGACCCATCATTACCTGAGAGAATGGCTGGGTTAGGAATAACGGACCCTGTGATTCCTCCTCGATGGTCCTTGACTGTGGGGCAAAAGGAGGACAGCGAAAGTTGGGATGCGGGAGTTACCAGGAGAAAACAAAAGGCGAAGCCACTTGAGATGAAACAAATCTTGCCCGAACGAAAACCCCGAGGAAGAGACCAAACGGAAGACTTTGAACAAGGGTACTCTATGCAAAAATTCAGGGAGGGTGAAGGGGCCGTGGGGGGATGGGAGCAAACTAACCCAGAAACTGCTTCCCCCCCCCCAGCCAGGGCAGTTGCCAGAGCTGGGGGCCCCCCCAGAAGACACAGAATGGCAAAAGTCCCTCCCTTAACTGTGAAATATGACGGGAATCTGAAAAAACTGGGCCTCTTCATTATGCAAGTTTATAACTTTATGGAAGTTTATGGACCCGATTTAGAATCGGATGACATAAAAGTATGAATGGTGTTGCTTGCTTTGGAAGAAGAGGCAGCCGAATGGTGCTTAAGTCTACACCAAAGCAATTCCCCCCTCCTGAGGGATTTTGATGCTTTTATGACTGCGTTTAAGAGAAGATTTGATGACCCCCTGACTGAGAAACGGGGAAAGTTGAAATTTATGACCCTCAGGCAGGGGGATAGACCGGTGTCTCAGTATATTCAGGAGTTTCAACAACTCTCTGCTTATATAAGAGGGTGGTCCCAGGAGGCGCTTTTGGACCAATTTGCGTTAGGATTAAATGAGGACATTTATCAACAATGTGTTAATTGTCACCTTCCCAAGCGCTTTACCGCTTGGTATGAAAATGCAGCAGACATTGAGCTTGATTTGATTAGACTGCAACGTGCAAGAGATGAAAGAGAGAGAGAGAGAGCAGAAAAATCACCCCCCCAACTCAAAAGCCCCCTTTCCGAATCAGGGGTGAAGGAAAGGGAAGCTCCACAGGCAAAGCCAAACCGTTCACTTGTTTCCGTTGCAGGAGGGGGGGCCACCGCGCTCCAGAGTGCCGCACTAAACTCCCCACGACCGCCCCACCCCCTGCCAAGAGGGAAGGGAAGACAAGCAAGGCCCCAGACAAAAAGAAGAAAGAAGCTGCCTTCGCTGCTGACACCATCCCCCCCCCCCGCGGTTCATGCAGAACGTGGAGGAAGAAGCTGACACCTCCACCAACTCCTCTGATGACTCCGATGACGACGCCTCGCCTCGCTGGGTGAGTTCAAACAAAGGCTAATCCCAATAGAATTAGGGGTACCGCCCGATGGGGTGTCAGAGCAGCTTCCCGCCCTCCTTGACTCGGGTTGCTCCCGATGTATGATCAATCCTGCAATGGTGGAGAAACTGGGCCTCAAATTAAGGACTTTGAAAACCCCTATTGTCTTTTGCCAAATAGATGGTTCCATAGCAGGGGGTGGCCCAGCCCACTTCTATACTGAACCTCTAGAGATGAAGATGGGCACCCACATAGAATTAATCTCTTTTATTGTGGCTCCTGGAATGGACAGACCCCTCATTTTAGGCCTCCCCTGGCTTCGAAAATGGAACCCTCGCATAAATTGGAGGGAGGGATGGCTGCGCATTCGCACAAGCACACCTCCAGAAGGGGAAGGCGTTTCCCTGGAGCCTGCTGGCTGCAGCCCCGCTTTGGCCGCCAGAGGTCAGGAGAGGAAAAGATTCCAAAAGTGTATTGGGACCTGAGGGGAGTTTTTAGTGAAAAATCTTCAGATAAACTTCCGCCCCACAGACCTACTGATTGCTCCATCGATATTTTACCTGGTGTCAAGCTTCCAAAGCCCCAAATATATTCCATGTCCCCTAGAGAGATGGAGGAAATGAGAAAATTCATTGATAAAAACTTGGATATGTATTGATATGTGGATGGGAACCCACCAAGAGACAATAAGTTATTGTGGCCCCAGGAATGGACCAGCCCCTTATATTAGGATTGCCCTGGCTGCGTAAATGGAATTGGAGGAAGGGTTGGTTATGAATCCGGTCTGCTATGCCCCCTGAGAAAGAAGGAGGGGCTCCCAAACTGAATAATGCAGACCCCAACCTGGCAGCCAGAGGGCAAGAAAAAATTGAGGGGGGGAGGAGAAAATCCCGAAAGAGTACTGGGACCTGAAAGATGTTTTCAGTGAGAAGTCTTCTGATAAATTACCCTCACACCGGGCCACTGACTGCAGCATTGATATTCTCCCCGGGGTGAAACTCCCTAAGCCTCAGATTTATTCAATGACCCCTAGGGAAATGGACGAATTAAGGAAATTTATTGACAAAAATTTGAAGAGGGGATTCATTGAACACGCTAGGCCCCGAGTTGCTGCTCCTGTCTTGTTCAGAGAAAAGAAAGATGGCTCCTTTCATTTGTGTGTTCATTTTAAAAACTTGAACACGGTGTGTATCCAGAACCACTACCCATTACCGTTAATGAAGGACATGTTGGCCCAGCTGGGTAAAGGAAAATTTTTCACAAAGTTAGATCTGCAAGAGGCCTATTACCGAGTCAGAATTAAAGAAGGGGATGAGTGGAAAATTGCGTTCAACTGCCCTCTTGGTTGTTTTCAATTCCGCGTGCTGCCATTTGGACTACAGGGGGCGCCAGCCGTTTTCATGCAATTAATTAATGAGGTTTTTCATGACCACCTTTACAAAGGCGTGATGGTCTATCTTGATGATACCCTTATTTACACAGAAACACATGAAGAACACGTGAAGCTAGTCCATTCAGTGCTGAAAAAACTCCGAGCAGCAGAACTATATGCTAAATTGTCTAAATGTTAATTTCATCAGGAGATGGTGGATTACCTGGGATATGGCATCTCCCACAATGGTATAGAGATGGACCCAGCAAAGGTCCAAGCGGTCACTGAATGGGCGGACCCCCCACACCCACAAACAATTGCAAAGTTTCTTGGGTTTTGCTAATTTCTATCATCAATTTATTCCTTCGTTCGCCAGAATTGACCTCCCAATTACGAACCTCCTAAAATCAAAGTGGGAGGCCAAACCTAGACCAGGCAAACCCTTGAATTGGACTATGGAATGTCAAGCTGCGTTCGAGAAATTAAAATGACTTTTTGCAGCTGAACCAGTTTTAAAACACCCAGACATGGATTCACCATTTGTGGTCCAGGTGGATGCTAGTGATGTTGCAGTGGGGGCGGTGTTGCTACAAGCAAATGCTGATGGAAAATTACAACCCTGCGCCTACACCTCTCAAAAGCTAACTGAGACAGAGAGGTGATGGGCTATATGGGAAAAGGAGGCTTTTGCAGTTAGGTGGGCCTTGATGACATGGCGACATTTATTGGAGGGAGCTAAACACCCTTTTGAGGTGTGGACTGATCATAAAAATTTAGAGGTGTTAAAGACTCCCTGGAAATTATGCCCCAAACAAATGAGATGGGCACAACATTTCAATAGGTTCAATTTCACTTTGAAGTATATCCCGGGAGGAAAAAACTTTATGGCTGATGCTTTGTCCCGGCTTCCTCAAAATAACAGCTAAAAGCTTAGTGTCGTCCACCCAGTAATGCCAGCGAAGAGCCTCGCTGCTCCAGTTGTTACCAGCAGCCAGACCAGTTCCGATTTGGAGATCACAAAGGACCTCATTACTAAACTCAAGGAGGGCCTTGAATCTGATGAATGGTTTAACCAACATTCAGATGAGTGTACCATAAAAGATGGCCTGGCTTGGATTGGGGCTAAATTGTATGTTCCCACAACCATTAGGAGTCTGGTTCTTCAACGTGCCCACGATTCACGCATGGCTGGCCACTTTGGTTTTGTGAAAACCCTGCATCTCATTAAAAGACAGTTTTGGTGGCCCTCATTAAAGAAGGATATTGAGTCTTATGTGGCCAGTTGCCCCACATGTGCTGCCGCAAAATGACCACCAGGAAAATCCCAGGGTTTGCTCCAAGGCGTGGCCCATCCTGAAGCACCTTGGAAAGAAATATCTATGAACTTCATTGTTGAATTACTGGAGAGTCAAGAAAATATGGCAATTTGTGTCATTACAGACTTGTTTTCCAAACAGGTTCATTTTATTCCTTGTTCCAAGATCCCATCCACTAAATCCTTGTATATCGTCTACATGATGTGCCGGACTGCATCATCTCTGATAGAGGGGTCCAATTTACCTCCTTGTTTTGGAAGGAATTTTTGAAGTTGATAGGCTCCGCCCAGGGCCTAAGCTCCGCACACCATCCTCAAAGTAACGGAGCTTGTGAAAGGACTAATTCTGTTTTGGAGCAGTACCTCCGATGTTTCAGCAATTACCAGCAAGATAATTGGGTGGAGTTGTTGCCTCATGCTGAGGTAGCTTATAACAATTCAGTGCACAGCAGCACGGGATTTACCCCGTTCAAAATAGTGTTCAGTCATGATTTTGTACCCATCCCTGAGGTGCCACGGGAAAAAACACAAGTTCTGTCCCTTTCCAAGTGGAGTGACCAACTCCAAGAAATCTGGCCCTTGGCGTACCGAGCGCTGGATGCGGCTCATTGGGCACATAAGAAACAAGCAGATAAGAAAAGAACGAAGCCGGACTTCCTGGGTGGATCTTGCTGTTGGTGGCAGCAAAAAACCAGCTGCCTCCGAATTCCTGGCTATGTACCTGTTTAGAGGATCTTCCATCTGACCTCTTAACAGGTTTTCTTACCCTTCAGGCAAGAAGGAAAGAAGAAATTGTTTTGCTGGCAAATGCTCTTCGATTTTTGCAGCTTTTGTGCTTGCAGGGAGAGGGGGGCTAGCCCAAAGCAGAACGGCTGTCTGTGCTGGGAACTTCAAACTGCCTTGTGCAGAACAAAGTAGGTCTCCCCCACTCAGTTCAAAGTTTTGATTGATTTAATCTTATCACGAGCTGGATCCGTATTGCGTGGACAATAATTGTTTATCAAGATTTTAGCTTCTTTTCTTTTTCTCCTCCAAAAATCTACTTACTTAGAGCCTTTTAAAATGGCGCCGAGCAGGCTGGTTTCTCCGGTAAGAATGAATACTTTTTGTTAATTGTCACAAGAACTCAAAACTTCAAAGGAGCATGCTTATCATTTGTTTTACAATTGGCCAGCAGAAGCTTTTTAATTAGTTTCATTTCTACAAGACTTTCACTCCCTCATTAATCTTTCTTATCTGGAAGTTAAATGGTGATGAATCTGCTGAACTGTCTTGTTACAATGTTTACTCACTGAAAGTTTTGCCAAGCCTTAAATTTCAAAGTAAAAGGAGAAATTCAGCTTCTTTACTTAAAGCTGCTTAAAGCTGCATATTCAGGCAACAGAGTTTTATTAATTGCAGGCAGATAAATTTTGAAATGGCTTCAAAACTAAATATTAATTTGAAGTCGTCACCCTCTACTCCCAGGGGCACATCCCCAGTGCCTGGCACAAGGCTGCAGCCTCTGCTTCCTACGCCCCCTGCTGGGGATGTGTTAACGAAAGAATTTTTCCTGAGCAAACTAAGCGAGGCTCTTAATGCACAGACAGTTAAAATGGAAGATAAGCTTAGAGATAATAGAGAGGTGATAAAGCAGGAGAGAAAAGAGGAAATAAAAGAAATGAAAGAAGAAATCAAAAGTGAAATAAAAGGACTTAAACAGGAGCTGTATGAGAAAATCGACGCTAGGGTTGTTAAAATTAGAGATGAAATGCTGAGACTTGTAACTGTATTGACAGAACATGTTTCTGGAATGGAAGATACTCTAGAGGATCTTAATGATGCCAATACCAACTTGACATTGAAAACAGAGGCGGTGGAACAAAAAGTGGAAAATGCTGAAAAAGAAATTATTATGATACAGTATCGACAAATGGAGTTTGCATTAAGAGTAAGGGGGCTGCGTGAGGAGAAACAGGAGAACCTGAAACAGATCCTATCAGAAGCTTTTGACCGCCTGATGGGAAGCAATAGCAGTAGACTTATAGACTATAAGCAGTAGACTTATAGAAGACCAGGGACCAACCTTGACTGGCAAATCGACAAAGCTTACCACGTTAATTCTTGGCTGGCAAAGCAGAAGCAGCTTCCTCGAGACATCGTTATATATTTTACTACAAGAGAGCTTAGAAATATGGTACTACAAGCGTCTTAAAACACTAAGCTTCAAATTGGCGGTCAAGACCTGATTGTTTTGAAAGATATACCACCTCAAATGTTAAGAGCCAGGAGAGACTACGCTTTTTTGGTCAAAGAACTCAGAAATCATCAGATACAGTATAGATGGGATGCACCATTTGGCATTATATTTACATTTGATAGGCAAAGATATCGCCTCAACTCTGTATGGAAAGCCCAAGATTTTTATTATAATATATTGAAGGCTGGATACCCTGCACCATCTGGACCTGGAGAAAGACCACAAGAAGGACAGGATAGACAGCAAACTACACAACCACCAGACAAGATGGAGCATCTCTCTCTTCTAGAAGTGCAAGGTGTTATGGAACAAAGACCTAGCCGCATGATTACTAGACGAATGGAGAAACAAGCTAAAAAGCAACAGTATCAACAATCACCGGCCATCGATCAAGGAACTACAATAACAAGTCTGGAAGCAGTGGGAGGAGCTAGGCCTAAGGTTAAACAGGCCATGCAGGAAGCTCTAAAAATGCTTCAGCCAACCAAAGATGACAACTAAGATTTTAACATGGAATGTCAATGGACTGAATTCTCCACAGAAGAGAAAGAAAATATTTCATTATCTCAAACAGTTTAAGAATGATGTAATTTGTTCGCAAGAAACTCATATCAAGTCAACTGATCAAAAATATTTGATTAACTCAAAACTTGGTCAACATTTTGCAGCTTCTGCTATGGAAAAGAAGAATGGTATAGTTGTATACTTAAGAAAAGATATGAAAGCTGAATTAATAGAAGCAGATCCCTTCGGAAGATATATTGCTTTAGACCTAATCCTAGAAGGGAAAAAGACATTACTTTTGGGAATTTATGCTCCCAATCAACAGCAAGATAGATTCTATAGAAATCTTCATGCTAAATTAGTACAGTGGGACTATAGTTCCTGTATACTATTGGGTGATTGGAATGGAGTGATAGACACTAAGAGAGATAAGAAGACTTCCCGCCTAAATACTAAGATGCGAGCAAAGTTACCCAAACCTTTCTTTGACGTCATGGATGACTTTGAATTGAGAGATATTTGGCGAGAAAGAAATGCAGAGGAATATGACTTCACTTTCTTCTCGGACAGGCATCAATCCTTTTCAAGGATTGATTTTATACTAACCACTAATGATTTGCTTTCTAGGGTCAAGAAGACAAAGATTGCGGCTAGGGTCCTTTCGGACCATAACCCAGTTTGGATGGAGTTGGGAAGGGTAGTGCAGGCAAGAAGGTCTTGGAGATTGAATGAAAACTTATTTAGATATGAAAAGTATATTAATGATTATAAAAAATTACTATCTGAATATTTTGTTTTGAATATGAATAAGGGTACATCTATGGAATTCGTATGGGATGCAAGCAAAGCATATATGAGAGGAGTGCTGATGAATATAAATAAAACACATAGAAATAAACAAGGGTTAAAACGAACAGAACTGGAAGAGGAAATTAAGAGAAAAGAGTTGGAGTTAACAATGAACCCAGGCGATACAAAGGTTAAGGAAGCTATTAACATATTAAAATCTCAATTTGACATGTTGATCTCTGACCAGGTAGCCACTAATTTATTATATGCAAAACACAATACTTTTTGTAATGCAAACAAACCTGGCAGATGGTTAGCTTATCAGATTAGGAAAAAAAGGAAAACTCGAAATATATCTAAACTGATTTACAGAGGGAAGGAGGTGTTTCAACCGGAAGAAATTCAAAAGGCCTTTCGGGAATTTTTTACAGAACTGTATAAAGGGGATAAAATTAATGGTTTAGATATAGACAAATATTTAGATAAAGAGAAAATACCTTCAGTTAGAGAAGAGCACAGGCAAAAATTGAATCAACTAATAACCTCGGGGGAAATCTTGCAGGTAATTAAGCAATTAAAGTCAGGGAAAGCACCAGGTACAGATGGCTTGACAGCGGTTTACTATAAAAACTTACAGTTAGAAATGGTAGAACCTCTTAGAGAATTATTTAATATGATTCAAATGGAAGGTAAAGTGCCTCCATCTTGGAAGACAGCGTTTATATCTTTGATACCCAAAGAAGATCAAGATACTACTCAACCCAAAAATTATAGACCTATTTCATTACTGAATGTAGATTATAAAATTTTTACTAAAATATTAGCAAATAGGTTAATGTTGGTTATTCAACAATTGATACACACGGACCAAACAGGTTTTATACAAGGGAGACAGATGAAAAGTAATGTCAGATTAATTATTAATGCATTAGAATATTTGGGAAAGAACAACCAGATCCCTGCTGCGTTTATATTTTTGGATGCTGAGAAGGCCTTTGATCGAGTTAACTGGCAATTTCTGTTGAAGATATTGCAAAAAAATGCAGATAGGAGATAATTTTTTACAGTCAATTAAAGCAATATACCAACAGCAAACAGCACAAATCATAGTCAATGGAAGTTTAACAGACTCTTTTCAAATTGGAAAAGGTACAAGACAGGGCTGTCCTTTGTCCCCATTATTGTTTATTATAACTTTGGAAGTACTGTTGAATAAAATACGGGGCTTGGATGGTTTAAAAGGGATCAAGATTAGGCAGCAAGAATATAGAGTCCGCGCTTTTGCGGATGATTTGGTCATAATATTGGAACAACCGCAGGAATCCAGTATGGTCTTAATGAATACGATTAATCAATATGGTCAAGTGTCTGGCTTTAAAATAAATTTAGGAAAAACAAAAATATTAGCTATAAATATGAATACTAAACAAAAGGAAGAATTAGGAGTGATGCTAGGATGTGAGGTAGTTAAAAAAGTCAAATATCTTGGCGTTAACATTTTAATTTCAAATGGGAAATTATATAAGCATAATTATGAACCACTTTGGCATAGTATACAGATGGAGATGAAAAAATGGGAGAAATTGCACTTATCTTTGCTGGGTAGGATAGCGGCAGTGAAAATGAACATCTTACCAAAATTTTTATTTCTTTTCCAAATGTTACCTATACTTAAAAAAGATGTGAATCTTTTAGAATGGCAGAAGGGTATCAACAAATTTGTATGGGCAGGAAAGAAGCTGAGGGTAAAGATGAAAATAATGCAAGATGTACGTGAGAGAGGAGGATTGAAACTACCTAAATTAAAACTATATTATGATGCAGTGGCATTATCTGTAATTAGTGACTGGACTCATTTAACCAATGATAGAATATTGAATATTGAGGGACACGATCTGGTATATGGTTGGCATGCTTACCTGTTATTCAACAAAAAATTGGATAAGAATTTAAAAAGTCATATTTTAAGAAATGCTTTACTGCGGGTCTGGAAAAAATACCAATATAAATTAAATGACAAGCTACCCATGTGGGCAATTCCTAGACACGCAATTGAAAATATGAATATAGCACAAAAACAGGACAGAATTACTTACAGACAGCTTCTTACCTCGGAAAGGGGGGTATTACAATTAAAATCTTTAGAGGTATTAAAAGAGGAGAAGGTAGTTCAAACATGGTTCCAGTATGGGCAATTGCAGGCTAGGTGGAAAATAGATCAAAAAATTGGTTTTATCCAAGTTGAGGATAATTTGTTTAAACAAATAAGAGACCAAAGCTTAATGCATATAAAGAGGATATATAATGTATTAATACAGATGGATTCGGAAACAGAATTAGTTAAAGATTGTATGATAAAGTGGGCTCAAAATATTGAAGAACCAATAATGTTGGATACATGGGAAAGAATCTGGGTAAGAAATGTGAAATTTACACAAGCTCAAAATCTGAGAGAAAATTTTTACAAGATGTTCTATAGATGGCATTTAGATCCTAAAAAGTTGGCTTCTATGTATCCGAATGTACAGCCTAAATGTTGGAGGTGTGGTTCTCTCGATGCTACATATTATCATATATGGTGGACCTGCCAAAAGGTTAAGGCATTCTGGATAAAAATATGGTGGATTATGCAAAATATCTTTAAAAGAAGGATAAAGTTTACTCCTCAGTTATTTTTACTAGGTATATGTACTGAGGACCCAGATTGTTGGGGGCAATATGCTGACTCTCTGTAAACCGCTTAGAGAGGGCTGAAAGCCCTATGAAGCGGTATATAAGTCTACTGCTATTTACAGTGGTAGAGACTAACTTGATTCTGCACCTAATAACGGCAGCAAGACTGTTGGTGGCGCAATACTGGAAGAAGGAAGACTTGCCTACAATCCAAGAATGGACATTGAAAGTCACAAACTTAGCCAAGATGGCTAAAATATCGGCATATCTTAAAGATCACTCAAATGAGAGATATAAACGAGACTGGAAAAAATGGATTGACTATATACAAAATAAATACGGGACCAAGAAATTCCAGTTAGCCTATGCTTAAGATCAGAAATGATTTAAATTGTTTAAAGTTAGTTCAGCAAGAAGAAGCTAAGGTCAATGCAGAATGTCATTAATTTCTTTATTTCTTTTTTTTTCCCAATAGATTTTAGACTGTGTTTGTTAAAAATCCATACCGGGTACGGGTTCTGGGAAGTTGGGGGGGGGGGAAGGAGGGGGTAGGGGGGGTGGAGGGAGGGAGGGGCACACACATAAAAAAAATTGTACTTCGATCTTTTAATGATTGACGAATGATGAAATATTTGTGTTTTAAAAGAAATAAAACCTTTGAATACAAAGAAAAGAACGAAGCCGAGGGATTATAAAGTTGGTGATCGTGTGTATTTGTCTACCAAATTTCTCCAGACCTTGCAGAAGTCTAAGAAACTGGGTCCCAAGTATGTCGGCCGTTCCCGATTGTGAAAGTCATAAACCCTGTGTCGGTATGTTTGGAGTTGCCTAGGTATCTAAACCATGTCTACCCAGTGTTTCATGTCAACCTTCTGAAACCGGAACACACTTCTCCGTTGCGTGCCCCTTTGGCAGCTCCACCTGCCCCTCTTCTGATTGAGGAAGAGCAACATTTTGAGATTAAAATGTTGATCTCCGGGTGCACTTCAAGGTCCTACTTACCACTCACAAAGCGCTCCATGGTAGTGGATCTGGCTATTTGAGAGACCGCCTTCTGCCAATTACCTCCCTGCGTCCCATCAGATCGCACAGGGTAGGCCTCCTCCGAATTCCATCCGCCAGTCAGTGCCAACTGGCGACTACGCGGAGGAGAGCCTTCTCAGTCGCAGCTCCGACGCTATGGAACAATCTCCCCGTGGAGATCCGCACCCTCACCACCGCCCAGGCCTTCCGCACGGCCCTTAAGATCTGGCTATCCCGTCAGGCCTGGGGATAAAAATCTTAGTTTGTCCCCTCCCGAATGATGAATGAATGTTGTGCTTTATTTTTAATATTATGTATTGTCTTATGTCTTTTGTCTTTGTACCCCCCTCCCCGTGTTTTGTAAGCCGCCCTGAGTCCCCTCAGGGAAAAGGGCGGCCTATAAATTATAATAAACACTCTAAACACTCTAAACATTAAAGAAATTTTGGACTCTAGGAAACAGAGAAAACACGTTCAGTATCTTGTTTCATGGAAGCATTTTCCTCCCTCCCATGCTGAATGGGTCAATAAGTCCAATGTGCAGGCTCCTCGTCTTCTACGTAAATTCTACTCTATCTACCCCGACAAGCCTTGACCTCGATTGATTTTGTCCTTTTTCCCTTTTCCCCTTTCTCTTGTGTTATGTTGTTTGTTTGTTTTTCTGTTTTCTTTTGTTTCTGCAGGGATGATGTCCTTTTCCTGAAGGAGGGCTGGATGTCAGCCTCTGTTTTGCTGCTTGCTTTTTGGCTGCCATTGAAACGGGGAGGGAGGCATGGTATTTGGGTGTAGGAAATATTCTGTACAGGAGAACTGTAAAAAGGGAGTTGTTCTCACCATGTACTGTGCATGTGGCAGAGACAGAGGTTTCCCGCCAAGGCCAACTGTCCGGCATACCAACTTGATGATGATTTTTGAAGATGTCTCCAACATGACACTTGTGGAGTAATTGGATTGGACTATGGGCTGGGGTTACCAAGGGGAGGGGAGTGGGTCATGCATTGATATCTATGATTGCACGCGCTTTTGTCTCAGATCTAGCTTTGCTTAGCTTCTATTTACTTATAACCAGTAAAAGTACTCTTAATTCTGCAAAATGGAGTTGAGTGATTTCTTTCTTGGTTATTAAGTGAAGCAGCCCTGACAGGAGGCTTGGAAACATTGTTTTTCCTATTTTCTCTTTGAACATTTGACTTATATTTCAAGGCTTCTGAGTTTGTCTATTGTAAGTGATAGTGGGAAGAGTCTGAATTGTTTATACAGGTGCACTTTTGGAGTACTATTAGTAGCAGGACTGGAGTGAAGAGAAAGCCTTGACTTGAAAAATTATAGTGAACTTGTTTGAAATTTAACAAAAAAGCCTTGGATGTTATAGTGGCAGTGTTTACAATTTGGAAAAATGGCACAGCATGAAAAAGAAAAGGAATTGACATTGCAAATGATTATGTTAGAAATTCAGAGCATTGAAAAAAGAATGGTGAATATAGAACAAAGAGCAGAAAAAATAGAGGGAAGAATTGAGAATACTTATCAAACAATGATGAAATTTGAGGATAGAGTTAAAAAAATTGAAGAAAAAGATGAACAAAGAGATAAGAAAATTGTTGATATTGACAGTAAACTGAGTGTAGTTGGAAATGACAGGAGTGGAATATGGAAAGAGGAGATTTATGGACTGGAACTGTATCTCAGACTTCAAAACATAGAAGCAGAAAAGGGCGAAAATCTGGCAGAAATAATGAGAAAAAATTTAGCAGAAGCATCGGTGATAACCAAAGGCAAGCTGATGGAAGGAACAGATGGAAGGTTTTGAGTCTTTACAAGATATGCTATGAACAACAAGTTGCCAAGAGAAGTCCTTATAAGATTTACTAAGAAAGCAATTAAAACACAAATACTACAAATGACAAGAGATATAAGATTGCACAATTACTGGAAAGATACAGGTTGATGTAATGGACTGTCACAATAAAAATTAAGTTAAATTTAGTTAAATTTAAAGTATTATGTATAAAATAAGGTAATAATAATTATAGTCAAATAAATGATTAATGATAATAATGCATATATAAACACTAGATTGATAATATAAAATTTTATACTAATTGTAAGTGAGGACTATGGAGAGGATGCTTAAAAACTTTGTTATTAAAGATAAACAATTTTATATAGAATAGAATATAAAGATGTAATATTATTGGATGATTTCAGGATGATGTAATGAAATGCCATAATATAAATTTATTTTAAATTTAGAATATTTTACATAAAAAGGATGTAATAATAGTTATAAAATGAATGTTTAATAATCATAATAATTGTATACATATATATTAGATTGATGATATGAGATTTTACGTAAATTGCAAGTGAAGACTATTGTAAGCACAAAACTTTGTAACCACTTGACATACTATAGGTAACTGGAGGATGGTTTTAATGCTTTGTGTGTGTTTATGTTTGTTTTATGTTTGTTTAAAAATAAAAACTTTAAATTGGTAGGGCAAGCTACTGTGTATAATGAGGGAGCAAACCCCATTTCCTTTAGCACTGATGATGTTACTTAGTTGGATAATGGAACGTCTGCAAGCAGCAAGCAACGTCAGAGAGCACCAAGAAGCCCATCATTCAACTTGAGCTACATACGTTTTCTTGTTTTGAGAATAAATGACCAATTATCGAACACCCATTCAACTCTAATCCAACAAAGTTGTTTGGCCAGAATTCACAGGTTGCATTCCTCATCTTTACTGGAAGCAAACTGAATACTGGAGGATTTCTAGAACTTTTATTCCTAGTTTCTGTGAAAAATATCAACTTTAAAAAAGAAATGACATTTGTTGGAGTGTTTAGTCCTTAGTTGCTTCAGCTTTCAGGTTCAGCAAGCCATGCTTACATTAGACAAGAAAACTCAAGATACCTGCAGTTCAAGTCAGGGGGTCTTAGCAAAGTAAGAAGCGAAATGTATCCCCCCAATATTCTACCTTTTATTTTTATTTTGCCCCCATTTACAAAACATTGAGTCAAAACGGGGATTGCTTGCTTGCTGATGGCTCCGTTTTAGTCAACATGTCATGGTTAAGAGAATAATAACATTGCAGTGGAACCTAACCGTTTTTGATTTTGTGCCTCTAAATCATGGATCATTTTGTTGCACATTTCAGATCTGGGTGGTCCTTTGCACAAAGGAGGCAAGGATTGGGAAGCCCAAACATGTGATCTTAGACCAGTGTTTCTCAACCTTAGCCATTTTAAGCTGGGTGTTTGAATTACAATATATTTTTTGAATTGTAATCTGTCCAGAGTCATTGACTGAGATTGAATAAATAAACTAATAAACACAGCATGGATGAGTTGTTATAGTTTTTGATAATGGTTTGAATCTGGAGAAAGCCCTATATTTGCCTACTAAATGAAAAATAAAGGAATGAAGTGTCTCACGACTGACTTGCCCTCTAAAATTCCATGCATTCAGCAGGTCTATTTAAAGACCTGTTTCCCACACACAGCTAGCTATGGTTGGTTAGCATTTTATATTAGTTAAATAAGCAATGGTTTACATGGTTTATTTAAACCATCCTTGGCTGGCTAATGCAACCTGAAGTTCATGGTTTGCGTAATGGCTTGCAATGAATTGTGGCTTAGCCTGTACTAAGGCTAGTGGTTGTGCTTGGAAAGGAGTTGGACTGGGACCAGCAAGATCCAAACGCAGGTCTACTTCGCAGGGATATTCCTGTTAGGGGAGAAACAGCCAGGAGACAGCAGGGCTCTGTATATCCTGCGGCAAAAACAGGACGAGTCTCAGCCTAGAGGTGTCCCCATCCCCGCGCCCCACCCAATGCATTTCCACAGCGGATTATGGAAGGGGTGCAGTTCTGGGGTTTCTCGGATAGGGGGCGGGGAAGAACTCCCACGTGCCGGCCGGTGCCAGCGCTCCGCCAGGGAAGTTGCCCTCACGCAAGATGGCGGACGAAGCGCCTCCTCCGCGACATCTCGCGAGCCTTCGCGGGATCCGGACGTGGAAGAGGCCGGCGGCTTCGGCGATGGAGTATATCACGACGCCCAAGGTGAGGAGGAAGGGGAGGGTGACATTCCCCCCCCGCGCTCTCCCGACCTTTGGAAGGGTCTCTGGGTATGTGCAGAGTGCCTGCCCGCTGTCCCGAGCCCTCCCCGGGGTTCGGCGTCCCCGTGGGCTGCGTTCCTACGTGCCCCGCGGGGGTTCGCCCGAGAAGAAGACGGGAAACGAGTCCGACCGGCTGGGCGAGGGGTCAGCCCCCTGCGGAGCCTTGGGGGGTTTCCCACGTGGGGCTGGCAGATGACACGCATTTCCTGACACGCTGAGCTCGCCGCACACGTGTCACGCGCCAAGGAAGGAGCGCCCAGGGTTGTGGGAATACAACGGCGCGA
Organism: Thamnophis elegans; assembly: GCF_009769535.1. Taxonomy (NCBI): domain Eukaryota; kingdom Metazoa; phylum Chordata; class Lepidosauria; order Squamata; family Natricidae; genus Thamnophis; species Thamnophis elegans. The sequence continues at coordinate 33,158,628 of NC_045552.1, forward strand.
GCATGGCTGAGCAGGGTTGCCGACTGGCTCACTTATTAGATCAGTTTATAGAGCTGCCCCTTTTTACAGTGCTGACTGAAATATGTTTAGATATGTTTATGTTTATACAATTATACGTTTATAAAACATTTCAATGTATATGAGATATAGGTAAAGGTTCCCCTTGCACGTATGTGCTAGTCGTTCCCGACTCTAGGAGGCTGTGCTCATCTCCGTTTCAAAGCCCAAGAGCAAGCGCTGTCTGAAGGCCATGTGGCCGTCATGGCTAAAGGTTGAAACTCTTCCTTCCCACCAAAGGTTTTCCCTGTTTTTCTACTTGCATTTTTTACATGCTTTCGAACTGCTAGGTTGGCAGAAGCTGGGGCAAGTAATGGGAGCTCACTCCATTACGTGGCGCTATGGATTCAAACTGCCGACCTTTCTGATCGACAAGCTCAGCGTCTTAGCCACTATATTTCACTAAATGAGATATAGTACTGTATATATTAATAGAAAAGGATAAACATGTGTAGAGTACATTTTATTTGGCTATATCTGGCTTTACTGCCGGAAAGAGGTGCCAAGGCAAACACCAGCATGGCTTCTCCAGAATTCTGATTCCATTCCTTCATTTCATTTTTTCATTTTTTCATTTTAATGACATTTATAGGCCGCCCTTTTCCCTGTGGGGACTCAGGGCGGCTTACAATAAATAGGAAGGGGGTGCAAGACAAAACACAAGAAAAAATGTGTGAATAAAAAATAAACCAGTAAAACACAACATTCATTCAGCATTCGGGTGGAGCGAGGTTAGGATCTTATCCCCAGGCCTGACGGGATAGCCAGATCTTGAGGGCTGTGCGGAAGGTCTGGACGGTGGTGAGGGTGCGAATCTCCACGGGGAGATCGTTCCAAAGCGTCGTTCCGAAGCCTTTTCTTCCCAAATCCCAAGTTTCAACTTGTCTCCCATTTACACTTAGAAATACTTAATTTCTTAGTTGTGGCTTTGGCTTTATCTCTCGGTAACATTTTTGAACATAATTCTCCTTATTACTTTAATTTACAATCTTTCTGTTTTACCTTTATTTTATGCTGCATTGTATATTCTTATCTGCAGTTAAACAGTCATCAAAGTTACAATGGCACTGAAAAAAATTAATTTACAACCAGTCCTTACACTTACAATGGTCACAGCATCTCCATGGTCATGGGATTAAAATTCGGGCACTAGGCAACCAGCATCTATTTATGGTGGTTGCAGTACCCCAGGATCAATAGAAGAAGCTGAATTTGCTTAACAATTTGATTCACAGTTGTTTTGTTTAACAACTGATTGATTGATTGATTGATTACATTTATATGCCGCCCTTTTCCCTGAAGGGGACTCAGGGTGGCTCACAATTCAATCAGGGAAGGGGGTACAGACAGGGGGATAAAAAAGACAAGACATAACAATACAAAATTTAAAAACACACAACAACCATACCATTCGAGAAAGGGGGCAAAACTCTTTAGCCCCAGGCCTGTCGGAACAGCCAGGTTTTAAGGGCTTTGCGGAAGGCCTGGAGGGTGGTGAGGATTCGAATCTCCACGGGGAGCTCGTTCCAGAGGGTCGGAGCAGCCACAGAGAAGGCTCTCCTCCGGGTAGTCGCCAGCCGGCATTGGCTGGCGGATGGAATTCGGAGGAGGCCTAATCTGTGGGATCTAATCGATCTATTGGAGGTAATTGGCAGCAGGCGGTCTCTCAAGTACCCAGGTCCAATACCATGAAGGGCTTTATAAGTGACGAATAGCGCCTTGAAGCGTATCCGAAGACCAATAGGCAGCCAGTGCAGCTCGTGGAGGATAGGTGTTACGTGGGTGAACCGAGTCGCTCGCGCGACTGCATTCTGGACAAGCTGAAGTCTCCGGATGCTCTTCAAGGGCTGCCCCATGTAGAGCACGTTGCAGTAGTCCAGTCTAGAGGTCACAAGGGCACGAGTGACTGTTGTGAGGGCCTCCCGGTTCAGTTAGGGGCGCAATTGGTGCACCAGGCGAACCTGGGCAAATGCCCCCCTGGTCACACCGACAAGTGGTGTTCGAAAGTCAGCTGTGGGTCCAGGAGGACTCCCAAATTGCGGACCCTGTCTGAGGGGCGTACTGTTTGACCCCCCAGCCTGAGAGATGGAGAACTTGGCCAATTAGTGGGAGGGAAACACACCAGCCACTCGGTCTTATCCAGATTGAGTGCAAGCTTGTAATCCCCCATCCAGATCCTAACAGCCTCAAGGCACTGGAACATCACGTCAACCGCTTCACTGAGTTGGCACGGGGCGGACAGATACAACTGTGTATCATCCGCATACTGATGGTATTTTATCCCGTGCCGTCGAATGATCTCACCCAGCGGCTTCATGTAAATATTAAACAGGAGGGGGGACAGGACCAAACCCTGCGGCACCCCATAATTCAGGGGCCTAGGGGTCGATCTCTGCCCTCCGACCAACACCGACTGCGACCTGTCCGAGAGGTAAGAGGAGAACCACCGTAGGACAGTGCCTCCCACCCCCACCTCCCGCAGTCGTCGCAGAAGGATACCATGGTCGATGGTATCGAAGGCCGCTGAGAGGTCAAGGAGCACTAGGACGGAGGCATGACCTCCATCCCTGGCTCTCCAGAGATCATCGGTCAGCGCGACCAAAGCCGTTTCCGTGCTGTAGCCAGGCCTAAATCCCGACTGAAAGGGATCTAGATAATCGGTTTCCTCCAAGGACCGCCGGAGCTGAAAGGCCACCACTTTCTCAACAACCTTCCCCACGAAGGGTAGGTTGGAGACTGGACGATAGTTGTTTAAAACGGCTGGATCCAAAGATGGCTTCTTCAGAAGGGGTCTCACCACCGCCGCCTTTAAAGCGGGGGGAAAGAACCCCTCCTGAAGGGAGGCAGTAACAACCGCCTGGATCCAGCCCCGTGTCACCTCCCTGCTGTTATCAACTAGCCAGGAGGGGCACGGGTCCAGTACACATGTGGAGGCACTTACAGCTCCCATGGTCCACTTCCTCAGGGGTAACAGCTTGAAAATCAATCTAGTGATGTCCATCCAGATTCTCCCCTGGCAGGTTCTGCGTAATTGGAGTCCAGGTCCGTCCGAAGCCGAGCAACTTTATCCGCGAGGAATTGGACGTACTCCTCAGCTCTGCCTTGCAAAGGATCGCCCGTATCCCTCCTGTTTAGGAGGGAACGGGTTATCCTAAACAAGGCAGCTGGGCGCGACTCAGCGGAAGCTATCAGAGAGGCAATGTGTGTTCTTTTAGTCGTCCTAATTGCCCGGAGGTAAGCTCTGATGCTGGATGATAAAAGCGCTCGGTCTGACTCGGACTTACTGGATCTCCATCGTTGCTCTAGGCGTCTCTTTCGGCGCTTCATCTCCCGGAGTTCCTCAGTAAACCAAGGAGCCCTCCTGGATCCACTGCCTCGGATCGGCCGTAAAGGCGCAATCCGGTTAAGAGCCTCTGCCGCTGCTGAATTCCAGGCAGCAACCAGAGACTCTGCCGGACTGCGGGCGAGGGTATCAGGAACAACACCAAGCTCCGTCTGAAAGCCCAAAGGGTCCATAAGGCGCCTGGGGTGGAACCACCTAATTGGTTCCTCCTCCCTACAGTGGGGGTTTGGTCTCCGAAAGTCAAGCCTCAGTAGTAGTGGTCCGACCATGACAGGGGCAAGATCTCACTACCCCTCCAACCAAGATCACAACTCCACTGCTCCGAGAGGAATACGAGGTCAAGCGTGTGACCCGCCGAGTGAGTCGGGCCCCGAATTACTTGGGTCAAGCCCATGGCTGTCATGGAAGCCATGAACTCCTGCGCTCCATCAGAGTGTTCACCGAGCGAAGGCAAGTTGAAATCCCCCAGAACCATAAGCCTGGGGAACTCAATTGCCAGCTCAGCTATTGATTCGAGGAGCGAGGGGAGGGCTGCTGCAACGTTGTTGGGAGGCAGGTACGTTAACAGCAAGCCCACTTGACCCTTGAGGTCCAACTTCACCAGCAAGGACTCACACCCGACAAACTCCGGAGCAGGGATCCTACGAGGTACTAGAGACTCTCGGATAACAATAGCCACACCCCCACCCCTTCTCTGGGGTCGCGGCTGATGAAGCACCTGAAAACCCTCTGGGCACATCTCAGTGAGGGTACTCCTCCCTCCGGGCCCAGCCAGGTTTCAGTAATACATGCCAGGTCTGCCCCCTCATCTAAAATTAGGTCCCGGATGAGGGGAGCCTTGTGAACTACAGACCTGGCATTTAGCGACAGCAGCCTGAGACCCGGCCCTATGAGTGGGACTCATAGGGCCGGAAGGAGGGATCTCTGTAATGTAGCGAGCCCTCCTTCCCCGGTAATGGCCAGCCCTAAAGTCCCCGCCATATCTGCCCCTCCCTGTTAGGACCGTAATGCTCCGGCCCACTCCCATGTCTGTAGTCCCTCCACCCACCCCCATAGCCCCCGCATTTCCCGACAGGCCCTTCGAATGAGTCATCCTGAGATTGGAATGGGCCCAGATCCCCCTGACACTTCTGCAAAGCACTCAGTGTGGGGGAACCCGGTTCCCATCCCAATCCTCGCTTACACACCCAAACGCTCACACACTCACACCCCACAAAATTTAAAAACAGCAATATAATATAAAAGGGAAGTTACACAGGTTAAAAGGTGGGAAACATTCACTTACAATCATACACATCCACACTACTTACAAGTAAAAAATTGCGCAGGTATAATAGATGATAAAATAAGCAAACAAATCCGTACATGGGGACATAAAGTCCATAGAGCAACAACACAATAGACCGGTCAAGCCGGCACGATATGAGGGAGCTAAAGTGGCCTCTTTCTCTAAGAGTCTGGTGTAGGAGGAATAATAGTCGAGATGGCTAGGGTAAAGTTTCTGAGGTAGTAGTGGATGATGATAGCCACGATAATAGACGCAGTCCAGGGGGAGAGATGCAAAGCTGAAAGTCCAGCGGGCTAAGTCCATAAAGATGGGACGTAATTGGAGGGGCCAGCTAGGGTGGATGATAAGGGTGGTAAACAGAGAAGCCACCCCACAGCCACAAAAAAGGGCAAACCGGGGGGGCCTTGCACACCCAATAAGATGGAAAGTCGGTTGTTGCAGATTGAAAGGTACTGGACGGGGGGGAAATGCAGAAAGGCCGTAATGGCGGCTACAAACTAGCCACTCGATCACCCTGGGCCCTAACCCATCCATCCAGGCTAGCCACCCCTTCGCCTGGTCCACACTGACAAAACAGACCAGACGGCTAAGCCGGGGCGTTCTCATGGTGGCTTCGATGAGCCAATAGGGCAGCAAGCCAACAGCAGCCAACATCAATACAGCAATGATTAAGATAGTCAGGGCGGCAGTCATAACAGTCATAGCGGGGTCAAAGCTCTCCAAGCAAACGGGGGGGGGGGCGATGTCCTCCAAAGAACTTAGCCACAGCGTTCTCCCAATTGCATCAACAAACCAGGTCTAACAAGCCAACAGCAGCCCTGCAATAGTTGTAATCACCGAGCCCGAATGGTAGTCGCGGGGAAACCAAACCCCCTCTGCAGCTAAGTCATGATGTCTTCTAAAACTGATGTCTTCTAAAGCTGAGCCACAGCATTTTCAAACGGTCTCAGCAAACCAGAGGCACAATGGCAGTCGTGGCAGACAAAGCAGCGGTAGAGGGGGGGAGAGGCGAGGGTCTCTCAGCTAGCAGTTAGGGAAAGGTCAAGGCTCTCTCAGGCCAGCTGGATCTCCAGTCCGCTGCCAGCACCGGCCCCCGAAGAAGTCGCTTGTACCCTGGCCTCCGAACGCTCTCCAATGCCTTCCGCCTTCCACCTTCCAAGACCAGCTGGGACGCGGCGTCTTCTGAGCGGCTCCCGGGCGGTGGCGGCGTCTTTCTCGAAAAGCAGCCTTGGAGAGCAATATCTCACCAGTCTGCTACCAGCACCAGGCCCCCGGGGAAATCACTCGTGCCCTGGCCTCTCTCCAGCTCAATTTCTGAGGCCAATCTCCCCTTTGGCTGTTTTCTCTGTACGGACGCCGGAGCGGTAAAACTCGGCCTACAGTGATTTGGTTAACAACTCTACTGCTGAAACTACAACTACTGAAATAAGTATAGAGCAGCGGTGGCGAACCTTTTTTGGCTCACGTGCCATAAGTGGGGGAGCACAGGGGGTTATGCGCGGGCATGCCGCATCCATAATGTAATGTGCGACACCCCCCCACACACCCAGCACGCATGTATGGATGACAGGAGCACCCCCCCCATTTCTTGCTTGCTTTCTTCGCCCTCTCCAGGCTCCAGACACTTTATAGCCTGAGGGGGGCAAAAACAGCCTTCCCCGCTCCTCTCCCCGCCAGAGGCTTCAGGAGCTTCCCTAAAGCCTACGGAGCGCAAAAAAGCAGCCCTATGGGCAAACCGGAAGTTTAGGAACAGACTCCCAGTTTGCTCATAGGCCCGTTTTTAGTCCTCCAGAACCCTCAGGGACGTTCAGGAGGCTTCCCTCAAGGCTCCAGAGGACTAAAAATAGCCCTTTGAGCAAACCGGGAGTGACTTCCGGTTTGTCCGTTGGGTCATTTTTCGTCCTTCAGAGCCTTCAGGGAAGCCTCCGGAAGAGCCCTGAAGGCTCCCAAGGGCTTAAACCGACCCTACAAGCAAACCCGAAGTCCGTTCCCAAAGTTTTGGTTTGCCCATAGGGCTGGTTTTTTTGTGCTCTGGAGGGAAGCTCCTGAAGCCTCCGGCGGGGGGGGGGGGTGTTGCTGTTTTTGCCCTCCGAAGGCTCCTATAAAGCCTCTGGAGCCTGGGGAGGGTGAAAAATGGCTTTAAAAAAGCCTGAATATTATAGAAGTATAGAGTCTCCTGCTTGAGCAGGAGGTTGGATTAAAAGACCAAACAAGTCCCTTCCAACTCTGTTATTCTGTTATTATAATTTACTTAATAACTTCAATAATTCTTTTAACAACTGTGGGTAAAAAGGTTGTAAAATTGGGCACGATTTGCTTGATCTTGCTGATCAGTGGAAATTCTGATCGTAAGTTGAGTCGACTTACCACAGATCATTGAGTGACTGTTCAAAGTTACAGCACTAAAAAGTGACTTATGACCATTTTTCACACTTATGACTGTTATAGCATTCCCATGATCATGTGATTTACATTTGGATTCTTGGCAGCTGACTCACATTTGTGACAGTTGCAGTGTCCTGGAGTCACGTGGTACTCTTTTGTGACCTTCTGATAAAGTCAATGGGGAAACCGGATTCATTTAACAACCTTGTTACTAATTTAAGAACTGCAGTGATTCACTTAACAAATGTGGTGAGAAAGGTTGCAAAACTCACTTAATAAATTTCTCATTTAACATAAATTTGGGTCTCAATTGTGGTCGTAGGGTGAGGACTACCTGTACTTGTTCCCATTTCCACCAGCTTTTTGCTCTGTTCTGTCAAGATGGAGCCTTTGTATCTACAGGGTATGATTTTCAATTCAAAGAGCAGGCAAATGAGTACTAAAATGTGCAGGATCCTTAAAGGGCTTTAGCAGCATCTGCAGAGTGCATCATTTTGTGCCTAATTATAACCAAGGTATTAAAATTCCTTTGCAAACCTCTCTGCTGGCCTGCTCTATTTGTCTCTCTGTTTTATTCTCTGTTTTGTTCTCTGAAAAGATTATTTTTACCCATCCAGATTATTGCCTTGAGCAGCTGGCCAAATCAGTTTCCCAGAGAGTGTTTCCAGCAATATGATTTTTCCCATTAAATGTGCTGCTGGGAAGCTGGATAACTCCTAGAAGTGTCTCTGATGAAGTTTCTCAAGTGCCTGAAAGGCTAGCAAAGATCATTGGTTTATTTTATGAGGCTGTAACCTTATTTTCAGAGGTGTTTGGAAGCAGCAGGCCCTCCAAAGGACTCCAAAGCATGTACATTTGCACTTCCTACCTATTTTAGATGCAGCTCATAATGAGAAGATTGCTTTCAAAATTGTTCCAGTGGCACTTCTCAGCTTGGGGGACTTAGATTCTTCAGGTGCACTGGAAGTTTATGGTTCAAGAAAACCATAAAATATAGAAATACAAAGAAAAATGAAAATAAGGAAGGAAAAGCAAAAGGAGAGAACTAATTAAGGTGAGAAACAATCTACAACTAAGAAGAAGTTTCCTAACAGTCAGAACAATTAACCAGTGGAACGTCTTGCCTCCAGAAGTTGTGGGTGCTCCATCACTGGAGGTTGAAGAAGAGATTAGACAACCATTTGTCCTGAATGGTAGAGGGTTTCCTGCTGGAGCAGGGGGCTGAACTAGAAAACCTCCAAGGTCCTTTTCAACTCTGTCATTCTGTATAGGGTAAAGGGAAAAGTATTGACTTCCAATTCCTTTTGGCTCAGTAGATTAAGGTAATAAAATGCAACCTCAACGTTTTATTTTTACATGATAATATATACTAGCTATTTTTATAACAACAAACCTATTTCATCAGCAAAACCCAAAATCAAAGATTCATTTTTTCCACTTCAAGTGCAAAATCCTAAATCAATTTCCAAATAGAAACAAAATTAATTGTATTCTTTTCTTTAACCAAAGCAGTCAATTTAGCCATCTCTGGTAACGCCATAATTTTTTGGAGCCATTTGTCCATTGTGGGAATCAAAGTATCCTTTCAGCATTGAAAGCTTACCTACCCCAGATCCATTTCCTTCTATTATTGCTCCCTCCCGTTACCCTAGATTGAGAAAATGGAAAGAACCCAGTATTTCTAAACCCATCCAATCTTTTTTCCTTTTGGTGAAAAGGAACTTACAGGGTGGTCAGTAATTTATTTTCCTTTTAGTAAGAACAGTGTCCGGAAATGTAGAGGTCTGACTTTGTGGTGCCTCTCATTACTCAGAGATAAATCTTGTGACACTCCTGAAAAATGCCAGATGGGGGAAATAGGGCAGGATGGGAAGATGGCTTAATAGTGAGCTGGAATGCAGACACATGCATATTTAAAAAATAAAGCCAGGATACCTGTGTTAGGAGTTTGGTTGAACAGCTGCCCTCTGTCTCTTGGCTAGTGCCTAGGTCTTTTTTCCCTTGCACCAAGAAAAGTTACAGGACAGTTCTTGCAAGCAAGGTCCTGACACAGCTTGAGGGTTAGTTTTTAGCTATCCTGGCTAGTGGGAGATGCAAAGATTGCAGAAAGGGCTCCTGATCTCCAATCCATAGGAGCTGCTGCGATGTTGCATTGTAGTCAGAATGGGTTCATTATTCATTACTCTACATAAGAGCAAAAGGTTTTGGATTGGTGAGGGTTAAAAATGTGAATGGCGGTTTAAATGCCATTTTCTTGAGAGAGCTGGCTCTGATGAAGGTGAACAGCCCAGTGCTGTAGTTTGGTCAGATTACTTCTTAAAAGAGGCAAAAAGTTGAAAGTTCTCGCACTTATGCTGAAGCTTTAACAGTATTTGGTGACACTGGGAGTAATTGGAAGAAGGATCTTGGCTAAAATAAAATGAAATGTCAGAACAGGAATGATTGACTGGATTATGATTGTCTGGATTAGACTCCAAAGCTAATAAAGTCCTAAATTTATAACCATATTTGAGCCAGGAATTAGTATCATTGCGGTTGATGACGAAACCCAACTTTACAATACTTTTTGTGGTAGTCATTAAAGGAACACTGTAGACATTAAGTGAATTCATCATAACCAATGAGTGTTTTGGATCAGAAACTGAAAGTAAATCCTGGAAATCAACCAAAACATTGAAAATTGCAGTCATGTGCCTGCAGGATGCTGCAAATGGCAATAAAAATTAGTTGGTTGCCAAGCACCCAAAATGCAAGCACATAATTGTAATATGGCCATTGTAACTTCAAAATTGAACTATAAATACTTTTTGGGGGAAGGGGTCCACCATAACTTTTAAACAGTTGCTAAGTTAACGGTTGTAAGTCAAGGACTACCTAGAGTGGGATGAGCAATCGTGGACCAGTGGAGTGCAACTCCTTTTCTTATGTCCTTGGTTGCCATTTAATTGCAGTATATTTATATATTGTATTGATTATTGTTACTTTATATGGGTTTTTTCTTCAATATATTGTTTGTTTTCACGCCATATGCTGCCCAAAGTTACACTAGTTGAGTAGGTGGCCTTATATATGTTATAAATAAGAAAAAAAAATATCCCAGGGAGGAAAAAAACCTAGCCTAGTTTGTTCCTTGCATTTAAAAGATCTCTTTTACACGGCTAGTTAAAGGTGATGTCTAGTAGGGGTTGGAGAAGAGCAACTGATGAGTAATTTTCAACCTCTCTGGAAGTTGAGTTACAGCAACTCGGTTTCTTTTCTTGCTTGTTCGAAATGTTTCTCTGCTTATCCAGGTAGCTTCTTCGGTTTGAGCAAGTTGGTTAGGGGAACTCCATCTGTGCTCTTCAAAGATTGGACAACCATTTGACCAGGATGCTAAAAGACCTTTGAGGTTTCTTCCAGCCCTGTGATTCTATGTTCTATGAAGTGGGCTCAGTAAAAAGCTGAGTGGGTGGTCTTAAAAGTCATTATGTGAATTGATATAAAAAGTTGGAAGGAGCATCTTAACTATGTGTATGGGAAAGAAACTGCTGTGTAAAAGATGGGAATGAAGGGAATGACTGGGCTTGAGAGTATACTTCTGCTTGTTTTGTTATATGGATGTCTTACATTTGTATGTAAGAAAACATAAAAATAAGTGGAATGCACTGAAGAAAAGTGTAATACATCACAAAGAAAGAAGGTCAAAAATGATAGTTCCAAGCGTGGCCTCAGTAACACCACACTTGAAATATTGCATCTATTTTGATCACCCCAATATAAAAAAAAGTTGAGACTCTGGAGAGAGTGCAGAAAAGAGCAACAAGGATGAGGCTGGAGGCTAAAAAGAACAGTTGCAGGAACTGGGTATGTCTAGTCTAGTGAAAAAAAAGGAGTAGGGGAGATACGATGGCAGTGTTCCAATACTTGAGGGGTTGCCACAGAGAAGAGGGGGTTTACTTATTCTCCAAAGCGCCAGAAGACAGGACAGGAAAGAATGGATGGATACTACCGTATTTTCACCCATATAACCCGCCCACGCAAATAACCCGCCCACGCATATAACCCGCGGGTTTTCCGGATCGTGTAAAATATCTTCCGTATACCCCGCCCACGCATATAACCCGCCCACGCATATAACCCGCGACGAGTAAGAGAGAAGGGAAACAGCTGAGATGGGGGGGGAAGAAACGGAGAAACAAGCCTGCGCAAGCTGGGGAAGAGGAAAGGAACGGAGGAGAAGGAAACAGCTGAGATCGGGGTGGGGGAAGAAACGGAGAAACAAGCCTGCGCAAGCTGGGGAAGAGGAAAGGAACGGAGGAGAAGGAAACAGCTGAGATCGGGGTGGGGGAAGAAACGGAGAAACAAGCCTGTGCAAGCCTCCGATCGTGTAAAATATCTTCCGTATACCCCGCCCACGCATATAACCCGCAGGGGGGCGCTGTGCATGTAAAAACCGCATATAACCCGCGGGTTATATGGGTGAAAATACGGTAATCAAGGAGAGAAGCAATCTAGAACTAAGGAGAAATTTCCTAATAGTGAGAACAATTAACCAGTGGAATGTCTTGCCTTTAGACGTTATGGTGCTTTATCACTAGAGGCTTTTAAGAAGAGACCGAGCAATCATTTGTCTAAAATGATATAGGGCTGGGATGGCGAACATATGGCACGCGTGCCACAGGTGGCATGCGGAGCCATTTGTCAGGGCACGCGAGGCGTTGCCCTGTCAGCTGGCACGCTGAGTTCAGCTTTTTTAAAGCCATTTTTTGCCATCCCCAGGCTCCAGAGGCTTTATAGGTCACTTCCGGGTTGCTCGTAGGGCCAATTTTAGCCCTCCGAAGCGTTCAGGGACCTTCAGGAGGCTTCTCTGAAGGCTCCAGATGACAAAAAAAGATCCTACGAGCAAACCAGAAGTCAAACCGGTTTGCTCATAGGGCCTTTTTTGGTCCTCCGGAGCCTTCAGGGAAGCCTCCTAAGGGCTCTAATTTGCTGGTTTCTCAAGCACCATCGGCAAAAGTCAGGTACTCCAAAGTGGATTATGAAGATGAGCCCTTTGAATGAAAGAGACAGGATACCTTTGATTGTGTGCTTAGGTGCATACTGTTGTATCATAAGTACTCGTTCTGGATTTTATTCCTGCAGCTTTTCTGATTGAATTCATTTTAATTGAGGCAAAATGAGGAGCCTTATAATTATTTTTGACAAAAAGTCATTATTCTTGCAAATCCCACTGTCCTTTTGACCCCTGATTTTCATCCGTACAAGCAGAACTCCTTGTTCTCAAGTTGAATAGCTGAACCTTATGCCAGAAACTTGTAATGGGGTACATGATATCTAATTTATGATCATATTCACCTAGAAGCGATTTTTCTTCCTAATGGACAACCCAGAGTGCAAAGATTACAATTTTGACATAATTGACTTCCTATTGCATCATGATGAGGCTCTGGGCTAATTAGAAGGATACCTTTTCCCACCTGTTCAGTAATTACTCACTTCCTTGCTGGTACAAAGGTGGAGAGCTGAACAGCGGGCACTTTGAGTGATGCAAATGCTTTCCTTGTGCAGTGACTGATCTAGTGCATTCTGCCTCTTTTAGACATGTTCTAATTAGTTTCTTTCTTTCTGGTTTCTTTTTTTCCCCTCTCTGCCCTACAGGTAGAAAATGTCAAGCTGCTAGATCGTTATACCAACAAGAAAGCAGCAAATGGGACACTGTATTTGACGGCTACTCACCTGATCTATGTAGATACCTCAACTGACATTCGAAAAGAGACATGGGTAAGGTTGGAATATGGCCATTTTCTAGATCCCTGAGAACCAAAGAGTTCTCAGGGACTCCTGAACGCTAAGCTTGTTTCCACTTTTCTAGTACAGGCAGTCCTCGACTTACAGTTGGCCCCTTAGCAACAGTTAAATTGTTAAGTTACAAGAGGCCCTCCCGAAAAGGAGTACAGGTAGTCCTCGACTTACAGCTGGCCCCTTAGCAACAGTTAAGTTGCTAAGTTACAAGAGGCCCTCCCGAAAAGGAAGAGTACAGGTAGTCCTCGACGTACAACAGTTCATTTAGTGGCAGTTCAAAGCTACAATGGCACTGAAAAAGTGACTTATGACCATTTTTAATATTTACGATTGCACTGCAGCATCCCCATGGTCACATGATCAAAATTCAGATTCTTGGCAACTGGTTCATATGACGGTTGCAGCGTCCCAGGGTCACGTGATCAGCTTTTGTGACCTCCTGACAAGCAAAATCAATGGGGAAGCCAGATTCACTTAACAACCATGTTACTAACTTAAAAAAATGGAATGATTCACTTAACAAATGTAGCAAAAAAAGTCATAAAATAGAGCAAACCCATTTAAATGATTCATTTAGCAACATAAATTTTGGGCTTAATTGTGGTCGTAACTTATGTACTTATGTCTCAATTCTGAAGTTCTGACAGCTGTCTCCCCACCTGGCCCATATTTATGGTTGAGGCCATGTGATCATGATTTACAATGTTTTTGCTGAAAACTGATGTTTACTTCCGGTTTTTGCAAAAATACCCCATAACAAACTGTTCTGACCCCCTCCTCCGTCCAGTAACGAATGCCGAGACAAGCTTAACTGGAATGTCACAGCACTTTATTAGCAAGAAACCAAAACCTCGGTGGCTGAAAGCCAAGCATAACAAACAGATAAGAACCTTGCAGCAACTCAGACTTCGACAGATAACAGCTTCTCCAGCGTTAGGAATGACGTTGACTCCTGCAAAAGGGGCGTGTGCACAAGCATTCCTTTTATAGTTTTTTTTTACATGACAATTTTGAAAAACAAACTTTACAAGTATTTACTTTCCTCCCCCCACCCTCCTCCCCCAAACCCCCCCAATCTCCCCCTCCCCCAACTTCCCAGAACCAATACAGGGTATAAATCTTTAACAAAAACAATCTAAAATACACTTAGAAAAAAAAGATAGTTAAGAACATCTTTCAATTGAGCCTTAGCTCCTCCTTGCCAGACTTGCTAGACAATTTATATCATTTCTGGTCTCTAATCATAAGCTATCTGGAATTTCTTAGTCCCATATTTATTTTGAGTATAATCAATCCATCTTTTCCACTCCAGTTTATATCTCTCGTTTGAATGGTCCTTAAGATAAGCAGATATTTTGGCCATCTTGGCTAGGTTTGTTACTTTTAATGTCCATTCTTGAATAGTAGGCAAATCTTCCTTCTTCCAGTATTGCGCCACCAACAGTCCTGCTGCAGTTATTAAATGCAAAATCAAGTTAGTCTCTATAACTGTACAATCAGCAATTATACCTAACAAAAATAACTGAGGGGAAAACTTTATCCTTTTTTAAAGAACATTTTGCATAATCCACCATATTTTTATCCAAAATGTTTTAACCTTTTTGCAAGTCCACCATATGTGAAAATATGTAGCATCCACACAATCACATCTCCAGTATTTAGGTTGTAAATTCGGATACATAGAAGCCAATTTTTTAGGGTCTAAATGCCATCTATAAAAGTTTTCTCTCAAGTTTTGGGCTTGTGTAAATTTTACATTTCTTACCCAGATCTTTTCCCATGTATCCAACATTATTGGTTCTTCAATATTTTGAGCCCACTTTATCATACAGTCTTTAACTAATTCTGTTTCCGAATCCATTTCTATTAATACATTATATAATCTCTTTATATGCATTGGACTTTGATCTCTAATTTGTTTGAGTAAATTATCCTCGACTTGCATAAAGCCAATTTTTTTATCTATTTTCCATCTAGCCTGTAACTGCCCGTACTGAAACTATGTTTGAATTACCTTTTCCTCTTTTAGTACATCCAAGAGTTTTAATTGTAGTACACCTCTTTCTAAGGTAAGAAGCTGTCTGTAAGTAGTTACATCCTGTTTTTGTGCTATATTCATATTTTCTATTATGTGTCTGGGAATTTCCCACATGGGTATCTTATCATTTAGTTTGTATTGATATTTTTTCCAGACCCGCAGTAGAGCATTCCTTAAAATATGACATTTGAAATTCTTGTCCACCTTTTTGTTATATAGCATATAAGCATGCCAACCATATACCAAATCATGCCCTTCAATATTAAGTATTCTATCATCTGTTAAGTTAATCCAATCACTAATTACAGATAAAACTACTGCTTCATAATATAGTTTTAAATTGGGTAATTTCAAGCCTCCTCTCTCACGCACATCTTGCATTATTTTTAGTTTTACTCTCAGCTTTTTCCCTGCCGATACAAATTTATTAATACCCTTCTGCCATTCTAGCAAGCTCACATCTTTTTTGAGTATTGGTAGCATTTGAAAAAGAAATAAAAATTTAGGTAGAATGTTCATTTTCACTGCTGCTATTCTTCCCAGCAAAGATAGCTGTAGTTTCTCCCATTTTTTCATCTTTGTCTGTATACTATGCCATAGTGGTTTGTAATTATACTTGTATAACTTCCCATTTGAGGTTGAAATATAAACTCCTAAATATTTAACCTTTTTAACTATTTCACATCCTGTCATTCCTTCTAGTTCTTCCCTTTGTTCAGTGTTCATATTTGTAACTAGTATCTTTGTTTTCCCTAAGTTTATTTTAAATCCTGACACTTCACCATATTGATTAATCATATTCATTAAAACCTTGCTAGATTCATGTGGTTGGGTTAATGTTATAACCAAATCATCCGCAAATGTTTCTACTCGGTATTCTTGCTGCCTAATCTTGATTCCTTGTAAGTCCTCTGAACCCCATATTTTATTCAACAATAGTTCCAAAGTTATGATAAACAATAATGGGGATAAGGGACAACCCTGCCTTGTACCTTTCTCAATTTTAAATGAATCTTTTAGACTTCCATTAACTATGATTTGAGCTGTTTGTTCCTGATATATTGTTTTGATTGATTGTAAAAAGTGCTCTCCTATTTGCATTTTCTGCAATATTTTCAGCAGGAATTGCCAATTCACTCAATCAAAGGCTTTCTCAGCATCTAACAATATAAGCACAGCAGGGATTTGGTTGTTCTTTCCCAAGTATTCTAATGTATTGACAATTAGTCTTACATTACTTCTCATTTGTCTCCCATGAATAAAACCTGTTTGATCATTATGAATCAATTGCTGAATAACCAACATTAATCTATTCGCTAGTATTTTAGTAAAAATTTTATAATCTATATTGAGTAATGATATAGATCTATAATTTTTTGATTGAGTAAGATCTTGATCTTCTTTAGGTATCAGGAATATGAAGGCTGTCTTCCAAGATGGGGGTACCTTCCCTTCCACTTGGATCTTATTAAATAATTCCTTAGGCGGTACTACCATTTCTAATTGTAAATTTTTGTAATAAGCCGCCGTCAAACCATCTGTACCTGGTGCTTTCCCTGCCTTTAGCTGTTTAATTACCTGGAGAATTTCCCCCGAAGTTATTGGTTGATTCAGTCTTTCTCTCTGCTCGTCTTTAACTATGGGTATTTTTTCTTTGTCCAGGTATCTATCTATATCTAAGCCTTGAATTTTATCATTCATGTACAGTCCTATAAAGAATTCACGAAAGACCCTTTGAATCTCATCCTGGTGGTGCACTTCCTTCCCTTTATAATGTAATTTCGATATATTGCGAGATTTCTGTTTTTTCCTAATCAAATATGCTAACCATCTACCAGATTTATTTGCATTACAGAAGGTGTTGTGTTTTGCATATAGCAAATTGGTAGCCACCTGGTCTGACATCAGCATATTAAATTGCTCTCTTAATAAGGTAATTGCTTCTTTAATCTTTTTGTCTCCTGGTTTTAAGATTAACTCCTGCTCTTTCTTCCTAATTTCATCTTCAAGTTCAATTCTCTTTTCCCCCTGTTTGCATCTATGTAATCTATTTAAATTTATCAAAACCCCTCTCATATATGCTTTACTTGCATCTCATACCATTTCCATAGATGTACCTTTATTCATGTTAAAAACAAAGTATTCTCTTAACAATTTTTTACATTCATTAATATTTTTCTCATATCTAAATATATTTTCATTCAGTTTCCAAATCCTTCTTGCTTTGCATCCCAACTCCATCCAAACCGGGTTATGATCTGATAAGGCTCTGGAACATTTCTTCTTCTTCTTTACCCTAGAAAGCAAATCATTGGTTGTTAGTATAAAGTCAATCCTAGAAAAGGATTGGTGTCTATCAGAAAAAAAAATGAAGTTGTATTCTTCTGCATTCCTTTCTCGCCAGATATCTCTCAATTCAAAAATCTATCATGTCGAAAAAGGACAGGAAGTTTTGCTTGCATTTGGGTATTTCGCCGGAAAGCCTTCTTATCTTTCTTGGTATCCATAACGCCATTCCAGTCACCCAATAATATGCAGGATCTATAGTCCCAATGTACTAACTTAGCATGAAGCATTTTATAAAATTTGCCTTGTTGTTGATTGGGAGCATATATTCCCAATAGCAGTATCCTTTTCCCTTCTAATACCAGATCTATTGCAATATATCTTCCTTGGGAGTCTGCTTCAATTAATTCAGCTTTCATATCCTTTCTTAAGTAGATAACTATACCATTTCTTTTCTCTGTAGCGGAAGCTATAAAGTGTTGTCCAAGTCTTGTATTAATCAAGTATTTTTGATCAGTTGATCTAATATGTGTCTCTTGCAAGCAAATTATGTCATTCTTGAATTGTTTAAGATAGTGGTTTATTTTCTTCCTTTTCTGTGGGGAATTTAAACCATTAATGTTCCAAGTTAGGAACTTAGTTGTCATCTTTAGTTCCCTGAAGCTTTTTAAGAGCCATCTGAACATCCTGAAATTTAATCTTCGGTCTGGCTCCTCCCACTGCTTCTAGACTAAGACCTGTAGCTTCTTGAACGGTGGCATGTGTTTGTTGTGATTGTTGCTTTTTTAATTCTGGTTCCATTTGCCTGGTAATCAAACGGATTTGTCTTTGTCCCTTGGCTTCTTGTACCTCTGAGAGAGGAAGTTGATCCAACCTTGTTGATACTTGAGTGATTTGCTGTCTATCCTGTCCTTCTTGTTCTCTTTCTCTGGGTCCAGGAAGGGGGGGATGTCCGGCCTTCAATATGTTATTGTAAAAATCTCGGGCCTTCTATACTGAATTAAGATGGTATCTTTGCCCTTGATAGGTGAGTGCAAGTCCAGCTAGTGCTTCCCATCTAAACTGTAACTGACGATTTTTAAGCTCTTCAACTAAAAAAGCATAATCTTTTCTTGATCTCAACATTTTAGGTGGTATCCCCTTCACAACAGTCACCTCCTGACCCCCAATTTGAAGCTTAGTTTTGTAAGACTCTTCCAGTATCGTATTCCTCATGTCTCTAGTAGCGAACTACACCACAATGTCTTTTTGACGTGTTAGGGGGAGGAAACTTTTGCTTAGAAGCCATTCCAGAATTAATCTTCTTTAGCCAATTAGTAAGTCCAGGCAAGCCGATTATACAGCAATTGCTATTTAATTAGATAATAAATCACTTTCTGATCTTTAAATATTCTGAGCTCCGTAAAAATGCCATCAAAGCCCGACCCCTCCAACAAAGCTTTTCGGCGCCATTTTGTGTGTCTTTCAGCAAGTAATTGTCAGAAGGAATTCTTTAAAAATGAAGCTAAAGATTTATACATACAATTAGGAGTTCACGAGTATTAGTTCCCCTCGTCTTGGAGTCAGCAATAAATCACTCTTTGTGCTAAGGGTGAGCAAAGGCCTTCGTTCTGCAGAAAAAGGCAGAAGAAATTTTTGACGTGGAGGTACTATGCTACCGGGTGCCCCCCCCCTCCTGTCCCAGACAGATTTATAGTCAGGGAGGATTAGTTGGAGCGCTGCCCAAACATAGTTTATTCGCCTTCTCCTTCTAAGCCCGAAGAAGAGGTAATCAAACTGCTAAACAGTTTGATGGATGCTGTTTAGACAGTTTAACGCAGCCAAGATTCCGGAGATGTTAAAAACAACAAGCTCCCACAGGCCCCCGCCCAACCGGAAGTCAAGCATTCCTTTTATAGTCTTGAGAGGAGCCTAATTACCACCAGCTAAGTGCAATTACCTCCTGTAAGTGTGCAACTGTTCCTTATGCCTATTAGCTCTCCGGTGCCAGGCATCCAGGAACAACTCCCTTGGCTCCTCCCCACTGCTGACGTCCGGATCACACTCCCTTGTCTTCTCCCCACTGGTCCAAGGCTCAGGCGCCTCCTGGTGGCCAACCAACCTCTCTGCGCCCTGCTCGGAGTCAGAATCCTGTCCAGGGTCCTCCACATCCTCCAAAGCTGACTCATAGGGCCCCTCGCTGTCGGAGTCTGGTGGCAGCTCCAACGGCTCCTGCTGGGCCACAACAGCAAACAACGGGTTCACTTTGCAATCATGGTGTTTGCTGTATAGCTGTGATACTTGCTTAGTAACCACTGGCAAAAAGGTGGTAAAATCAGGTCTGGTTATGTGATGACCAGCTTTATGATTACCACAACATACGGCCATAATTGGGCACATTTCGTTACAGTTGTAAGTCAAGAACTACCTGTAATGGGCTTAATCTAAGCAAATTGGTTATCTCTAACTGGCTGTCTTGTATATGCTGAAGATTGCAAATCTCAGCATTAACCAAGTTAAAGAGGCTGTGTTTGGTCTGTGGCTCTTAAGCAACATTTGAACATGGGATCCTTGATGGATCAGACTACCAAGTTAGTCAACAGACCATTAAGACCCGAAATCTATACCGTGTTTCCCCGAAAATAAGACAGGGACTTATTTTCTTTTGACTCCCAAAATAAGCGCTTGGCCTTATTTTTGAGGAGGTCTTATTATTTTTGAAGTGCAGGAGGCAGAGAGTGTGGTCACCTCATGGCTGCTACTGTGTTGCAATATTTTCAGGGGAGGGCTTATTTTCAGGGAAACAGGATAGCTTACTTTTCAGCACATTGTGTTTGGAAATATATATTAAATATATAAAATATTTCTTTTATCTAATTGTTGTCTTAGTGGCTTCTTCCTGCTCCTCGGGGTCAGTCCTACAGTTATATTGTTGGTTTGAGCTCTGAGCTGGGCTATTTGGTTGCAAACATTTCATCCCCATTTGAGGAGACATTTTCAGTGTGCTTTGGATTGTGCTTGTCTCGGGGAGCATTGGCCTTTAAATACCTTCTCTGCAAAGGTCTCCCAGGGATGAGGGGCGTTGAGTGTTGGATAACTGAAGTTGGTTGAAATGTCGTTGAATATTAATAGATCAGCTTGGTAGTTATGTTGTTGGCTGAATCTCTAGGGTGTGTTAAATTTTTCAGCTTTCAATTTCCAAACATTAGGGGTGTTCAAAAGTTGTAACATGCCTTGGGGATTGTAAATATATTTTGATTACTTTAATATAATTTAGATGTTCTTGGTAAGTAGCAACATAAATATCACAACTTTTTAACATTTTGTTTGTTTGTTAGCCACAAGCAGACCAATTCCAACTACCCTTGAATTCTGTTCACCCTGAACTAATTCCAAGCAGGTGCTGACCATTCCTTGAGAGTTTTGCTGTACAGAGGCATGAGTAGCAATAAATCAGTTTAATTAGACTTTCACAGGTGGACCTGACCTTCCTCCCCTGATCATGAGAGTGCAAACAGAGCCCTGGCTGTTTATTGTGTATAGTGCACATGGGAAAAAAAAAACAGACGGAGTTTTGATTGTCACCCTGAGAGTCACCATCTTGCCTTTTGTGATCATAGTTTGCAAGCTCTCCTGTTCCTATTGGTCAACTGAGCTCAGAGCCTAAAGGTTGACTAATGAGTTTAATGCACTGCCAAAGTAGCCTTGACAAGCTGGCCTAAAGATGTGATAGGCACAGAGGTCATTGTTCAATCTTCATTTTCATCCCTGCATGAACCCTGCTGTGCTGAGGTCATTTAGTGAAAAGGAAAATATAAAAGCAGCCAAAACAAGGTCTCTTCCCTACCACCTGAACAGTATCTGAACCTTCCTCTTAACTCGGCTGGCCACAGGTTTCTCCATTCTTAGCCTCTTACCTCCCAGAAAATAATCTTCTCTAAAATGCCCACAAGGGTAAAGCATGCATGAGCCTCATTCAACACATTGATTGCGTCCCTCTTTAAAAACTGAGCCATTTTAACATACAGTGCAGAGTCTGTGGGAAACGGCAACTTTGGCAGTGAGAAGTCACCTAGGAGAAGTCAAATTGGCAGCCACTTTCACGCCCACTTGCCATTCCCCATCAGATTCATCGTTTCAGAGTCCCAAAATACAAGCTAGGGCTGCCTTTTCAATGTTCAGTCCCTGCAAGCCATTTTTTTCACAGATGGATATGGGTATAGGCACTCCTCAACACACAACCATTCTTTTAGTGACTATTCAAAGTTACGATGGCACTGAAAGAAATGACTTATGACCGTTTTTCCACAGTTATGACCATTGCAGCATCCCCATGGACACGTGATCAAAATTCAGATACTTGGCTCATATTTTTGACGGTTGGAGTGTTCCAGGATCCTGTGATCCTCTTTTGCAACCTAAAAAGCAAAGGCGATGGGGGAGACAGATTCATTGAACAAACGTGTTATTACCCTAACAACTGCAGTGGTTACCACTTAACTGTGGTAAACAAGAATGTAAAAGGGGACAAAAATCACAGAATGCCCACCTTGCATAGCAACAGAAATTTTGGGCTCAATTGTGATCATAAGTTGAGGACCACCTGTACTGATTTTTGATATTTTAGCCACAGGAAGGTTCATAGTTGACCCACACACAGGTATTACCATTGTTCACTTTTCTTCTTCAGGTCCTCCACCACCACATAGCTACTGTGGAGAAGCTACCACTGAATGCGTCTGGCTGCCAGCTGCAAATTCGTTGCAAGAATTTCCGCGTAGCTTGCTTTCTGATGGTGCAAGAACGAGATTGCCACGAAGTCTATACCTCTTTGCTGAAGCTCTCACAACCAGGTGCGTGTAGTACACACACTGTTTGCTTCCCTTCCCAGGGCTGCTGGGGATAGCAGCCTGTTCTCCCTGACTTTTAAGTGCCTCTTTCCCTGGGAAGGAAAGCTTTTTCCAGGCCCTGCTGAAAGAGGAGTAGTTCAGTTGCTTTGGGGTTTTGTCCCAAAGATGTTAGCAGGATTCAAGCATTCTTTGTGTTGGTTGCTGGGACATTGAACTGCTAAGGACTAGGCACAAGAGTACACGGAAGAGAAAAAGGCCTCTTTTATTAATATTTTATTTTATTATTAAAAGTTATGGTTCAGCCTTCCATCCTTCTGAGGTGGGTAAAATGAGGACCCGGATTGTTGTTGGGGGCAATATGCTGACTCTATAAACCGCTTAGAGAGGGCTGAAAGCCCTATGAAGCGGTATATAAGTCTAATTGCTATTGCTATTGCTATTAAGGTGTTGGCCTAGAAACCAGAAGAGTGTGAGTTCCAGTCCAGTCTTAGGCACAAAAGCCGGTTCAGTGATTTTTAGACCAATCACCAGGAGACGTTGAGTTCGAGTCCTGCCATAGATAGAAAAGCCAACTGGGTGACCTTGGACCAGTCACTCTGTCTCTCAGCCCCACCCATCTCATAGGGTGGTTGTTGTGGGGAAAACAAGCAGAGGAAAGATGTGTTTGCTGCCGTTAATTAATTATAAAGTAATAAAGATGAGATAAAAATATAATAAATAAATATCACGATGAGAAGCTGTGCAGGAAGTCTTCAATAAGATGCTACTTCTCTGCACCTGGGATAAAAGATTGGCATTGGGCATGGGTAGAGAGTTTATAATCTGCAAAGTGAGCCAAGTTATTTCAGCCTCAATAGCTGTTCCATGGGTTGGATTTAATGCTGTCATAATCTTTTCCATGAATAACAGTCCAGTCAATGTTGGGTTTAAGCTGCCCATTAGATTTTAAATCAAGTGTTATAGTTGCTCTCTGGCGTCTTGCTTATATGCCCTGAGAACCATCTCTGCCCATCCTTGGAGGTTCCCATATAGCAGAGGTGTCAAACTCATGTTGACATAATGGCGTCATGTAATGTAACGGGACTTTTTTCCCCTTCACTAAACCAGACGTGGGTGTGGCCAGTGCGTAATGCATCTGGCCCGTGGGCCAGGAGTTTGACAGCTCTGCTATATAGTATTTTAATTCCTTGAAAACTGCATTTCCAAAACTCTTAATGCTGCTCAATGGGAGAAAAAGGAAGCCCATTGATTCAAGAAAGAAAACCAATAAATCATGCTCTTGATAATGCTCTTCATTTTGTGTCACTGTCCCCTGTGACTAAAAATGTTCCCTGTGGCCCTTAGCTACCAAAAGCTGCCCCTATTTGGGGAGAAGAAATCACAAACTTCTTGCCTGTCTTAGCAAAGTATAATGTTTTCTTTTGCCTAGCTTGCCTTCCCTCAGTGCTCTTCTGATTCAGCTTCTCCAAAAAAACTCCACTGTATATTTCCCACATTATTTGCTAGCAGTTGATTGACAGCTGAGGATTACCTGCTGGGTTCATGGTCCCCTTCATCCACTTCTTTCTCCCTTAAGAACTTGCTGCTGGGAGAATTGGCAAGGATGAATTATTGATTGCAGTTTTCAGAAGGGACCAGAGAACTGGCCCATCAGAATCCCAAACCCATCATAATGTTTTATTGCAATCCCAGAAGCTATAAAGCTTTGTGTGCTTCCCATGTCTTGTTCAGTTTTCCAGTCTATCAACCCAAAAAGTTCTTTTTTTAAGTATCTGTTCAGAAAAGATTGAAAGAGTGTCTCAAAGTCCAATCTAATTGCAATGTAGTTGTATTAACAGAGGGAGAGAATCAAGATCTGCATCCAGTCTTGGTCACCATGTTATAGAAAAAATCTAGAGACTCTGGAAAGAGTGCAGAAAAGAGCAACAAAGATGATTAGGGGCTGGAGTCTCAAACTAATGAAAAACAGTTGCAGGAATTGGATATGTTTAGTTTAGTGAAATGAAGGACTGAGGTGACAGGACAGCAGTTGAGGAGCTGCCATAAAGAAAAGGGGGTCAGCCAATTTTCCAAAGCACCAGGAGGCAACATAAGAAACTAATTAAAGAATAAGTAATAGAGTAATCAAAGTAACCCAGAAGTAAGGAGAAATTAGAACGGCTTGCCTTCAGAAATTTTGGGTGCTCCACCATTGGAAGATTTTAAGAAGAGACTGGACAGCCACCTGCCTGGAATGGGCAGGGGTTGGACTAGAAGACCTTCAAGGTCCCTTCCATCTCTGTTATTCTGTTAGTGGTAAGCAACCATATCTTCAAATAACTAAGCATACTGGTAGAAATTTTTATTGGGGAAAAAAACTAAGAACAAAATGGCTGTTTGTAGTCATATTTGCAATAGCTGAAAGGATTCTAGGGGCTTAGTAACTTCTAGGTTTATTTTTAAATCTGCAGTAAATGTAAGATGCAAATCCAATGAAGTGGAATAGAAATTAAAAGAACTTATTTGTAATATCATTGTATGCAGGGGCAATTGTTAAGATTTGGTCACAAGTGCCCAAATGATTGATTTTTGCCTTTGAAAATTGCTTTTGCACTTTAGTGAAACCTGAAGAACTTTACGCCTTCTCTTACAACCCCAAAACGCCTGAAGGCAGTCGAGAAACAGGCTGGAAGTCAATAGACGTCAAAGCAGATTACCTGCGGATGGGCATTGACAACAGCTCTTGGGAAATTAGCAATGTCAACAAGGATTACGAGGTGAGCTTGCATCTGTTTTGGGTTTGCTATCTAGGCCAGGAGATTCTACAGGTAGTCCTTGATTTAATGACCACAGTTGAGAACAGAACTTCTGTTGCTAAGAAATGCAATCATTAAGTGAACCACAGCCAATTTTACAATTTTTTTACAGTGAATTGTGCTGTCGTTAAATGTCCATCTGCCTTTCCCCCTTGACTTTTTTTGTCAGAAGCCCACTGGGAAAGTTGCAAATGGCATTCAGGTGACCCTGGGATGCTTCAACCGTTCCGGTTGCCAAGCACACAAATTGCCATCAAGGGACTGTGGGGACGCTACGATGGCTGTAAGTGCAATGGTATTGAGACACTTTTTCAACACCTTTGTAACTCTGAATGGTTGTTAAACAAATAGTCATAAGTCAAGGACTACCTATAATGCACCTCTGCTAAAACTGTGAATCTGTAAGAAATGGTTTTGTAAGACCATCAGTAAATAACCATCTGTTTCTTCATCCTAGGTTTGCAGCACCTATTCTTGGGAACTAGTCCTGCCTAAAGTGGCTACTAAAGCAATGATCTTGGGAAGTGCGAAGTTTCGAAGCCGAGGTCGGATACCTGTGCTTTCCTACTTCTACAAAGAGAATAACGTTAGTCATGCTGTGTTTTGTTTTCTGTGGGTTGCTCATTTTTTCCCAGCTTACAACCAGTGAAAGTCACATTGTTTAACAGGACAGGACAAGATAATTTTTATTGTCACTTTTTCTGTGAACACACTGGCACACATTAAAAAATGAAATTCTGAGGCCTGCTCTCAAAAGTATACATGTATACACACACATATTACACCCATACAAATACAATACATGCACATCAGGGGTGGGTTCCTGCCAGTTCCAACCTCTTCTATAGAAGAGGTTCCACAAATCTACAGTGCTGTTTAGAACTGATTCCAGCTCCCTTCCCCCGCCCGTCTGCACATATCAAGATGAAGAGCGAGAATTCTGGGAGTTGAAGTCCACAAGTCTTAAAGCTGTCAAGTTTGAACACCCCTGGGATTTTTTTGTCTAAAGGGTTAGGGGTGCAAGGGTCTTGTAACTTGACAGCTTTAAGACTTGCACACTTCAATGCCAGAGTTCTTGAGCAAACATGACTGGACGAGGAATTCTGGGAGTTGAAGAACACCCCTGGGTTTTTTTTCTAAGGGTTAGGGATGCAAGGGTCTTGTAACTTCACCACATTTTACAAGTTGCCCACGCCCACCCAGTCACATGGCTGGCAAGTCACTCTCACCCGGTGACATGGTTGGCAAGTCACTCCCACAAAGCAGGCCACACCTACAGAAGAGGTTCTAAAAAATTTTGAAACCCACCACTGATGCACATACATATACAAATGCTGTATACACACACACACATACACATGTACATATTAATCACAGACCATTTAGAATACATAGCAGAAAAAGAGTCTTGGGAGTTAACAAGGTTGATATTGTATGGTATTAATGTATTACAGAATCTAGTTGTTCTGCTTCCAATTCCAGGTCCTGGATAGAAGGAAGTCAACTTCCAATGATCTTTTCTGTCTCTTCCTGTCCCAAACAGTAATATCTCCAAACCACATGCAACACAATACCAGAGGATGCTTTCAATCATCCCTCTATAGAAAGTGGTACCTTTTGAAAACTGTACTAAAAGTTCATCTTTCCGCCCTCACCTTTACAGTCTTAGAAACTAGGGAGGGTCCCTTCTGAATCATTTATCATGCCCACAATCCTTCTGCGAGCCAAGCTGCCACTTATGTGACTGTTGCCTAGTCTGCAACTCTTCTTCCTATCTCACAGGACCATTCTGACATGTCATTAAGGGGTAGAGATAATTATGGCTTTGAACAGTCTCCTAGATAGAAATGATCGGGGTTGGTGGTGAGTTGGAGCTAATATCAGAAGGATCGCTTTTACACAGTTCTTGCTAGCCGGAATGCTTCTCTTTGTAGGGGAAGGGTTGTATTTTTATAATAAAATTTTAATATGTCTTTAAATGACAACATTTTGCAATATTTGAGGAATTTTTCCCCAGATATGACTTTACTGAAGTTTTGTGGGTGGTTATTGTGCCTAATGGTTGCATACTACCCATTTTTGCAATTTTGTGGAGACTGAAAATAAAATTTTAAAAAAGTCTTAAAGAGGAAATTGATATCAAAATTGGGAAGGAAGGTTGGAAACAAAATAAACTGAATTGGTGCAATATCTGTTATGCAATGACAACAGATGAATTGAATTGAAATGAAAATCACAGGAAAGTGACTGCAAAATTATTACTTGTCGTATCTAATAGATCTCTGCCCTGTATTGCTATGGCTTTGAGTTAGAAGAGATGCTTGAAATGTCCAGGAGTTTAAATGCAGTGTCTATGACTCAGATCCAGTTTCTTGTAGTGGTAAAAGCATTAGGCTAGTAACGGGAGGCCATAAGTTTTAGTTCTGCCTTAGGCACAAAGCCATTTTCTGTGGCCACCTCAGCTTTTTGTCAGCTCCCTGCTGTTTAATCTGGAGACCATTGCGGTTGTTTTAGGGGATTTCCGGCTTCCCTTTCCACGTCTGCTTGTGCCTTCTCTGTTATGGTCCTCAGGATCCCCCCAAGACAGCAAGGATTTCGGCGGTTCTTCGGACCATCCAGAGAACACATTGTGCTGCTGGCTCCGCTGGCCACACCTCCTCCTGTAGACTGCAGGGGACTATTCCGTGCAATTGCAGGAGTCAGAAACTGATTCAAACATACACCCCACACACAGGGGGGAGGGGGGCTCATTGAAGCAGCTGTAGCACTTTCTCCATTATAAAAGCAGCTGCTCAAGGTAAAACAGACAGGTTCCAAAGTGTCAGCCTCTATCAGCCTCTATCTTGCATGCTTGCTATCAGCTGCCATAGTAAAGGGGAGGGTCGAGGCTCATGGTATTTGGGAGGGGAAACGTGCTGGTGGTGATATCTCGAAGAAGGGAGTTTTGTTCTCACCATCTTCTGTGCATGCTGATGGCTCGCCTTTGGGTTTGGTCAAAGCTAACTGTCTCTGCATACCAACTGAATGAGGCCATCTGAAAATGTGGTCCACATGACACCCTTGGGGTTGGAGATTGGACATTGGGTCAGGGTAACTGGGGGGAGGGATATGGGTAAATGTTTGATATGTACAAGTTCACGCTTTTTTCCTTCAGATCTTGCTTCACTTTCACTGTTTTTGTGTCCATAAAAGTACCATTTCTCTAATTAAATGGAGTTGGGAGTTTTCTTTCTTGAATACTGAATGAGGCAAGCCTAAGGTGACCAGATTTTCAGATTGGTAAAGAGGGACACTGTCAGCTTCTGCTTTGCTGTTGCTTCAGCTGCCATGAAACGGGGAGGGAGGGCATGGTATTTGGGTGGGGTTACTCGATGTGATGGAGGAATGTTCTGGAGTTCACTGGATGGTCAGACTACGCATGCGTGGGTGTTTCCCGCCTGGACTAACGGCACCGACATTCCATCTTCGTGATGCCTTTTGAAGTTATCTCACACCTGACACTTGAAGGACTTATGATTGGACTAGGCCTATGATGCCAGGGGGTGTGGAATGGGCTATTCTATATATCAACTGCTTTCGCGCCTAATTAATCAGACTTCGCTATGCAACCGCTCTTTAACCATTTTTAATTAGTAAAAGTACATTTGATTTTCCACGTATGGAGTCTCATGGTCTTTCTTTCCTAATTATTAAATGGAGAGGTGCTGACAAGTAGCGAAGTCTCAAAATCACCTTTTCAGGAGATCACCATCTACCGTGGAGGGTGCAAATGTCTTCGCCAGCCAGCGAAGGAAAGGAGGGAGAACTCCCCGCCGAACTCTTGCTTCATGAGGATTTGTCTCAGCTGCAGATATCAAGCCCGGCTGACCCACCTCCCCCCCGGTGGTCCACCTCGATAGGACAAAGAGAGGAGGAACCAGGCTGGGATGCGGGGGTTACCCGAAGGAAACACCAGGAAAGACCGCTGGAGGCGGGAGCCGAAAGAAGACCCCAGGGGGGAGATCAACCTGATTACTTGGAACAAAGGTATTTTGGGCAAATATGTGGGGAAGATGAAGAGGTCAGGAGGGGTTGGGAGCGAGAAAACCCACGCGCTGATTCACCCCCCCCTCGAGCTGATTCACCCCCTCCTGCTGGGCCTTTTGCCAGACTAGGGGGGCCACCTCCCACAAGACGCAGAATGGCTAAAATTCCCCCCCTGCCTGTGAGATATGATGGAAGCCCTGCAAAACTGGGGTCTTTTATCATGCAAGTTTATAATTACATGGAGATCTACGGCCCAGATTTTGAATCAGATACCATGAAGATAAGGATGATTTTACTTTCATTAGACGGTGAAGCGTCTGACTGGAGTACTGGTTTACATCAATCGATTTCCCCCCTCCTGAGGAATTTCAATAGGTTTATGGAGGCTTTCAAAAGACGCTTTGATGACCCCCTTACTGAGAAACGAAGCAAGTTAAAATTTATAACCCTCGAGCAAGACGACAGACCGGTGTCCCAGTATATTCAAGAGTTTCAACGCCTTTCCCAGTACATGAGGGGGTGGAGTGAAGATGCCCTTTTGGACAAATTTGCTTTGGGCTTGGATGAAGATATCTATCAGCAATGTGTCAATCGAAATCTCCCCAAGCACTTAACCATTTGGTTTGAACACGCTGCTGACATCGAGCTGGATTTAACGAGGCTCCGTTATGCAAGAGAGGAGAGACAGAAAAAGAAGGAGAAAGCAACAAAATCCACCACCCCCCCTAGCCGGAAAGCCCCGTTCGGAGGAAAGGGCGAGGGGAGGGGTGGCTCCTCGGGGAAATCAAGGCCAGTAACGTGTTTTCGTTGCGGAAAATTAGGCCATCGCGCACCCGACTGCCATGCTAAATTGCCCTCAGCCTCCCAACCCCCATCCAAACGGGAGGAGAGATCTGGCAAGTCCTCAGACAAGAGAAAGAAGGAAGCTGCCTTCGCTGTGGATTCCAGACCCCCTCGCTTCAGCCAGGCCTTAGAGGGAGAAGCGGACGCCCCTTCCAGCTCTTCTGATGACTCAGATGACGACACATCGCCTCGCTGGGTGAGTTCAAACAAGGGCCCCATGCTAATCCCCCTAGAATTAAAAGTTCCGCCCGATGGGGAGCCGGAATCCCTTCACGCCTTACTTGACTCAGGGTGTTCCCGGTCAATGATCAATCCTGCTATGGTGGAAAAGTTGGGCCTTAAATTACGTACTTTAAAAACCCCCATTGTCTTTTGCCAAATAGATGGATCCATCGCGGGGGGGGGCGCTCATTTCTTTACTGAGCCCTTGGAAATGAAAATGGGTTCCCACACAGAACTAATCTCATTCATTGTGGCGCCTGGAATGGACAGGCCACTCATTTTGGGCCTACCTTGGCTTCGGAAATGGAACCCTCGCATAAATTGGAGGGAAGGCTGGTTGCGCATTCGCACGAAAGAGCCTCCGGAAGGGGAGGGCGTTCCTGAGAAACCTGTTAATTGCAATCCTGAGGTGGCCGCCAGAGGGCAGGAGAGGATTGAAGGAGAGGAAAAGATTCCTAAAGTGTATTGGGACCTGAGGGGAGTTTTCAGTGAGAAGTCTTCCGACAAACTTCCACCCCACAGACCTACTGATTGCTCTATTGACATTCTACCCAGGGTTAAACTACCAAAACCCCAAATATACTCCATGTCACCCAGGGAGATGGAAGAAATGCGGAATTTCATAGATAAAAATTTGGAACGGGGATTCATTGAACCTGCTCGTCCCAAGGTTGCTGCCCCTGTACTTTTCCGTGAAAAGAAAGATGGCTCTCTCCGATTATGTGTTAATTTTAAAAATTTGAACGGGATATCGGCCCAAAATGTATACCCACTTCCATTAATGAAGGACATGTTGGCCCAGTTGGGGAAGGGCCGCATTTTCACTAAATTGGACCTCAGGGAAGCTTATTATAGGGTCCGCATAAAGGAGGGAGATGAATGGAAGACTGCTTTCAACTGCCCTCTTGGTTGCTTCCAGTTCCGGGTCATGCCTTTTGGCCTGCAGGGGGCCCCTGCAGTTTTCATGCAATTAATCCATGAGATCTTGCATGACCACCTCTACAAAGGAGTTATCGTATATTTGGACGATATCCTTATCTATACTCGCTCCTATGACGAACATGTCGCACTTGTGCGCACTGTTTTGAAAAAACTCAGAGCTGCTGATCTTTATGCCAAATTATCCAAGTGTAAGTTTCACCAAACTAAGATTGACTACCTTGGATATCGCATCTCTCCAGCCGGCATTGAAATGGACCCTGAAAAGGTGAGGGCGGTCACTGAATGGGACGCGCCTAGAACTCGTAGACAATTGCAAAAATTTTTGGGTTTTGCTAATTTCTACCGTCAATTCATTCCTTCTTTTGCCAAAATTGCGCTTCCTATAACTAATTTGCTGAAATCCAGGGGTGGTCCTAAACCTAAGCCTAGCAAGCCTCTTGACTGGACCATGGACTGCCAAGCGGCTTTCGAGAAACTGAAATGCCTTTTTGCTGCGGAGCCGGTGCTGAAGCATCCCGACATGGACAAGCCTTTCGTCGTCCAAGCTGATGCCAGCGACGTCGCTGTTGGGGCCGTCTTGTTGCAATCCAACGACCAAGGTAACCTGCAACCTTGCGCGTACACCTCCCGCAAACTCACTGACACTGAGAGACGTTGGGCAGTTTGGGAGAAAGAAGCGTTTGCGGTACGGTGGGCCCTGACCACGTGGCGCCATTTTCTGGAAGGCGCTAAGCACCCTTTCGAAGTGTGGACTGACCACAAGAATCTGGAGGCTTTGAGAACGCCGCGCCGTCTCTCCCCCAAACAAATGCGGTGGGCCCAACATTTCAACCGGTTCAATTTCACACTCAAGTACATCCCTGGGGGGAAGAATTTCATGGCGGACGCCTTGTCCAGACTCCCTCAATACAACTGCTCTAAACTGAGCATCGTGCAACCGGTGGTTCCCACTTCCAGCCTGGCGGCTCCGGTGGTTACTCGCCAGCAGGCACGAGCAAAAGTGGACGTGCCTCAAGATTTTCTCTCTGACCTCAAACTCGCCCTTCCCCAGGATGACTGGTTCCAGAAGCATCAGGACGAGTGCACAATGAGGGACGAATTGCCATGGATCGGCGCCAAATTGTATGTCCCCACCTCCCTTCGTCCCGTTGTTCTCCAACGTGCTCACGACTCCAAATTGGCGGGTCATTTTGGTTTTGTAAAAACTTTGTATTTAGTAAAGAGACAATTTTGGTGGCCATCTTTGAAGAAGGACATTGAACTTTATGTTGCCAGTTGCCCCGTTTGTGCGGCCGCGAAACGACCTCCTGGGAAACCGCAGGGATTGCTCCAGTCTGTCGCCCGACCTGTTGCCCCTTGGAAGGAGATCTCTATGGACTTTATTGTCGAGCTCCCCGAGAGCCAGGGGCACACCATCATTTGGGTCGTTACGGATTTGTTTTCAAAACAAGTTCATTTCGTCCCCTGCCACAAAATTCCTTCCGCTAAGGCGCTGGCTAAACTCTTCATTTCCCACATTTACCGTTTGCATGGGGTGCCTGATCGCATCATCTCCGATAGGGGTGTCCAGTTCACCTCAGTGTTCTGGAAGGAATTTCTCAAACGTATTGGCTCCGCCCAGGGCCTTAGCTCCGCCTACCATCCTCAGACTAATGGCGCTTGTGAGAGGACTAATTCTGTTCTTGAACAATATTTACGTTGTTTCATCAATTATCAACAAGATGATTGGGTGGACTTATTGCCGCATGCTGAGGTGGCCTACAACAATTCTGTCCATTCCAGCACTGGTTTCACACCTTTCCGGGTGGTGTATGGTCAAGATTTTGTTCCTATTCCTGAATTGCCTTGTGACCAGCCGCAAGTTCCGTCCATCGCTGACTGGAGCGAACGTCTCAGCCGTATTTGGCCTTTGACCCTGGCAACTCTGGATGCTGCGCATCGTGCCCATAAGAAACAGGCGGATAAAAGGTGTACACAGCCATATGAATACCGGGAGGGTGACTTGGTTTATTTGTCCACGAAGTTTCTTCACACCACGCAGAAGTCCAAGAAGTTGGGGCCAAAATATGTGGGTCCGTTCCCCATCGTAAAGGTCATCAATCCTGTCTCTGTTCGCTTGCAGTTGCCCAAGCACCTTCACCGGGTTCACCCGGTATTCCACATTAACCTCATTAAACCTGTTCGTGTTTCCCATTTACATCCGCCTGATGACCCTCCGCCTGCTCCTTTGCTGATTGATGCTGAACAGCATTTTGAAGTTCGTCAAATACTTGATTCCCGCAAGCGGCGTAATCGCATCCAATACTTGGTGGCTTGGAAGCATTTTCCTCCCTCTCATGCGGAATGGGTTGACAAGTCCCATGTTCGTGCCCCCCGGCTGCTTCGGAAGTTTTATGATGCTTATCCTGACAAGCCTTAATTTTTCTCTTTCCCCCTCCCTGTTTCTTTTTGTGTTTGTTGTTCGTCTGTTTGTTTGTTTGTTTGTTTTTTTAGGCCTGAACGCCTTTTTCCGGGGGACGGCCGGACGTCAGCTTCTGCTTTGCTGTTGCTTCAGCTGCCATGAAACGGGGAGGGAGGGCATGGTATTTGGGTGGGGTTACTCGATGTGCTGGAGGAATGTTCTGGAGTTCACTGGATGGTCAGACTACGCATGCGTGGGTGTTTCCCGCCTGGACTAATGGCACCGACATTCCATCTTCGGGATGCCTTTTGAAGTTATCTCACACCTGACACTTGAAGGACTTATGATTGGACTAGGCCTATGATGCCAGGGGGTGTGGAATGGGCTATTCTATATATCAACTGCTTTCGCGCCTAATTAATCAGACTTCGCTATGCAACCGCTCTTTAACCATTTTTAATTAGTAAAAGTACATTTGATTTTCCACGTATGGAGTCTCATGGTCTTTCTTTCCTAATTATTAAATGGAGAGGTGCTGACACCTCTCCATTTAATGGGGGCGGGGGGAGGGGGCTTGATTAAAAATTTTATACGAAGCAACAAAATTT
The DNA here is from genome assembly GCF_009769535.1 of Thamnophis elegans. Classification (NCBI taxonomy): domain Eukaryota; kingdom Metazoa; phylum Chordata; class Lepidosauria; order Squamata; family Natricidae; genus Thamnophis; species Thamnophis elegans. Next base: position 33,192,472 of record NC_045552.1, read on the forward strand.
TTCATACAACGCAAAAATAGTATTGTAAATTTTTTTAAATTTCAACATAACTACAATTTACAAATATAAATTGTAACTGTTGCCAAACATCAAAATTTTGATCGCGTGACCATGAGGATGCTGCAACGGTCGCTAAGTGTGAAAATGGTTGCTAAGTGTGAAAAACAGTAATCAGTCACTTGTTTCCGAAGAGAAGGTGTGGGAGGAATAACCATGGGTATTAACCAAGCCTTCTTGCCTATTGGAGACTGAGGTAATCTTTTGAAGCCACACCTACAGCTCTCCTCTGACTTCCCCAGATTAACCCCAGTCTTCGGCCTGAAAGGAGTGTTACTCTGACTCTCCCTTCTCTTCGAAAACATAGAAGTTTTTTTCTTTTCAGCAAAGCTTTTCAACAACAAGGATTACATTTAGAAATCATCGGCTTGTCTCACCACTCTTCTGCTGTGCTCCGTGCCGCTGAATCAAGCTCCGGCTTGCCAGCGCGTGTGCAAGCACCCCCTGCGACCGGCCAGTCGCGTTAAAGGGGTGGAAGCCCCGAAAACCTCAGGGGTGAGAGAAGCGACCGCGCGGCATCCGGAAGAGCCCAGGAGGATCAGCGAGGACTGGAACCCATCGAAGATCGTTGTGGCGTTCCCCAGCGGCAAGAGGAGCCCCGGACGGCGACGGCGGCCGCCATCTTGAACCATTGCCATTTTAGGAGCACGTGGGTGAGCGCGTGATCAGTGTTCCCTTACGGACGCCGAAAGCACTCACAAGGCACCAGGAAGCCGGAACAGGCTTCCTTTAGGCTCTACCCCGCCGGTGATCCGGGGGGTATTCCAGGGCTGTGCCTGCCGGCAGCTGAGGCAGAAATCCAGAGGCAGAAGAGTAGGGAAGCGGATCCAAGCTCCAGAGGACCAAATCCGCCCCTACAGCCGGCTGCAGAAGGGGGAAGTTGGTGAGCACCGTAACTGTAAGTAATGGCAGAGGCGACCAGGAGTCGGGAGGCCAGGTCCAGAGCCCCAGGAGGCGCGGACCCGGATGAGGGGACCTTTAGGGGCCTTTCCCCAGTACCAAGGGGGAGATCCCCGGTGAGGAGGGAAAAGGCCAGGACCCCCAAGCAGGCAGCCCCCAGGAAGGAGGCCAGGATGACCAGGGCCTCGGCCAGGGAATTCAGGGCGACCATCAGCCCTTCCCCCTCCAGATCTCGTTCTCCCCGCAGGCCTCCAGGCCTGGTTGAGGCCCGGGCAGCTTCTCCAGCCTCACCCAGGGGCTCCCATAGAGGGCACAGCTCCCTATCGCCCCCTCTTTCGCCTGCTCCCCCAGCAGATTCGAGAGCGGACCCTTTTGGGCGCAGAACCACCAGCCCAACCAGGCCTCATTTGGCTCCCCTATCCCCTGATCCCAGGGAATATTCCCAGCCTCCAGAGCTTCAGCCTGCCCTGCCTGACCTCACCAACAGCTTCCAGGACATGTTAGCTAGAGCTCTGGCCCAGGTAATGGCCTCAGAGCTCCAGGAGCGGGGCCCCACAGGAGTCTGCCAGGGGCCAGCAAGATCGGCCCAGCACTTCAGCAGCCAGGGAGGCCAGGTCTCCCTCCCTTCCACGGCTAGCGAGGCGTCCGACCTAAAAGAGGGTGAATTGAAGGATGTGGGGTTCTCAGAGGATGAAGATTCCCAGGTAGAGGATGATTCCACTGTAGCGGGTCTCTTTCCCCTGTCCTTATTCAGTTCCTTGCTGTGCAAGGCATCTGCCACAGCGGATCTGGATCCCCCTCCGGATCCTAAGCCTGTAGCTGAGTCTTCTGGTAAGGGTAAGAGTAAAAAGAAAAAGGGGCCCTTCCATAGGCCACCTGTGGCTAAGGAGGAGATTCCCACGCCAGAGATGTTCATGGAGGTGCTCAAATCACAGTGGGTAAAGCCAGGGTCCTTTCCCACCCCAGGGGGAAATGAGAGAAAATTTTACAATCTTAATCAGACCTTTGCCCAAGCGCTCCAGGTACCTGAAGTGGACAATCCGGTGGCCACCCTGGCATCAGCTCCAACGGTCGTCGCAGGAGACACTGCCAACTGCCTCAAGCCGGAGGACAAGAAGGCAGACATAGTCCTGTGCAAGACGTTCCAGGCTATCACCTGGGCCATCAGGACGGCCGCCTCCACCTCTTTCTTTAACAGGTCCACGGTCCTGTGGTTGGAGCAGCTGAGGGACAGGACTCCGGCCTCAGAGGTTCGCCTGCTTCAGGACATATCCAAGATGCTGGCGGCAATGCAGTTCTCAGCGGACGCCACTCTGGATGCGGTAAAGTATGCCTCGCGAGCTATGTCTTCCTCAGTTGCTTCTAGGCGCCTGCTCTGGTTACGCCATTGGCAGGCGGAATCCCGGATGAAGTGGCACCTAACGGGCAGACTACACCGGGGAGAAGCTATTTGGGACGGCGCTGGATCCTATCCTCGTGGAGGATAAGAACAAGCGGAAGGTTCTCCCAACAACACCAAAGGATCGGACTTCCGCCACGCGCCATACCCCAGGAGGACCCCATACAGACCACCCGACGGGGACAATCAGAACCAGAGGTACCAAAAGCCCAGGTTCCACAGACAGGGGGATAGACAATTTCAGAGAGACAGATTCAGGGGCCAACAGCAGGGCAAACGGCCCTTTCAAGGAGGAGGCGGTCGCCCCTTCCGCAGGTTTAAGTGATCCGACCCCGGATCACCCCATCGGCGGTCGCCTCTCCCTGTTCACGGATGCCTGGGATCGTATCACCTCGGATGAGTGGGTACTCCAGACTGTAAGGCTCGGGCTGCACCTGGAGTTCCGCTCTCTCCCCCCCAGTAGGTTCCGCACTTTCACCTCCTCCACAGACCCGACCAAACGGGCTCTTAAGGCTAAGGCCATCAAGCACCTTCTAGACATCAGGGCCATTGAAAGAGTCCCAGAGGGGGAGAAGGGCTCCGGGTTTTACTCGAACCTCTTCTTAGTTCCCAAGAATTCAGGGCGTTGGAGAGCCATCCTGGACCTTAAGCTACTCAATTCCAGGGTGGTATACCGCAAATTTAAGAGGGCCTCCCTAAAATCCATCTTGGAGGGCATCCGGCTGGGCGATTTCCTAGCCTCTATCGATCTCACAGAGGCATACCTTCACATCAGGATCACCCCGGGACACCGTAAATTCCTGAGGTTCTCCCATGAGGGGAACCACTTCCAATACAGAGCCCTGCCCTTTGGGCTGGCCTCAGCCCCCAGAACATTCACCAAGGTCCTGGCAGCGGCCGCAGGGCACCTGCGCTCCCTCCCAGTCCGTTTGTTCTGTTATTTAGACGACATCCTCATCTTAGCCAGGTCGCCAGACTCGGCTGAACGAAACTTAGGTACCACCATCAACACCATTAGGTCCCTGGGTTTCTCCATCAACCTGGAGAAGAGCCACCTAATTCCCTCCACCAGGCTCCTCCACCTAGGGTCTATCATCGATTCAGTGGCTGGGGAGGTCTTTCTGTCCCAGGATCGCAATGACAGCATTGTTAAGATGATCCATGAGGTTCGCAAGTCACGCTCTGTCCCTGTAGTTCTTCTTTCCAGGCTCCTGGGAAAGTTCATCTCATGCATAGGGATCATGCCGTGGGCTCGACTGCATGCCAGGGAGCTCCAGTGGTTCCTACTGCCTCACCAGAGAGCCGGGACGAGCGGCGCCACCTTCAGGATCCGAGTGTCACCCCAGGTGCTGCTATCCTTTCGCTGGTGGCTGTCTCCAGCCTTGAACAGAGGATGCCTCTTCAGAGAACCGGCAAGGAAGACTCTCACCACCGACGCAAGTCTCTTCGGCTGGGGGGGCCCATCTGGAGAACCAGATCGCCCAGGGCCGGTGGACTCCAACAGATCTAAGAAACAACATCAACTGGTTGGAGCTCAGAGCCATCCATCTGGCTCTCCGCCACTTCAAGGACAGGGTGACCAGACATCACATCCTAGTCCTGACAGACAACGTAGCGGCCAAGGCCCACGTGAACAGACAGGGCGGCACCCACTCCAGGGCTCTTCGCGACGAGGCGCTGTGACTAGGGAACTGGGCGGAGAGGCACCTGCTGTCCATCAGAGCGGAACACATCTCTGGAACAGCGAACCATCAGGCAGACTGGCTCAGCAGGGAGACGGTCGACAACGGGGAGTGGCAACTCCATCCCTCAATCTTCTGTCAGATCTGTGAGAGGTTCGGACATCCGACGGTGGACCTATTCGTGACCCCGCAGAATGCCCAGCTGCCAGAGTTCGTTTCGAGGTTTCCGACCATGGGAGCCATGGACACGGACGCACTTCGATGCAGATGGCCACCAGGTCTTCTCTACGCCTTTCCCCCCCTTCCCCTTATCCCCGGGGTTCTGAGGAGGGTGGTAGCGGAGGAAGCAGAGATGATAATGGTGGCTCCCTTCTGGCCTCGCCGCCCTTGGCTGGCAGACCTCGTGGATCTGTCCACAGCGCCCCACTGGAGGATCCCAGCGGGGGAAGTGGTTCTGCACCAGGGGTCCCTGGAGCATCTGGACCCGGAGTGGCTTCATCTAACCATCTGGCGATTGAGCAGGAACAATTAAGGGAGGCCCAATTTTCCGAGAGTGTCATCAGGACAGTAGAGGCATCCAGGAGGCAGTCTACCACACGCATCTACAACGCTTCCTGGGTGGCCTTTGCAAACTGGTGCCGAGTTAAAGGCCTCTGCCCACCTGCAGCTTCGGTCCCACAGGTCCTGGACTTCCTCCAAGAGGGCCATGAGAAGGGCCTGGCCACCAGTACCCTTAGGCGTCAGGTCTCCGCCGTCTCTACGGTTCTGGGGGGGGGGGGTGAACGCTCCTCCATTGTCCCAACATCCGGTGGTAAAACGGTTCCTCAAAGGGGCAGCGAATCTGAAACCCTCAGTGGTCCATTGATTCCCCATCTGGGACCTGCCCACGGTCCTCCAGGCCTTGACGGAAGCACCATTTGAACCCTTGAGGGAGGTTTCCCTTCAGCTACTGACCCTTAAGGTCGTCTTCCTGGTTGCCATCACTTCGGCCAGAAGAGTCTTGGAGATCAATGCTCTCTCCAGCAGAGCGGATCTTTGCACCTTCCTAGATAACAGGGTCATCCTCAAACTTGACCCTTCTTTCATGCCCAAGGTCAACTCCCCTTTCCACAGGGCTCTAGAGATCATTCTACCGGATTTCTGTCCCCATCCCTCTGGGGAGAGGGAGAAATCCTGGCACAAGCTGGACGTCAGAAGAGCCTTGCGCATATACCTGAAGCGCACAGCCTCCTTTAGGCGTTCAGAGGCCCTCTTCGTGTCCTACCAACCATCCTCCCGGGGAGACAATCACCATCAGCAGATGGATTAGAGCAGCCATTTCACAGGCATACGAGGCACGTGGACTCCACGTTCCAAAGGGCATCACAGCACACTCCACTAGAAGTGCGGCCACCTCAGCCGCCTGGTCCACCCAGGCACCCATAGAGGAGATCTGCCGAGCGGCTGCTTGGGCCTCTCCCTCTCCGTTAAGCATTACAAGCTAGACGCCTACACCTCTGCGGAGGCTGCCTTTGGCAGGAGGGTTCTGCAGGGAGTCCTGGACTCTCAAAGGGGCTCAGGCCCATCTATTCCCTCTCAGGACATCTAGCTTTGTTATGTCCCATGGTTACTCCTCCCACACCTTCTCTTTGGAAACTGGCAGTTGGACTTACCTGAACTGCATGTTTCGAGGAAAGGTGTGGGAGGAGTCACTTCCCCCCCCCCCCCCGTTCAGGGCGCCCTGCGCCCAGGGGGCCTGAGCAAGTCCAGGTTCAGCTATAACGGTGAAGAAGGATATGTGTTGGCTGTTCTTGTTTGTCCTTCCTTTCAGATGCTGCTACGATCCATCGGTTAATCTGGGGAAGTCAGAGGAGAGCCGTAGGTGTGGCTTCAAAAGATTACCTCAGTCTCCAATAGGCAAGAAGGCTTGGTTAATACCCATGGTTACTCCTCCCACACCTTTCCTCGAAACATGCAGTTCAGGTAAGTCCAACTGCCATTTTCAATGCCATTGTAACTTTGGTCACTATACCACCTTTCTTGCCACAGTTCTTAAGTGAATAACTGCAGCTGATGAGTTAGTAGCATAAGTGAATCTGGTTTCCCCATTTGACTTTGTCAAACGGTCACAAAAGGCAATTACATGACCCCAGGACACTGAAACCATCATAAATATGAATCTGTTGCCAAACATCAAAATTTTGATCGTGTGACCATGAGGATGCTGCAATGGTCGCTAAGTGTGAAAATGGTTGCTAAGTGTGAAAAATGGTCATCAGTCACTTTTTTCAATGCCATTGTAACTTTGGTCACTATACCACCTTTCTTGCCACAGTTCTTAAGTGAATAACTGCAGCTGGTATTTTGTATTTTGGATAGAAACTTTTTTTTAAATAGTCTTAAGACAATTTAAAAAAAGAATCCACACAGAATAAATTGAAATAAAACATTTCAAACTATTCCACACAGAATAAATTGAAGTAAAACTATTTTTAAAAATTCTATGCACAATATATTTCAAAGTATTGTGCATAGAATTTTTAAAAATGGTTTCACTTCAATTTATTTTGGATAGAATCTTTTTTTAAATAGTCTAAGACAATTTAAAAAAAGAATCCACACAGAATAAAACTATTTTAAAAAATCCTATGCAAGATAAATAAAATATTATTTTAAAATACATTAAAAAAATAAAAGAAAAAAACCCAGCTCACTTACCAGCAGGCAGGCACTCCAAGTCAATCCAGAATGATGTAGATGTTAATACAAAGAACTGAGCAAATTAAAATGGTGAAATTAGTCCCAGGGAAATATTTTTCTTTGAATAGTCCCAGGGAAATATTTTTCTCAAAGTAAAATATTTCACCATTTTTCCCACACGAGCCGCCCTCCAACCTCCGTGCCCTTCCCCTCCAGAAAATCCAGGAAGGAGACACTCCCTACTTTTCTAGCCAAAGTATTTCCTGGAGCTCTATGGTACTGGGTCATCTTTTCTTATAAAAGGAGGTAAAAAAGGCGGCGGGGGGGTCTGTTTTCTTGCTTTAACGTTTTAATATCTTCAATGAAAGTACTGAGACAGAGAGAGAGGTTAGACAGAGTGTCTTTTGTCTTGCCCCGGTTAGGATTTCTTAAGCAAATCCACTGGGTTTTCAACATGAAGCCAGAAAATCGGGACTTTTTAAAAACGCCCCGGGACACGGGACAAATTGTTAGAAATCGTGACTGTCCCGCCAAAATCGGGACGTCTGATCACCTTAGGCAAGCATGACACTAACTGCCTTTTCTGAATAAAATGGGAACCATTGTAGATCTTGGATTCAAGGCACCTGCTTGTTTTAAAAACACCATCAGCACTTGGAAAATACCATGTTAGGCTGTGTATCTTTTAATGTACGAAAGTGTTTGGAATCCAGCTAAGTTCAATGTTCTTTTTTGTGTTGGGGGGGGGGATCCCAATAGCTTTATTGAAACAAAGTGCAGTGAAGTTTACTTCAACAGTTGTAAGCAAGCAGAAAGTTTAAAGACCACCCCTGAGACTCAGGACCAGGTGGAGGGTAGACTCCTGGATGTTGTAGTTGGAGAGAGTGCAGCCACCTTCCAGCTGTTTGCCAGCAAAGATCAGCCTTTGCTGGTTGGGAGGAATGCCTTCCTTGTTCAATGTTCTTTACCTTTACCTCCCTCCGTCCCATCAGATCGCACAGATTGGGCCTCCTCCGAATCCCATCCGCCAGTCAGTGCCGACTGGCGACTACGCGGAGGAGATCCTTCTCAGTAGCAGCTCTGACCCTTTGGAACGATCTCCCCGTGGAGATTCGTACCCTCACCACTGTCCAGACCTTCCGCGCAGCCCTCAAGATCTGGCTATTCCGTCAGGCCTGGGGATAAGATCCTAATTCCGCCCCGCCCGAATGCTGAATGAATGTTGTGTTTTACTGTTTTTTTTTTTTTTAATTCACATTTTTGTTTTGTCTTGCACTCCCTCCCATGAGTTGTAAGCCGCCCTGAGTCCCCTCAGGGAAAAGGGCGGCCTATAAATGCCAAATAAAACTCTAAAAAAAAACCTCTAAACTCTTTATGGCCACTGGATTTTGGAGAGGCCAGTTGGTTGCTAAAATTTCTGCTGACTGCAGCAACTCCCTTCATTGGATCTTAGGGAAATATATGTCATCAAGTTCAATTGTGTGAAGTTCTAAATGGCAACTTTCCATTTAGAACAGCCTAAAAGGCATCTTGTGCTTTTTCAATCCTCAAAATGAGTTACGCAGGGCAGCCTTCAACTAATTACATCTCATCTCTGCTGATCTGTTTTTTGAACCAGAGGGAAATAGCTTGGAGCAGATAATTTCTTTTATTACTTGGCTGATTGAGGGACTGATTCTTAGTGTGGAATAAACTGCTGAGTTGCCAGCTTCATTGTTCCTATAGTGCTCTCACCTCAAGGCTGGGCAAAATTACTTTGGGATGGATTTAAATTTCCTAGAGAAATTTCCCTTTAACATTGTTTGGTTCACTTGCATTCCTTTCTCAGCATTTTCCCCATATCGATGGCAAATAAATAGAAGGTGATGAAGGAGCAAAAGAAAGAGAACACAAAATGATCATATCTTCTTGGAAAAGACTTATGATCACAGTTGGGACAAGAATTTCCATTATTAAGCAAGGCTGTTCTTTACCTAATTTTACAATAATTTTTGCCATGGTTAAGAGAATCACACCATCCTTAAACAAATCTGTCCTCCCCCATTGACTTGGCTTGTCAGAAGCCAGGTGAGAAGATCACAGATGGTGATCATGTGACCCTGGGATGCTGCAGTCATCATAAGGTTTAGGTTTTAGGTTTTATTAACATTTATAGGCCGCCCTTTTCCCTGAGGGGACTCAGGGCGGCTTACATAAAATCAAGTGGGGGATATACAAACAGTAACGCAGACAAACATAGAATAAAATAATGAGCAACATTCATTCATCATTCGGGAGGGGGCAATTATCTTTGTCCCCAGGCCTGACGGGCTAGCCAGGTCTTAAGGGCTGTGCGGAAGGCCTGGACCGTGGTGAGGGTACGAATCTCCACGGGGAGATCGTTCCAAAGGGTCGGAGCTACTACTGAGAAGGCTCTCCTCCTTGTAATTGCCAGCCGGCACTGGCTGGCAGATGGAACTCGGAGGAGGCCCAATCTATGAGATCTAATTGGTCGCAGGGAGGTAATAAATATACATTGGTTGCCAAGCAGCCAAGTTTTGGTCACATGACCATGGGGATGCCCCAATAGTCATAGTGTGAAAAATGGATGTGACACTTTTTCACTGCTGTTGTAACTTCGAGCGGTCACTAAATAAATGGTTGTAAGTCAAGGACTGCCTTTAATTCAATCCAAGGAGTATTCAAACTATATAACCTCTCTTTCCAAATTGTACTACTTTATCCCAAACATATTTCTGATATTCATGCATGCCCTTGTCAACACCTCTCAGTAGTCTTGCAAAAGTTGCATCCAAATTGAAAAGGAAGAGTAGGTACATCAGTGCTCAGTTCTGAATGTCTGTTACACTCTACGCATCCTTTGTATTTCAGGCTGCCATCTGCAGATGCAGCCAACCTTTGTCTGGATTTAGCACTCGCTGCCTGGAAGATGAACAGATGCTGCAGGCGATTAGGGAAGCCAAAGCAGGGAGCCAGTTCATGTACGTCGTAGACACAAGGCCAAAGGTATTTCTTCCATGGAACCCTGGATGTTGGCTTAATTTACATCCTGTGGACTTCAACTCCTAGAATTTCTCAAATGTTAGGTGGCTGGAGGCTAAAGTGTATGATGAATCCTTGTGGGAACTAGGTATGTCTAATGGCAAGAAATAATGGGTGGAAGATCATTAAAGAGAAAAGCAATCTAGGATTAAGGAGAAATTTCCTGACAGTCAGAACAATTAATCAGTGGAACTGCTTGCCTCCAGAAGTTCTGGGTGCTCCACCACTGGAGGTTTCGAAGAAGAGACTATAGCAATAGCAGTTAGACTTATATACCGCTTCATAGGGCTTTCAGCCCTCTCTAAGCGGTTTACAGAGTCAGCATATTGCCCCCAACAACAGTCCGGGTCCTCATTTTACCCACCTCGGAAGGATGGAAGGCTGAGTCAACCCTGAGCCGGTGAGATTTGAACAGCCGAACTGCAGAACTGCAGTCAGCTGAAGTAGCCTGCAGTGCTGCATTTAACCACTGCGCCACCTTGGCTGGATAGCTATTTGTCTGGAATGGTATAAGGTCTTCTGTTCAAGTAGGAGGTTGGACTAGATGATCTCAAAAGTGATTCCTTCCCTCTTATTTATAGCAGGCTTCCCTCCAGAGATCCCTACACCTCCAACTTTCCTGGATTTTAGAAGTGATTTAAGCTTGTTCCTTGAACAGGTCCTGGGGACAGATATGCAATGAAGTTGGAGTATGGTGCTCTGTTTGAATTTAGTTTGATTACTATCTGTGATATAGAATGGTAAATTTTGCTTCATTTCTATGCATTCTTTATCCTTAGTTGACAGAATAAATTAGGGAAGCCAGCCCAATTGGTATAATTGGAGCAGCAGATAAATAATGTTGAATTTTTCTAGTTGAATGCCATGGCCAACCGAGCTGCTGGAAAGGGCTATGAGAATGTGGATAATTACGAATGCATCCGTTTTAAATTCATCGGTATTGAAAACATCCACGTGATGAGGAGCAGCCTGCAGAAACTCCTAGAAGGTAGGATGTGCTTGGCAGTTATCTGCTTACACAGACCCAGAGGGAACTTCTGAATGGAAGACATTAGCAGACTCGGCTTGTTCGATTTACCTGTGTCCTCGGCTTGTTCGATTTACCTGACTTCTTAGCAGGCATTGTGCTTTGCAGTAATGAACTATTCAGGAGGAAGATATTATTTTTATTGGGAATGTAAATACAGGATGGTGTATATTGATTGAATCACTTTGGTGTAACAGTGATGCAGTATGCATTATAAATAAATCCTGGTTTGTTACTTAAGTTGTAATACATGTAGTGTTCAACTTACAACCAAGATTGAGCCCCAAATTTCTGTTGCTAAGTGCAACAGTTAAGTGAGTTTTATCTCATTTTCCAATCTGTTTTGCCAGCTAAGCGAATCACTGCTGTTGTTAAGTGAATCATGTTATTAAGCAAATCTGGCTTTCCCCAGTGACATTGGAAGTTGGCTGGGAAGATTACAAATGGCAATCATATCACCTCAGGACCCTGCAGCTGTCGTATATATGTGCCAGTTGCCAAGTTTTGATCACGTGACCATGTGGATGCTGCAACAGTCATAAGTGCAAAAACCAGTCTTAAGTCACTTTTTTCAGTGCCGTTATAACTTTGAATGCTCGCTAAATGAATGGTTATAAGTTAAAGACTGCCTGTACTGCTGGTGAGAAATTACCCAAGGGAAACGTGGTGTGGATGCAGAGGTTATAACTTATCAGCCTCTGGAAATACCTTCGTTGTTACCTCGGCTGTCTCTTTACTGAAACTGTGGTTCCTCTTTCTTTTTTAGTGTGTGAAGCAAAGTCTCCTTCAATGAGCGACTTCCTTACAGGACTCGAAAACTCAGGCTGGTTGCGCCACATTAAAGCTGTGATGGATGCTGGAGTCTTCCTCGCGAAGGTAAAACAACTCTGAATTCGCATCATTTTGCAAATTCCTGGAAAAGTTGCATGTTCTCCAGTGTGCAGTCTTTCTTGTTTGGGGGAGCTAGACCTTTGAAGCTAGACCTTTGAAGAAAACCTGGAAAAATGAGTGGTCAGCAGTTTCAAATTTCTTCAGGTTAGCCTCCGGGCTAAGTGTAAAGTCTTTAGGAACCCAAAGTAGCCTGCTGGTTTAGGGCCGTGGCTCCTCTGGAGAATTAGGGTGCGTAGGGATTCGTCCCCTTCCATGCGAGGTCATCTCTTTCTCCTGTGTGCTGCTTGGGGAATCCAAAGCATGGGTTAACTTTGTCCATTAGCCTAGAGACTGAGTTACGTAATTGTTGACCACGCTTCCTCTGACTGGATCATTCAGTTTTTTAACTCAGTTCAGCCTAAAGAGACGTAAAACAATTTGCTCTAGGACTATTAGACAAATCTCATTCTTCAGGATTCTTCATGCCTTAATTGATTACTGGTTAAAAGCAATGAAGTGTGATTCTGTGCCTGACTCTCTCTGGAGGGTGGCAGTTCACTGTCAGCCTCACATCTTTTTGGCACGTCTGGCAGTTTCCCTAAGACTCTAGTGGCCGGGGGAGATTTTTGCCATGGAAGGCTCGATAAACGCCTGACTCACCTTAGTGTGCGCTTGAAAGTAGATTTGCCACTCTCTGTTCGCTGTGGTTGGGAGTTGGTTCGCCGCTCTCGCGCCAGTCTGTCCCTTGGGAGGTTTTGCCACCTTGCGCTTCTGTGCCGCTTTTACTTCTGTCTTTACTGCCGCTGGGTAGACCCTGCGATTCCTCGGTTTGCGGGAGGAATTTGGCGGAACAGTGATCGTTGGGACCGCCGATTTGAATTTCGCACCAATCTTGATGGTGGTCGCCATTTTGGGAGCAGTTTAGCTGCGCTCCAACGAGCGGCCAGAAGGGGGCATGTCTTGCATTTCATGCCTGATTGCAACGGCTTTTTTTGCTGTATTCTCCTGCTCGAGTCAGCAGCCAGAGACAGCCTCGCTATTCGTAGCAGTGTATTCTCTGTTTCCAAGGTGGGGTGTGGGAGGAGTCACTGAATGGGTATTGTTACGGCCCAATTGCCTGGAGACTGAGGTAAATCTGAGGACACTCCCTCAGTCTTCGGCCTAACAGGAGCTATTCAGTGACTCTCCAGTGAATAGTATTTAGTTAGGATTTTTGTAGTATTTTTTTCCCTTTTTAGATTTTTACAGGAATTTTTCTAGCTACCTTTTATCGTTTGCCTCTTCTGCCTCGGTTTTGCGCCCTTTGCCTGGCTGCCTAAGTGCCTCCTGCGCTAGCTGCATCCCCGCAGGCCCCGCAACACCGGCACCCGCTGGAAGGAGAGGCGAAAACCGAGCCTCCCAGCCAGCTGCCATCCGGAGGAGAAGAGGAGGCCATAGGATCCACGAAGACTCTGGAGGCAGCAAGAAGAAGAAGGAGCAGTTCAGCCGGAACCGCTCTAGGAATCGGGCCATGTGACCAGCGGTCGCCATTTTGAGGCCTCGTGGGTGCATGCGCAGAGCGACAAAGCAACTGGTCTCAGTTGCTGCAGTTCCTCACCGCCGCAAGAAGCACCAGGATCGTCCGGCAAGCTCTGAGCCGGCCATCCGGGGAGGGCCCAGCGCAGAGCAGTGCAACGGTCTCTATTCGGTCTGCAGATCAGCGGACGGTCAGGAAGGGCCCGGATCCGAAGGAGCACTGTATCCACGAGGCCCAGGGAGACCAGGCCACAGAGGCAGAAAGAGAGAGAGAGGCAATTCACCACAACCATGAGTACTGCGATGGCGGATGCCATGCGGCGCAAGGGAGCCAGGCCTCCCAGCTCTCCAGGGCCTTCTGATCCGGGCGAGGGACCCTCAAGGAGGGCAGACCCAAGGCCCAGGGGGAGATCACTTCCTAGGAAGTGTTCCTCCAAATCATCCAGAAGGGAGAGACCTAGGCAGGAGGCCCCTTCTACCAGGGCGATGAGCAGGACGGCTAGGGATTGCCTCATCCCCTCACCAGCTAGGTTTCGCTCTCCCTGCAGGCCCCCTTCTCCCTCACAGGAACCTGGCTCTCCAGGTCCAGAGAGGCACTCGAGGGAGTGTAGTCCCCTGTCTATCTCCCTCTCACTCACCGGGGGCAAGAGGGGACCCCTTTGGACGTAGGGCAGTGGGTTCTCCCAGGCAGCATTTGGCCCCTCAGGCCCCTGAGCTCAGGGACAACAGGGGGCCCCCTACCCTTTCCTTTGCCTATCCAGAACTATCAGAAGGGTTCCAGAATGTGCTGGCCAGGGCTATTTTAGATGGCATAGCCTCAGGCATGCAGCATCAGTTTCAGGGAGCCAGGCCCCGGTCTACCCATGAGGCTCCATGGGATCACCCAGCCAGGCCTGAGTCTTCAGTCCCCAGGGACTCACGAGCCTCATCACCTTCCACTGCCAGCAAAGGCTCAGAGTCAGGGCGGAGGAACAGAAGGATTTGGGGTTTTGAGAAGATGAGGACCCCTCCACCCCAGAAAACCCCTCCTTTGCAGGATTGTTCCCTCCCTCTTTGTTCAGTTCCCTTCTGTGCAAGGCCAAGGCCACAGCAGATCTAGATCCTCCTCCACCCACTAGCCAGACCCCCACCCCTAGTACTAGCAGGATTCTATCATCTTCGGTGGCGTCCAGACGTCTTTTATAGCTTTGTTACTGGCAGGCTGATTTCTGGGCAATGTGGCCCCTGGCGGAGGCGGAATACACAGGAGACAAGCTCTTTGGACCCGCTTTGGACCCCATCCTCGTTGAGGATAAGAATAAAAGAAAGGTCTTCCCATCCACCGCCAGACGCGCAGACCACCGAGCGGCGCCATACGCCAGGAGAGCTTCATACTGACCATCGGAGCGGGACAACCAGGCTCAAAAGTACTCTGCTCCCAGGTACTCCAGACAGGAGGACAGCCAGTTCTCCAGGGAGAGGTTTAGACCCCAGCAGGCCGGCTAGCAGCCCTTTCAAAGGGGGGGGGGGCGGCCACTTCTTCTGCAAGGGTGATTCGGGATCAAATCTACCCATCGGCGGTCACCTCTCCTTTTTCACAGACCGCTGGGAAGGCATCACCTCAGATGCCTGGGTCCTCCAAACCATCAGATCGGGACTCCATCTGGAGTTCCGCTCCCTTCCACCCAGTAGATTCAGCACCTTTTCCTCCTCCAAGAACCCGGCTAAGCACGCCCTCATGCGCGAAGCCATCTGTTATCTCCTGGACATTAGTGCCATAGAGCCAGTTCCAGAGGAGGAGAAGGGATCAGGGTTCTACTCACACCTTTTCCTAGTTCCCAAAGGTTCAGGGGAGGTGGAGGGCCATCCTAGACCTTAAGCTCTTGAACTCCAGAATAGTCTACCAGAAGTTCAAGATAGCCTCCTTCAAATCCATCTTGGAAGGGGTCAGGCAGGGGGATTTCCTAGCCTCCATCGACCTCACAGAGACCTATCTTCACATTATGATCGCCCCTGACCATCGCAGGTTTCTCAGGTTCTCTTACCAGGGAGACCATTACCAATACAGGGCCCTTCCCTTCGGTCTGGCCTCTGCTCCCAGAACCTTCACAAAGGTAATGGCCGTGGCCTACCTCCGTTCCTTTCTGGTTCACCTCCACTTTATTTAGATGACATCTTAGTCCTAGCCCCCTCAGCTCCCCGCACAAAGAGGGATTTCACTACCACCATCAGTACCTTGGGATCCCTGGGGTTCTCGATTAATTTCAAGAAGAGCCACCTGACTCCCTCCACCAGGCTCCAACATCTGGGAACCATTATAGATTCAGTGGAGGGTAGGGTTTTCCTATCCCAGGAGCGCAGGGACAGCATTGTGGAATTGGCCCAGGAGACTCGCAGGCTTCAATCTGTTTCCGTAGCACTTCTCTCCAGGCTTTTTGGGAAGCTCATATCCTGCATCGAGATCGTCCCCTGGGCTCGCCTCCACGCCAGAGACCTGCAATGGTTCCTCCTTCCCCACCAGAGGAATGGAACAATTGACGCCAGCTTCAAGGTCTAGTGACCCCGCAGGTACTGCTCTCCCTCCGCTGGTGGAGGTACTGCTCTCCACTCCTCCCTGGCAAAGGGGTTTCTTTTCAGGGAACCGGACAGGCTGGTCCTCACTAAGGATGCAGGTCTGTTCGGCTGGGGGGCTCACCTGCAGTCCCAGTTAGCCCAGGGCCAGTGGACGCTGACGGACCTGCGGAAGAACATCAACTGGCTGGAGCTAAGGGCAATCCACCTAGCCCTTCGCCAGTTCAAACAGACGGTTGTCGGGAATCACATCCTGGTCCTCACGGACAACGTGGTGGCAAAGGCTCACGTCAACAAACAGGGGGGCACTCACTCCGTGGCTCACTCGCCTGGGGTGCTGGGCGGAGCAGAACCTCTTGCGATTCGAGTGGAGCACATCTCCGGAGTGGACAACCAGCAGGCAGACTGGCTCAGCAGGGAGACGGTGGACTACGGGGAGTGGCAACTTCATCCCAGCATCTTTGGCCAGATCAGCCAGAGGTTCAGTCAGCCGACGGTGGACCTCTTCGCCTCTCCATCGAACACTCAGGTTCCGAATTTCATATCCTGGTTTCCCACCCAGGGGGGGGCGATGGACACGGAATCACTATGCTGCAGGTGGCCGGCAGGCCTTCTGTACGCCTTCCCCCCGCTCCCTCTCATCCCAGAGGTCATGAGGAAGCTAGTGGCAGAGAGGGCAGAGATCATCCTAGCAGCTCCTCACTGGCCACGGCGACCCTGGTTGGTGGATCTGGTGGAGTTGTCAGTCCTCCTCCTTGGCGTATCCCACAGGAGAGGGTAGAGCTGCGCCAGGGGAGTCTGATCCACCCAGACCCGGAGTGGCTCAATCTAGCCACCTGGCACTTAAGCAGGAGCAATTGAGGGTGTCCCAGATCTCTTCCAGAGTCATCAGCACCCTGGAGGCTTCCAGAAGGTGATCCACCATCTGCATTTACGATGCGACGTGGACCGCCTTCGCCAACTGGTGCCAACCCAGGCAGGTAGAGCTGTCATCAGCCTCCGTCCCTCAGGTTACTGGACTTCCTCCAGGATGGCCTGGATAAAGGTTTGGCTCACAACACCCTACGCAGACAGGTATTGGCTCCAGCCACTATCCTTTGAGGGGAGGGTTCCCAGTCCCTCTCCCAAGTTCCAGTCATCAAAAGATTCCTCAAGGGGACGGCCAACCTCCGGCCTCCGGTGGTCTACCGGTTCCCCTCCTGGGATCTTCCCACGGTGCTCCAGGCGCTCCTGGAACCGCCCTTCGAACCCCTTAGGGAGGTTACCCTTCAACTCCTCACCCTCAAGGTTGTCTTCCTTGTGGCAATCACCTCGGCCAGGAGGGTTTCCGAGCTTAACGCTCTGTCCTCTAGGGCCGACCTCGGTACCTTTCACAATAATAGAGTCGTCCTCAGACTCGACCCAGCCTTCATGCCTAAGGTCAATTCCCCCTTTCACAGGGGGCAAGAGGTCATTCTCCTGGACGTCTATCCTCACCCTTCCTCCGAGAGGGAGAAATCCTGGCACCGCCTAGATGTACGAAGGGCCCTGCGCATTTATCTCAAGCGCACAGCCCCCTTCAGACGGTCGGAGGCCCTCTTTGTCTCTTACCACACTTCTTCCAAGGGCGCCAAGGTCTCGCCTACCACCATCAGCAGGTGGATTAGGTTGGCCATCTCCAAGGCTTACGAGGCCCGAGGGCTGCCCGTGCCATAGGGCATTACTGCACACTCCACCAGGAGTGCGGCCACCTCAGCGACCTGGGCCACCCAGACCCCCATCGAAGACATCTGTAAGCTGCAGCCTGGTCGTCTCCTTCACCATTCATCAAGCATTACCGGCTAGATACATATGCCTCGGCTGAGGCATCCTTTGGGAGGCGGGTTCTTCAGGGTGTCCTGGACACTCAGGAAACTCAGGCCCAATAATCCCTCCCATGGACATCTAGCTTGGGTATGTCCCATTCAGTGACTCCTCCCACACCCCACCTTGGAAACTGTCAGTTGATCCTACCTGAACTGCATGTTTCAAGGGTGGTGTGGAAGCAGTCACTTCCCGCCCGTCAGGCGCCAGTGTCGGGCCTGAGTAGACAACCACAGACCATTCACGTTTCAGGAAGAGAAGCTGCCGTTGGTTTTTTTCTTCTCTTCCCTTCCAAGTCCTTCTTCCGAATCATCGGTTAATCTGGGGAATCACCAGGAGGAACAGAGGGCGTGTCCTCAGATTTACCTCAGTCTCCAGGCAATTGGGCCGTAACAATATCCATTCAGTGACTGCTCCCACATCACTCTTGAAACATGCAGTTCAGGTAGGACCAACTGACAATTTGAACATGAGGTTGAGCCTTTCAATCCATCCCGTGGTTCAAATCGCCAATCATTCCATCTCCAGGGGCAGTGCGAGGGCTTCTAATTCTTCCCCGCTCCCCTCCAACGCTTTGGAGGCCAGCGCTAGGGTAGGCAGGGCCACCACCAGGGCCTCTAGCCAGAGAGCTAGCGCCTCCTCTGCGGTGCCAGATAAGCGCAAGGACAGAGCCAAGCCTTCGGCCAAACCCACCATGGCCGCAAGTAGGTCGCCGTCCACGCTAGTCGCCCAAGGCCCTTCCCCTGTTTCTTCCTTATGCCTGACTGGGAGCCACGGTTGGTCTCCTGATCTCCCTTTAACTCAGGGAATAGCATCCGAAGAGGGGGAATTGGAGGCCCAATCTCCCCCCAGCCTTTCTGAAGCCAGTCCAGCCTCGGCCCAGGCACGTTCGCATGCTAGGCCCACAGCTACCTTTACACCTACAGCTGCAGGGCTCTGAACTGTGGAAGGACCTGAGTTAGACCTTCCCTCTGAGCTTCATCAAATGATCTCGGCTGCCATATCATAGGGCGTTGATACTGAATTGCATCACAGGGCCCAATTGTCCAGGCCAGCAGCCTTACCCAGGGACCTGCCCAACCCCAGGCAGACCCTCCATCACCCCTCCCCTCGGTATATAGCGAGGATTCGGTTCTTGGCGAGGAGGGAGAAATGGCTGACATAGAATTTTCTGATGACGAGGTTCTGGCACAGGACAAACCTATCTCTTCAGGGTTGTTCCACCCAGCATTGTTCAAGTCCCTCTTGTATAAGGCAAAGGCCACTACCAACGTGGGAGGCGCTACCACTCAAGCTAGTACAGCGGTAGGCCTTGATTATACAGAGCGTCTGTTTGCAGAACAGGTGCAGGAACAGGAGGTCATTCCCTTTCTGAAGCTCTTCCTTGACGTTGTCTAAAAACAATGGACGCAGCCAACTGCTGTCCCTCCTCCTAGCAACGGGGACAGGAAGCTTTATGCTTCCACGCCAGAGCTGGACAGCATCCTCCAATTCCCCACGGTAGATCCACCAGTGGCAGCTTTAGCTTCCCCAGCCTTAATTCCATCCGAAATTTCAGAGGGCCTTAAAGTGGAGGACCGTAAGGCCGAATTGGTCATCCGCAAGACCCACCAGGCCGCTGCCTGGGCCTTGCGGGCAGCCACGGCAACCTCTTTCTTTAACAGGACCTTGTTGGTCTGGCTTAGGCAGTTACACCTGCAATACCGAGCTCTACCATTCGGCCTCTTGTCAGCCCCACGAACTTTCATGAAGCTGCTGGCGGTCATAGCCGCCTCTCCGGTCAGTACCCATAAGAGTCAACTATTACCTGGACGACATCCTGGTCCTATCATCATCCCAGAACCAGGCCATTCAAGACATGCAGTGCACAATCGACACTCTGCAGCGGCACGGCTTCATCCTGAACTTTCCAAAGAGCCACCTGCAACCAACCTCGTCCATCTTACACCTCGGGACCATCAGCAACTTGGAGAGGTGCGAGGTGTCCCTGTCTCAAATGCACAGTGGCATTCAGAAGATTGGAGGCACTGTTCGTGTCTTTTCAGCCATCATCCATGGGACAGAAGGTATCTTCACATGCCATCAGCCGCTGGCTAAAAGAGTGCATCGCCCTTGCCTACGACAATCAATTCCGGCTGGTTCCCAGACACATCACTCCTCATTCCACCAGGAGCACTGCTACCACAGCGGCCTGGGCAATGCAGACCTCAGTGGAGGACATTTGCAGGGCGGTGACCTGGTCATCGCCATCGCCCTTTATCAGGCATTATAAAGTGGATAATACTAAAAAAAACTCTAGACTATTGAATGTAGAAGGTCATGATTTACTTTTGGGATGGCATACTTTTTTATGGTACAAGGGAACTAAAGCACATGGCTATTATAGAAGACATTATATAAGGGAGGCCTTGTTATTAAACTGGGAAAAGGTTAAAAGATTACACTACTTAAAAATTCCAGTCTGGATATCAACGATTGAAGCATTTTCATATCCAATAATATATAAAAAGAACAAACAGTTAGATATGTTGAAATATTGAATGCAGAGGGTGAACTCAAATCTATCCAAGAGTTGAAACAAGGGATAGAAATGTAAGTAAGTAAGATCTTTATTACGGTCAAAGACCAGCAATATCCATTTGCCTTTACACTATATTAAAAATACTAACATTAAAATATAATTAAAAGTATTTACATTAAAAGTGGATAATAACATTATGGTCCAAAGATTGTTAAAGGTATGTCCAGATAATTGGTACAAGATGGTACTATACTGTAGCCAATTTTTTTCTTATGGACATTGCAGCAGCACAGAACTTTGCCACTGCATAACCAGGTTAGTGTCCTGGAGGAGAAAACCTACATAAAAATTCTCTGCCCTCCCTGGCAATCTCTCTAATAAGGGGAGAATATATGCAGACCTACAAGCTCTGTATAGCTCGCAGTGTAATAGTACATGTGAATTATCTTCCATTTCTCCTTTACCACATATACAAACGCGTTCGGCTATAGGTGTTCTCTTATACCTGGATAGAAATGAATAGGTACTCATATGTACAGATACAATCTAGATATAATGAAGATAGAAAATTAAAAGGTTTTTACAACAAAATGACTGAGTTAGATAAAATCTTAACAGGTACTGATGAAAGAGTAATTAAAAAACTGTATGGATATTTATTGGAGGTTAAACTACAAGAAGAACAAGTTAAAGAAACTATGATAGCTTGAGGGGGAAACTTTAGGTATGGGATTGATTTAGAGAAATGGCAGAAATTGTGGTCTCAAAACTATAAAATGACAATGTCTACTGCATGTAGAGAAAATTTGTATAAGATGTTTCACAGGTGGCATCTACCCCCAACGAGAATTACAAGAATGTCCAAGAATAAATCAGAAAAATGTTGGAAATGTCATCAGATACTGGGCTCATATTACCACATGTGGTGGACTTGCATTGAAGCCAAAAGATACTGGACTAAAATTCACATGTGGTTGGAGAAAATGATACACAAACACATAGACTTTAAACCAGAGGTCTTCTTACTGGGAATTATACCAGAAAGCTATAACAAAGACTTAAAATATTTGATTGCAAACGTGTTAACAGCAGCTAGAATCATATTTGCAAAATGAAACAATATCAAAACAGGAAGAAGTTATTCAAAAAATAATGGAGTGTGCTGAAATGAGTAAATTGACATTTGAAATTAGAGAACGAGAGGACGAGCAATTTTATAAGATAGGGGATTTGTTTTATCAATGGTTGGGGGGAAAAACTGGGAAATGAAAAATGTTTTGCTCATGTTTTAACTGAAGGAGTTAAATGATAACATAACTATGCTGTGAAATAGATTAACAACGATACAATGAAAAACTGATACATATATGAATTGAATACTTTTAAAAAATTGTTTCAAAATGGACAAGGATAACAATGATTTTATGTATACTTGATAGAGGATCGGTGATATAATATATAACCCTAAGGATATATTAAAAAGATATCTTGTTGATAAATAATTTCAATAAGGAAGTAATTAAAAATTGGTATATATATGTAGTGACTATTTAGAATATTTTGTTGAAAAATGAAGGAATAATATTTCTGTTTGAATATATGATGTACAAGGACAATAATGAACATAAGCATATTCGATAGTTGATTGGTGGAATTATGCATAATTGAAAACAGTGATATACAAATATAAATGGTTGGTAATTTTTTTTTTCATATTGTGATTTGTGATTATACAAAGGTATACTGTTATCAAATAGATAATCAAGAATGTAAGGGAATTAGGTTTACTGGAAAAAAATAATAATAATTGTAATTGAACATATATTGTACAATGAAAGTGAGGTATTTAGTTATACTAGATGAAAAATCTGTGATGGCAAATGCTATTCGAGAATATGGATGTAAAAACACTTGTAACCAAACGACATGCTGTATGTGATGATGTTTTTTTTTCTTTTGTGTGTGTGTGTTGTTTGTTAAATAAAAATAAAAATTTATTTTTTTAAAAAAGATATTATAAAGTGGACATGTATGCCTCGGCAGAGGCCTCTTTCGGGCGGCGAGTCTTGCAGAGGGTGCTCTCGCCACCTGGGGCCCCTGACCAGCCTAGCTTCCGCCCTTGATTCTCATTGCTTTGGCATGTCCCATGTTTGGATTCCCCAAGCAGCGCACAGGAGAACGACCGTTGACTTACCTGAACGGTCCTTCTATGTGCACTGCGAGGAGAATCCAAACCCGCCCTCGGCTGGTCCAGGCATTGACATCAGACTTCGTTTCACTACTATGGCTACCTGCCTCTTGACATTGGATCGATTTACTTCCCTCATTGGCTACCGCCTTCCGTGCCAATTGTTTCACCTCTTGGTTTGGCTGAGCCTTCATACAAAACTGAACTATCCAGTCAGAGGAGGCGTGGTCAACAATTACGTAACTCAGTCTCTAGGCTAATGGACAAAGTTAACCCATGCTTGGATTCCCCTCGCAGCGCACATAGAAGGACCGTTCAGGTAAGTTAACGGTCACTTTGTCAAGATGTGTTGGTTGTTTCGGAACCAGGTGTCTGCTAGTAGTTTGGTTTTGAGTCTTGGGGTTAGGTCGCTTGCTGTCTGATCTTGCCAGTCACAGCGTTGTTGTCTAGTGGTCACTTGGGCAGCTATTTGAGTAGAGCGAATGATGGCATCCACCACCTGCTTCATTTTGCATTTGTACTGGGGCATGTGGGAGAGGGTGTCAGCTAGAAAGTTCCTCCCCCCTGGAAGGTGCTTTAGTACGAAGTCGAAACGGTTGAAGTATTGAGCCCATCGGACTTGTTTGGGCGATAGTACCCACAGGGTCCTGAGAGCCTCCAGACAAAGTTCAAAAGGAATCCAATCATTTATTAGGAGCAACATTTTGGCGATACCTGCCGTGGAGTCAGATCTGATTTTCATTTGATGGTGGAAACTTGACTCAGAGATGGCTTTGGCTGCACACAGGGGGCAAAGTATTCATCATCATCATTAGGGTCCATTTGAAATACCTTTTGGGTTAGATGATGTTAGGAGGTGTGCAGCCTCCCTGGAGGCAGGATATGTGAGAAAAAAGAGTCTGGGTTTCTCTGTTTTTGGGATGTTAAGATCTGGGTGCTAAACAGTATGATGAACAGTTGAAGGGACTAGGTATGTCTAGCAGCTCTAGCCTATGGAAGAGTAGAATCAGAAACAGCATGATAACTGTCTCCCAGTAGTTGAGAAGGTGTCACAAAAAAGAGGGGATTGTCTTATTCTTCAAAGCACATGAGGGAAGGAAGGAATGGGTGGATGTTAAAAAGAGATCCAACCTTGAACTGAGGAGCAATTTCCTGAGAGAACAATTATTCAGTGGAACAGCTTGCTTCCCAAGTTGTGGGTGCTTCTTCACTAGAGGTTTTCAAGAAAAGATTCGACATTCATTTGTCCAGGATGGTATCTTTCTTGAGCACTAGAAAAGGACTAGAAGACCTCCAAGGTCCCTTCCAGCTCTATAATTCTATGATTCTGACCTTGTCTTATACACTCGTCGCAACGAAGAGAGGACTGGAGATATTAAAGGAGGTATTTTTGCTTCCATGCCTCCATCAGTACTAATGTTTTGCCTTCATTCATTTTTATTATGCCTGTTGATATTGGAGAGCCCAGCATTTGATGGCAACTTTGCATCATTTCTTTTTTAAAAAAAAAAAAATCTTAAGTGCTTGTATCCCTATCGTTCCAGGCAGTCAGAAATGAGGGAGCCAGTGTGGTGGTGCACTGCTCAGATGGCTGGGATCGCACAGCCCAAGTCTGCTCTCTAGCTTGTCTCCTTCTGGATCCTTTTTATCGGACATTAAAAGGATTCATGGTAAGCAGAAAATCTTCCAGTTGGGTCCGCTTTTTAAGTGCTTCACACTGTCAGACCTGCCCCAGTCTGATCACTTAGGAAAGAAAGACCTTCAGCTCCATATGATTGAAGCAAAGGATTCTTTTACTAAAAAGACATTGGCTGTAGGACAGTCAGGCTAGCTCTGGGTTTCCCACACATAAAAAATACAGAAAGGTTTCCCCTCATCCCAGCCCTCCCACCAAGACCAGTCCGTCTTCAGCCAATCAGAACTCTCCGAATTGTTTTAAGAACACTTTGGGGTAATCCACACTCTTTCTCAGGGTGTCGGGTCTTGGATGCTGGTACAAACTGGTGCTGAGCTTCAGTTAGTTGCCCCTCCCTATTTCCCATCACCTACGCACAAAGCTTTATTGCCCAACTACCCTCCCCATCCCCAGCCTTGGATGGCAGGATACCTGTGAGGCACCAAATGGAGGAGGACCGACCTGACACACACCCTGCTGCACCTCTACAAACCTGTAACTGTATAGAGGCAGTTTTTATTTAGCAACCGCCCAAAATTATGATGAAAAGGAACTTTGTGTTCAATCTTCGCATGTACAATCTTGCAGGTCTATAATGAAAATGAAAGCTGAAGTCAGATCATAAACAGGGTTGCGGTTTCACTTAGTGGCTGCTTCATTTAATGACCAGATTGCTGGCCTGAGTTGTGGTACATGTTGCACACATGTACCTCTCGGGTGGGTTGCTGCCGGTTTTATTACCGGTTCGCAACGCGCATGCACTGTTCAATGTAAATTGTTCTTCGTGCATATGCAGAACAATTTATAGTAAACTGTGCACACACAGTCACTAAAAACCATAACAACGGCAGCTCAGCAGCGGTGAGGGAACCGGTTTGAGGGCGTGGCAGGCTTCTGTGACCCAGGCCTGAATTCCACTACCAGTTCGGCCGAACTGGGAGCAACCCGCCTCTGGTACCTCTACACATGTACAGTCTTTACATTTACTTACATTAATATTATATTAATACATTAAAAGTTCATTAATGTACTTTTAGGAAGTCCACGGGTCTTAAAAGTTTTCAAGGTTGGACATCCTTGGTTTAGAGAGAGGTTGTTGGAGAGGCAAGCATCATTTCACCAAGCTTGCTTATACCCTTTTCTTTCTCCTCAGTCTGTTTCCACCAGTCTTTCAACAGAAAGGACACATGGAATGTCTTAATGACAGTTATCTATTTGCACACAAGCTACTAGGGAAGCAGGGTTATCTAGAAATTACTGGAACAGCCCTGGTATACAAAACATTTCAAGTTCAAAACATCCTTTGCATACTTTTCTTAAAGCTATTCCCGTGTTATTTCAACCATTCTGGAAGAATTCCAAACCTTGAGTGGCCCTGTTCTGAAAAGCTCTGAGCATTTCAAATGTGAAATAGCTTGCATGCCCTTGATAAATCTTTCTAATGAATAAAAAAATCTCACTGAAAGACATCTCAGGTTGAGGAAAGATATTTTTGAAGATGTTTTATTTTTTAGTGGAAACACAGCTACCTGACTTAGGGACCAAACTGGGAGGAAGAAAAGCTGGTGGTGCAGCAAATCTTTGGATGGAGAAGTCCTGTATTTAAATCGCCAGGACTGCTTGCTCTCTTTATCTATGTCGCTGTATCATCCACATGTCGCTGTATCACCCACAGCATAATCCACGCAGACCAATGAAATTATTTGGTGTCCACAGATGTACAAATGTAATTTCAATTTTAAAAAGAAATGTTTTTTTTAAAAAATTGAAATTACATCCGTACATCTGAGGACACGGAATAATTTCATTGGTCTAGATTATGGTGTGCATGATACAGCTGGAGAATTTTTGTTCCTTTTATTATGCACTTTGATATGTACTAGGTTGTTTGAATTATTCTTATTAACCATCTTGACTGCGGTCTGTTGGTGGGAAGGTTGTCCTTGGAGCTGTTTAAGTTTGGTTGTTTGCTTGCGGACATTTCATTACCCAACATATATAGGATAGGCAGGCAGAAGACTAACAAAGTGCATCCATGAACACAAACAAGCAGTAAGATAACATGATGAGGGTCCTTATTCAACCATAGTTTCCACAGGAAAACTGTGAGCAGTTAAAGCTAAATCCCCAAAAAACCACTAGGGAATTCCTGGAAACTTGATATTCAGACCTATCAACTATTAATAGACACCTAGAGATAAACCACACTTACATATTATTCAAAAGACCAGAAAAAGCTAAGAAACAAAAAAAAAGACCAGCCACATCCTCTGCAGCAATCAACAGCAGATAAGCAGGGATTAACACCAGACTAATAATCAAGCAGAAAACAATACCCTAATCAAGGACCTACAATACCCTACATAATTAAGGAGAAAATCGCACTCTCACCAATAGTGGCAGGACAAATTACATGCTTATAAGCACTGATTATGTTACCTGGTTAGATAATGAAATGTCTTCACCATGATCAGAGAGCACTAATGATCCCACAGTTCAACCCTGAGTTACATGTGTTCCATTATTTTTGGTTGAAAGTAGGATTCGAATTCTACAAATAAAGCCACATTATAATGCCATGTTTCTGTTTTTTCCCTCTTTCATTTAACATTAAAGGTTCTGATAGAGAAGGAGTGGATTGCGATGGGCCATAAATTCTCACACAGGTTTGTGTGTTAGAATTATAAATGTAGAATAAGAGGTCTTCTTTTCATCCCGCTTGGAACAAGATTAACAAAAAGAAACGACTCCTAAACTGAAGCCTTTTTTAAAGATAACAAGATATAAAAGAAAAAAGCTATGGGGCAGGCAAAGGGAAAATAAGAATAAAAAAATAAGGATATTCAAACATTTCCTCACAACACTGCCTAGAATGGACTGTGAAGATAATGGAATTAGCAGAAATGATAAGATTGATTTGTTTGATCAGAGATAAGATAGTACTTTTATTGACGTCTGGACCTATTGCTGAGGGGGGGGGATTCTGCTGATTTGCTGAAATTTTGCTGTTTATGGATTTGCTGATTTAAAAACAGTTGGATAGTTGTACAGTTGTGATGGCAAACCACAGGTGGCACATGGAGCCTTTTGTCAGGGTGTGCAAGGCATTGCCTTGTCAACTGGCCAGCGTGCATGCACGTGCTGGCCAGCTGACTTCAGCCTTCTTTTGTGCCCTCCGGAACACAAAAAACTGGCCCTACAGGCAAATCAGAAGTTCAGGAATATACTTCCGGTTTACTCATGGGGCCGTTTTTAGTTCTCCGGAGCCTTCAGGGAAGCCTCCTGAAGGCCCCTGAAGGCTCCATAGGATGAAAAACGACCCTATGAGCAAACTGGAAGTCACTTCTGGTTTGTCAGTAGGGCCGTTTTTAGTCCTCCAGAGCCTTCAGGGACCTTCAGGAGGCTTCCCTGAAGGTTCCGGAGGACAAAAAATGACCTGAACGGACTTCCAGTTTGCTCATAGGGTCAGTTTTTTGCCATCCAGAGCCTTCAGAGAAGCCTCCAGAGGGCCCCTGAAGGCTCCAGAGGGCTAAAACCAGCCCTATGAGCAAACCGGAAGTCCATTCCTGAACTTCCGCTTTGCCTATAAGGTTGGTTTTTCACGCTCCAGAGGTTTCAGGGAAGCTCCTGAAGCCTCCGGGGGGGCCTCCAGGAGGGTGGGGAGCCTGTTTTTGCCCTCCCCCGTCTCCTATAAAGCCTCTGGAGCCTGGGCAGGGCGAAAAAAGCACACCAAAAATGGGCGGAAGTGCTGGTCATGCACACATGCACACTGGCGTCGTGCACATTGCATTATGGGTGTGGCATGCCCATGCACAAGCCCCCTGCTCTCCCCCCACTTTTGGCACACAAGCCAAAAAAGCTTCATCATCACTGTTGTATAGCCTTTATTGTTATTGTGCATCATGTATACAATGAAATTGGTTAATGGGAAGAAGGGAAATATGTAATTTGAAGAGGGAAGTAAGAAGATTTGCTTTTACTGCTGTAAAAGAGATTGGGAGTCATTACATATTTTTCCATTCTTGTTTCTATTTGCCTTTTCTTCCTTATATTTATCTCACTTTTTCTTCTTTTTTAATTTCACTTTTTGCTTATCTTTGATATCTGAGAAGACTTTAATTAAAATTATTACCGTATATACTCGAGTATAGGCCGACCCGAATATAAGCCGAGGCACCTAATTTTACCACAAAAAACTGGAAAAGTTATTGACTCGAGTATAAGCCTAGGGTGGGAAATGCAGCAGCTACCGGTAAATTTCAAAAATAAAAATAGATACCAATAATGTTTTTGAATATTTATTTCAAAGAAAAACAGTAAACTAGCGGTGTATTCAATGAAATACTTCACTCACCTCATGATGCTGATGTCCCGCTGTGATGATAATGTCCCGTGCAGCCGCGGGAGCGATGTCCCGCCTCCTATGACACACGGCACAGTGATTCCTATCATTGGATCACTGTACCAGAGGAGGTGGGACATCGCTATGTGGCTGCTTGCCATAACAAGGAGGATGTGCGACATCGTTGCAGAGCGGCAGGAGGGGGAGGAAGGGGAATCGTAAGACAGCCCTGCATTACATTAGAACGTGAGGAGGGGGGATGGTGCGGTGCGCGCTGCGCGGCAAACTGACACAGAGGGAGGGGAAACTCACAGGGGCACTGGGCCATTCACGAGTGTCACCCAGCGGCATGGCCCCGCCCCTTTTTCTCCTCCATTTCGGGCAAATTTTTCACTTACTCGAGTATAAGCCGAGGCGGCTTTTTTCAGCCCAAAAAGTGGGCTGAAAAACTAGGCTTATACTCGAGTATATACAGTATTTGGAAAAGAATATTCCAACTCTTCTGCTATACTAGCGGTTGGAAAATTGCTAGTGGAGAGGGAAACTCAAATTATTTAGGGATAGCTGAAACTAGCACTAAAAGAGATTAGTTCCCCCTTCCCACAGCTTTTCACCTGTTATCTCTTCTCCTGTTTCACTTTGCCTGCTCTTTTTGTACTCACTTAATCTCATTTCATACCTTTCAGCAAAGCAGGATTGACTTCTGCATTGCAGTTTTTACAGAATCTGTTAAGGACAGAAAAAAAGGGAGGGGATCGGGGAGCCCCTGTGCAGCTGTTGCCATTTTGCAATTCTTGCATGACATTTTGCAAATGTAGGTAGTCCTTGACTTAGGACCACTCCTTTAGCAATAGCTCAAGGTTATGATGGCTTCAGAAAAAGTGACTTACGATCTATGCTTGCAGTTGCAACCATCACATCCTCGCTGCAGTCGCATGATCGAAACTTGGCATTTGGCAACCAGTTTGCATTTATGACCAGTTGCAGGATCCTGCAATGACGTGATCATGATTGCCAACCTTTTTTTTCAGATTTCCAACAAATAATGACCATTGGGGAAGCAGGAGTTGCTTAACAGCTGTGCGATTCATTTAACAACTGTGGCAATTCCCTTAATGACTGCCATAAAAGTTGCAAAATTGGCTCCAACTCAACCTACAACCACAGCGACTTGGGGCTGAAAATTCCAGTCCCAATTATGATCATGACGAGGACTATCCATATTTATTTTGTATTTGGTCCTAGAGCAGCCAAGATCAATTTAGCTTCAGTATCTTGCTGTACTACCCAGCAGTGAAGAAACAGGATTTACTGTAATATAAAATAATTTATTTTGGTAATTGCCTTCCCTTAATGGCCGCTAAATGAATGGTTGTAAGCCGAGGACTACTTGCAAGCACTTGCAAAAAAAAAAAAAAAAAGATCAGCAGCACATTCATTACGTTGCTGCTGCTTGTTTTTTGGTCTCTCCAGGTGTGGCCATCTTGAAGGAGATCCCAAGGAGCTGTCTCCCATCTTCACACAGTTCCTTGAATGCACCTGGCAGCTCATGCAACAGTTTCCATGTGCATTTGAATTCAACGAGCGGCTGCTTCTTGAAATTCATGATCATGTCTATTCCTGCCAGTTTGGCAACTTCCTAGGGACCTGTCAGAAGGATCGAGAAGATCTCAAGTGAGTCCTATAAGTAGAATCTTGAGTTCCCTCTGTTTCATGGAACAGCCATGGTGGTGCAGTGGTTAGAATGCTAATTCTGCAGATTGTCAGCAGTTTGATTCTCTCCAGCCCGAGGTTGACACAGCGTTCCATCCTTCTCAGGTCGGTAAAATGAGGAGCCAGATTGTTAGGCACAATATGCTTGGAAAATGATTCATATTTATGACGGTTGCAGTGTCCTGAGGTCATGTGATCACCTTTTGTGACCTTCTGATAAGCGAAGCCAGTGGAGAAGCCAGATTCACTTAACAACCTTCTTACTTAACAACTGCAATGATTCACTTAACTATGGCTAGAACGTTGTAAAATGGAGCAAAGTTCATTTAACAAATGTCTCATTTAGCAACAGAAATTTTGGGCTCAATTGTGGTCATAAATTGAAGGTTACCTGTACTTGAAGGAGAACATTCTGTTCATGCACTGGTGGAGTTTTGTCTTGGCCTCAAAGTTCAAAGCCACAACAGTGTTGACATTGAGAAGATGAAAGGTTACTTGAAGGTCTGAGAAGGCCATTAAATGGCTCTTAGTCATGATGGTCACCAAAGATTCCAGTACCAGGTCAATATGTCCTTTCGATGCCAGTTGCTCAGGGAAGCAGAGAAGTAGCTGAAGGCAGGACAAATGAAGACCCAGATTGTTAGGGGCATATGCTGACTTTGTAAATCACTTAAAGAAGGCTGTAAAACAATGTGAAGCAATATATAAATCTAAGTGCTATTGCTATTAACATTAAGAGCAAAATTATCTTTTCCGAGAAGGAGATTTTGATGCATATAAATGTGTGGCACCCAAGTGAGCTTTTGTGTGGGCTCTGCTAGATATACAAGCAGTGTTCCTACTGCATCCACATATACCATTTTAGAAAGTTATGATGACAAATTCATGGAAGAAAAGAGTCTCATGAAATGCCCACAGCTAGGAAATAAGTGGGTCCTTGGATACATCAGGTTGGAAACAGGATGTTAGAGAGAGAACATTTTAATGTTTAGCAAGTCTCTTAAACCAGGATTTGGATTTGTCTCAAGTGGGGATCCTAAGAAAATAATTTGGAGCAGATCTTTGCTTGGTGCCAAGTTGTTAATGGTGACTTAGTGACTGTTCAGTTATGAATTCCACCACCACCCAAAAAGGCCTTACAGCGCAGTTCTGATGCCTCCCATGGTCATGTGATTGCATTTCAGGTGCTCGACATCTAGCCCTCATTTGTGGCTTTCAGTATCCTGAAGTCACCTGATTACAATTGACAATGTTTTTGTTGTAAACATAGCAAAAAACATAGCAAAAAATGGGATTGCTTAATACCATTGCATTCACTTAGTGACCACAGCAAAAATGGTTGTGACCAGTTTTACAACCATCCTCACTTACAACCATAATGGGCAGGCTCCATTAAGTTCATAAGTCAAGGACTACCTGTTTTTCAGTTGGCTTCCTGGCTGAGGAATTCTGGGGTTTGAAGCCCACCCATCTTTACGTTGCCAGGGTTGAGAAACACTGGCTTATAAGAATGAAGTCCCTTTGCTGTAACTCTGTCCTGAAACTTCATTGTAAGGAATCTGTCTGCAATTCCAATGAGCGGTGAAGAAATGGCAATTAAGATTACCATTGATACTTTGCCCTCCTTTTATTGAATTAACTATTTGATACTGTACAACCTCCAAGGCTGGTTCCCCAATCATTGAGAGATATTGGAATTGGTATTGGACCTGGGTACTTGAGAGACCGCCTCCTGGCAATTACCTCCCTACGACCAATTAGAGATTAGGCCTCCTCCGAATACCATCAGCTAGCCAATGTCGACTGTCGACCCCTCGGGGGAGGGCCTTCTCTGTGGCTGCTCCGGCCCTCTGGAACGATCTCCCCATGGAGATTCGGACCCTCACCACCCTTCAGGCTTTCCGCAAAGCCGTCAAGACCTAGCTGTTCCGGCAGGCCTGGGGCTGATGAGTTCCCAGCCCCACTTGAATTGTTGTGATTGTTGCGTTGTTTTTAATCTGTTTTTTGTATCTTGTCTTTGTCTTTGTTTGTTTTTTGTATTTCCCCCTTCCCCACTTGTTTGTTAGCCGCCCTGAGTCCATCGGGAATAGGGCGGCATACAAGTATAATAAACATACAAACATACATACAGATGTTTTGCAGCTATGCTGATGTTCTTCTTTGCTCTTGTATTTGCAGAATCTTTGAGAAAACACATTCCCTGTGGCCTTTTCTTCTGCAGAGGAAGCTGGAATTCAGAAATCCAATCTACAAGGGATACACTGCTTACACGTCTCTCCAGCCCAATACGCTGCCATTCAGTTTCCAGTAAGTTATGACTTGGGAAAGGAGAAGCTTAAATGCAGATAACCCCCACTATGCATGCTGCTTAATATTTATGAAATATTAAATCAACAGCAGATCAAGAAAGAGATCTTGGGGAAAAGATTTTATTAGAGAGGAGAAACTCTGCTTTTTATAGTTTAGGAATAAGTTCTGGGCTTGTTTGAATCTAGACATTTTCGAATCACCAATACAGGTAGTCCTTGCTTTATGACCCCAATAGATCCCAAATTTTCTGTTATTGAGTTGGCCCATTTGATGACCTTTCTTGCCACAATTGTTAAGTGAATCGCTGCAGTTGTTAAATTAGTAACATGGTTGATTTTGTCAGAAGGTTACAAAGGGGAATCACATGACCCCGCAACACTGCCAATGTTGGAAATATGACCCAGTTGCCAAGCACCCAAATTTGATCATATAACTATGGGAATGCTGCAATGGTCATAAAGATAGCGATAGCAATAGCACTTTCATATCACTTCACAGGGCTTTTCAGCCCTAAGCGGTTTACAGAGTCAGCCTCTGGCCCCCAACAATCTGGGTCCTCATTTTACCCACCTCGGAGGGATGAAAGGCGGAGTCAGCCTCAAGGTGGTCAGGATTAAATTGCGGAACTGTTGGCAGCCAGTGATCAGCAGAAGTAGCCTGCAGTCCTGCACTCTAACCACTGCGCCACCGCAGTACAGATGAAAATGAAAAATGATCATAAGTTACTTTTTCCGGTGGTGGTGTACCTTCAAATGGCCACTAAGTGAACTGTTGTAAGTCAAATATGCCCTGTAACCATAGCAATAGCACTTAGACTTTACTATTCTTTAGTGCTTGATTCAGCCTCCTCTGAGCTCTCTGGCCCCCCAAAACCTTGGTCCTCATTTTATCAGTCTCAGGAGGCTGAATCAACCTTGAACCAGTCAGGATCAAACTCCTGGCAGTGGGCAGAGTCAGCCTGCAAGGCTGCTTTTCTAACCATTGTGCCATCACAGCTCTCTTTTTTTTGAGGTAACCAGCATTAAACTACAAATCATTGCTTGGGTTGTAACCGTGGTTTAAATGTTTTGAAATTATAGCATAAGAAAAGGGAAGCAAGAGGTAGATGCAGTGGTAGAAAATGTTTATTTACCAATTTATCAAGTGTGGTTTATGGCCAAAACATCCCCAAAGGTTACTCTGTAACATCTGGAGAACTTAATCTCTAGGCGATGAAACAACTGTACCTTAATTGTACAATCCCAAGGGAGCCTAAATCACATACCAGATCTCCAAATTATGCAGCTGTTTGCTTCATGGACTGTAATGAGGTGTCATTGCCTTTCTTTGCCCTGAAACAAGGTTTTTATGCCAGCCCATTTTTCCCTTAGCTGGAAATTCTGCTACCGTTTATGGCAAACTGAAGTTAGGTGAGCAATGCTGAGCCATCTAAGATTGATGGTCATCAGACTCTGGATCCATATACAACGCAAGTTGATCCTGGTGATGGATAGCAGAAAGGAAACCAGGCTCCTCCTTCCAAGCTTGCAGCTTGATTACATCAGAGCTATTGGAATGAAGCTGCTGCTTCCTTTAAGGCAGTGATTTTTGATCTTGCAACTTGAAGACGTGTGGACTTCAACTCCTAGAATTCCCCAGCCAGCAAAGAGCAAAAAAGAGGAGAACTTTCTCCTGCTCCCTTCTCTTACAAATTTGAATATTTCAAGGATCTCAACTATTATTTTCTGTTACTTTCTCTCTCTGAGGTTCTGGTGCAGTATGTATAACCGTTTTGATAAAGGGATGCATCCCAAACAATGTATTCTGGATCATCTGCTTAGCTGCACCAGCCAGAATTTGCAGTTGGAAAACAACTCTGCAGACCTGGAACACGTGAGTGGAGTGCAACTGATACCGCTTGAGCCCCCAGCTTCATTTTGCAACACCTCTTCAGCTATTCTGCATCACAAGGGGCAAAAGAATCATAAAATTGTATCTAGAAGAAAAATAACAGGGAGACATTAGCATCTCATTCAACCTGTTCTCTGGTTTGGACTATATGAGACCGGTTCCTTCTTTACTACAAATTAAGAAGGGGCTGAAAAGCACTAGTTGGTTGGTTTTCTGGTTTTATTTATTTCAGTTTTTTGTCTAGGACCTTTGGGGCTCTTTTGTAGAATTTTGGTGGTTTTTATTGTGCAATATTAATAGCAATAGGACTTAGCGCTTATAAAGCGCTTCACAGAGCTTTACAGCCCTCTCTAAGCGATTTTCAGAGTCAGCACATTGCCCTCAACAATCCGGGTCCTCATTTTACCAACCTTGGAAGGATGGAAGGCTGAGTCAACCTTGAGCCAGTCAGGATTGAACTCCTGGCAGTGGGCAGAGTTAGCCTGCAATACTGTTGCGCCACCATGGTTCATAGTAGTATTTAATATTTTATATAGTATTATTGTAAGCTACAAAGAGCACAAATCTTAAGGGATTCCTCAATTAAACCATCTGAAGCTCTGGGGAAAAAGCCAGGATATAAATCTTAAAGAATAAAAGGGCATGAGAAGTGTCCCCTCTCTCTTGTGTTTGTGTATATTTGAGAGAAGGACAGAAACACACACACAGAGATGAGTATCGGCTCTCTCTGCCTTGGGAGTCAAAGATGCTCATCCAGTTGCAGACAAAATACCAAACAATAATTTTTCCTATGGTGGAGTCAAGTTCCCTGTTTTCTGTTTGTTTTACCAACATTCCCATTTTTTATGCCTATGATTTAGTTCTTTCTAATTCTTTCTTTCAACCCATGCAGAAATTGCCTCTCTCAGATGGGCTCCTGCCAAGTGAAACACCTGCCTTCTCCAAAGGGTTTGCCTCTTCGCTGGACAGTTCCATCTCCCCTATGGTCAACACCCCCCAGGACTATGACACCCCTGTGCTGCTGACCAATGGCACTATTGGTGGGAGGGAATGCGACAGACCAGATGGGCAGGTGATAAGTGAAGTGGGTCTCCCTCCTCCCGCCACCCCAAATGGCAATGGCTGCAGCCCAACCACCATCCACAGCGTGCCTCTCTGGAGCAGTGATCAAGCAGATTTCCAGAGGGCCTGAAGCTGCTGGATCTCCACCTCTGCTGGAAGAGTCATAGCAAAGGGGCAATAAAGTCTGAGATCTATGACTCTGTGCTGGGAACACCACCTCACTGACATGTGGCTTAGTGTTGTATTCTGTGTTCTCAAAGTGAAGGAGGACAGAGCCCAGTGGGGACTTTGGGTCAAACTCCCAGAGGTTGGGGATGATGCTGAGTTAGGGGCTGCCACAGTTCATTCAAGCCAAAACGATTTCCCAAACATTCATTTGGCGGTTGGGGGGGGGACAGATGTGCACTCAGCCAATTGATGCTATTGTTGGGTTCCATGGCAGATTATATTTTAAGTGGGGAGAGTTTAGATAGATAAAGGATGCCTGCATCAATGCATTTCAAAAGGGTGCTCCCAAGTAGCCCCCCCCCCCCCATCCTTCTCTTTACAAAGTTAGAATTCCCATTTGGTCCCACTGTTAGCAAGGGAACGTTGATCGTTGTGATGCAGTATTAGGATTGTGTGGTTTTTTGTCTTTGCAGGACTTCCTGTCTCTTGTGTCTTTTGTTTAACTCTCCTGAACAGGCCCTGCCTTCTTATTTCTCTCTTGTCATGGTCCATGGCCTTGAATGTGTTTTTGGCATGTTAGGAGAAAACTTTCAGGCATCTGCAAATATGATGGTTCATTTATCATCTGATGTCACTTTGGAGAACTTGGCTGTAGGAGAAGGCATGTCAGAGCCTGGGGGAAGAATTAAAAAAGACTAAGTCTGCTTGTGGCTCCATAGGGATTCTAGGCTGATCCCTCTTTTAACACCACCACCCTCTCCCAGGTTCTGCAATTCCTTCTCCTACTTTATGCACGTTCTCAAGCCCCTTCCTTCTGCTCAAGCACTCAAGAATATCCTACCTAATTATCAGAATGGACCTGCTCCTCCTCAGCAGCAAAACCTCCACAAATTGATCACCCGCCCCCACACATAATGTGCTTGCCTGAAGCTTCACTAAGAGTCTGACCTGGGCTAGAATGCATGTTTCCCGCATGTTTTGAACCAAAACGAAACACGCGCTTCCTGTTTTGTTACTTAGGGGAAGGCTTAATGCCAGCAAGGAAACGCTGAGCAGAGACAGCGCAAGACCTCTGGCTCTAAGTCCACCAATAGAAGTGCATGCAGAATCTATGTTCCTTTCTGCTTAGTGACACAAGTGAAAAAAACTTCTTGGGATAAAACAAGCCTTCACCCTTAATATTCTCGGAAACAAGAAAATGGCAGTGGATTTTTTTGAAGCTTTGTCTCCCTCGAAAAGAGGAGACAAAAGACACTTGAGAACGTCCCTGAACCAAGAATTACAGCTCTGAGTTAGCTTACAGCTTCAAAAATACAATGGTTGAGAAATAACCCTTTTCCCTTGATAAATAATTAGTTCTTCCAACATAATTTTATTGGATCCTGCACATCTCTACTATATCTTCCATTTTCTGCTGCATCAGTAGAGTAAAAAATCAGATTTTTTTAGTAAAGCAAATGACATTCCTAAGGAGAAGCATCTCAGCATTCTTGTTCCCCAAACGATGTGGGTGTTTCTTACAAAAAGTCAGCCGTTGCTCTTAAGCTGCCTTTGCTGCTCAGTTTCAGGATGTCATTCCACACACACAGTCCTTCATGCCTTCATGCAAATATTGTCGTCTTTATGAAAGCAAATGGACTTGAATCCTTGCAGGACAAAATCCTGGAATCAGGCAGCTTTCAGAAAGTGTAAGTGTGCGTTTCAGAGGACAGTGTTTAGCAATCTTCTTTCATGCTCACACCATCATTGTCTTCATTGCAGCATTTCAAAATTCCCTGGAATACTATTAACCAGTATGCCTATTGGGATAGTTTGAATGGCTTGTGAGCAAAATATCTGAAATATTTTTTGTTATAGCATTCCAGTAAACCTAATCATCTGATGAACTCACAATAGTGCAGGAAGAGAATTTTACCAACTGCATGGTTGCCCGCCCATTTTAAAGTATCTGCATTGTTATGTCTGTCCATGTTGTTGAACAACATTCTTGTTGACTTCTGCGATGTTTTGTGTACTCCAAGGCCTAACAAATTTTAAAGTGAACACACGAAGATTTCTTTTCAAAAGGTTCACCAGTTTCCTTTTGCAGATAGTTAAAACTGTGTTGCATATCCAGGCTGAAATATTTCTACAGTCCCTATAAAGTTTGTCTGGCTGTATTTTCGTCTTGCAAGATTGTCTAAAACTCTGCAGAGACTTTTGATAACTCATCCTGAATGTGAGTCATGAGTACACTTGAAACCCTGCTAAAATAAAAGTAAAAATATTAGGAGATTATAGTTGTGTATATAAAGATATATTGCTGCAAGTCTTATAGTAAATTAAATTTGTAAGTATTTTTTTTAAATTTCTTATGAAAATAATAAATTCCTCGCATTTCTAAAATGAGTCAGGGATGGTTTCTTGGATCAATGTTGTATTTGAGAGCATTTTAAATAAAATCGGCCTTGAAGACATTCTGGGCCCAGCTCATACTCCAGAAAGGACTTTTTCACAGTTGAGTTTTTCTAGGTAAAGGATTTTTTTGGTCCTCGTCATAGAACATTCTTAACAGCTATGGAAAGAAAGTTGTAAAATGGAGCAAAGTTCACTTAACAAGCATCTCACTTAGCAACAGAAAGTTTGGGCTCAATTATGGTCATAAATTGAGGATTACCTGTACTTGAAGGAGAACATTCTGTTCATGCACTGGTGGAGTTTTGTCTTGACCTCAAAATTCAAAGCCACAACAGTGCTGCGATTGGGATGATTAAAGGTTACTCAAAGATCGGAGTAGGCAATTAAATGGCTCTTAGTCATGATGGTCTTGTAAGTTTCCAGTATCAGGTCAATTTGTCCTATCAATCCCAATTGCTCAGGGAAACAGGAAAGTAGCTGAGGGCAGAACAAGAAGTAGCAGATGAAACTTACCAAGGAGAGATCCATCCTAGAACTAAGAATAAATTGTGAGGTTGAGTATGAACAATTATGGAATGCTTGCCTCCAGAAATCGTGGGTGCTCCATCACTGGAGGTTCTGAAGAAGAGATTGGGCAACTATTTATCTGGAATGATATAGGGCAGTGATGGCTAACATTTTTCATCACTACGTATGTGTGATGAACCTGTGTGCCGGAAAAGGCACGCAACACCATCCTGCGAGGAACGTGCAACCTCACTGGCCTTTGACGAAACCCAGAAGAGCAGTGTTACATCACGCTTACGTGCACCAGCACCCAAAATTTCCAGTTTCAGGCGCTGGTGTGCGCCTGACAAACAACTAGCCGTCGCGCATGCACACAACGGAAATCTAGATGTTTGGGTGCATGCGTGCCGGAATGCTGCTCTTCCAGATTTCAGCACTCCCACAAGCACGAAAGCCAGCTGGCCAGTGTGCATGTGTGCACAGGAACATGGAAGAGGAACCAGTGAGGCTGTGCATCCCACGGCTCTGCGTTTCATTTCCGGCACACATGCCATAGGTTCACCACCACGGTTATAGGGTCTCCTTGAGCAGGTGGCTTGACTATGAGACCTCCAGAGACTTTTCCAACTCTTTTATTCTATATTTTGTGTGTTGTGCAGAAGGCCCTTTTGGGGTATCTCATTGGTCATTGTGCCGTATGAGATAAGAGTTCATCTTGTGCCACCACAAAGTTATTATAAGACTGAATGCAAATCAGTCAGTCTAGAAGAGATTCCTTCCCACAGTCACAGAGGTGGACAATTTTGCAAAACTGCTCAAAATCTGCCCCAGAATTGGAGCGGAAAGAAGAGTAGGGACCTTCTAATGAGACTCACCTACTCATTCCATTGGCTAAACTGTATTCTTTTTTTAATATTTTTTTTATTTTTAAACAAACATAAAACAAAACCATCTTCCAGTTACATACTGTCAAGCACACCTCCTTCAGCAACCAGGAAAGAAACCACTTAACTCCATTTGTAGAATTAAAAGTACTTTTAATAGTTATGAAAAGATAGCAGCGAAGTAAAGCAAGGTCTGAGGCAGAAATGCGCGAAAGCATACATATCAAACATTTTTTTTAAAAAAAAATTATTTTATCAATTTCATATATACATTCACAATTATATGATCTCATAACTGTTATTAATAATATGTATTTATAACAATTTTTCCTACTGTTGACAATATACTTGAAGATTGCTTTTTTAACATCCCATAGATCCATCTTATCTTACAACGGTCCTACTTCTTCTTCCCTCCCTCCCTATTTCCTTCCCTCGTTTCTTCTCTCCTACTCCCCTTCCTTCCCTCCCTCCTTCCCCTTCCCTCCTTCTCTCCTTCCCTCCTTCCTTCCCTCCTTCCTTCCTTCCCTTCTTTCTTTTCTCCTTCCCTCCTTCCTTTCCCCTTCCTTTCCTCCTTCCTTGCCCCCTTCCTTCTCTCCTACATTCCCTCCTTCCTTCCCTCCTTCTCTCCTCTCCTTCCTTCCCTCCTTTCTTCTCTCCTTCTTCCTTCCCTCCTTGCTTCCCTCCCTCCTTCCCTCCCTCCTTCCTACCCCCCTTTCTTCTCTTTCTTCTCTCCTTCCTTCCTTCCTCCTCTCCTTTCCCTTCTCTCCTTCCCCTTCCTCCCCTTTACCCTTCCCCTCTTCTTCCCATTCCTCCCCTCTTTCCTACTCTTACATTCCCTCCCATTCTTCCTCTGCCTTTCCCTTTCTCCTATTCCTCTCCTTTCTCCTCTCCTTCCTATCTTTCCTTCTACTCCTGCCTCCATCCACTCTATCTGTTGTTGTGTTTACATATTCTCCTCTTCAGGGGATGACCTGGTTCTCTTTTTTTTTTCCTTATTTGAAAGTTATATAAAAAAGGCAAGATTTACAAAATACAAGATACAAAAATAGATAAAGCTCTTTACATATTTTCATCTCCCATTGCTCATCTCGCCTTACCTAGTATGAAACTAGGTTGCTAATTCCATGCAGGTAGTTATAACGGATTACCTATCAGCTTTTCAAGTTTTTCCAACGTTGTGGTCTAATGGTATTACTCGACGGTGAATTCTCACCTCTAATACATTTCTACTCTCATTTGTCCCTCTGTCTTTGTGTATTGTTTATTTGAGTTGTTGCTTAGATCATTTTAAGTTAGTCAGCTATCTCCTTTTATATCTAAATCCTCACTGTCTCATCAAGCCATTTGTACAATTTCTCCCAGACTTTGTAAAAGTCTGTGTCTTCTTTTTCGTTAATCCGCATTGTCAATCTGTTCATTTCTGCTAATTCTAAGATTTTGTTCATCACCATTGTGCTAGTGGGGGCATTTTCACTCTTCCAGCACTGCGCGTAAGCGATCCTTGCCGCCGTCAAGATGTGGACGAGAAGGTATTGATTGGTTTTAC
Source organism: Thamnophis elegans (assembly GCF_009769535.1). Classification (NCBI taxonomy): domain Eukaryota; kingdom Metazoa; phylum Chordata; class Lepidosauria; order Squamata; family Natricidae; genus Thamnophis; species Thamnophis elegans. Next base: position 33,233,241 of record NC_045552.1, read on the forward strand.
ATATTTTTTGATCTGTTATCCCTAATAGAAACATTTCCGGCTTAAGACTTAATTTAATTGACATGATTTCATTCAGCCATCTTAGCGTTCGCTTCCAATATGTCTTAGCCACCGGACACGTCCACCACATGTGGTAGTACGTGCCCAGCGTTGTTTTGCATTTCCAGCATTTGGCCGATAATTTTGAGGAAATTTTTGCCAGTCTTGTCGGAGGGAGATGCCAGCGGTAGAACATTTTGTATACATTTTCTTTATAGGCCGTCGATTTCGTTAATTTCAGGTTCCACTCCCATACCCTTTCCCAGTCATCCAGGTCAATTGTGTGGCCGATATTCTGGGTCCAGGTTACCATGACTTCTTTCACTCTTTCTGCTTCCATTTTTTGGATCAGCAAGCAGTTATATATTTTCGAGATTAAATTCTCGTCTGGCCCTATTAAGATTTTATCCAATTCCTGGTCTTTGTCCTGAAAGCCAAATTGTGCTAGATCTGATTTGTATTTATTTTGTATTTGAAAGTATGGCCACCAATCAATATTTATTCCCATTTCAGCCAATTTTTCCCTGGAATTTAGTCTATTTTGGTCATCTAACAGCTGTTTGTAAATAACATTTTTGTCAAAATTTATCAGATTTGGGTATATCAGGGCTTCCGTCGGGGATATCCATTTGGGTAGTTGGATATAGAATTTCCTTCTAATTTCCAGCCAATCCTTAATCAGTACCCCTCTTAAATGGTGTCTTCTAAAATAATTGTGGACTTTGTTTCCCTCACACCATAAGTAATTGTGCCACCCCCATTGCAAGTCGTGGCCCTCTATCATTAGGATTCTTTTGTTGGTTAACATTACCCACTCCTTTATCCACATTGTTGTTGCTGCTTGATGATATGCTTTCCATTCCGATAGGCCCATTCCACCTTGCGCTCTTTTATCTTGAAGATGCTTATATTTTATTCTAGGCTTTTTGCCATTCCACACAAAATTTTGTACCATTTTATCCAAATCATTATAAAATGTTTCTCCTAATTTGACCGGTGCTGTTTGAAATAAATAGAGTATTTTTGGCAAGACATTCATCTTGATTACTGCGATTCTTCCCATCAATGATATTTGTAGCTTCGACCAATTTTTAAAATCTTTTTGGATGTTTCGTAATAGTTTATCATAGTTATCTTCTTTTATAGAAGAGCATTTCGCAGATAGCCAAATCCCTAAGTATTTGACCTTTTTAGTTATCTTTAATTCCATTGCTTTCTCTAGTTCTTCTATCTGTTTTTTGGGAAAGTTCTTTATAATTATTTTTGTTTTTTCCTTATTTATTTTTAATCCGGCCACACGCCCAAAGTCCTCAATGTCCTTCATTAATTTCGGTCCTGAGATTAGAGGGTCTTGCACAATAAAGACCATGTCGTCAGTGAAGGCCTGTGTTTTATATTGTTCTTTTTTTATGGTCAAACCCCTAATTTCCTGATTTAATCTTATCTGATTTAGGAGAACCTCTAACGACATAATAAATAGTAATGGGGAGAGCGGACACCCTTGTCTAACACCCTTTCTGATTCGTACCCTCTCTGTTAATTCTCCATTAATTATAATGTTTGCTGATTGCTGTGAATATATAGTTTCTATAATCTTAATAAATTTGTTGCCGAATTTCATCATTTTTAGTTGTGTGATTAAAAAATTCCAATCTAATTTATCGAATGCTAATTGTTTCTCAGATCTTGTTTCGTAGAATTCCAAGGTGTTAATTATTATTCTTGTATTGTTCCAAATGTGTCTTTTAGGGAGAAAGCCGTTTTGGTCCGAATGGATGTTTGATTTAATATTATTTTTAATCTTTCCGCCAAAATTGATATAAAAATTTTGTAATCCGCGTTTAACAAGGATATAGGTCTATAGTTTTGAATTTTACTACTATCCGCCTCTTCCTTTGGTATTCGGGTAATGAAAGCTTCCCCCCATGATTTTGGAACCTTACCGTTTTGTAGTGCCTCATTAAATAATTCTAATAATTTGTCTTCTACGGTATTTTGGAGTTTTTTATAGATTTCCGACGGAAGCCCATCTGGACCAGGTGTTTTATTGTTTGTAGAAAAAGAGGCAGGGGGGGATGGTTTTTTTTTTTTTTTCCCCTGGCGCTCAGTTTTCGCTTTCAAGGTGTCGCCCTTCTGTTGTCTCTATCAGTATGCCTCGGCACCGCCTCACCAGAGTTTTAAAGCTGATTCAAACTCTCGTGACTCGCAGATCTTTTTCCCCTTTTTCCCACGAGGAGGACAGATCAAACCGACTGTCTTTCTCTTCACCGTCTCGCCCACTGTTAATCCTCCAAATTTAAATATTCAAAAACTCAGTCCTTCTCTATCCGATCTGCCACTCAGCTCTCTTAAATTTTTCCCTGTCCGTCTTTACTCGCTGCTTCAGCTCAATGCACCCACTTACGTATCCGTGCTCAGAACAATTAAATTATTAATTTCTTCAAATTTAGGTTCTTAAATCAAGGTCTTTCGTTTACCGTCTTTCAATCCGATATGTTCCCTGCAGCTGTCTTTCCCCTCCTTGTTAAAGGCCGGCAGTCACGTCTTCTGGTCGGCCATTAATCAGCCGACCTCCTTTGCACTCGATCTGAGGGAGCCTCTCGCTTCATGGGGGAGATCGCCTTTCTCCCTCCGCTGCTCCGATGCTTCCCCTCTCCACTGGTCCTCGCACCTCGAAAAGACCTTGCCTACTACAGCCACGCTCGTGCAAAAGGCCGGGCGAACCGAGCAGAGGATCTGTCGGCAGCTCACACCGGCGTGATGCCAAACCGGAGGCCTAACATTTGTCCAACCCCCTCCCCCCAACAACCCCCACCCCATTGCCCAATCTGCAAATCCCTTAGGTGTCATGTGGATGCATCTTCAAGAAGTATCATCAGGTTGGAATGCAGGATGGTTGGCCTTGACCAATTCCAAACATCAGCCATCAGCATACACAGAAGATGGTGAGAACAAAACTCCCTTATTTCCCATCCCAAATACTTTGCCCCCCCCCTCCCCGTTTCTATGGCAGCCGAAAGCAAGTAGCAAAGCAGAGGCTGACATCTGGTCCTCCTTCAGAAAGAGATGTCATCCCTGCAAGAAAAGAAAACACAATACAAAATACAATATAAGTATGCATATGTGAAAATACATTAAGGCTTATCAGGGTACTTAGCGTAGAATTTCTGCAAAAGTCTGGGAGCCCTAATATGAGATTTGTCCACCCATTCAGCATGGGAAGGGGGAAAATGTTTCCAGGATACAAGATACTGAATGCGGTTTCCATATTTTCTGGAATCCAAGATAGCTTTAATTTCAAAATGTTGCTCTCCTTCAATAAGAAGAGGGGCCAGGGGTGCAGGTTGAAGTGGTCATAGAGAAGAAGTGTGCTCTGGTTTCAATAGGCTCATATGAAACACAGGATAAATCCTACTAAGATTTTTAGGCAACTTCAATCTCACAGATACAGGATTTATGATTTTTACAATGGGGAACGGACCTACATACTTCGGCCCCAACTTCTTGACTTTTGGGTGGTTTGCAGAAACTTGATGGAAAAAAAAACCCCGATCCCCAAGGAACATACAATTTAGCTCCCACCCAAGCTAGTCCATCTTTCATGGTGCATTCCTTAGAATGTTTCTTGAACCAGTCATCGGACACAAGGCCCTCCTTAAGTTTGTTCATTAGGTCTGTAGTGATATTTAAGTCTACTGAGCCTTGGCTCTTGTAACCATCGAGGCGGCCAGATTTTTTGCTGGGATGACTGGGTGAACCATGCTCAGCCTAGAGCTGTTGTACTGGGGAAACCTAGACAAGGCATCAGCCATAAAGTTCTCTCCCCCACCCCACGATGTATTTGAGGGAAATGTTGAAATGGTTGAAGTGTTGTGCCCAACATACTTGTTTGGGTGATGGCTTATGCGGGGTCTTCAATGCTTCCAAATTCTTATGATCAGTCCATACTTCAAAAGCGTGTTTTGTACCCTCAAGGAAATGTCACCAGGTCATCAGAGCCCATCTGACAGCAAAAGCTTCCTTTTCCCATATAGCCCATCTCCTCTCTGTCTCTGTAAGCTTACTTGAGGTGTAAGCACACGGCTGCAATCTACCTTAGCATTTGTTTGAAGCAATACTGCCCCTACCGCCACGTCACTGGCATCAGTTTGAACAACAAATGGTGCATCCGTATCCGGGTGTTTCAAAACAGGTTCTGCTACAAAGAGTCATTTTAATTTCTCGAAAGCGGCCTGACACTCCATAGTCCAATTCAAAGGTTTACCCGGTCTAGGTTTGATCTCCCCTTTTGATTTTAGGAGATTAGTAATGGGCAGTGCAATGCTAGTGAACGAGTGAATAAATTGACAATAAAAATTTGCAAATCCTAAAAAACTTTGCAATTGCTTGCGGGTCTGAGGGGGTGCCCACTCAGTGACAGCCTGGACTTTCACCAGGTCCATCTCAATGCCATTATGGGAGATGCGGTAGCTCATGTAATCTATCTTCTCCTGATGAAATTCACATTTAGACAACTTTGCATAAAGTTCAGCAGCTCGGGGTTTTTTGAGAACTGACTGCACCAAAGTCACATGTTCATCACATGTTTCTGTGTAGATAAAAATGTCATCAAGGTAGACAAACACACCCTTGTAAAGGTGTTCATGCAGAACTTCATTTACTAATTGCATGAAAACTGCTGGCGCCCCTTACAGACCAAACGGGAGTACTTTGAACTGAAAACATCCCAAAGGGCAGTTGAACGGAGTTTTCCACTCATGTCCATCTTTGATTCTGACCCTGTAGTAGGCCTCCCTGAGGTCCAACTTCGTGAAAATTTTACCTTTACTCAACTGGGCCAACATATACTATATTGCCAAAAGTATTCGTTCACAACTAAGTTGATTATTTGGATGGGTGAGTGTTGTGACTCAGCAGGTGTCTTCTGTGAGTCTTTTCAGGATGCAAGATTAACACTGCAGCTGGGGCTCGTTAGGGGCATATTCTGGTGATAAAAGGACAGATGGTGCCATGCTCTGGTTGCAGGAGTCAACGTTCCTTGGTTCATTCAACATTGATTGATCATCAGTCGTGGTTTATGTAAGATACACTTGGAAAAGTGCTTTGTTTTCTGTAACCCTGATTCAAGAAGACACTTGGAGAAGTGCATTGCTTGTAAGAGTTTTTGTTTGGTATTCTGTTATCTAGTCAAAGACTTTATTTATGTTATTTTTGGGCTCGAAGCCAGTCTGAGCCGAGAACCCGCTCCCTCCTGAAAGGGAGGGATGCGGACAACCCTTTACAAGGTAGAGCCGAGGAATTTGTTCAGTTTCTAATGGATAAAGTCGCTCGGATTCGGACAGATCTGGACTCCAATTGCACAGTACCAGCCGAGGTACCGGGGGAAGGTCTTGAGCGGATTTTATGGAGCAAGTTTCAACTTGAGGAAGTGGACAAGGCCAAGGGAGCGGTGAGTGCTCCACCTGTGTACTAGAGCCGTGCCCCTCCTGGCTGGTTTCGACCAGCAGAGAGGTGACACGTGGCTGGATCCAGAGGATAGTTAACACCTCTCTCCAGGAGGGATCCTTCCTGCTCCTCCTAAAGGATGCAGTGGTGAGACCCCTCCTGAAGAAGCCTTCTGTGGACCCAGCCATTTTAAGTAACTATCGTCCAGTCTCCAACCTCCCCTTTGTAGGGAAGGTTGTTGAGAAAGTGGTGGCCTTTCAACTCCGGCGTTCTTGGATGAAACCGATTATCTGGATTCCTTTCAGTCCAGTTTCAGGCCTGGTTACAGCACGGAAACTGCTTTGGTCGCACTGATCGATGATCTCTAGTGAGCCAGGGATAGGGGTCACTCCTCTATCCTAGTGCTCCTTGACCTCTCAGCGGCCTTCGATACCATCAACCATGGTATCCTTCTGCGACGGTTACGGGAGGTGGGAGTGGGAGGCACCATTCTTCGGTGGTTCTCCTCCTACCTCTCGGACAGGTCGCAGTCGGTGTTGGTCAGAGGGCAGAGGTCGACCCCTAGGCCCCTCAATTATGGGGTGCCGCAGGGTTCGGTCCTGTCCCCCCTCCTATTTAACATCTACATGAAGCCCCTGGGTGAGATACAACGGCACGGGATTAAATACCATCAATACGCGGACGACACACAACTGTATCTGTCCACCCCGTGCCAACCCAGTGAAGCGGTGGAAGTGATGTCCCAGTGCCTGGAGGCTGTTAGGGTCTGGATGGGAACGAACAAGCTTGCACTCAATCCCGACAAGACCGAGTGGCTATTGATGCTCCCTCCCAAAGATGGTCCAGCTATTCCATCCCTTAGCCTGGGGGGTGAAATCATACGCCCCTCAGAGAGGGTTCGCAATTTGGGAGTCCTCCTGGATCCGCAGCTGACGTTAGAACATCACTTGTCGGCTGTGACCAGGGGGCCTTTGCCCAGGTTCGCCTGGTGCACCAATTGCGACCCTACCTAGACCGGGAGGCCATTCGGATAGTCACTCACGCCCTCGTCACCTCAAGACTGGATTACTGTAACGCGCTCTACATGGGGCTGCCCTTGAAGAGTGTTCGAAGACTTCAGTTAGTCCAGAATGCAGCTGCGCGAGCGATTGTGGGTGAACCTAGGTACACCCATGTTACACCTATCCTCCGCAATCTGCACTGGCTGCCCATTGGTCTCCGGATATGCTTCAAGGTGCTAGTCATTACTTTGAAAGCCCTACATGGCATCAGACCTGGCTACCTGAGAGACTGCCTCCTGCCAATTACCTCCCAAAGACCGATTAGATCGCACAGACTAGGCCTTCTCCGGATTCCATCTGCCGGCCAATGTTGGCTGGCGACTCCCCGGGAGAGGGGCTTCTCTGTTGCAGCTCCGGCCCTATGGAATGATCTCCCCATGGAGATCCGGACCCTTACTACCCTTCTGGCCTTCCGTAAAGCAACTAAGACCTGGCTGTTCCAGCAGGCCTAGGGCTGTTGAAGTATCCAGCCCCACTTTAAGTTATGAATGTTGCTGTAATTTTAAATTGTTGTATTGTTTTATATATTCCCCCTCCCTTTTTTATTGTAAGCCGCCCGGAGTCTTCCGAGAGTGGGCAGCATACAAAATTAATAAATACAAATTAATAAATACAACTGATAAAGAGAGTTCCTTTTAAGTTGTTTGCCTGTCGTCTGTTTAACGAGCGGAGAAGGGGGGACAGAACAGATTGACTCCTGCCTGACAAGCCTTCATTTCCATAATTATGGAGCAGTTGATGGCTGAAAATAGACTAATGGCACAACAAATCGCAATGTTGTCAGACCAAATTACGCAGTTGCAGAGAGCTGTAAGACCCCCCCCCCCCAGCCAAGGAGGAAGTGCCCAGTAGCCATGCCAGATAAATATGATGGAAGTCTGGCCATGTTTGCCGCGTTTCTGGGACAATGCCAGCTGTTCCTGAGTTTGAGAGCGGAGGACTTTCCCACTGACCGGACGAAGGTGGGATTCATTATCAGTTTGCTCTCAGGCACAGCTGCCCGTTGGGCTACCCCCTTGTTAGTTCAGCAGAGCCCTTTGTTGGATGACTTCCAGAGCTTTTGCCAGTACTTCAAATGGATGTTTGAAGATCCGATCAAGGGGGAAACATCTGCTAGAAGTCTAAAGTCACTGCAGCAGGGGAGTGGTTCGTTGCAGGACTATGTGATGGAATTCAGGCTGCGTAGCCAGGATTCTACGTGGAATGAACCAGCTCTAATGGACACATTCCAGGATGGATTGTCTGAGGCCTTGCAGGATGAACTGGCAAGGGTGGACAGGCCACCGACGTTCGACGCGTTGGTCCATGTGTGCCTCTGGATAGACGCCCGGCTGCAGAGGCGAAGACCTCGCCGTGCATTCCAGGAGACCATCAGCATGCCGGTTCAGCAAGGGACTGCAGTGGACTGGGAGGAGCCCATGGAGTTGGGTGCTGTCAGACCTCGAGTGTCACGGACAGAGATGGACAGACGACATGCGGAGGGATTGTGCTTCTACTGTGGGGATCTTGGACACCTGGCAGGGAGCTGCCCCAAGAAGAACAGAAGGGTTGCACAGACTGCAGCCGTCCCTCAGCAACGCACTATCAGGTCGGACAACCAGCACGTTGGTGCGGCTGTGATACCCCGTTCGCACAAGATAGTGTGCGTTCGGGGGGTGTGGAGTCCCAGGGCGGAGGCCCTGCCGAGTAAAGTAGAGAACTCTGACCCTGCAAACTCGCTTCCACCTTGGACTGTTCCACCCGTTGCAGCCTGCGCTGCCGTTTGTCATCCCGTGAGCATGCAGTCTCTGATACGGGATGCGCAGCGGGGTGACAACTGTGTGGAGCAACAAAAGGCGGAAGTGGGGCCAGCGTCCCCATGGACTTTTGAAGTGTCGGGGCCGGCTCTATGTTCCCGCAGGGCACATCCGTTGACGGGTGCTCGCGCAGATTCATTGCATGTCTGGGTCAAGACATTGGGGGTTTGTTCGGACGTTGCGCCTGGCCTCCCGTCAATTTTGGTGGCCCCATCTGAAAAATGACGTGCAGAGGTGCGTGAAGTCATGTGCCCAGTGTCATTGGGCCAGGTCTACAAGGAGAACTCTGCCGAGATTCCAGCCTTTGTCGACTCCGGTCCCCGCAACACTGGACTTTGTCTCTAGGTTCCCAGTGGGGTGTCAGTGTCTTGGACTGTGTTCTGGGGAGGCCGTCACCAACCCTTCTGGGCTGCACTCCGATCATCGAAACCGGGGGAAGGGCTCTGCGGGAGGGGATTGCGTGGTGGCTCGGCAGGAGTCAGTAGAGCTGCCGTCAACCTCCAACGGAAGGGGGGTTGGTGGGTCGGCCTTGCAGAGGGTGGAGGACCCTGGACAGGGTGTTAAGGCTTGGCCGAAGCTGGTAGAGGTGCCATCAACCTCCGACGGTAGGGAGCCTGGTGGGTCAGCCTTGCAGAGGGTGGAGGAGCCTGGACAGGGTGTTAAGGCTCGGCCGAAGCTGGTAGAGCTGCCATCAACCTCCGACAGTAGGGGGGCTGGTGGGTCGGCCTTACGAAGTGTGGATGACCCTGGACGGGGTGTTGACACCGTGAAGGGCGGAAGGAAACAGGGTGGCCACTGAATATCTAAGGAGTTCCGATTCAAGGGGGCTATGCCTCCAGAGGTTTGGGATTCATGAAAAAGGCACCAAGGGAAATGAGTGCGGGTCATCTTGTGGACACGTCATTCCAGCCGCATGCAGACCATCGGAACCCGGGGAAAGGGCCCTGTGGTGGGGGATAGTGTTGTGACTCAGCAGATGTCTTCTGTGAGTCTTTTCAGGATGCAAGATTAACACTGCAGCTGGGGCTCGTTAGGGGCATATTCTGGTGATAAAAGGACGGATGGTGCCACGCCCTGGTTGCAGGAGTCAATGTTCCTTGGTTCGTTCAACATTGATTGATCATCAGTCGTGGTTTATGTAAGATACACTTGGAAAAGTGCTTTGTTTTCTGTAACCCTGATTCAAGAAGACACTTGGAGAAGTGCATTGCTTGTAAGAGTTTTTGTTTGGTATTCTGTTATCTAGTCCAGTGTTTTTCAACCTTTTTTGTGCAAAGGCACACTTTTTTCATGAAAAAAATCACGAGGCACACCACCATTAGAAAATGTTAAAAAAATTTAACTCTGTGCCTATATTGACTATATATAAAGTGTTTTTCCCACGACACACCTTACACTATGTCACGGCACACTAGTGTGCCACGGCACAGTGGTTGAAAAACACTGATCTAGTCAAAGATTTTATTTATGTTATTTTTGGGGTCGAAGCCAGTCTGAGCCGAGAACTGATAAAGAGAGTTCCTTTTAAGTTGTTTGCCTGTCGTCTGTTTAACGAGTGGAGAAGAGGGGACAGAACAGGTGAGTATATACTTTTGGCAATATAGTGTATCTTTCATGAGTGGGAGGGGGTATACATTTTCTAGGCAAATCCCATTAAGGTTCTTGTAGTTTACACATAAACAAAAAGAGCCATCTTTCTTTTCTCTAAACTATAAAGGTGCGGCCACTCATGTTCTAGCTGGCTCTAAGAACTCCAGTTTAAAGTTTTTGTCAATAAATTTACATAGTTGCTCCATTTCGCGTGGGGTCATTGAATAAATTTGGGGTTTGGGGAGTTTTACCCCTGGGAGGATCTCAATGCTACAATCAGTAGTATGGGGGGGGGGGCAATTTATCAGAAGCCTTTTCACTGAAAATGTCTTTAAGGTCCCAGTATTCTTTAGGGATTTTCTCTTCCCCCTCAATTTTTTCCTGTGCTGCAGCCGCTAGGTTAGGTTCAGCATTGGCTATGTGGGAGACCATCCCCTTGCCCTCCGGGGGTTTAGTGGAACAGATGCACAACCACCCTTTCCTCCAGTTCACGTGTGGGTTCTATTTACATAGCCAGGGTAATCCTAGTATGAGGGGCCAATCCATCCCAGGTGCAACGATGAAACTTAAGGTTTCTTGGTGATCCTCCATCCACATATCTACTGGTTCAGTCAGGAGCCCCCCCCACCAGCTATTGACCCATCCAACTGGCAAAAGGCAATGGGCACTGTCAAAGTTCTCAGTCTTAAGCCCATTTTTTCCACACCTTCCGGGCTAATTATGCAACGTGTGCATCCAGAGTCTAAAAGGCCCAGCATTTTTGCTTGGGCTCCAGTAGAGGGCACTTTAAGTTCTACTGCAATGGTCATGGGGCCCGACTGGGGACTTACCAGGTGGTCATCATCGGAGTCAGTTTCTTTTTCCCCCAAGAGAAAGGAGGGTTCTTCTTCCCCTTGGTTGGGAGGGAATTCTTCAACAGGATCCAATCCCTTTCATGGATGAGTGCTTTTGTTTCTCAGGCTGTTTGTCTGGCTTTCTCTCCCCAGCGGCAGATTTTTGAGCAGCAGTTCACTGCTCGGTGCCCCTCCTTCCCGCAGCAGAAACAAGCAGTAGACTGGGGCTTGCTTGCAGACCAGCTTTTTCCTCCCTTCGGAGCTCCTTTGGGGGGGTTGGGAGGGAGAGTTTTACCTTTCTCATTATCTTCCCGGTATTTATCCCTGGCTAGGTCGATCTCCACATCTGCTGCCAATTCGTACCAGCGTTGCAGATTGTGGGGGAGGGGCTGTTAACAGTTCTGGTATATATCTTGGTTGAAGCCATCCATAAAACTTTGCATCAGAGCCTCCTCCGACTATTCCCGCATATACACCGACAGTTCACGAAACTCTTGGATGTATTCAGCCACTGAATGTGCTCTGCACATGGACGCACTGGGAACAGGCTCCCCCTGTTCCTCTGCCTCACTGTGTCAGACTCTGGAGGCTCCGGAGGCAGCATGTAACTCCCAGATGGCCCTGGCCCCCTCTCTGCCTCTGATGCAGAGCCCTCATTCAAGCTTTCCCCAGACTCCAGAACTGGCCCATGTTCCTCCCCAACCTCCTCACTGTCCAACTCTGCTGCCAGCTCTGCAGGCCACTGGCGAACAAAAACACTCTGTGATAGACTATTGTGCTTAAGACCTCAGGATTTTAACATCAATTATTTTTTCCCCAAGATATAGAACAGTCTTATTTTATGTGCTTTATTGAATAGAGAACACTAATGCAGAAGATTCTGGGTTCAGTTTAACCTTTTCATTGCTGGGTTTACTGTTCTATTTTGTATTGTGAAACTCAAATGAACATTTATCTATACAGGTGGTCCTCTAATTATACCCACAATTGAGACCAGAATTTCTATTGCTAAGCAAACACTGTTGTTAAGTAAAATACCCGGTTTTACAATCTTTTTGCCATGCTTGTTAAGAGAATCAACTGTTAAGTGAATCATGAAGTTGTTAAATGAACCCAACTTCCCCTTCGCTTGTTGGAAACCAGGTAGGAAGCTTCATATGATCCTATGGGATGCTGCACTGCATAAATATATGCCGGTTGCCAACCACCCAAATATTCATCATATGGGGTTGCTACAATGGTTGTAAATGCAAGGACCAGTTGTAAGTCACTTTTTTCAGTGTCATTGTAACTTCAAAGGTTTGCTAAATTAATGTTTGTAAGTCAAGGACTACCTCTAATTTAGAAAAAGCAAGTCTTCCTGTGTAATGTTTTTAAACTTCAGCAGATTTAGGATGTATGGACTTCAACTCCCAGAATTCCCCAGCCAGTGTCAATAAATGTTCAATATTGATGTCAATTTTATTGTAGTTCCAAATCTTCAGTAATTTTTTTGAAAATATAAAATGAAGTCTCCTAACCATCATTTATAAAATAAGTCAAACTCAGTGATATAAAATTATACTCTTCATGGCATCTAATAAATTGCAATACCAAAAATGCTTTGAGTGATCTTTTGAAAGAGATCTAAACTGATACATTCTTTGGGGGGCAGGGGAGAGAAACTTACAATAAGCAGAATCAACCTGGAGAAGCTCCTATCCAAACAAGAAGAAGGAAGAACGAAAAAGAAAAGAAGAGGGTAGGGTAGGAGTAGGAGAATAGAGCTGGGAGGGACCTTGGAGGTCTTCTAGTCCAGACCCCTGCTCAAGCAGGAGACCCTCTACTATTTCAGACAAATAGCTGTCCAGTCTCTTCTTTAAAACCTCCAGTGATGGAGTACCCACCCCTTTTGGAAGGAAGCCCTTCCACTTGTTAATTTTTTTCACTGTCAGGAAGTTTCTGCTTAGTTCTAGGTTGCTTCTCTCCTTGATTAGTTTCCATCGTTGCTTCTTGTCTTGCTTTCAGGGGCTTCGGAAAATAAGTTGACCCCCTCCTCTTTGTAGCAGCCCCTCACTGTGGATCTTTGTGGCAGTGAAATTCTTGGGTGGGCACACATTTTGAAGGAGAGGTAAAGCAGCTGAGAATTGGTCTAAAAATATTCCTGGCCTTTCTGCGCTATAAATACATGTCACTTGGCATTTGCTTTTTTAAAAAAAGTGAATTATATCTGTGACATCTCTCACAGAAGTCATTTGATGAAGCTCTGATCAATAATGGTGGTGTACCACCACAGAGAGGGTTTAGGAGATTTTCACTCCAACCCATCAAAACAATGTTTCTCTGCTTGTAATATGTGGGAAAAGGGCTTCCTGAAAAATATATTTGGTTGATCTGTCCCTGCATCTGCATTTCTGCTAAAAAGCTATTTTTTTTAGTTTTTTTCAGGAATTGGTCTCTAAATTGACTGAAGAAAAGAGTAAAGATATACTCAATTCAGCTGTGACTCCATGGGCACAATCAGTTATCTTAACAGTAATATGGACTCAAATTTTTCTATTTTTTAATTTTGCATTTATTCTGATTTTGTTGCATATTTCCCAGGCTAGTTTCAGTCTTAGCATTTTTTGGTGGACTCTTCTCTAATAAGAACTAACCAAGCCTGATCCTGCTTAATGTTTCAGTATCTAATTATTCATTCAGTATTACTCAGCACTTTTCCCTACTAAGATAAATGTCATCACTAAAATAATAAAATAGGTTTATACACCAAATCACCAAGTTGATAGACAAATATTACACCTCAATTGGGACTCTTCCACCATTCCCTTCCAGTGTAGATGGGACTACAATTCCCTTCACCTCCCTTAGTGAGCCAGTTTGCTTCATGTTGATAGGAACTGTAATCCCAACATTTGGTATTTGGTTGGTATTAAATTTGTGGGTCAGCATCTGGTGACACGAATCATATCAATACTGCTATTTTAAAACCTCAAATTATGTTATCAAGATTAAGCTTTAAGGGGCAAAGTAAGTTTTCTGTACCTAGCTCCAATTTGGTTCCAATCTCACATTGATCTTCAAAAGCTAAACAGAGTTGGAATTAATGCTTCAACAGGGCACTAGGAGATATTGAAAGCAATAGCAAGCCTCTTTCGTAGTGTGGCCAAAAAAAAATTGGTATCGTATCTCTAGAAGCCAAGAAGCTGTGCTTAATATACCTACTTTTATTTAGAATATTTCAGGCATCTGGTGTTATGGATTCTGCTCTCCAAATGCTGAGATAATCATGGAGACACTAGTGATAATGTGCTCGAGACACTTGCTTATTTTTCAAAATTAGGTATGCAACTTGGCATTGGACTGTGTGGTCCAACATGATGCGATCAACAGGAAAGCTTTTCCTGTATTTGTCCATTTAAATGAGCAAGAGCAGAGTTATCTTTGAAGATAATAATGTGGCATATAAATCCCTAACATCAAATGCATTGGATTCCAGAATGTGTTATTCTATCGTGCCCCCTATAGGTCATGAGCTGCAACTGCAGATATCAACATGGACCAGCTCTTTGAGCAATAACATTTCCCCAACTTCTGGCACTGAAGGCAAAAATTGCACATTAATGGAAGTACTAAAGTTACCCACTCAAATGCTTTTAGATGTGTTATAGACTTGAGAACAGCCTGGCCAACTCATACTTGGATTGTGATTCAGGGCTTGCTGTGTGGTAGAACTGTTAGTCTTATGAATCCTACCAACAACCAGAAAAGGTTAGCTGGTTTCTAAATCCTCCTTTTGGTTTGCTCTTCCACACAGTGCAAATGCCTCACTGGGAAGGGTGAGACTGGAGAACTTTGGAGATAAATGAAAACCACAACAGTGTTTTGGAAACCCAGAGAACAAGGATGGAAGAAAGGTCTCTGTGATGCAGCCCACCTATCAGGTATATAAAGCCCAAGATTGCATGTGGTTTTCTCATGTCTTTGTAGCCTCCTAGAGCCCTACCAACCCCAAAGTCTGGAAGATTGTGATGGTATTCCATGCTTTTTTGTAGGAGAATCTATGCAAAAATGATGGTGTAAGCCCTTAAGTGTGCCTTGCTCCTTCTATCCACGCTTTTGTTTGGGTAATCAACTTTCCCCATTCATGCAATTGGCATTACTAGCAACTTCTATTTCTTTCTTTGCCATATTTCCTCATCACTTCCTCCATCTTTCTTCACTCAGACAACCTATGAAGAAGGAACAACTTTTGTTATCATATTGATGTTTTCTCATTTTCTTTTTCATTGTTTATTTTATTATTTTGTTATTTTACTTATGTTTTGTTTATACTTTTTTATTCCTTTCTTCCTTTTTATTGCTGTAAGCTGTCTAGAGTAGCTCCACAGTGAGATAGGAGACAAATAAATTTAATTAATAAATATTTGGAAGGTTTGGACCTTCTGTCTGGGTATCTGTGAAGAAGCAGTAGACGGGATATGGCAGAAGATCTGACAATGACAATATGATGTGGACAGATGTTCTAATTCTTTCCCATTTTGTGGTTCGAAAATAACAAAACAATGTCTTCATGGGTATCGGAACATGAGACAGAAGAGAGTACAAGAAGCCCAGTCTTCTCTATAGCTCTACTCTGCCTCGTGGCAGTATCAACTCCCATCTTCCTGGTTGGCTTGACAAGTCCAGCCTCTGGTCACCTTGGTGACAATTCACAATACCACAAAGTCTGAAAAAGCCCTCAGTTTGGTTTCCTTCTATATCTCAAGAGCAAAGCACCCTGTGGAGACCCCTCCAAGCTATTTCTGAGAGTAATGACTCTTCTTATCACCCATGAAAGGGATAAGAGCAGGCACTGGGTCGCTCCTTCTGCCCCCTGGAAGGTTCTGTGGGCAGGAATATCAGAATAAGGACATGAGCAATGACAATAGTTGCAACAACAACAACAACAACAGTACAGGTACTCCTCAACTTACAACCATCTATTTAATGACTGTTCAAAGTTATAACACCAATGGGAAAATGGTCACATATTCAAAATTCAGACACTTGGTAAGTGGCATGTTCAAGTAATCCTCAATTTAGGACCACAATTGAGCCCAAAATTTATGTTGTTAAGTGAGAATTTGTTAAATGAGTTTTGCCTCATTTTACAACATTTCTTGTCACAGTTAAGTGAATCACTGCAATTGATAAGTTAGTAACCAGGTTATTAAGCGAATCTGGCTTTCTGATTAACTTTGCTTGTCAGAAGGTCCAAAAACGGATCACATGAACTTGGGACACGGCAACGGTCGTAAGTATGAACCAGTTGCCAAGCATCTGAATTTTGGTCATCCTTTAGAATGGCAGGACTGTCATCTAGCTCATGTAAAAAATGCCAGATGGAGAAGGCGGTCTTAACTGTTTCTTCTTCTTCTTTTGGTTAACCCTTGCAATCTGTTTTACACAATTCCATTTGCAGTGACTAATAAGGTATTTGCATGCATTGCTGCAGCTGCTTTTAATTTCATCCTTTTGCGTAGCATCTGCCTCTGGTCTTCCTCCTCACAACGTGTATATCTGTATGGTGCTTTTCCTTTATGTAATGAGTATTCTTATAAACCATGGTAATTCATTCTTTTCCAAACCTTACTTACTGCCTTATGTTCTTTTTTAAAATCATGCAGTTATTTGTTGTGCCTTTCCCACAATGGTATTTTATAACTGCTTTGGAAGCACAGTGGTCAAAAGAGAATCCTAAAAAAGTGTGTTGTCTAGATAGACAGAATATAGATTTTATTCATTTTGGTTGATGTAAAAAAAAACAGCAAGGAAAAATGTGAAAGAGAGAGGACAATACCTGTGAGTAAAGCTTCTTGAGTAAAATCTCTATCTAAATCTCAAAGGGGAAGCCCAAATGAACAAACAGAATCAAAAGCCAACCCTCCAGATCTTGCCTCTGCCTTTTTGTTTTGCCATCCTTGAACATCTTCTTCGTGTGCCTAATTTAGTTTGCCCATTATCAGTTGTAAGTACTGATAAAGCCTCTTCTGTTTTTCTGATAAAAAAAACTCTGGTCAGTTTTAGAACCAATCTGGCATCATGTGGATAGGATCCAAGGATACCTTTTCTGGGATGGGGGCGGGGCAGGACAGTTAGTCTTGGGTTATCTACTCATGATGCTCTTACAACTGTTCCAGTTTAGCTGCATGTATTGTGTTGTAAGTGTTTAATGCTTGAGTGTGCACACTGCATTAAATTGTAACATTGTTTAATAACTTAAAACCAGTTGTTTAACAACCATTCCAAATTACAACAGTACTGAAAACATGACTTAAATGGACAATCATTTATCTGAAACAGTATAGGGTCTCCTGCTTGAGCAGGGGGCTGGACTAGAAGACCTCCAAACTCCCTTCCAGCTCCCTTCTATATTGATTGGTTGAAAATTGGTCCTTGCAGTTACAATTGTTGCACCCGTCCCCAAAGTCAGATAATTAGATTTTGAGCACTTGGCTGCTGGCACGTATTTATGATGGTTGCCATGTCCCTGTGTGGGTCATGTAATGTAAAGGCAGATAAATAAGCAAGCAAGCAAACAAACTTTCCCCAATTGCAGTGAGGAAAATGAAGAAATCCCCAGGCTGGAGAGGGAGGTCCGCGCCCGGCCCTTCTCCGCGGGGCGGGAGGCTCTCCCAGAATGGAAGCGGCCCAGCCGGCGGGGTTAAAATTAGCACGGCGCGTCGTCCCGGCGCAGCTGCCCCGTCCCGTCTTGTGTCGCCTGACGCGCCCCCCTCGACGGCTCTCTGCTCTGGCCGCCCGGAGAGGGAGCGGGGCGGCGGCGGGGGCAGGCGAGGGCTCGGGCGAGCCGGTCCCGGCCACCTCACAGAGGCCGGACAGCGACACAGCCGGACCGGCCGGCGGTGGCTCCAGACGACGCTCCGTCGGGCGACACGGCAACCCGTCCGACGGCCACCAGTTGGTGAGTATCGTCTGCCGCCGTGCGGGCTGGGAGTTCGTCTCCAGCCCCGCTCCCTCCGACTAGCGGGGGGCTTCTGCTGGGCCTGGCGGGCGCGGGACGGGCGCGGGCGGTTCACAAGCGCGCATCTCCGGCCCGGCGGGTTCCGACCTGGGTTTGGGCGGAGAGCGGCGGCGGGGGGGGGGCTGGGCTTGCGGGGGACCCCCAAACTGACTGCAACTTCAAAGGGAGACGGCAGCCTGGCTCAAGCCGCCGCCCCTTCACCTGCACCGATTTGGCCCCTTAGCCTCTGAGTTCTCCCCCAAATGGGTTGAATCCTCAGATTGGCCAGAAGAGCTTCTGCCCCACGATCCCATTAAAGGTAGAACGAGGCAAAGTTAACCGACGTGAAGCCATTTATTGCATGAGGTGGGATTCTCTGAACAGATTTTCTCCCCCTCTTAAGTTTCCACGAGGGCTTCGCCGTCTGCTTGTTTTTCCAGCCAGGTCGGGATTCTGCCTCTTGGCTGGATTGCACCTGTTGAACAGAAGGCTGGATCACAGCAAATGCCCTGTTTTTTAGTTGACCTCTTGCCCTTCCTTAGGGTTGAGCAGTTGTGGTTTGCAAGTGATAGCTTTCAGCATAAAGCACTATGCAAGCCTAGTTACAGGTGGTCCTTGACTTGCCTTCAAAGTTATAACAGCACTGAAAAAAATGACACAGCAACCCCAGAATCCGAACGCTTGCCAATGACGGTAGCAGCATCCTGGGGTCATGTGATCCCCTGACAAGCAAAGTCAATGAGAAAGGCAGACTCACTTAACAACCATGTAACTACAAGTAGTCCTTGACTTACAACCACAATTGAGCCCCAATTGTGGTTGTAGGTCAAGGACTATCTGTATTCAGCAAATCCATGATTAGGCAAAGCACCATGATCATAATAAGTGAATCTATCCCATCTATGGAGGCTTGATGTGGTCACCATCTCCCCAGCCTCATGCCATCACCCCTTGCCTTCAACTCTCCTTGTTCTTTCAAACCTTTCCCTGCTTCCTCTGGTGCCCTGTGACCATCATCCCATTATGCCACATAAATGGTGAGTTATGCAGCTCCAGTCCACACAGGTGCACGCACTGGGCCCTACTGTAGATATGGAAACATTGCTAAATTAGACAGGAGTAAAACTGACAAGAATCCAGTTCTAAAGTGTTAAACACGTTTTACTTGCAGAATCCTCAGATTAACTGATTGCATTTCAAAAATGCTGAGCATGAAAAAAATCCTCATCTGTATTTTGCTGTTCAGCTAAGAAACAACATGCCTGAATTTTCTGCACTGTGCTTCTGAGTTTAAGAACTATCAATTTCCCAAGACCACGAGAGATCTTTGTGGATGATCTTTGTGGATGAACAGGGATTTGTTTATCAGAAATTTTGTCCTATCCAGCATCTTCAGCTTTGGTAATATTGAATAACTTGTAAAATGTTAGAGGCTAGAATCACTGGAATTACCAAAATGTAATATAGAATAATATAAATAATAGAGTTGGAAGGGACCTTGGAGGGTCTTCTAGTCCAACCCCTGCTCAAGCAGGAGGCTCTATCATTTCAGACAAGTGGCTGTCCAGTCTCTTCTTAAAAGCCTTCAGTGATGGAGCACCCACAATTTCTGAAGGCAACTTCTGTTCCACTGGTTAATTGCTCTCACTGTCAGGAAATTTCTCCTTAGTTTTAGGTTGCTTCTCTCCTTGATTAGTTTCCATCCATTGCTTCTTGTCCTGCCTTTTGGTGCTTTGGAAAATAGGTTGACCCCCCCTCTTCTTTGTGGGAGCCCCTCAAATATTGGAACACCGCTGGCATGTCACCCTTAGTTTTTCTTTTCACTAGACTAGACATACCCAATTCTTGCAACTATTTTTCATGTTTTAGTCTCCAGGCCCTTAGTCAACTTAGTTGCTCTTTTTTTAAATAATGGGATGACTAATATTGGATGCAATATTCCAAGTGTGGTCCTATGAAGGTTTTATAAAGTGGTACTAACACTTCACATGATCTTGTTTCTTATCCCTCTTATGCAGTCTATGATTGCATTGGCGTTTTTGGCTGCTGCCGCACACTGCTGGCTCATATTACAGTGCAGGGGTGAAATTCAGCCGGTTCTGACAGAACCAGTAGAGGAAATTTTGAGTAGTTTGGAAAACCAGCAAATACTCCCTCTGACTGGCCCCAGAGTGGGGAGGGAATGGGGATTTTGCAGTATCCTTCCCCTGTCATGCCCATCAAGCCATTCCACACCCACCAAGCCACGCCCACAGAACCAGTAGTAAAAAAAAATGAATTTCCCCACTGTTTCAGTGATTGTCCACTATGACTCCAAGTTCCCTCTCATATGCTGCTTTTTGCATTTAATCTGTACTTGTACATTTGGTTCTTCTTGTCTAAAATTCCTCTGTTGTTCCCAGAGAGATTGAAGCAAGCATATTTTATTGCTACACAAAATTTGGCTTCTATTCTGTGGCTCAGAATAGATGTTTTTCCAGGTACAGGTCATCCTTGGCTTACAACCACAACTGGAACCAGAACTTCCATTGCTAAGTTGGTTAACTTAGGTGGCGCAGTGGTTAAATGCAGCACTGCAGGCTACTTCAGCTGACTGCAGTTCTGCAGTTCGGCTGTTCAAATCTCACCGGCTCAGGGTTGACTCAGCCTTCCATCCTTCCGAGGTGGGTAAAATGAGGACCCGGATTGTTGTTGGGGGCAATATGCTGACTCTGTAAACCGCTTAGAGAGGGCTGAAAGCCCTATGAAGCGGTATATAAGTCTAACTGCTATTGCTATTGCCTGATTTTGTTATCTTTTTTTGCCATGGTCATTAAGCAAATCACCACAGTCATTAAAGGAAGTGCATGATTGTTAAATGAATCCAGCTCCCCCATTGACTTGCTTGTTGGAAGCCCTCTGGGAAGGTTACAAACGGTGATGAGAACTTGACTCCAGAATGCTGCAACCAGTGTCAGTCCTTGGGGGGACACTGCAACTGTTAAGGACTGGTTATAAGTCGTGTTTTTCAATCTTTTCACAACAGGTTGAGGACTATCAGTACACTCAGCTGCTTATCCCCCCATCCCATCCCATCCCATCTCCAAGAACTGGATCTTTCCTCAGGCAAAAAGAATTACACCCAAATCAAACATGGCACTCATGGTCCTCCTTTCGATTAAACCAAACCTACCCAATTCCTGCAACTAGTTTTCATATATTTTATCCCCTAGTCATCGCTGTTACACAGTTGGCTGGGAATTTTGGGAATTGAAGTCCTCATGTCTTAAATTTGTCCAAGTATTTTCTTTACTTTGTATGGAAATGCTAGGGAAGCCACCTGAAATACATTTATTTATTCATTCAGACCCTAGAAACTGCATTGTGCTTGCATGTAAATAGCATATGCTGGATTTGGTACTTGTGAACCAGCTGTGTCTCACCAAGAGACCCCTGACCAAGGTTTCAAAAACTATGCTTTATCCAAATCATTAACCCAGCAACTGTGTGACTCTTAGCTTCCAGCACAGCACCATTCACAATGAAAGTCCCCCTCAAGAGACAATTCAAGATGAGCCTGCTGGATATCACCAAGATGTTTTCCCTGTTCCAGCCCAGCGAAGATGAAGATGGGGACAGAGAAAGACAAGAGTTGAGTGTAGCCGTGTCCCAGGACAACTACCAGCTGTTGGACCAACTGTTGCACCAAGAGAGTTACAAACGGGTCATCAACAGTCGGAGTGGTTGGGGGGTGCCAGGCACTCCCCTGCGCTTAGCGGCATCAAAGGGCCATGTCAGGTGCGTCAAGGTGCTTCTGGACCACGGAGCTGAAGTGGACAGCTTGGATGTCAAGGCCCAGACGCCACTATTTGTTTCTGTCAACAACGGGCACCTTGACTGTGTGAAGGTCCTCTTGGAGGCGGGGGCCTGTCCTTCTGGGAGCATTCACAACAACTGCACCCCACTGCTCACGGCTGCGAGAGAAGGAGCCCTGGGGATCCTGCAGGAGCTGCTGTCACACGGGGCAGACCCTAATGTCAAACCTCGAATCCCGGAGTGGGTGGCCAACTCTGTGGCCTGCTGTGGACCTTTGTATTTGTCTGCCGTCTATGGTCACCTGGAATGCTTCAAGACTCTCTTGCTGTACGGGGCTGAGCCGAACTATAACTGCTTAAATAGGAACATGGTCACCCGAATTAAACACCCCAAGACTCTCCTGGAAGTCTGCTTGAAGCATGGCTGCAGGGTGGAATTTGTCAAGCTCCTCATTGATTTTGGTGCCAATATCTATTTGCCTGGCATCACGATGGAGAAGAGCTCAGCAAACTCTGAAGTGCTTGAGCTGTTGGCCAGAGAAAGAGGTAACTTGTCTTTTATTTTTATTTAATACAAGGTTATGCAGATTCTTAAAATCTCCCTCCTTCTCCCTTTCTTTCTCTCCTCCCTCCCTCCCTCCCTCCCTCCCTTGCTCATTCCATACATTACCTATCACATTATTTGATTCTGAGGTAAACAATACTACACAAGTTACATAACATGAATACAAAAGAGTCACACAAAACAATTTAAGTCACAAGCTAAGAAAAAAACAGACAGACAGACATATAGCTAAATCTACATTCACAACAACAGCATTCCTTATTGCTTTCCATACTTTTATGTATGGGGTAAGCACAAAAAGAAAAACTGATTTTCTTACAGCCTACACCCTTTCTAGAAATTCTGCCAAATGGTTTTGCATCAGTCACAGCTCAAGAGTAACAAAATTATGAGTGTTTGTCCCAAAGGTGTTTTTCCAAAAGGCAACCAGACTTTCTTGCTTCTTTTCTTGAAAATGTTTCACTTCTCATCCAAGAAGCTTCTTCAGCTTCTTGGATGAGAAACAAAACATTTTCAAGGAATAAACCAAGTAAGTCCAGTTGCCTTTTGAAAAAAACACCTTTGGGAGAGCTGTGACCTGGATGTTGGAGAATCTCCATAGCCATTACAAACCTTGGTTGCTCTGAGTTCCAGGTGAATAGGTTTCTAGGGGTCCTGGGATGAACTTTAAGGGTGGGTAGTACTTTTTCTTCTTCCCCCCCTCTCCCCTGCAGCTCATCCTAGATCTTCCAATGTTCTCCAAGGTGACCCTTCTTACCTTCCTCTTTCATCTCCAGTATCAAGAGCCGAGGTGGCGCAGTGGTTAAATGCAGCACTGCAGGCTACTTCAGCTGACTGCAGTTCTGCTGTTCAAATCTCACCGGCTCAGGGTTGACTCAGCCTTCCATCCTTCCGCGGTGGGTAAAATGAGGACCCGGATTTTTGTTGGGGGCAATATGCTGACTCTGTAAACCGCTTAGAGAGGGCTGAAAGCCCTATGAAGCGGTATATAAGTCGAACTGCTATTGCTATTGCTATCTTTCATTATTTCACATATTTTCCCCCCAGGAAACCTATTCTGCCTGGAGCAGCTCTATTCCATACCCAGAACAGTTAGGTTTCAGGCTGGGCACAGACCAATACCACAAAGCATGTATGGTTCTTTGTTCTTAATTTCTACTGATGACCTTGAAGGCATTACAGGGAGTGAAATCTTTAGCAGCGTTAACTATGCAATGACAATTACCACCTCTCTCTCTTCCCCATTCCCTCCTGCTGTTCCAGCATTGCCCAAATCCTTGATGTCTCAATGCAGACTGGTAATCAGAAGATTTATGAAACTGGAGAACCATCCTGAAGCTGTGGATCAACTGGACATCCCACTAGTGCTGCTCAGCTACCTCAAACACCATGTATAACAGAAGATCAATGCTGAATTGCCCAGGGTTACCAAGTACTGTAACTGGATAACCAAAAAAGAAAGAAAGAAAAACACTTCTAAAAATTGGAACACTATGTGTGGTGGTTTGCTTGAATGAAGTTGATGGTGTGTGTGAAAAATAATGCAGTAGCTAGTTTCCCAATTTAGGGAATCTTAAGAAGTGTGGACTTCAATACCCAGAATTCCTCCAGCCAGCATGCTGGCTGGGGGAATTTTAGGAGTTGAAGTCCACAATATTAACAAATTCACCATCTTAACATTAACAAATTAACTTTACATTAATATTGACCAACTAAAATGGATTAAAAAATATCTCACTCTCCTGGTGGACGACTGGGAAGAATCAAGCTTTATTCTTCTGGTTTTGTTTTTTTTGAAGATCAAGCTCTGTTGCTCTAAAGCAGAGTGTCAGGGTTCCAAATAGCATCCAAAAGTAAATCAGAGTCCAAGGCAAAGTATTGCTCAAAGTTCCAATTTATTAAGAAAGCCATGTTGACACATCTGGGAAAACCCGAATCTGAAAGCTTCCTGGTTTTCCCCACCCAGTTGAAAGTTCAAGATCTTGCCCCCACACCCACAAGTCCATCACATGGCCCAATCTTCCACTGCTATGCTGGCAGTTCCACCCATCCAGTTCCCGTCAGGTGCACAGTTGCAGAGGGAAAGGATGACCTTGGTTTTCTAGAAAGAATTTTGTTTTGGCTACACAGTAAATAACTCCATACAATCCCCCCTCCCATTTTCCCACAATAGAAAATGCATAGTAGAATAATAGAAAGTGTGGCAGGCCAAAGATCCAAAAGAAAGATGGCTGCTGGTCTAACAGAGATTCTCCACACCAAGGTTAACAAAAGGGCACATTTAATGAAGAGATTGCTTTCCACCATCATAGAATTGAAACCCCATTGCTTTTACCAGGACAGGGATGTTTTAGGAAGAATTCTAAAATTCTTTGGTCTTTAACTGTGACATTCCTCTGTTTGGACTGAGCTACCATTTTCATCTGTTTTTGTCAGGCTCTAAAACCTAAGAAAAAAATGTTGAGGTTGTTCTAAAGTTTCCAAGAGCTGACCTAATTAATTTACGAGCCTCCAGACAAAGTTCAAAGAAAACCCATTCATTTATTAGGATTAACGTCTTGGCACAGACTTCTGTGGAGCTGAAACTAAATCCCACTTAATGGCGTCTGAACTTTACCCCTGTGTCCCCTCCCCTCTGCCTGAAATCATCAATCACATTCTCCAACAGGACGTTATGGCAGGGTTCTGGACATGCACATTCACATCCCAGTTACAGAAATATGAGACTTTTTACTCTGGCCATTTTTCCCCCTTCTCAAGTTGATAGTAGTCATGGAAACGCTTTAGACGTTGACATCCGGCTCCCCTCACTTCCTGAAAGCGACCTGTGTAAAACAAAGCAATTTGAGTACAGGTGTATAACCTAGGGATGTGTCCCTCCCCCAGGCTTGCTTGGATTTTCTGCATGGAATTCTGCTATAAGGCGATCAGCCCGGATATTTCTACTTTTCACCCAAGATGTGTCTGATAAGGGGTAGCCCTTCCACTTGATTAAGTATTGGAGTTGTCTCCTGTGCCATCTTGAATCAAGGATACATTGAACTTCATAGTGGGTTTGGCCCCCTATGATCATAGGGCCCAGGGGCTCCCAGGGTAGTGGTCTCAGAGTGGATCCAACCACGGGTATTAGAGGCTACTATGAAATGCTGGGTGTATCTTCCCCAACAATTGAGGCAGTTTCAATTGCACTGTGACTGGGTTGATGATCTTTACTATGGGGAATGGTCCCATAAACTTTGGCCCCAGTTTCTTGCTAGGCAGTTTTAATCTCAAATATTTTGGGGAGAGGTAAACTTTCTCTCCCACCTGGAAGGGCCGTTGTGGAGCCCGGTGTTTATCTGCCTATTTCTTATAGGTTTGTGCCGCTTTAGCCAGTGCCTTTTTGACATTTTCCCAGGTCGCTTTCAGCATCGACATCCAATCAGTCAAGCTGACTGAGGAGGGGGGAATCCCTTGGATACTCAGGCATTGGGACAAAGTCCATACTGCTCACTATTTTGAATGGTGTGAGTCCTGTGCTACTGTAAACAGCATTATTGTACGCCACCTCAGCAAAAGATAAAATGTCTGCCCAATTGGACTGCTGATAGTTCACGTAGCACCGTAGGTACTGCTTCACCATGGCGTTCAGTCTCTCTGCTGCCCAATGGTGCTCGGATGAAAAGCTGAACTAAGACCCTGAGATGATCCAATGGACTGCAGGAACTCCCTCCAGAATTTAGCCATGAATTGGATCCCTCTGTCTGAGATAATTCTTTGAGGTACTCCATGCAGTCGGTAGATATGCTTCATGAACAGTTTAGCCAGCTTGTGAGCCAAGGGTAATCCACTACAGGGTATAAAGTGTGCCTATTTAGAGAACAGAACTATTACAATCCAAATCACCGTTTTCCTTCTTCTCTGAGATTTTGAGCCCTAAGTAATCAATGCTTTTTATGCTCATTCCACAAGTTCAGAGATGCCTTTTTCGGGCCTTCCAACCCCAAAGGTAGGCCATTCTCCCTCACAAAACTTTCTGAGATCATGTCTGCTCCACTCAATGCCATAGTCTTGGGACATATATCCTGCCTTAAAGTTTTTTTTAACATACATTGTAGGAAGGTAAGGGGGACACTTGCACCACCACCCATATTCCTCCTGAGGCACCAGACACAACAAATAAGGGTTGAAACCATCACATGTCCGACCCAGGGTGCCAGATCGACATGGTCACCATAGGGAACCGCAGTAGCCACTTCGTGCATGCACTCTCACACACTCTAGACAATCCTCCCAAAACCTTCCACCTAGCGAGGGAGATCGGGCCTTGCCTCTGGCTCAACAAGGAGTCCGGGCCTATAGGAGTCCCCACAATACTTGCTTGGGGGCTTCCCTCCTGCGGTGCCGGCCGGCCTTAGGGTCCTGATCTCAGGTCCTTCTCCAGTGGTTCTTGGAGTTGCCAGCCGCCGCTGTCGGAGCTCCCCGTCCCCAGAAAGTCCCTCGGAACAAGGGTCCATTGGTACCAGAGAGGTTCCCCTTGACAGGACAAGCACTGACACCGGGGTGGGCGCTCCAGAGAGTCCCAAGACCCCTCAACGTCCCGGCGGAGTCGCCAGAAATGTTGCAGCAGATTGAGGCTTTCGGCACAATGCTCAAGAAAAACGGGAAATTTGTTTGCAAGAAACTCATATTAAATCAACCGATCAAAAATATTTGATTAACCCAAGACGTGGTCAACATTTTGTAGCTTCTGCTATGGAAAAGAAAAATAGTATAGTTATATACTTAAGAAAAGATATGAAAGCTGAATTAATTGAAGCAGATCCCCATGGAAGATACATTGCGTTAGATTTGATCTTAGAAGGGAAAAAGACATTGATTTGGGGAATTTATGCTCCTAATCAACAACAAGATGGATTCTATAGAAATCTTCATGCTAAATTAGTACAGTGGGATTATAGGTCTTGCATACTATTGGGTGACTGGAATGGTCTTATAGATACTAAGAGAGATAAGAAAATTTCTCGCCCAAACACTCAGATGCGAGCAAAGTTACCTAAATCCTTTTTTGATATGATGGATGACTTTGAACTGAGAGATATCTGGTGAGAAAGAAATGCAGAAGAATATGACTTTACCTTCTTTTCTGATAGGCATCAATCCTTTTCTAGGATTGATTTTATATTAATCACTAATGATTTGCTTTCCAGGGTGAAGAAGACAAAGATTGCGGCTAGAGTTTTTTTGGATCATAACCCAGTTTGGATGGAGTTGGGAGGGGTGGTACAGGCAAGAAGGTCTTGGAGATTGAATGAAAACTTATTTAGATATGAAAAGTATATCAATGATTGTAAAAAACTGCTAACAGAATACTTTGTTTTTAATATGAATAAGGGTACACCTATGGAATTCGTATGGGATGCAAGCAAAGCGTATATGAGAGGAGTGTTGATAAATATAAATAAATCACATAGACATAAACAAGGGGTAAAACGAACAGAATTGGAAGATGAAATTAGGAGGAAAGAGCTGGAGTTAACATTGAACCCAGGGGATACAAAGGTTAAAGAAGCAATTACTATATTAAAGGCTCAATTTAATATGTTGATTTCTGATCAGGTAGCTGCTAGTTTGTCATATGCAAAACACAATACTTTCTGCAACGCAAACAAACCTGGTAGATGGTTAGCTTATCAGATTAGGAAAAAACGGAATTCTCAAAACATATCTAAATTGATCTACAGAGGGAAGGAGGTGTTCCAACAGGATGAGATTCAAAAGGCATTCCGGGAATTTTTTACAGAGTTGTATAAGGGGGACAAAATCAACGGTCTAGATATAGAGAGATATTTAGATAAAGAGAAAATACCCTTAGTTAAAGAAGAGCACAGGCAAAAATTGAATCAACCAATAACCTTGGGGGAAATTTTACAGGTAATTAAGCAGTTAAAGGCAGGGAAGGCACCAGGCACAGATGGTTTGACAGTGGCTTACTATAAAAATCTACAGTTAGAAACGGTAGAACCTCTTAGAGAATTATTTAATAAGATTCAAACAGAAGGTAAGGTGCCTCCATCTTGGAAGACAGTTTTTATATCTCTGATACCCAAAGAAGATCAAGATATTACTCAACCAAAAAACTATAGACCTATCTCATTACTTAATGTAGATTATAAAAATTTTACTAAAATACTAGCAAACAGGTTAATGTTGGTTATTCAACAATTGATACACACTGACCAAACAGGTTTTATTCAAGGGAGACAAATGAAAAGTAATGTAAGATTAATTATTAATGCATTAGAATATTTGGGAAAGAACAATCAAATTCCTGCTGCATTCATATTTCTGGATGCTGAGAAAGCCTTTGATCGAGTTAATTGGCAATTCCTGTTGAAGACATTGCAAAAAATGCAAATAGGAGAAAGTTTTTTACAATCAATCAAAGCAATATATCAACAGCAAATGGCTCAAATCATAGTCAATGGAAGTTTAACAGACTCTCTTCAAATTGGAAAAGGTACAAGACAGGGCTGTCCCTTGTCCCCACTATTGTTTATTATAACTTTGGAAGTATTGTTGAATAAAATACGGGGCTTGGATGGTCTAAAAGGAATTAAGATTAGACAGCAAGAATACAGAGTGCGTGCTTTTGCGGATGATCTGCTTATAATATTGGATCAACCACAGGAATCTAGTATGATCCTAATGAATACGATTAATCAATATGGTCAAGTGTTTGGTTTTAAAATAAATTTAGGGAAAACAAAAATATTAGCCATAAATATGAATACTAAACAAAAGGAAGAATTAGGAGGAATGTTAGGATGTGAGATAGTCAAAAAGGTCAAATATCTCGGAGTTAATATCTTAATCTCAAATGGGAAATTATATAAGTATAATTATGAACCACTCTGGCATAGTATACAGATAGAGATGAAAAAAATGGGATAAGCTGCACTTATCTTTGTTGGGAAGAATAGCGGCAGTGAAAATGAATATCTTACCAAAAATTTTATTCCTTTTCCAAATGTTACCTATACTTAAAAAAGATGCGAATCTTTTAGATTGGCAGAAGGGTATCAATAAATTTGTATGGGCAGGAAAGAAGCTGAGAGTAAAGCTGAAAATAATGCAAGATGTACGTGAGAGGGGAGGTTTGAAACTACCCAATCTAAAACTATATTATGATGCAGTGGTATTATCCATAATCAGTGATTGGATCGATTTAACCAATGATGGGATACTGAATATTGAGGGACATGACTTGGTATATGGTTGGCATGCTTACCTGTTATTTAACAAAAAATTGGACAAAAATTTTAAAAGTCATATTTTAAGAAATGCTTTTTTGCGGGTCTGGAAAAAATATCAACATAAATTAAATGACAAAATACCCATGTGGGCAATTCCTAGACATGCAATTGAAAATATGAATATAGCACAAAAACAGGATAGAATTACTTACAGACAGCTTCTCACCCTGGAAAGGGGGGTACTACAACTAAAATCCTTACAGGTATTAAAAGAGGAGAAGGTAGTTCAAACATGGTCCCAGTATGGGCAATTACAGGCCAGGTGGAAAATAGATCAAAACATTGGTTTCATGCAAGCTGAGGATAATCTATTTAAACAAAGAGATCAAAGTTTAATGCATATAAAGAGGATATATAATGTATTAATACAGATGGATTCGGAAACAGAATTAGTTAAAGACTGCATGATAAAGTGGGCTCAAAATATTGAAGAACCAATAATGTTGGATACGTGGGAAAGAATTTGGGTAAGAAATGTGAAATTCACATAAGCCCAAAACCTGAGAGAAAATTTCTACAAGATGTTCTATAGATGGCATTTAGATCCTAAAAAATTGGCCTCGATGTATCCGAATTTACAACCCAAATGTTGGAGATGTGGTTCTCTTGATGCTACATATTTTCATATATGGTGGACTTGCCGAAAGGTTACGGCATTTTGGATAAAAATATGGTGGATTATACAAAATATTCTTTAAAAAAAGGATAAAATTTACTCCTCAGTTATTTTTGTTAGGTATAATTACTGATTGTACAGTGGTAGAGGTTAATCTGATTTTGCATTTAATAACGGCAGCAAGACTGTTGGTGGCGCAATACTGGAAGAAGGAAGATTTGCCTACAATCCAAGAATGGACACTGAAAGTCACAAATTTAGCTGAGATGGCGAAAATATCTGCATATCTTAAAGACCATTCAAATGAGAGATACAAACGAGACTGGAAAAAATGGATCAATTATATACAAAATAAATATGGAACTAAGAAATTCCAGATAGCCTATGCTTAAGACTAGGAATGATTTGAACTGTTTAAAGTTAATTTAGCAAGGAGGAGCTAAGTCCAATGTAAAGAGGTTATTAATTTCTTACTTTTATTTTTTTTATCAATATGTCTTAGACTGTGGTTGTTAAATACCTATACCGTGGGAAGTTGGGGGGGGGGTAGGTTGTGGGGGCTCGGGGGATCGGGTGGGGGGGGGAATTATTCCAGGTTTGATTTTAAAGTCGTATGATTGCACATGTATATTGTCTTCTCTTACAACATGATATTGTCTATGTAATAATATACATGTGATTATATGTTATGGAAATGAAAATAAAATATTCTTAAATTAAAAAAAAGAAAAAAAAGAAAAAAAAAGAAAAAAAAGAAAAACGGGACATGAGACCACAAAGGTGCAAGAGAAACAGGTTTATTGATGCATCGAGTTCAGCATGTTCACACACCAAAATCTGAACTGCCTGGGCTCTGCCCAGGATACTACTTTTATGCCGTGTTTGTCAGCACCTCTTCATTGAATAATTAGGAAAGAAAACCACGAGAGTCCATTGATAGAAATCAAGTGTACTTTTACTAATTATAAATGATTAGAAGCGTAGCAAAGCGAAGACTGATTATTTAGGCGCGAAAGCGATTGATATATAAAATAACCCATTCCCCACCCCTTGGCATCCCAGTTACAGTCCAATCATAATTCTCCTAAGTGTCAGGTGTGAGATAACTTCGAAAGGCATCACCAAGATGGAATGTCGGTGCCGTTGGCCTTGGCGGGAACCTCCTCCGCATGCGTAGTCCAACAGGCAGCAGAACCCCAGAATCTTCCTCCAGCACAATTAGTAACCCCTCCCAATACCATGCCCTCCCTCCCCATTTCAATGGCAGCCGAAGCAGCAGCAAAGCAGAGGCTGACATCCGGCCGTTGTTGCATATTCAATATGCAAATACCAGCTGCGACCTGATTGGTTGGTCGTTTTGACAGTTGGTCTGAGTGCTAGTATAAATACCCTGACAGTTGCAGGGAATGTTTGAATCGCTTGTCACCTGTGTTATAATAAAGATCTGTCTTGCACATGGCTCCTGCGTGTCAATTCCCTCACAACAACCCACATGTTACAATACTGGCGACGAGGATGGGATTGATATGCGATTCCCGCAGAGCCTAACAACATCAGCCAACGTGAACGCAGGAAAAAAAAATTTTTTTCTTTCCTACATTGAGGGCCTGTCAGGGCCGCCGCTATGGCCAGCAAGCGACATCAACAGCAGCCTCCGGTTGTAGACAACCTCAGTAAGCTTAACCTCGACTGGAGCCGCCGCCGCTACTCAGGGACGAGCTATGGACCGTGATGGCTAAACTGCGCCAGCTGTGCCTGCCTGCCTGCCTGCCACCAGCTGTTCCTACGGCATGCCTGCCACCAGCTGTTCCTACGGCACTCCAACCGCCTCGTTCCAACCGCTGCGTTCAACAACAGCCTCGTTCTCCAAGCTGCCACCTAGCACCACCGGCTACGCTCTCTCAGCCTGTCTAAAGCCTCTCCAACACTAGCACACTCACAACATACACCAGACTGTCCTCTACACCATGAGCCTCCTTCCGCTGCAAAGGCCACCGCTTGCTTCTCGAACCAACGAGAGCTACAACACAACGAGAGCCTCCCTGCTGCAAAGATTCCAAAGGACCTGTTTTTTTTTTCCTGGTTCTAAAATTTAGCTACGAAGGACTCACCACCATCTTGAAACAGCAGAACTGGGGGGAAGGAGAGAGATTGAATATGCAAATACCAGCTGCGACGTGATTGGCTGGTCATTTGGTCTTTAGAACTGGGGGGAAGGAGTGTTGCATATTCAATATGCAAATACCAGCTGCGACCTGATTGGTTGGTCGTTTTGACAGTTGGTCTGAGTGCTAGTATAAATACCCTGACAGTTGCAGGGAACGTTTGAATCGCTTGTCACCTGTGTTATAATAAAGATCTGTCTTGCACATGGCTCCTGCGTGTCAATTCCCTCACAACAACCCACACGTTACAATAGCCATCCTCCGGAAAAAGGCGGTCAGGCCTGGAAAACGACAAAAGACAAACAAACAGACGAACAACAAAAAACAGAAAAAGAAAAGGCGGGGGGGGGGAAGAGAAAGTCAGGAAGGAGAGTCAATCTGGGTTTGTCAGGATAAGTAGAATAAAACTGGCGGAGCAGCTGGGGAGCACGGAGGTGGGACGTGTCCACCCATTCGGCATGAGATGGAGGAAAATGCTTCCAAGCCACTAGGTACTGAATACGATTCTGCCGCCACCGAGAGTCCAATATTTCCCGGACCTCAAAATGCTGTTCACCATCAATCAATAGGGGGGCAGGCGGTAGTTCCACAGGTGGACGTAAAGATGAGAAGTGAACAGGTTTAATGAGGTTAACGTGGAAAACTGGATAAACAGAGCTGAGGTGCTTGGGTAGCTGCAAGCGAACTGAAACAGGATTGATGACCTTGATTATGGGAAACGGGCCCACGTACTTAGGCCCCAACTTCTTAGACTTTTGCGTAGTTTGAAGGAACTTCGTGGATAAATAAACTTGGTCACCCACCTTGTACTGATAAGGTTGTGCACATTTCTTATCAGCCTGTTTCTTATGCGCGCGATGCGCAGCATCCAAAATACTAAGTGCCAAAGGCCAAATATGCCTCAACCGCTCATTCCATTCGGAGACGGACGAAATCTGTGGCTGCTCAAGAGGAACCTCAGGAATAGGAACAAAGTCCTGGCCAGATACAACTCGAAAAGGAGTGAATCCAGTGCTGCTATGTACGGAGTTATTATAAGCCACTTCCGCATGCGGCAACAAGTCCACCCAATCATCCTGCTGGTAATTGATGAAACAATGTAAATATTGTTCTAGAACAGAATTAGTCCTCTCATATAAGAAGAAAGCTGTTGAAACTCCTGAATATATTCAGCCACCAGTCTATCTCCCTGTTTGAGGGCCATAAATTTCACCTTCCCCCGTTTCTCAATCAGCGGATCATCAAATCTCCTCTTTAGTGCAGTCATAAAGACATCAAAATTCCTCAGAAGGGGGGAGTTACATTGGTGTAAGCTGACCATCCAATCGGCCGCTTTTCCCTCCAAAGAAAGTAAAACCATTCGCACCTTCATCTCATCTGTTTCTAAATCGGGCCCATAAATTTCCATATAATTCCAAATCTGTATAACAAAGAGACCCAGGTCCCTGGGATTTCCGTTATATTTTACTGGCAAGGGAGGGACTTTTGCCATTCTGCGTCTTCTGGGGGGCCCCCCTATTCTGGCAGCAGCTCTGGCTGGGGGGAGAGGAGGCTGTTTCTGGGTTTGTTTGCTCCCATCCCCCCTCGGCCTCTTCACCCTCCCTAAATTTATGCATAGAGTACCTTTGTTCAAATTCTTCCGTTTGCTCTCTTTCTTGGGACCTCCGCTCGGTCATGGCTTCTTCCCAGTCAGCTGGTTTTTTCTTTTGTTTTCTCCTGGTAACTCCAGCATCCAAACTCTCACAATCTTCATTTTGCCCCACTCCCAAAGTCCATCGGGGACAAACTGCAGTTTCTTCTATCCTCAGCCCAGCTAGCTTTTCAGGTAAAGATGGTTCTGCAGTTTCTCTTCCAGTCTCCTCATCATCGCTCGCTTGCAATGACATCTTTTTCTCCGTTCCTTCTTTTGAGTACACCCCCCACGGTAGGTTGAGACCTCCTGGTGGGGTGTGAGTGAGTCTTCGCTTACTGTCAGCACTTCTTCATTGAATAATTAGGAAAGAAAACCACGAGAGTCCATTGATAGAAATCAAGTGTACTTTTACTAATTATAAATGATTAGAAGCGTAGCAAAGCGAAGACTATTTAGGCGCGAAAGCGATTGATATATAAAATAACCCATTCCCCACCCCTTGGCATCCCAGTTACAGTCCAATCATAATTCTCCTAAGTGTCAGGTGTGAGATAACTTCGAAAGGCATCACCAAGTAGGGGGGGCGGAGCCTGTAGGGGGGCGGAGCCTGTTGCCGAGGAGGGCTCAACCGAGCTCCTCTCAGAGATCTGGTCTGTATATCTAAATAAGATCATAGATATCACCCCTTTTTGGCTAAGAAAGGGGCAGGGAGTAGCTCTGTGTGCTAGGGTCTATTCGTAATTCACAGCCTTTCTCTTTTTTTTTGGCTGTGGACAGAGATTAGATCCAGCGTGAGCGGAGCTTTTATCTCCAGCCAGTTCTTCTCAGCTGCCTTTTTTGCAGCCCCAGACAGGCGAGCCCCCCCCCGGACAAAGCAAAGTTGTTTGAAGCTAGGATTAATACGGGCGGGTCCCACCCCTGTGAGATTTATGCTTTTATTACTATCTTAAACACCAGCACCATTTGTCTTAGAGGCTTCTTTGTTTAAACGGACTTCAAAATGGCGATTTCTCCCCGTTGGTGACTGATAGGGGATGTACTTAGCCGGTTTACCTTCCTGCAGACCGCTCCTTAACAAAATAATTTTTTTTTGGAAACAGAGGGGAGCGAAAGCGCTGTTTATTTGTTTATTTATAATGGCACCCAGGTCAAAATCGAAGCGTCTCTCTACAAATGTGCCTAAAGAATCTAAAGAATCTATATTGGAATCGCAGCCCTTGTCTCCTACGCCCTCTACTGGAGAATTTTTAACACAGGAATTTTTCTTTCAAATGCTTAATGATTTTAAACAAGAAATTAAGGAATTTGTATTGGAGCTATATGATGATTTAAAGTCTAAAATTGACCAAATGAAGGCGAATACATTTGCAGCCGTGTCTGCCCTGTCAGATTATTCTGCTGAAATAGAGAATAAATTGGAAAGCTTGGAGGAGGCTAATTTTAATTTGACTACTAATATTCAAATATTACAACAAAAAATTAGAGACACTCAAGAACAGCTCGTGATGATAAACTTTAATAAGAAGGCATTCGCAATAAGAGTCAGAGGATTCCGCGAAAAGGAGCGAGAGAATCTGAAACAGACCTTTGTTGAAGCCTTCAGCCATGCGGTGGGAAGCCCGGGACTTAACTTTGATTGGCAGATTCAGAAAATCTATCGCCAGAATTCGTTGGTAGCGGAACAGCGACAGCTCCCGAGGGACATAATTATATATTTTTCCACAAAAGAATCCAGAAACGCGATTATGCAAAAGTTTCATAATAATAGTCTGCGAGTTGATGACCAGGACTTGATTGTCTTCAAAGAAATACCTTTCCAGATGTTGAGAGCAAGAAGAGACTATGCTTTTTTAACAAAAGAGCTTAGAAATCAACAGATTCAATATAGATGGGAGGCCCCAGCCGGCATTACGGTCACATTTGAGAATCAAAGACTTCGTCTTAACTCTGTTTCGGAGGCTCGAGATTTCTATTACAAGACTTTGAAGGCGGGACTTCCTGATTCACTTGGAAAAGAGGAGAGACAAGCTGAAGGAGAAGGCAAGCAACAGACCACATGGCTGCAAGATGGAGGGGGTAGCCTTTCCTCCCTTGGAGAAGCAGAAAAGCGGAGATCGAGGATTTAGACATTTTAAAATATTTGCCAAAGTTGTGGACTGAATGGGGGTTTGCGACCTCTCTCCGGTAGAAAAAGCGGAACTTATTGGTGGGGTGATACTGATTGTATATATGTAAAATGAATGCAGAATGATTTATGTTGTTTAAATTCTGTTAGAAGGGATTACTTTAAAACAGAAGGTAAACTGATTCTTGTTGAAAGTATTATTTGAATATGTGGAATGATCCATGCTATTTAATTTTATTAGAAGGGAAAGCTTGGTGAAATTATTTTGAGTTGGATTT
This sequence comes from Thamnophis elegans, assembly GCF_009769535.1. NCBI lineage: Eukaryota > Metazoa > Chordata > Lepidosauria > Squamata > Natricidae > Thamnophis > Thamnophis elegans. The sequence goes on from NC_045552.1 coordinate 33,269,458, forward strand.
TAAATTAATGTCTGCATAAATTTGATAGTGGTAAATATCAGAGAAGCAAGGGATGAGGGTAAAATGCATGCGGAATGATTTACGTATATTGGTGGGGTGATATTGAATGTATATATGTAAAAGGATGCAAAATGATTTATGTTGTTTAAATTCTGTTAGAAGGGAAAGCTGGACGAGATTATTTTTTTTAAAACAGAAGGTTAACTGATTCTTGTTGAAAGTATTATTTGAATATGTGGAATGATCCATGCTATTTAATTCTTATTAGAAGGGAAAGTTTGGTGAAATTATTTTGAGCTAGATCTTAACTAATGTCTGCATAAATTTGATAGTGGTAAATATCAGACAAGCAAGGGATGAGGGTAAAATGCATGCGGAATGATTTACGTGGTTTAAATCCTATTAGAAGGGAAAGCCGGTCGGGATCATCTTAAGATAGAATGTAAACTGATTTTTGTGTAAAGTAATACTTGATTCACGCTGCTTAAATTTTACTAAGAAGGGAAAGTTTGGTTAGATTATTTTGAATTACTGTTTGAAAATAAGGTTAAGAAAGATTATTTACGCTGTTTAAATCCTATTAGAAGGGAAAGTTTGATTATTCTTCTGTAAAGTAATATTTGAATATGTGGAATGATCCACGCTGCTTAAATTTTACTAGAAGGGATTATTTTTGAGCTAGATTGTATATTGATGTATATACAAATTTGTATAAATGTTTATCTGAATACAAGGTTAAGGAAGAGGAACGGGAGAGTCTACAGGAGGTTGGGGTAAATAACAAAGAAGTAAGAGACGAGAATAAATATAGATAGAATGACTTACACTATTTAAGCATAGATAAAGATGGGGGGCTGAGCTTAACACAAAGAGTTCTTTTTCTTTTTTTTTTCCTTTTTCTTTTTTCTTTTTTCTTTTTTCTTTTCTTTCTTTTTCTTGTTTTTCTTTCCTTTAATATATTACTTTTATTTTAATCCATACGAGCACAAGATACTTTAGATAGAAGGCAGTGCCAGGTGTGGGCCCCGGGAAGTCGGGAGGATTAGGGATGGGGATTATGGGGGGTGGGTGGGTGGGTGTTAACATAGTCTCAATAAGAACAAGAATGCACTTATATACGGTTGTTTTTTTTTTCTTTCCTTTTTTTTTTCTCTTTTATTTCTTTATATTTTTTTTTCCTTGGTTTATTTTACTTTTTATCAGATTAAACAACACTTGAATAAAGGCATACACCAAGGAGGGAGGTAGAGGGAAAGAAGAGGGAGGAGTAAGGAAGGAGTAAGGGGAATGTGCGTGTTGGGAGTAAGGGGAGAAGGAAGGTTTGAGGGGAAAGGGAAGTAGGAGGGGAGTGTTAGAGGGAGGAAAGGAAAGTTGGAGGGGGTAGATGGGGTGTATGGAGGATGGAAGTGTCAGGTGGGGTTGTGAATGATGAGTTGTGTTTTCTTTTTTATTTTGTTTTATTTATTTTTTTATTTATTTTTTTCTTATAGCAAATACTCTGTATATAAGTGATTGTAAAATGGAATGTGAAAATGAATAAAATATATTTAAAAAAAAAAAAAAAGAAAGGCATCACCAAGATGGAATGTTGGTGCCGTTGGCCTTGGCGGGAACCTCCTCCGCATGCGTAGTCCGACAGGCAGCAGAACTCCAGAATCTTCCTCCAGCACAATTAGTAACCCCTCCCAATACCATGCCCTCCCTCCCCGTTTCAATGGCAGCCGAAGCAGCAGCAAAGCAGAGGCTGACAGTGTTCTACACTCTGCATTCTCAAGGCGTTTCCATACACGAGACAAACATGACATTTCGAAAAGGAGAATGTTACAAACAGAGAAGTACATAGTAAAAATACAAAAAGAGAATTTCCTATAATGTCTTAAGCTATCGGCCGTTTCACCTCTGTTCTATCTTACACCCATGCTTGGCTTCCTGTGCCCCTCCTTTACAGCGTCTTGCCACACTGTTCCAGTAAGGTTTGTTGCAACTTAATAAAAATCAATATTAATTCTATATTGATATTCAAAAGCTAGTTAGAGCCTGGGGGCTCATATACCCAGGTGATATGGTCATATTTTGGCTGTTTTCTCCCAGCTGCCTCAATTTGACACTCGGTAACCTAGGTAGTCTAATCGTACACGGTGGAATTCACATTTTGATACCTAGCTACCAGATGTTTTTCCAGTACTTGGCGGACCAGGGGTACGTGGTCATCCATGGTCTCAGTGTAGATAAGGATGTCGTCTAGGCAGACGAGGACCCCCTTGTAGAGGTGCTCGTGCAACACCTCATTTATTAACTGTATGAATACCACTGGGGCCCCCTGCAGTCCGAAAGGCATCACTTTGAATTGAAAGCTCCCTAGGGAGCAGTTGAATGCTGTTTTCCACTCATCTCCTCCTCTGATATGTTCTCGGTAGTATGCTTCTCTGAGGTCTAGTTTGGTGAAGACTTTTCCCTTGGCCAGAAGAGATAGCATGTCCTTCATGAGATGGAGGGGTATAGATTGTGTACGCATATCCGTTTTATCCCTTGAAAGTCCACATACATAGTTCATAGTTCCATCTTTTTGTTTTCTTTGAAGAGGACTGGTGCTGCGACCCGTAGCTTGGCTGGCTCAATGAACCCCCTTGCTAGGTTTTTGTCTATGTATTTGTGCATCTCTTACAATTCCCAGGGTGTCATGGCGTACAGTTTGGGCTTGGGTAGTTTTGCCTCGGGGATGATTTCAATGGCACAGTCTGTCTCCTGGTGAGGAGGCAGAACATTGCACTCGGCCTCGCTGAATACATCTGTGAGGTCCTGATATTCCATCAGAATCAGTTTGGCCTCTGGGGTTTTGTCGGATGTGGTTGCCAGTTGTTCTTGTGGGCTCTTTTGGGGGGGTTCCAGTGTGGGTGGTGTTTCTGCTTGCTGGTGTGGGAAGGTTTGGGGATCCGCTAGCTCTAGCCTCACTGGTTCAGTCAGATGGGTGATATAAGCTCCTCCCATTAGGGGCCCGTCAACCTGCTCAAACCAGATCAGATGGGCCAGTTTTTTTGCTCTGATCCCCAGTTTCAGGACTGTGGTTAGGTTGATCAAGCACCTTGTGCAGCCTGTCTATTAGGGCTTGAAAATCCCCCTGGGTTTTCTGTTTTTGGGGCTGTGAGGCGTATTGGAAAAAGGAGAGGGTGAATGGGTTCTTTCACCATTGGGTCATTTTCTCCCTCGTCCTCGCTGTCATATGGTTCTGGGGGATGGGTAGAGGATGCCCATAGCATTCTAGGTGGATATCAGCTGAATCAAGGAATAGAGCTAGCTGATCTAAGTCCCCGTCAAACTTTCCCCTGAATTGGGGCAGGTTGTTCAGCCCTACTCCTCCAACCTCCTGTTGGCCTCTGTATGCTTGTACCTGATATGGCTGACCATCTTCTTCACCCCTAGTTCAGAGAGAGGGAGGGGGTTGCCTACTCTTGGTAGCCTGCCTGCTGCGTGGGAGAGGTACTGGTTGCTGTTTTGGGCTCCTTCTCCTTCTCAGGAGGGGGAGGGGGATGTGCTCCAGTCTGCATCTCTTCCCCCCAACAGGATCAGATGTCCGTCCCCTCTCTTTTGGGCGGCATGATGGCCCCACATCATGAAGGGTGGCCTGGTCAAGATCCTCCTTCAGTTGCTCTATTGCACTCCCTAGGGATTCCATCTGGGGCTTTGGGAGCCTGGTTGTTTCCAGTCCCACCTCCAGTCCACCCTTGCCAGCTTCCTTGAGACTCTTCCCTGTATCTGCAGACTAGGGCAAGGGAATTCCAGCTCAGCTACTTTAGGTGTTGATTTCCAAAAGTACTCATCTTTTCTTGCTTCTGCTGCTGGGGAAGACATCTTTGCTTGGCATTGCCGCATACCTCCAGCTGTAATCAGACTTTTTCTTCAGCCTCCTGTTGCCTGATTTTTCCTCCAAGCACCCCAAATATTGAGGGAGTGCTCGGAGAGCCCAGGATTCAGGAAACCCTGAAATTTAATAGATTTTTAAAAGTCAGTTTCGGCTCTCTGTAAAGTTCCCAAGAGCTGACCTAATTAATTTACGAGCCTCCAGATAAAGTTCAAAGAAAACCCATTCATTTATTAGGACTAACATCTTGGCACGGACTTCTGTGGAGCCGAAACTAAATCCCACTTAATGGCGTCTGAACTTTACCCCTGTGTCCCCTCCCCTCTGCCTGAGGTCATCAATCATATTCTCCAACAGGACCTTATGGCAGGGTTCTGGACATGCGCATTCACATCCCAGTACAGAAATATGAGACTTTTTACTCTGGCCAAAAGTATGCATGGCATTTTCCCCCCTTCTCAAGTTGATAGTAGTCATGGAAATGCTTTCGACATTGACACAGATTTGTAGGATGCGGAATAACATAATCATAGAATTATAGGGCTGGAAGGGACCTTCAAGGTCTTCTAGTCCAATCCACTGCTCCAGCAGGAGATCTTGTACCATTCTGAATAAATGATGTTCTTCTTGAAAACCTCCTGTGATGGAGCATCCACAACTTCTGGATGCAAGCTGTTCTTTATTTCTTTATTATTCCTCACCTACAGACATACATCAAAGTAGACTTGTCCCATCAGGGGAATTCTGGGAGTTGAAGTCCAAACATCTTAAAGTTGCCAAGGTTGAAAATGCCATATTTGATAGTTCATCTTGTGGTGCCGTATGAGTGTTTTAATCAATATCACTTTTGTTTAATAAGATCGGGAAAGGCAAATATGGATTTAATTATTACTAGTAGAAGCATTTTTAATTCTCCAGATAAAGGTAAATGCAATTTTAAGAGCAAGCTCACGGCATTAAACACAAACATTTTTTCCTCTCTCTGGTTCTGAAGCAAAATCTGATTTATTTTAAAGATATGTATCATTTATATTCCATCATTAAGTCAATTTAGAACAACAGGTTTTCATGAAAATGATTTTGTATGTTTACAGCACTGTTTGGTTTAATCTGGGAGAAGAGGAAAGAGAAGATTGTTTATGCTATGATATCAGGGGCTCACTATTAATAAATGGATGAATAAATGGCAAAATTAATTGCTTGGATTCATCTGAAAAGTCACAGATTTTTAAAAATTCATCAGTGTCTTTGCCCGTTGGGATGATGCCAAGCTGGTCTAAAACTGCTGCCTTGAGAACTATTTTGACAATCTCTTAATTATAGTGTTTGTTTTAATGTTAAGCATTAATGCTTGTGAGATGAACTATGTTGTTTTTTAAAAAAAAGAATAGTACAGGTTATTTTCCACTAGGTGACAGTATTGAACCAAAAACATTATCTAGGTAGCATTATGGATTGTTGTTCTATAATTCTAACAGAAGGGGGCAGAAGAGGACAATTGCACTCAAGCTCTACTTTAGTGATTCAGGAAGGTGCAATGATTATGATGGATTTTGGCCCAAAGTGGCAAAGTCCTTCTTATGTTTTCTTCTTGTATTTCTATGACGATCCTGGCCATTTCATAACCCAAGCCTTCCTCCTACTTCTCTTCCTCCCTCCCTCACTTGCTCTCCTCCTCCTCCTCCTCCCCCTCCTCCTCCTCCTCCTCCTCCTCCTCCTCCTCCTCCTCCTCAGAAAGACTATTCTGAAATAGTACATTGTAACAATGTCTTTTGCTTTTTAAAGAAAAGCTGGTTTTAGAGCTTTCATTGTTATTTTCATATTGTTGGCAATTATGATGTTGTTGAAAAGAGTTGGGGGGTTGTGGAGAAGGAATTTTGGGGTTCCCGTCTCTACTGGACAGTTTTAATCACTATCTCATCTCCTGCATGTAAAAAACTAGGCTTTATGAGAAATCCATCTGCCAATATCATCTTGGATATTTTGAAGCACAGGGCAATAAAAAAGTATTTGCATTATTTATAGACCCAAAATCTAATTAGGTCAGAAGACCTAAGAAGAACCCTATTAACTAGCGTTTTCTAAGCCATAGGTAGGTCTCCTTAGGGAAATGTTGAGTTCCATGCTTTGGTTCTTTTAAAATGGAACTGGGGAAACTGTCAAAAGCGCCAAACTATGTTGTCTGAGAAATAGCTTGGAGGTTGGATTAGCCACAGATAGATCTTTGTGTTCTTTGAATTTTTGATTCAAAAATACAGAGTGCTGGGAACCTTTTCTGATTCTGATAATCATTTAAACTGTTTTGTGGGTCAACAGAGAGCTGAATTTTTTTGGCAGAACTAACAGGTGACCTCATAAGATAATTACTGGAGGAGGAGGAGGAGGAAGAGGAGGAGGAGAGGGAGGGAGAAGGAGGAGAAGAAATGATTTCTTGGAAAACTGTAGTATGGTTGACCAACCAATCAAGCAATAGCCATTTGTCAGAAGGAAAATTGGTGAGTTTGCTGGCCACCTTCTAGTGTCCCAAGAACAGGTCCCCCGTCTTGGGCTGTGCAATGCTTTGAAGAGGTGTGTGAAGACACGAGACACAAAGAAGCTGAGACCAGGCAGATCCATAAAAGTACAGACATACCCTTTGCATCTCCATATGAGAAAAAAAATACTTGCAGAACTTTATGGTGTAAAGATGGATTAAAAAGGAGTTGAATTTGAACCTGGGGTCTGCTTGAACTCTGGGTTTTTATAGTAGCTTTTTATAGTAGCTATTTTATAACCCTTTTTTGTCATCGTTGTTAAGTAAATCACTGCATTTGCTAAGTGAATTGGGGAGTTGTTAAGCAAGTCCGACATTGTTGTTGGCTTGGAAAGTTGCAAATACCCCGGGATGCTGCAACCTTTGGTAAATATATGCTGGTTTCCGAGCACTCCGATTTTGATCACTTGACCTTGGGGATGATGTGATGGTTGTAAGTATGAGGAACAGTTGTATGTCACTTTTTGTGGTGCTGTTGTAGCATCAAACATTCGCTAAACAAATGAGTGTAAGTCAAGGACTATCTGTATCTCTAACCTGAGCTATCTTTGGGGATGCTTGGGTTGCAACCATTTCACCATTGTGTTTTCTGAGAATGGTTAGCTTCATCCTAGAGAAATAAAGAGGGGATTGGAAGCTGGCCCTTTGCTTTGCAGTGGCCTTTCCCTTAAGAATAAATAAAATGCTAGCTGGGGAATTCTGGGAGTTGAAGTCCACACATCTTAAAAGTTGCCAACCTCGACAAACATTGTTCTAGGCTACTGGCAATGACTCCGCTGGACAATCTCTAATCTAGCTTGCTTTGATACTTCAGTGAGCAGGTTGAATGATAAAATTCCCCTGTGTTTTCCTTTGAACTTAATGTTGCTACATTCCAAGCTCTAGTTTTTCCATTCAGCATGCAGAAAACGTAACCTCAACAAGCTCACAGATATTCATGTCTAGCCTCAGTTTGGACGCAGGGCTTTCTTTCCCTCTGAAAAATGAAAATAATTGCAAAGAGGTTTAGAGAGAAAGAAGGTGGGAGAGAAAGAGAAGAGAAAGAAAGAAAAAGAATGAATGAATAAATGAATGAATGAAAGAGAAAGATAGATAGATAGATAGATAGATAGATAGATAGATAGATAGATAGATGATGGATGATGGATGATGGATGATAGATGGTAGATAGATAGATAGATAGATAGATAGATAGATAGATAGATAGATAGATAGATGATAGATAGATAGATAGATAGATAGATAGATAGATAGATAGATAGATAGATAAGCAGGCTCAGGCAGATTTTAAATCACACCTTGCAAGAGATAAAGAAATGTATGTCCTTAGCTTGAAAAAAAATCATAATATAGTTTGCATCCACTTAGGAAAAAGATAAGTGAGGTTTCCTGGTAACTAAATAAAGGTGCCATTTTCACCAAATGGGGATTCACAGTCATTGACTCTTCATCAACTGATTAGACAATTGGGCAGCTCAGAACATGTGTGTTTATAACACTTTTATTGACCAAGATGCATTTTTATTCTTTTATTGCACCGAACCTGACAACAATTTAGAACTTAGTACCAGATTACAAGTTCTTCTGGCCTGAGAGGAATTTGAACTGACAATCTGAGGAACTGAACTGTTATAGACAGACAATCTTTATTTTGTTTATTATTGTGTTTCCCTGAAAATACGACAGGATCTTATTTTCTTTTGCCCCATGAAATATGGCCTTGGGCTTATTATCAGGGAGGGCTTATTGTTTTGGGGTTGCTGGGTGGCTGCTCCCTTGTGAGCGGACTCCCAAAGAGCCGGGCACAGCCTCAGGGGCAAAGCAGCCATGAGGTAACCATGCTCACGAGCAGCTGCCTGGCAAATCCCCTCTCCAGCCAGGCAGAGCACATTCACTGACCTAGGGGTTATCACTAAGGCGCCAAGCCGTGTGGCGCTCTGCCCACCCCCCAGCTCCCGCAGCTTGGCACATTCGGGATACCCCCTAGGTCAGTGCATGGAGCTCTTCCCGGCTGGAGAGGGGGGTTGTGCGAGCGCCTGTTCTGCCCCCAGCCTCACCAAGCCCTTGCGCAGCTCTACCAGGGTGCTGCCGCCACCGCCGGCACCACGCTCCGAGCATAACTTCCAAACTCCAAGTCTTCCTGACGAGTCTTCCAGCATCGGCCGCTCTAGGAGTGCTCTCAATGGTGAGCCGGCTGCCAGACAGAGAGTCTTCTGGACAGAGAGTCTTCCAGCAGCTGGCCCACCATAGAGAGCATTCCAAGAGCGGCCAATGCTGGAAGACTCGGCAGTGGAGTTTTGGAGTTTGGAAGTTATGCTTGGAGCATGGCGGCGGTGGCGGCAGGCGGCAGTGGTGCCCTGGGAGAGTTGCGCAAAGACTTGGTGAGGCTGGGGGGCAGACAGAGCACCATGTGGCTTGGTGCCTTAGTGATACCCCCTAAGTCAGTGAATGCGCTCTGCCCAGCTGGAGAGGGGATTTGCCGGGCAGCTGCTCGTGAGCATGGTCACCTCATGACTGCTTCACCCCTGAGGCTGTGCTATTTGGGAGCCCGCTTGCAAGGGAGCAGCTGCCTGGCAACTCCCCCCTCTGGCCAGGCAGAATGCCACTTCCCAATCTAGCGGTATCCTGAAGGTGGCAAGCAACGTGAGCACCTTTCCCACCCCTCCCGGCTCCCGCGGCTTGGCACCTTTGGGATACCGCTAGGTCGGTGAGCAGTGCTCTGCCTGGCCGGAGGGGGGTGTTGTCCAGGGGGTTTATTTTCGGGGGTGGGCTTATATTTTTGCCGTGAAAAATGTTGCAAGGCGTTAGTTTCGGGACAGGTCGTATTTTCGGGGAAACACGGTAGGAAAATTTATATAGCTGCCCAACTCACTCACTGTGATCCCACGCAGGTTACAGAAATAAAACTCCAAACCCAAATCCAAAAAATGCCCACAGTGAGAAAGGTGTTCTATTTTTTCCAGTTGCCTTTTGAAAAAGCATCTTTGGGAGAACTGTGACCTGGATGACTGATAATCTCCATAGACATCCCACAGTGATAATAATCAAGTGTTTGATGGGCTCCATGTCACCCCAGGACACACAGGCCCACTGGTCAAACCATGTCTTTAGAGCCTTTCATAAGTGCCAAAGTGGAGGCCAATCTTATTTCTGCAGGGAGGATGTTCCACAAGGAGGGAACCACCAGGGAGAAGAGCCTCCCTCTTGGTCCACCAGATGGACCTCCTTAAGAGAGAGGACATCCCCCTGCCTCCCCACTCTGGTGATTCAGGTAGATACAAGTGGAAAAAGAGGGTCTTCAAATAAACTCAGGTTTAAAGGTGACAACTAGCACCTTCAATTTGTGTCAATTTCAGTGTCAAAGGAAGAACATCTAAACTTTCACGACAAATAGTTCTTCTTTCTTGCAAAAAGAGAAGATGCTGACTGCTTCCTAGAACGTAAGTAAATGACTGGGGGATAAAAGCTTATAATTACTTTCTAGTCTTTCCATAGAAATAACTACAAGTTTTTTTCCTCAGAATTCCTGCTGATGAATAATAAGGTTGAAGAAGGAAAATAATCTGCTTTTGTTTTTGGAAAAGAAAACTAATTCCAAGTGAAGGAGGTATTGAAAAATTGTGTTTTGCTAATATTGACATGTTTGTGGCCATTGACCATAGAATCAATTGCAAGACAACTGAGAACTTCATTCAATTTCCAACAGTAGCATTCATATTTTTCTGCATCATTCGTGCTTAAGCCCTGAATTCCAAGTTTGCTTAAATTAGCGCGTGCTGATGATAGAAGATTTTCAAAATGTTTCTTTCTTTACCCAAAGAGGCTTTGTTTTTAATGTCTTGCTGTCAAGGTGTTTGAGAATTTGTTGGAGGTTTTACTTATTTATTTTGGGGGACACAATGTTTTTAAATATTCCATTTAGAGTGCCTGGAGGTATTCTTCTTGTTCTGGAGCCTCCTATCTCCAATTTTAAAAAAGTAGGGAGAGGCTGCCAAACACAAGATCCTTTTGGGATCTATGGGACATTGAACAGGTTTTCCTACCAATTCATACCTTCATCAGTGCAAGGTCGCTATGGGGTTTTTTGGGGAGTGGTGGTGGTTGGTGTAAAGAAAAATAAAATGTGGATTAAAATATAAAAATAAGACGTGGCATAAGGGACAGATAAAAAGCCTGTTTGTAAGAAGACAGGGAAATATCATCAGCCTTCAACCATAGAAGTCCAGTAAATGTTCCAGTAAATGTCCTTATGTCAAAAGCCCCAAACCACAAGGTTCAGCTTGACACGTAGTCAGTATCTATGGCCCAAGACAAAAGGAGAAGTAAGACAATATCTACTTATAAGGCTTCTTTCCTCAAGGTAACCAATAAGAAATGAGTTAAGTGTTTCTGTGTCATGCTGCCTTTGAGAATGTATAAGAATGTGTGCTTCAACGATGAAGTTTGTTCAGAACTTGCAATACTAGCCTTGGGCTAGTTTTCTGAACCTGGCTGCCAATAAACTTCTCCTGCATCCCGAGACATCTAAGTCTGTCATTTTCTGCAACAGGTGAGAAGGCCACCCAAAAAAAATTTTTTTCCAAGACATTTGTAAATTTCTTGGTCTTTTTTATTGGTTCTTTTTGGGCTGCATTGAGCCTTTTTATCCTGTTTGTTGATAAATTTAGTGTTTGAACTTTTAATGCTCAATGCTTTTAATTTTAATAATTTTACACTGTTATTTATGACATTGTAAGATGCCCAGAATCTCTTAATAGTAAGATGGGCAGCATATAAATTTAATAAAATACAATATTAAAATAATAAACAAAATAAAGCAAATTCTCTGTTATTAAATGGAATGAGAACTAGTAAAGAAAAATATGCTGTCTTATATTACAGGTAACCCTCAATTTATAAACTTTTGTTTAGAGACTGTTTGAAGTTATGACACTGACAAATGTGACTTATTATCATTTTTCACACTTACGACCATTGTAGTATCTCCGTGGTCACATGATCAAAATTCGAATGCTTGCCAACTGGTTCATACTTACGACGATTGCAGTGTCCTGGGGTCATGTGATCTCCTTTTGCACATGGTCTCCTGACAACCCAGGATAAAGCATGAAGGCAACATAGACAGCTGATAGTTCAACTCCCCTTAATTGCTCCAACTTTCCCCCAAACACTCCCAAATTTACAGCAAATCCCAGAGCAAAGTGCTCTCTCTCACACATACACAGCAATCTCTGGTTGTGAGGAGTCCAGCAAAATGCTATTAGCACAATGGTTTCAATGCTAGAGGTCCTGCGAGGCAAAGCAACAAGGTAAGGAATCCACGAAGCAAGGAATAAAGCAAGGAGTCCATGAAGTAAGGAAAGCAGGAACTCCTACAAACTCCAGATGTCGGCAATGGCCCAAAAAAACTGCACAAATTCAGTGTTTGTTCCCAACAGTGGGATCAGTGTCTCCTTAAGGTGTGCCTTGTGAAGAGGGCCCAGGGTTCCAGTCTGTCAAGATCCATCTGAATCTTGAGCCTATCATCTAGGGCACGAATGTCAAACTCATGGCATCACGTTGCTGTCACATGACATATCACAAAGTTTTTTTCCCTTTGTGGAGCTGGGATGGGCGTGGCCTGAGCGTGATGCATCCGGGCCACCGACCACCAGTTTACACCCCTGATCTAGGGTGTTGATTATTCCTGCCAGCTTAGTATCATCTGCAAATTTGGTAAGTTCCCCTTCTATTCCAGCACCTTATGGTACTGCTCACTTCTCTCCATGTAGATGTGGTACCATTAAGGACTACTTGTTGATTAGAAACTTTTGTTTCTAGTCTGTCTTTTACAGTTATGTTTTTGGTAGGGTGGGCTATAGTTTCTTTTTGTGTGAAGACCAATGCAAAGAATGAGTTAAGCAGCTCTTTTTTCATCCATGGTTTCTTGTCCTACCCTTTGGTCCTTTGGAAAATAAGTTGACATGTCACCCTTTTCTCTAGACTGGCCAAACCCAAACCCTGCAATGGTTCTTACAATACTGTACAATACAATACAATAGCAGAGTTGGAAGGGACCTTGGAGGTCTTCTAGTCCAACCCCCTGCCTAGGCAGGAAACCCTATACCGTTTCAGACAAATGGCTATCCAATATCTTCTTAAAGACTTCCAGTGTTGGAACAATCACAACTTCTGGAGGCAAGCTGTTCCACTGATTAATTGTTCTAACTGTCACAAAATTTCTCCTCAGTTATAAGTTGCTTCTCTCTTTGATTAGTTTCCACCCATTGCTTCTTGTTCTACCCTCAGGTGCCTTGGAGAATAGTTTGCCTCCCTCTTCTTTGTGGCAACGTCATATGTTTTAGTCTCCAGGCCCTAATCATCTTAGTTGTGCTTCTTTGCACTCCCCCCTGCAAAGTCTCAACATCTTTTTTTGTAAAGTTGTGACCAAAACTGGATGCAATATTCCAGATGTGGTTTTACAAGGATTTATAAAGCAATATTATTTATAAAGTGGTAAAGTGAGGTCCTTTGCTTCTTTCCAATCCTTCTGTTGTGCTTGTCCTAATTTATCTTGTTCCTTCCTTTCTTAGTTTTATTGTAATTTATTTATTTGTTGTGTGCAGCCCAGGATCCCTGGGAGCCAGGCAGCATCCAAGTTTAATAATAAATATAAATACATTCATAAATAAATAAAATGCGTGCAAGTGCAGCTGCAACCAATTTTCTGAGATTAACCTTTTCATTTTCCAAGTTGTGCAGAAAAATCTTCATAAACATCTCCCCATTTTATGCACCATGAACAGAATCTCCTCCTGCTTTTTTTGAGCCCTAGTAAAATGTTTGCAGAGAAGAGAGCGTTGCACAGACTGTGGGGGTCTGCAGAAAGCTAGGTCAAAAAGCTCACAATGGCAATCATTGTCGTGCATTTGAAGTCCTTCTCACTGTTTAATGTGAAAAGGGGGTGGCCCTTTGATTCCATGACTGTGACCCCATCTTCTCTGTTTTGACCCCTTGGCACAATGTTACAAAATTCTATGGAGAGTTCTGGTTGCATGGCAACCTGTATACAGATGCACATACAAACGCCCTTTCCGACGAGCATTTTGATCAGTATGTGTGATATCTTGCCAACGATCATTAAAAAAAATATTTCTCACTGGTTTCTGAATGTAAAAGCCCTAACCTGGAGAGTGGAAGGAATTATTTGCATGCCCCTTTGCCTGTTTGCTTGGGAAATGAGTATCTATGCCTGTGCTAGCCAACCTTGGCAACTTTACGATGTGTGGACTTCAACTCATTTTTAAACATATAGCAATCTCTCTGCAGTTGTCATATGAAAAAACAAAGTTCCCTCATTTTTTTCCAACTGTTTTACTATCAATCCTCAAAGCATGCCAGCTGGGGAATTCTGGGAGATGAAGTCCACACATCTTAATGTTGCCAAGGTTCAGAAACTCTGAACCGTGGTGTCAAAATTTGCCATATCATAAAACTAAGGGAAATTACTGACAGTTAGAACAATAAACCAGTTGAACAACTTGCCTGCAGGAGTGGTGGGTGCTCTATCACTGGACAAGAAGAAACTGGACAACAATTTGTCTGGATAGGCTTGAGCAGGGGGTAGTAGAAGACCTCCAAGGTCCAAGCCTATTGTTCTATGTCCTATGTTTTAACCCAATACCTTGTGAAAATAATGGACCAAGGATGTTTCCTGTAAAAATACAGTATCTTGTTCCTGGCTTGGTTTGAACAATCCTATTTGCTGTGGGTTTCTTTCTTCTTTTTTTTTAAAGAATTTTTTATTTGACATTTTCCAAACATTGAAATCACAATTACACTTTTACAGCTTTCTAGTATCGATATTTCTTTTTTCTGATTTCGGGTTTTCCATTTTCCATTCTATTATCTTGTGGAAAGTTATCACCCAGCCCTCTCCCAGAAAAATGAAATATCCTAGGAAATATTGAAAAGACAGAATATATATTTCCCTGGATGTGAAACGGGAGGAACATGTTTTAAAAACAGAGTAGCTCCCTGCAGCTTCCTGTCCCCCCTTTGTCAATGAGCCATTAAAGCCTGAGCTAGTGTACTTTACATAATATAGGTAGTATCAGCTTTTCACAGAAACTCACCACATGGCATTTGAGAACTAAAGCAAACTTGGGATTCAAAACACAGCCTAGAGAGTTACCCCTGCATGGTCCCATGGGAGTCTGACAACCAATCAGAATACATTTCTTACACAGGAACAGGAAACAGAGAGGTGGGGCTGAATAGAGTATAAAAAGCGCAGCAAGCCCCTTCTTCGGCCCCCCTCTTCTTGCTCACCCAACATTGAAGCATGTGTAACATTTGTACCTCCCTCTCTCTCTCTCTCTCTCTCTCTTTCTCTCTCTCTCTTTCCCTCCCTCCCTCCCCCCTCTCTCTGAACTTGGTGTTTACAGAGAGACGCAGAAACAGATGGAAAAGAGGTAACACTGCCATCTAGTGGCTAGAGGCTTGGCAATATCTGATAAGGCTATAAGCTTTGTTTACTGAAAGGCTCAGTGAAAAACATTTTGTTGATACAGGTGTTCCTTTGAAGGAAAGAGAAAGCTTTGATTTGAAAAACTCCACTGAATTTGTTTGACCTAAAGTCTCAGATGTTTTGGCAGTGTTTATAACCTGGAAAATGGCACAACGTGAAGAAGAAAAGGCACTAACTTTGCAAAGAATTTTCTTAGAAATTCAAAAAGTTTTAATAATTACAGAGAGAATTGAAAAGAGACTTGAAATTATAGATCAGAATACAGAAAGTACAGGGACAGTGATGAAGTTTGAGGACAGAGCTGAAAAAATAACAGAGACATATGAAAGTGATAAGAACATTGTTGACACTGACAGCAAACTGAGAGTGGAGGGAAATGACAAGTATGAAATACAGAAAGGAGAAATCAATGAACCGGAACTTTATTTCAGATGTTAGAAAATAGATGAAAGGAGAGAAAATTTAGCAGAAATAATGAGAGTAATCTCAGCAGAAACATTAATGATAACGAAAGTTAAGCTGATAAAAAGAGCAGATAGAGGGTTTCGAATTCTTATAAGACATGCAATGAACAACAAGTTCTTAAGAGAAGTCCACATAAGACTTATCAAGAAAATACAGACTTTACAAATGGCAAGAGATATTGGACTACACTATCTCTGGAAGGATACAGGATGATGAAATGAAATGTCACAATAAATTTTAGTTAAATATAGTTAAATTTTGAGTGCTATGTACAACATAATAATAGCTATAGTCAAATAAAAGATTAATAATGATAACAAAGCATTTATATATACTAGATTGATAATATGAAATCTTATACAAACTGTGAGGATCATGGAGATGATGTTGAAAAGCCTTTTTATAAAAGATAAACAATTCTATATAGAATAGAATATGAAAAGTATTCTCCTGAAGTAACGCTAGGAAACAATGTAACTATAACTTTTTATTAACGTAGCTGACAATGAACAAAGCAACGAACTTAACTGACATCCTTTTATATGTGGGCTGTCAAATTGTTAACCAATAGGAAGTCTGCCCGACTTCCGCGAGCCTGAACCCACGCCGGAGTCAACGGATTACTTTTGCCCATTGATTGGCAAGTATTTCTCGAGACCTCAGAATGTAGCACTCCTTCCCCCCCGGATGGTACACAGATAGTCTCTGAGATATGTGGGCTTCCTGGAGATCCTTTCCGAGTGCTGTACTGCTTTCTGTTCTGTCAGAGAAGATGTTTGTTCTCGCATCTCCTCTGACGTTGCTGACTCCTCAGCAGGCCCCTCCAGAGGCCCTCCCCTGCTGTAAGGCATGGTTCAACAGGTAAGGGCTTCTGTGACAAGGATATGGGAAATGTAGAAGCGTTGAAACCAGATTGGTAGCAGCCTGGTTGGACGTTGTTGTCTTCTGATTGCGGTGGCAAGGACGAACAATTGTACGATGGGGTACTGTTCTGACCCCCTCCTCCATCCAGTAACGAAAGCTGAGACAAGCATAAAATGGAATTCCTTTAATTAACAAGACCAGAATCTCAGTGGCTGAAAGCCAAATAAACAAATAGATAAGGACTTTGGCAGCAAGTCCGACAAACCTTGGCAGCAAGTCCGACAAACCTTGGCAGCAATTCAGACTAACTCTGGCAGCAATCCAGCCTGCCAAGTTTGTTTCTCTTTAGTCCCAAACGTTGACTTCTGCAAGAAGGGCGTGGCACAAGCAGTCTCTTTTATAGTCTGGGAGAGGAGCTTAATGACCATCAGCTGAGCGTAATTACCTCCTGAGATTACGTAGTTGTTTTTGATGCCGAGTAGCCCTTCGACGGCGTGCATCCCAGAACAACTCACAGTTGGATTCTGGATCACTCTCTCTTGTCTCCTCACCATTGAGCCAGGGCTCAGGCGCCACCTGCTGGCCAACCAGTCTCTCTGTGCCCTGCTCGGAGTCGGAACCCTGTCCAGGGTCCTCCACATCCTCCAGGGCCGACCCATAGGGCCCTTCGCTGTTGGAGTCTGGTGGCAGCTCCAATGGCTCCTGCCGGGCCACAACAGGGTACTATCAAGTTGAATTATCTGCTCATTGCAGCACTGAAGTTGATCTATGTGGCGTTGCCATTGCCGACCATCATCTAACTGGACCCTATAAGAAAACATGGGCCAGTTATTTGAATTATCTGACCTGGTACCCATTTAGGATCACCTATGCAATTTCTTGCGTATACTCTTTCCCCCAACTTAAAATTACGAGTGTGTTCTGCAAACTCTGGAGCAGCATTTGCATGATAATGTGGGTGTAACCTGTCCAAAATGGTGTGAAGATGCTGTCCCATTAGTAACTCAGCTGGACTTTTACCAGTTGATGGGCAAGGTGTTGAGTGCTGTACCAATAAATACTGATTTATTTTCTGTTCCCAAGGACCTGAACCTAAATGTTGCAAAGCGTCTTTAGTGGAACGGACTGCCTGTTCCGCCCTACCATTGCTGACCGGATGATAAGGTGCTACCAATGCATGTCTTATTCCTAGCCCTGCTAAAAAAACTTGGAACACTGCTGAAGTGAATTGAGGGCCATTATCGGACACTAATGTGTCCGTTAGTCTGTGCGAGGAAAATAGTTTCTGTAATTCTTTAATAGTGGCCTCCAATGTAGTTGTATTCATGGATGCAATTTCCACCCACCTTGAAAATGCGTCTACCACAACCAAAAAGGTATGCCCCTTTACTGGCACAGTGAAATCTATATGAATTCTTGCCCATGGAGTTTGCGGTAACTCCCAAACCCTAGGATGAGCAGTTGCAGGATTAAGGTGTGATGCTTGACAAGGAGCGCATTTGGCCACTCAATTTGTTATTTCTGCATCCAAGTTGGGCCACCAGACATAGCTACAACCTAATGCTTTCATTCTAGCTATGCCAGGATGACCTACATAGGCGTTTTAAAATTTGTACCCTTAAAGTTTGGGGAACTATTACTCTGTTCCCCCATAAAAGACAACCTTTTACTACTGACAGTTCCAGCTGCCTCTTCCAAAATGGCAAAAACTGTTCTGACAGCTCTCCTTGAGGCCAACCCCTACTGATCCATTCAATAACTCAAAATAAAATAGGATCAGTTTTAGACTGGCCTGCTATATCAGAAGTGGAGAGTGGTAATTCTAGGTCCTCTATTATAAACACTGCTGATGCAGTGGAGCCGGATCTTGAGCTTTCTGAGGCAATGGGCATCGACTTAAGGCATCAGCATGCCCTATGTGTTTTCCCAGTCTATATTCCAGCTGGCAACTGTATGCCGCAAGGAATTCAGTCCATCGAGACGTACAAGGTGAAAGAATTGTAGGAGTTGGATTATCTCCTGCAATTATGCCAAGCAACGGTTTATGGTCAGTTTGTAATATAAAAGAATGACCATATAGATAGTGGTGGAACCTTTTGATTCCAGCCACCACTGCCAGCACTTCTTTGTCCAATTGGCTGCAATTTCTTTCTGCCTTGGACAATGAATGGGAGAATTACGCTATTGGAGCCTCACTGCCATTTGAGCAGCGATGGCTGAGTACAGTCCCTATGCCATATGGAGAAGCATCCATAGCTAATATTAGAGGTAGTGCTTCATTGTATTGAATGAAGACAGCGGACGACATCAGGAGCTATTTTACAGCTGCAAACGCTTGTTCCCCGCGACTGCCCCATTTCCAGTTTGCTGACGCATCTAACAGTCAATGTAAAGGTTCCGTTATGGAAGTCTTATGGGGTAAAAACATAGCATAAAAATTTAATAGACCCCCAAAAAAGCTTGTAACTCCATCTTATTGTTTGGAGCTGGAGCTTTCTTAATAGCTTCTACTTTTGAAGGGGCTGGTGAAAACCTCAAGCATCAATATGAAACCTGAGGAAATCTACCAACTCCACACTAATATGACACTTAGTTTTCTTCCATTTCAGACCTGCCTTTCGGAAATGGAGGAAAACTGTTCTAAGTTTATTGAGTAGCTCCCCCTGACTGTGCTGCGATGAGCACATCGGCAAAATATGGTAACACTCCAGGTAACCCATGGAGCAGCCGTTCCATGATGCTCTGGAAAATGCCGGGAGCCAGGCAGACTCCAAATTGGAGTCTACGGCAATGGAATGCTCCCTGATGTGTGATGATCATTTTGGCATCTGCCGTTGCATCATCCACTGGTAATTGTTGATAAGCTTGAGCTAGGTCAAGCTTAGCAAAGAGGCGTCCATGACCTAATGAGTGCAATAGGTGTTGCACTACAAGTACTGGATAGGGATGAGCTTGCAATCCTGCATTAATTGTTGATTTATAATCCGTGCAGATCCTTATGGATCCGTCTCATTTAATTGATATTATGATAGGAGTCTCCCACTTCGCATAATCTACAGGTTCTAATGTTCCTTGCCTAATTAACTTATCTAGCTCTGCATCCTCCATTTCTTGGAGCGTGAAAGGGACTCTCCTAGCTTTAAGGCTAATGGGTGCTACATTGGGGCCTAAATTAAAAGAAATTGGTGTTCCATTATATTTACCCAATTCATTGCTAAAAACGTCCTCGAACTCCCATGTCAGATCTTCAAAACCGGCAGCAATTTCTATAGAGTGAATTCCTGAAATAGAGAACCCCAATGCCTCGAACCAATATAAACCCAATAATGAAGCCAGCGGTCCCTCTACAACTATTAACTGTAGTGTGCCCTTAAATTTGCCATGCTCAACTTGAAATTGCCCGCTACCCACAATTAGAATAGACCTTTTTTTGATAATCTTTTAGAATGCAGCTAGTTGGGTCTAACTCTGCTCTAGAAATTGTGGGTAGGATTCTTTTGAGGCTGTCCCAGGAAATAATGGATCTCGCCGACCCCGTGTCGATCTTCATTTTACAAGGAGATCCCTCAATTAAAACAGTGGTAAACATCTTCTGGCTGCTGCCTTTTCCTTCAGAGGCTGTGTTGACAGTTTCTTCTTCCTCGCTGTCGCAGTAGATGGTGTTGCAGGTCTCCTTAGCGTGGGCTGATTGTCTTTGTGCCACTCTTTTCACAGGATGACCAACATCTGTGGCAGGCAGGATGGCATGGCAGACATAGGCTAAGTGACCCACAACACTGGCAGATGGCTGATTTAAACCAGCAATTGGACCACAGATGCTTCCCTCCACAACTCAGGCAGCTTGCCTGAGAAGCATTCATGGCTGGCTTCCATCTGCCACCCGCTGCTAACTTGATACGTGCTACTTCATCAATTGTTTGAGGTTCATCGGCTTCCTCAGCAGATTGCTGATTAACTGTGGCTGCTGCTGAGATCAGCATGTGGGAAGCTTGACATTTTTGAATTATAGCAGCGGACTGGGCTGCTTGCTCAGCCGCTCAAGCGTCATCTAAAGCAATGGCTAAGGTTAGCTCTGTTTTAGCTAGCAGGCGGCGCTGAAGCCTTAAATCCCTGCTGCCATAAACCAGTTGCTCCAGTAACGCCTTATCAAGATCTGGGAACTCACATTAAATCACAGCTTGTCTGAGAGCTACCATGAATTGACTGATAGTCTCATTTTCTTTTTGAACACACCGGCAAAATGCAAAACGTCTAGCGCAGTGTTTCGCAAACTTTTGACATATGTGTACCCCTTCTATAATTTTTGTAACGCTGAGTACCCCTCATAAAAAACGCTGAGTACCCCTCATAACTACATAAAAAAATTTAGTTAATGATTTTCACGCTTTCATCCAGAACTTTCTGTAGATCAGTGGGCATCTTACGTGTTGCCAAAGCCTCTCTGTGTATGCAACAATGTGTGGATATGACATTTGGAGCAACATTTTGAATTCTTGCAACGAGTCCTTTATTAATTCCGACCATACTTTTTGCTCCATCTGTGCTTATTCCAACACATCTATTCCAATCAATTTTGTTCTCTTGCATAAATGTATTCATAACATTAAAGATATATTCTCCTGTTGTGATATTCCCACGTAATCCCCACCAAACTCCGGTGTAACGCGTACTCCCATCAAACTCTTCCCGTACCACACTTTGGGAAACACTGGTCTAGCGAAACGGGATGGTGCTGGTGCGTAGTGTCCTTTTAGCTTGGCCACTAGGACTTCCCAAGGCACTGTACACATGGAGGCAGGGGCTGCCAATGCCGGGGCCATTGAGAACATCTCTGGGCCACATAAATTCAAAAAATAACGTCTCTTTCCTTCTGTGGTTATCCCCGTCAAGCCATGGGCGATAAGGAAACATTTGAAATGCTGAATAAATGCCTCCCACAACTCTCTCCCGGGCATAAAAGCGGCAAATGGAGGTATAGCCGTCATGCTGCAGATTGTTATCAGACGTTATTTCTGTACTAGCAGTACTCTCGGAATCCCACCTCCTCGTCACCAGTGAAAAGTATTCTCCTGAAGTAATGCCAGGAGACAATGTAACTATAACCTTTTATTAAAGTAGCTGACAATGAACAAAGCAACAAACTTAACTGACAGCCTTTTATATGCAGGCTGTCAAACTGTTAACCAATAGGAAGCCTGCCCGACTTCCGCGAGCCTGCACCTGCGCCAGAGTCAACGAATTACTTTTGCCCATTGATTGACAAGTCTTTCTTGAGACCTCAGGATGTAGCAGAATATAAAGATGTAATATCATTGGATGATTTCAGGATGATGTAATAAAATGTCATAATATAAATTTGCTTCAAATTTAATATGCCTTATGTTGAAAGGATGTAATAATAGCTAGGCTTAATGGATGTTTAATAATTATAACAATTTGTATACATGTACATTAGATTGATGATACTAATAATGGGGAAAAACATGGAATTGAAAGTTATTAGAGAATGTTATCAATGCTAAAATGATAGAATGACTTAGAATAGGAGGAAGCATAATAACAATGTATACAAAGATATCTTGATTGTCAATATGTGAATTTTGATAAAATTCAAGTGATGACTATGGAAAGGACACAGAAAGACCTTGTAACCAATCGACACACTGTGTGTAGTTGAAGAGGCTTTTATGTTATAAGTGTTGTGTGTTTGTGTTTGTCTGAAAATAACAATTTTTTTTAAAAAAGAAAGAACTCAACCAAACTTGGCATTCAAACACAGCCTAGAAAGTTGCCCCTGCATGGCCCCATGGGAGTCTGACAACCAATCAGAATACATTTCTTACACAGGAACAGGAAAAAGGGAGGTGGGGCTGAACAGAGGACAAAAAGCCCAGCAAGGCCCTTTCTCAGCCCTCCTCTTCTTCCTCACCCAACATTGAAGCATGTGATCCCCCTTTTCTGTTCAGGAGCTCAAGCCATGTGATCCTGTCCACCATTAAACCATCTTCCCAAGCAGCCTCCACGTGTCCAGTGTCTTTTTCCCCACTTGGAGCTGAACCCAGAAGGACATTTCTTCCAACAATTGGCACCCAAAGATGGGACTCCAAGCTAACCTAACCAATGGATATGGCCCAGGTAAGCCTCCCATGCCGGCATTGACCCCATTGAGTCTGTGGGTGGGTTTTCCCAGACCTTAGCCATTTGGAACTAGCTTTTAAAGGGGTTTTGAGTTTGAGCTCAAAGGCTGCCTGGAAAGAAAGTGAGTACCTCTAAATTTTAATTCTCTAAAATTTCATTTTAAGCATGGCAAAGCATGGGAAATGTGTATATGCCTGCATATGTGTGATCCTTCTCCCAATCACGCTGGATCTTGGTTCCTCTGTGTGTTTTGCCAAGAGAGCCTGGAAAGTATCAGGGTCAGGCCAGAGCATAGGACCTTCTGTTAGGGAAAGGAGAGAGTGTGTGAAAATGGATAAAAGTGAATTATAATTTGTTGTTATTGTTTTTGCTTTTGTCCTGTGAAAGCAAAAAAAGCAAAGGCCCATTGTGGGTGGAAAAGAGTAGAGGTGCGTGGTACTAACTGCAGAGGGCAGAGGTCTTCATGGATTACCTTTTTGATCCGCAAAACCCAGGTGATTCCCTGAGAGGAGGGGCTGAATACTTTGTGGGGGGAATCAAAGTCCTTCCCAGAATCTTTTTTTTCTAAAACGTATGGTGGGTGGTCACCTGGTTAGGCCAAAGTGAGCCCTACATGTAAAGGGACATGGGAAGCATTAGCTCGTTGGTGGCCAGAAGTGCCCTCAGCGATTTCCTTCGATGCCAGGATTTTGGCTGACATGTGTAAAAAGAGAGCAAGGAAATTGTGTGGCAAATGGGCTTTGCTGAGGGATGATACAGGAAAACTAATTTGGCTACATAAAGGTACTTAAAGGAAAAGGGAAAATGTTGGGGTTTGTTTGTCTCTCTGTCTTCTATGCAACCACATGGTTTGTTTGTTAAGATTTGTGCCTTCCCTAATTTAACAGATTTGTGCTGGGAATGAGTAAGGTGTGTAAACCTGAAAGTTATCTTCCCCCACCTCTTATTTTCTCCTTTTCCTTGTGTATATGTATGTCTAAGTCTTTGTGCACCCTCGAGATAATTGTAACTACAGGGCGGGGCATAACCTTTTCCTAGGGGGTCACAGCAAGATCGACAGCAGTTTACAACTTCCGCGACACCTCATTTTAAAGCCCATAAAAAACTGAATTGAATGAGCTATTAAATGTTAAATTTGCTTTAAGAATGGCTGGAAAATTCGATTCGGAAGAACAAAGGATCATTGACAGAATAAAATGCATTGCCTTTCGAGAGGCTCGCGATGCTGGAGCGACGTTTATCAATCAAAAATGGATTGCAAACAAATTGAAACGTCATCCGGATTGGGTTACTGATAATTGGAACAAAACAGCCCAAGAATGTTTCACAAAATTTGGAGAAGGGCGTCCTCTGCAACTGTCCCAAGAAAGCAAAGCCATCATTGCAACTGGCAGTCGCAAACAACGAAAAGGAAACCGAAAAGTGGCCCAAGAAATCCTTCAAATTCGTGGAAAACGAGTTGATCAAAGGACAATCGGCCGATATCGAGAACGAGAAGGTTTGAAGCCATTCCACGTCATTTGCAAACCATTGAAAACTCAAACACACGTTCAAGATCGGCTTTGGTTGTGCGATTGGTTGTCTGAATGGACCGAGGAAGATTTTCTTCATTTGGCGCCATCTGACGAATTCTTCGTTTATGCCATTCGAAAACCGAATTTCCAGAACGATCGAATTTGGGCTAAAGACGTCGACGACATCGCCAAACATGAACGATATCGACAAATCGTTCGCAATCCGACTTGCATCGGGATTTTCGTCATTTTCACAGCCAAGAAACTGCATTGGGTTTTGAAGGATAAAGGGGAATCCTGGGATGGCAGTTATTTCCGTGAGAAAATTTTATTGGAGAATGTCATTCCATTTCTCAGTGATCCAGACAATGTCTTGGTGGTTGGTGAGGCTGTCTTTCTTCATGACAAAGCTCCTTGCATGCGTGCAAATGCGACTCAGCAATTGTTAAAGGAAAACAATGTCGAATTTTGGGGCAATGACGTCTGGCCGGGAAATTTGCCAGATCTCAATCCGGCAGAGAACATTGGGGCCATAATTAAGGATGAAGTGGAAGCTCTGATGATTCAGGAGCAAGGTCAAAATCGATATTCGGTTGAAACTTTGAGAATGAATTTGGAAACTGTGTTGAAAAATCTGGAAAATCGAACGGAACTGTTTGAAGATTTGTTGTGTTCTTATCCACCTCGTTTGAATGCTGTTCGAAGGGCTAATGGTGGTCATACTGACTATTAAATCGTGTCAATAAACTCAGTTTTTGATGGGCTTTCGAATGGTGTATGAATTATTTGTGTTGTTATTACAAGTGTTGCTGTGACCCCCTAGGAAAAGGTTATGCCCCGCCCTGTATAAAATGTCTCCAATCCAAAAGATGAGAATTTTAAAGTGTTCAAAGAAATAAAAGAGTAAACTGGCAGAAATTGCCTTTGCCCCATTTGTTGGGCCGAGAAAACTAAGTGAAGAAGGAGGGGAGCCTTTACTTTGTGTTTGTTAGGCCAACAAAAACAGAGTAAAGAGAAGTATTCTTTCTTCCTTCCCTCTCTGTATCTTAAAGTAACAACCCAGGAAATGTTTTAAGTTCATTTACAAGAAAAGTCTCATCCTTGCATTTATTATGTGTTTAAATGATTTTACCTGTTCATCTTTTTCCTGAAACATTTGAATCCAGACCCCATTTCTCATCTGTGATATCCCCATAATGTTACCAGTTTATCTGTTTAGTAACTGATGGTTTTTTTTCAAACACTGCCTGCAAGCTATCTACCCCCCATGACCCCCACACCTCTAATCCTCCAACAAAGCCTTTTCTGTGGGGGAGGGGAACTTGTTCTCATGTCTTTCAGTCCTGCACAGATGAACAGAGCACATGGATCCAGATACCTCCAGAGGTGACCTTCCATAAGCCTCCATTTAAGTCTCATTATTGGCTCATTGTGACTTGGATGTGTTCTCAAACTTCTATGGGTCTCAATGTATTCTCAAACCTTCCATTCTCAAATGTGAATGGAATTTGAAGGCCCCATTTCCCCTCAAGGTAGCCACACCTGGCTTCCCATAGAGCTGAACCCCTTTGAGGTTTGGCAGGCCTTCAACATGATGGACTGGAGAAACTGGTGTAGGCCACAGGCGATGTCAAAGAGCGCTCCCAGTGAATTTGGACTGGTAACATGGGCTTGGCCGGATGCCAGCAGATCCTGAATCCATTCGGTCCTGAATGCCAAAGAGGCTTGAATTAGGTAGTGGGGAAGATTGTACTCTATGAGGTAAGTAGATAATTTTTTTTTCTTTTTGGGGGGGGAGGAGGGGGAATGTTGCCTTGTGTGTGCATGTATGAGACGAAGGAAATTCCTACTATTTGTAGGATTCCAGGGATGTGTAGTGACTAGAGGCAGGGGAGGCGGCGCCTCACCAGCCTCATAAGGAAAAGGAAAGAATTTTAAAGAACTTTTTAAAAATAATTAAAAAGGCCAAGGTAGTTGCTACCAGCCAGACTCCAAGTCGCAATGACTTTGAGTCTCCTTAGTGTTAACTGTAGGGGGAGGAGAACTATGGGCCTCCTTTGCATAAGGAATTTTTCGCCTTTTAAGAGTTAAGCAAGGGTTAAAAAGCGAAAAATTTCATATGCAAAGGAGGCATGTGATTCTCCCACCTCCTGATCTGGGAGCAGTGAATCATGCCTTGCAGTTGAGCATGCTTATGTTGGGCAGGAGGAGTCAGTTCTTTGAGCAAACTTCAGGCTCGAGGGACCGCCTTGCCTCCTGCCACTCGGTTTATTTTTTTGCAAAGGAGCCGGCGCTCCTGGAGGCTTCAGTCAGAGCAACAGCCGTGACTGCGGTGGGCTTTGACTCAGCTGGCTGGGTTTAGGATTCTACCACCCCGGACTGGGCGGAAGGGGAGAGAGACTCTAGGGGCTGAAAACGCGGCGTCCTTCTCACTGCCCGAGCGGAAGGTAAGTGGAGTGCTGGCCGGAGGGAACGGCGTGCTGCCTTTTGGCCCTCAGGCACGTATCAAGATAGACCTCGATCTCGACCAGGCAAACCGCAAGGGGCAGGGAGGGAGGGAGGAGCTGCCTGCCTGCCTGCATGGACTGCAAAAGCAAGAAACTGGTATGACTGAGGGTGGCCAAAGGTGCACGCCTAGGTTTTTTGGGTGTGCTCAGTGTGTGTGTGTGTGTGTGAGAGGGAGTGAGTGGGTGGGTGTGTAAGTGAGTGAGTGTGGGGGGAGGAGAGCCCAGAGTGGAAGTCACCCACCTACCCTCCTCCCTGCCCCCGCCCCACGCAGCTGGAGGGCCATGCTAGGGAAGAGGTCACACTTCCCAAACTTCCTGCCCCTCTCGCTCGGCCAACGGGTGTAAAGAGCTGCTGCTGCAACCGCTGCCAAGTGAGTGCTTTCTCAGCCAGGAGACTGCAGGAGCCGCCGCAGCCGCTCCTCGGGGAGGACCTGAGTGCTCGCCCTCTTCTCCCTCACGGAGCATGCGTGCACTGGCCGGCGAGATGTGTGGGCCTCCACTTCAGGGCCCTGGTGGCAGGACTTTAAAGTCCCGACCCAGTCCCACTCTATGGCGGACACGGTGCTGGGGCTTCGGCGGGGCTTTCGTGCTTGCCTCACCAGCCATGAAGCTCACCGCACGTCTCTGTAGGATTCCATAGTATTCCTACTATGCTTTTTACCTGAGTAAAAACCCTCTGCACATCTATCTGGCCAACCTACTCTATTAGTCCTAAGGTAGAAACCTGGCCTCCAGGAGGCAGTTTTGATTTAGATTTTGTTAACAAATTTGCTGATTTTATGGCCACCATCACAGGAACTGAGGAGGAGCTCTACCTGAGTTACTTCTCCAATCTCCTTTGTTGCCCAGATATTCAGAAAGTGTGTGGGCTAACTCCCAGACCCTCTTCTAAAATTTGTCCCCTTGTCACTTTCAAAAAAGGGGAGGGGAAAGCTTCCCAAGGTGACTGAGGAGTCCATAGAGATCCATTAAAAAAGCTGTTGCAGCAGTAATAGTTCTCTTTAAAAAGAAAAGTAGAGCTCAAGAGCACCACCCAATGCAAACGATGTGTTAATGAAGGTCTCCATACATCTTGATCTTTAAAAATATGCCAGCACTTGCTAGGAGATCTAAGATAGATATAGAAAAGTTTGGATCTTTAAAAAATCAGCCAGCACCTGCTGGGAGATCAAAACTAGAAAGAGAAGACACTGAACATCCCAGAGCAGAGACCAGTATTAACAATCTAGTGCTTAAGGAGATAGAACAATGGGTGTAACTTTGAGCAAAAGAAAATTTAGCAGTAAAAAATAAAATAAAATAAAAAGGTAAAGCCTGACTGAATGAAAAGACCTAGGTAATTGGACTTGATTAATTTGATGTAATTTCTGTTAAAACTCTTAGATGTGCATCTACACTAATAGCATGTAGAATTGAATGGCATTGAATTGATTGTGATATGTTTGACCAGCTGGCAAAATAAGTAAGCTTCTCAGCTTGGGCTTGAAGCTGTCAGGAATGGGAGAGTAGTTAGGATTTAAACTGCTGAGTTTTCCCACTGCTTTGAGAATGAGCCACAGGTTCCTCAAGTAAAGAAAATTGAAGATTTTAAGGGACAGAATCTCCCCCAGGTCTGAAAATGTTCCATTGTGGTTGTGCATGTACATATATCTGTATAATCACTTCCAGACCTGGAGGGAAGTTGAGATCCTTTAATAATAGAAATTGGAGCTCATTGGCTTATGTACAGCTCCCTGAAATAATTGTAATAATTGTTTTACATGAAGAAAGAATGAAATGGGATTTTTGTATGTGAAATTAATTTATACAAGCAGTCTGATTGCAGTGCAAATGTTAGTATATTGATGGTAAACATTGGTGAGAATCAGTGTGGGTTGCAGGGAGTGCCCTGGTATGGGCGCCAGCCTGGAACACCGGATACTGTTCCGGTATGGTGCTCCGGAGGGCCCACCTGCCCGCCTGAGCTCCTTACCGATCTTTTAAGTCTTCTGCGCTTCCACGCATGTGCCCGGAGCGTACAGCGCCTGTGCGACACTCCGCTGAGTAGCTGGAGTGTCAAGGAGGTGCTAATACGCATGCGTGCACTGTGCGCATCCATATGGATGCCGCCGGGCCTGTTCCAACAGTACCGGTTGGAATGGGATCCGGAAACACCCCCCATCTCTCTCATTGTGTGTAATTTAAATAAAATACTAAATAGCATGGATTGCACACTGGCTAAACTCAATTTGGCCTCACTAAAATAAGAGCTAGGGCAGGTTCAAGAACCATCCCTTGGAAATGGGCAGCCTGCAGTTATTTAAAAGATAAAATCATGGCTGTGAAGAATTTTGGGACTTCTGTGTGCTTGTAACCTGTCTGGAAGCTCACAGAAAGTGATATCAAACATCTGAAAATAATTGGCATGGAAAATTGGACACTATAAATTTCTTTCCAAAACTTTTGCCCTGCCTGCTAGACCTTCATGGTTGAAAGCTCTCCTTTTGGGAGCCACTTCTGCTTCCAGCCTTCTGCTGCCTCGCTTCAATGCCTTCCGTTTGCATCAGGAAAAAAATTAAATCTCCTTGACCTGACCAATTTTAATCTTTTGCCAAGAACGTGGGTGTCCCACTCGCGTTTTTTAAAAAAGTAGAGATTGTAGAAAGCAGTAAGACTTATATACCGCTTCATAGGGCTTTCAGCCCTCTCTAAGCAGTTTACGGAGTCAGCATATCGCCCCCACAGTCTGGGTCCTCATTTTACCCACCTTGGAAGGATGGAAGGCTGAGTCAACCTTGAGCCGGTGAGATTTGAACAGCCGAACTGCAGAACTGCAGTCAGCTGAAGTAGCCTGCAGTGCTGCATTTAACCACTGCGCCATCTCTTAAAGGCTCTTAAAGTTATCACCCAGCCCTCTCCCAGAAAAATGAAATATCCTAGGAAATATTGAAAAGGCAGAATATATATTTCCCTGGATGTGAAAAGGGAGAAACATGTTTTAAAGACAGAG
Source organism: Thamnophis elegans (assembly GCF_009769535.1). Lineage (NCBI taxonomy): Eukaryota > Metazoa > Chordata > Lepidosauria > Squamata > Natricidae > Thamnophis > Thamnophis elegans. The sequence goes on from NC_045552.1 coordinate 33,298,836, forward strand.
TAGCTCCCTGCAGCTTCCTGCTCCCCCCTTTGTCAATGAGCCATTAAAGCCTGAGCTAGTGTAAGTGTAAAGGTAATATCAGCTTTTCACAGAAACTCACCACATGGCATTTGAGAACTAAAGCAAACTTGGGATTCAAAACACAGCCTAAAGAGTTGCCCCTGCACGGCCCAATGGGAGTCTGACAACCAAGCAGAATACATTTCTTACACAGGAACAGGAAACAGAGAGGTGGGGCTGAGCAGAGTATAAAAAGCCCAGCAAGCCCCTTCCTCGGCCCTCCTCTTCTTCCTCACCCAACATTAAAGCATGTGGTCCCCCTTTTCTGTTCAGGACTCAAGCCATGTGTTCCTGTCCACCATTAACCATCTTTCCCAGCAGCCTCCATGTCTCCAGTGTCTTTTTCCCCACTTGGAGCTGAACCCAGAAGGGTTCTTTCAACAATCTTATATTCTTTTTTTTTTCATACTTTCTCATTTTTACAATATATACATCTATAAACAATCTTTCCATCTCTATTGCTTTCTAAATATATGCCATCTCTTTTCACTGTGTTTGCTATGTGTTCCTTATGCAATGATTTTACATCTCTTTTCGAGCCAGTTATACCATCTATTCCCTATGTTGTAGTACTCTGTTCCCTCTCTATCTCTTAGTTCCATCGTTAGTTTGTCCATTTCTGAGCATTCTAGGATTCTTTTTTTTTTTTTTTTTTTATGATTTCTGCATTTGAGGGAATGGTTTTTTGTTTCCAACTTTGGGCAAATGAGATTCTGGCAGCAGTGATTATATGAAGCATTATATATTGTATATTCTTACTAATGTATTTTTTTAATTATTCCTAGAAGAAATAGCTCAGGATTAATGTCAATTTTTTGTTCTATTATTTCTTCTAACCATTTTTGAATTTGACTTTCGGATACGTCCATCACATATGATAAAATGTCCTCTGTTGGTGGTTACATTTCCAACAGTTTGGAGATCTATTTGGGAACATTTTGGCCAATCTCACCGGGGGTAAATGCCACCTATAAAACATTTTGTAGATGTTTTCCTTATAGGATGCCGATATCGTTAATTTATAATTTTCCCCATAATTTTTCTCAGTGCTCCAATTCAATATTGTACCTGATGTTTTTAGCTCAAATTATTATTGTTTCCTTTATGGTTTCCTCCTCCATTTTGATTTTTAAGCGACAATTATATGTTTTTGTAATCATTTTTTCTTCTGTTCCTGTTACTATTTTGTTGTTAATTCTTGTTGTTCGTTTTGAAATCCATACTGTTCTAAATCCTTTTTGTATCTTGCTTGAATTTGTAGGTACAGCCACCAGTCTAATTCAATTCCCTATAATTTTAACTCCTGATTTGTTTTAAGTTTTCCTTGCCCATCCAATAACTCCTTATATGTCAATATCCTATTCAAATCTATTAGGGGTAGATAATTGCTTCCATGGTTGATAGCCATCTGGGAATTTTTGTGTAGAAGTTTTTTTTTTCATCCATATTTCTAGTTAAGGGCCGTTACCTGATGCCTCTGGAAATATTTACGGGCTTTACTCTTTCCCTCCCAGATAAAAATCACGCTAGCCCAGCTGTAAATCATGGCCCTCTATCATCAATATTCTTTTATTTTGAAGTACTATTCTTTGAGCCATGTTACTGCTGCTACCTGGTAGTAAAGCTCCCAATCTGGGAGGCCAAATCCTCCTTTGATTCTAGAATCTGGTAATAATTTTAATTTTATCCTAGCTTTTTTCCCAGCCAAATAAATTTTAAAATTATTTTATTTAGTTCCACAAAAAAAAAAAAAAAGACTTCCCTAATTTTACTGGTACAGTTTGGAATAGAAATAATTTTTTTGGTAGGATATTCATTTTTATGATCACAATTCTTCCAATCAGTAATAATTGTAATTTAGCCCAATTTTTCAAATCCTTTCATATTTGTTTTAATAATTTTGAATAATCATCTTTTTTAAAATATTTTTTTAATTTAAAACAAATACAACATCCTTCTGTACATGCTATAGACAGTGTATCAGTTGGTTACAAAAAGACTTTTGTGCATCTCTTCCACAGTCAACAAACATAATTCATATTAACTTAAGTATTTTAACTCAACTATTCATACATGTCACCATCATCATATCTCCATTTTCATTTGACTATAATTGTTTAAGTGTCCTTCATCATAAAATATACCAAAATTTAATAGATAACCACATACTGGCGTTTCAATTACTATTTCTAAAATCCTCCACTAACACTACATCCTTATGTCCTATTCTAGTTAAACATCCATAATATTTAGTAACAAAGTTTTCTAATCCTCCTTTCCAAATCACTATTTAAAGTTTATATCCAGTTTCCTTATGATACCCATATCTATATATATGTTGTTATTCTTATCCCTCTTTTACTTGACTATATCCTATATCATAACATTTCCCCCCTAACAATCCAAACTTTAACTGTATCTAACTTAGTTCTATTATTATTATTATTATTATTGTTGTTGTTGTACAATTGTATCACAGCGGCCAGTTGTTTCGCCGGATTTGGCATTGGTTACTAGTCGGGCCCCACCCAGGGGCCTAGGACGTCGTAACGTATTTTCGTAATATGCGTGCAGATCCAAGCAGTGCGGCTTTTTGCATTTGACTGATGGTGATTTTGTCAATTTTTAACTGTTTTAAATGTAATTTCAGTGCTTTTGGAATAGCACCCAGTGTGCCAATTACCACTGGAATTACCACTGCTGGTTTGTGCCATAGTCGTTGAATTTCAATTTTTAAGTCCTGGTATCTTGCGATTTTTTCATGTTCCTTCTCGGCGACCCTGCTATCACCTGGTATTGCGATGTCTATGATTGTGACCTTATTTTTCTCAACCAGTGTGATGTCTGGTGTATTATGCGCCAGTATTTTGTCGGTTTGTATACGGAAATCCCACAAGATCTTGATCAACTGATTTTCGGTGACTTTTTCAGGCTGATGTTCCCACCAGTTTGTTGCTGTTTTAATATTATAATTTTTGCACAAATTCCAATGGATCATTTGTGCTACTGAATTGTGCCGCAATTTATAATCAGTCTGCGCAATTTTTTAACAGCAGCTGAGTATGTGATCAACAGTTTCATCAGCTTCTTTGCAAAGTCTGCATTTGGCATCATCAGAGGATTTTTCGATTTTGGCCTTAATGGCATTTGTGCGGATAGCTTGTTCTTGCGCAGCCAGGATTAGTGACTCTGTTTCTTTCTTTAATGTACCTGTTGTTAGCCATAACCAAGTTTGTTCACTGTCCACTTTATCTTTTATTTTTTCCAGAAATTGGCCATGCAGTGCTTTGTTCTGCCAACTCTCCATTCTTGATTTTATCACATCTTTTCTGTATTCTTGTTTCGTCTGTTGGGTCTTCAGTAGATTTTTGTTCTTTACTTCGATTAATAGATGTTCTTGACTTTCTTTTAAATAATCAGCCAGTGCATGTTTTTCTTCTTCAACTGTTTGCTTCACTTGTAATAATCCTCTGCCACCTGATTTTCGGGGCAGGTACAATCTATCAGTATCACCACGTGGATGTAAACTGTAGTGCATTGTCATTAGTTTCCTGGTTTTTCGGTCCAAAAGGTCCAAATCAGCTTGTGTCCAGTTAACTATACCAGCTGTGTATCTTATAACTGTTATTGCCCAGGTATTTATGGCCTTGATTGTATTTCCACCATTCAATTTAGATTTCAAAATTTTCCTAACTCTGTTGGTGTACTCTCGCCTGACAATAGTTTTTACTTCTCCATGCTTGATGTTATCCAACTGCAGAATGCCTAAGTATTTGTAGGCTTCATTTTCTTTGCATTTAATTAATTGGCCATTGGGCATTTCAATTCCCTCACATGCAGTGATTTTGCCTCTTTTTATGGATACAGTGGCGCATTTTTCCATGCCAAACTGCATTGAAATATTGGTGCTGAATACTCGGACTGTGTTTGTCAATGATTGGATTTCTATTTCTGACTTTCCATAGAGTTTCAAATCATCCATATATAGTAAATGTGAAATTTTTTCAGCTTCTTTGGCTGTTTGGTAGCCTAATTTCAATTTTTTTAAGATTACTGATAGTGGGATCATTGCGATGATGAAGAGAAGAGGTGAAAGTGAATCACCCTGGAAAATTCCTCGCTTGATATTAACTATTCCGTAGATCTCATTCCCTACTGCCAACTCAGTTCTCCATTGTTTCATCGCCTTTTCAGTAAAGGATGTAATATTTTTGCTAATACCAGTTGTTTCTAAGCATTTTATGATCCAACTATGTGGCAGTGAGTCAAATGCCTTTTTGTAATCAATCCAGACCATATTCAAGTTCGTTTTTCTGTTCTTACAATTTTCTAATATCATTTTATCAATTAGAAGCTGATCTTTTGTGCCCCTGCTCCTTCTTTTGTTGCCTTTTTGCTCTACTGGCAAGATGTTGTTTGTTTCCAAATAATCCATCATGTTATCTGCAATAATGCCTGTGAGTAATTTGAAGGTTGTTGGCAAGCATGTTATTGGTCTATAGTTTTCAGGTGTTGTTCCTTTAGCTGCATCTTTCTGAATCAAGTATGTTTTTCCAGTTGTCAACCATTCATCAATTTGGCCCTTTTGTAAAATTTCATTCAGTTGCCTGGCCAATATTGCATGTAAACTGGTCAGATATTTGAGCCAGAAACCATGTAATTGGTCCTTTCCAGGTGATGTCCAATTCTTTACCTTTTTAACTCGATTTTTGACCATCTCAGTTGTTATTTCTAATACTTGTATTTGTTTGTTGCCAATGCTTTTCTCAAAGTCATGTATCCACTTTGCTTCCTTGTTGTAGTCCTTTGCATTTTCCCACAATTCTTTCCAGAATTCAACTGTGGCCTGTTTTTCTGGTTTTTCACTTTTGGTGTCACCATTCACATTAAGACTTTGATAAAAACGCCGTTGGTCTGATCGAAATTGCTGATTTTGTTTATTATTATTATTTTATTTATTATTATTATTATTATTATTATTATTATTATTATTATTATTATTATTATTGTACAATTGTATCACAGCGGCCAGTTGTTTCGCCGGATTTGGCATTGGTTACTAGTCGGGCGCCACCCAGGGGCCTAGGATGTCGTAACATATTTTCGTAATATGCGTGCAGATCCAAGCAGTGCGGCTTTTTGCATTTGACTGATGGTGATTTTGTCAATTTTTAACTGTTTTAAATGTAATTCCAGTGCTTTTGGAATAGCACCCAGTGTGCCAATTACCACTGGAATTACCACTGCTGGTTTGTGCCATAGTCGTTGAATTTCGATTTTTAAGTCCTGGTATCTTGCGATTTTTTCATGTTCCTTCTCGGCGACCCTGCTATCACCTGGTATTGCGATGTCTATGATTGTGACCTTATTTTTCTCAACCAGTGTGATGTCTGGTGTATTATGCGCCAGTATTTTGTCGGTTTGTATACGGAAATCCCACAAGATCTTGACCATCTGATTTTCGGTGACTTTTTCAGGCTGATGTTCCCACCAGTTTGTTGCTGTTTTAATATTATAATTTTTGCACAAATTCCAATGGATCATTTGTGCTACTGAATTGTGCCGCAATTTATAATCAGTCTGCGCGATTTTTTTACAGCAGCTGAGAATGTGATCAACAGTTTCGTCAGCTTCTTTGCAAAGTCTGCATTTGGCATCATCAGAGGATTTTTCGATTTTGGCCTTAATGGCATTTGTGCGGATAGCTTGTTCTTGCGCAGCCAGGATTAGTGACTCTGTTTCTTTCTTTAATGTACCTGTTTTTAACCATAACCAAGTTTGTTCCCTGTCCACTTTATCTTTTATTTTTTCCAGAAATTGACCATGCAGTGCTTTGTTCTGCCAACTCTCCATTCTTGATTTTATCACATCTTTTCTGTATTCTTGTTTTGTCTGTTGGGCCTTCAGTAGATTTTTGTTCTTTACTTCGATTAATAGATGTTCTTGACTTTCTTTTAAATAATCAGCCAGTGCATGTTTTTCTTCTTCAACTGTTTGCTTCACTTGTAATAATCCTCTGCCACCTGATTTTCGGGGCAGATATAGTCTATCAGTATCACCACGTGGATGTAAACTGTAGTGCATTGTCATTAGTTTCCTGGTTTTTCGGTCCAAAAGGTCCAAATCAGTTTGTGTCCAGTTAACTATGCCAGCTGTGTATCTTATAACTGGTATTGCCCAGGTATTTATGGCCTTGATTGTATTTCCACCATTCAATTTAGATTTCAAAATTTTCCTAACTCTGTTGGTGTACTCTCGTCTGACAATAGTTTTTACTTCTCCATGCTTGATGTTATCCAACTGCAGAATGCCTAAGTATTTGTAGGCTTCATTTTCTTTGCATTTAATTAGTTGGCCATTGGGCATTTCAATTCCCTCAGATGCAGTGATTTTGCCCCTTTTTATGGATACAGTGGCGCATTTTTCCATGCCAAACTGCATTGAAATATCGGTGCTGAATACTCGGACTGTATTTGTCAATGATTGGATTTCTATTTCTGACTTTCCATAGAGTTTCAAATCATCCATATATAGTAAATGCGAAATTTTTTCAGCTTTTTTGGCTGTTTGGTAGCCTAATTTCATTTTTTTTAAGATTACTGATAGTGGGATCATTGCGATGATGAAGAGAAGAGGTGAAAGTGAATCACCCTGGAAAATTCCTCGCTTGATATTAACCATTCCGTAGCTCTCATTCCCTACTGCCAACTCAGTTCTCCATTGTTTCATTGCCTTTTCAGTAAAGGATGTAATATTTTTGCTAATGCCAGTTGTTTCTAAGCATTTTATGATCCAACTATGTGGCAGTGAGTCAAATGCCTTTTTGTAATCAATCCAGACCATATTCAAGTTCGTTTTTCTGTTCTTACAATTTTCTAATATCATTTTATCAATTAGAAGCTGATCTTTTGTGCCCCTGCTCCTTCTTTTGTTGCCTTTTTGCTCTACTGGCAAGATGTTGTTTTTTTCCAAATAATCCATCATGTTATCTGCAATAATGCCTGTGAGTAATTTGAAGGTTGTTGGCAAGCATGTTATTGGTCTATAGTTTTATTATTATTATTATTATTATTATTATTATTATTATTATTATTATTATTATTATTATTATTATCTTCCTTTCATGGGTACGATTCAATATTCATATCCAATTATACTCATCATAATTGTATACATTTTAACATTATCAGTTATTTATTTAAGCTATATCTATTGTCAATAAATTTCACTAAGCTTAACTAGTTTTAAATTATATTCCTCCATCTATCAACCTGTATCTTTCTAATAGCAAGAGTCTCGTATCTTCTGCCATTTGTGGTGCCAGTACTCTAATCATCTTCTTGATCAATTTTGTATAGACTCCTCTTAGCAACTCCTTGCTTATAAGATCTCTCATATAATCTTGATGCCCTCTTTCTGTTTCCTTATTCATCTTATCTTGATTGTCAGCAGTGTTATGAATGCTTTTGCTAATAGAATTTCTCTCTTTAAATCCATAGATTCTTTGGTTTTTTTCTTTTTCTGTATCTTGCCCTCTGGACTAATTTCCTCTCCATTTATTTCCTCTTTCAGTATTCCATTCTTTCCATTTTCAGAGACAAGCCAATCACCATAAATATCAGCAGTTTAATCTCTTTATATTCATTTTCCACTTCATTTTTTTGAGTTTTAACCACCACATTTTGCATTTGATAGACATCCTCAATTTCTTCATCATATTTTGCTGTTATATGCTCTAAGTCTTCCAGTTTCTTCTCTATTCTTTCATATGTATTTGATAATTTCTGTATTTCTGAAACTATCTTTTGCAAACGAGATTTCTGTTTTCTTTTGAAATTGTGCCATTCTCTCAGCTAACAAACACAGCTGCTCTAGCTTGAAAGGTTAATAAAATTAAAACATATTCACTTTTTTCTGATTAAAGATATACTTCAAAGGGACATCTGTGTGCTTCCCTTCTTATCACTCTCTGTAGCCAAGCAATGAAAACTTGTAGTGCCAAGTCAAAACAATAAGTGGGAAAAAAGTGTTCCATTTTCAAAACACAAATTCCAATACACAAACCCTCCAGCCTCCGAGCAGCAGTTATACCATTGCAAATCTAATTTCCTTTTGTATCTTTTTTGTATTTCAAGTTAGAAAAAAGAGCCCAATCTTTAAATGAGTTAGAAAAATACCCAGAGCAATGAAACAGGAAAACTTTAGTCCATAGGTTACAGAGAACAATAAAAGAAAAAATAGAAGAAAACTTAATCCATTCGTTTCAAAAGGCTTGCATAAATTCCTCCCACGAAGATAGCATTTAAAAAGTAAGATAACCACTGTGCAAAACCATTCCAAATTTAATTCTGCCGCTTGATTCTTCTGTTCTCTCATTTAGATTAATTTTAAGTTGTTTATAGGCAGTCTCTTTTTAAAACAGTAAAAGTTCCTCACCAGCTGGAAACATTTTCTCTTTCCGTATCCTTCCGTTTTGGAGCCGCCCTGACTTCGTCAGCCTTGGCTGGATTTTTTGTCACTGGCTTGAAAAACTTCTCTTGCCTCTATCAGGGACTTTGCAATGTCCCTGAGGTTAGCAAGACGTATTCTTCCTGTTCACCGTCTCTTCAGGACGGTTTAGCTCCGATTGGACCACCCAGCAGCAAAAGTATTGGCTGCGGTCTTGGAGCATCGAGACCGCATGTCCATATCGTCGCGATATTGGATCCTCCTCAATAATTGTTTTCTTTTATGGTAGAACATTTAGCCATTAGCCAAGATATTAGCCAAGATTCCAAGATATTTTACCTTTTTAACTATTTGCATTCCCAACACTCCAATTCCTCATTTTGCCTTTGTGTTAAGATTTTTAGTAATTATCTTTGTTATATTTTTATTTATTTTTAAGCCTGCAACTTTACCAAATTCCTCTACTTCTTGAATTAATATTTTCCCTGTTTCAAGGGGGTCTTCTATTATAAAAACCATGTCATCCGCGAATGCTGAGTTTTGTATTCTTTTTTTAATTTTTAACCCTTTTATTTCCTCTTTTTCCCTAATCTGTGTTAGTGAAACCTCCAATGAGAGGATAAATAGGAGATAGTGGGCATCCTTGTCTGACCCCTTTATTTATAGTGACTTTGTCTATTAGATCTCCATTCACCATTATTTTAGCCATCTGTTTTGAATATATTGCCTTAATTATTCTAATAAATATTTCTCCAAATTTCATAATAGCTAATTGTGTAATAACAAACTGCCAATTTAAATTATCAAAAGCTTTTTGCGCGTATACCAATACTAATGCTAATTGTTTTTCTGGATGTGCTTCCTAGTATTCTAATACATTCATTACGATTCTTGTATTATTTCTTAATTGTCTCTTGGGTAGGAATCCGTTTTGATCCGAATGAATAATTTTATTTAATATTTTTTAAGTCTTTCCGCAATGATCGTCATAAATATTTTATAGTCAACATTTAGCAGTGAGATTGGCCTATAGTAGCGATGGCGAAACTTTTTTGGCTCATGTGCCAAAAGTGGGGGGAAGTGACTTGCGGTTTGCTCATAGGGTCATTTTTCGTCCTCCGGATCCTTCAGGGATGCCTCCAGAGGGCTTAAACCGGCTCTACGAGCAAACCGGAACAACTTCCGGTTGCTCATAGGACCGTTTTTTAATGCTCTGGAGGCTTCAGGGCAGCTCCTGAAGCCTCCGGAGGGCCTCCAGGGGGGCAGGAGAGACTGTTTTCGCCCTCCCCAGGCTTCTATAAAGCCTCTGGAGCCAGGGAGGGAGAAAAATGGCCTCAAAAAAAGGTTAAAATCAACTGGCCAGCGCACGCATGTGTGCTGGCCAGCTAACAGGGCAATGTCTCACATGTCCTAAGAAACGGCTCCGTGTGCAACCTGCGCCTATAGTTTTGGATCAATTGCTTGTCTGTTTCTTCTTTCGGAATTAATGTTATAAATGCCTCAGTCCATGAACATGGCATTTTTGCTTGTTCTAATACTTCATTGTACAATTCTAACATGATTTCCTCAAAGGTTTCTTGAAATTTTTTATCCGCTGAGGGTTTCTTGCGTAGTTCTTGAGTGTCAGTATTATTTCCAGGATTCTGCCTATCTTAAAAGCAGCCAGATCATTCCTTGTAGGACTATCAGTTGGCTTAGTGCGTCTTCCATATGTCTTTCTCACACTCTTCCACTCCCTCTTAGGTCTCTTTCTTTATTTCTCTCTCTCTCTTTCTTTCTTTTCTTCCCCCCCCCCCTCTTTCTCTCCTCTCCTCTCTTTTGTTTCCTGTGGAAATCAGATGAGTTTTATCAGGGATGAGAGCAATGCAAATGAAAACAGACTTGGGATTTGTTACCATGGCAAGCAGAAAAATTTATCAGTGGGAGAAGGGATGCGTGGGGTAGCTCAAGGAAAGTGGGAAAAGTGCCTTCCTTGTAACCTCAACCGGATGTCCTCCAGCTCTGCACTCTCCTTAAAGGATGAGCCTATTTCTGAACTGTCCCATCACAAGGCAGAGAATTTCAATGCACTAAAAACTATAGGTCTCTAAACTTAGCAACTTTTAAAATTGTGCTAATGTGCTATGTATAATTCTGGGAGTTGAAGTCCACAGGTCTTAAAGTCTTAACATTACAAAGTTTGGAGAGCCCTGCACTCTGCAAATAGTGATTGTGTAGCAAGGAAGAAATGCTGTAAAGGAAAACAGCAGAGAAATATTGTATTAATAGTCTCAGTGTGCTCCTAATCTGTAGTGTGAACCTGATTCTGAAGCCCCAGGAACACTAGCAACCTGAGTAGGTTTTGCATCAAAAACCAGTAACACTTTTCTTCTGCCTAGTGAAATCTTGCACATGAATGCCTCTCAACTCCATCTTGCCAACTCACAAACTTAAATTTACAACCAAGGGGAGAGTAAGAGAAATTGATGGGGTCATTGGTGCTAGCTTGTCAGTGCTCAATCCTGTCCAGACAGATTTATTTATCTTCTAAGGAAGTGGTGTCAATCCTGGCAATTCCAAGTCTTCTGGACTTGAAGTCCACACGACTTAGAATTGCCAAAGTTGAGAAACACTAAGTTAAGGCATTAAATAAATAATATTACAAAAATGCAATAATGATCTTCAAAGATGTTGTTCACTTTCCCTCTATTCAACCCTCCAAATTATCAAACCTGGCCAAATGTTGTGGAAGATTTTCATAAAATACTTGAGCAGTCAGCAAATGCTTTCTACTCTTACAAGATAGATCTCATTTTTGTGAGCTCATCTGCAAGTGTGTTGATCCTCACCTTGTCTGATCCACTCACTGTTTTTGAAGTTGGATGAAAACCCCAACTTTCATTAATGAGAGTAGGAACCGAAGAATAACTACTTGAGATAAAAACGGTGGTATCTCCAGGGGCTTGACTAAGACGGCAACCACGATGATATGAGGGTTGACTCAGCCTTCCATCCTTTCGAGGTGGGTGAGCACCTGAATTTTTTTTAGCCATAATTGCCATCAGAGCAGATGTTGGGAGGGGGGCAAGGAGGAAAAGGGTCCCGAGGTGGCCGCAGTGGTTAAATGCAGCACTGCAGGCTACTTCAGCTGACTGCAGTTCTGCAGTTCAAATCTCACCAGCTCAGGGTTGACTCAGCCTTCCATCCTTCCGAGGTGGGTAAAATGAGGACCCGGATTGTTGTTGGGGGCAATATGCTGACTCTGTAAACCGCTTAGAGAGGGCTGAAAGCCCCATGAAGCGGTATATAAGTCTAACTGCTATTGCTATTGCTATGATATGATTAAAGCTCTACCCTTTTTTTGCTGCTGCATGCTCATCAACAAGCTACATCTAGTCCTTGACATATGACCACAACTGAGCCCAAAATTTCCATGGGAAAGCAAGGCAGTTGTTAAGTGCCTCCTTTTACAACCTTTTCCCAGAGTTGTTATGTGAATCACTGCAGTTAAGTGAACAGTGAAGTTATTAAGCAAATCTGGCTTCCCCCATTGACTTTGCTCGTCAAAAGCCAGCTGGGAAGGTTGCAAACAGTGGTCACATGATCCCGGGATACTGCAACCCACATGAATATATTCCAGTTGCCAAGTGCCCAAAGTTTGATAATGACTCTGGGGATGCTGTAATGGCCATAAATGTGTTTACAAGTCACTTTTTTCAGTGCTGTTGTAACTTTGAAGGTCACTAAATGAATGGTAGTAAGTCGAGGATTATCTGTATTTTAAAAAATGATAAAGGAGACAAGGATCACCTAAGGAAAGAGAGCTATGAACCAAGTCTTCAAGATCAAATACAACTTCTCCATATATTTTTTCAGCAATAGCTGTCAGAGGAGATTTAGGTATTTAGGTATTTATTATACATTTATAGGCCGCCCTTTTCCCTGAGGGGACTCAGGGCGGCTTATAGTAAAAGGGGAATGGGAGTGTAGGACAAATACAAAAAAAAGTGTGAACGAGAATAAATTAAACAGTAAAACACAACATTCACTCGACATTCGGGAGGGGCGAAAGTAAAACTTATCCCCAGGCCTGACGGGCTAGCCAGCTCTTGAGGGCTGTGCGGAAGGCCTGGACGGCGGTGAGTTAGTTACAGTATTGTACAAGCAATGTATAAGAAAGGTATCAAGGAATAACATTTTTAACGGGGAGGTTCATTCACACAACTTGCTAAACCACAGAATACGGCATACTGTTCCAGTTTTTCAGTTTCTTCTTTGCAGCTTGTTGATGAGCATCTGGCCTCCTCCGTATTCCATCCGCCAGTCAGTGCCGACTGGCGACTACTCGGAGGAGAGCCTTCTCTGTTGCGGCTCCGACACTATGGAACAATCTCCCCGTGGAGATTCGTACCCTCACCGCCGTCCAGGCCTTCCGCACAGCCCTCAAGAGCCAAGGTGGCGCAGTGGTTAAATGCAGCACTGCAGGCTACTGCTAGATCAGCAGGTCAGCGGTTCAAATCTCACCGGCTCAGGGTTGACTCAGCCTTCCATCCTTCCGAGGTGGGTAAAATGAGGACCCAGATTGTTGGGGGCAATATGCTGACTCTCTGTAAACCGCTTAGAGAGGCCTGAAAGGCCTATGAAGCGGTATATAAGTCTACTGCTATTCCTTGCTCTCGTGTGCTTTCAGATCAAATCAAAACTTATATTACAGATTAGTCTAAATAAGATTCATTAAGTCAAATCTACAAAATATAATACATAAAATGGAACAATTGCTGCACTACTTGGCTATTTTCAAGGTGCCAGTTTTACAAGCTGAGAAAAGAAACTTTGCAATTGTGTGAATTCCCTTAAGATCCTTAAAACTCATTTGATCGATGGCCTTAATCAAATTTCTATCTGTCTTAAATATTGAATAAAGCAGATCGATGTTGGGAATCGCCATTGATAAAGTTAGTAGGGATGATTATTTTGTTGTAAATCTTACTAGCAAAACTAGAAGCGTCTGGGTGGGTGGGCGGAGCCTCCCGCCCCCACCACTACCAGTTTGCCCAATCCGGAGCGAACACGCAGAAACCCACCTCTGATTCATAGGTACAGATTTCAATTTAGTTATTCATTACTTAACTCGGGTTTGGAGCTGCTACACTTCCTGGGACAACCTGAAAAACAAAATACAAATACAGTAATCGAGATAAAAATAAACATTAAGAAAATGCAAATAGTCAGATAAATATAAACACAAAAAGAAAATATATAGTACACTAAGTAAAAATAAACATAAAAATACAGTAAGATAAACATAAAAAGAAAATACAAATACAGTAACATAAATAAAAATACCAGAATGGCAATGCAGGTAGTCCTCATAACAGTTCATTTAGTCACCGTTTGAAATTATAGCAGCCCTGGAAAAAAGTGACTTATGACTGTTTTTCACACTTAGGACAGTTGCAGCATCCCCATGGTCATGTGGTCAAAATTCAGATTTCAATTTAGTTATTCATTACTTAACTCGGGTTTGGAGCTGCTACACTTCCTGGGACTTATATACCGCTTATAGACTTATATATGTTAGACTTATATACCGCTTCATAGGGCTTTCAGCCCTCTCTAAGCGGTTTACATTGTCAGCATATTGCCCCCAACAACAATCCGGGTCCTCATTTTACCCACCTCAGAAGTGCTGCATTTAACCACTGCGCCACCTCGGCTATCGTCAACTGGCTCGAATTTATGATGGTCATAGTGTCCTGGGGTCATGTGATCCCCTTTTGTGACTTCTGACAAAGTCAATGGGAGAGCCAGATTCACTTAACAACCGTTTTGTTTAGCAATAGAACTTTTGGGCTGAATTGTGGTCATATGTTGAGGACTACCTATACAGTACTAAATGGCCATCCAACTCTCCTCACATCTGTCAACCACCTCTAAAGGGAGGTGGGGGTGCCCCCCTTTAAGTGGCTTGTCTTTCTTCCTTACAGCCCCCCCCCCTTTCACTGCACGTGGCTTTTGTGGAGTTTTCCTTGAAGTTCTATTTGAATTCCTTCATTTGGATTGGGGTCGGACCCCGTCCCATGTCAAGTTGGGCGTTCGCTTTGCCTTTCCCCCCGGCGACCTTTCCCGGAAAATTATCGTATCCTTCGGAACTCCCTGCCACTTGAAACGCCACCGGCCCTGCTGCTCCAGGCAGAGACGCGGACGGTGCCGGCGAAGGCGCAACGCACCAGGCCGGCAGGGCAGGAGGCCATCCATTGTCCGCCACTCCCCCAACCCCTCGGCCAGGCCGGCTCGGAGGCAGCCGCGGGGCACCGGCGCTGCCCCGACAGAGGGCGGGCGAGGCGGAGGGAGGCGCCCGTCGGGCTGCCACAGCCGCGCCTTCCCGGGAAGGTAGAGGCGGCGGAGACCCGCCCACCCACCTCCGCATTGGCCAGCCCTACCTGCCGATCACGCGGCCCCGCCTTTGGCCGGGAGTAATCCCCCTCCCCCCCCTGCCGCCGCTCCTGGGCGCCGGGAGAGCCGGGAGGCGGCGGGCTACTTCCTTCCCGGCGCGGCGTATGCAGTCCCGGCAGAGCGCGGGCAGCGGCGGTGAGTGGCTACAGCGGTGGCTTCCGCTGCCTTCGCCCCCTCCCTTCCCCGCCGCCCCTCCTTCGCAAGGCGCGGGTCTGGCCTCCCGGTCGCCCCTCCCGCCTTTTGTGTGGTCTCCCGGGGGCTCCGCGGGTGCTGGCGGGGTGGAGGGAGGGAAGCGCAGTTGGGACGGGGGCAGAATTGCTTGCGACCCTCCCGGCTCTTCCCCGCTTTCTCCCGCCCGGCCGCTGCCCAGTTTTCCTGTAGGCCAGACACGTTGCCGGTGCAGCTGCGGGCGTCGGTGCTGCCCCTCCCCCCGGCAGCGCTGAGCTCCGGGAAGCCCCCTGATTTGTGGGGAGGGGCAGGCTGGTCTGCAGGAGGCTTCCCCCAGGCGCTTGAATGAGGGGTCGGGCTGCAGGTGCATGCAGCTTTACTGGAGGAAAAGTGCACGTGTGCGCGCGTGCACGCGGGGAGGTCAAGTTCAGCGATTCACCTGTTCGGATTCACCTTGGCTCGCCATTGTCCAGGCGTCGCCCCTTATATGGCTACTGCAAATTTGAATTCTCTGTTTTGTATCTGTTTCTCTTTCTGGCAGTCTACCGTCTGTCTCCCTCCCCTATCATACTAATATAGAGAATATCTTAATATTAAGTAATCAATTTCCAACCAAAATGATTGTCATATTAACTATTACGTGGATACAAAATATTCCAGACCTTTTTTTTTTCCTTATGTAGTCTTCAATTTTGGTTGAAAAGTTAAAAACAAATTAGGCTTGCAATATTGACATCTTTTAAAAAATGTTCGACCTTGACAGAACGTTTATTTTTTCTTCTTTTCAATACTTCTAGCTTTCTAAATAATAAAGTCCTTCATTTAAAATCTTGAGGATCTAAATGAAATCTGGGTTGAAATGATAAGATCTATTCTTTCATTTATAACATGGCAGTAAAAGGATTTTTTTAAAAAGAAGAAAAAAGCAGGTTGCTGATCAGGACTGGGGAGGGGCTTTGGGGAGCCACCACCCATCAGGATCTGTTTCTCAGGGCTGGTTTTGAGAGGGGCTCCTGGACAATGCTTTGGGTCACCTTGCATTGATATTCAGGGGTGGAG